>NC_056630.2:279859832-281109832 GCF_002870075.4 Lactuca sativa
AAAATGCAAACTTTATGGACATACATACCCCATGCATGTCCTCTCCTAAAATTAGGTCAAAAAAGTAAATATAACCTAGAATTCATACTAGGTTCCCAAATCACCACCATTTCTTAGATCTGTAAGATATAATGCTCTAAGACATAGAGAAACCATAACGTTGAAAACTTTATCTCTTCAAACCATAATAATACATAAAAGGGACCATAATATGGCATGAAACCTAGATCTATAGAGAAAAATATCAAAAGATGGACACTCGAGGACTTACAAAGAGTCCATAAGATGCACACAAGTAAAGGGGAGGTTTGTTTGTTGAATCAAGGCACCAACTATTCTTCTTCTTCCTTCAAAACCGCCAAGAACTTGCAAAATGAGCACACAAACTACAAAAGGGCTGGGGTTTGGATAATAAGTCGTTTAAAGGTGATGGAGGCTGAGGATGGATGTAACATCCCAAAAATCATGACCAAAAATTTCTTTTAAAAACATTACTAAACCATAGCATTAAATCATTTCAAACATACTAAAAAGGGTTATATGACAACTCAGAGTATTTTTCCCATAACACTTATTCATTTTATTAGAGTAAACATCATAGGCTAAACTTCTTAGTGTGTGCCATGTGATCATACCGAGCTTTTCTTTCTGCTATTGGAAGTACCTAAAACCAAAACTGAAAACCGTAAGCACGAAGCTTAATGAGTTCCCCAACCTACCACATACCATACATATCTATTGATTCAAACATGACATATACAACTGTGAGCACATAATCCCATATAGGGCCCCTGCCCCTACATTGGGCCTCGCCCGCCATCGGACCCCGTCCGTCATCAGGCCCCGCCTGGCATCAGGTCCTACCTTGCATCGAGCCTCGCACGGTATACAAATCTGTTTCCCTTAGGCCCCGTCTGTCTCAGGGCCTCGCCCGCCATACATATACATACGATCAAATAACATAATGAAACATACATAGACATTCCCTAACCGTACCCAGATCTAAGGCCCCTCCTAACTTGGGCCCCGCCCCTGGTCTGCTACTGAAGTAGTGGAACCCCGTCCACACTCCTACTAGTAGTGAGATACGAGCCCCCGCCCAAACTTACATCCTTCCTACCACGGGCCTCGCCCCTGTTCTGCTAATATCGAGATATGGAACCCCATCCATACTAAGCTAGTGATGAGATATGGGACGTCGCCCACACTCACCTCCCTACCAGGCACATACAAGTATCACGAAGACAACAAGTATAATCTAACGCACTACATAAGAATCTTCCTCGGGAATACCCCAACATCGGACCCCCGACCCGGTAACATAGTATTATCTAACATACCTCAGGCTTACCCTGACATCGGACCCTAGGTCCGGAACCTATCGTACCAACACATGCAAGAATCACAAAGACCTCTAGCATCCTAACATTCCTCGGGCCCCGCCCGGCATCGGGTCGTAACCCGGAACATATGACAATAAGTGCCTAAGGCTAACCCCCGGGTCTTCATTCTATACATAAACATAAACATGAACATAATCATAATGGGTCGGCATTGTGGCCGTAGACCCATGCACATAGTGAGGAGACTCACCTCGCATTGCTGAAGATTTGTTGAACACTTCTGACTGCTAACAGGCACTTCTGAACTGCTGACCCTTCGGCTTCCCGAACTATCAATACCCAAACAACATTTAGACCATAATAATCTAAAAGTCAACCCTGGTCAAACTTGGTCAAAGTCAACCTCCAGTTGACTTGACTTGCCGAGTTGTTCTACCAACTTGTCGAGTCCATACCCCTACAACCCAATACATCCCTCGACTCAACTCGTAGAGTCTAGCAAGAACTCGACGAGTCCTCCTTCAACCATACAATCGGGATCATCTTCAGCCGACTTGCCAAGTTCATCCTTGAACTCGTCGAGTTCATCATCCACATATGTATGTGCTAGTCTGTGACTCGCCGAGTTGTATGGACAACTCGTCGAGTCCATCTTCATAACTAACGAGATTGCCTTAGAGTCGCTGAGTTCATCCTTGAACTCGTCGAGTACGATGAACTTCATGACCACCATGCACTCGGGCCGAATGAGTCCCTTTCCAAACTCAACTCATACCCTTAACAGAAGGGTTTTGGGGCAAGAACTGGCCTGACTCACCGAGTTCCACAACTGACTCGCCGAGTCTCACTATGTCCAACACTAATCATATGATTTCAGACAAGCTCAAGGCATCCAAAACATAGATCTGGACCCAACCATTTGCTAACCATGCAAAGCTACAACCTTTTTCCTCCATTCATGGCCTTTAGAGCTAAAAAGGCCAAAAGAACACTTCATATGCTTGCATGGGGATCCCTATGGAATAAAGCTTGCACCTTTATGCTATACCAACCCTTAATAGTGTTAGATATGAAAACACAAGCTCTAGGAACATCCATTCCTCTGATGCTATGGTACTTGGACTAAAAGCCCTCAAAATGAAAAAGAAGAGAGATCTACATGCATAATGATCAAGTTGGAAATTTTCTTACCAGAAAATGGAGGAGAATGCAAGAGGTTTCTGGATCTACTAGTCTCTTATTGAACCCCTAAGGCTTCTCCTTCTTCTTCAAGCCTCACAACACTCAAGAATGCTCACAAAGGCTCACAAACTCATAGGAGGCACTAGGGCTTCGTTCTGGAGTTGAGAGAGCATCAAGGAGGATGATGAAGTGTTATAATGTTCTTTAAATAAGGTACACGACCCGCATTTAGGGTTTTCCTCAAACCTGACCAACTCGCCGAGTCAGTCCTCTGACTCGTCGAGTTGGTCACTTAACTCGCGACCCTATCCGCGCTCCTACTCGTTGAGTCACTCCGTCTAGTCGACCAGCCCCTTCCTTAATTTGAAGTTTTCTTTCCTTTCTAGACCTCCTGAATTTGGGGTGTTACAACTCTCCCCCACTTAAACTAGACTTCGTCCTCAAAGTCCACCACGGTCAACTACCTTACAATCCGCTTACAACTTTATGCTCTTTACCCATTAGGTCCGTCCCTGGAAATTTCATCCTCAGAATAATCCGATCATTACTACCTTCGAGTACAACACATTTACCCAACCGGTAGCCCTACTGGTACTCCCAATGCACTTACATTGATACACATGGGGTTCACACCTTTTCCTTGCACTGCCACTGGCCTTTCCAAGGCAACATCCTATAAGCAACAATCTTTCTGATCTCTATCAAGAACAAATCTTCTGCAGAAACCGCAATCCTGACCACTCCCAGTGCCGACCATCACACCAACACTCACGAAATATCCTCTCATACGATGCTTCAATACTGAAAACTCCACCCAACATCTGAATTCAGACCATCCTCCGAGATTATCTGATTCTGCGGTGAGAAACTTAGTATTACCCGTTCAGCTCACTGCTTTCTGCACCAAATACCTTATCATCATTCCTATCTGAAGTTCTGCCAACTCCCATCCGCCTTCCGGATGAACCGAGACCACTCTGGTCCCAACTTATCTACCATTACCCGAAATACCGGTCCCCCACCGGTTACCGGACGCAAGAACATTCCCTCAGTCGCTCCCAGCGACTCATGAAGACACCACGACTACCCGAACTGCTCTACCAATCCAGCCACTCTGGCTCTAGAAGATCTAGGATCCCCGATCCCTTACCTTACCCTAAGGTCTCTACCAGGTCCCACCTGTTGCAAAAAGTGTTGGATTAGTGTCTAAGTCCATAACTATTTTGGTATGTACTTGACCCGATGGTGCATGGTCCTTTTGGGTTGCCTTCACCAAAGCAACTTGATTGGAGAAATAAATAGAAAGAGAGGATAATATGATTTATTAATATGTTATAAGGATAATATATTAAAGGATAAATCATATTTGTTTAATTAATATTGGTCAATAATTAATTGAGAATTAATTTTGTGATCAAGTGTAATTAAACTAGAGGGGCTGATTTGTAATTATGTGATAGTTACAAAATAAGGTAAGGATTATCTTATAAGCATGGTGAACGAATTTAAGGTTGGAAAGCCTTAGAATTCGAGTATGATAAGGATACAAGGATTATCTTATTGGTTGCTTAATGGATAATCAACTAGATAAGGATAATGACTGAAACCCTATCTCTACACCTATATAAACACCCCTAGGGTTAGGAATTCGTGTATCCCTTCCCAAGAAGTCCTAGATACGAATTCTAACCTCCCTCCTCTCTCCTTATACCTTCTCCACTTGCTTATGGTGTTTGTAAGCCATTAGAGGAGTGACACTTGTGACTCTCAGCTTTCCAAGATCAATTCAAGAAGGAATTAGATTGTTATTGCTATATAACAATCAAGGTATGTTCTTAAACCTATTTACATGTGAATTCTGATTTCCATATGCTAGTATTAGGGTTCAAAGTCTTGGATTCAAAGTATGTACAATAGAGAAACCTAGATCCAAGCTTTAGGGTTTGTATGAGCACATAGGATGTCTTATGACCAAAACCCATCAGTGGTATCAGAGCCTTGATTGGTTTCTATTGTATTGATGCTTGTTGTAACTGAAAAATTCGATTTTTTGCATTCTGGAGGCTGGACTCGCCGAGTCCATGGCTGAACTCGCCGAGTCCAAGGTGACTCGACGAGTCCAAGGCTGACTCGACGAGTCAACTCGTCAGAAGGAGGGTACTTCGGGATTTCTTGCTGTTTTTGCTTATGGATAATTACCTTATCATGTTAGATTAATATTAATCCGATTATGTGATATATTTGACTATATTTTTTAATCTATTTGAAGATATTTATCAATTAATAAGATAATTGTTTCCTTATAAGATAATTGATTAATTATTTTAAGAAAATTGATAAATTATTTTGCAAGAAATCATCAAATATGGATAATTATGTGATTAAATGTTAATTTGAATTATTTGTTATTTGATCCTTGTTGTTATGAAAAGTTTCATATTTTGCCCTTTAGGTTTTATAGTTTAAATTTGAACCCCAAAAGTTTTGTTGTTTTGAAATTTAAATAGTTGAAACCCTAATGTTTTGAAAAAAGTTTCAAAACTTGCCCTCAAGTTTTGGAATTTAAATTTTGATTAAGTAGTTTAATTTTGATGCATATTTAAATTCTAAACCCTAATGTGTTGAAATGTTTCAAAACTTGCCCTCAAGTTTTGGAATTTAAAAGTTGATTAAAAGTTTAATTAGGAATGTTAAATTCTAAAACTCTAGTATTGTTTTGAAAAAGTTCACATCACACCCTTATGGTTTTATTAATTAATTAAGGTGTATAATTAAAGAGGTTTAATAAATCCATAATAGTTTAGGTTAACCATTTAATAGAATTAAAAGTGTAATTGTTAAAGTTAACCACATAGTATTTTAAAAGTTATAAAATACACCCTATACTATATATAACATTAAAAGTCTAACATTATATATATGTATAACTAAAAGTCAGTCTTACCGTTAGTAGGCCTCATTCACGAAGCTGGTCTATAAGGGGTGTTTAAGGAAATTGCCTATAAAATGGCGATTGAATGGGTATCCACTCTTACCCACCGCACTCTTGACTAGTGGAGGGTCGTTAGCCGAACAGGTAGGATAGGACGAAACCTTCCATTATAAGTATAATGAAATATAAAAGTAACTAAATGTTTTCATAAAAATTCCCAATCTTAGTTACTTAGGCAAAAGTGAATTGATGCAATTCCATGAAATTACACTTTGTGCCCTTGCGAAGACGTTAGTGGAGCGTGTGTGGTTAACCGGCACACTAAATGGGTCTAAGCAAAGGTAGCAAAGGGTGACTCAATGTTTGTCATAGTTCGGTGGAGCGTGTGTGGTTTACCGGCACATCGAATAGGCGACTGTAACATGTGAGGGCACCATGTAGTTTGCATGGTTATTCACACCCGCTTTGTGATCCTCGGCATCCCAGTCACAAACAAGAGGGGCATATCGAGATATAAACATGCCATTGAAAGTTCAATGTATCTCAAAGGATCTAGGAGTTTTCATAGATTTAAAACTTAAATTGCTTTTTCGTTTTTCATGGTGGAAATTAGTGAATCGTCATTCACTTACCTTCAAATGTTCTGCAATTAGGGTTACGGCATCCCTCTCCCGAGTTGTAGAATATTGTGTTGGGTCCTAGCCTTAGTATTTCATTTGGGTGACTTACTAAGGACTCAAACAATCAACTAACTTGAATTCGTTTTTCTCCCGTTTTGTAGATGTCAAAGTTTGACAAATATGGTCTTCTCAAATCCCGTGGAACAAGCATTCCACATGAAGATGATATTCCACGATTCGATCGAGGAACAAGAAATCATGCTTCACTTCCTCCTCCTCCTCCTATTGTTCTCCCCAACCCACAAGATCGAAGAATTGAAAGGTTCAATATCACTAAAGCCCTATTGGAAATGAAACATGAAGATGGTAAACCCGTGTGTGCCCACGTTCTAGGAATGAAATCACACATTGATAGGTTGAAAATGTTGGGTGTGTCATTCCCGAATGAGTTGGCTGTGAATTGGGTTTTGCAGTCACTTCCAGAATCATATAATGAGTTCAAAAGAAAGTATTATATGATGAATCATGATGACAACCTCATTGACCTAACTTACATGCTCATTGCTACTGAATCAGAAATGATTTGGCGAAGCAATGGAGCGTATTTGTTGGGAGAGTCAACCGACCATACTTCCGAGGACGTTCTAGAAGAACCGACCTGCGTTTGCTGCCAAAAGAAAGGGCGTTGGATACAAGTCTGCCCAAAAAGCCTGAAGAGTCCAGAAGCTGGGAGAGTCAAAGAGTATGGCTGCGCTTCAGGTAAAATCCACTATCTAACTCCATTAAGTTCCTACTCATTGATTCTTGATACATGATGTAATAAGATTACATTTGAGTGTTTTGTAGGGTCGGTGAAAAGAAAGGAAGCTTGATAAGAGAGCAAGATGAATCTAATCACAAGAGATGGATCTCGATTGCATGGACTTGAAGATTAGATTTTGAGCTTAGAAAGTTATGATAGAATTGTTAGAAATTTTCTTTTGAAATACATAGTTTTCAATGGATTTTGCATTGTAAGGACAAATTTTTCCGCTGCTTTTATAAATAAAATAAATTTTGTTTGACTTATTTATTTAATTGTTTATTTCCTTACAATGAAATCATTATGAGAATCGATGTTTGAATATTTCTACAACGAATGGATATGATTCTTGTTTATGTTATTTATGGAAATGTCAAGAATTTACCAAATAGGGAGAGTTTCTCATCGCCCAAAGTTTCAATCGGACAGAAATTTGGAATCATGCAACTTGGTTGCATGATGAATGAGAAATTCATATTTGGAAATTAGACCAATTCGTTGACAAAGTGTCAAGTGAAGGACTAGGAGATCAAGTACACAAAGTAGTGTGTTGATCAAGTTCACCATAAGAATAACAAAGATATTCATCATGATTTACTAAAGGCTTAGTAAATATGATAATACTTACAAGATTAAGTGTAATTCTGAATTGATTAAAGGGTTTAGATCAATAGCAGAACGAATAAGAAGAATCAAGTAGGCAGAAAGATAAAAGTTTCTCCATTCTAAGAAGATGGGAGAGTACCTTTTATGCTTTATGATAGGTCTTAATGATTAAGAACCATATCTCAATTGATCCTCTAAGTGAGTCTTAGTACAATTGTATGTCTAAGAAGAGGAATCAAGAATTGAAGAAATGGTTAAATCAATAAGTCAATCATACTTCGTTCCAATAACAAGTCTTAAAATTAAGATTGTGACATTGAGTGAAAGGTATTAAGAAGGTTTATAACTTTCATTAAATGTGGTAAGTTGTGATGTCTTAGATAAGACAAAGACCAACTAGGACCAATTTATGAAGAGCTACACTAACTCTTGAATATTTGTCAAGAAATGTTTTGACAAGAGAATCGTATATGTCAAGGAGTCAGTGGGAGTCTTAATAGTCTTGAAAGGTTTCAAGAACAAATCAAATAAACCTTATCGATCATCACTAGCACACGAGTTGAGGTTTGCAACCTATCGTATCGACATTATTTTGATTATGTGTTGTTCCAATTGAGTTAATTATGCATATGAGTTCTATGAGTTCTCATCTTGAATGCATAAAAGGCAAGGCACCTTAATCAATGAAAGGTACATTGATAAGAAAGGGTGAGATGCTTAACTACTTGGAAAACATGGTGGGCAGCTGTGCTACCATGAGGCAAGAAATCAAGATTAAGAAAGTTCAATCCATATGAGTTTGAATTTGTCGTAAACGTTGGTTTTGACAAATTCACATGGATAGGAACATTTACACCGTTTAAAATCTAAGTGTCATAAGATTTCCTCCTTCATGAAAATGATTGTGAGGAAATGCTTTCACTAAGAAAGATTTTAAGAAGATAGTGAAATTGCATTCTCGAATTCAATTATGGTTACGGCATCCCTTTCCATAATTTGAATTGTGAGGTTTGGCAATTAGTCTTAATTGTTTAGACACACATATGAACTATCGAAGGCAAAGGTGTATAAAGAATCCTTGATAAAAGATTATCAAAGCACTAAATATTAGAAACATGAACTTAAGAAATTCAATAAGCATTGTTAAGATGTTTATGAATACATGTCGAAGCTAGTGGGAGCATAAGTGTTATGTTTTATAATAATCATCAAGATAGTGGGAGCATAAAAGTTATGATTGTATGATTATTAAGGAAAGTATTGCAAGGTTAGCAATATTAATTATAGAAAACATGAGTCATACTTTGCAAAGTCGCAATAGTTGAAAAGTTGTTTTGCTATAATTAAGGGAGAGAATATTATGCTTCATTTCAAATCTAAAGGTTTAGGTTGAGAAATGTTAATAAAATTAGTCAAAGGTACAAAGTGTGTTCTTAAAATTTCGATTATGATTACGGCATCCCTCTTCACAATTCGAATTTTGAGAACATAGCAAATAAAACATTATGCGTCGTGTCCCATACGCTTCGGGTATAGGATCGATTGCAAATGCTTTAATGTTTGACCATTCTAAAATTTTCCAAATGTCGAGCACATTTAGAGGGAAAAAGGACAAGAATCGGTTTAGACTAAAATAATTAAACAACTATCAAAGGACAATCCAAGTTCGACGAGGATTGGTCGCTTGTGAGTAGTTGGAAGTATAGTATTGGAAAATATGGAAATGTTTCCATATTGGATGGACCATATCGACATCATTATGAATAGATAAGATTCTATTAAAAATGAGTTGTCATATGGAACATATGGAAGTGTGTCCATATTGGGAATTGAATATTGAGAAATCTATGACTAGATTAGAAACTTCTATGCAAAAGGATGTTCAAAGAAAGTACTTTGAGTGAGAGACATCACGTCTATGGAATTGTCTTGTAACAATCTCCGATAAAAGACTTTGTAATATCATTGGCAATAGTATTTGTGACTTTAGTGCAATGACATTACGAAAGGATAAGTTGCATAGAATCTAGCATATTCTATAAGTAGCAAGAATTTGATATTCTTTCACTTATGAAAAGGATTTGGAGTTGTGAAATGAGAATGATTGGAAATGTGTTCAATGTGATCTATTTCACAAAGTAAGAACCATAGGTAAACATTGTGTGCATGCTAGGAGCATGAGACAAGTGTTGGAATTCAAGTGAGAAGTTGATTACCCGAAACGACAAATAATGAGTAATCAATATGGTGATAAATAAAAGGTGTTTTATTTATGCTCAAAGGTTTGAGGCCATATGGGATTAGTATTATTCTTGTGTTTCACATTTGCATGTTTTGACTTCCAGAATAATTGAGTTTATTAAGAATAATCGAATTATTTGAACGGGCCACAGTCGTTCATATGTTGGAAGTAGATATGAATAAAGACTGTCGTGAATTGGTGTGTGGATTGTCTAAAAGAGTATTAGATATAAGCAAATGTTTGCTGCAACGTTCATGAGTGCTTATGAATGTGATTTGAGCATTGGATTAGACCCACGCTCACTTGGATCACTCCATGGATTGTATCACGAGTGATTGGTGAGATGATAACATCTTATATTCTTGAAACCGAGATGTGTGAGTTGTATCTTGCGAATCGGTTGCACATTGATAATATGTAAACGCACCAGTAACTTGGTGTTATAAAACATATTGTTGTGTGTGATTCGGTGCGTGAGTACAAGCGAGCATTGTATCAAAGTTTATCCGTTCCTTTTATCCAAAGTAGAATAAAAGCGATATCTTTGGGCCCCTCGATGGTTTAGTGATGACAAACGTAAATGCTCGGCCGGGCTAGGGCTAATTTGATTTGTTCAATTAGTCAGTCGTCATAAATCGGAATCGAGATTTAGTACAAAGAGAATGATTTGAAATCATATCTCATATGATATCTAGAATGGAGGAATATATGATCCCTTATCTAAGGACACGCGTATTTGATATGATCAGAGTTGACAGCGGCTTTGGAAAGCTACGATTGCAGATCGGGATCCGAAGTCATACGCAGAATAGTTATTAGACTTATCCAAGTGGGAGACTGTTGGATTAGTGTCTAAGTCCATAACTATTTTGGTATGTACTTGACCCGATGGTGCATGGTCCTTTTGGGTTGCCTTCACCAAAGCAACTTGATTGGAGAAATAAATAGAAAGAGAGGATAATATGATTTATTAATATGTTATAAGGATAATATATTAAAGGATAAATCATATTTGTTTAATTAATATTGGTCAATAATTAATTGAGAATTAATTTTGTGATCAAGTGTAATTAAACTAGAGGGGCTGATTTGTAATTATGTGATAGTTACAAAATAAGGTAAGGATTATCTTATAAGCATGGTGAACGACTTTAAGGTTGGAAAGCCTTAGAATTCGAGTATGATAAGGATACAAGGATTATCTTATTGGTTGCTTAATGGATAATCAACTAGATAAGGATAATGACTGAAACCCTATCTCTACACCTATATAAACACCCCTAGGGTTAGGAATTCGTGTATCCCTTCCCAAGAAGTCCTAGATACGAATTCTAACCTCCCTCCTCTCTCCTTATACCTTCTCCACTTGCTTATGGTGTTTGTAAGCCATTAGAGGAGTGACACTTGTGACTCTCAGCTTTCCAAGATCAATTCAAGAAGGAATTAGATTGTTATTGCTATATAACAATCAAGGTATGTTCTTAAACCTATTTACATGTGAATTCTGATTTCCATATGCTAGTATTAGGGTTCAAAGTCTTGGATTCAAAGTATGTACAATAGAGAAACCTAGATCCAAGCTTTAGGGTTTGTATGAGCACATAGGATGTCTTATGACCAAAACCCATCAAAAAGAACACGAGCCTCGCCCACGGGTCCCACCCATCTATACTTCGGAGCGGCCTCTCCCACAGGTCTCACCTATACAGGCCCCCACCCACACTCCGCGAACTAGAGATACGGGCCCTCGCCCACACTCCGTTAACTAAGCTGCTAATGAATGCTACGGCTTACCCGCAGTCTTACATCACTTCCCTCATTGACTCGCTGCTAGGGAATGCTGCGACTACCCCGCAGCCTTATATCCCGACTAAAATCGCACCTACCGAAGGCTCTCCGACCTGGTTTCTCCAAACTAGCAATCAAATTATTCGCGAAGACGCGAACTCAAGGTTCGAAAGTTTCCCCAACTTCCAACCTAACTTCTCCTCAATCCAAATAGCCACTTGAGTTGCTTCCTTCCTCACCAAGACTACGGAACCACCCCAGTCTTGCACTTACTTCTGTCTCTGGCCCCACGAGTGGCTCTACCCCACTTCGATTCGTCTAGCTCCTCATAGCTCACAACTTGAGAGAATTACCAATTCTCCCTACCATCCTCTGGCCACTTCTACTGAAAACATGAGCTTACCACAGCTAGGAATCTAACCGATTTATCCCCTAACGACACCTTCCCGAAACTAGCGAGACACTACCGATCCCCACACATGCATGCTACAGTTACTGCATCAAAAGTAACCTGCTCTAAAGGAGGCAACCTCCTATTATCATTCTAAAATCCAAGGTATGCAGATGGCATATAACTTAATCACAAGCAGGCCACAAAATTCCGAAATATCATTATCAATACCGATGCAGAACCATAACAATAAGATCATAACATAAGATGATAGGGAAATAAAAGGAGATATGTACCTAACGCATCGGGCTGCTCACACCTCATCTGAAACCAACTGATACGCCTTGCTCCTTGCTGCAGGTGTCTCTGCCCTGTCCTGATGGTCGTCAGTGATCCTCAAGGTTGTCGGGGCAGGTGCTATCACCTGTCCTGATGAATGCAAACTCGGACATTAGGCCTTCTTGTGGCCCCTCTGGCTACAATGGAAACATATCAGGTCCAATCCCTGGGTGGTGGTAGCAGTACAATCCCTACTAAAATGACCCATTCGGCCGCACTTGAAGCAACCAGAATCACCATCACTACCACTCCTACATGCACCCTCGTGCGTCCTGCCACACTTGCCACAGCGGCCCCAGTCCTGAAGACCTCTCGATCTAGAATCTGATGTCTTGGGCCTCTTGCCCAATCCCATGGATATTTGAACCTCTGCCAACTTTCTCTTCCTTTCTGTCTCAAGATCAATATCTCTTTCTCTGGCCTGAGCGATCATGTCTTCCAGCGTCTTGCAGCTGGAACGACTCACAAACTTGCTGATATCACTCCTCAACATCTCGTGGTACCCAGCCTTCTTCATCTCCTCATTCGCCTCATACTGTGGAACCAGAAGGGCTCTCTCCCTAAATTTGGCGGTGATCTCCGCCATTGTCTCTATAGTCTGATGCAAATCCTAAAACTCTCGGGCTAACTGTTACACCTCAATCACCAGTGCAAACTCAGATTTGAACCTGGCTGAGAAATCGCTCCATGTCATCGCGTCCAACACGACATCATCCCCGATAGCATGACCAACCTCCTCCCACCAATCACGCGCTCTGTCCTTCAGAAGACAGGAGGCGAGGCAAACCTTGTCCCCCTTGGGACATCGGCTAGAACGAAAAGCGTTGGCGACATCAGCCAACCATCTGCCGCTAGCAATGGGGTCCCTAGCCCCATGGTAGTCTGGAGCTCCACAAGCTCTGAACTCCCAGAATGTCAATGTACGTGCTCCCAACAAGGCCATCATCTCTGAGCGGAAGGCTCCAAGCCTCTCATTCAAAATCTCCAAGATGCCCTCCTTGACCGTGCCAAAGATCACAAGAGTCTGGTCTAGAATACTGCGCATAACATTCGCTGATACAAACTCCCTCATCCGCTCCTCGGGCTGCTCGGTCCTTGAACCCGAGCCTGATCCCTCTCTGACACCTGACACATCCACTAGTCCGTCTTGCAATGTCGCCATACTGAAAACATGCCATAACAATCATCAAAATAAACATCACTGCCGAGGGATCACACACACTCTACAAGTTCCCTGGTTTCATCTCATACCTTCTTGGTTCGAGTACGGATCCTATGATTTCAGTAGTATGGGCCCCTACTACCTTCCACATTTATCCGTACTTTTCTCAAGAATTGCCTCGATTACACCAAGTCCCTTTCACTGCTACTAACACTGCTCCCAACACTAATATCATCCTAGGCTTTCCCTAGGGTATCCTCCAACTCACTCCATCCTCAGTTGTTGAAAGACTTCCCAGTAATGTCAACTAGCTACCTCATTAATATAGCCACATGCAACAAAGATCAGATAATCCTTCGAGTAAAAGACTCATCCCTAGAATGGTTGGACTCAGACAAGAGCTGAGCAATAGGGTCAAATCTATCACTATGAGATTATCCAGCCCGTTCCACATGTGACATAGCATATTCACTTAATAACTAGCTCACATTACTCAGGGTCCCACAAAGCACAAAGCAAACAACATTCAGACAATCGGAAAATAACTAACCACATAATCCAATCAAACTGCTCTATACCTACACAAGAATTTGTACTAGCATGCAATTCATAAAGCTCATACACATATATCAGGCACATAAGGCATCCTTCCTAGATCCTTAGTCCTAATCTAGCATGTTGATCACATAATCATATCATAACATAAACTTGTATGGGTAATTTGGGAGAACTTACTTGAGCTCGGCTGATTGCATGCACCACACCCTTTTCTCTTTTCAAAGTTCTTATTCCTTTCTGAAATCCTTTTACTTTTCAAAGTTCCTTTTTTTATTAAAAAAATGATTTTCTTTTGAAAATTTCCTTACCAAGTCCTCAATTTGAGTTTAGTCACACCTGAGAGTGTGCCCGAATCCCTCAAACCAAGGCTCTGATACCAACTTGTAACATCCCAAAAATCATGACCAAAAATTTCTTTTAAAAACATTACTAAAGCATAGCATTAAATCATTTCAAACATACTAAAAAGGGTTATATGAAAAATCAGAGTATTTTTTCCCAAAACACTTATTCATTTTATTAGAGTAAACATCCTATGCTAAACTTCTTGGTGTGTGCCATGCGTTCATCCCGAGCTCTTCTTTCCGCTATTGGATGTACCTGAAACCAAAACTGAAAACCGTAAGCACGAAGCTTAGTGAGTTCCCCAACCTACCACATACTATACATACATACTGATCCAAACATGCCATATACAACTATGAGCACATAATCCCATATTGGGCCCCCTCCCCTGCATTGGTCCTCACCCGCCATCGGACCCCGTCCGTTATCAGGCCCCGCTTGGCATCAGGTCCCACCTGGCATCGAGCCCCGCTCGTTATACATATCTGTTTCCCTTAGGCCTAGTCTGTCTCTGGGCCTCGCCCGCCATACACATACATACGATCAAATAACATACTGAAACATACATAGACATTCCCTAACCGTACCCGGATCTAAGGCCTCTCCTAACTTGGGCCTTGTCCCTGGTCTGCTACTGAAGTAGTGGAACCCCGTCCACACTCCTACTAGTAGTGAGATACGGGCCCCCGCCCACACTTACATCCTTCCTACCATGGGCCTCGCCCCTGTTCTGCTAATATCGAGATATGGAACCCCATCCATACTCAGCTAGTGATGAGATATGGGACCTCGCCCACACTCACCTCCCTACCAGGCACATATAAATATCACGAAGACAACAAGTATAATCTAACGCACTACGTAAGAATCTTCCTCGGGAATACCCCAACATCGGACCCCCGACACGGAAACATACTATTATCTAACATACCTCGGGCTTACCCTGACATCGGACCCTAGGTCCGGAACCTATCGTACCAACACATGCAAGAATCACAAAGACCTCTAGCATCCTAACATTCCTCGGGCCCCGCCCGGCATCGGGTCGTAACCCGGAACATATAACAATAAGTGCCTAAGGCCAACCCCCGGGTCTTCATTCTATACATAAATATAAACATGAACATAATCATAATGGGTCGGCATTGTGGCCGTAGACCCATGCACATAGTGAGGAGACTCACCTCGCACTGCTGAAGATTTGTTGAACACTTCTGACTGCTAACAGGCACTTCTGAACTGCTGACCCTTCGGCTTCCCGAACTATCAATACCCAAACAACATTTAGACCATAATAATCCAAAAGTCAACCCTGGTCAAACTTGGTCAAAGCCAACCTCCAGTTGACTTGACTCGCCGAGTTGTTCTACCAACTCGTCGAGTCCATAACCCTACAACCCAATACATCCCTCGACTCAACTCGTCGAGTCTAGCAAGAACTCAACGGGTCCTCCTTCAACCATACAATCAGGACCATCTTCAACCGACTCGCCGAGTTCATCCTTGAACTCGTCGAGTTCATCATCCACATATAAATGTGCTAGTCTGTGACTTGCCGAGTTGTATAAACAACTCGTCGAGTCCATGTTCATAACTAAGGAGATTGCCTTAGAATCGCCGAGTTCTTCCTTGAACTCGTCGAATACGATGAACTTCATGACCATCATGGACTCAGGTCAACTGAGTCCCTTTCCAAACTCAACTCATACCCTTAACAGAAGGGTTTTGGGGCAAGAAATGGCCTGACTCGCCGAGTCTCTCTATGTCCAACACTATTCAGACGATTTCAGACAAGCTCAAGGCATCCAAAACATAGATCTGGACCCAACTATCTCCTAACCATGCAAAGTTACCGCCTTTTCCTCCATTCATGGCCTTTTGAGCTAAAAAGGCCAAAAGAACACTTCATATGCTTGCATGGGGATTCCTATGGCATAAAGCTTGCACCTTAACCACTTGGGTTGTAGTGACTTGGTAAGACATGTGGAAGATATGGTGGATAACTTATTGACCCATGTTCAAATCCTGACACTACTCAGCCCTTGTGGCCATGGAGGTTCGCCTGCAGTGACTCCAGGGCATGAGACAAAGTCTCATGTTTGCAGCGGGGGATTAGTCGGTGCGCGTAAGCTGGCCCGGAAACCCTCGTTTGGGAAGTTCCCTTTCCAAAAAAAAAAAATTTTGCACCTTTATGCTATAACAGCCCTTAATAGTGCTAGATCTGAAAACAGAAGGTCTTGGGACGTCCATTCCTCTCATGCCAGGGTTCTTTGACTAAACCCCCCCCCCCCCCCCCAAATGAAAAAGAAGAGAGATCCACATGCATAATGATCAAGGTGGAAACTTTCTTACCAGAAAATGGAGGAGAATGCAAGAGGTTTCTGGATCTACTAGCCTCTTCGAGAACCCCCAAGGCTTCACCTTCTTCTTCAAGCCTCACAACACTCAAGAATGCTCACAAAGGCTCACAAACTCATGGGAGGCATTAGGGCTTCGTTTTGGAGTTGAGAGAGCATCAAGGAGGCTGATGAAGGGTTATAATGATCTTTAAATAGGGTACAAGACCCGCATTTAGGGTTTTCCCCAAACCTGACCAACTTGCAGAGTCAGTCCTCTGACTCGTCGAGTAGGTCACTTAACTCGCGACCCTATCTGCGCTCCTACTCGTCGAGTCACTCCATCTACTCGATGAGTCCCTTCCTTAATTTGAGGTTTTCTTTCCTTTCTAGACCCCCTGAATTCGGGGTGTTACAATAGAGGAAACCCTAGCCTTTACTTCCTTTAAACAGGGCTTAAAGTACGAAAATTAGGGTTTTGGCCCAAAATGGTCGCCACGACGTGGCCAACTTAGTGTCATGTCGTATGTGTTCCTATACAGAAACAATTTTAAAAAAAATTATATAGAAAATATAAGATTTTTTATGTGAAAATATGTTTTGTTTTTGTATAAATATGATTTTATAAAGAAAAAAACATATTCAAAACAAAATTTTGACAAAAATAATTACACCCGCCTACACGCAAGAAATAATTGTAGTAAAATCATAGACACAAGCTTGTAAGCTTTTCATGCATTCAAGTTTATAAACTTTGTTGAGTTTGGTCTTTCTACCAATGTGAGACTCATTACCATATTCATCTCTTTTTGCTAAATTTATTTTCAAATATACTTCTTTGAGTATCGATATCTCATTCACATATACTCCATTTTGGACATATAATATATGGTTTCGAAGTCCTCGTGGAAATAAACACAAACATACTTAGAATTAGTTATATATACAACATATGTATATATTTATATATGTTCAAATTAGTAAAAATATAAATATTTATAGTTTTCCAACAATAGTATCTCTAATTTTTTTTTTTACTTTTTTATGTTTTTATTTTATTATTATTATTATTATTTTTTTAACATAAGACGTCAACATTTGGTTGGTCACTTTTAAGCGGTGGAAACACGCTTCTTATTCAACCAAAGTCTGCCATCCATTTATATATGATACCATGACCATCTCTGTATCTCTTCTTTCCACACGCATACCAAATCCGGAATTGGCAAATTTGGATTCCTAAATCTACTAAAATCTTCAATTACCATTCTACCGATCCTTAATTTCCTTGTCAAAACAGTTAATTTATGGTTATTGATCATCGTTAATTACAATTTTTTTGAATTATACATACATACAGACATATAAGTAGGATATCGGACTCCCAGTTTGTAAATTCGGATCGGTGTTCTTTAATCGATTGAGAATTTGGCGTTCTTGTGAACTGATTCTGCGCCATGGCGAGGAGAGAGAGAAATTGCAGATCATCATCGATCGGAAGGAGGAAAAGGAAGAAAAACTCGGTTAGTATCAACGGAAAAGGTAAATTAACGAAACGACGACGGTCGCAGCGGCGGCCGGTAGTCGGATCTCTTCCCGGCGATCTGTTGATTGATGTACTTGCTCGAGTCGCATCCTCTTCCTTTACGGATCTCTTCAATGCCAAATTATCGTAAGTTTCCATCTCTTTAACAAGCTGCATCACATTCACACACACACGCATCTATTTTTCCCCATTTCATATAATCTGTTCTGTTAATCGTTAAAATCTCCATCTTATTGATACATGCATCATGAATGTAGATTGTAGAACGTCTAGGTTTTAATTGCTTGCCATTAAGGTTACGCAAATGCATTTAGAAACATCCTCTTATATACATTGGACAAAGATTGTTCTATCTGTTTTCCTTACTTGATTTCATGATGAATTTCCAATTTTGTGTGGGATAAAGAATTTACTCTGAGATCATTATGATTACCATTTTCATCACGAAAATTGGGGCAAGAAGTCTTGTTTTCTTTAGGCAAATGTCATAAAGTATGACACTTTGATAAATCCAGGCAATTTACCCTTTTAGCCTAAAATAACTTACTCTTTTCGTTTTGGGCAACTTACCTTAGTTCATTATGTTGATGTATCCAGTTAAAATAGGTTGTTATTTTCTTTAAAAGAATTCAAACAAAAATCGGTTGATATTTTACGCAACTTATTACTACATGACAATAATTTTTAAAAGAACAATAATATTTTATCAAATAGGGTTTTGCTTGATTATTGGAATGGCATGCAATTATGCAAATACAATACATTATTATTATTTGGTAGAATTTTTAAAATCATATATCCTAAGGAGACAAATATTGAAAGTACAATGTTTTAATTGGATATATTTTTCTAAGAAGATATTCTGATACAGAAAATTTAAAGTACAATAGTAATAAAAAACGAAAGTACTATACTATGTACATAAATCCAGGCAATTTACCCTTTTAGCCTAAAATAAGTTATTCTTTTCGTTTTGGGCAACTTACCTTAGTTCATTATGATGATGTATCCAGTTAAAATAGGTTGTTATTTTCTTTAAAAGAATTCAAACAAAAATCGGTTGATATTTTTCGCAATTGATTACTACATGACAATAATTTTTAAAAGAACAATAATATTTTATCAAATAGGGTTTTGCTTGATTATTGGAATGGCATGCAATTATGCAAATACAATACATTATTATTATTTGGTAGAATTTTTAAAATCATATATCCTAATGAGACAAATATTGAAAGTACAATGTTTTAATTGGATATATTTTTCTAAGAAGATATTCTGATATAGAAAATTTAAAGTACAATAGTAATAAAAAACGAAAGTACGATACTATGTACATTGCTATTTATTGCATTCAATCTTAATGTATCTCTAGATGGTATGAATAATTATAATTGTTTGATTCTAGTCCATGGTTTCTAACCATGTCACCATTATATTCAAATAAAAATGTTTTGATTTGACACATTCTAATACAAATATTTACCTATTTAAAAAAATAACACCATTTACATATTGGTATGTATAATAGAAAAACTATTGAAAAAGAAAGATGAGACTACTACATTTAGTTTTGTGATCTTAAAAAGGTAAATAAATTTGTGATGCATAATTATTTTGGGATAAGTACGCCATCCAACTATTGTGGGGACAAGCAATAATGTGATTTCTTTCCCCCTTTCATTCATTGTTTTTGTGTCCTTGTGGGACCACGGATGGATACATGACAAACAAGTGAAGAAAATGTCATCTTAGTTAGCAAATGGGAATTTTCTTCTATTCTTGGACCTATCTAACCATGTGCAACTTCCTTCTATAAAATATCTATAATTTTTTTTCCTATTATTTTTAAAAGGAAAAATGACGATACAACCCTCAAATTTTAAAGCACACTGTAATTTTTTTCGGAAAGTTTTCCACTGAGATCAATGGCGGAGTCAGAAATTTTTATATGTGGGTACAAACATTATCAATAAATATTCTGTGTAGTTATCATATCTGGGGCATTAAAAAACATGATATAATCTTTTTAGTTGGGGGGGGGGGGGGGGTACAATAACGTAGAACTTGTTTATAAATATTTTTTTGATATACATAAAATAATTTTTTTGGAGGTGCTGTAGTACCCCTAACGCCCCATCTGGCTACGCCACTGAGATTTTGCACTGTGTCCGCACCTGGATAAAATTACAATTTATTTTTCATTATTTAGTTGTAGGGAATTTCTTGGAGCAGCAGAAGACGAATCAATCTTTCAACATGTTTCAATTGACAAGTTTCCCGTAATTCATTGGTTTCCTCCGAGTAATGAACTGCTTTCATTCCTTAATCGTTGCATCGATTTAGGGAACCCTGAGGCAATGTTCAGACAAGGAATGGTACGTACCATTAACACATGTTATTGTTTAACTCCTCGATTATTTAATTGTACTTAATAGATCATTAAACATCTAATATGTTCTTAATTATTCCATTTCCATCAATTTTAAGTGGATAAACCGATATTAAATCCCACATGGCGTCTACATGACATTCCGTGGGGAAAATTGGTTTACATTATATCCATGTGGAACTGACTAAACTTTTTTAGTGTTTCTCGAAATTTATGTTGGATGAAAACGAAATAATTTTGATGTCTAATAAAATAAAATATTAATATTATTCGTTTATCAATTAAAACAATAGTAAGTTTTAATAAAACTAACAATATATTACATAATTCTCCCCTTTGGTTTAGGGTAATTTCTTTTTTCGTCCCTATCTTTTTTTTTCTTCTCGGATGTTGTGCTTTTAGTCGTTGAAATCCGTAAAATGACTCTTTTGCCATTTGAATTTTAAAGATAGAATTCTTCAGTCTTGCGAGGATAGAAACAGGGCTCGAGTACTTGAAAAGGGCAACTGAGAAAGGTCATGTGGAGGCGACATATGTTTATGGTATGATTATGCTCTCTAGAGGTGGTCAATCAAGTCAACAAGGCTTGAATATCTTAAACTCAATGAAGGTATCAAGATCCAATTATTTAAAAATACGCGAGTGTCGTGCTAAAATTAAAGCAATTATAAGAGAAATGTGGATCAATAATTCAATTTCATTAAATGAGGTTGGGTGCAAATGTGAAGATAGAAACAATATTAGAAAAAGAAAATTTGACGATGAAGACGACGTTATAGGATGTGATGCTTGTGGGTGGTATCGTGAGGTCATCTCCTTTTGTAAAATAGTAGATGGTGTCGTTTAGGAGGGTATTCAATTTGCATATTTTTTCCGCCACCTACAAATATTAAATTATTTGATATATATGTGTGTATGTACATAGTTTTATATTGTTTAGGTTTGTATAATTAACATTCAATGTAATATGGATAGAAATATGATTGTTTTAGAGGTAAATTGTTTGATATGATGTATTAGGATTGTAGATTCTTATCTTCTTTCTTGTTAGTTGTCACTAAACATTTAATTAACATACACATGTTTTAAAGTAGAATCTAATTGTGAAACTTGAATCGCTTATGATATTGAAGTATCAAAAATTTTAACTCAAAATATTAGGTGCATTTTTGTTGCTTGAAATTATAAAATTTACTTTTGATATTTGGTAATACTTGTAAGATAATAGATTGTTTCATTCATAAATAGTGAGGTTAAATCTCATATAAATAAGGTTACATAAAAGACCTAATATAAACCCTAAAGGGTTTGGGCGTAAACGCTAATCACTAACATCTCTCTGCAGTTTGATTGGGAGGGGACGATTAAACTAAAAAAAAATAAAGCATAAAACATAACATAAATGAAAACAACGACAATGACGGTGGCCGAGCTATAACAATGATGTCTAACAACTGCTTGTCGGAGAAGGAGAGAGAAGAAGCGACGGCCAGCAACAGTTCCTATGTATAAGAAGAGAGGAGCGACGTTGACGATAACGGTCATGCAACCGGTGACAGAGGGATCCGGAGAAAGGCAGCGAGAAAGAAAGAGGGCTCGAGCTGTGGCGGACGGAGCCAATACCTGCGACAAGATAGAGAAAGAAACGATTGCAGATCAGAGGCTGCCCGGCAGAGAAGGTGCCATCGGAGAGAGGCAACCGCAACATCAGAAGGGGCTAAATCGGAAAAGAGATATGAAGAAGTGGCTAGCCGAGAAGGAGGCGGAAGGTAAGGAGGTAGAAGTAGACGAGGCAGTAGAAGAAGCCGATGAAAGGGCTCTAGTTTGGTGCCATTCGGTTGTTTTATTATTTAGGCGAAGAAGAGTAGAAACAGAAAAATAAGGAACATAATGATGACATTTCCAACGACTATTAGAAAAGGTAGTCGGATGTGTAGGGCGGTGGCTACAGGTTTTGGTCAGAAGTAAGGTTTTAACCTAAAGCTCTAATACAATGTAAGATAATAAATTGTTTCATTTATAAATAGTAATGTTAAACCTCATATAAATAACTTGATATAAACCCTAATCACTAACAATAGTTTGTTATTTTAATCATTTTAATAAAATATGAGGGAAAAAAACCTATCATGCACCCTCTTGATGGTTCATGTACATGTCTTTGGACTTATCACATATAAGATAATGATGGTTCATGTACATGTCTTTGGACTTATCACATATAAGATAAAGTTAAATAATACTAACAATATTTTGGATAAGATAAAGTTAAATAATACTAACAATATTTTGGATATTTTGAATGCTTAAGATTTGAAATTTGTATCTTTTTTATGTAATTTCGTTTTTGAAGAATTACTAAGCAAAAAACTTCTCAATTTTGCATCATACCCTTCTATCGACTACTTCTAGTTAAGGCCGTGGGATTTGAACTTACCTATGGGGCCTAACAAGTTGAATGATGATGTAGTGTTATATGTGATCCCTAGCTATGTTTGGCAATCGACCTGCTTACGAAAAAGGCAACTAACAATAAAAAGCTATAAAAGCTGGTGGATAGTTGTTTTATAAGTCCAACTTATAAGCTGGTTGTGATATGTGACATATAAAAAAATGATTCAATATTACAAGACAAATACAAAATACATTTTATTAAATTAAATGATTTTTTTGCATGTAGTATCATACTGGCAATATTATTACTGAATTTCTCAAATATCATGGCATGAATCTCGATTGTTATCATTGATTAAATCTTGAATGATTGTCTATTTTTCTTTTCTAGATATACAATCACTCAGTTGTTGAATAGTATCCAAAACCACATTCGTCGGAGTGGAAAGGATCAATGATTGATGTTCGAATGTTCGATCATACAATTGACACACCTTCTATGAATCATCCTAAGCCCCAAAAGCTACAACTACCTTGAATTTATTTAGAATTCTTAAATGATAAAATAGAAACACGATTTCTAAATTGTTTGAGATAATGAATCGATGAAACAATAACTTTTTTCACGAAATTTATCATAATATTTGGTTAAATGTGATATTTATCATACTTAGTGGGTGTTTGGGAAAGCTTTTGAAAGGAGCTTATTAGCTCTGTAGCTTTTCAAAAAACTAATAAGCTAAAAAAATGTGTGTATTTAAAAAGCGCTTTTTAAAACAGTTTTTTGGATAGGACAAATAAAGCTTATAAAAAGCTGGAAATTTCTAGCTTCTTAGCTTTTTAGCCATTTTATTCTTAAAAAATAGTTTTTCTTATTCAAACACTTTTTAAAAGCATCTTTTCCTAAAAACCATAAACTAATAAGCATTTTTCTTAAAAATCACTTTTGTGATGAAAAAAGCTAACCCAAACACACCCTTAGGTTATGTTTGATGTACTAACTGAAAAACTAGTTGTTAGCTGAAAAACTAGCTGTTAAATAAAAAGCTAGCTGATAGCCGAAAAACTAGCTGATAAAAAATAACGTTTGGTAAAACTAGCTGAAAAGCTAGCTGAAATATATACAATTACATAAAAGGACATATAAGGATATGTGTCTCGATAATTAATTAAGGGGTATATTTGAATTTTTTTTAAAAAGCTCATAAAAAGCTAGTTTAAGTAGCTTTTCAAAAAACTAGCTTATAAGCTACTTTTTGGTTTACCAAACACAACAACATAAAAAAGCTCGAAAAATAACTAACTTATTAGTTAGCTGTGGCGCGCCAAATACAACCTTAATCTAATTAATATGTGTTTCCTTAATCTAATTAATGTGTTATTTATGTGAAACACGTTTTACATAACTTTCATAGACTTTAGATTTTCTACCAGCTTCTAATACCTTCATAAAAACAATTTGTGATTTTTGAGATGGCATGGACCCGTGGTTTTTAAATTGTTGTGTACCTCCCTCACCATGTAAGGATGAAACGTCTTTTTAACGAATATTTTGCTTGCTATTTTAAAAGGCATGATTGGAAGATCTGAGAATACAAAGAAAAAAGAAATAGGGGAATACATATTGGGAGTGAGTTTTTTTATAATAATTAATAAAAATTATAATTTATAGAATTTAAAAAAATCAGCTTTTGTAAATTCAGTTTATGAACAACTTTTTAGTTTGGTAAAATCTTTTATCGTGCGAAAATATTCAAGTGACTAAAATAAAAGTGAACAACAACACAAACAAATTGACATACTTCTCTTATCATGAATAACTGGTACACAAAATATTTTTACATCAAAAGTTCAAAACCTCACTACAAATATCTCTCAACTATGTTAAACACTATATAACCTCTCTTAGTCTAATGATTAACACAAACGATTCACTACAACTAAGAACAAAGTGTAAATTGTAGAACATGTGAACAAATTAGTGTTTTTTATGCAGAGATAATACAAGTAGTAAGAGACTGAATAAGAAACTCTAGTTTGTCTCTTGTTTATGTACCACCTAAAACTATGGCCTACACCCTAATAATTGACAACGATATAGACAGACCGGACCCGGACGGTAAGCAGGCAACCTGGGCGGTTGTCCAAAACTCATGTCTCTAAGGGACCCAAAATTCCTAGAATATATGGTATATATATCGAGAGAGAAAAAATCAACTCATCTAAAAATGCTAGAAAAATACATTTTTCTTTAAATTAATTGTTTTTATAATGTTGTGGCCATATTTTTATTTTTAATATTAATAATATATTTTATAACGGTTTGTTTATTTTCAACTTTAAGTGT
The DNA here is from genome assembly GCF_002870075.4 of Lactuca sativa. Lineage (NCBI taxonomy): Eukaryota > Viridiplantae > Streptophyta > Magnoliopsida > Asterales > Asteraceae > Lactuca > Lactuca sativa. The sequence continues at coordinate 279,885,158 of NC_056630.2, forward strand.
TTTTTTTTGTCCTGAACCCACTATATCTTTGGAAAGACCGATCTGATCTCTCTCATCAATCATCATACGTGGGCCAAATCCATATGCTATCTTCCGCGGCAGCCACATATATAAATGACCCGGTTATCTTAAGTAGGCCCTAAAATTGCAATTACAAAGAGAGAAAACTCATAAACTTAAAAAAATAAGTTAAAAAAGATAAATATCATTTAAAAGATTCTTACCATACCTTGAAATTGATTATTTAGTTAAGTTTGTGTAAGTGATTAGAATTTAATTGAGATATATAATCTAACATGTGTCACTTACAAACAATAGACAACTTTGTTTACATGATGATAATTAAATATATGCACTACAAGAAATTCAGCCTTTAGCGGCGACACTGAGCTTTAGTGGCGACATATTAAAAAGTCGCCGCTAAAACTCCGTGTTGCCGCTATTGGTGTCGTCGTTATAGGCTGAATGACACCGATCCGCGTTTTGACGTTCTGGTAGACACGAATCGTTCGATCGTGGTTCTAATCCAATGGCTAGAGTGGTCTTGGAACGCATAAACTCAATACCGGCGACATGTGTCGCCGGTAAAGACCTGCAAGTGTCGCCGCTAAAGACCGAATGACACTGATCCGCGTTTTGACGTTCTGGTAAACATGAATCGTCCGATCGTGGTTCTAATCCAATGGCTAGAGTGGTTTTGGAACGCATAAACTCAATACCGGCGACTTGCGTCGCCGGTAAAGACCTACATGTGTCGCCGCTAAAGATCAAAAAATGACGCGGTAATAATTCCCTCCGAAGAGTCGCCGCTAAAGACGTATTGTCGCCGCTAAAGCCGAATTAGTCGCCGGTAAATGTGTCGCCGCTAAAGGTCGACGCAGTTAACCCAAAAATTCATCGTCTTTTTCCTTTTGTTGTTCTGTTACTCTCCATTCGCTGTTGTTTTTTCTCTTCGGCATACATCATTGATTCCTCAATTAAGTCGTCAAGTAAGTGAGTGATAGACATTACTTACTTTCTGGTGACTGTGTATAATCGGCCATAAAGAAGATACCGGCGGAGAGAGCCATTTTCCGATGAGGACCATTTTTCCGGCGACACTGACCTTTTTCCGGCGACTGAGAGGTGTTTCCAAGTCAATTTCCGCTCCCTTTTCGGTTATAACATCGATTTTAAGCTTATTGTAGTGTTTAATTGCAAAAAATTGTCTATTTCAGTTTTGTTGATTGTGTTCCTAACCACCACTAGCGACTACCCCTACCACTGGACCATTTTTGTTGATCTCATCATCACAGGTTCTATTTACTTCTATTTATCGTGAAATTTGAGTTTAATTGCAAAATATATGTAGTTGTATCAATTATGTGAAAATTGTCATATATGTACATTTGATATTTGTATGTAAATCTATGTAAATGTGGTGTATATATGTCAATGTATGTGTGTTTGATATATATATGTGGTATATGAGTATTTGGTATAAGTATGATGTTATTATATATATATATATATATATATATATATATATATATATATATATGTGTGTGTGTGTGTGTGTGTGTGTGTGTGTGTGAAATTATGTGTATATATTTGGTATAAGTAGGATGTTATTATGTATGTATGTGAATGTATGTGTATTTGTTGTGTATGTGGTATATGAATGAAAATTGTCATATATGTACATTTGATATTTGTATGTAAATCTATGTAAATGTGGTGTATATATGTCAATGTATGTGTGTTTGATATATATATATATATATATATATATATATATATATATATATATATATGTGGTATATGAGTATTTGGTATAAGTATGATGTTATTATATATATATATATATATATATATATATATATATATATATATATATGTGAAATTATGTGTATTTGGTATAAGTAGGATGTTATTATGTATGTATGTTGATTTGGTCATTTTGGTTTTTGGTGAGTATTTGGTAAAAGCTTTGGTATTTGAGTTTTTGTCCTATATGCAAGAAATAACAATGTACTTTGCTTTTTTGTCTTACTTTAAAAATAACAATGTATTTTGGCGTCATAAAATGCATGTGGATTTGGTAATTGTGTTTTCGTCCCTAGTTGGAAGTTAACTTATAATTTATATATGTTATTATTTATTATGTAGTTGGAAAATTTTCGGGCATTACTCAACGACCCGACATGTAGGGAAGAGCTTTATTCGTTTTTTCAATCGCAAAATAATCAAGGAGGAAATGATGGGAATGAAGATGATGATATGCAGGGAGGAGCTTTATTTGTATTTTATACTTGTCACACTTTGCTATTTGTTAGAATTGAAAAACTTACTTTGCTACTTGTTAGAATTATTAAACTTTTGGTTGTTTATTTTTGTATTAAATTAATTATAAGAGTATTTGGTATTTAATTTGATGTTGTTATGTAATTTTTGGTATCGAATTAATTATAACAGTATTTGGAATAAATTATACCCAAAATTGCAAATATATAAAAAAAATGAAAAATGTTATTACCGGCGACACTATTACCGACGACATGAGTATTACCGGCGACATTTTCTTTAGCGGCGACACGAAGTATTAGCGGCGACAGAGGCATAAGCGGCGACATTTGTCTTTAGCGGTGACTATCTGATCAATAGCGACTAAGTAGTAGCGGCGACTTTTTAGCGGCGACTTCTCGACCCTTTACCGGCGACTTTTGTCGCCGCTAATTGCTCATTTCCTTGTAGTGATGTTCTAGTTACTTCGAATTTCTGAAGTGAATATCATAGTTGATAGCTGTAAAGATGTATTTTATCATTTTGATTACAAGTTGAGTTAGTGATTCGGTAAAAGCTTTTAACTAGAAATAACTATGTACAAACATGAAATGTTTAGACATAGACACATAATAAATAAAAGGGTTAATCTCTATAATGACCAAAATATTACAACCGTTCAAATTGGAAAACTGTCACAAAATGAAATATTAAGCTTACAAAAGTAGATTTTCTGAAATGTCTTCCGGTTGTAATTAATATTCTTAGCTATTAATTAACTGTAAATAAATAATTTACTATTTAAATCACTATTATTTGTTTCATCCATAACAATAATTTTCAGGTGTTTCGAGTAATTAATAAAGATATAAAGAATATTCCATGAGCACATGGTATAACTTTTAGATTGCTTATCGTGTTGTGTGTACTCAATTTGCTTTACGTAATGAAACTCTCTTTTTTATATATAACATGACACCACCTTCCTCTTAATATCTTAGACTTTTCTCACTTCAAAATATGTACTTTTTGCACCACCACCCAAATCAAAAAATATCCCCCCATTTCCATTCAATTCTTACCATTTTCGTTCTACCTTCAAGATCAAGACGCAAAATTCTTAGCCAATATCTTTGTATTTTGGTTCGTTCTGTGAGATTCGAATCTTGATCAACCTTCACAAGTGATTGTTTTTAATAAGATTTGATCCTTCAACCGTTTCTTAGTCCGATATTCGAACCTACAAGCTCCCTTTTCTCACCACCATGGAAACCCTAAATATTGATTCCTCATTACTTCCATATTTCACTCTCATGTATATTTCAATATATCTTATTGGCTACTCAACACTTTTTAAGAAATGGGATCCCAAGAAAAGGGTAGATGCTTCAAGTTGCTTAATCTCCTTAACTCATGGTACCCCAGTAGTCTTCCTATCAATCTATGCAAATTTCCTACACCCAGAAAAACCCTACCAACACTTTGCTGCCGAAAACACACCATTTCAAGCCTTTGTTCTTGACTTTAGCATTGCATACTTCTTCATAGACACCACACATTACTTAATCTTTATTCCCAAAGATTACTTGTTCATTGTCCACCATTTAGCGGTTCTTTATGTGTTCATAACATGTCGTTATGTGGTCGGTTATGGCGGTTATGCCATCCTCCTCCTCCTTGCACTAGCGGAGGTCACTAGCCTTTGTCAGAATATATGGAGCCTTGCTAAGTGCCGGAAAGATGAGGTGGCAGTGGCGGCATGGTTGTATAGTGGTTTATCTCCTTATTTTTATGGGTTTTATACGATGGTTAGAGGGGTGTTGGGGCCGTTGCTCGTGTATAAAATGGTGGTGTTTTACTGGAATGGTGGTGGTGATGGTGTGGTTCCGATGTGGGCTTGGGGTTCTTGGATGGTTGTGATTGTGAATGCTATTTTAATTAGTGTGTTGTGGGTGTCTAATCGTTGGGTTGAATTGTTTAAAGAAAGAAGCAAAATAAGGAAATTAATTTAAAGGTAGACCTTCAAAATTTGTGTTTTTGTGTATATATATATATATAAACGGTCCACCTTCAAAAATTGTGTTTTTTGTATATATATAAATGTTCAACTTGATACTAGTATGAAATAGGTGTATCATATGGGAAACACATGATATAATATGAATACCTAGTATATGCGATTAAAAGTTTGTACAAACAATGTCGTATTATTATTATTTTTTAATATTTTATCTATTTTAGTTATTTATTAACTTTCACTTCTTTCTCTTTCTATTTTTTTTTTATTTTTTATTTTTTTTAAACCAACGGAAATTATAAAAAGCCACAACCTAAAAGAAAAAAGATCAGGCTAAAACAACGAACAACTTACAAAATATCAAAAGAAAAACAAACCCAAAACTTCAATTTACAATTAATAAAATTATCCTTATGTTTTAACCAACAAACATAGTTTATTTAAATATTTGCACGAATGGTTCTCTGGTTTAGGGTAATTTGCATATTTGGTCCTTAACTTATTTTTTTAACTCGGAAGGTCCCTATTATTTGTTTTTGCTATGCGCTTGGTCTCTATCTTACCTAAAAAAACTATTTTTCTCTTGATTTTTTTAATTTATTTAAATAAACACACCCCAACTTCATGCCCGTCACCTTACCTTACCTACCTCATCTGTAACATCCTAATTTTCAAGGCCAAAAATTTCATTTTTAAATAAATACTTCGCAACATTGTTTACCAAAACATTACCAAAGTCAATGTCATTTTATAAAAACTATAACAACGTGTTCGGAAATCATAAGTAATATAAATCATAGTACAATCCTAAAAACTTAATGGGGAAAACATATGTGTGTGTGTGACGCGCTGCTACACCGTTGGCTCATTCCCCTTAGACGAAGAGGTACCTGAAACAAAAAATGAAACTGTAAGCACAAAGCTTAGTGAGTTCCCCCATCATACCACATACCATACAATCACATAGCATACATACTGCCAGGTATTTATGGGGTGCCCGACCTACCCATGTCAAGCCATTTTGGGGTGCTGACCTACCCATGTCAAGCCATTATGGGGTGCTGACCTACCTATGTCAGGTCGTTCCGGGGTGCCGACTACCCTCCGGTCTATCTCAACCGTCATCAGGGACTATTTCACCCCTACCTCTATCATACAATAACAAAATATAATCATACGGTCAGACATATCTAGGGTACTGACCTACCCTTCGGTCCTAACGACCAAGTCAGGGAAAAACTATTCCCTGCTACTACCACTAACTCGCATAGCATATCACATAAGCATATCTCATAAGCATAGTCAGACATATCTAGGGTACTGACCTACCCTTCGGTCCTAACGACCAAGTCAGGGAAAAACTATTCCCTGTTACTACCACTAACTCGCATAGCATATCACATAAGCATATCTCATAAGCATATCTCATAGGTATATCTCATAAGCATATCTCATAGGCATATCACATAAGCATATCTCGTAAGCATACAAGATAATTATCACAAAGACAATTATCTACCAATTACTCTTGTTGGTGGGCTGGCATTGTGGCCTTAGACCCACCCATACTGGAAGGTAACTCACCTCGAAGTCGTGTAGCGTCTGCACTGCCCTCGATGTGAAAGTCGGCTCTCCTCGACTCCTCAATCCTTACATGACAACCCTTATAAGTTATCAATTTGTACCCACAACCCCTTCAAGGGTCAACTTGAATCCAAGTCAAAGTCAAATTCAAAGTTAAAACCTGGTCAAGTCAACTCTTTAGTTGACCAGAATTGCCGATTTGGTCTGCCAACTCGTCGAGTCCCTTCGTCCACATAATACTACAAACCTGTCCCCACTCGTCGAGTCTATCAATAGCTCGATGAGTTCACCTTCAACAATACTTCAGTCAATCTTCAACCGACTCGATGAGTTCTTCTTTGAACTCGTCGAGTTCATCTTCAACATATGAATGCATCCAGTCTATGACTCGCCGAGTTGTAAGAACAACTCGTCGAGTCCATCTTCAAATACTGGGAGATAGCCTCGGACTCGCCGAGTGTGTTCTAGCACTCGTCGAGTCCCATGATTTGCAGGTCCAAGGCAAACCCCTAGCAGGCTGTGTGTTCCTTCCACTCAACCAAAACCATTTCCAGAAGACGTTTTTGGGGAAAAGCATCTCGACTCGCCGAGTCACCCGAGTGACTCGTCGATTCCCTCCTTGTCCAAAACTATACTGTCGATTTCAGTGGGACTTAATGCATCAAAATCATAGATCTGACCTCTTAGGGTCCCTTTTATATGTAAAGTCACGAACTTGATGTCCATGCATGGGGTTTTTGGCTAAAAAAGCCATAAAAGATGGTCTACAAGATGCATGAGGTGTTTATGGCAACAAGGTGGGCACCTTTATGCCATAAAGATCCCCAATAACCCCAGAACTGAAGCACAAACTGACTTCCAATACCCATGCCTGAATACAACCTCTATAGGGCTTAGAAAGATGTAGAAAAAGGCCCAAAATCAAGATCTAGACAATGAATAGACAAGGTTTCAACTTTATACCTCTAATAAGCTGGAAATATGCTCAAAACTCTGGATCTTCTTGTTCCCCTTGATCTCACAAGCCTCATACTCTTCTTTAAGCTTCAATCACACAAAGTAACACCACAAGGCTCAAGCACACACTAAAACAACTAGGGTTTCGAGTTAGGGTTTGCTCTGGATGATGGGGGCTAAGTTGAGGGGTTATAATGTGTTTAAATAGGGTGCAAACCCTCAATTTAGGGTTTCACTCAAATGGCGTCTACTCGCCGAGTCAGTCTCCCGACTCGCCGAGTAGACTACTTAAACTTCCCGTGGATCACGACTCTACTCGACGAGTTGGGCCTCCAACTCGTCAAGTCCCAGAGAAAAACATAATAATTACTTGAATTAAAGGCATACCAGGAATCAGTTGTTACAAATCTCCCTCACTTATCTTAGAATTCGTCCTTGAAGCCTGCTGCTCGGTCCTAAAAAAGCTCAGGGTAATGGTCCCTCATCTCGTCATCCGGTTCCCAGGTCCATTCCGAGCCCTTGCGGTGCTGCCACTGCACATTAACCAGCTCCAATATCTTGTTCCTCAGATCCTTCGGTTTTCTGTCAAGGATTTCCACTGGCCGCTCGATGTAATTCAGGCTTTCATCCACCTGAATATCCTCTAATGACACTACTGCCGAATTGTCCACCAGACACTTCCGCAACTGGGAGACGTGAAAAGTGCTATGTATCTGGCTGAGTTCGGCCGACAGATCCAACCTATATGCCACCTTGCCCACCCGAACTATAACCCTGAAGGGTCCAATATACCTGGGGCCCAACTTGCCCCGCTTCCTGAATCGAATGACACCCTTCGAAGGCGACACTTTCAGGAGCACCATATCCCCGACCTGGAACTCCAGATCCGATCGACGCTTGTCGGCATAACTTTTCTGCCGACCCTGAGCAGTGTGAAGCCTGCTCTGAATTTGCTGGATCCTCTCCGTCGTCTTGAGTACCACTTCGGTACTCCCCATGACCCTCTGACCAACCTCACCCCAGCATATCGGGGTCCTGCACTTCCTCCCATACAACATCTTGAAGGGAGGAAGGTCGATACTCACATGATAGCTTTTATTGTAGGAGAACTCTGCCAACGGAAGGTAAGTATCCCAACTACCTCCAAAATCTAAAACACACGCTCGCAGCATATCCTTTAGAGTCTGGATGGTCTGCTCACTCTGACCATCCGTTTGCAGGTGAAAGGCGGTGCTAAAGTGCAGACGAGTACCCAGCTCGTCATGAAACTTCTTCCAAAACCTGGAAGTGAACCACACATCCCTGTCCGAAATCACTGAAACTGGCACCTCGTGCCGCACCACTACCTCCCGGATATAGATGTCGGCCAACTTTTTGGCCGAAATGCTCTCCTGAATCGGAATGAAATGGGCGCTCTTAGTCAATCGATCAATGATGACCCAAATCGAATCTACCCCTCGCGCGCTCCTGGGAAACTTCGTGATAAAATCCATAGTAATATCCTCCTATTTCCACAACGGGATATCCAACGGATGGACCTTGCCGTGAGGTCTCTGGTACAAACCAAGCTACGTCCCTCTTCATACAGGGCCACCAAAAATAAAGAAGAAGATCTTTGTACATCTTCGTCGCCCCCGTGATGGATAGAGAACCTGGATTTGTGTGCCTCCTCCATCAATACCTGACACACACCTCCATGATATAGGACCCACACCCTACGGTGAAGAGTCAATAATCCCCGACTATCATAGTCAAAGGAGGAAACCTGACCCACAATATGCTCGCTCTTTCGATGCTCCTCCTTCATGGTCTCCTGCTGGGCCTCCCAAATATGCTCCAAAAGCGGAGTCACAACTGTCATCCTCATAAAGATATCCCTGATCGGCGCTGCCTTGCGGCTCAGAGCGTCGGCCGCCACATTGGCCTTCCCCGGGTGGTAGATGATCTCACAATCATAATCCTTTACCACATCTAGCCACTTACGCTGCCTCATATTCAGATTTGGCTGATCCATGAGATACCTCAGGCTCTTGTGGTCCGTGTAAATAGTAAAACAAACCCCATAGAGGTAATGGCGCCAAATATTGAGGGCGAAAACAACGACCCCTAGCTCCAAATCATGCGTCGAATAGTTCGCCTCGTGAGGCTTCAGCTTCCTCGAAGTGTAAGTGATAATATGCCCCCTCTGCATCAATATCGCAGCCAAACATGTGATGGACGCATCATAATATACTACAAAACCCTCCATGCCCTCCGGTAGGGCTAATATTGGTGCCTCGCACAATCTCTTCCTCAACGTCTTAAAAGCGGCCTACTGCTCGGGCCCCCAGTAAAAGACCACATATTTCCTCGTCAGTCGGGTCAAGGGCACGACTATCTTGGAGAAGTCCTAAATGAATCTCCAATAGTAGCCTGCCAGTCTCAGAAAGCTCTGAATCTCAGATAGAGACCTCGGAACCTCCCATCTCATCACAGCCTCCACCTTGGCCGGGTCAACCGAAATCCCGTTCTGGTTGACAAGGTGCCCAAGAAACTGCACCTCGCGTAACCAGAACTCACATTTGGTGAACTTTGCATACAAGCTCTCCCTCCTCAATGTATCCAGTACCTCTCACAAGTGCTCCTCATGTTGCTCTCGCGTATGGGAATAAACCAAGATGCCGTCAATGAAAAGTATCACAGACCGATCCAACATCGGCCTAAACACATGGTTCATGAGATCCATGAACGCAGCATGAGCGTTGGTAAGCCTAAAAGGCATCACCACAAACTCATAGTGACCATAACGCATCCGAAAGGCTGTCTTCTGCACATCCTCCACTCTGACCCTCATCTGATGATAACCTGAACGCAAATCAATCTTGGAGAACCAAGATGCTCCCTGCAGTGGGTCAAAGAGGTCATAATCAATCCTCGAGAGTGGGTAACGGTTCTTCACCGTTACCTTGTTCAGCTCCCGATTGTCACACCCCAAAACCACGAATGGCGGAAACGTTCATGGGTGGAGGACGTCATGTACAGTATCACAACAGTGTATAATAGTAAACAAGCAACAACATCATCCATTGCATTATAAGTAAAGTTTTAATACATGTGTGTTCTTTCATTGTAATAAGACACCAAAAATATACAATCAAAATAAAAGACGAGACTTGTCTGCTCCGTCTTCTCAAAACCTGGCCATTGTACCTGTCTACTGTTGACCTGAGAATACAAGTTATTTTGAAAGGGAGTATCAGCTTTAAAGCTGGTGAATTCATAAGTAATTAAATGTCATTGTCTTGCTTATGAAAATCTATTATGAAGGCCATGTAAACCTTTAAATGAAAATGTTGATGTAAGTATGAAAAACCCTAGAAAATCCCTTATTTTCTATAAGTATGAAATGTAGTCTTCTACCAAGACCCGAATGTTTTGTTATGACAATGTAGTCTTCTACCAAGACCCGAATGTTTTGTTATGACAATGTAGTCTTCTACCAAGACCCGGATGTTTTGTAAGTAATATGATAGCTTTTCCTTTCTATTGACTTGTACTAGAGTACTTAGTCTAACTCCTCGTTTATGTGAAAGTATCATAAAATAAAGTAAACAGGAAAAATATAATCATGTAAGTGTTATTATCTTGGGTTACCAGGACAAAAACGACATCGCCGAAGCGAAAGATAAACCCTATGAACATCCGAAGAGTGTCCCCTCATCCTCTGTAGCGGCAGCAGGGTGGAGGGAGGGTTAGTCCCGATATCGATCTCCTAATACAGATCGTTAACCTAATGATCCTCCGAAGATTCACATCTCATCCACTGTTGCAACAATTAGACAGAGGGATGGTTAGTCCCGTCACTGACTACTAAATAAGTAACAAGCTTAGACATCCGTAGACATTCATCGACCAGTGGTGCTAATCAGTGGGGTTCGGAATGGTAAGTCCCGCTGAGATATCCCATTGAACCGGGATAGGAAAGATAATTTACACAGAATGTACTAATAAATCATCCTCGTAGTTCTAAGTACAAGTATCCAGGTAAGTAAATACAGGATAATGCACCTATGTAAAAGTGTTACTGTATGGTATTCATGTAAGTGTGTTCATGTAACAGGTAAGTATATGTAAACATATTCATGTATCATGTAATCCTAAGTAAGTGTACTCATGTATCATGTAAGGTATTGGTATAGACTCATGAATGAACTGACTCTTGTGTGATTCCTTGTAGTAGTAATAATGTTTGATATCTTCTAACTATCCCTATGATAGTTAACTGAAAGGTAATTGGTTGTTTACGTAGGTTTACGCACTCTTGTTACCCAAGAGTGTTGGAAACTAAATGAAGGGTGAAAACTATAATCTCTAACATATATATGAACATATTCGCATAGGTATAGTTTGATTCAAGAAGGTAAAATAATGGTTTTGCAAGATATCTAGGAGTTTTGAACAATAATTAAGAATGACTTGATGTCATTTTAATAAACATTTCAAAACTAATACTTTTGTTATCAAGGTATTTTAAGATAGAAAACCACTTCATGTGTCACCTTTCGAAATATGTGAAATCTACTGAGTGAAAACATGGTTATAAAATACGTAAGATTGATTTAATAACATACTGTTTTTTACTTGTATTCCCCCCCCATTATAAACGTTTAAAATCATTTAAAACATTGATTAAGGGGTATGAACTCACCTGTAGATGGTGGTTCGGATGAACTGGACGGTGTAGGATTGCTAGGTGTCAAGTGAGGACTTGTACACACACTACGATCCTAATGAACATATAATCACACATATATGCACTCAATTAGTCTCAAATTACTAATTGAAAATGTTAAGACATCCTAGACATAATAAACACTTTATATAAGTGTTTTAAGCCCTAAGGATTGCATCTAAGCTAATGTGGGACAAGGCACTTGTGTTTAGGGTTCCAAAGGACCCCATATATGAGTTTACTCTCCATATACCATCACACATGGAGTTTACGGTTGAAAACTCTTGATTTTACGGCCGTAAACTCCCAACCATGGGGGTATTGTGTGTTTTGAAGTTCCAAATGATTCCTAGAATTATTCCAACTTGGTGGTTAAATTCTTGGAAGGGTTTAAGGCATAGAAACACTCCATTTAGGAGTTTACGGACCTAAGGACATTTCCCTTAGAGTTTGCGGCCGTAAACTCTTATGTATGGGTGTTTTTGATGCTTTCAAGTCTCTTGCACATGTGGTATAGGTTCTAGACTTTTATTCCAAGCATATGAAGGCCTTAGGCACACTTTGGTGCCTTTGTTTGATGTTCACGGCCCAAGAACCTTATTAAAGCCGTGAACTCATTTGAAGGGGTGTTTTTGATGTGTTTTAATCCTTCATTTAAGTGGGAACAATTTCCATGTAAATGTCTAGGGCTTTAGGTGCCTTGAAAGCACCCTTTGATCCATTTTATTGGAGTTCACGGTCCAAGATCCTCTTGGGCCGTGAACTCCCATGTGTTTGTGTTTCTTGGTTGTTTTCTTGTCCCTAATACGCATAAAAATGAGTCCAAGGTAGTAGCATAACACAAGGGTCGGTCAAGGCTTTGTTTCGGGAGTTTACCGCCCAAGAACACCTTGGGGAGTAAACTCCTAAATCTAGTGATTTAGCCTTCTAAATCATGTTATAAACACATATTAAGCTTTCTAACACTACTAGAAAGAGGTACTCACGATTTGGGATAAAAACCCGAAGATCCGTGAGAGAGAAAATGGCTTTTCTCTAGTTGGAAATGCGAATAATGAATGAATTTGGTTCAGAATTCTATTTATAGTCCTGAGATATTTTTGGCAGAAAATATTTTTATTCCTGAAATGATCTCTAATATAATAGAGTGTTGGAATAACAGTGTTGCACAAAACCCTAGTGCACCCACTCTCCTGATATTTCCTGAAGTGTAAACCCTGAATTACTCAAACTTACACGAAAAAGTCTGAAAATTAACTATGACTGCTATAACTTCTATTGAAGTGATATAGTTTGTACAAAATGGAAATTTCGGGTTGTCACATCATCCCCCCGTTAGAAGGAATTTCGTCCTGAAATTAGAATTTAAGCAATTATGAAGTTACAAATAACTAAGTCAAAAGGTGAGGGTATTTCAGTTTCATCTGATCCTCACGTTCCCAAGTGAATTCCGGTCCACACTTTGTGTTCCAGCGCACCTTCACTATCAGGATACGGCTCTGCTTTGTTTGCTTGACCTCTCGGTCCATGATATCTACTGGTTCCTCCATGAAGTTGAGGCTCTCGTTGATCTCGATCTCATCGAGTGGAATAACAAGAGTCTCGTCAGACAAACACTTTTTCATGTTCGAGATGTGGAAGGTAGGATGTACGTTACTGAGTTCGTGTGGTAGATTGAGTTTGTAAGCTACAGGGCCGATTCTCGCGAGAATCTCTAAAGGCCCTATGTACCTTGGATTGAGCTTCCCACGCTTTCCAAAGCGTATCAAGCCCTTCCAGGGTGAGACCTTCAGTAGGACTTGGTCGCCCACCTAGAATTCCAATGGTTTCCTTCGCTTGTCAACGTAGCTTTTCTGTCGGTCTCTAGAGGCTTTCAATCGTTCACGAATTTGAACGATCTTCTCTGTCGTTTCCCGAATGATCTCCGGACCCGTGAGAGTGCTTTCGGGAACTTGTCCCTTAGCTAACTGGGTATCACCCACTTCAGCCCAGAACAGAGGGGATCTGCACTTTCGGCCATAAAGGGCCTCGAATGGAGCTGCCTTTATGCTCGTGTGATAACTGTTGTTGTAGGAAAATTCGACGAGGGGTAAATGGGTATCCCAAGCTTTTCCAAAGTCAATCACACAGGCACGCAACATATCTTCTAAGGTTTGGATAGTCCTCTCACTTTGCCCGTCGGTCTGTGGATGGTAGGCTGTACTCATGTCCAGCCTAGTTCCTAGGGAACTTTGTAATGACTGCCAGAACCTAGAAGTGAATCTACTATCTCTGTCCGATATGATAGATAAAGGGACACCGTGCAACCTTATTATCTCCCTAATGTAAGTTCGTGTGAGTTTCTCCATCTTGTCTGTTTCTTTGATTGGCAAGAAGTGTGCAGACTTGGTCAGTCTATCGACGATGACCCATATGGAATCAAGTCCACCCGTTGTCTTGGGAAACTTGGTTATGAAGTCCATAGTGATCCGCTCCCACTTCCATTCTGGTATCTCCGGTTGTTGTAGAAGACCGGAGGGTTTCTGGTATTTGACCTTGACCTTTGCGCAAGTAAGGCACTTACTCACGAAGGTAGCAATGTCTGCTTCCATGTTAGGCCACCAGTATAACTTTTTAAGATCCAGATACATCTTATCTGAACCCGGGTGGACGGAATAACGAGTGTTGTGAGCTTCGGTCATGACCAAGTGTCTGAATCCACCGTGTTTCGGTGTCCAGATTTGATCCATGAGGTATAAGGCTCCGCCATCCTTGACTTCCAAGTTCTTATCCATCCCTTTAAGGGATTCACCAGCCACGTTTTCAAGTTTCAAAGCGTCGAGCTGAGCCTCCTTTATTTGCGTGGACAAGTGTGAATGGATGGTTAGAGTCAAAGATTTGACCCTACGACCAGAATATTCTTTCCGACTTAGGGCGTCGGCTACTACATTGGCTTTACCCGGGTGATAACGAATATCACACTCGTAATCACTGAGTAGCTCGACCCACCGTCGTTGCCTCATGTTGAGTTCTTTCTGGTCGAAAATGTGTTGCAGACTCTTATGGTCTGTAAAGATCGTGCTTTTTGTACCGTATAGGTAATGTCGCCAGATCTTCAGAGAAAACACAACTGCTCCTAGTTCAAGATCGTAGGTTGTGTAGTTAACCTCATGTGTCTTCAGCTGTCTCGAGGCATAGGCTATGACTTTACCTCGCTGCATCAGAACACATCCGAGCCCTTTGTTTGATGCGTCGCAATAGGCCACGAAGTCTTCTATCCCTTTGGGGAGGGACAGTATTGGTGCGGTGCACAAGGCTCATTTGAGCGTTTGGAACGCTCTTTCTTGTTTCTCTTCCCAGTCAAAGGCTACGCCCTTCTGGGTCAATGTTGTAAGAGGTTTTGCTATGCGGGAGAGGTTCTGAATGAACCTGCGAAAGTAGCCAGCTAGACCTAGAAATTGACGAATTTTAGTAGGTGTCTTTGGTGCTGACCAGTTCTCGATGGCCTTAATTTTGGAAGGGTCCACGTGTATACCTTCTTCGCTAACAACATGGCCCAAAAATTCGACTCGCCGAATCCAAAATTCTCACTTCGAGAACTTCGCGTAGAGCTTCTCTGACCGCAATGTTTCTAAGATTTTACGAAGATGTTGGCTATGTTCCTCCTTACTTCAAGAGTAGATGAGTATGTCATCAATGAAGACGATGACGAACTGATCCAAGTAAGGACGACACACCCTATTCATCAGATCCATGAATACTGCGGGCGCGTTGGTTAATCCGAACGACATCACTACAAACTCGTAGTGCCCATAACGAGTTCGAAAGGCTGTCTTGGGAACATCCTCCTCTAACACTCGTAGTTGGTGATATCCGGATCGTAGATCTATCTTCGAGAAGTAGTTTTCTCCTTGAAGTTGATCAAATAAATCGTCAATGTGGGGCAAGGGATAACGATTTTTAATGGTAAGTTTGTTGAGTTCTCTATAGTCGATGCACATGCGAAACGATCCATCTTTCTTCTTGACAAACAAGACCGGTGCTCCCCATGGTTAGAAGCTTGGTCGAATGAATCCCTTCTTGAGAAGTTCGTTAAGTTGGCTGGAAAGTTCCTGCATTTCAGTCGGTGCCAGACGATAAGGTGATTTGGCTACTGGGGTAGCTCCTGGCACTAAGTCGATTCTGAACTCAACTTGGCGTTGCGGTGGTAAACTGGGAAGTTCTTCTGGGAATATGTCGGGGAAGTCGCGTACTTCACGGATGTTCTGAATGTTTTTCATTTCTTGACTTGTGTCAACGACGTGTGCGAGGAATGCATGGTACTCCTTTCGCAAGCACTTCTGAGCTTGAATGCACGAAATGATGCGAAGGCTCGTACTAGGTTTGTCGCCATAGATAACTAAGGTTTCATTGTTAGGAAGGTTAAGACGGACTGCGTTTTTAAAGCACATGATGTCGGCGCGAAGAAGACTCAACCAATCCATACCGATGATAACGTCGAAACATTTAATTGGGACTTGCATGAGATCTATCTTGAAAGTATGGCCATCTAAAGTTAAGGTACAACCTACGTATATGCAGTTTGTACTTTCTGTTTTCCCGTTAGCCATTTCTACCGTGAATGAATTATCTAATGCGCATGGTTTTTGTTTAAGCAGGTGTGCAAATTTGTGACTTACAAAACTTTTCTCTGATCCACTATCGAAAAGTATGCAAGCATATGAGTTATCGAGGAGAAACGTACCAGTAACTATTGTAGGATCAGCTACCGCTTCCTCGTGGCCTAGGGCCATAACTCTTCCTACTCCTCCAGCCATCCCTGCTTTAGGGCATTTCCTCTTGTAGTGGCCCACTTCGCCACAACCGTAGCAAGCTTGGCCCATACCAGCGTTAGGAACTTGGGCGGCTTGAGCTGTTGGAGTCTTGCAGAAACGGACTGTGTGTCCCTTCCTGTTGCAGTTAGAGCACTGCATCTCCTTGCAAGGTCCGTGGTGGTGGAAGTTGCACTTGGTGCACTTCGGAAGGGTTCCAGCATAAGTTTTTGCTGGTAAGGGGTTCGCAGGGACAATGGGAGTCACCGTGGCATCATTGATCGCCACAAGTTGTTGTTTCTTGGAGGATCCTTACGAAGCCCCTCTTTTCCTCTTACTCCACCCCTTCCTGTTGTGGCCGGGGTTGGACTTTTGTGGTACGGGTGTAGGGATTGCTGGGTTATGAGGTTTCCAGTGATCGATGAGAGATTGTGCCAGTTCCTTGGCGCTATCGAAGGTAATAGGCCTGGAAGCGATCACACTTGAATGGATCTGGGGCGACAGTCCCCAGATATATCTCTCTATCTTTTTGCTCTCAAGAGCAACCATATTAGGACATAAGTTTGCCAGATCACATAACCTATTTGTCTAGGTCGTGATGTCGGATCCAACCATTTGAAGACCCCAGAATTCTTGCTCGAGTTTCTATACTTCACCTCGAGGACAGTATTCTTTCATCAGCATGTCCTTCAATTTTTCCCAGCTGATGGAATACGCCACCACCCAAGTCAGATAGTTAACATGGCTGTTCCACCATGTTAGTGCTCTGTCAGAGAAGGTACAAGCTGCAAACTTGACCTTGTTGCCCTCCTAGAAAGCACAGATTTCAAAGACGGATTCCATCTTTTCAATCCATTGTCTCAACACCATAACACCCCCAGTTCCATTGAAGCTGCGGGGTTTGGCGTTCGTGAAGTCCTTGTAGGTGCATCCCCGAGGATGTCCATGGCTCTCGCCGTGGTTCGAGTGAGGTGCACATGTTCCTGATCCACTAGGGGCAGGAGCGTTGATTGCTGACACAGCAGCTGCAACTGCTGCTGTGAAAGCTGTCCGGAACATGTTGGCATCGAAAGGGTTAGGTGGTTGAAGAGGTTCAGGTGGTGGTGGAGGTGGTGGTATCGGTGCTTCGTTGTTTGGGTTACGTCTGGGATTTCTGCGTGGCGGCGTCTTTAACTGTACATTTAAAAGATGACGACATGGATAAGACCAAATGATTAATGAATGTGTCTCATGGACTAACTCCCCATAGCCCAACAACAGAAGGAATAGTATGACTAAATGAAGATAACAGTATTTGGATAATAATTTCCATATGATTAGATATATGTCAATAATACTGGAATTACAGATGTAACAAGTTCGGGAGAATTGGCCTAGAAGTAGGCCTTACATCAACCAAGATGGAAAATTTTGACAGAATTAAGACTAGATCAAGACCTAACAGGTCTAAGATTTATAAAGATAGGAAATTAGACCAGAGTTTTACATAAACTAGGTTATATCCAAAAGATGAGTCGACGAGATTCTATCGGCGACGAGAACTGCTATCATGAGTTCTCGATCCCGACAGTAGACGTTCCATGTCCCTCATACGCCTGTCAGCTCTCACTTGCTGAGCTCGAAGTTCCCTAACTTCAGCTTGAGTTTCGGCAAGTTCCCTCTGCAGATTTGCATTGCGGACCAGAGTCCTTTCATGAGCAGACTCTAGTTGGCGAATGTGGACAGTGTTAACGCCAGAGTTGGCTTCAATCTCCACGACCCGGTCAATAGTTGCTTGACCCAGTATCGTGTTTCTGGAAATTCTACGAACCATGATGGGTAGGACCCTGTCAGCAGAACCTCCTTCGGTGAGGTTGTAGAAACTTCGGTCTCCATTGTAGGGAATGGGCTCCATGTATTCAATTTCGTGGCCCATAGGGGTGTGGGTCCTTGAAACACAAGGCGGGGGTTCAGGTTTGGGTTTTGAGCACCTGGGGGTAGGTTGTTGACTTCAGGCTCTGAGCCATAACTATCGGAAAAACCCTCAGCATGGTGATCATCCAAAGGGATTGGGTGATCATCTTCTGGTTCTGCCTCTAGCCAACCAGCATTGCCTTGGTTTGGGAAGTACGGATCGCCATGGTGAAATCCAGCCATTTTAATCTACGCGAGAAAAGGGATATAAGAAATAGCTAAAATAGACGAACTAACTAAGATAATTACAGTAAGACCAAATACCCCTATGGTATTTCTTTATGGTTGTGTTGGTAAGTTTTTAGACTTGTTGCCACATCACAACCATTCTTGGACATATGCTAATCACTCCTCGGACCAGCATAGTTGATCAGGCTATGCCATTCCCAAGACTGACCATATATCCCCAGGCTTACTTGTGATATTCAATAATCATAATACTTTTGTTATTGTCGTTGTGACACTGATTTTAGTATGAATGCAGGCACGTATACTTTGTTAAATACTTTATTATTTAAAGTATATTCTATTAGACAGAGTGTTTTAATCCCTATGTATTTATAGTTAGTATATCTTTTATGGGTTGATATACTTAATTCACTATAAACAACGCTCTGATACCAATCTGTCACACCCCAAAACCACGAACGGCAGAAACGTTCAGGGGTGGAGGACGTCATGTACAGTATCACAATAGTGTATAATAGTAAACAAGCAACAACATCATCCATTGCATTATAAGTAAAGTTTTAATACATGTGTGTTCTTTCATTGTAATAAGACACCAAAAATATTCAATCAAAATAAAAGACGAGACTTGTCTGCTCCGTCTTCTCAAAACCTGGCCATCGTACCTGTCTACTGTTGACCTGAGAATACAAGTTATTTTGAAAGGGAGTATCAACTTTAAAGCTGGTGAATTCATAAGTAATTAAGTGTCATTGTCTTGCTTATGAAAATCTATTATGAAGGCCATGTAAACCTTTAAATGAAAATGTTGATGTAAGTATGAAAAACCCTAGAAAATCCCTTATTTTCTATAAGTATGAAATGTAGTCTTCTACCAAGACCCGAATGTTTTGTTATGACAATGTAGTCTTCTACCAAGACCCGAATGTTTTGTTATGACAATGTAGTCTTCTACCAATACCCGAATGTTTTGTAAGTAATATGATAGCTTTTCCTTTCTATTGACTAGTACTAGAGTACTTAGTCTAACTCCTCGTTTATGTGAAAGTATCACAAAATAAAGTAAACAGGAAAAATATAATCATGTAAGTGTTATTATCTTGGGTTACCAGGACAAACACGACATCGCCGAAGCGAAAGATAGACCCTATGAACATCCAAAGAGTGTCCCCTCATCCTCTGTAGCGGCAGCAGGGTGGAGGTAGGGTTAGTCCCGATATCGATCTCCTAGTACAGATCGTTAACCTAATGATCCTCCGAAGATTCACATCTCATCCACTGTTGCAACAATTGGACAGAGGGATGGTTAGTCCCGTCACTGACTACTAAATAAGTAACAACCTTAGACATCCGTAGACATTCATCGACCAGTGGTGCTAATCAGTGGGGTTCGGAATGGTAAGTCCCGCCGAGATATCCCATTGAACCGGGATAGGAAAGATAATTTACACAGAAAGTACTAATAAATCATCCTCGTAGTTCTAAGTACAAGTATCCAGGTAAGTAAATACAGGATAATGCACCTATGTAAAAGTGTTCCTGTATGGTATTCATGTAAGTGTGTTCATGTAACAGGTAAGTATATGTAAATATATTCATGTATCATGTAATCCTAAGTAAGTGTACTCATGTATCATGTAAGGTATTGGTATAGACTCATGAATGAACTGACTCTTGTGTGATTCCTTGTAGTAGTAATAATGTTTGATATCTTCTAACTATCCCTATGATAGTTAACTGAAAGGTAATTGGTTGTTTACGTAGGTTTACACACTCTTGTTACCCAAGAGTGTTGGAAACTAAATGAAGGGTGAAAACTATAATCTCTAACATATATATGAACATATTCGCATAAGTATAGTTTGATTCAAGAAGGTAAAATAATGGTTTTGCAAGATATCTAGGAGTTTTGAACAATAATTAAGAATGACTTGATGTCATTTTAATAAACATTTCAAAACTAATACTTTTGTTATCAAGGTATTTTAAGATAGAAAACCACTTCATGTGTCACCTTTTGAAATATGTGAAATCTACTGAGTGAAAACACGGTTATAAAAATAAGATTGATTTAATAACATACTGTTTTCTACTTGTATTCCCCCCCCCCCCCATTAAAAACGTTTAAAATCATTTAAAACATTGATTAAGGGGTATGAACTCACCTGTAGATGGTGGTTCGGATGAACTGGACGGTGTAGGATTGCTAGGTGTCAAGTGAGGACTTGTACACACACTACAATCCTAATGAACATATAATCACACATATATGCACTCAATTAGTCTCAAATTTCTAATTGAAAATGTTAAGACATCCTAGACATAATAAACACTTTATATAAGTGTTTAGCCCTAAGGATTGCATCTAAGCTAATGTGGGACAAGGCACTTGTGTTTAGGGTTCCAAAGGACCCCATATATGAGTTTACACTCCATATACCATCACACATGGAGTTTACGGTTGTAAACTCTTGAGTTTACGGCCGTAAACTCCCAACCATGGGGGTATTGTGTGTTTTGAAGTTCCAAATGATTCCTAGAATTATTCCAACTTGGTGGTTAAATTCTTGGAAGGGTTTAAGGCATAGAAACACTCCATATAGGAGTTTACGGCCCTAAGGCCATTTCCCTTAGAGTTTGTGGCCGTAAACTCTTATGTATGGGTGTTTTTGATGCTTTCAAGTCTCTTGCACATGTGGTATAGGTTCTAGACTTTTATTCCAAGCATATGAAGGCCTTAGGCACACTTTGGTGCCTTTGTTTGATGTTCACGGCCCAAGAACCTTATTAGGGCCGTGAACTCATTTGAAGGGGTGTTTTTGATGTGTTTTAATCCTTCATTTAAGTGGGAACAATTTCCATGTAAATGTCTAGGGCTTTAGGTGCCTTGAAAGCACCCTTTGATCCATTTTATTGGAGTTCACGGTCCAAGATCCTCTTGGGCCGTGAACTCCCATGTGTTTGTGTTTCTTGGTTGTTTTCTTGTCCCTAATACGCATACAAATGAGTCCAAGGCAGTAGCATAACACAAGGTTCGGTCTAGGCTTTGTTTCGGGAGTTTACCGCCCAAGAACACCTTGGGGAGTAAACTCCTAAATCTAGTGATTTAGCCTTCTAAATCATGTTATAAACACATATTAAGCTTTCTAACACTACTATAAAGAGGTACTCACGATTTGGGATAAAGACCCCGAAGATCCGTGAGAGAGAAAATGAATGAATTTGGTTCATAATTGTATTTATAGTCCTGAGATATTTTTAGCAGAAAATATTTTTATTCCTGAAATGATCTCTAATATAATAGAGTGTTGGAATAACAGTGTTGCACAAAACCCTAGTGCACCCACTCTCCTGATATTTCCTGAAGTGTAAATCCTGAATTACTCAAACTTACTCGAAAAAGTCTGAAAATTAACTGTGACTGCTATAACTTCTATTGAAGTGATATAGGTTGTACAAAATGGAAATTTCGGGTTGTCACACCGATAATCTATACACATCCCATGCGACCCGTCCTTCTTCTTTACAAATAAAATCGGGGCTCCCTTGGGTGAACTGCTCGGTCTAATGAATCCCTTGTCTAACAGCTCATGCAACTGTGTAGTCAACTCCTGCATCTCAGGAGGATCCAACCGATACGGTGCCTTGGCTATCGGAGCCGCACCCGGGACTAGGTCAATCCTAAACTCTACCTGCCTCTTCGGAGGTATCCCCGGCAAATACTCGGGGAATACATCTACGGACTCTCGTATTACTGGCACATCGCCCACCATCGCCTTACCCGCCTCCCGGGTATCCATAACATAAGCAATATATATCGTGTAACCCTGCTGAAGGTAGCGCCTAGCCATCACTGCCGAACATATAAGGTTGGTCCTCGTTGTGGCCTCTCGCCCTGAATCACCAGCTCTCCCCAACTTGGGGTTCTGATCTGCACCAACTGCTGCGTGCAGTCGATCACCTCCCCATTAGGGCTTAGCCAATCCATACCTATAATAACCTTGTTCCCCCGCGACGGTATGGGAACCAAGTCTACCAGGTAACACTCCTCGAACAATGTTAAAACACAATCCCTGAAAACCTCTGATGCCCGCACTGACCGGTCGTCCACAATCTCGACCTCTAGAGGGCAATCCAACATGCCCGATGACTCGGGAAACTTCTTGCTAAGCGCAAGAGAGACAAACGATCGGGTAGCACCTGAATCAAACAATACCTGAACTGGGATACCATTCACATGGAACGATCCTAAACATACATACATATCACATATCAAAATCATATCGACATAACATAAAAGATTAGAGAGAAGAAATCATACCCGTCACCACATCGGGTGCGGCGCGTGCCTCCTCGGCTGTCAATTGAAACACTCGCCTCCGCACTACTGGAACCTCTGCCTTGACCTTCCGGCCGTCCACAACTCGTGTTATCGTTGGATTCGACGCCACCACTGGCGCTGCTACTGATACTGATGACAATCAAGGTAAGTTGGCCTTCTTATGGCCCCTCTGATTACAATGGAAGAAAATCAGGTCTGATATCTGAACTGTGGAGGCGGGGGTAGTACAATCCCTGCCAAAGTGCCCCGTCTTGCCGCACTTGTAGCAGCCTGATGATCTTGCTCTACAAGCTCCCTCATGCGGCCTGCCACATTTCCTACAGCGGCTCTGGCCCGGCTGGCCCTTCGACCCGACGTCGGGTCCCTTGGAACCTGCTCATTCTCCGCCTTCCTCTTCCTGAGGTGCTCCAAATCAATCTCCCTCTCCCGTGCCTTGGAAATCATGGACTGCAAGGTCGGGCAGGCTGAATAGCTGACATGCTCCCAAATGCCAGCCCTCAACATGTCATGGTAGCGGGTCTTCCGCATCTCCTCATCCCCAACATACTGAGGTACCAACAAGGCCCTCTCCCTGAACTTAGCGGTGATCTCCGCCACTGACTCTGTAGTCTGTCTCATATCCAGAAACTCCCTGCCCAGCTGCTGAAGCTCCACATCTGGCGCAAACTCCGCCCTGAACCTGGTCACAAAGTCTGACCACATCATAGCCTCCACGGCTGGGGCTCCCATCGAGTCACCGGCTGAATCCCACAAATCTCTAGCTCTGTCCCTCAAACAACCTGCAGCAAAGTGGACCTTTGACCCCTCTGGGCAGAAGCTCGTCAACTATGCAGACTCGATGTTCGTAATCCATCACCTGGCTGCAATGGGGTCCTTTGCCCCATGAAATTCTGGCGCACCACTCCCTTGAAAGTCCTTAAAGGACAATGTTCGTGTACCCGATTGGCTGGACGCCAAGTCACTCCCGAATGCTTGGAGGCGATCCTCCATCAGCTCAACAATCCCTTCCTTGATCGACCCGAAAATAACTGGGGTCGCCTCAAGGATACCTCTCTTGATCTCGGGCGCGATGAACTCGCGTAACCCATCATCGCCCTGCTCGGACCCTGCACCGAGCCTGATTTTGATCCTGATCCAGATCTTGAACCTCCTGCTCCATGTCGTGTGACCACCATACTGAAAATAACATGTAAACGTCAGGATCATACACACTTTTGAGAGGTCTCACACACTCTCCCGGTTTCCTAGTTCCATCTCGACCCTCCTTGACTCGAGTACGGATCCTCTGCTTTCAGTAGTACGAGACTATACTACCTTCCACATCTATTCGTACTTTCCTCAAGGGTTGTCTTAACTTCACCAAGTCTCCTTACCAATATCCCTTTCCAACTGATCTCATCCTAGGCTTTCCTAGGACACCCTCTGACCTACTCTCCGCCATCAGCTGTACTAGGGGTCCCTACCCCTTTTCCCTAACTAGGTCATGAATATTGTTACATATTCGCTTACTAGTTAGTTAAAGTTAGCAAGAACCCCTTTAGCATAAAGCAAGCAGCATTCGTGCATTGAGTAACCAAATTGAGCATAACCTAATCAGGCTATCTCACTGCTAACTACCAGCTCTAACTACCAGCTCTAACATACAGTTCTCATAAACACATAACAAGTATGGGTATCTTGGGGAAAACTTACTTAAGCTCGGCCGGTCGCACGCATCACACACCTCGTTCTTTCTCAAAACTCTTTAATTTAGATTTTAGAAAAACTATTTCCTTGTAAAAATCTTTCAAGCCCTCGGTTTGAGTTCAGACACCCCCGAGGGTATGTCCGAATCCCTCAAACCAAGGCTCTGATACCAATTTGTAACATCCTAATTTTCGAGGCCAAAAATTTCATTTTTAAACAAATACTTCGCAACATAGTTTACCAAAACATTACCAAAGTCGTGTCATTTTATAAAAACTATAACAACGTGTTCGGTAATCATAAGTAATATAAATCAGAGTACAATCCCAGAAACTTAATGTAGAAAACATGTGTGTGTGTGTGACGCGCTGCTACACCGCCGACTCCTTCCCCTTAGACGAAGAGGTACCTGAAACCAAAACTGAATATGTAAGCACAAAGCTTAGTGAGTTCCCCCATCATACCACATACCATACAATCACATATCATACATACTGTCGGGCACTTTTGGGGTGCCCGACCTACCCATGTCAAGTTAAAACTATTCTTTTATTAGAATAGGGATTTTTTTATTGAATTTTTAGAGTGACACATGTCAAATGGAGATTAAAACTATTCTTTCATTAGAATAAGGATTTTTATATATTAAAATATAAAGTGAGCGGTTCGGTTAATAATGGTTCGGATAACCTAGAAAACCATAACCGAACCGTTAGTTATCGGTTAACAAATATTAGAAACCGAACCAACGGTTTTTAAAATGGTTTAGTTATTATGGTTCGGTTATATCGGTTAATTTGATTTTGGTTCGGTTTTTTGGTTATTATGCTCACCCCTAGTATATTGAATTTCCAGCAAATGAACTTGAGTATTAAGATTCAATGTTATAGATTTTATATGTCAAAAGAGTAACGGAATGAAAGAATAAACATAAAAACTAAAAGACAACCCAACACACTATAATAATTCAATAAAAAAAATTGAGACACATATACAGTCACATAACCATACACATACAGTCACACACATAATCACACGCAGTCACATATATTTACATAAACACACGTACATACATAAAAAAAACATAGACAGACACACTTATATACACAATTATAGCATTCTACTTTCAAATTATAATGCTTAAAAAACAAAATAACTTTAATAAAAAAACAAAAATTCAATTAAGATATTATATTAGATAAAAAAAAAATGGAACAACATTGTTATTTAAAGCATTTAGCCCATGATTAGGCGAAATGCAAGAAATAAGAATTTACTTTCATTTTCTTATCTAGCATGTAAATTCAATGCAAATATTTATTTCATTATAGAACTCCAATGGTTGCTTTTCACTGTTTTTAGGAGTTATTATAAAAAGCTTTCCATCAATTTGAGGAGGCTTGCCCGTACCATTCAAGTTTACCAATATCAATACCATCAAGAAGGTCTTGTAATAAAAGTAGTGGTCATGGATCAAAAACATGAGCCCACAATTGTACCATATTAAAGAAAAGTTTATTACTTGCATCAGTTTCTTTGTGAAATTACACAAAGTAAATCAATAAAAATTCCATTTAGTGTGGCTTTACAACTGCACCATATTTCACGTGTTTGTTTTCATATGATAAACGACATAAATCAAAATACAAAATATCACCTAGAAACTAAAAAAACAAAAAATTGATAGAACATTTTTAGATTCAATCTTCATTTTCATATTGGAAATCAAAAGAAAAACCATTGAATATTGACCTAAATTTTTAAGTAGTCCATTTATGAAGAAGGTTCACCTTCCCAATTGTTGGATTCATTATATTGTATGAAATATTGCATGAAAACATCATCAGTAAAAACATTGAACACATGACTCAAACAAACAAATTTGACAACACATTTGTAATGAATAACATCAGTCAGAACTTAAATTAGAGCTTACAATGAAGAGATATGGAATACATGTAGTTTGGACCTAGTTCAATGAACATAGATGGTTGTGTCAGAAAAAGAGGATCAAAATAAATGAAAAATCTCTTTTGTGAAATTTGATCCGGAGAAGTAAATCTTCATTTAGCTTCATATTTTGGGTCCCTTGTTCCAAGGTGATCCCATTACTATTTCAATATTATTTTTCCACAATGTCCTTCATTAAGGACTTCTCATAAAGGCAAATTTAAAGATCATGATTAAAGATGAATAGACAGTCGTCCATAAAACAGAGAATTG
The DNA here is from genome assembly GCF_002870075.4 of Lactuca sativa. Classification (NCBI taxonomy): domain Eukaryota; kingdom Viridiplantae; phylum Streptophyta; class Magnoliopsida; order Asterales; family Asteraceae; genus Lactuca; species Lactuca sativa. Next base: position 279,911,872 of record NC_056630.2, read on the forward strand.
AATTTGAGAGCATACCTTAAAATGATAATAGTTACTTGTATAAAGCAAAGGACTCCAAAACTTCATTATAACGCTTGAAGACATATCTTAAATCAAAAACCTGGAAGAACAGCCATTGGTTCCTATTATTCCAAAAATTCAAATCAGATCTGAAATAAAAAACTAAAACTATATTATAAAGCCTGTAGACAGATCATACACACATAAACACACAAACACATTATCAGAGAGACTGGTAGAGAGAGAGAGATGCTTGTTAGTGTGGTGTGTAATTATTTTTGGGGTGGCCATAGCAAAAGCGACCACATATAGGAATTTTTTTCGGGTTTCAGGAGGGTTGAGAAAGGTGGTGATAGACGGCTGTAAGGAGAGAGAGAAAAAGATGTTATATAGCATGTATATGGAGGTGTTGAGTGTTAACCGATTAAACAGGCTAAAAGGGGGCGAGATACCAGCCATAACCGATATATATTTGCTGATATTCAAAGATTCAATATAGTTATAGGATTAAATAGTTGAGTCAAATTTCATGCATTGATTGATTGCACATCAAGTTTAAAAGCTTGGACCATGGTTGTCAAAATCGCGATCTTTATCGTAGGATCGTACCATCCTACGATCCTAGGTATGAAAAACGATTCGGATCGTAAAAAAGATCGTATTTGGGGTAAGTCGTCCAAGCCTTGGACGGCTTAAATTATAATATTATTATGTTGGTGGGTTGTTGTACTTTCTGCTTAATTATTTGAACGTCTTAAAAATTATTATTATTATATTATATTTATTTATAGAAATAGTGAGATTTTCTTTTACAAGATAGTATATATATATATATATATATATATATATATATATATATATATATATATATATATATATATATAGAAAGAGAGAGAGAGAGAGAGAGAGAGAGAGATAGGTTCAAATGTTTCCAATAAGTATTGTGTGCATGGATGCACCAATCACAATTTAGCAAATTATTAATTATTTTATTAAATATGTCAGGGTAATTATGTAATCTTTCATTTTAATCCTTATTTTTAATTTATTTATTCAGATTGAAACGTCCCCCACACACAAGTCACAAATATCGATTCCTTTATCTGCTCATTACTATGTTTTACACAATCGATGGATGTTCATAATGGAAATCAAAACCAGGTATTCAATTTTGTTCTTTGATGTTTATATGTTTTTACCGTTTTCACATATAAATATGTATCCATTTTGTTAATCTTGTAGGATAATGAAGATCAGAATCCCAGGAAGGATCTGGGTAATGTCAATGATCCCAAGAATCTGGTGAGTGAACTTGTGAAGAAAAAAAGAAGATATAAAATACGTTATGGACTTGGTTATGATAGTAAGAACTGTCCTTTTGGATTGAAGAAAGCATAGAAGTACAAGAAATTAATCAAATTGGACGTTTTTAGATATTATTAAGTTTGATTTCGGTAAAATAAAAGTCTAGTTTGATGAACTATATGGTATTATTAAGTTTGATTTCAGTATAATAAAAGTATGGGTCAGAAGCCTATGTGTTTTTCTTATATATTTATGTTTACAGCTAATAAAGTGTTAACATTAGTTCATATTCATAGAATCATCCAGTTATCATTCCAACAGAATGTAAAAAAAATGTTTATTATATTTCATAAAAAATGTTTTACGGTTTCATAAAATGAAAACACATGATGTCAAAAATAAAATGAGTAAATAATGAGAAATACAATGACATATACTTAAACAATTTAAGATTTAACTGTCTTGTAAGCCATATTGTTATAACATTCTAGTGGAATGATTTAGAGATAACACACAATCAACAGTTTTTTAAGCCATATTGCTATATTATTCTAATAGAATGATATGAAGACAACACAATGTGCAGAGTTTTATATGCCATATTGATACGTCTTATAAGTCATATTCTTATAACATTCTGATTGAATGTTTTCGAGGAAACACGGTGAAAAGTTTTATAAGTCATATTGCTACATCATTCTGATAGAATTATTTCGAGAATAAAATACTATGCAGAGTTTTAGAAGCCATATTGATATATCATTCAGATAGAGTTATTTCGATATTAAAATACTATGCAGATTTTTTTAAAAGTACATAATAATATTGTAAAATAATTAATTTAATGTACTGTTTAAATGTTTTATATTTGGAATATGAATATTTTTATCTTTAGCATGCTTTAAAAAAGAATCAAATAGAAATCGTTTTTTTTATCAGTGATCCCTAATATCACGCCTTTTAAGTTGCATAGAATCCGTTTTCATCCCTATTGCTTTTCTATGTCAGTTTATCATATTTTATTTTTTCAACTTCCAAAGCATATAGAAACACTGTCGAAATTTCTTAGGTATGGATGATCAAGTATCAGATGTTAATAATCATATTTACGAGGAACATTATTTAGCTAGTGATTATGAAGATGAACTTGAAGATTTCGATTTTCCTGATAATGATACACTATATAATGGCGGATTTCAAATATGAGAAAACAGTAATCCTAATTTAGTTGAGTTTGTGAATTTTTTGTTTAAATTTTCATTGTCTTTCAGATTCTATCTTGTAACAAACATGTTTAATATTGTATGTTAATATTTTCATTGATGAACATACAGATGACGCAAACATGCAGAAGACGAAAATCAGTTCATCGATGAAGATACAGAGGTTAATATTGATTTCAGTGAAGGTAATAAATTCAATTCAGGATATTGAAATTCTTACAGAATAGTAAAATTCTTTCAGAATAATATTTATAAAATTCTTACAGAATAGTATTTTTATCATTTTTTATATCCCTTAACATTTGTTTTGTTTATTTCTTACGTACATTTTTAATCATGTATTTGTTATGTTTAAATAGGACAACCACATGATTACGTTTCTCATGGTGGCACCTTGTATTGGACCCCGATTGTTTCAGACGATATCAAACCAAAAGTTAAATCAAAATTTGATTCATATGTTGAAGTGGTAACAATGTATAGAAACTATGCATTAGAATCTGGTTTTGAAGTCAGACTTGGAAGAGAAAAAAAAACGAAATACAACATTATTACAAATAGACACCTGGTATGCAATCGGGAAGGTAATCCAAATACTAGTAAAGTAGATACTCTGGACATTCAGCATAATAAGACTCAAACAAGGAAAGATTTATTTAAGAGGGATTGCAAAGCGAAAGTTGTTTTAGATATAATTCCCGGTACTCTTAAATATGCCGTGAGTGATTTTGTCGAGCAACATAATCACGAGTTGTTTAGGAAGGGCAATATGTACTTATCTTGTACAAAGAGAAAATTTGATTATTCCCAGGAAAATTTCATTCATAATTTGTCAAAACAAAATATTGGTCCTGTAATGCACATATACTCTATATAGTGCTCTTTAGGGCGGTCCTTCAGTTCAAGGTGGATTGGTTTCTGATTTCAAGAATGCTAGGAGAAATCTTAATTGTTACATAGATGGGAGGGACGTGAAATTCCTTGTTGACAAGATGAATGACAGGAAGAAAAATGTCCCAACATTTACTTTTGAGTATAAAGTGTTGAGCAAAAGATTGAATGCTCTATTCTGGGCTGACGAAACAACAAAGTATAACTACAATTCTTCGGAGAAATTGTATCACTCGATGCCACATTCAGCATGAATAAGTATTTCTAACCATTAATACTTTTACAAAAGTTATTTCATTGTTTTCAGTTATGTAAACTAATATTTTCTTTTTAAAATAGGTATGATATGGTTTTTGTTCCGTTCACTGACATTGATAACCATAAAAAATGTGTAACATTTGGTGCTGGACTTTTAAGTCAAGATGATGGAGTTTCTTATGAATGGTTGCTTAAAGCTTTCTTGAAAGCTTTTAGAAAACAACCTAAATTGGTTATATCTAAACAAGATCCAGCTTTGAAAAAAGCTATAGATAACGTTTTTCCATTGGCACATCATAGGTTATGTATCTGGCATATAACAAAGAAGTTGCCAAATAAGGTATGCATAGAAAGACTATTATCCTTAATTTTTTGTCATGATGCTAGAATGATTTTCTCATATTCTAACAGAATCTTAAATTAAAACGAACATCCTATTTTCCTTCGTACAAAACATTTATTGAAACAAACATCAACTGCTTTAAATTTTTTATTTACTCATCCTCGTTAAATTTCAATTTCTACAGATTTTATTAATCGAAGATGCAGCCACCAATCAAAATTTTCAAAAGCGTTTTCACTCTATAATTTGGAATTCTAAGCTGGAACCACATGACTTCGAGAATGTATGGCATATGATGTTGGAGGAGTTTAAAATTACAGATAACAATTGGATGAAAACCATGTATGATCGAAGATTTTGGATCCCTGCATTTTTCAAGCACATTCCAATGTCTGGTCTTATGCGAGCTACATCACTGTCTGAAAGTCAGAATTGGTCATTTCAAACCACCACACTAACCGGTTCTTATCTTATCATGTTTATGATGACATTTGATTCAGTCATGGAACGACAAAGACATAATCAAATTCTTAATGATTTTAATACTGCCACCACTTTTTCTAAATTCATCACCTGTAGTCCGAATGAACCTCATGCTTCAAAGGTATATACACGCAATATTTTTATCAGGTTCATGTAGGGCCACCAATAACCAGGACGAAGATCTCTATACATCTTCGTTACCCCGGGATGAATGGAGAACCTAGACAGGTGCGCCTTGTAACATCCTGTTTATTAAATACATAAATAAATAGATAAAACTGATGAACAAATAATCGCCCTAAATCCATATTATTTAGTAGGGTATTGGTTCTAGGGAGCCAAATTATATATTTTAGACTTTCAGGGGTTAAAGTTTAATTTTGGGATTTATTTTGTACAGATTTTTAGAAGACAGGGGGTGTTTAGTAAGTAATGGACTTATTATGAAAGGGATTTCAGAAGACAGGGTATAAATGGTAAATTATGGACTTAGATTGAATAGATTCTTGGGGGCAGGGACTAAAGGGTAAATTCTAGGGCTTAGTTTGAAGAAGATCTGGTAAGGAGGGACTAGATGTGACAAAAGTGAATGGAAGTTTGGAAGGAGCGTGATTAAACTGGTGCCATATGTTCCCTCTCGTCGCACCATCTAACCCTAACCCTAACACTCTTCAGCCGCCGCCATGCGTGATTTTTCCAGCCGCCACCTCTCCTTTTCTCGCTATTTCGATCAGACAAGGCTACCGCTTGCTGCCCCGCCGATGAGCGCCACCACAACGCTACTGTCAGAGGTGTCGCGGGCACCGGAGAACCGCCGAGGATCGTATGAAAACATTGTGTTCGGATGTGTGGGTCGCGATCTACCAGGAACCTCCTGGTAAGACCATCTGCCACCTCTCTCTCTCTCTCTCTCCCTCTCTCCTCTCTTCTGTCCCTTTTGTGCGGTTCGACGTTAGACGCGTCACCGTTGCCGCCGGTGGCCTTTAGCCACTATTTTCATAACTTTCTGGAAATATCAGCCACATGGAAGGTGGCTGGGTGGATGTATGTCTAGAATATATGCCGCTGCCGGTGTTGTTGTTGCTGTATGAGCCATTTTTTCCGAAAAATCAATGAAGTCCCCCCACCACCACTGTGAGGTGGTGGCTGCCACCGTTTTGCCGCCACTAGCCACCATCTATAGTGGATGTGTGTGTATGTTATGTGTGAAGTGGTGTATGCAATTTTTGGGCAGGAACCACCACCACCATTGGAAATAGTGCTGACACCGCCTGCCGTCGTGAGCCGCCACCGATCACCACCGCCCGAGGTGGTAGTGGGTGGTGCCCAACCTAGTGGAACCCTAATGGACCTAAATACTTAATATTGGACTTGGCCGACTTGTGATTGGGTTAGAAACCCTAATTAGGGTTTAGAAAACCCTAATTTTGGGTTTGTTGGTTTGGACCTATCGGGACGCGCGTTATGGGCTATAGGAATTGAAGTATGAATTATGCCCAATTACACTGTATGATTGACCTAGTAGATTGATGGACTTAATGCATTAAGTCCTTAATGGGTTAAGTGTTTCTAGTTAACCCTAATCGTCATTTCGTGTGAATCCCTAATTGTGTTGGGCCTTTTCTGTTGGGCCTAGATGTTTAGACTATTGATGGGCCATCCAAGAACAAGTATATGGACTAGAATATTTGGATTGGGCTTTAGGATAAGGCCCATTGGACAGGTTTGGGCCCAATTGGGAAAAATTGGGCCATATCTGGGCCTTGATGATTATGAGATATTTGGCCATCAGAATGCCAAGTGTTTGGACTACAATGAAGGGTTGGGCCTTAAGGTAAGTCCACGTAGATGTTTGGGCCTAATTTGGAAAATTGGGCCATATGTTGGGCCTTGGTTCATTGATCGGTTTTTGGGCCTGCAGAGTATGTGTTTGGACCTTGGTTTTGGACCAAGTTAGGTCAAGGGTAAAATAGTCTTTTTACCCCAAGCACAGACTTATGGTTATGTATTGGCACCCAATTATTAATTGGGTGTTGTTTTGATGCTGACAGTTCGGGAATCTGTCAACCAGCAGCTAGAGTTTTATCTACGGGACTTCGGCAGTGCGAGATGAGTCTTTTCACCATACCAATGGGTCTAAGGCACCGAGACCAACCCATTTTATGATATGTGGTACATTAGTTGATGTAGTGTTATGTGGCTTGTTAGCTGGTTTTGTGCTAGGAAGTATGCTAGTCGTAAATGTGTTATACTAGTATGGAAGACCATGGGAGAGCCCATGACACATGGATGTAAGACAATGTGGAGAGCCCATAGCTTTCCTATTAAAGACCACGGGGGAGCCCATGACACTTGGATGTAAGACCATGTGGAGAGCCCATGGCTTTCCTATTAAAGACCATGGGGGAGCCCATGACACTTGGATGTAAGACCCTGTGGAGAGCCCATGGCTTTCCTATTAAAGACCATGGGGGAGCCCATGTGGGGAACCCACTGCATCCTGGAGTAAGACCCTGGGGGGAGCCCACGACATCCTTATATGTTTATATGCTTGGCTTATGTATGCAAGTTGATTATGTGACATGTGGTACGATAGTTGTTTATGACAGTATGTGATATGCTAGTTGTCTTTGTGATACTTGCATGGAAGACCCTAGGGGGAGCCCGTGGTAGTTGGATATTAGACCATTTGGGCTAGCCCATGGCAATCGTTATATGTTTATATGCATGACTTATGTGATTGATATGGTTTATGTAGCTATTATAGCTAGTATGGATTATGTGGTTATGTAGCTGATATAGCTAATATAGATTATGTGGTTATGTGGATTGTGTAGGGTATGCTCTGGGGAACTCACTAAGCTTCATGCTTATAGTTTTGTTTATGCTTTTAGGTATCATTGTTTTGGAAAGGAATGGCTCAGCTTGATCGCAGCACACACACCCATGAATGATTTTGGGATGAACTCTGATAAATGTTTTAATCAACAATGTTTTGGAATTTTGGAATAAATGATATCTATGTTTTGGCTATATTAAAAATGAAATTTTACCCTAGACTTTTGGGTCATTACACGTCTCCTCCATCAGAACCTAACACACACCGCCCCAATACGGAACCTGTAATGCCCGCAGATTCAGGTTAGTCAATTTAGAGACCATAATCGTTAAAAATGACTTTTTGATAGAATATTATTTAGAATAAATAATCTTAACCAAATTATAATATATTTCACAAGGATTCTGTACATATAAAGAACGCTGAAATCCGACTTATAACGAATAAATTATGACCCGTCGAAGTTTTGCGACAAAACCGACACGACGTTGTATATCGTAAAAAGTGAAATTTTGATAAAAAAAAAGTTTTAGCGTTAGCGATCTAAACAAAAGTTGTAGTAGACTTTAAAACGAAATTGTGCATATAGAGAACATCTAAATATGATTTCGTATGAGGAAGTTATGATTTTTCTAAGATTTTGCATAGTAGTACACAGCTTGGAAATCGAATTTTAGATCGATCGATTTTAGCCGACACAATCTAAATGAGAATTGAAGATCTCGTTAGTAGGAACTCAATGATATAAATACAGACAAAACGGACGTCAGATGACAAAGTTATAAAATTTTAACGGGTTTTTATTGTGTAGGCCTGTTAAAATATAACTTTAAAAATAAATTCAAAATTAGCCGACGGAGTCTAAACAAAATTTGTAGATCACGTCGCTACCTACGCGTGAATATAAATAACGTGAAAAACAGAGCTTGTATGCGAAAGTTATGGAATTTAGAAGTTTATTAAGTTATAGAAGAATGCGAGGGTGACACGTAGCCGAATCCTAACCTTCGCTTTCTCCGCAAGGCTTCGCTTCGGATGGTCACACCTGGCCCTCGTATGCACATTGTACTCCGAGGTTACGCCTAGCGTAGTCCGAAGGGTCCAACCTATAAATAGGTGCGAGGATCACCTCATTTTCTCACACCTTTCCCATTCTTTCTCTCTTAATTACTTCTCTTAGCCCCTCCCATTCCCTATTACTTCCCAAGTGCCAAAGGTGAGTCCCGGAGCGCCTGAAGGCTCTGAGAAGAAGAGCTTTTGGCTCAAAATTTCTGCCCCTGCAGAGCCCGACTCCTAGCTAAACCCCCTTGTAAGTGAGTTATGATTACCCTACTTTAAGTATAACTTATGTTTAAGTTCATTATCATTATTATGAACCTATACGCAATATATGTGCTAAGAATAATAAAATATAAATTATACAAACTGTTATTATAAAATATAAAATTATGACATGTGGAATGCACTAATTCCCTTCTTAATGTAATCTCTTGACCAGGATGGAACGTTCCATCGCATCATTGAAGATGAGTAGAAAGAAATGGTTGGATGATATTTGATTTCACCTAAAAAAACCTTATTTTCCAATGCTTTAAAAAAATTTCAACGCGTCATTGAGCATAGTGAAACAAATAAGATACCATTTGAAAGAATAGAGGATCTAAGCTCAGATTCAAGAATACCTATGGAAGTTACGCCAATTCCTCCTTTAGTTTTGCAACCTAGGATCTTGAACTTTGAAATCGTTGCATCTTCGGAACGTCAAACTAGAGATGTGATCCAAAGTCATGCCCCAATCTTCACAGATGGTGCAACTCCTAACATGGGTGGAATTATTTCCCCTTGTTTAGGGGTCTGTATTCAATGAGATACAACCCCGTAAATAGGGGAAACAATTCCTCCCATGCTAGGAGTTGCACCATCTGTGAAGATTGTGGTATGACTTTGGATCACGTCTCCAATTTGACCTTACGAAGATGCACCGGTATTGAAATTCAAGATCCTAGGTTGAAAGAATGAAATAGGAGTTTGTGTAGCATCCATAGGTCTTCATGAATCTGAACTTAGCTTCTATATTATATCAAATAATATCTTATTTATTTCATTTTATTTAGTGACACGTTGTTCCGTCCTCATCAACATGGATATGGCATGTGAAATCCACTAATTCCATTCTTAATGGAATCTACTAATTCACTTGTCTTGATCTAATATGAATAGAAAGAAATTGTAAGATGATATTTGATTTCTCCTAAAAACTCCCTTATTCTCCGATGTTAAAAAAATTCATAAGTTATTTCAAACACCGTTTTCCGCCTGAAAATTGTGAAGACAGCCCATGTACCTCATGAAGACAGTTAACATAGGTTAGCGTCTACCTGTTCTGGTATTTTTTATATGTATGTGTGTCTAAAATATTGTATTTGTATGTGTATTTGTGTATGAAAGGTTGTATGTGTACGTGTATTTGTGTATAAATTATGTATACGTGTATTTTTTTTAGAAATAGAACTTCTCTAAAGAGGGTTTTCGGGCCAGCTTTTGCACAATATATGTGTATTTGTGAAAGGTTTTGAGCATTCTGACACTCCTATGGTGTACATGCATCCCTAGAAACCTTGGATCTATGTTTTACTAAGATACATGCAAATTTGATTTTCCAAGGTTCTTAACCTAACTAGCATGGCATGGGGAACTTGAAACATAAAAGCTAGTAGAAGAACATACCTTTATTGTTGCCTGGATTCCTTAAGAACTTTGTGAGCCTAGCACCCCAAATGTGATGCCTCAAATGTTTCACACAACACCACAACTTTTGGAATAACTTTGAGAGAAGTACACTATCACTCAAAATCGGCTAGCCCTCCTTGTTCTTGTCTTAGTTCCGATTTTGCTAGCTTGTGGGGTCTTTATATAGTGCGTCACAAGTAGGGTTACACCATGTAAACCCTAATTGACATGGCTTTTCATTTCCTCCATGATCCATGGGTTTTAACCTCCATGAAGCATCCATGGAGCACCCTATGAGTTTTTTCCCAATCCAATAAACCATGGATCATTAGCCCACTATATAAGAATAGAAAATCTCCATAGGCTTCTTTATAGCTGGAACTACTCCAAGGTCTCCAATGAAGTTCTTCAACCATATTGCCTCCTTTGCTGCCTCATTTGTTGCTATGTACTCTGATTCGCAAGTTGAACCAGCCACTGTCTCCTGCTTGGAACTTTTCCAAGTAATTGCTCCTCCATCTAAGGTCAGGACCCAGCCTGACTGAGAGCGGAAATTATCCCTATCAGTCTGGAAGCTAGCATCACTATACCCTACTACTCTTAAGTCATCACTCCCACCGAGGGTAAGGACCCAGTCCTTAGTCCTCCCCAGGTACTTGAGAATGTTCTTTACCACAGTCCAGTGGGCCATACCAGGGTTCCCCTGATATCTGTTGACCATGCTCAAAGCAAAGGCCACATCAAGACGAGTACAAGCCATAGCATACATGATCGAGCCTACAACGAAAGCATACGATACTCGACTCATCTCAGCTATCTCAACCTCTATACTCGGGCTCTAAGTCTTACTCAGTCTGGCGTTGCTCTGGATCGGTAACTCTCCTTTCTTGGAATCCTGCATGCTGAACCTATTCAGCACCATATCCAAGTAGGTACTTTGACAAAGTCCAATTAGTCTCTTACTCATGTTTCTCAAAAACCTTATCCCTAGGATATAGGCAGCTTCTCGAAGGTCCTTCATAGCAAAACACTTCCCAAGCTAGGGCTTCACTTCCTGTAGTATTGGGATGTCATTTCCTATGAGTAGTATTGATGGGTTTTGAGCATTCTAACACTTCCTAAGTGTACATGCAACCCTAATAACCTTGGATCTATGTTTGTCTAATTATCATGCAACGTTGAATTCCAAGGTTATATTCCTATCTAGCATACATGGGGAACAATTTTAACTTGAATCATAGATAGAATAACTTACCTTGTTGTTGCTTGTGTTCCTTGAAACCTTGTGAGCCTAGCACCCCAAGTGTGATGCCTCAAATGCTTCACACAACACCAAATGCTCTTGGAAAAACTCTTGAGATAATACACACTTCTCAAAATCGGCCAAGCCCTCTAGTTTCTTAGTGTTCAACTTGTGTGTAGCCGATTTTGTGGAGAATATGATCCTTATATAGTGTTGACACATCTAGGGTTACACCATGCAAACCCTAATGTGTCATGACTCTTCATTTCCATGACCCATGGGTTTGTAACTCCCATGGAGCATCCATGGAGTATCCTATGGGTAGAACCCAACTTGATAATCCATGGAGCCTCTTAGCCCACTATACAAGATATGGATGATTTACATAATCAACCCATATATTTAATTAGTTATCCTTTGATCACTTAATTAATTCCAAATTAATTCTTTGATCAACTAATCAAATAATATTATTAATATATTAGAACTTATAATATATTAATAATCTCCAAGTGTTATTCCTCTCATTTAGTCTATCCAATTGCATGGTGCCATGCAACCCAAATGGACCATGCCGGGTCGGGTCAAGTACAAGCCCGAAATAGTTATGGACTTAGACACCTTATCCAACAGTCTCCCACTTGGATAAGTCTAATAATTATATCTCTAGTACTTCAGGAACCGACTGGCAATCGTAGCTCTTTCAAGGTCTCTCGGAACTGAGAAGATGATAGTACGCCATTTAAGATAAGTGATCATATAATCCTCCGTTCTAGATATCAGCCGGACAAATACATGGAACATTGTCTTACTTCTTGTCCAGCATTTGTTTCCCGATTTCCGATTTGTTTGACATAGAACTTAATTGAACACATCAACTTAGTTCTGACCGGGCCCGGTACATGGGTCAAAACAAAATCATCGAGGGGCCCAGATATCAGCTTCTAATCCAAGAAGGAACAGATAAACTTCGACTCATATGTTTGTTCTACCACTCATTGAATTACACACAAAAGTACGTTTTATAACATCGAGTTACCAATGCGTTTTCGTACAGTCAATGCATAACCAACTCGTAAGTAACAAATCATATCTCTAGGTTTGAAGACTTATATGATATTACCGTCTCACGATCACTCGAGATAGAATTCCATGAAGTGATTCCAGTGAGCGTGGGTTGAGTCCAATGCTCAGAACTTATGAGCACTCATGATTGTTGTAGCCTTGTCCAAGACCTCTACAACCAAACATGACAGTCTTGATTCATATCTACTTCCAACATATGACCGACTGTGGAGGTTTGAATAATATGTTATACCAAACAAAATTATTCTGGAAGTCAAAACATGCAAAAGAAATATAGTAAACGATCGACAAGAGATAGCAACACTTTACTCATAAATAAAACTCCTTTTATTCATCATCAAATGTCAATTACACTTTACAAATTTCTGGGTTATCTAACTACTAAAACTTATATCATCCTTCAGCCCTATGCTCCGAGCATGCTGAAGATGCTTAACCCTACTCAGTCCCTTCGTGAGGGGATCTGCTGGGTTCTCATCCGATGATACCCTCTTTGCCACGAGGAGTCCTTCTTCGATCCGATGTCTGATGAAATGGTATTTTCTGTCGATGTGTCTGGATCTCCCGTGATCCCTTGGTTCCTTAGCTAAGGCAACAGCACTTTCACTATCACAGAAAATTTCCATTGGCTCTTTAATAGCTGGTACAACTCCAAGGTCTCCAATGAAGTTCTTCAGCCATATCGCTTCCTTTGCTGCTTCGCTAGCTGCAATATACTCTGATTCACAAGTAGAATCTGCCACTGTCTCTTGCTTGGAACTCTTCCAAGAAATTGCTCCTCCGTTTAGGGTAAAGACCCAGCCCGACTGAGAGCGGAAATTATCCCTATCAGTCTGGAAGCTAGCATCACTATACCCTACAACTCTCAAGTTATCACTCCCACCGAGGGTAAGAACCCAGTCCTTAGTCCTCCGTAGGTACTTGAGGATATTCTTTACCGCAGTCCAGTGTGCCTTGCCAGGGTTCGCCTGATACCTGCTAACCATGCTCAAGGCAAAAGCTACATCGAATCGAGTACACGTCATAGCATACATGATCGATCCTACAGCCGAAGCGTAAGGTGTTCGACTCATTTCTGCTATCTCAGCCTCAGTGCTAGGGCTTTGTGTCTTACTCAATCTGGTGTTACTCTGGATGGGTAACTCTCCTTTCTTGGAATCCTGCATGCTGAATCGCTTCAGCACTTTATCCAAGTAGGTACTCTGACTAAGTCCAATTAGTCTTTTACTCCGATCTCTCAGGATCCTTATCCCTAAAATATAGGCAGCTTCACCAAGGTCCTTCATAGCGAAACACTTCCCAAGCCAGGACTTTACTTCCTGCAGGGTTGGAATGTCGTTTCCTATGAGTAGTATGTCATCCACATACAATACCAAGAAGCTAACTATACTCCCACTAGCCTTGACATACACACAAGATTCATCTTCACTCCTAGAAAAGCCAAATTCCTTGACCTTTTCATCAAAGCAAAGATTCCATCTGCGAGGTGCTTGCTTCAATCCATAAATGGATTTCTCAAGCTTACACACTCTATTAGGGTACTCGTTGCTGACAAAACCCTCTGGCTGACTCATGTAAACATCTTCAGCCAATTTCCCATTAAGGAAAGCGGTTTTGACATCCATCTGCCATATTTCATAATCATGAAATGCAGCTATGGCTAACAGAACCCGAATAGACTTAATCTTGGCTGCTGGAGAAAAGGTCTCATCATAATCCACTCCAGGAATTTGAGAGAAGCCCTTTGCAACCAGTCTAGCCTTATAAGTGTGTACTTTACCATCCATGTCGGTCTTCTTCTTAAAGACCCATTTGCACCCTACTGTCTTACGACCTGGTACATTTTCAACCAAGTTCCAAACTTGATTGTCATACATGGATTGTATCTCGCTATCCATAGCCTCTTTCCATTTAGCAGACTCGGGGCCTGCCATGGCTTCCTCGTAGCTGTTAGGGTCATCTTGACTTACTAGTGTCCCATCACTAATAAGTGTCTCACCTTCTGCAGTAATATGGAATCCATAGTAATGCTCAGGTGCACTCCTAACTCTCGTGGAACGTCTCAGAGGTACAGATTTGTCAATTTGCTCAACAGGAGTTTCCTCCTCAAGTTGAGGGCTAGAGTTTGAAGTTCCTTCACCGCTTGAATCTTGAATTTCTTCAAGATCAATTTGCCTCCCACTGTCTCCTTGGCTTATAAACTCTCTTTCTCGAAAGACTCCTCTTCTTGCTACAAAGACCACATTGTCACTAGGTCTGTAGAAGAGGTAACCAAAGGATCGTTGTGGGTAACCGATGAAAATACACCTCTCGCTTCGAGGTTCGAGCTTATCATGAGTCTCGCGTCTCACGAAAGCCTCGCAACCCCAAATCTTGATGTGGTCTAGTTTAGGTACTTTACCAGTCCACATCTCGTGAGGAGTTTTGGCAACTTTCTTTGTAGGGACTAGATTAAGAATATGGGCGGCAGTCTCTAAGGCATACCCCCAGAATGAGATTGGTAGCAAAGCTCGACTCATCATGGAACGAACCATATCCAACAAGGTTCGATTACGCCTCTCAGCCACACCATTCAACTGTGGTGTCCTGGGAGGTGTCAATTGTGAGACTATCCCACATTCCCTTAGATAGTCGAGGAACTCTGAACTAAGATACTCACCACCACGATCGGATCGAAGCATCTTAATGTTCCTGCCCAATTGATTCTCGACTTCCTGTTTAAATTCCTTAAACCTCTCGAAAGTCTCTGACTTATGCTTGATCAAGTAGACATATCCATATCTACTATAATCATCAGTAAAAGTCAAATAATAACGATTAGCATCCCTTGTGGCATGTTTGAATGGTCCACACACATCCGTGTGTATAAGGTCCAACAAACCTTCACCCCTCTCACACGAACCTGTGAAGGGTGACTTTGTCATTTTTCCAAGTAAGCATGATTCGCAACTATCATCTGACTTTAGGTCAAACGACTCCAAGACTCCATCCTTTTGGAGTTGGCCTATGCGTTTCTTGCTTATATGTCCAAGACGACAATGCCATAAAGATGCTTTATCCAAGTTATTATTAGTAGAATCAATACACAAAACATTATTTCCCAAGTTATCTACAACAGATACAGCTTCATACACACCATCACAAGGTAATGCTTTAAAATAAAAGACATTATTATAGAAAACATCTATAGAACCAACTTCATTATTAAATGAAAAGGTAAACCCTTGTTTGTACAAAGCATGAAAGGAAATAATATTTCTTGCCATTCCTGGCGAATAACAACACTTATTCAAATCTAAACTAAACCCACTACTTAGCGATAAAGTATAAACTCCAATCTTGGTAACAGGTATAGCTTTCCTATTCCCCATGATCAAGTTTATCCTTCCTTGCTCCACATCCTCACTTCTTCTTAGTCCCTGCAAGTCACAACAAATATGAATACCACAACCGGTATCAAGGACCCAAGAATTAGAATGGGGTGAGTTATTAGAAATGATAGTGTAAATACCTGCATGGTTGGGTTTAACTTTCCCATCCTTCACATCTTGCTGGTATTTTGGGCAGTTCCGCTTCCAATGAGCTTTTTCATGGCAATAGAAGCATTCAGCCTCTTTTGGGTCAGAAGAAGGAGTAATGAAACCTTTCTTGGTTCCACTTGAAGAAGAGCCATCAAGGGTCCGAACCTTGGTACCCTTAGAAGAGCTCTTTCTCTTCCTCCCTCGACTTTTCCCGATTGCCAAAACCGGAGTAGAGTTTTGAGTAGGAGTGATAGCAACCGACTTCCCCTTAAGACATGTTTCTGCGGTCTTGAGAAGTCCCTGAAGTTTGCTGAGGGTGACTTCTTCCTTGTTCATGTGATATGTCATGCGGAATTGATCATAGCACGATGGTAAGGAATGCAAAATAATATCTATTGCAAGATCCTCCGGGAAGTTCACATTAAGCTTCAGCAAACGATCCACATACCTTTGCATTTTCTGCATGTGGCTCGTGACGGATTCCCCGTCCTTCATCATGGTTGTTATCATGGAGCAGATGATTTCATACCTCTCTTGTCTTGCACTTTGATGGTATCTTTCCATCAAATCTTGGTGCATTTCATAAGGGTAGAAATCCTCATAAGACTTTTGGAGTTCCGCTGTCATCGTGGCCATCATGATGCAAGCCACTTTCGTAGCATCCCTTTCATGTGCCCGAAATTCAGCGATCTCCTGAGGAGTTGCAGTGGACTCATCAATCTCCTTAAGCTCCTTGTCAAGGACATATTCTTTGTCCTCGTAGCGGGTAATCATCCTGATGTTTCTGATCCAGTCATTGAAGTTGGATCCATCAAAGGTGACTTTCCCACACAAGTTCATAAGGGAAAAGGAGCCATTAGGATTAGAGCCAGAAGCATTGTTGAAAGACATCTGAAGGAAAGAGGACAAGATTAGTTTAGATATAAGAGAGTCCTTAATAAAACACCCAAATGTAATATTAAGGCTAGGATCCAATCACAATATAATATAACTTAGAAGAGGTATGCCGTAATCTAAGCTATATCATATTTGAAAGGTAGGTGAATGACGATTCACCAATTTCCACCACGAAAACCGCAATATTTTAGTATTAGGTTTTTGAATGGTTCTTAGAAATTCCTAGATTCTTTGAGATTCAATGAACTTTTCAAAGGCATGTTTCAATCTCGAGTGTGCCCTCCAAGTTTTGTGACTGGGATACCGAGGATCACAAAACGAGGTGTGAAGTAACCATGCAAATCACTTGGTACCCTTAAAGTTTATCACTCAATCGATGTGCCGGTTAACCACACACGCTCCATCGATACTATAATAAACCCTAAGTCACCCTTTACCTACCTTGTTAAGTCCAAGTTAGTGTGCCGGTTAACCACACACGCTCCACCAACGACTTAATCAAAGTGTAAAGTGTAATTTCATGGAATAGCACCTTATTCACATTTTTCCTAAAGTAACTAAGATTGGGAATTTAATAAAACATTTAGTTACTTTATAATATTCATCATACTTTGAATGAGAATTAATAAGTCCTTGTCTTACCCGTTCGGCTAACGACCCTCCACCGATCAAGCAAGCGGTGGGTGAGAGTAGACACCCATTAAGTCACCATTTTATAGGCAACAACCTTATACCCACCTTATAGACCGACTTCGTGAATGAGGCGTACTAGCGGTAAGACGACTTTGTTCTTATACATATATATATGTAATTATTAAATCATAATAATATAAGTATAAGGGTTGAATTTTAACTTTTAAAATTCTAGGGGTTGGAACTAAAGTTTTAACTTAACTTTACTTGTTCCAAAACTTGAGGGCAAGTTTTGTAATCTTTCAAAACTTTTCATTTCTTGTAACTTATGAGTTTAATAGAGTAATAAAATGAGGACTTTTCATTTTTCTAACTCTTGTGTTCTTTTAATGGTTTTTTAATCCAAGAGACTTTTGGTTTTCCATAACTTGAGGACAAGTTATGGACTCCATTAAAACACATTATGATCATGAATTAATCTACCACATAGGTTACAAATAATTCCTATGATCATCTAAACATCATAAGAACAAGAATATGAATATGAACACTTTCAAGAACCAAAATCACATTTAATCTTTGTAATTTTGACAATTTGTTGTTGTAAATGAGTTAGAAAAGACATTACACCTTCTAAAATAAGTTTTCAAGTACCAAAACATTTTAGGGTAATGATTCTAATCCATTTCCAGCAACACAAGTCGAAATTCTGCACTCTGTCGACCCTACTCGCCGAGTGCATAAACCTACTCGCCGAGTAGGTTGAAGATACACATGAACTCGTCGAGTCCTCCCCATGGACTCGCCGAGTCCATCAGTCAGACAGCAAGATTTTTGACTTTCTTCAACTTTTAAGCACAAATAACAAACAAACAAGCCTAGGCTCTGATACCACTGATGGGTTTTGAGCATTCTAACACTTCCTAAGTGTACATGCAATCCTAATAACCTTGGATCTATGTTTGTCTAATTATCATGCAACGTTGAATTCCAAGGTTATATTCCTATCTAGCATACATGGGGAACAATTTTAACTTGAATCATAGATAGAATAACTTACCTTGTTGTTGCTTGTGTTCCTTGAAACCTTGTGAGCCTAGCACCCCAAGTGTGATGCCTCAAATGCTTCACACAACACCAAATGCTCTTGGAAAAACTCTTGAGATAATACACACTTGTCAAAATCGGCCAAGCCCTCTAGTTTCTTAGTGTTCAACTTGTGTGTAGCCGATTTTGTGGAGAATATGATCCTTATATAGTGTTGACACATCTAGGGTTACACCATGCAAACCCTAATGTGTCATGACTCTTCATTTCCATGACCCATGGGTTTGTAACTCCCATGGAGCATCCATGGAGTATCCTATGGGTAGAACCCAACTTGATAATCCATGGAGCCTCTTAGCCCACTATACAAGATATGGATGATTTACATAATCAACCCATATATTTAATTAGTTATCCTTTGATCACTTAATTAATTCCAAATTAATTCTTTGATCAACTAATCAAATAATATTATTAATATATTAGAACTTATAATATATTAATAATCTCCAAGTGTTATTCCTCTCATTTAGTCTATCCAATTGCATGGTGCCATGCAACCCAAATGGACCATGCCGGGTCGGGTCAAGTACAAGCCCGAAATAGTTATGGACTTAGACACCTTATCCAACAAGTATGTCATCCACATACAATACCAAAAAAGCTAATTATACTCTCACTAGCCTTCACATATACACAAGACTCATCTTCGCTCTTCGAAAAACCAAACTCTTTGAGTTTCTCATCGAAACAAAGATTCCATCTGTGAGGTGCTTATTTCAATCCATAGATGGATTTCTCAAGCTTACTCACTCTATTACGGTACTCTATGCTGAAAAAACCCTTTGGCTGACTCATGTAAACATCCTCAGCCAACTTTCCATTAAGGAAAGCGGTTTTGACATCCATTTGCCATATTTCATAGTCATGAAATGCAGCAATGGCTAGCATAACCCTAATGGACTTAATCTTCACTACTGGTGAAAAGGTCTCATCATAATCAACTCCCGAAGTTTGAGAAAAGGCCTTTGCAACCAGTCGCGCCTTATAAATGTGTACATTATCATCCATGTCGGTCTTCTTCTTGAAGATCCATTTGCACCCGACTGTCTTATGACCTGGTACATTTTCAACCAAGTTCCAAACTTGATTGTCATACATGGACTGTATGTCGTTGTCCATAGCCTCTTTCCATTTAGCAGAATCGGGGCCTGCCATGGCTTCAGTGTAGCTGTTACGTTCATCCAAACTCACCAGTGTACTATCACTGATAAGTGTATCACCTTCCGCAGTAATATGTAAATCGTAGTAATGCTCAGGTGCATTCCTAACTCTCATGGAGCGCCTCAGAGGTACAGACTCGTCAGTTGGATCAATAGGAGTTTCCTCCTTAGGCTGACTGCTAGGGTTTGAGGTTCCTTCACCACTTGACTCTTGAATTCCTTCAAGGTCAATTTGCCTCCCACTGTTCCTTGGCTTATAAATTCTCTCTCTCGAAAGACTCCTCTCCTTGCTACAAAGACCACATTATCACTGGGTCTATAGAAGAGGTAACCAAAGGATTTCTATGGGTAGCCGATGAAAGTACACCTCTCACTTCGAGGTTCGAGCTTATCGTGAGTCTCGCGCCTCACGAAAGCCTCGCAGCCCCCAAATCTTGATGTGGTCCAAATTGGGAACTTTCCCAGTCCACATCTCGTGAGGTGTTTTGGCAACCTTTTTGGCAGGGACTAGATTAAGGATATGGGAGGCAGTCTCTAAGGCATACCCCCAAAATGAGATTGGTAGTGAAACTCGACTCATCATGGAACGAACCATGTCCAACAAGGTTCGATTACCCCTCTCAGCCACACCATTGAGCTGTGGTGTTCTGGGAGGTGTAAGTTGTGAGACAATCCCACATTCCTTAAGATAGTCAAGGAACTTTGTACTAAGATACTCACCATCTCGATCGGATCGAAACATCTTAATGTTCCTACCCATCTGATTCTCCATTTCCTGTTTAAACTCTTTGAACTTTTAAAAGGTTTCCGACTTATGCTTGATTAAGTAGACATAACCATATCTACTATAATCATCAGTAAAAGTCACATAGAAGCGGTTAGCATCCCTTAGTGGCAGTTCTAAAGGGTCCACACACATCTGTGTGTACGAGATCCAACAAACATTCACCCCTAGCACAAGTACCAGTGAAGGGTGACTTTTTCATTTTTCCAAGTAAACAAGATTCACAACTATCATCTGACTATAGGTCAAATGACTCCAAGACTCCATCCTTTTGGAGTTGGCCTATATGTTTCTTGCTCACATGTTCAAGACGACAATGCCATAATGATGCTTTATCCAAGCTAGTGGAAGAATCAATACACAACACATTATTTCCTAGGTTATCTATAACCGACACAGATTCATATACACCATCACAAGGTAACGCCTTAAAATAAAGAACATTATTATAGAAAGCATTAATACCACCACATTCATTATCAAATGAAAAGGTAAATCCTTGTTTGTACAAACTATGAAAGGAAATAATATTTCTCGCCATTTCAGACGAGTAAGAACATTTATTCAAATCTAATCTTAACCCACTAGTTAACAACAAAGAATAAACTCCAATCTTGGTGACAAGTGAAGCTTTCCTATTCCCCATGATCAAGTTTATCTTCCCATGCTCCACATTCTCACTTCTTCTTAGTCCATGCAAATCAGAACATATGTGAATACCACAACCTGTATCAAGGACCCAAGAATTAGAATATGGTGAGTTATTAGACAATATAGTGTGAATACCTGCACGGTTGGGTTTAACTTTCCCATACTTAACATCTTGAAAGTACTTTGGGCAGTTTCGCTTCCAGTGCGCCTTTTCATGGCAACAGAAGCATTCAGAATCTTTAGGGTTGGCAGAAGGAGTGACAGAACCACCTTTGGTTCTACTTGAAGAGGAGCCATCAAGAGCCTTTCCTTGGTACCCTTCAAAGGGATCTTCCTCTTCTACCCTTTACCTTTCCCGATAGCCAGAACAGGGGTGGTGGTAGGAGTAGAAGTAGTAACAACCGATTTACCTTTAAGACCACTTTCGACAGTCTTCAAAATTTCTTGAAGTTTGCTGAGTGTGACCTCCTCCTTGTTCATATGATAGGTCATTCGGAATTGATCATAACAAGAATGTAAGGAGTGCAATATGATGTCAATTACCAACTCCTCGGGGAAGTTCACATTCAACTTCATTAGACGGTCCACAAACCCTTGCATTTTCTGCATGTGGCCCGTGATGGGTTCACCATATTTCATTCAGGTTGTTATCATGGAGGAGATTATTTCATATCACTCTTGACGAGCACTATGATGGTATCTTTCCATCAGATCCTGGTGCAACTCAAAAGTATAAAATTCCTCATAGGACTTTTGGAGCTCGGCTGTCATCGTGGCCAGTATGATACATGCCACTTTAGTGGCATCTCTCTCATGAGTCCTGAAGTCAGCGATTTTCTCGAGAGTAGCAGAAGAGTCATCAAGTTCCTTCAGCTCCTTGTCGAGGACATATTCCTTTTCCTCATAGCGAGTGGCCATCCTTATGTTCCTAATCCAATCATTGAAATTAATCCCATCAAAGATGACTCTCCCACAAAGGTTCATGATAGAGAAGGAGCCGGTAGGGTTTGAGCCAGAAACAACACTGTTGGAAGACATCTGAAAAAGAAGAAATACAAGTTTAGATTAGATATAAAGATAGTCCTTAATAGGACATCCAAATGTAATATTAAGGCTAGGACCTAACACAATATTTTATAACTTAGAAGAGGGATGTCGTAATCCAAGCTATAAAATATTTGAAGGTAGGTGAATGATGATTCACCAATTTCCACCATGAAAAACGAAATATATTATTATTAGGCTTTAATTGGTTTTGAAACTCCTAGATTCTTTTGAGATTCATTGAACTTTTCAATGGCATGTTTCAATATCGATTGTGCTCTTCAAGTTTTGTGACTGGAATGCCGAGGATCACAAAACAAGGTGTGAATAACCATGCAAATTTACTTGGTATTCTTAATGTTTATCACCTAATCGATGTGTTGGTTAACTACACGCGCTCCACCGATCTATGATAAACCTTAAACCACCCTTTGCCAACCTTATTAAATCCAAGTTAGTGTGACGGTTAACCACACACGCTCCACTAACGACTTAAGCAAGGTGCAAAGTGTAATTTTATGGGTTAGCACCAAATTCACATTTTCCTAAAGTAACTAAGATTGGGAATTTATAAAACATTTAGTTACTTTATAATAATTATACTTTTACTGAGAATTAAAGTCATTGTCCTACCCGTTCAGCTAACGACTCTCCACCAGTCAAGGAAGCGGTGGGTGAGAGTGGACACCCATTAAGCTGCCATTTTATAGGCAACAACCTTATACCCCCCTTATAGACCGACTTCGTGAATGAGGCCTACTAATGGTAAAACGACTTGATCTTATATATATATATATATATATATATATATATATATATATATATATATATATATATATATATGTATATTTATTATTAACTTATAATACTATAAAGTATAATGGTTGAATTTTAACTTTTAAAATTCTAGGAGGTGGAACTAAAGTTTTCTAAAGTGACTTTGCATGTTCCAAAACTTGAGGGCAAGTTTTGTAACTATTCAAAACTTTTCAACCTCATAACTTATGAATTAATGGTTTATTAAAATGAAGACTCTTCATTTTATGTAACATATGTGTTCTTTAATGGACTTTAAATGAAAAACTTTTGGTAATCCATAACTTGAGGACAAATTATGGTCTCCATTAAAAACATTTAGATCAAGAATTAAACTAACAAACAATTTGCAAATAATTCATATGATCTACCAAACTCATAAGTGTATGAACATTCATATCAACAATTTCAAGAATCATATAAACACATATAAAACTTGAAATTTTGATAATAACCAATGTAAATGGATTAGCATAATCATTACCACATCAAAAACAGGTTTTAGATGTCCAAAACAGTTTAGGGTAATGATTCTAGTCCATTTCCAGCAGCAAAACTCGAAAAACTGCACTCTGGGCCTCATACTCATTGAGTAGGGCTGTTCACTATTCGGATAAAACCGAATTATCCATTTGGATAATTTGGATTGGACTATTTGGTTCAGATATTCGGATTTTTGGATGTGTTTTCAACAAAACCGAATTATTATTTTGGATTCCGGATTGGTTTTAGTTTATAAAATCAGAACCGAATAGTCCAAAAAAACCGAATAAACATATATAATTTATCCATTTATAATATATATCTATAGTTATTTATTAATTTTGTAATTTATTTTTCCAAACAGGTTCAAAACGTTTCACCTGATAAAAAAACCATTAATATGCATTTTCTCTCAAAAGTTTTCTATCTATAAGATCTTTAAGTTTAATATTTCTTCTTATTTGTTGTTTATAAATTTCAAATCACAACTAAATAATTTGTTTTTGCTTCTTGTGTAAAGTTGGTTAATATTATAATTATATACCGTTTTAAAATGTTTCGGTTTTTGTAAACCGAATTATAAAAACCGATCCAACCGAATTGCAATTGGTTCGGATCGGATCGGATTTGAATTTAGTTTGGACTATGCGGATTCATGTTTTGAAAACCGAAATCAATTTGGATTCACTTGATTGGATCAGATCAAACCGATCCATTCAAACAAACACCCCTATCGTCGAGTACACGAACCTACTCGACGAGTTGGATGAATATATGCATGGACTCGTCGAGTCCTCCCATGGACTCGGTGAGTTCACTCAGCAGAATGCAAAATTTTCAATTTTCTTCAACAATTTGCATCAAGTATCAAGAAAACAAGCCTACGCTCTGATACCACTGAAGGGTTTTGAGCATTCTAACACTATGGTGTACATGTAACCCTAAAAACCTTGGATCTATGTATTACTAAGATACATGCAAATTTGATTTTTCCAAGGTTCTTAACCTAACTACCATGACTCTCTTTCAAAAAAAAAACTAACTAGCATGGCAAGGGAAACTTGAAACATAAAAGCTAGTATAAGAACATACCTTTATTGTTACTTGGATTCCTTAACAACTTTGTGAACCTACCACCCCAAATGTGATGCCTCAAATGTTTCACACAACACCACAACTCTTGGAATAACTTTGAGAGAAGTACACTATCACTCAAAATCGGCTAGCCTTCTATGTTCTTGTCTTAGTGCCAATTTTTCTAGCCTATGGGGTCTTTATATAGTGTGTGACAAGTAGGGTTACACCATGTAAACCCTAATTGACATGGCTTTTCATTTCCTCCATGATCCATGGGTTTTAACCTCCACGGAGCATCCATGGAGCACCCTATGGGTTTTAGCCCAATCCAATAAACCATGGATCATTAGCCCACTATATAAGAATAGATGATTTACACAATCAACCCCATATATTTAATTAGTCTCTTTTTGATCACAAAATTAATTCCAAATTAATTCTTGATCAATACTAATTAAATAATATGATTTCATATTAATATATTATAACTTATAATATATTAACAAATCATAAGTGTTCTTCTTCTCATTTTGCCTATCCAATTATCATGATGGCATGCAACCTAAATGGACCATGCCAACCGGGTCAAGTACATACCAGAAATAGTTATGAACTTAGACACCTTATCCAACAATTTGTGCATAGAATGTAAGTGTATTCATGTATGTATATGTGTATTTGTATGTGTATTTGTGTATATAATTAGTGGTATGTGTATATATTGTATGTGTATATGTATTTCTGTGTATAATGTATACATAAGAATTAAAATTATATTTGTATATTTGTATTTGTTTGGAAATAGAAAATTGTGTATGTAATTTGGAATGTATATGTTTATGTTTATGTATATTTGGTGTATATATGGTATATGCATGTGAAAGTATGCGTATTCGGTATAAGTATGATGCTATTATGTATGTATGTGAAAGTATGTGTATATGGTATAAGTAAGATGTCATTGTGTATTTGATATATGTATGTAAATGTATGTGTATTTGGTGTATATGTGGTATATCTATGTGAAAGTATGTGTATTTGGTATAAGTAGGATGTTATTAAGTATGTATAGTTTATTATGTATATATGTGTATTTGTATGCAATGTGGATAACATTAGTGTATTATGTATGTATATGTGTATTTGTATGTAATGTGGTATATGTATGTGAATGTATGTGTATTTGTAATAGAAACTTTATTTGGATTCCTAGTGGAAATAAAAATGTTTATTCCTATGTAATGTGTATTTGTACTAGAAATTGTATCTGCTTATCTTATAATTTTTCATGTAATGGCGTTGACTTGAATCTTATTTTTTTGCACCATGGTTGCTATTATAGGTCGTGGACAAGGGTGCGATGGAGTCGAGGATCCACCATACCCAGGCGGTAGAGGTCCTGGTCAACATGAACAGGATGGTAAGTCTTATTATAAATTTTTATTTACTATTTTTATTCAGTTATTATAAAATATTGTTTCCAATAATTTTTACGTATATTTGTAGCTGATCCACTGAGGAGAGTCATAGGAAAAGCCAAAAATATAAAGCTCGAAAAGACGCTCGTAAATAATAAAGGCAAACCAATAGACTTAGACTACGACAGGGATATTACATTTGATTTCGTAGGAGAACCAAAAGACATGTTTACACATGAGATTGGAAAAATAATGTGGCAAATAGTCCCTTTTGATAGAAGAAGTTGGAAAAAAGCTTCCCCCGCGTTAAAGGATATAGTAAAACAACATATAAGGGTAATTATTTATATAAGAATATTCTATATGTTTAATTATGAATGGTTTTTACTTAGCTAACTTTTTTGTTTTTGTAGACAAAGTTTGATTTGGATCGAGTTTCCCTGGATCCAAAGAGTGCTAGGTTGTTAGAGAGTTTTGATGTGGCTTTTTTAGATAAAATTCTAGCTTACTTTCTACTTATTTTATGCTAAAGAAGGAAGGGAGTGCAGATGATGGTTTGTCAAATTAGTTTGTGTTTTGTTAGACTTGTTATGACATAAATTTATAACACTTTTGTTGTTTATTTTGGTATGTGTATGAAATTAGGGTAAATTACACCATTCGTCCCTCATACATGTGCCAAAAAGCACGTTTAGTCTATATTTTCAAAAATTAACTCGGGTCATCCCTTATATTGTAGAAATTTGCACACTTCATCCCTCGTTAGTTTAAATTTGCATGTTTCATCCCCTATGAGACTTGAAATGACCAAAATGCCCTTTTTAATTTTTTTAATTATTAAAAAACATTTTAATTAAAGTTGTGGGTCAACCTAACACTTTTACATGCTCTTGCTCTTTTTTTTTTTTTTTGAAGAACACTAAACCACCACCCTCATCGGGCATCTATAGCACCACCGAAAACCTGCATCACCGCCGCCATAAATCTGCTCTCAGATCACCCCACCCCCTTTGAAGACCACCTGTCATCGCTCAATCATCACTTCTGGAAAACCCAAAAAATATAAACAAACCAATTATGATGCAAACAATCCAGAATTAGGGCAAAATCAAAATGGGGAAGACAATGTTCTTCTCTGTTCAGACGTCGTTGTCCCCTTCCGCCTCCGACCAGACTTCACTAACCCCATTTGTCTCCTTCTTCATCTCTAAACCAGACGTCTCCTACACCAGCACCTAGAAGAGTTCAAAGAGACGATCTCTAGCGTGCATATCGACGGAGTGGAGATCCACGAAGTGTAAATCCATGGATTACAACGTCAGTGGCTAGCAGGGGAGGACGATGGTGGATTGGAGGTGACACATGGAGGATTTTATTTTAGTTCCGTAAAACCGATCTCCTTAATCTCCTCTTCCTCATCGATTTTGTTTCCCTCAACTTCTTTCTCTCTCTGATCAGTGGGTTTAGAGGAGAAAAAGGGAGGATTTTTTTTTGCCGCAAACCACCCTAAACACCACCAGCTCCGCTAAATATGAAACTCCTATCTCAAACACAGATTTGAACCGCCACTAGCTTCTTTCTCGCTCTGCTATTGCTTTTGTTCTACATCGTGCATTGAGGGTGGATGGTTTCATGATCTCATCGGAGTAGCTTCAGGGTGCCGATCGTTAGAGAGGATAATGAGTTCGAAAGGAAGATGAATAGGTGAGAAAGAGGGATAGAATATGGGAAAGGGAAATGAGGGGTGGGTGGGTTTGGACATAATATTTTTTTATTTTTCTTTTCTTTTATTAATTTAAAATGATAAATAAATTAAATTAAATTAAAAAAACAAATTATTAAGGGCAAAATAGTCATTTTATGTCAATAAGGACTAAGCGAGCAAGAAAAAACAAACCTAGGGACGGTCCGAGTTAATTTTTGAAAATAAGGACTAAACGTGTTTTTTGGCACATACACGAGGGACGAATGGTGTAATTTACCCATAGAATTATAACACTTTGGTACTTAATTGGATGTTGTTATTTAATTTTGTTTTCTGCATCTAATGTTTTCGTGTTTTCGGCGATTAATATTGCTACGTATCGGTTTATCTGCATCCAAAAAAGGCTGATTTAAAAAAAGTGATTATTACCTACGATAAAAGGTATTATCGGCGACTGCCTTATTAATGGCGACATTTAACTTTTTGCAGTGATTTTTGTCACCGCTTAAAATCGTTTTTCTGTAGTGTTAACTAAATCCTTTTGATAAGAGAACATGTTTTATTTTTTAAAACAATTCCTATGCATCTTTACCACACATAATGTCAATCTATGAGAAAGAATTCAAGAACACATAATATATATGGTGCATGGTTATTTGCAATCTAGCCCTACCATATTGTCTGTTTCTGGTACGGAGGCGACTATATCGCACAATAGCAACCACAAAGCATCAATCATGGTTCTGGACGTATGTTTATAAACTCACTGAGTACGTACAACTGGTGACGTTGTTGCATGGGTTCTATGACTTGGCCGATATATTTGACCTTCCAATCCTCATGTGACACGTTGCCCTACTCCAAAAAACCCCGAACCCAACCCACAACCGGTGTATAATTATATAACATACTTTCGTGTTACTATCGTCTTATGTTAGCTAGCTAGTAGTGAATGGAGTCCGCCGAGTTAACCCTTGTCATCCATTACGCAAAGGATCTCAAAGATGTCAAACACTTTGGAACCATGGATCCCTATGCTGTAGTTTGGATCGCCGGCTATGGAAAGGAGTCCCAAAAAATAACAACACCTGTCGCAGAAAAGGCTGGTTGTTATCCAGAATGGAACTATTCCGTTAAATTCCATATTGTTCCTGTGAAGAGAGAGTACAGTCTCTTCATCCAGATCAAGCACGAAGGGGCCATGTTTGACCGGTATATCGGAGAAGTTGAAGTGCCTTTTGCAGATCTTCTCGATGCTGATGCTTCCATTGGTAAACGTAGTTACCGGTTGTCCATACCATCCGGTGAAAAAAAGGGAGAAATCATTTTTGCACATCAATTCTCGAAATTGGATGTGGATGAGGATGATGGCACTGGCATCAGCCATGCAACAGATCCTTGCGAAAAGAGAAAACGCGATAAAGTGATAAACCTTGCTAAGAACGTGACAAAAACTGGTGCTTTAGGAGCTCAGTATGTGGTACTATTTGCGCTGGGGTTGGATGGCCTTATCGAGTGAATCAAACCCGAAGATGGAAGTAGGCAGTATGTCCACAAATGCTGCCCAAAATTATGTCAAATGCGAAGGTGTTAATTTACATGGTGTCATTAATTTGCTTAAGTTTAGGACTTTATGGATGTGGTATAAATTTGTTTTAAGTTGTTGTTGCTTGCATGGCTTCATTTGCTTTAATTCGGTTTTGTATGTGTATGGCTGTATGGTATCAATTATGTTGCTTTTGTGTTTATTGTAAACGTGTATCTATTTGTATTTTTTTTTACAAAATTACACCTTTATTTCTTTATACAACAAGAGACCATCCCATCCCTGCCCATCTCTGCAACAATTGACCCTCTAGGCCTCCACCCTATCTCTCGCGACCACCCAAAAGCATGTCTTACAAGCAGTGGCGGACGCAGACTGTTTTAGTAGGGGTGTCCATCATACTTCAAGCGGATGCACCTAACAGAAAAACCAAAAAAAAAAAATTTAAAATGCATGCCGGAAATTGAGCAGTGACCCGGGACCCTAAATGCCCCACTAAGGTCTGCCATTGCTTACAAGGCTACATAACTGTCTATAAATGTATTGAATAAGGGTGGATTATATATATATATATATATATATATATATATATATATATATATATATATATATATATATATATATATATATATATATATATATATATATATATATATATATATATGCCCTTTACAATTATATTTCTTCATTAAGAGAACGAATTGGTTGAATATACATGCCTGCTTTCAAATTTCCCATCCCATGAAAATCAATTGTCTTGAATAAGGGCGGATTATACATTCAAAACTCTTTACTATACAATTGTCTTGATTTTGTTTTTCAAATTCAAACTAGACAATCACTACAAGAATAAGCACCTATAGAGACGAGATCTATAGAGACGACATGTCGTTGCTATAGAGTTGACTAATTGTTTTTGACTTTTGATGCTACAACGACGACATCTCGTTTTAACATATTAAGAAGGAAAGAAAGTGAATTTGGCGCGTTCTTGAAACATCTATGGGGACGACTTATCCCTCCAATAAATAACAAAAAATAAAAAATTAACATATTTTTAAATCTTTTGACGGAAATAAAGGGATGACGTCGTTTTGGGGATAGTTATAAGGACGACTTGTCGTCCTCATAGCTCTCTATGCCAAAAATTAGAACAGCCCCTTCGTTTCATTGATGCATGCTCAATAGATTAATCATCAGTCTCTCTCGATCGATCGATCACAGATTCTTCCCTTCTCCCATGGCGACTTCCTCACCTCTCACTACCGTCAAATCTTCTTCCCCTCTCCACAGATCCTCATGCTAGTTGCCAAAGATTTGCTTCAACATCGACGATTCTAACTACAGGCTTCCTTTTCACCTCCGGTTACGAATTCTAACAATTACAAGTCCCACTCCAGCGACCTAGGTTAGTAATTCTAGGTTAGAAACTGGAATTGGGGTTTATGTCAGCAATTATGTGTTTGAAATTGAATTTGTGATTTTCTATGGTTTCATAGCTCTCACAGAAATCATCGACGGAGAGGAATGTCGAACATTGTCGTGATAGGCCTTGCCGGAGCTGGCGGAGGTATTGGTACTTATTCCTTCCCTTTTACTCTCTCTGTCTACTTCCTATTCGTCTGGCGATACGCTTATTCAAATGCTACATGTTTATCTTCTTTTCATCATAAACCTATTTTGCTTTCTATGATCACAATCCAATAATGAAGTAATTTTCATTTTGTAATCTTCATATCTCCTTATGTTTGTTTGCAGGGGATTTATTATTATTAGCATGTTGTTCTATCTTGTTGTGGTAGCATTAGCAGGGTAATTACACCAAATTGTTTTACAAAATCATTCTATACAAATGCTATATCAGTGTTTGATATTAAATTTTCCTAATTTTTACTTTTTTATTTTCTAATTTTTTTTTTCTTGCTGTGATAATGTCCAGGTAAGGCAGCAGATCCTAATGGAGGTAATAATTTTGAGCATTGAATTTACAAGAATTGTCACTAATGTCTACTTATAATTCATATTATGATGGAAACTGGATTGAAACCAATGCATACTCTGGAATGCTTTCCAGTTATACTTTTGGAACCAATGAACCAATTCTTTAAAGGGGAAGATGTATATGGAGGCTCTTACAATGAATTGGAGGCTTATTTATTTTTCAGTCGTGCTTGCCTTGAATGGATGCAGGTTTGTAGCTTACTCTTCATCAACTTGTTTATATTGTGCTTAAGAAGATAATTTGTTAAACCTTTTTTTTTATTTCCATGTTTTCCATCATCAAACTATCTTCTGTGATTCTTTTTTAAGAATCCATTGACCAAAATGCAGGTAACTGGAACACAACGTGATGTCATACATGTCCATGAATGGCAAGACAGGTCTACTTCCACTCCTCTATTGGGACATTTATCATCATCTTTCACTTCAGGCATGATCTTAGTTTATGGATGTATCTTTCTTTAAGATCTTTAAAAGTATTCATTAACTCATAATATTGAAATTTGTACATTATAGAACCCAATAATAGTATTGACAATCCATAACATGGAACATTATGGGGAGTGCAGGTATTCTTGTAAATCCTGATGGAGAAAAACAACAATATGAACACCTCTCTTAACAATATCCAATTGTGATCTCATATCGACACCTCCAATACAAAGGTCCTTCCCCTGCTGCAATTGGCATCATAATCTCCTCCTGTAATGCCATCATAATCAATGGAAACACAAACACCAATGTTTTTCCAGACCCTGTAAATGCTATTCCAATCATGTCCCTTCCAGATAGAATCACGGGTAATCCTTGAACTTGAATAGGTGTTGGTTGTACTATTCCTTTTTCTTTCATTTTTTTCAAAACAGGATCCAGGAATCTCATGTCTTTAAAGTTTTTGATTGGTGGAGGGATTTTATCACCATCAACAATGATATGCCATTGTTTTCAATTACCATCACATGCTTTTTGAGACATTCTTCTTAAAGAAGGCATGGTGGATGCAGGTTTTTCTCTTCACCATCTTACAATTCCTTAAAACTTTTTTAACCCAAAATTACGAAATCGCCCCTAATGATCATGTCCACTTTTTTGTTTAAATTACTAAGCGATTTTACTAAACAACAGGTGGCAGCTTGGTGGGAAATTTTCATGTGGCATCTTGGGAAATTTTCAACTCCTTGGATGTCAAATATGACCTTGTTGTTTTTGGAGGTTGGTTTTCCTTTTTTTTCTTTTTTGGATGAACAACAAGCTTGTTGAGTCAGGAGCTTGTGAGGATCCATCTACTTACCATAGATATAGATTTAGCCTCCAAACAGCTTATACAGGGCAAGTCCCTTATGGATATTTTATTTGCAAAAAGCTTAATAATCTTATAATGGATAACTCAAAATGTCAAATGATTAAGTCTTTCACTATGCATCCACTGCAATCAAGCATTATAGAAATGGGAAATCAAAAAAAATATACAAAATCTTATTAGTTATTGGTGCAGGGGTATTTTAGGCATTTGCTTAAATCTTAGTGGCTACAACAGAGTATTTAAGAGACTCTTCTACCTCACAGTTTGGTCTGTATAAATCTCAACAAGCAAAAAATCTCCAAGCCCACAAATTTAAACAAAGCATACAAAACAAAGCATACAAATTTAAACAAGGAAATATGCAATTATGACATGTAAGCTTCTTTGTTAATTCATTAAAGATATTTCATTAATATTTTTGATGGGGTTTTTTCTGTTTATTATATATAGACATGCACACTATCAAATAGGAAATACACCATTAGCACTTGTCTGGAAGGATGAGACTTGTAGTGAGTATGTCATTGATACAGATAACAAAGGACAAATTCCAAATCAACAGCAGGTAGTTACAATTTCTTACCCATTATAACATGTTTCATTTCAATATGTTGCTATTTTTCATAATTTACCATTCATTGATTTTTTTAATGTTTGTAAATGAGAAGGTGGTTTTGGAGATATAAGAAAATAGGGAATTGGTTACATTTGATGATCCTCCTGTTGTACTTGGTTGCTTGAATGCGGGTTTTACACAAGAGGTTTGTGTAATTATTGTTTAAAAATATTTCAGTTAATAAAGTTTTTTTTATTCATTTGGATTTTGTGGTTTTTAGACAGCACTGAATATAGGGAACCTTGTAAGGTTTGCAGTTAGTGAGGGTGGATTGACGTTTATGAATGGGAAGGTGGAAAAGGCTGATTTGCAGTATATAGGAAAGGTACATCGTCTATAGAGACGACATGTCATCTCTATATGTGCATCTATAGAGACGACATGTCATCTCTACTAGAGCATCTACCACAACGAACACCTGTTACTAAAGGGTATGATGTGTCGACTCTGCATCTCTATCTATGGAGACGACATGTTGTCTTTATAGATACACCTATAGAGACGACATGTCGTCTCTATAGTTTCGTCTATGGATACCAGCACCGCATAGCGACGAACCAGAACAAGACGACATGTTGTCTCTAAAGGATACCTATTGCGACGATATTTATAGCGACGACCAAAAGGATCTATTGCAACGGGGCTATGGAGACGAAAGCTATAGGGACGACATGTCGCCCCTGACACCTATAGTGACGACTTTTTTAAACTATAGAGACGACATTTTTCATCCCTATAGGTCCCGTTTGTTGTAGTGAATGAATATTTATGATCAAGAACAACCCTGTAAGATGAGTAGGGAGGGTACACATATTTTGACATTAAATAGCTTCTTGATCTTACTATAACTTATTTCTTACTTTGTGGATCAATGATTGCTTTCTTTTCTGTATTTATGGGTTTCTTCTATTTCAGCTTACCAAGTCCTTCTAATGGATTCTTCCAAAGAC
Source organism: Lactuca sativa (assembly GCF_002870075.4). Classification (NCBI taxonomy): domain Eukaryota; kingdom Viridiplantae; phylum Streptophyta; class Magnoliopsida; order Asterales; family Asteraceae; genus Lactuca; species Lactuca sativa. The sequence goes on from NC_056630.2 coordinate 279,945,988, forward strand.
TTATTTCTGATTTAAATTGTTTAATCTTTGATTACCTGTAAATTAAATCTCCGCTGTCTAATTCTTTATAACTAGAAAGTACTCTTTTGATTCGATTTTCTTTAGTATCCAGAATTGCAATCAAGTGATTATTTATATTAGGTGCTATACGTACGGTCACTAATAAAAAAAAGTCGTGTCTTCACCACTAAAAAGCGCATTTTATCAAGCATGAGGGAGTCGAACAGTCGCATGAAAAATGTCGGAGAATGGGTGGAGGTTCGCCGGAGAAAACCTCAGTCTGCCTCATATATCACTACGTTCTATGTGTCCAACATTCAACAAGATACCACTGTGAGCATGCTTAGCAAGGAGTTTCGAAAATACAGTAAGATTGTTGATATTTACATCCTGGGTAGAAAAGATAGAGCGGGCTCCTACTTCGCATTCGTAAAATACAGTGGCATCAAAGACTCTCAGGCGACGTTGAACTCGATGAACCAGGTTAGATGCGGACACTGTCACCCCGCTCCCGAGTTCAACTTAAAGAGAGAAAAGAAAGGAAATGGGAGGAAATGAGAGGAAAGCAAGAGAGAATGGTGCTCCCGAGTTTCATTAAAGGAAGGAAGTGGAAGGAAATGGAAGGAAAACTTTCCCTCCTACCTTTCCTCCCGATTTAGGAGGATTTGAAAAGAAAGAACAAAATGTTTAACTTTCCTTCCATTTCTCTCCAACTCGGGAGCACAAATGACAATTTCTTTTTCCTTTCTTTTCTCTTCTTTTCTCTCCTTACTTTCTTTTCTCTTCTCTTCTTTTCTTTGCTACAACTCGGGAGCGGGGTGTGTATCCTAAAGGTGAATGTGGCTAAATACGAGAAGAGATACAATAACTATAAACAGGCCTACAGACCTCATCGTGTTCATCCTGTACAATTATCAACAATTCCAGGGGATTGGTCAAAGATATCGGAAGGTAAAACATTTGCAGATGCTGTCACCGGCAGGAAGGAAAAAAAATTGGTTCCTTCGGTATCTTTGAATAGGGTTTTGGCTATGAAACCTGAAGCAGTACTTACAGGGGAAGTTATTAGCTTTCATCTACTCACCAATCTCCCGGAGTTGCTCAAAAAAGATGGGATCTCACCAAGGGAGGTATTTTATGCAGGTGGCCTAAAGATTATTTTAAGGTTTTCAGTCCACTCAGATGTGTCTGGTTGTCTTATGAATGAGCAAGCATGGAGTAAATGGTTCAAGTGGCTCAAGGTCGGCTTTGCTGAGGACGTGCCATTTGAAAGAATGGCATGGCTAAAATCGTTGGTCTTCCTATTAATCTGAGATCTGAAGAGAATGTGAGCTTGATTGCAGGAAAAATTGGCAAGGTCATTGAGGTTGATAATTGTCAAAATTGGCACGGTATTGATTTATCATCCCCTCACATAAGAATATTAACCAGAGTAAAAACCTTAATCAACTCTGAAATCAATTGTATTTTTCTCGGTGCGACCTTATCGGTGGGTGTGATTGAAACCAAAGACATTTAGCAGCCTTTTTCTAAATATTTTGATTCGGAATCGGACTCTGATACAATTAAGGAAAGCGATGGGGAAGACGATGTCTTTGGAGAAGATGGAATCTCAGATACCTGGGTAGATGGCCATCAGAATGAGGAATTGGAAGAAGGAGAAATTGTCATGGAATCGGAACAAGATGATGGTGTCTCCGATGGCACTCCGGCGACGGTGGAATTCGAAAAGTCAAAGCCAGAAATGGACCAAAAAGTGTATTAATTGGGGTAGACGGAATGTCTCAAAATCTTGACTCTGTTATGGGTGATATTCCCAATATGCCCTTGGATGATTTAATCGATACTACCGTTGCTAAGCCCACATCTCCCGATGGTTCTTTCAGAAGCCCTTCAGCCCAATCTGATTCAGTTCCACTAGATCAGATCCGAACTCTTGGGAATAATATCGCTTCTGATGACTTTGGGGGATCCGTTTCTAAAAAGCGTAAATTGGATAGTCGTGGTCAACCTGAATTCTTGAGCTCACTTCCAGCTCGATGCCTCACAACTGAATTCCTTGAGCAGCCCCTTTCATTACCCCTACCAGCTTCTCTACCTGCTTTCCCTCATAATCATCAGCAAGCATCGGTACCTTCTATTGATCTAAATGTCCTTGCTAGATCGCAAGCTTCTACCAGTATTAATGACGATTGCTCATCTTCTAATGAGACTGGGAAACTTATCCAGGTCGGCAATAGGGTGGGTTTCCTTATTAATGAAGACAATATGGATATTCTGGAGGGAATCTCATCCAAAGTATGTGTGGGTGAAGGTGAATCAGGTAGTCAACAATGAATTCCCTAAGTCTAAATATAAGGGGAGTGGGTGAATCCTACAAGGTTGATTGGATAAGAAAAATTAAAATCAAAGACAATATTGATTTCATTGGAATACAAGAGTCAAGAGTAACAGATTACAACACTATTGATTTTGTTGGGTGTTGGGGCTCGTCAAATTTTGATTATGACGCTGTAAATCCCACTGGTAGATCTGGAGGCCTATTTTGTATTTGGGATCCACATATCTTCGCAAAAGTAAATTGTATTAAAGCAAAAAACTATATAGTCATCATGGGAAATTGGAAGGGGGTGACAGGTGTAACAACGATGGTAAATGTTTATGGACCTCATTCTATTGCAGAGAAGAGGGCGTTATGGGAGGAGCTTTCGACTGTTAAAAAATTACACCCTGCAAACACTTGGATCTTTCTTGGAGATTTCAATGCTGTAAGATTTGCTCACGAGAGATTCAACTCTGTTTTTTGTAAAGTGACGGCGGCAGATTTCAATAAATTCATCGTGGATGAAGGATTACATGAGTTTCACATGGGGGGATCCAAATTCACATTTCTGAGGGAGGAAGGACACAAATTGAGTAAGATCAATCGCTTCCTTGTCTGTTCAAATTTCATTAATTTACAGCCACTCACCTCAGTCACTACTCTTGCCCGTGAGCACTCTGACCACGCTCCTATTATCCTAAGGCCTTCCAACTGTGATTATGGGCCGCCGCCATTTCGGATTTTCAATTCGTGGTTACAATTAGAAGATTTTAACGTGTTATTCAAAAGTTCCTGGGATTCCTTTAGGGGTTTTGGTACCGCCGATAGAATTTTGGCCGCCAAACTTAAACATGTAAAAAATGCCATTCGTGATTGGAGCAGGTTGAAATCTCACCGTGAGCAAGAGACTCTAATTCATCTTAAAAACAAGTGGAACCACTAGACGTTATTGCGGAATCTCGTGTACTGTCTGAAGGGGAAAGAAAGGCAAGACAGGAAGGCTTACACAAGACTCACAAGACTATGGAGATTGAGCAATTAATAAAACTTGATCTTCAGCAGAAGGCAAAAATTAAATGGGTTAAAGATGGGGATGAAAACTCCCGATTCTTTCATGGATGTCTCAAGCATAGAAATCGGAAGAACAGAATCCATGGTTTAACTATTAATGGTGTATGGAACTCAGACCCCTGGGATGTGAAAGCGGAGATCTTAAAATTCTTTACCGACAAATTCTGTGAGAGATGGCCTAATAGACCAAAATTCATCAATAGCAAATTTAAGAAACTTTCTGCAAGTCAATCAAGCTTATTGGAATCTGAGTTTTCGATCCAAGAGATCAAATCGGCTGTTTGGCAATGCGGAAGTGAAAAGGCTCCTGGCCCAGATGGATACTCTTTCAAAATCCTTAAAGCCCATTGGGATACCATTGGTGGTGACATAACAAAATTTGTTAAGCACTTTGAACTCAACGGCACTCTTGCACCTGGTTGCAATTCTTCAAATATCACACTAATTCCTAAGATACCTGATCCACTAAATCTCTGTGATTATCGACCCATCAGTCTTATTGGATGTATGTACAAGGTGATTGCAAAACTTCTCGTTGTTAGATTGAAGATGGTAATCAGGGAGGTGGTTGATGAGACTCAGACAACTTATATTCAAGGCAGGCACATTCATGATGGTCCTCTTATTATAAACGAAATCATATCTTGGGCAAAACAAAAAAAGAAAAAAATGTTCTTGTTCAAGATTGATTTTGAAAAGGCATTTGATTCCATTAACTGGGGTTTTTTAGACTCAGTCATGGAACAAATGAACTTCGGGTGTAAATGGAGGAGATGGATTTCTAGCTACTTATCTTTAGCAAAAGCCTCAGTTTTTGTTAATGGGTCTCCCACAGAAAAATTTTCAATATCCAAGGGGGTGAGACAAGGGGATCCACTGTCGCCATTTCTTTTTATATTGGCTATGGAAGGGCTAAATATTGCGGTGAAAAGTGCTTGCGATAACCTAATTATCCGTGGCATTAAACTACCCGGGGACGGTCCTGTTATTTCACATCTATTGTATGCTGATGATGTAATATTTACGGGTGAATGGGATTACGAGAATCTTAAAAATCTGTCACGGATTCTGAAGTGCTTTCATATTTCTTCGGGGCTGAAAGTCAACTTTCTTAAGTCATGCTTATTTGGTGTGGGCATTGATAAAGAAAATCTTTCCAGTACTGCTCAAGCACTTGGATGCCGACATGGTGAATTTCCGTTTAATTACTTGGGAGTACCGGTTGGTGCTAACATGGCACTTAAGAAAAACTGGAATCCGATTCTGAATAAATTATCTTCTAAGCTCTCTAGTTGGAAAGCCAATTCCCTATCTTTTGGGGGCCGTCTCACCCTCATCAAGTCTGTTCTGGATAGTCTCCCCACGTTCTATATGTCGTTATTTAAAGCTCCATTGGGAATCATCGATCAAATTGAAAAAATAAGGCGCAAATTTCTATGGGGAGGTAGTGAATTGAAAAGAATAATTCACTGGGTAGATTGGAATAAAGTCATTGCCCCTAAATCCGATGGTGGTTTAGGTGTAGGATCAATTTTTGCACAGAACACTGCATTGCTATTTAAATGGTGGTGGAGACTCATGAATGAAAAGTGTGGTCTATGGAGAAGCGTTATTGTAAGCATTCACAACTTAGTCAACAAACCTGCCTCTTATATAGCGAGGAAATCATCAAACGGAGTCTGGTGCAATATTTATAAGGCAGTTAGAGATACTAATTCACTTCACATAGATTGGACTGACATTTTCGCCCTCATCCCGGGGTTTGATGTTAAAATAATGTTCTGGAAGGATCCTTGGTGTAGTAAAACTCCTTTCTATACCAAATTCCCTAATTTATATGCGCTGGAATCAGTCAAATGTTGCTCAGTGAGCGATAGACTCTCCACAAATGGTTTCTCGTGGATGTGGAGATTTGAACCGTCAGGGCCGATTGAATTAAACGAACTGTTGCAGTTATACACGGATATTGGAAATTTGAATGTCGTGGAAAAACTCAATTTTGGATTCAGCTTCCTTCTCAATCCTAATGGGGAATTCACTGTAAATAGAATGAGGAAGTTCCTGGAGTCAAAACTAATTGCATACAAGGGAAAGACAATTGGGTGGACAAAAACAGTACCTTTGAAGGTGCGCTGTTTTGTTTGGCGTGCAACATTAAACAGGATTCCGGTGGCGGAAAACTTAGCTTCAAGGAGTATACCTATTGTTAATTTGGGTTGCCCAATGTGTAATTCGGAATCAAAATCAGTTGATCACTTGTTAGTCAACTGTGACTATGCTAGAGAGGTACAACATTGGATATTTAAATGGTGTGGAATTGGAGACAAGGTTTTCACAGGTGTATGTGATTTCATTGATTTTGCTGCTACGTGGGGGAATTGCCCAAAGAAGAAGGATATTCTAATCTCTATTTTCTACTGTCTAATTTGGAAGATTTGGATATCAAGAAATGATAAGGTTTTGAAGGGTATCGCGATGAATCTCACTAAACTGGCGGACAATATAATCTCACTCGTCTTTAATTGGTGTAAACACAGAGGAAATGTTTCATGTGGGAGGTGGACGGAATGGTGTATTTCATCTTTTACTTTTGTTGCTTCTTAATTTTCTTTGTTACGTCCTTGTTTATTTTACTTATTGCCTTTGTTGCTCCTTGCTATTGGGCGTTGCCCTCTATTAATGATATATTTGCGGTTTTCTAAAAAAAAAGAAAAAAAGTCAAACATAGGAGAGGTGAAAAGGTCAAGGAATTAGAAGGTGAAGGGTTATAGTAGTTTGATATTTGATGCTCGGAAAATTATTAAATAAATTTCTTCTAGACAAAACTACACATTAGGTCCCTATGGTTTGGATCCTTGTAGGTCTTTTTGAATAATTTTGGATGGGGTCCTTTTCACGTTTAAATGAACACGGAATGTTATTTTGGATAACAGTGTTATATTTTCAATTAAGTCCCACATGAAATTATATATTTTCCCTCACAAGGACCATTTATGTAATTTGTTTCTGCGATTGTCACAGGAACTATTATAGGAACTATTTATATAATTTTATCTATTAATATTTATTGCTTTTATTTTATTTATCTATATTTTTTTTATGATTTAGATTTTTTTATGTTTATTCAAATATATTTTCTACTATTTTTTTTTTACATTTTGTTAGCTTATATTTTTTTTTGATGTTTTGTTAGAATAAATTTTCAAGTATTTTTGATATTTTGTCCGAATAAAATTTTTAATGCTTTTTTTTGACATTTTGTTTGTTTATATATTTAAATATTATTATTTCCAATCTACTCATAACTCAAAACATAATTCACACTGGTTTTCTTTTTCTTTTTGTTCATTTAATATATACAAGGTTATATTATTATTATTTTTTAATTCAAATATTTAACTATATAGCACAAATAAGGTTATATAATTATTATTTTTGAAAAACATTTTCTAAACATTTTTCTGTAAGCAAAAGTGTAAAATAGTTTGTTAAACGTGAATATAATTAATATATATTACACTAGTTTATAACCCGTGGGAACCACGATTATAAAATTAATTAAACTTTTATAGTAAAAACTCAAAATTATTAATCAATTATTTTAAATAAATTATTAATTAAGAGATGTTTTTATTAGTTATATGAAATTATAATCGTTGATTCAAATAAATATGTAATTAATTTTTAATATATATTAGACATTTTTTATTTGTGAATTAATGAAAACAATAATATAAAACTTAAATTTAAAATTTAAAATTTAAAATAAAGAATAAATAAATTGACAAATAGCATCAAATTAATGATGATGTCTAATAAATTTAAAATAGAGAACTAATAGATTGACAAGTGTCAACACATTAATTAAGATGTCTAATATGATGACACATGACAAAAAAACTATTATTTTATTAGTATAGAGATATAAAACTATTTGTTATAATAGGATTTATATCTTGGCTAGGATCTGAAACGGGTGTTAAGTTATACATATGATAATCGGATTCCGTATATTCGAAATCTAACAAAATTTCTAAAAACAAAAAAACCCGCAAACAAAGTTAAGTCTATCTTTTTTCTTTTTGAACTTTACTAGAATAATATTATAGTCACGAAACTTCAATTCGGAAAGTTGTATTCGACATCTCGAAATTGGCACATACAAAATTAAGAGTTTTTAAATTTATAACCTTTAAGAATTAAAATGAACCATTAACCAAGTGATGAAAAATTAACAAATTAACAATAGTCAATCCCCAATAGGAACAAATTGGCATTCATATTTGAACTAAAATTAAAATGAATTGGGATTCGTATTTGAACTCTGGCGATTTCGACGATCGGAGGTGTTTCCGGTGGATGCAAACGCTAGTGAAGGCCTCTTTCCGACTTTTTTTTTTTTTTTTTTTTTTGTGGTCTCGGTTTACGGTCTAATGGGAGATGACGAGTGGACGACTATTCATGGAAAGAAGCAAACGTATGTGTTCCAAAGATTAGGTCAATTCAATAATAATTATTCGAAGGAGAGGCAATTATTAAACATTGCAATCATGGTATACATCTCTAATTTTCGAATTTTTGACCATAATAGGGTTGTTGAAAAAAATATTTACCATTTTAGTGTTAATTAAAAGTATTTACTATTTTAATGTTTTTCTCATTTTTTTTTTTTTTACTTTTTAGATTCCTTTTCAGTTTTTTTGTTATTTTAAATATCTTTTTTTTTCTCTTTTATTCCACATTTTTATTGTTTTATATATATATATATATATATATATATATATATATATATATATATATATATATATATATATATATATGTTTAAATGATAGCTTTCATTTTAGTTTTTTTACCCTTTTTTACAGTTTTTTAAAATAAATGTTTTTTTTTATCTTTTTTTTTCTGTTTTTTTTTTAATATTCATTTTTCTTATACAACATTTTTACCAACAAATTTTAGCGTCAACATTAAAAATCATCAAAAAACACCACTATAATCAAATTTTAATACGCAAAAATTCCAATATTCACCTACAACGTTTTTAAAATAAAAAAAAAAGACACCTCAACATTGTTTCTTTCAAAAAGAACACCACAAATAAAAAAAAAAACTTCAACATTGTTTATTACAAAAAGAAAAAACTTGCATCTAGGTTCGGATGGTCTTGAGAAAGCTTATGGTCTCGACAATAGTGAAACCCTTTGATAGAGGGAGCAAAAGCCCAAAAAACACGCCTAAATTCAACTTCATCCACATCGTTCGATCTTGAAACACACCATTCAACTATAGTTCCTAGATTGAACTTTTGAAGTGCACCTAGATATTTTGGTAAAGCGACATAAGACTCTTCCCAATTTCCAAACAATGTTCAGTTGCTTTTTGCTTTCCAACCCAAACCTTCTTATATGAAGGAGTATAGCCCAAATTTTCAACTATTTCAGCTCTCAAAGCCGGAATACTGATAGAAGGTTGCTCTTTTATAAGGTGTCTGGTTTCCATAGCAATCAAGCTTGCATCTAGGTTCGGATGGTCTTGAGAAAGCTTATAGTGTAAACAAGTGTGCGGACCGGTATACGTTGTGATTTCAAAACAACCACTACATTTACGTTTACTTGCATGAAGTTTCCATTTGCAACCTGATTGTAAGTACAACTTGCATCTTAGAGTCCAAATAGTTGGGTGTGACTCAATGACCTCAAATTGTCTATGTGTCCTAATGCTATGGATCTTGATTGCTCTAACAAGTTCCTCTTTATCCTTAAAAGAATCTTTTCCCAACTCTCGCGTAAAATATTCTTACTCGTTAATTGTGTCATAATCCAATTTTCATCAATAGTCAAATTTGTTCCTTCCATATTAGTAAAAGTTGAGGGTAATTCAACATTATTGTCAAAAGATTTTTCATCATCATCTTCTTCAACAATTCCATCTTCCAATATTTCATTTAACTCAACATCATTGTTTATATTCATCAAATTAGTCACAACAGCAGCTTGAGAAATTATAGAAAAATTCTCATTGTCAATCATATCTATAATAGAATTCATCTACAAACAAACAAAAACAAGCAAAAATTGATCAAAAAATGATCATATGAATTTGTGATAACAAAAAAAAAAGAAACATAATGCAATCAATTCCATCAAAGATTAAAAAAAAAACAAGCTGTGAAGATGGGGAGGCAAAATCGACACATAAATTGATCAAAACAATAATCAATTCCATTTACAAAAGCAAATAATCAAAATAGAAATTGATCAACAAGTCTTCCTAACTAGAAGCAAAATTGAGATAAATAAGAATAGAGAAGCAAAAAAGCAAACATAAACTTAACAATTGGAATCCAAAAGCAAACAGAAAACTTAAGAATCGGAATCAAAATTGACAACTTCACATACCTTGCAGTCGCCGGCGACGATGGAGGAGGCGCAGCCAGCCGGCGGCGGACGGGGGAGGTGCAGCGGCCGGAGATGGTGGACGACGATAACATTCACCTGTTGTCGTCCACCATCTCCGGCCGCTGCACCTCCCCCGTCCGTCGTCGGCGACTGCAAGGTATGTGAAGTTGTCAATTTTGATTCCGATTCTTAAGTTTTCTGTTTGCTTTTGGATTCCAATTGTTAAGTTTATGTTTGCTTTTTTGCTTCTCTATTCTTATTTATCTCAATTTTTCTTCTAGTTAGGAAGACTTGTTGATCAATTTCTATTTTGATTATTTGCTTTTGTAAATGGAATTGATTATTGTTTTGATCAATTTATGTGTCGATTTTGCCTCCCCATCTTCACAGCTTGTTTTTTTTTTTTTAATCTTTGATGGAATTGATTGCATTATGTTTCTTTTTTTTTTTTGTTATCACAAATTCATATGATCATTTTTTGATCAATTTTTGCTTGTTTTTGTTTGTTTGTAGATGAATTCTATTATAGATATGATTGACAATGAGAATTTTTCTATAATTTCTCAAGCTGCTGTTTTGACTAATTTGATGAATATAGACAATGATGTTGAGTTAAATGAAATATTGGAAGATGGAATTGTTGAAGAAGATGATGATGAAAAATCTTTTGACAATAATGTTGAATTACCCTCAACTTTTACTAATATGGAAGGAACAAATTTGACTATTGATGAAAATTGGATTATGACACAATCAACGAGTAAGAATATTTTACGCGAGAGTTGGGAAAAGATTCTTTTAAGGATAAAGAGGAACTTGTTAGAGCAATCAAGATCCATAGCATTAGGACACATAGACAATTTGAGGTCATTGAGTCACACCCAACTATTTGGACTCTAAGATGCAAGTTGTACTTACAATCAGGTTGCAAATGGAAACTTCATGCAAGTAAACGTAAATGTAGTGGTTGTTTTGAAATCACAACGTATACCGGCCCGCACACTTGTTTACACTATAAGCTTTCTCAAGACCATCCGAACCTAGATGCAAGCTTGATTGCTATGGAAACCAGACACCTTATAAAAGAGCAACCTTCTATCAGTATTCCGGCTTTGAGAGCTGAAATAGTTGAAAATTTGGGCTATACTCCTTCATATAAGAAGGTTTGGGTTGGAAAGCAAAAAGCAACTGAACATGTGTTTGGAAACTGGGAAGAGTCTTATGTCGCTTTACCAAAATATCTAGGTGCACTTCAAAAGTTCAATCTAGGAACTATAGTTGAATGGTGTGTTTCAAGATCGAACGATGTGGATGAAGTTGAATTTAGGCGTGTTTTTTGGGCTTTTGCTCCCTCTATCAAAGGGTTTCACTATTGTCGACCGGTGATTAGTATTGATGGCACACACTTGTATGGTAAATATAAGGGTAAGATGCTAATTGCAATGGGAGTTGATGGCAATAATCAAATTTTGCCACTTGCATTTGCTATTGTAGAAAATGAATCTTATGATACTTGGGATTGGTTCCTTTCTCATGTCAAGAATCATGTGGTGAAAGACCGTAAAGGCATATGCCTAATATCTGATCGTCATGGTGGAATTCTTAAGGCTGTCAATGAGCATGGATCTCCATGGTTAGAGCCACGTAGTTTTCATAGGTATTGTTATATTTCTTAACCATTCTTTTAGGACATTTCAATAACTTGCTTCATTAACTTACATTATTATTATTATTATTATTATTATTATTATTATTATTATTATTATTATTATTTTTATTATTATTATTATTATTATTATTATTATTATTATTATTATTATTATTATTATTATTAATTTTAAAGGTATTGTTTACGACATTTCATCAACAACTTTTATGACAAGTTTCGTAATTTAGAATTGAAAGCTTTAGCTTATCGTGCCGGGAGTCAGAATCAAATTCGAAAGTTCAACTCCATCATGGAAGAAATTGGGAAGTTAAATCCACGTGCTCGACAATGGTTGGAGAGTCATCCACTGAATAGATTGACACTTGCACATGATGGTGGAAGGAGATATGGGTTGCTCACAACAAATTTGTCAGAGATTTTCAGCAGTGTACTTAAAGGTGCTCGTTTCTTACCAATCACAGCTTGTGTGCAACTTACATTCTATAGAATGGTGCATTATTTTGAGGTGAGACGTCCTTTAGGATCTAGTTCTCAAGCTCATGGAGATACACATACTCCACATGTTGTAAAACAAGTAGCTTTGATGGCAAAAGCAAGTGCACATTCCTTAAGATCTTTTAACCGAGAAAAATGTATATTTGAGTTGATAACTCAAAGAGGTCGAAATGTGCAAGTAGTTAATTTGGAACAAAAAACTTGCACATGTGGTAAATGGGAGGCATTTAAATATCCTTGTTCTCATGTCTTGAGTGCATGTGCCAAACTCTCTTTGAATAGTTGGCAATATGTTGATAGATGTTACTCGATTGAATATTATTATGCTACTTGGGCATCTGAGTTCTCCCCGCTTCCTCATGAAGCGTATTGGCCACAATCACCATTTAATGAATTACTTCCAAATTTAGAACTATTACGAAATAAAAAAGGTCGTCCTCGTTCAACAAGACTAAAAAATGGCATGGATATTAAAGAAGGAAGAAATGTCAATCTTTGTAGAATTTGTAGGCAACCGGGACATAATCGAAAACGATGTCCGTCTATGCCAAGGTAATTTAAATATATATATATATATATATATATATATATATATATATATATATATATATATATATATATATATATATATATATATATATATATATATATAATTTTTATGGTATTTGTTGTGGTTATTCTCTTTTTTTTTCTTTTTTTTTTACAGGTAATGATTTTTTACCGGTTCAAGGTCAAGCTAATTGTGATATTTTTCTTTTTGTAATAAACAACGTTGAAGTTTTTTTTTTTTTTTTTTTTTTTTTTTTGTGGTGTTCTTTTTGAAAGAAACAATATTGAGGTGTTTTTTTTTTTTTTTTTTTTTTTTTTTTTTTTTTTTATATTTTAAAAACATTGTATGTGAATGTTGGAATTTTTGTGCATTAAAATTTGATTATAGTGGTGTTTTTTGATGATTTTTAATGTTGACGCTAAAATTTGTTGGTAAAAATGTTGTATAAGAAAAATGAATATTAAAAAAAACAGAAAAGAAAAGATAAAAAAAACATTTATTTTAAAAAACAGTAAAAAAGGGTAAAAAAAAACTAAAATGAAAGTTGTCATTTAAACATATATATATATATAAAAAACAATAAAAATGTGGAATAAAAGAGAAAAAAAATACGATATTTAAAATAACAAAAAAACTGAAAAGGAATCTAAAAAGTAAAAAAAAAAAAATGAGAAAAACATTAAAATGGTAAATATTTTTGAAGGAACACTAAAATGATAAATATTTTTTTCAACAACCCCATTATGGTCAAAAACTCCTAATTTTCCGCATCTTCTTTCGGTACGTGAATTATGGAATATTTGTGGTTGTGTGGGTGTTGTTGTTGATGTTTTTTTATTTTTATTTTTATTTTTTTGCAAAGAAGAAAAACAAATTGGGACATATGTTTGCCTTCTTCAGATTCATTAGGATTTTGAACCAGAAACCTTGTTGAATTATTTATGCAATATTCAGAATGACAATCCACGTCTACATACAAACATGCCTAGGTTTTCAAGGGAGGCTATAAAACCTGAGGCTGCTCCCACCCAAGTTCCTACATGTAATGTTAACATGAAGTTCGTGGGGAAGAATATATACACCTAAGTACTCACACGTGATCAAAAATTGGATGATAACGCATCGGGATTGGGTGTCGTCACAAACAAAGTTACGATTAACTATAATGGAGTCAAAATTCATCTTTATCATCTTAAACTTCTAGGGTGTTACAAAGATTTATGTGCAACTCAAAACACTTAGTAGCATGTGTCAAGGTGAAAGTTTCATGGACATGACACTACAAGAATTTAGACATATGGTGACACTTTTTAAGAACAACGTAGTCTCACTTTTGGAAAAAAAATGACGATTTCATTATAAAGTGTGACTAATTATCATTAATAAAAGACAAAACTTCAAAAATGGTCTCTGTGGTTTCTAAAAATCTGAAGTTTAGTCCCTAATTTTTGAAAACTTCATAGATGGTCCTTATAGTTTCAAAACTTTTAACAAATGGTCATTTTCGCTAACTCCGTTAGCTTTTGGCCGTTAAGTGAAGGGTATTACTGTCATTTCACTACCACAGGGACCATTTATGAAGTTTTGCCTTATTTAAAACAAAAAGAAAAAAATATATAATTATTTAATATTAAAGGGTCTCTCTCTCTCTCTCCACCTGCTTCCTTTCATCTTCATCAGATAGATCTCAAAAACCCAAAATCAAATGGGAATATGTGGCAAAACAAGTTCGTTCATCCCTAAACTATACAGTGAACACAAAAACTCACCCCCAATTTCAACCAAATTCGTTACTAATCGTGATTTGCAGGTTTGAGATTCAACAAAAAAATCGAGACTCATCGTTTGGTCTCTTGGTCTCGACTGGACATCGAAAAAGGTTTATCGAAATCGAAATTGCAAGGGCGGAGACGGCTTACCGACGGCAGCAAGGCAACGACGACGGAATGCAGTAGTGATGGTGGCTGCGATTGGTGGCGGTGGGCGGCCCTACTACTTTGTTTATGTTGTCTGATGCTCGACGAGGAACCAAGAGGAAGCAACAGCGACAACGATGTTGGGTGGTGGTGGGTTACGATAGGAGGGAGGCGGAGGGACTGCCACCATTGGCTATGGTGGTCCTCATTGCCGATGAAGTAAGAAAAGAGGGAGAGTGACGAGGTGGCAACTTTGTTGCCTTCACTGTTTATTCTGATTGGCAATGGGTGACGAGAGAGGAAGGAAGGGAGAGATAGAGAAAGCTAGGCAACAACACTACAAAAGCATCAAGGTAGGTGGTGCTTGGATGATAGGAGGTGGCAGTAGGCACTCCGGCAACCTCCTGTTGCCGGTTTTCCCTTGCTTTCTGTTACTATTACTGATAATAGAGGATGACAACAGGTTAGGGAGGTGTTGGGGTGTGTTGGTTAATGCAAAACAAGAGAGTAGAGGGTGTTTAAGGGTGGCAATTTATGAAGAAAGAAGGAGGTGGAGAGGCTGCTAAAAGTAGCTTGAACGGAGGGTGGCATCCCTCCTTTGATTTTGAGAGAGAGAGAGAGAGAGAGAGAGAGAGAGAGAGAGAGAGAGAGAGAGAGAGAGAGAGAGAGAGAGAGAGAGAGAGAGAGAGAGAGAGAGAGAGAGAGAGAGAGAGACCATTTGTATATTAAACAATTATTTTTGATTAGATTCATAATTCTTGGATGAACAATACAATAACGTAATGGTTGGTACGATTAATCAGAGTGCTCGTTATGTCTACGAAGGCTTTCTGCGATATTCAATGTTTGATTTTAAGTTAGATGAATAAATATTTAAGACTCAATCTCAGGCTTGCATTAGATTTTTTAGTTGTAAAACGAATTACTAGGGTTTAAAAGAATAAATAGTTCACCAAATGAAATTAAAAATGTGAATGGTAGGATTTGAAGATAATAAGGGCTATTGACATAAAAGAACGTGAAAGTTTGAAGTTTGATTTTAAATGAATATTTAACTTTTTTTTTTTGATCCCCTAGACCATCAATCTCGAAATTTACCCGTGTAAAATACTATTTTTTTTTTAAATTAACAGGCTTCCGGTTAAAATGATGATGTGTAGATTATTTTTAATAGTAAAGGTTTCCACAACCACCTAGACATATCTACTATAATAAATGAAGGTTTTTTTTGTCACATGTCCTCTTCTCCTTCATTTGGACACGACATTTTCTAACATTTTTAAATTTTCTATTTTCCACTTTTCATTTTATTGTAGTTTTCATTTTATTAAATTAAAATTTCACATTTAATATGTAAGATAATATATATGTAAAGTATTTATTACAAATGCTTTATATAGGTAATGTATCTAATACATTAAAGCCTCTTTAATTCTAATAATTCAAAAGATTCCTCATTTTTCTTATAAATTTAAACTTTTCAAATTGTTAAAATTTTATATTTAATTTTTTTTAAATAAACTCATGTAATACATGGGTCTCACACCTAGTCATATGATGAACCTAAGGAATGAAACGCAAATCAAATGAGAAAAGTTGCAACTCTTACCATTCATCTTCAATGGATGCTCAAAGACCCAGTAACTCAAGGTCGTCACCTGCAGATGCACAAATCATCATCTTGATGTACAAATCATCACCCCACCCATCTCTATTATTGATCTCGTCTCATTTTAGAAACCATTATATTGTTCACCTCCATTTTGGATCTCATCTTGACGCATACATCATTGCTAAAACCTAATCGAACCTTTTGTGTAGCCTTCGAACCTAATCTAACCTGTAATTGGTTGAATCAACATAAAAAATCGACTTTCAGATAGGGAATCGAACCTTGTCGCCTGGTGGTGGTGTTGGTGGCCAGATCGAAGGAGTCTCCGGTATGGCTAGTCCGAAACACCCTAATCGTGCATTGAAATTTGCGTCCGACGTCATATTGCTAGCTTTAATGTCTTTATAAATCACTTGTTGCTCACATTCTTGATGAAGATAAATCAAAATAGAGGCTAACCAAATTGCGATTTTGTCATCCCTTCTTGAGAATACTTTAATCTTTTCACAGCTGTTGCATTGCCTGAGGATGCCCGAAATACCTTATAAACAAACCCAGAAGCAACATGCCCAATGATCCTATTTGAATGGAACCCATTTGTGGCTATTTTAAGCTCTATGTAACTGAACTGTTTGGTCCTGTTAGAAGCTCTGCTTGAATGTTCATATCTATTTTTGTCCATCTCCATTTCTTGAAAGAAAGTTATCCGAAAACCAAAAGTGCACAGAACCGGTTTGGGTTTGGAAGTCCGGCCTTCTTTGGTTCGCCAGTGAAACTTAATACACATTTTCAAAATTTTCTCAGCAATAGTTTGGTCCATGTGGCAATGAAAACCTTTGAACATTAGAAGTCAATCTACACATAAGAAATGTAACTAGGAAACCTAATTTTGAACAAAATGGTATTTTAGGTGTATAAATTTCGAGTTTAATTGTCTAAAAGTCCAAAAAAAAATGTTAATTGATCATTTATAACCAAACATAAAACTTTCAAGTACTTTTATGTCTTTTTTTTTATCATTTATAAAACTTTCAAGTACTTTTATGTCGATAACCGTAAGTTCTTAGTATTAACAATATGCATTTTACATAAATGTTAAATTCCCATAGTAACACAAAATCAAACTTTTTGTTTCTACTTTTCAAAATGCAGTTCACAAATATAAAAGTTTTAAAGCATCCTTGCAGACTTGCTTAAAGTCGGACAATTTGAGGGTAGAGATTTAGCAAACAGGGTGTTTCCCGAAAATTTATGGTGTGTATTTGCCAAGAAAATAAAATGTAAAATCGTCCTCATAATGTTTATATAAAAATATTACATTAAAAAAAATTATTGTATACATACAGATCGTGTCTATATATATACATATTATATTCAGGCAGTTGAACCAATGTAACTTTGACGTGGGCTCGAACGCCTAACCGGTTCATCCACAACTAGACCCTGTGCACCAAAACAAAACACCTGGTTCATCAAAATCTTGCTCAATGAAGACTGCCGCCTATGGAACTTCGATTTGTCACGGCTAACCCATGGGCCTGTGCTAGACCGCATATAGTTCTTGATCACAACATTTGAAGGCCTTTTATCATCATCTTCAATATCTGACCCCGACGACCAAGATGACCCTGAAAACTGGCTCGATGGTGACTGCACCCGTAGCACCCCGTGGGTTAGCCCAGCCGAAAACTTCGTCTTTGTAGACGGGCTTGGAATCGAGCATTTCGAGTATTTTTCCCGATATGAAATCGGTCTATTTTCGTGCTTAAATTTCCTCAAACCGAGAGAATTTACGGAATCACAATCATCGTATTCCTCTTTTCTTCGAGCAAATCCGAAAAGAAGCTTTAACCGTCTGGCGGGCCCACTTCCCGATTCCCGGTCACAGTAATCCGAGTTTGACCGCGCGGGTGAGCCATACTGACTCAGTTCGCCCGAGTACATTGACTCGCGATCCGGATTAGCGTAAAATATGATTTCCGCGTCCGGGATTCGGAAGGAAGTTCCAGGACTGCCCCCGATCCCATGTGTTTTCAGATGGGATACAAGGGCAGTCCTGGTCATATAATCGTTGTAATTCGAAATCCCACCGGCCGAGATCAGCCTCTTGATTAAAATCTCTGATGAGGCTGATCTCGGCCGCTGTCTAAGGAGATCAAGGGGTGTCATCCGATCAACGTCTCGGATGTTCAAATCAATGTATCTAACAGTCATAAGGAGTTCGACTAGATCCGAATGGATGTTCTCGATTACGGCAATGTGAAGCGCGGTTCGACCATCGTTGTTCTTAACATCGATAATTTCTTCTAAATTTACAATTTTGCCACTCACGAGATGCTTCATGAGTTCGATTTGCTGGTCAACTCGCCGGAATCCAGGCGTTTTGAATCCGGCGATTGTTGTGTGAAGAAAAGTGTCACCGTGGTTGTTTGTTAATGGGATTAGGGATGGAGATGATGAAACTAAAAGCTCCACCACTTGTAAGTGACCATTATAGGCGGCAATGTGTAATGGCGTGTTGTCTTGTGTGTCTTTTGAGCCGATAAGATCATAAGATTCAAGTAAATACTTCACAACCTACACAACATGATAGCTCTTGTTAGGATCAATAATCACATGATCAACAACGTCCCTACATTTCCTTACCTAAAATAGCAACTTACTTACATTTTTTTTTATCGATAATAACATTCGTAAGCCAATAATAGCAATATAGTTAGGTTTCTTTACACCTAATAACACCATCCTTACAATTACTTACATAATAGCAACATCTCTAGTTTGTTGACATAATGCCGATAAATAATTAATTTCCATCCAGCAAAAAGGCAAATTTAGGTGAGAAATTTCAATGTTTTTGGCATAATTTCCAATTTTGGCCACACCTATAGAAAATAACAACTTTCACGTGCCAAAAAATATTCCAAAGTACATTATTTTCCTCATAAACGTGTTTTGCAATTTGCACTATCAATTGGTAGAATGGAAAATTGTAGGAAATCGTTTTTTATATTTCTTTACCGATAATAACGACAAAACTTATGCATTTTGCAGATAATATCAATTTGTAAACTCATAATAGCAACATACTTACATTTCTATACACCTAATAGCAATGTAGAATTAAACTTATTAGCATTTTACACTTTCAGGTTATATATTGTTATTATCTGCAAAAGAAATGTAATTAGGTAAACACTAATCAAAACAGAGTTATTAGCAGATTGAATACCTCAGTTTGACCTCTGCCACAAGCTGAATGCAACAAAGTAGAACCCTGCAAATCTCTATACATCAAAACATCATCACAATCTTCAAGAAGTTGTTTCAAGATTTCAAGACTCCCACCTCTAGCAGCAGCATGAACAGCTCTATTTATCATCTCAAATTTAAAAACAGACCCAACTTCTCCCCCCTTTGACCACAAAGAAAAGTCAAACAAAACCTGGAAAACCTCTTGATTCTTCCCCCTTGCAGCAGCATACAATATATCAGTAACACCATATTCGCCTTCACCAAAAACAAGCAACGGATCTCTTTTCAACAGTTCTTTAACAAAACCCACGTCACCGGCTGATGCCGCCGTGTAAAGAAGCCAACCACCGTATCCAGCTCTGATCAGTGAGTTACGGCCATGGCTGTTTCTGGGTTCACCTTCAAGAAGAAGTTTTCTTGCCACTTTTGATCTGTTTTTTGCAACATCGTTGAATTGATCTTCATCGTCCCACACCGTCTCCAGCCGCCGGATACGGCGGAGAGATGTTAGTTTTATGAGAAGGTTTGTGTCCAAATGAAGGAGTTCTCTCACCAAATCGTAGTGACCATTAGCTGCTGCTAAATCGATTGGAGATGCATACCACCATTGATCACCGGTGCTTTCCCACCTTAATGGAAAATATGAAGGAGCCATCGAAAAAAAAACAAGAGATTTAGGCACTGATTTTAGTAAAATCTAAGGGTTACACACAAATATTTAGGAACCCGTGAATTATTTTGATAGATTTGATCAAAGATGGAAGCTTTATTGGAAAACAGGAATAACGCAGAAAGAAGAGTTGATTTTGTAGAAATTTATGGGATTCTTTTAGAATTAAATTGAAAAGGGATTGTGTATACTACAAGAAACCTAATTTTAGAAAGCACAAATACATAGGCATGTTTTAAATTTTAAACTCTGGGTAAAGTTCAATTTGTTATGGTAATCAAAGTAGACCTAACTTGCCCAACACAAAGATTTACAGAACCCCCGAATTATTTCCAAGATTAGATCAAGATGAAAACTTTATTGGAAAACAAGAAGACCCAAAAAAGAGAAGTTGATTTTGAGGAAACCCAAAAGAGGATTCATGTGACAAAGGGGTATTGGAACTTCAAGAAAGCCGTGATTCTAAGTTTCTTGAAAGATGGAGGGATGATGAGTGAATCTGAGGAGATAAAGGGTATGATCAGAGAGTCACAAAAATGGAGGGAAAGGGGACAAATAAGACATAAGAAGAGGTGGGAAAGATCGGTTGAGTGGGGTGGCGGTGGGGGTAGGGGTAGATTAGTGGTTAGAGATGTAAACAAAACGAGTGAAGCCACATAATTTTCTTGTTTGTTCATGGATAAAGAATATTATGATTGCAGAGATGTGTGAATAGAGAAAGCTGGCTTTTTGTATAGTTGAAAATCGGGAGGAGATTCGTTCTGCCCGTGTATCGCACGTGACGGATCGTGTGTGTACTGTGTCTATTGTTTCCTCTAGTTGTGAAAATTGGCAACCGCTTAATTAATATACAATTTAATGAACTGGTTTTATTTTTATTATTGAAAAATGTTATTCAATACAAAACAATTTTGGTCGTCTCTTATATCGCCAAGGATATAAAACAAAGTAAATATTCACTTATTTTATCATCATGTATTACATTCTGTCTCTTAATATCGCCAAGGATATAAAACAAAGTAACATTCACTTATTTTATCATCATGTATTACATTTTTTACACCCGTCTTTGGGGTATTTTGTGACAATAAGACTAAGAGGAGTGCCGACAAAAAGGCCCGGCCTTTGCTCAACAATGGAACATACACAACCCCCCAACGGTGGCATGCCAAAGATGAGGCGATCAAACATCATTCCTACGTCGAAAAGATAGAGAAGAGACTGCATATTGGTATGTGCTATTAAATAGGCATCATTGCATTTCATATTTATGCCATGGTAAAGTTTAGATGAATCATATGTAGAGCTTAGGTTGAAGCCAAAAAGTTGATGTGACATGTTATGTATCACTCCCTCGAGCCTAAAGCTCAAGAGATGTAAGATGTGTAAGAGATGCAAATGGTGTAAGGGACGCAAAAGGTGTTAGGATGTTTGGGGGCCACATGTAAGCCAACTCTATATCCCACAACAGTAAATGTTAAAAGTCATGTTATTTGTCACCTCTTGCACCTAAAACACCTAGTATACCCATTATATCTAAAACATCTAGTACACTTACATTTTATATATATATATATATATATATATATATATATATATATATATATATATATATATATATATATATATATATATATATATATATTTATTATGTTGATGGATATGTTATATCTATGTGTGGTTATTTGCAGTGGATCATGGATGATCACTATCTTATATGAATACAATATATATATACACGAGCGAGAGTCATTATCCTAATATACACGCCTACAAGGTACTTATGGTTTCATGTCATTATCTATGCCAAATGTTATATTGATTATAAGTGTAATTTAGTCGATTTATGAATTTCATGAACTTTTGAAATCTTGAGTCTTATAAGTGTGTTAATTCTTATAAGTGTGTTAATGTAAGTTGTAATAATTAGAGGGCATAAAATGGGAAATTTTTGATTTTGAATGCCAACTTCATGATTTAGTAGATTAAGACCCATAAATGTTTGGTTAAAAGTATCTTAATGAAATTGGCATACTCTTTCCGTCTTCATGTGATATAAAGTTCATAAATTGTAGAGATAATATGTTGGAGTTATGATACTGCAAAGATGGATAAAAATTAGTGTAAAACTAAAAATTAGAAGCAAGGTAATATGTTAAACCATTGATTACGTGATGTGTACTATGGAGGTACGTGGTTTGTTGAACCAATTTTGATGTAGAATGGTGATGTACATTGCCATTTGTAACACCATGTTCCCAGGTATATTAATTTATGTTGTAACTTCTTTAATTATGTAAGGTGACTCGACGAGTTGGTGCTTAGACTCGTCGAGTCTCGTCGCGACTGGATGATGTGGTTAATGAGGGGACTCGACGAGTCAGGGGAGCGACTCGCCGAGTCAGAGCTGACGAAAGAAACCCTAATTTCTCGGGTTTGTGACCTATTTAAAGTCCCTTATGGCCTTCATTTGCGGCTACCAGTTCATAGAGAGAAACCCTAGAGTGTGTGAACGTTTTGAGAGAGAAAGGAAGCCATTCTTGACCTTTGTGGTGTTGTTTAGCAAGAAGAAGGAGGTCCTAGCCAAGAGGAAGAAAAGAAGGTTGCTATTCAGTGGATTTAAGGCTAAGATCATCACATTTGAGGTACCATTTCGATCCATCTTATGATTTATGAAGTATATATGGATTTAGGGTTTCATATGCTCTTTGTTGGGTTGAATTGATGTCCAAATAGTCCTTTCTAGTGATGAGGCTTTGGATTTGGATCCATAGAGGTCCAGAAAGCCTTACTCATCAAGCTTTATAAAGAGCAATGGAGGTCATGACATTGGGTTAAGGAAATTGGGGCTAAATCATCATATATGGTCATATAGGCGTTGCATGTGCATCGAGATAGAGACTTTACATGATTATTGAGCTTGGGAAGGTTGGATCTAAGGATTAGAGGAACAGATCTGACCTCAGGAGGTCTTTTGAGCTGAGCATGTCATGATCTCGCCGAGTCTAGGAACAGACTCGACGAGTAGGAGCGGGTTTTCCCCGGATATCACAACGTTGGTGACGCGCCGAGTTGGGGGACTGACTCGGTGAGTTAGAAGGGATTTAAAGGACTTGAGTTCACGACTGAACTCACCGAGTCAAAATCCGGACTCGACGAGTTGGGACGGGTTGTCCTGCGATTCACGATCAGTGACGATTTGAAGAGTAGAGGGTTGACTCAGAGAGTCAAGTGAGTGCCAGGATGACGAGGGACACACATAGACTCGCTGAATCACATTTGTGCACTCGACGAGTCTAGTCAAAGTTTGACCATTGACTTTGTTGACTTTTAGGGTTTGGTCAACAATTGGACTAGTGGACGGTTTGAAGGGTAAAATGGTCTTTTAGCGTTCTTAGAGGACGTGTGAGAGTCTAGTCTAGACGGGAGAACAGCGGAGGTGGCTGCAGCTATCAGGGCAGAGATACCAGAGATGTTTGGGTCTATCAAGACCATGCTAATAGAGACTTTCGATGAGCGATATGCTGCTCTTACTGATGCTGCTGTTGTTGCGGCCACTGCAGCTGTAGTCGCGGCTAGGCCGCAGGGTGGTGATGCGTTGCTGTTCCGGGAGTTCAGCAACACAAAACCACCAGAGTTTGATGGGACCTAGGACCCGATTGCAACGCTGAGATGGATATCAGACATAGAGGGGTGTTTCTTTACTTGCTCATCTCCAGAGCACTTGAGAGTCTGGTTCGCGGTGAACCAGCTCCGCTTGGGATCGAAGGACTGGTGGAAGTTTGTGACGGCACACTATACACTTGCTGAGCTTACTGCAGTGACTTGGGAGAGGCTCACTGTTATGTTCCAAGATGATTACGTTCCCCAGCTGGAGAGGGAGGGGTTGACACAAGAGTTTCTGGCCCTCAAGTAGGGTACCGAGTCTGTTACAGTGATTACGAGGATGTTCCATGAGCGGGCGATGTTCTGCCCAGAGCACGTGTCCTCCGAGCAGGCACGTATGAGCTGATATCTGAGCATCTTGAAGAGGGATATACGAGAGTTCGTGGCGAACTCATCGTACCAGAAATTTTCCGAACTCCAGGAAAATGCTCGGAAGAGGGAGATAGAGCTGGAGACTCAGGCTTGGGAGGAAGCGGAGTCTCAGGGGAGGGATCGGCGACCGACATAGTCTCAGCCGGCAGCCAAGCGAGCCAAGCCCGCCGATCCCAGACCAGGGAACCAGAAGGGCCGTACTTATGGCAAGTGCGGCAAGGGTCATGATGGAGTTTGCAGAGCGTGATCTTGCTACAAGTGTGGTAAGGAGGGGCATATGGCCAAGGATTGCCCCAAGGAGTTCGCAGTCTGTTTCCACTACAACTAGACCGGACACCGGAAGGCAAAGTGTCCATAGCTGCGGGGGTTAGCACATGGAGCACCTCAGGGATCTGCCCCTGCTGCTATCAGAGCTACTGAGAGCCGGCTGGTGAAGGACGAGGCACCGAAGGCATGAGGGAGAGCCTTCCAGTTGACCGCGGAGGAGGTCCGCACAATGCTCGATGTCGTGGATGGTATGTATTCTTTCATGTATTTACTTTGATGTTTAAGATATTGTGTTTATATTATATTATGCGTAGGTACTTTTCTTGTGAGTTATGTACTTGCCTTGGTGTTATTTGACTCGGGTACGAGTCGGTCTTTTGTATCTTTGGCTTTTAGTCAGCACATCAGTATTAGTCGAGAGGCATTGAGTCGTGCTCTGAGAGTTTCCCTAGCTGACGAGAGGGCGGTGTATGCCATAGAGGTGATCCGAGGGTGTATACTCAAGATTTTCGATGTTGAGTTTCCGATCGATTTAGTTCCTATTGCGATGGGTGATGTCTGTGTCATCGTGGGCATGGACTGGTTGAGCAAATTTGGAGCGGTTATCGACTGTGAGCGACAGCTGGTGACCATACGAGACCCTAGTGGGGGAGTTCTTACGGTGTATGGCGAGGGTACACGTTTTGGGTCGGCATTTTGTTCGGCCGCTAGAGCGAGACAGAGTCTACAGCAGGGCTGTAAAGGGTTTGTGGCGTATGTGATGGATACGAGGGTTGATACAGAGAGACCGAGGTCAATTGATGAGGTTCCAATAGTGCGTGAGTTCCCGGATGTATTTCCGGAGGAGTTGCCGGGTGTGCGTCCTGAGAGGCGGGTAGAGTTCCGTATCGATTTGGTTCCCAGGGCTGCGCCTATCGCCAAGGTGCCCTATCGCCTTGCGCCTCCAGAGATGCAGGAGTTATCCTCGCAGCTTCAGGAGCTACCAGGGAAGGGGTTTATTTTGCCGAGCAGCTCGCCGTGGGGAGCGCCTATCCTTTTTGTCAGGAAAAAGGATGGTTCACACCGGATGTGCATTAATTACCGGGAGTTGAACAAGTTGACGGTCAAGAACCGTTACCCGTTGCCGAGGATCGACGATTTGTTCGATCAGTTACACAGAGCATCTTGGTTCTCCGAGATCGATTTGAGGTCTGGATATCATCAGGTGAGGGTGCGAGATGAGGATATCCAGAAGACAGCGTTCATGACTCGTTACGGGCATTACGAGTTCGTGGTGATGCCTTTCGGGCTCACCAATGCACCGATGGTGTTCATGGATCTCATGAACAGAGTGTGCAGGCCGATGTTGGATTGCTCGGTGATCGTGTTCATCATTGACATATTGGTGTATTCGAGATCCAACGAGAAGCATGAGGAGCATTTGAGAGAGATCCTAGGAGTTTTGAGATCAGAGAGGCTTTATGCCAAATTCTCCAAGTGCGATTTCTGGTTATGAGAGGTACAGTTCCTAGGGCACCTCGTTTACCAGAAAGGGATATTGGTCGATCCGACTAAGATCGAGGCGGTGATTAGTTGGGAGGTGCTGAGGTCACCTACCGAGATCAGGAGTTTCCTAGGGTTGGCCGGTTATTATCGAAGATTTATCTGGGATTTCTCCAAGATCGTCGTGCCACTCACCAAGTTGACCCGGAAGGGTGTTGCTTTTTCATGGGGCCCAGAGCAACAGGTCTCCTTCGAGACACTTCGCCAGAGGCTATGCGAAGCCCGATGTTAGCCCTTTCGGAAGGGATGGAGGACTTCGTAGTGTATTGTGACGCGTCGATATCGGGGATGGGAGTCGTGCTTATGCAGAGGGGGCATGTGATAGCATATGCATCGAGGCAGCTGAAACCTCATGAGTCGAGGTATCCCACCCACGATTTGGAGTTGGGGGCAGTGGTGTTCTCCCTCAAGATCTGGCGCCACTATCTGTATGGGGTTAGGTGTACCATATACATGGACCACAAGAGCTTAAAGTACCTGATGGATCCGCCCAACCTGAATATGTGCCAGAGGAGATGGTTGGATGTAGTAAAGGATTACGACTGCAAGATCTTGTACCACTTGGGCAAGGCTAATGTGGTAGCCGATGCCCTGAGTCGTAGGGCAGAGGGCGCCCCGATGAGAGATGTTTGCATGAGACTGACAGTGATGACTCCGGTGTGGGACACCATTCGAGGGGCCCAAGCGGAGGCCGTGATATTGGAGAACCGCAAAAGGGAGCGAGTGATCGGGCAGTATCAGAGTTCGTTACCGATATTCGAGGACTTATGACCTTCCAGGGTCGGGTTTGGGTACCGTTTGTGGGCGGAACGCGTACCATCTTGATGGAGGAGGCGCACAGATCGAAGTTTTCGATCCACTCCGGGGCCACTAAGATGTATTTGGACCTGAAGCAGGAGTATTGGTGGCCCTGTATGAAGAGAGATGTCGCATGGTTCGTAGAGAGGTACTTGACCTGTCGCAAGTTTAAGGCCGATCACCAGCGTCTGCATGGTAAGTTGCAGCCGTTAGAGATTCCCGAGTGGAAGTGAGAACATATTACCATGAATTTTATCACCAAATTGCCAAGGACTGCTAGGGGTATTGATGCAATTTGGGTGATTGTGGACAGGTTAACGAAGAGCACTCATTTCCTCACCATCAGTGAGAACTCTTCTGCGGAGAGGCTGGCGGAGTTGTACGTGAGGGAGATGGTATCGCGACACGGAGTACCGATATCAATTGTCTCAGATCGAGATGTATGGTATCGCGAGCGGACGATTCAGACGCTCGAGGACATGCTTCGGGCATGTGTATTGGACTTCGGAGGGAGTTGGGACACGTACTTACCCCTAGCTGAGTTTTCCTGTAACAACAACCATCATTCGAGCATCAGTATGCCACCCTTTGAGCTGTTTTATGGGAGGAGATGTCAGACTCCCATTTGCTGGGGAGAGGTAGAGCAACGTGTGATGGGCAGTACAAAGATTGTGCTTCAGACGACCGAGTAGATTCAACAAGTCAGACAGAGGTTACTGACGGCCCAGAGCCGTCAGAAGAGTTATGCAGATAGACGACGGTCAGAGCTCGAGTTCTAGGTCGGTGACTTCGTATTCCTGAAGGTATCTCCTTGGAAGGGAGTGATCCGATTTAGGAAGAGGGGCAAGCTGGGACCCGTTATATTGGTCCATTCAGAGTGGTTGCGAGGGTAGGCAGGGTAGCTTACCGGTTGGAGCTACCTGCAGAGTTGGGTCAGATTCATGACACCTTCCACGTATCGTAGCTGAGGAAGTGTGTGGCCGATGAGTCGGCAGTGGTCCCACTAGAGGATATTCAGGTGGATGCGACCCTTAACTATGTTGAGAGGCCGATCGCGATTCAGGATAGGAGGATCAAGATTTTGAGGAACAAGGAGGCGTCGTTAGTTCAGGTCCAGTGGCAACATCGGAAGGGGTCCGAGCTGACTTGGGAACCGGAGTTAGAGATACGTGAGCGGTATCCAGAGTTATTTGCTGAGCGAGACTTCGAGGACAAAGTCTGATTTTAGTGGGGGAGAATTGTAACATCCTGTTCCTAGGTAAATTAATTTATGTTGTAACTTCTTTAATTATGTAAGGTGACTCGACGAGTTGGTGCTTAGACTCGTCGAGTCTCGTCGCGACTGGATGATGTGGTTAATGAGGGGACTCGACGAGTCAGGGGAGCGACTCGCCGAGTCAGAGCTGACGAAAGAAACCCTAATTTCTCGGGTTTGTGACCTATTTAAAGTCCCTTATGGCCTTCATTTGCGGCTACCAGTTCATAGAGAGAAACCCTAGAGTGTGTGAACGTTTTGAGAGAGAAAGGAAGCCATTCTTGACCTTTGTGGTGTTGTTTAGCAAGAAGAAGGAGGTCCTAGCCAAGAGGAAGAAAAGAAGGTTGCTATTCAGTGGATTTGAGGCTAAGATCATCACATTTGAGGTACCATTTCGATCCATCTTATGATTTATGAAGTATATATGGATTTAGGGTTTCATATGCTCTTTGTTGGGTTGAATTGATGTCCAAATAGTCCTTTCTAGTGATGAGGCTTTGGATCTGGATCCATAGAGGTCTAGAGAGCCTTACTCATCAAGCCTTATAAAGATCAATGGAGGTCATGACATTGGGTTAAAGAAATTGGGGCTAAATCATCATATATGGTCATATAGGCGTTGCATGTGCATCAAGATAGAGACTTTACGTGAATATTGAGCTTGGGAAGGTTGGATCTAAGGATTAGAGGAACAGATCTAACCTCAGGAGGTCTTTTGAGCCGAGCATGTCATGAAATCGCCGAGTCTAGGAACAGACTCGACGAGTAGGAGCGAGTTTTCCCCGGAGATCACAAAGTTGATGACGCGCCGAGTTGGGGGACTGACTCACTGAGTCAGAAGGGATTTAAAGGACTTGAGTTCACGACTGAACTCGCCGAGTCAAAAGTTAGACTCGACGAGTTGGGACGGTTTGTCCCGCGATTCGCGATCAGTGACGATTTGAAGAGTAGAGGGTTGACTCAGAGAGTCAAGTGAATGGGAGGATGATGAGGGACACACATAGACTCGCCGAGGCACATTTGTGAACTCGACGAGTCTGGTCAAAGTTTGACCGTTGACTTTTTTGAGTTTTAGGGTTTGGTCAATAATTGGACTAGTGGACAGTTTGAAGGGTAAAATGGCCTTTTAGCCTTCTTAAAGGACGTGTGAGTGTCTAGTCTAGATGGGAGAACTGTTATTAATTGAGATGATTGTTTTTGTTTTAGGCAGAGGCTAGATCAGTGTATACGCGAGCGAGATATTATTCGAGATATCCGAGGTGAGTATTCTCACTATACTTTACCTTGAGTGGTAACTAGAGTTATGTGATAGAGTTATTGTATGCTATCTATGTGATTTGTGGCACTGTATTATTTCTCTGTGATTTATATTGTGTGTATAACAGAGTTAGGACCGAAAGGTCCATAGAGCTAGGTCCCAAGGGTCCACAGAGTTAGGGCCCAAGGGCCCACAGAGTTAGAGCCTCGAGTGGCTAAAATATGTTATATGTGGTATTTTGGGGAACTCACTAAGCTTTGTGTGTTTACAGTGTTTTGTGTTATGTGTTTCAGGTAATAGTGAGGATCGCAGGAAGGCGCCGACATGATCAATACACACACACACACGCGGAGTTCTCTTGGGATTTTGACTTATGTTTGGATATATGAAACAATGAGTTTTATAATATTGTGAAATAAGGTATTTTTAAAATGTGAAAATTTGTTTGAAATTTTATGGTGTTACACCATTTTCCAAAATGGGTAACGTATAATGAGAATACGATCAGTATGGATGGGTAATATGTGAGACGTTTAAAGTAAGATGCTAGATTAGTCTATGCACGAACATGATGCGCAACGTTGGTAATAAGGGACATGTAAGACCAATCCGACGTAACAAGGCAAAGTATATTGCTATTATTGGAGTAGGTAATGTATTATTCTTACACGACACATATTTTGAGGGTTACACGATGTGTACCAAAGTGTGATGCCTAGTTCGTATCGAGTGAAACTCAACAGAAACACATTTAATAATAGACGCGGTGCGTATAGTTCACATACATAACTCGTAAGTTGTGATTGTATATGACAATAAATGGGACAATGGTTAGTCTTTTAACCCCTTATTCACACACCAACATTTCATGAGCTGATATGGAAAATCTATTGATCCATAACCAATGGTGAAGCTTCCATAAAAGATTTTAAAAGGGGATCAAGCAACTTACCATCTACTACTGGAATCAAGGTATACTCCTTTATTTCCTTCTCAAGTTCATGCTTACAGTGTTTACAGTGTTTTGTGTTATGTATTTCAGGTACTAGTGAGGATCACGGGAAGGCGCCGGCATGATCAGTACACACACACGCAGAGTTTTATATATGTTATGATATTGGGATTTTGACTTATGTTTGGATATATGAAACAATGAGTTTTATAATATTGTGAAATAAGGTATTTTTAAAATGTGAAAATTTGTTTGAAATTTTACGGTGTTACAAGTTGGTATCAAAGCCTTGGTTTGAGAGATTCGGATGCATCTTCGGGCGTATCTGAACTCAAATTGAGGATTTGAGAAAAATTTTGATAATGAAAATTAAAAAAAAAGAGTAAAATGAGTTTTGAGACAAACAGAGTAGAGTCGTGTGTACGATCAACCAGCGCCCGAACGGTGATTTCCCAAAAATACCCTTGCAATAAGTGTTATGAGATATAGTATGCTATGATATATGATGATTTATGTTAATGCATGCTAGAGTAGACTAGGTATTCTTATTAGGACTAGAGTGGCCTGATATATGACGCCTTAGTCTAGGAGTTTTGCTGCTAGAGATGCTTGAGAATCTTTAGATAGCAGCGAGGAGCTTATGAGAGGTCTGATAGTGAGTAGCATATGATTAGAGAGAGTAGAGTACTTGGGATTTGGGACTCTAGGAGGAGGACTTGGGATGAATGTTGATGCGGTGTGGACGATAGTATTGGGCCCGTACTTCTGAAGACAACGGATCAGTGCGTAACCCAAGTAAGAATCCATAGAGTACTATGGAACAAGTAGGGTGGAGTTATCGAGTGTGAGTATACTCGAGCGAGTACCTAATAATCTTATCTTGTATTTTAGAGGAATATCATGGTTGGGACACGCCACATGTCACACCCCAAAACCGGAACGACGGAAACGTTCGGGGGTGGAGGACGTCATGTCAAGTATCACGAGATTTGTATATGGTAAGCAAGTAATGAACAACCATTTCATTTAGAAAGAAAGTGTTTACAATGTATGTGTTCACAAAACATAGAAGTCATCAACAAATAACAAAACAAGACTTGAAGCTATAATGCTCCATCTTCTGAAGTCCCAGCACGAGCACGTGTCTAATAGTCTCATGAGAATACAAGTTATTTGAAAGAGTTGATCAGCAATTAAACTGGTGAGTTAATAAGATTTTAGTGATGTGAGTAAGCTGTAAAAATGTGGTTGAAAATGTATATGGAAAGTACTATAAGCTGTAAGGTGTTGTTTTGTGAAGTTTGCCTGTTCCTCTAGAAAATCATATATTTCCTACTTAAAATGGGAGTTGAGTAAAATGACACTACAAGCCTTTCTATGCGTAATAAGTGGGTACAAGTTATATATACTTGGAGTAAACAAACAATCGATTATGCGCATCTGCCCTCAACCTACAACCCGACGGGGTACAGTAAGTAAGGCAGATAACACATATTCTATTGGTTGTTAGATCGTTGTCATATATAACCTTGGTGTATTCACTTGTTACTCATGGAGTTATTTGTAATGGTTCCTTTATATCTAATGGAGAGTTCCTTTTAAGAAAACCTATATATCTTATAATAAAATATTGACTATGGTGATTACTTTAATAATAGCTTTGTTTATATTGCTATATATAATTTGGTATCGGGTAGATAAAAGATTGCGTGACCTCGGTGTAAACCCACATCCAACGGGAACAGGACGTACAGCGAAGAACACACATCCTATTAGCTGTCGGATATTAGTTTTATGTATCCTATAGTGTATACATTACGGAATCATAAGGTTAGCATCATGGTCCTAACTTTTTAAAGTATCCTTCTACCAAGACTCGATTGTTTTGAAAGTAGTCTTATACCAAGCCTCTACTGTTATGAAAGCAGTCTTCAACCAAGACTCTGCTGTTATGAAAGCAGTCTTCTACTAAGACTCTATTGCTATGAAAGCAGTTTTCTACCAAGACTCTACTGTTATGAAAGCAGTCTTCTACCAAGACTCTACTGTTCCTTTGTCAACTGAAAAGTACATTCCCCCTAGTTTATAACCTATCTCGATTAGAGAATAGATCAACCTTCAAGTGTTACTGACACTTTATGAAAGTAATGGGAGAAATGAGTACCTTGATGTCGTTTATAATGACATACGGAGGTACTAACAACCTAAAAACATATGTGTTTTATTAAGGTCATAATGTGATAAGAAATTCCCATACTAAACGTTCTCCCTACGAGAGATTCTGGGAATCAAGGTTGACTTTCGCAACGAGTTGCTAGGCCACGTTATCCACATTAAAGTTATGTGATCATGTATACCCAATATAACTACCACAATGCGTTGTGATTCATTGGTATAGTTAGATACTGAAATTGTTCCATGCTATAACACCTTATTATGTCCTGTTCTGTTCTGCTCTGTTCTATTTTGTTCTGTTCTGTTCTGTGTGTGCTTCATTGTACTAGTAGTAATGAATAGTATTCTCCTAAACTATACCTATAATACTTTACCAATGCTCTAACTGGACTGTTACTGAAAATACTCATTTATCTACAAAGTTATGCTGATACTTTAAAATGGAGTTTTGTATAACTATAAAGTAACATAACCTTTAGAAGGGTTTTGAAATGTTTTAACAACTTATAAATAACATAAGTAACATTTTGAAAGAATGTTTAACAACAAATAATTACACAATTATCATTGTGTTCAACTTGTATTCCCCCCTTAAAACAGTTTAAAATAGTTAAAAGATTCATTACGGGGTATGAACTCACCTGATGTGGGTGATTCAAACGGGTATGCATGCGAGGATGAGAAGGTCCATGAATGAAGTTCCGAGACACAATAAGTCCTAAATGATATTTAAGGACACATAATGACATGAATATAGTGTTTATAAACAACTATATGAAAGATAACACATTCCGGGACTAGGAAACACCTTGACCAAGTGTTGGAATCACATGTGATTCAACATTGGAAGGTATAAGGCACACATATGAGTTTACTACCATGAGTTCACGGCCCAAGGGAGTTTATGGCCATAAAATCATGGTTACTCATGTGTTAGTTCAAGTATGAATGCTAGGGAATGTTTTAGGGACATTAGCTTTATCCTAGGATGAGAAAGACCACTTCTTTTGGCACTTTTGGGGTGTTCACGGCCCAAATGAGTTTACTACTGTAAAATCATGGCCAAATATACTTATGAGGGTCCTAAATGTCATAAAGAAGCATTCTAAATTCATGCCTAAGCCCTTGGAAGTGTTTGTGGCATCAAAACACCTCTATCTTGAGTTTACGCCCCATGGACCATTTGGTCATGTGTTTGTGGCCGTAAACACTTATGGGTGATGATATTTTGGTTGTTTTGGGTCCTAGACACATCATGGTAAAGTTCTATGCTTGTCTTTTGGCTTATGGAAGGCATTTAGGGCATTTTGGCACCCAAAAATGGAGTTCACGGCCCAAAAACTTCCTTGGCCGTGAACTCACTTCTTGCCTTGTTTCTTAATGTTTTGGGGGGTCTAAAACAAGTAATGGTAGTCCCTAGGTTTAGTCCCAAGGCTTGGAGGGACATTGGGCACACTTTGGCCCTTATAAAGGAGTTTACTCTCCAAGATGTTCTTGGGCGGTAAACTCCCAAATCTTGTTGTTTTGGCTTGATTTTCATGTTATGAAGGCATATAACACACTTATATACACTCTAGGTTGAAGTACTCACAGTTTGGGGTGATCGGGTGAAGATCCTTGAGAGAGAAAATCGACTTTTCTCTAGCTAGAAATGTAACAAATGAATCCAAAATGGCTAAATTTTCTTTATATAGCCTTGAGGGTTTTTGGTCCGAATACCATTTTTGGACTGTAATATTCCAAACTCTTGAAGGTTTGGGCACTTATTGCAACATATTAAACCCTAGTGTATCCTCTTTCCTGATATCCTCTAGAGCACTAACCTTAAAACACTCATACTTATCCCAAAAGTTTGATAGTTAGTTGATACTGATTTGACTTCAATTGTAGTGGATGGTTTTACCGAATGGAAATTTTTGGGTTGTCACATCACCCCCCCGTTAAAATGAATTTCGTCCCGAAATTCGCTCTCTTAACGTTACTACTAGGGTTGAGCTCTTCTGCTTTGTAGAGTACTCACTCGTAGACCTGGCAACTTTGCCCTGGTGTTCTTGATAGGATTCATACTTCGTCCATCTATCATTACCTCGCGTATACAAGCCGTATATGATTAGGATTAGTAAGACTGTTGGATGTGCGACTCTGCCCCAGGTCCACAACCCATGGGGAAAACAGGAGATAGGGTGGAAACACACATACTAGGTCTGCGTAATCACACTCATATACCACCCTTGCGTATACATTCGAAAATAATAGGCGGGCTGTATTCGTCCATAGCCTCTATGCTCGAACATTGGTCTGCTGGACGAATGGTATTTCATGACGGTCTACGGATGTCTGATGATAAGGCTTTGGAGGACAAAGTACTCTTCGCACGAGTACTTCGAGGGTTTAGAATGCGAAAGATAAAGTTTAGGTTTAGGTCGGACCTTCGATATGAAATGAGGAAAGTTTCGAGAACTTGCCGATCAAGGCGATAGAAACATATGAACTCAGTATGGTGAGGACCACGCCAACTCATGACGAAAGAAAAACAACGGACTCTATACCGAACAAAGTTTTGGTCAAATGAAAGAAACGTATGATGAACGACGATGTATCCCTGGTATGCTTGGTACTGTACTCCTAGTATGTTCAATAATGTACTCCTTGTAACTGATCTCGTGTTTTCTGCATTCTGTTTTGAAATTAACACTCCTATGTATCGTACCGCTATGTGCGCATACATACAAATAAAAGTGCTTTACTTACTGAAGGGATACTTTTATACCATGATCCCCCATGGTGCCACTACCATCGCCCTTCATATACAAGTTGTGAATAGTTAAGATGAGCCAGGAATTCGACTGAGTATCTCTGCCTCAAATCCTCAACCAATTAAGGAAAGGGGACCTAAGCGGAGTCACTCACTCTAAGTCTGCAACATCTCTGTTGCGCACAACCCTGATGTATATGATGAGTTATAATAGCTTCTCTAAGGGATCTTTTAATTCTCTTGAATATTACGACCTATTTCAACATGTGAGTTGTTATAGTTACTTTTAAGTGTCATCCCCAAATTTTAATCTTTTATGAATATAAATTAATTTTTAAAAGTAAGTACTATTTTGAAAACGTACCACTACTCGACGACGACTCCGAGGTAGATTCTCCTCCGGTGATCATCAGAATATGTCCATCTGCGCCCGAGTTCTTTATTATTGGGCAGTCCCTCTTAATGTGTCCATTCTCACCACAGCCATAACAGGCTCGGTTTTCTTCAGCTCCAAGGACTTGGGAGATCGGTTGAGCCAGTGCCCTGCAGTAACGGACTATGTGTCCCTTTTTATGGCAGTTCAGACACTGCATTTTTCGGCACACTCCAGTGTGGTGAAAGTTGCACTTTCCACACTTTGGAAGGTTTCCAGCATAACGACTGGCAGATGCTGAAGCAGTAGGCGTCGTAGCGGCGTACATAGTACTCGCTTGTTGCTCTTGTGGGATGTCTTGTGTTGTTCGCTTCTTCTTTCTCTTGTTCTCCGACTCTTGATTATAGTCCTTTTCCCTTGATGACTCGGGAATAGGGACTTTTACGCTGTGGCGGACTCCATGATCGATGAGTCACTGAGCCAAGCGTTTAGCACTATCGAACGTGGTTGGGTTAGAAGACACCACATTTCCTTGGGTCGGAGCAGTCAGACCCCAAATGTATCTCTCTATCTTCTTCTTTTCTGAGGTAATCATCCCGAGGCATAGAGCTGCTAGTTCGCTGAACCGGTCCGTGTAGGTCACTATGTCTGAGCCGACCATAGTGAGATCCCACAGCTCTTGTTCCAGTTTTTAAATCTCGCCTAATGGGCAATATTCTTCCCACATTAACTCCTTTAGGTTTTCCCAACCTATGGAGTTTTCCACTGATAGGGTAAGTGACTTAACATGGCTGTTCCACCATGTTTGGGCCTTGCCATCGAAGGTGCAGGCAGCAAACTTCACTTTGCTTCCTTCGAGGCATAAACAGATTTCGAAGACTGACTCTGTCTTCTCGAACCATTGCAGGAGGGCAATGACTCCTTCAGTCCCTTTAAAGGACAATGGTTGGCATCTGGTGAAGTCCTTGTAGGAGAACTCTCTCTGGCGCACAGGGACCTTGCCTTGAGTAGAATCGGTAGGCGCTTCGCCTCCACCTGTACTGGTGGTGTGATATTGTGCCATGGCTGTTGCCACAGCCTCGGCCACTGCAGCGTTCAAAGTTGCTGCATCGATTTGTGGAGAAGGTATGAGAGTTACCGGAGTAGCATGTCTGGGTGATCTGTGAGGAGGCATCTTTGCTAAAAGAAAACAAAGATGAGACGGAATAAGTCTATAGCAATGGACACAAGCCGAAAGCTGAACAGACAAGGTTATCCTAGTTCTGGATGTATCGGGTCCTGACTTCCACAGGGTTCTAGGAACAATTCATAAATGAGTCTATACTTAATAAACTCTATGAATTTGAAATAACTATCCTCGAATGAATATCTGTTTCCTGATTAACTGTTACCAGCTGCATGTATGAAAATAATTCTAACACATGTAATGTGAGCAGTATTTCCATTCGCTCGATAAATTAACCTAGTTAATATTTATTAGTGTGACGCGTAAGACGTTTTGGTTACTTTGGCTGATCTTTCCTTGAAAAACTTCTCATTGGTTTGTCCTTGTTCCTCCTGAACTCTTCTGTTGTCTACTATGAGGAAGTAGTTACGTTTATCTAGGCTTGTCGTGTGAGAATGAAAGTGACTAAAGAACCTATGAGTTTTAAGGTAACTTTATGGGGTGATCCTTACGGAATCTTCCTATAATTATACTAGGTATACCAGTTGGTATTGTATATAATTGAAGATCAAATAGACCTTGGAACAATTGATCCCACCTCAACACTACTTCCTTAAGAGGAATGGATAGCGAAGCGTCGGTCACAGATTCTATGTCAATAAGGTCTTGATTATATATAAAACTTTATGAATATACCCTATAAGATAATAGACCTATCCGCAAGGGTCTTTTAAGTTATCACATAAGTTATGTATCTGGACTAAAATACTGCTATAGTATTCTAACGTAATGTACTTGTTATGTTCTAGAATTGTTATCGCGCTATCGTATTATATATAGAATACTCCCATAGTACTCTAACTCTAACTGTACTTGTTCTGGCGTTCTCTTGACTGGTGTTCTGGTAAGTTTTAACCCTGTTGCAACACCACATCATTCCCAAACACATGTTGGTCACATCTCGAATGAATATAGTTGATCAGGCTATATTGATCCTAGCTATGATTACATAACTGTTCAGGTTGACGACAGTGCCCAACCTTTAAATGCTTTTAGTTCTATTCTCCTCGTGATCCTAGTTCTATTATGTACATGTATGAGCAAGTAGGTATATTTTTATAACTTGGAGTTATAATCTAAAATATATCATTATCCAGAGCACTTAATCCCCATTGTATTTATAGACGTATATCTTTTATCGGTTGATATACTTAGTTCACTATAAACAATGCTCTGATACCAATCTGTCACACCCTAAAACCGGAACGACGAAAACGTTCGGGGGTGGAGGACGTCATATCAAGTATCACGAGATATGTATATGGTAAGCAAGTAATGAACAACCATTTCATTTAGAAAGAAAGTGTTTACAATGTATGTGTTCACAAAACATAGAAGTCATAAACAAATAAGAAAACAAGACTTGAAGCTATAATTCTCAATCTTCTGAAGTCCCAGCACGAGCACCTGTCTAATAGTCTCCTGAGAATTCAAGTTATTTGAAAGAGTTGATCAGCAATTAAGCTGGTGAGTTCATAATATTTTAGTGATGTGAGTAAGCTATAAAAATTTGCTTGAAACTGTATATGTAAAGTACTGTAAGCTGTAAGGTGTTGTTTTGTAAAGTTTGCCTGTTACTCTAGAAAATCATATATTTCCTACTTAAAATGGGAGTTGAGTAAAATGACACTACAAGCCTTTCTATGCGTAATAAGTGGGTACAAGTTATATATACTTGGAGTAAACAAACAATCGATTATGCGCATCTGCCCTCAACCTACAACCCGACGGGGTACAATAAGTAAGGCAGATAACACATATTCCATTGGTTGTTAGATCGTTGTCATATATAACCTTGGTGTATTCACTTGTTACTCATGGAGTTATTTGTAATGGTTCCTTTATATCCAATGGAGAGTTACTTTTAAGAAAACCTATATATCTTATAATAAAATATTGACTATGGTGATTACTTTTATAATAGCTTTGTTTATATTGCTATATATAATTTGGTATCGGGTAGATAATAGATTGGGTGACCTCGGTGTAAACCCACATCCAACGGGAACAGGACGTACAACGAAGAACACACATCCTATTATCTGTTGGATATTAGTTTTATGTGTCCTATAGTGTATACATTACGGAATCATAAGGTTAGCATCATGGTCCTAACTTTTTAAAGTAGCCTTCTACCAAGACTCGATTGTTTTGAAAGTAGTCTTCTACCAAGACTCTACTGTCATGAAAGCAGTCTTCTACCAAGACTCTATTGTTATGAAAGCAGTCTTCTACCAAGACTCTACTGTTATGAAAGCAGTCTTCTACCAAGACTCTACTGTTATAAAAACAGTCTTCTACCAAGACTCTACTGTTATGAAAATAGTCTTCTACCAAGACTCTACTGTTCCTTTGTCAACTGAAAAGTACATTCCCCCTAGTTTATAACCTATCTCGATTAGAGAATAGATCAACCTTCAAGTGTTACTGACACTTTATGAAAGTAATGGGAGAAATGAGTACCTTGATGTCGTTTATAATGACATACGGAGGTACTAACAACCTAAAAACATATGTGTTTTATTAAGGTCATAATGTGATAAGAAATTCCCATACTAAACGTTCTCCCTACGAGAGATTCTGGGAATCAAGGTTGACTTTCGCAACGAGTTGCTAGGCCACGTTATCCACATTAAAGTTATGTGATCATGTATACCCAATATAACTACCACAATGCGTTGTGATTCATTGGTATAGTTAGATCCTGAAAATTTTCCATGCTATAACAGCTTATTATGTTCTGTTCTGTTCTGTTCTGTTCTATTTGGTTCTGTTCTGTTCTGTGTGTGCTTCATTGTAATAGTAGTAATGAATAGTATTCTCCTAAACTATACCTATAATAGTTTACCAATTCTCTAACCAGACTGTTACTGAAAAGACTCATTTATCTACAAAGTTATGCTGATACTTTAAAATGGAGTTTTGTATAACTATAACGTAACATAACCTTTAGAAGGGTTTTGAAATGTTTTAACAACTTATAAATAACATAAGTAACATTTTGAAAGAATGTTTAACAACAAATAATTACACAATTATCATTGTGTTCAACTTGTATTCCCCCCTTAAAACAGTTTAAAATAGTCAAAAGATTCATTACGGGGTATGAAGTCACTTGATGTGGGCGATTCAAACGGGTATGCGTGCGAGGATGAGAAGTTCCACGAATGAAGTTCCGAGACACAATAAGTCCTAAATGATATTTAAGGACACATAATGACATGAATATAGTGTTTATAAACAACTATATGAAAGATAACACATTCCGGGACTAGGAAACACCTTGACCAAGTGTTGGAATCACATGTGATTCAACATTGGAAGGTATAAGGCACACATATGAGTTTACTACCATGAGTTCACGGCCCAAGGGAGTTTATGGCCGTAAACTCATGGTTACTCATGTGTTAGTTCAAGTATGAAAGCTAGGGAATGTTTTAGGGACATTAGCTTTAACCTAGGATGAGAAAGATCACTTCTTTTGGCACTTTTGGGGTGTTCACGGCCCAAATGAGTTTACTACCATAAACTCATGGCCAAATATACTTATGAGGGTCCTAAAGGTCATAAAGAAGCATTCTAAATTCATGTCTAAGCCCTTGGAAGTGTTTGTGGCATCAAAACACCTCTATCTTGAGTTTACGGCCCATGGACCATTTGGTCATGTGTTTGTGGCCGTAAACACTTATGGGTGATGATATTTTGGTTGTTTTGGGTCCTAGACACATCATGGTAAACTTCTATGCTTGTCTCTTGGCTTATGGAAGGAATTTAGGGCATTTTGGCACCCTAAAATGGAGTTCACGGCCGAAGAACTTCCTTGGCCGTGAACTCACTTCTTGCCTTGTTTCTTAATGTTTTGGGGGTGTAAAACAAGTAATGGTAGTCCCTAGGTTTAGTCCCAAGGCTTGGAGGGACATTGGGCACACTTTGGCCCTTATAAAGGAGTTTACACTCCAAGATGTTATTGGGTGGTAAACTCCCAAATCTTGTTGTTTTGGCTTGATTTTCATGTTATGAAGGCATATAACACACTTATATACACTCTAGGTTGAAGTACTTACAGTTTGGGGTGATCGGGTGAAGATCCTTGAGAGAGAAAATCGACTTTTCTCTAGCTACAAATGTAACAAATGAATCCAAAATGGCTAAAATTTCTTTATATAGCCTTGAGGGTTTTTGGTCCGAATACCTATTTTGGACTGTAATATTCCAAACTCTTGAAGGTTTGGGCACTTATTGCAACATATTAAACCCTAGTGTATCCTCTCTCCTGATATCCTCTGGAGCACTAACCTTAAAACACTTAAACTTATCCCAAAAGTTTGATAGTTAGTTGATACTGATTTGACTTCAATTATAGTGGATGGTTTTACCGAATGGAAATTTTTGGGTTGTCACACCACACACCAGAGAACAACGGTACTAGTGACGAGGAGATCCGTAGGATCATTCATGAGGAGGTGGCTACAACTATTAGGGCAGAGATACCAGAGATGTTTGGGTCTATCAAGACCTTGCTGATAGAGACTTTCGATGAGCGATATGCTGCTCTCACTGATGCTGCTGTTGTTGCGGCCACTGCAGCTGTAGTCACGGCTAGGGCGCAGGGTGGTGATACGTTGCTCTTCCGGGAGTTCAGCAACACAAAACCACCAGAGTTTGATGGGACCCAGGTCCCGATTGCAGCGATGAGATGGATATCAGACATAGAGGGGTGTTTCTTTACTTGCTCATCTCCAGAACACTTGAGAGTCCGGTTCGCATTGAACCAGCTCCGCTTGGGATCGAAGGACTGGTGGAAGTTTGTGATGGAACACTATACGCCTGCTGAGCTTACTGCAGTGACCTGGGAGAGGTTCACTGTTATGTTCCAAGATGATTACGTTCCCCAGGTGGAGAAGGAGCGGTTGACACAAGAGTTTCTGACCCTCAAGCAGGGTACTGAGTCTGTTACAGTGATTACGAGGATGTTCCATGAGCGGGCGATGTTCTGCCCAGAGCATGTGTCCTCCGAGCAGGAACGTATGAGCTGATATCTGAGCATCTTGAGGAGGGATATAAGAGAGTTCGTGGCGAACTCATCGTA
Organism: Lactuca sativa; assembly: GCF_002870075.4. Lineage (NCBI taxonomy): Eukaryota > Viridiplantae > Streptophyta > Magnoliopsida > Asterales > Asteraceae > Lactuca > Lactuca sativa. The sequence goes on from NC_056630.2 coordinate 279,987,675, forward strand.
CCGGACATTTGCCGAACTCCAGGCAAATGCTCGGAAGAGGGAGATAGAGCTGGAGACTCAGGCTTGGGAGGAAGCGGAGTCTCAGGGGAGGGATCGGCGACCGGCACAGTCTTAGCCGGCAGCAAAGCGAGCCAAGCCCGCCGATCCCAGACTAGGGAACTAGAAGGGCCGCACTTGTGGCAAGTGCGGCAAGGGTCATGATGGAGTTTACAGAGCGGGGTCTTGCTACAAGTGTGGTAAGGAGGGGCATATGGCCAAGGATTTCCCCAGGGGGTTCGCAGTCTGTTTCCACTACAACTAGACCGGACTCCGGAAGGCAAAGTGTCCATAGCTGCGGGGGTCAGCACAGGGAGCACCTCAGGGATCTGCCCCTGCTGCTATCAGAGCTACTGAGAGTCGGCTGGTGAAGGCCGAGGCACCGAAGGCATGAGGGAGAGCCTTCCAAATGACCGCGGAGGAGGTCCGCACAACGCCCGATGTCGTGGTTGGTATGTATTCTTTCATGTATTTACTTTGATGTTTAAGATATTGTGTTTATATTATGTTATGCGTAGGTACTTTTCTTGTGATTTATGTACCTGCCTTGGTGTTATTTGACTCGGGTATGAGTCGGTATTTTGTATCTTTGGCTCTTAGTCAGCATATCAGTATTAGTCGAGAGGCGTTGAGTTTTCCTCTGAGAGTTTCCATAGCTGACGAGAGGGCGGTGTATGCCATAGAGGTGATCCGAGGGTGTATACTCAAGATTTTCGGTGTTGAGTTTCCGATCGATTTAGTTCCTATTGCGATGGGTGATGTTTGTGTCATCGTGGGCATGGACTGGTTGAGCAAATTTGGAGCGGTTATTGACTGCGAGCGACAGCTGGTGACCATACAAGACCCTAGTGGGGGAGTTCTTATGGTGTATGGCGAGGGTACACGTTTTGGGTCGGCATTTTGTTCGGCCGCTAGAGCGATACAGAGTCTACAGCAGGGCTGTAAAGGGTTTGTGGCGTATGTGATGGATACGAGGGTTGATACAGAGAGACCGAGGTCAATTGATGAGGTTCCGATAGTGCGTGAGTTCTCGGATGTATTTCCGGAGGAGTTGCCGGGTGTGCCTCACGAGAGGCAGGTAGAGTTCCGTATCGATTTGGTTCCGGGGTCTGCGCCTATCGCCAAGGCGCCCTATCGCCTTGCGCCTCCAAAGATGCAGGAGTTATTCTCGTAGCTTCAAGAGCTGCTGGGGAATGGGTTTATTCAGCCGAGCAGCTCGTCGTGGGGAGCGCCTATCCTTTTTGTCAGGAAAAAGGATGGTTCACACCGGATGTGCATTGATTACCGGGAGTTGAACAAGTTGACGGTCAAGAACAGTTACCCATTGCCGAGGATCGACGATTTGTTCGATCAGTTACACGGAGCATCTTGGTTCTCCGAGATCGATTTGAGGTCTGGATATCATCAGGTGAGGGTGCGAGATGAGGATATCCAGAAGACAGCGTTCAGGACTCGTTATGGGCATTACGAGTTCGTGGTGATGCTTTTCGGGCTCACAAATGCACCGACGGTGTTCATGGATCTCATGAACAGAGTGTGCAGGCCGATGTTGGATCGCTCGGTGATCGTGTTCATCGATGACATATTGGTGTATTCGAGATCCAACGAGCAGCATGAGGAGCATTTGAGAGAGATCCTAGGAGTTTTGAGATCAGAGAGGCTTTATGCCAAATTCTCCAAGTGCGATTTCTGGTTATGAGAGGTCTAGTTCCTAGGGCACCTCGTTTACCAGAAAGGGATATTGGTCGATCCGACTAAGATCGAGGCTGTGATTAGTTGGGAGGTGTCGAGGTCACCTACCGAGATCAGGAGTTTCCTAGGGTTGGCCGGTTATTATATAAGATTTATCTGGGATTTCTCCAAGATCGTCGTGCCACTCACCAAGTTGACCCGGAAGGGTGTTGCTTTTTCATGGGGCCCTGAACAACAGGCCTCCTTCGAGACACTTCGCCAGAGACTATGCAAAGCCCCAGTGTTAGCCCTTCTGGAGGGGATGGAGGACTTCATAGTGTATTGTGACACGTCGATATCGGGGATGGGAGCCGTGCTTATGCAGAGGGGGCATGTGATAGCATATGCATCGAGGCAGCTGAAACCTCACGAGTCAAGGTATCCCACCCATGATCTAGAGTTGGGGGCAGTGGTGTTCTCCCTCAAGATCTGGCGTCACTATCTGTATGGGGATAGCTGTACCATATACACGGACCATAAGAGCTTGAAGTACCTGATTGATCAGCCCAACCTGAATATGCGCAAGAGGAGATGGTTGGATGTAGTAAAGGATTATGACTGCAAGATCCTGTACCACCCGGGCAAGACTAATGTGGTAGCCGATGCCCTGATCCGTAGGGCGGAGGGCGCCCCGATGAGAGATGTTTGCATGAGACTGACAGTGATGACTTCGGTGTGGGACACCATTCGAGGGGCCCAAGCGGAGGCCGTGAGACCGGAGAACCGCAAAAGGGAGCGAGTGATCGGGCAGTATCAGAGTTTGTTACCGATATTCGAGGACCTATGACCTTTCAGGGTCGGGTTTGGGTACCTTTTGTGGGCGGAACTCGTACCATCTTGATGGAGAAAGCGCACAGATCGAAGTTTTCGATCCACCCCGGGGCCACTAAGATGTATTTGGACTTGAAGCAGGAGTATTGGTGGCCCTGTATGAAAAGAGATGTCGCATGGTTCGTAGAGAGGTACTTGACCTGTCGCAAGGTTAAGGCCGAACACCAGCGTCCGCATGGTAAGTTGCAGCTGTTAGAGATTCCCGAGTGGAAGTAGGAAGATATTACCATGAATTTTATCACCAAATTGCCAAGGACTGCTAAGGGTGTTGATGCAACTTGGGTGATTATGTACAGGTTGATGAAGAGTACTCATTTCCTCGCCATCAGTGAGAGCTCTTCTGCGGAGAGGCTGGCGAAGTTGTATGTGAGGGAGGTAGTATCGCGACACGGAGTACCGATCTCGATTGTCTCAGATCGAGATGTACGTTTCACTTCCAGATTCTGGAAGAAATTCCATGAGGAGTTAGGCACGAAGTTGCATTTTAGCACCGCCTGCCACACACAGACTGACGGGCAGAGTGAGCGGACGATTCAGACGCTCGAGGACATGCTTTGGGCATGTGTATTGGACTTCGGAGGGAGTTGGGACATGTACTTACCCCTAGCTGAGTTTTCCTATAACAACAGCCATCATTCGAGCATCAGTATGCCACCCTTTGAGCTGTTATATAGGAGGAGATGTCGGACTCCCATTTGCTGGGGAGAGGTAGAGCAACGTGTGATGGGTAGTACAAAGATTGTGCTTCAGACGACCAAGTAGATTCAACAAGTCAGAAAGAGGTTACTGACGGCCCAGAGCCGTCAGAAGAGTTATGCAGATAGACGACGGTCAGAGCTCGAGTTCTAGGTCGGTGACTTCGTATTCCTGAAGGTATCTCCTTGGAAGGGAGTGATCCGATTTAGGAAGAGGGGCAAGCTGGGACCCGTTATATTGGTCCATTCAGAGTGGTTGCGAGGGTAGGCAGGGTAGCTTACCGGTTGGAGCTACCTGCAGAGTTGGGTCAGATTCATGACACCTTCCACGTATCGTAGCTGAGGAAGTGTGTGGCCGATGAGTCGGCAGTGGTCCCACTAGAGGATATTCAGGTGGATGCGACCCTTAACTATGTTGAGAGGCCGATCGCGATTCAGGATAGGAGGGTCAAGATTTTGAGGAACAAGGATGCGTCGTTAGTTCAGGTCCAGTGGCAACATCGGAAGGGGTCCGAGCTGACTTGGGAACCGGAGTTAGAGATACGTGAGCGGTATCCAGAGTTATTTGCTGAGCGAGACTTCGAGGACAAAGTCTGATTTTAGTAGGGGAGAATTGTAACATCCTGTTCCTAGGTAAATTAATTTATGTTGTAACTTCTTTAATTATGTCAGGTGACTCGACGAGTTGGTGCTTAGACTCGTCGAGTCTCGTCGCGACTGGATGATGTGGTTAATGAGGAGACTCGACGAGTCAGGGGAGCGACTCGCCGAGTCAGAGCTGACGAAAGAAACCCTAATTTCTCGGGTTTGTGACCTATTTAAAGTCCCTTATGGCCTTCATTTGCGGCTACCAGTTCATAGAGAGAAACCCTAGAGTGTGTGAACGTTTTGAGAGAGAAAGGAAGCCATTCTTGACCTTTGTGGTGTTGTTTAGCAAGAAGAAGGAGGTCCTAGCCAAGAGGAAGAAAAGAAGGTTGCTATTCAGTGGATTTGAGGCTAAGATCATCACATTTGAGGTACCATTTCGTTCCATCTTATGATTTATGAAGTATATATGGATTTAGGGTTTCATATGCTCTTTGTTGGGTTGAATTGATGTCCAAATAGTCCTTTCTAGTGATGAGGCTTTGGATCTGGATCCATAGAGGTCTAGAGAGCCTTACTCATCAAGCCTTATAAAGATCAATGGAGGTCATGACATTGGGTTAAAGAAATTGGGGCTAAATCATCATATATGGTCATATAGGCGTTGCATGTGCATCAAGATAGAGACTTTACGTGAATATTGAGCTTGGGAAGGTTGGATCTAAGGATTAGAGGAACAGATCTAACCTCAGGAGGTCTTTTGAGCCGAGCATGTCATGAAATCGCCGAGTCTAGGAACAGACTCGACGAGTAGGAGCGAGTTTTCCCCGGAGATCACAAAGTTGATGACGCGCCGAGTTGGGGGACTGACTCACTGAGTCAGAAGGGATTTAAAGGACTTGAGTTCACGACTGAACTCGCCGAGTCAAAAGTTAGACTCGACGAGTTGGGACGGTTTGTCCCGCGATTCGCGATCAGTGACGATTTGAAGAGTAGAGGGTTGACTCAGAGAGTCAAGTGAATGGGAGGATGATGAGGGACACACATAGACTCGCCGAGGCACATTTGTGAACTCGACGAGTCTGGTCAAAGTTTGACCGTTGACTTTTTTGAGTTTTAGGGTTTGGTCAATAATTGGACTAGTGGACAGTTTGAAGGGTAAAATGGCCTTTTAGCCTTCTTAAAGGACGTGTGAGTGTCTAGTCTAGATGGGAGAACTGTTATTAATTGAGATGATTGTTTTTGTTTTAGGCAGAGGCTAGATCAGTGTATACGCGAGCGAGATATTATTCGAGATATCCGAGGTGAGTATTCTCACTATACTTTACCTTGAGTGGTAACTAGAGTTATGTGATAGAGTTATTGTATGCTATCTATGTGATTTGTGGCACTGTATTATTTCTCTGTGATTTATATTGTGTGTATAACAGAGTTAGGACCGAAAGGTCCATAGAGCTAGGTCCCAAGGGTCCACAGAGTTAGGGCCCAAGGGCCCACAGAGTTAGAGCCTCGAGTGGCTAAAATATGTTATATGTGGTATTTTGGGGAACTCACTAAGCTTTGTGTGTTTACAGTGTTTTGTGTTATGTGTTTCAGGTAATAGTGAGGATCGCAGGAAGGCGCCGACATGATCAATACACACACACACACACGCGGAGTTCTCTTGGGATTTTGACTTATGTTTGGATATATGAAACAATGAGTTTTATAATATTGTGAAATAAGGTATTTTTAAAATGTGAAAATTTGTTTGAAATTTTATGGTGTTACACCATTTTCCAAAATGGGTAACGTATAATGAGAATACGATCAGTATGGATGGGTAATATGTGAGACGTTTAAAGTAAGATGCTAGATTAGTCTATGGACGAACATGATGCGCAACGTTGGTAATAAGGGACATGTAAGACCAATCCGACGTAACAAGGCAAAGTATATTGCTATTATTGGAGTAGGTAATGTATTATTCTTACACGACACATATTTTGAGGGTTACACGATGTGTACCAAAGTGTGATGCCTAGTTCGTATCGAGTGAAACTCAACAGAAACACATTTAATAATAGACGCGGTGCGTATAGTTCACATACATAACTCGTAAGTTGTGATTGTATATGACAATAAATGGGACAATGGTTAGTCTTTTAACCCCTTATTCACACACCAACATTTCATGAGCTGATATGGAAAATCTATTGATCCATAACCAATGGTGAAGCTTCCATAAAAGATTTTAAAAGGGGATCAAGCAACTTACCATCTACTACTGGAATCAAGGTATACTCCTTTATTTCCTTCTCAAGTTCATGTCTTATTTAATGGTGAAATTGGAAGGAGTTTTGATATAACTTGTGATTTTTTTAACTGTTAGTATGAATTAATGATGAGTGTTTTAATCATGGGTTTAAGCTTATTATGATAAATCCATTGTGGAAGTCTTGAATTTGAAAATTGGTTAACTCAAACCCTAATTAGGTGATTTTATGGTTAATGGAAACTAAACTTATATATTGACGATTTAAGACCTATATCTGCGGTATTCATGGATCTTAATTGAGTTTATCACACAAAATTGAGATAAGAAATCTTTTTGATCAAATGAATGATTTTGACAAAGATGTATTAGATTTTTTTTATAGAATAAGTAATTTTAATAAGAATGATATTCCTAAAATTAGAAATTAAATATCATTAATTATATTGGTACTTTAATTGAATAATAGTAAACTAGAGATAATATGATATAAAGATATCCATATATGATAAATAAGTCAAAAATCGGGAGATAAGTACTAATGTAGGAAAAAGGAGTCAAAAATGGAGTGCATAGGGAAAAAATCGAAGATACCGTAAAAGACAGGGTTAACACATGAATTAGAAGATTAGTGATGTGAAAGAGAGGATTACCTTAGGAAGATTTGATGATGATAATGGTTAGTGCCGCGAAGATAACGGCTTAGCACCACTAACTTTATTTTTCTATAAATACGATATTTTCACATCCCAGAAAAAGTGTGCAAGAATGAAAATCCTTTAGGGTGCGAAAAAGAACCCTTATTTTGTACTAAAAGGCAGAGAGGTTGTAGAGGTGATCTAGAAGAGGATTGCGGGACAAATCAACAAGAATATATTATGTTTGCAATGTTTAGCCTTCTTTTTATTTGGTTTTGTCGTTTTTCTATAAACATGAGAGGCTAAATACCTTCTCTTTCACATAAATGTCGATGAACTAGATTTCGATGGTGCAAATTTGATTTTGAAGTTATTGAGATTATATAAAATTGTTTTTTTTATCACATTTATCTTATTTGTCAACGTTTTGATTTTTATTACTTATAATTGAGTAGCATTTAGTTTTGGTTATAAATTTGATTATTTTGACTTGTATCTTAATGGTGTTTGATCTTAAACTATTAAAAACTAGTGATTTAAACAATCATAGGTTTTGGCAAGCATACATATGATCTAGAAACCTTTCTTAACCTCAATGTACTTTTAGTTAAACTAACCAAGCATACATATGATCTAGAAAGAATTACAACTTTGATATCACAACGGAGCTCTTCAAATTCATCTCTTCTTGGATATTTTCTTTTCAATTTATTTGGATACAACATCTTCTTGTTTGATTTTTGGTATCTTCAATTTTTTGATTCTTCAATATTTTTCATCTTTTGATTTTCATACTTTGATAACTCCAATATTCTTTCAACTTTTGCAACTTTTCTCTCTCTCTCTCTTCTTCTTTTTTGTCTCACTTTTTTTCCGCTCAAATCCTACATACTTAAGCAAGGAGCTTAACTTCAACATTTATTGGTTGCATGCATGGTTGTAGAAATCGCTAATCGGTGGAGTAGCGATTAGGGATTAATCGGGTAGGCGGGGATTAATCGGAAGATTAATCACGGACCATTAATTATTAAGAAAGTTATTAAAAAATTTATAAATCTAACTTTAATCCTACAAAATAAGCGATTAATTGGCGTTAGGTCCGATTAGGGCTGATTAGGTCCAACTTTGACCTGTGTTGACCAAACCCGATTAGGTCCGATTAAGTCTTATTAGGTCCGATTAATTCCGACTTTGACCTGTATTGACCAAACCCGATTATAGTGACCAATTAGCAATAAATCTCATCGGTGGAGGTCCGGTTAGCGATTAATCGGCCGACTAGGCAGATTTCTGCAAGACTGGTTACATGTATTAGTCTAAGTGCAATGACTATATAAGCTTTCCTGGATATATTTCAGGTACACGCTGCAAAACTTATTACATCGTACAAACTATCAGATTATCTTTCATATCTCATGACTTTTCACAAAGAATGGGAAGCCACAAATACACTATAACATATGTTGGCTCGGGTAAACATTTGGGCTCTTATCGGATCATCCTACACAATACTAGAATTTTGTTTTCTAATTGGCTAGATTTTCCTAAATTAAACTATTATTTCAAGTTTATGTAAAGGCATATTGTCAAAAGTAGCATTTTTTTTATGATAATGCAAATTTTGTAAAAATCAAATGCTTGTATTCTAATGTAATCAACCCCCTATCACTACTAGAATATATATGTTTAATGACACGCAATGATTTATGATAAGAAAAAGTGTGTGTCCTAATAATAATGTCATCTCCCCCAAAATTTAAAGGATTTAGGGTGCGTATTTTGGCGTGTCCTAAAATTAGTCTCAAAATGAAAAAAAATAAAAACACAGAAGGCACCCGAAATAAAAAGCTTGTCGTATAATCATGTCTCTTTATAATTTTTAAAATGAACACGATTTTAGACTATCTATCTTATCAAAAAATCATAGGGACCATTTTCTAGGGTTTTATTAATGACGGCTCTCTACTACATTCGCTACATCAACTCTCCTCCTATGACAACCTGTTATTTCTTTTTAATAAAACTCTAAACTACAAGTGTGATTATTTAACATACATGCAAGATTATGGAGAAACCAAGTTGTAATAGGGTAGTATAAACTTCATACATAACATAGAATTATACTAAAGAAAATCAAATGTACACTAGTGTAAGTTAAGGTGCTAAACTTAACTTAATTAAAAGTGTAAAAAGGGTGAAATGTGTTTATGGATTTGGAGTTGTCCAAACCGTAAACACATGTTTATGAGGGACACCCAAATTGTGAACACCCTTAAGGGTGTAAACCAAATCCGAAAACACCCTTCTAGAACCATCAAATCCAAAAACCCTTTACATATTGACCAAAAACCGTAAACACCCCATCCATGGTTGAATTTTGGGGTGAAAACTCAATAAGGAGCCCATTAGGATTCGAAAAGCCAAGTGTAACACCGTAAAAATTTAATACAATTTTTCGCGTTTTCAAACACATTTTTACAAACTCATTCATTCATAAAATGTCATAGTATCATGTCTTTGTTTCACAAAACATCTCCCAAGATCGAAATACTTAAAATCCCATGTGTGTGTACGAATCAAGTCGGCGCCTTCCCACAGTCATCACTGGTACCTGAAACACATAACACGTAACACTGTAAGCATAAGCTTAGTGAGTTCCCCAAATACCACATAAACACATATCAGCCACTCAAGGCTGTAACTCTGTTGACCCTCTGGTCGGATATCTCTGTGGGACCCTCTTGGTCCCATAAATCTGTGGACCCACTGGTCCTAAGTCTGTAAACTCTGAATCATGCAATCACATATCGCAATAAATCACAACACGTAGTATCATACAAACACACTGGCATATAGCTCTTGAATACTCTGTCACACAACTCTGTTACCACACTAGGTCAAGTATAGTGAGAAGACTCACCTTAGGTGTCTCGGTAAATCTATGACTCGGTAGAAATATTGCCTAGCCTCCTCCTATTCACATAAAGTAAATACTCTTATAAATATAACTCTCGAGACTAGACTCAACCTGCCATTGGCACCCTCAGAAGGGTAAAAGACTATTTTACCTGCCTCTTGACACAAGTACTCCATTGTTGACCAAACCCTAAAAGTCAACAAAAGTCAACGGTCATAATTTGACCCTACTCGCTAAGTGCACTCTGGTGACTCCGCGAGTTCACACATGTTCTCTAACACTTTGTCCCACTTTGCAGGCCGAGTCCCTCCCTATGCTCGACGAGTCATACCAGGCATGAATCGCGGGGCCACCCCGACTCAACTCGCCGAGTCTCAAGAACAACTCAGCGAGTACCACCTTGAACTCCAGTCCTCTAACCCCCTTCTGACTCACTGAGTCATCCCCCAACTCGGCAAGTCTACTCACTGAGCAATTTACGTGAAACCCTAACCCTACTCGCCGAGTCTCAAGAACAACTCGGCGAGTTCATGCCATGCACAAACTATACTGACCTCCTGAGGTCAGATCTGATTCCCTAAACCATAGATCTGGCCTCCCCAAGCATGAATGCCATGTAAAGTTCGAAACTTGATGCTTGTATAACAACAACAAGGTATCAAAAGGAGATTTAGTCCCAAAATGGAAACCTAAGTCCAATAACCCCAAACTGATCCATAAAGCTCCAATGGTAAAGGTCTCTGGACCTCTTTGAGTCCAGATCCAAGGCACAAACCCGAAGAGGGACCATTTGCTCCATATAATCACTCTCCAAAGGGGTTAGAAAACCCTAACTCTAATGATCAACACCAAAACTAAAGGAGGTTCGAACTATTACCTCAAAATGAAGTCTCTGAACTCTGGAACTGCTAGAATCACACCTCCTCTTTGCTCTTGGTGACATCCTTCTTGCTAAACCAAAGGTACAAGGATCAAAAGTTACTTTTTCTTCCTCACAACGATTTGGCTCACTTAGGTTCTCTCAAGGGACTGGTAGCCGCAATGGGAGGCTATAAGTGCCCTTAAATTGGCTCCAAACCCAGGGGATTAGGGTTTCATTAAACAGCATGGACTCGCCGAGTCCATGAATGGACTCGTCGAGTCCGGACGTGAACCCGGATGAACATCCGTGACCCTACTCGGCGAGTCTTGGCTCCAACTCGCCGAGTTCCTCCACAAAATCCAAAATAATTAAATAAAATAATATACTTGGGAATCAGGATGTTACAATTCTCCCCCACTTGAATCAGACTTTGCCCTCGAAGTCTCATCCTGCAAACAACTCTGGATGCTGCTCACGCATCTACGACTCTGACTCCCAAGTCATCTCGGACCCCTTCCGATGTTGCCACCGAACCAAAACCAGAGGCACTTCCTTGTTCCTCAAAACCTTGATCTTCCGATCCTTGATCGCCACCAGTCTCTCAGCATAATTTAGGCTCGCATCCACCTGAATATCCTCTAATGGCACCACTGCCGACTCATCGACTATACATTTCCGCAAATGCGACACATGGAAAGTGTCATGCATCTGCCCCAACTCCTCAGGTAGCTCCAAATGATATGCTACCCTGCCCACCCTCGCGATCACTCTAAACGGACCAATATACCGGGGCCCTAGCTTGCCTCTCTTCCTGAACCGGATCACTCCTTTCCAAGGAGATACCTTCAGGAGCACAAAATCTCCGACCTGAAACTCAAGCTCGGACCGACGCCTATCCATATAACTCTTCTGGCGACTCTAAGCGGTCAACAACCTCTGTCTGACCTGCTGAATCTGCTCTGAAGTCTGAAGTACTATCTCCGTACTACCCATCACACGTTGCCCTACCACTCCCCAGCAGATGGGAGTCCGAGACCTCCTCCCATACAACAGCTCAAAAGGCGGCATACCGATGTTCGAATGATGGCTGTTGTTATAGGAAAATTCTGCCAAAGGTAGGTACGTGTCCCGAATACACATGCCCGAAGCATGTCCTCGAGCGTCTGAATCGTCCGCTCGCTCTGCCCGTCAGTCTGTGGGTGGTATGCGGTACTAAAATGCAGCCTAGTACCCAATTCCTCATGAAATTTTTCCAGAATCTGGAAGTGAAACGCACATCTCAATCTGAGACGATCGAGATCTGTACTCCATGCTGCGATACCACCTCTCTCACGTACAACTCTGCCAACCTCTCAGCGGAAGAACTCTCACTGATAGCAAGGAAGTGGGCGCTCTTCGTCAACCTGTCCACAATCACCCAAATTGCATCGACTCCCCTAGTAGTCCTCGGCAATTTGGTGATAAAATCCATGGTAATCTGTTCCCACTTCCACTCGGGAACCTCCAACGGCTGCAACTTACCATGCGGTCTCTGGTGCTCGGCCTTAACCTTACGACAGGTTAAGCACCTCTCAACAAACCACGCGACATCCCTCTTCATACAGGGCTACCAATACTCTCTCTTTAGGTCCAAATACATCTTAGTGGCCCTAGGATGGATCGAGAACTTCGATCGATGAGCCTCTTCCATCAAAATGGTACGTGTCCCGCCCACAAACGGTACCCAGATACGACCCTGGAATGTCATAAGCCCCCGACTATCGGTAACGAACTCCGGTACCAACCCGACAACTTGTTCTGTCATCTGGTTTTTTGATCTCACGGTCTCATCCTAGGCCCCACGAATGGTGTCCAACACCGGAGTCATCATTGTTAACCTCAAACAAACATCATCAGGGAGATCTCTGCCTTCGGCTCAGTGCATCAGCTACAACATTAGCCTTACCCGGGTGGTACAGGATCTCGTAGTCATAATCCTTTACCACATCCAACCATCTCCTCTGTTGCATATTCAGGTTGGGCTGATCTATCAAGTACTTCAAGCTCTTGTAGTCCGTGTATATGGTACACCAAACCCCATACAGATAATGACGCCAGATCTTGAGGGCGAACACCACTGCTCCCAACTCTAGATCGTGGGTGGGATACCTTGTCTCATGAGGCTTCAGCTGCCTCGATGCGTATGCTATCACATGCCCTCTCTACATCAGTACCACTCCCAACCCTGATATCGACGCATCATAATACACCACAAAGTCCTCCACCCCTTCCAGAAGGGCTAAAACTGGGGCTTCGCACAGTCTCTAGCGAAGTGTCTCGATGGAGGCCTGCTGCTCTGGGCCCCATGAAAAAGCAACACCCTTCCGAGTCAACCTGGTGAGTGGCACGGCGATCTTGGAGAAATCCCTGATAAACCTCCGATAATAGCCTGCCAGCCCTAAGAAACTCCTAATCTCGGTGGGTGACCTCGGCACCTCCCAACTCATCACTGCCTCAATCTTGGCCGGGTCGACCATTATCCCTTTCTAGTTAACGAGGTGCCCTAGGAACTGGACCTCTCGCAACCAGAAATCACACTTGGAGAATTTGGCATAAAGCCTCTCCGATCTCAGAAATCCGAGAATCTCCCTCAAATGTTTCTCATGCTGCTCTCTGGATCTTGAATACACCAAAATATCATCGATGAACACGATCACCGAGCGATCCAACATCGGCCTGCACACTCTGTTCATGAGATCCATGAACACCGTCGGTGCATTGGTGAGTCCGAAAGGCATCACCACAAACTCGTAATGCTCATAACGAGTCCTGAACGCTGTCTTCTGGATGTCCTCATATCGCACCTTTACCTGATGATACCCATACCTCAAATCGATCTTGGAAAACCAAGATGCTCCCTACAACTGATCGAACAAATCGTCAATCCTCGGCAATGGGTAACGGTTCTTGACCGTTAGCTTGTTCAACTCCCGGTAATCAATGCACATCCGGTGTGAACCATCCTTTTTCTTGACAAAAAGGATAGGCGCTCCCCACGGCGAGCTGCTCAGCCGAATAAACCCCTTCCCTAGCAACTCCTGAAGTTGCGAGGATAACTCCTGCATCTCTGGAGGCGCAAGGCGATAGGGCACCTTGGCGATAGGGGCGGCCCCCGGAACCAAATCGATATTGAACTCCACCTGCCTCACGGGAGGCACACCCGGCAACTCCTTCGGAAATACATCTGGGAACTCACGCACTATCGGAACCTCATCAACTGACCTCGGTCTCTCTGAGTCAACCCTCATATCCATCACATACGCTACAAAGCCCCTACTGCCCTGCTGTATACACTGTCTCGCTCTAGCGGCCGAACAAAATGCTGACCCAGAACGTGTACCCTCGCTGTACACCGTAAGAAATCCCCCACTAGGGTCTCGTATGGTCACCAGCTGTCGCTCGCAGTTGGTAACCGCTCCGAATCTGCTCAACTAGTCCATGCCCACGATAACACAGACATCCCCCATCGCAATAGGAACTAAATCAATCGGCAATTCAACACCGAAAATCTCGAGTACACACCCTCGGATCAACTCTGTGGCATACACCGCCCTCACGACTAACACTGATGTGCTGACTAAAAGCCAAAGATACAAAAGACCGACTGGCACCCGAGTCAAATAACACCAAGGCAGGTACAGAACTCACAAGAACAGTACATACGCATAACATAATATAAGCACAATATATCAACATCAAAATAAATACACGAAAGAATACATACCAGCCACGACATCGGGCGCTGCGCGGACTTCCTTCGCAGTCAACTGAAAGGCTCTCCCTTGTGCCTTCGGTGCCTCGACCTTCACTGGCCGACTCTCAGTAGCTCTGATAGCAGCAGGGGCAGATCCCTCCGCTGATCCCCGCAGCTGTGGACACTCTACCTTCCGGTGTCCGGTCTGGTTGCAGTGAAAACATACTGCAAACCCCTTGGGGAAATCCTTGGCAATATGCCCCTCCTTGCCACATTTGTAGCAAGACCCTGCTCTGCACACCCCATCGTGGCTCTTGCCGCACTTGCCACAAGTGCGGCCCCTCTGACTCCCTAGCCTCGAATCACCGGGCTTGGCCTGCTTGGCTACCGGCTGAGACTGCACCGGTCACCGATCCCTCCCCTGAGACTCAGCCTCTTCCCTAGCCTGTGTCTCCACCTCTATCTCCCTCTTTCGGGCATTTGCCTGAAGCTCGGAAAATGTCCGGTATGTCGAGTTCGCCACGAACTCTCGTATGTCCCTCCTCAAAATGCTCAGATATCGGCTCATATGTGCCTGCTCGGAGGACAGGTGCTCTGGGCAGAACATTGCCCGCTCATGAAACATCCTTGTAATCACTGTAACAGACTCAGTACCTTGCTTGAGGCTCAGAAACTCCTGGGCCAAACGCTCCCTCTCCACCTGAGGAACGTACTCATCTCGGAACATAGCAGTGAACCTCTCCCAAGTCACTGCAGCAAGCTCAGCAGGCGTATAGTGTGCCGTCACAAACTTCCACCAATCCTTCGCTCGCAAGCGAAGTTGGTTTAGCGCGAACCGAACTCTCAAATGCTCTGGAGATGAGCAAGTAAAGAAACACCCCTCTATGTCTGAAATCCACCTCATTACCGCAATCGGATCCTGGGTCCCGTCAAACTTCGGTGGTTTTGTGTTGCTGAAGTCTCGGAACAGCAACGCATCACCACCCTGCGGCCTAGTCGCAGCTATAGCTGCTGAGGCCGCAACAACAGCAGCCTCAGAAAGAGCAGCGTACTTCTCATCAAATGTCTCTATCAGCGTGGTCTTGATAGACCCGAACATCTTTAGTATCTCTTCCCTGATGGCCGCAGCCACCTCCTCCTGGATGATCATACGGCTCTCCTCTTCACTCGTATCGCTGCCCCCTGGTGTGTGGCGTGTCCCAACCATGATCTCTCTCTCTCTCTCTGAAATACAACACAAGAATAAATATTAGGGACTCGCTCGAGTATGCTCACACTCGAATACTCCACCCTACTTGTTCCTTGGTACTCCAAGGATTCTTACTTGAGCTGTGCACTGACCCGGTGTCTTCAGTAGTACGGGCCCAATACTACCGTTCACACCGCATCAACATTCACCCCAAGTCCTCCTCCCAGAGTCCCAAATCCCAAGTACTCTACTCTCACTAATCACATGATACTCGCTAGCAGATCTCTCATAATCTCCTTGCAGCTACCTAAACACTCTGAACTATCCCTAGCAGCGAGTCTCCTAGACTCAGGCATCACATATCAGGCCACTCTAGTCCTAATAAGAATACCTAGTCTACTCTAGCATGCATAGCATAGCTCATCATATAACATATCATATCATATCTCATAATACTTATTTAATGGTATTTTGGGAAATCACCGTTCAGGCGCTGGCTGTTCGTACACACGAATCTGCGCTGTTTGTCTCGAAAGTTCTTCTTTTGAAAACTTATTTTATTATCGAAATTTCCTCAAATCCTCAGTTTGAGTTCAGATACGCCCGGAGGTGCACCCGAATCCCTCAAACCTAGGCTCTGATACCAACTTGTAACACCGTAAAAATTTAAAACAATTTTTCGCATTTTCAAACACATTTTTACAAACTCATTCATTCATAAAATGTCATAGAATCATGTATTTGTTTCACAAAACATCTCCCAAGATCGAAATACATAAAATCCCATGAGTGTGTACGAATCAAGTCGGTGCCTTCCCGCGGTCATCACTAGTACCTGAAACACATAACACGTAACACTGTAAGCATAAGCTTAGTGAGTTCCCCAAAATACCACATAACACATATCAGCCACTCAAGGCTGTAACTCTGTTGACCCTCTGGTCAGATATCTCTGTGGGACCTTCTTGGTCCCATAACTTTGTGGACCCACTGGTCCTAACTCTGTAAACTCTGAATCATGCAATCACATATCGCAATAAATCACAACACGTAGTATCATACAAACACACTGGCATATAGCTCTTGAATACTCTGCCACACAACTCTGTTACCACACTAGGTAAAGTATAGTGAGAAGACTTACCTCAGGTGTCTCGGTAAATCTCTGACTCGGTAGAAATATTGCCTAGCCTCCACCTATTCACGTAAAGTAAATACTCTTATAAATATAACTCTCGAGACTAGACTCAACCTGCCATTGGCACCCTCAGAAGGGTAAAAGACTATTTTACCTCCCTCTTGACACAAGTACTCCATTGTTGACCAAACCCTAAAAGTCAACAAAAGTCAACGGTCATACTTTGACCCTACTCGCTGAGTGCACTCTGGTGACTCCGCGAGTTCACACATGTTCTCAAACACTTTGTCCCACTTTGCAGGCCGAGTCCCTCCCTATGCTCGACGAGTCATACCAGGCATGAATCGCGGGGCCACCCCGACTCAACTCGCCGAGTCTCAAGAACAACTCGGCGAGTACCGCCTTGAACTCCAGTCCTCTAACTCCCTTCTAACTCACTGAGTCATCCCCCAAGTCAGCAAGTCTACTCACTGAGCAATTTACGTGAAACCCTAACCCTACTCGCCGAGTCTCAAGAAAAACTCGGCGAGTTCATGCCATGCACAAACTCTACTGACCTCCTGAGGTCAGATCTGATTCCCTAAACCATAGATCTGGCCTCCCCAAGCATGAATATCACGTAAAGTCCGAAACTTGATGCTTGTATAACAACAACAAGGTATCAAAAGGAGATTTAGTCCCAAAAATGGCAACTTAAGTCGAATAACCCCAAACTGATCCATAAAGCTCCAAGGGTTAAGGTCTCTGGACCTCTTTGAGTCCAGATCCAAGGCACACACTCGAAGAGGGACCATTTGCTCCACATAATCACTCTCCAAAGGGGTTAGAAAACCCTAACTCTAATGATCAACACAAAAACTGAAGGAGGTTCGAACTATTACCTCAAAATGAAGTCTCTGAACTCTGGAACTACTAGGATCGCACCTACTCTTTGCTCTTGATCACCTCCTTCTTGCTAAACCAAAGGTACAAGGTTCAAAAGTGACTTCTTCTTCCTCACAACGATTTGGCTCACTTAGGGTTCTCTCAAGGGACTGGTAGCCGCAATGGGAGGCCATAAGTGCCCTTAAATAGGCTCAACACCTGGGGGATTAGGGTTTCATTAAACAGCATGGACTCGCCGAGTCCGGACGTGAACCCGGATGAACATCCGTGACCCTACTTGGCGAGTCTTGGCTCCAACTCGCCGAGTTCCTCCACAAACTCCAAAATAATTAAATAAAATAATATACCTGGGAATCCGGATGTTACACCAAGTCATGTGTAACACCCATAAAATCATGCCAAATTAAAACTTTTTCAACATACTTAAAAACCATTTAATCATTACATAATTTGTTTTCAAAATAATAATCATCAGAGTTCCAATCATAAAACGTAGCAGCATGAGGAGCGGTACCATCGCCTTCTGTCGATCACCAGAAGTACCTAAAACAACAAAATGAAAATGTAAGCTCGAAAGCATAGTAAGCTACCCCCAAAATACCATGCTTACATATTCATAATCATATCATATCAACAAATACAGGACAACATGCATATTGAGCCTTCAGCCTGACTGGACCGCCTTGCAGGGCCTACAACCTATCTGGATCGCTCCCGAGCCTTCGGCATGACTGGACCGCCTCGCAGGGCCTACAGCTTATCCGGACCGCTCGTCGGGTATGTTGGCCTACAACACAAAGCAGAACCGCCTCAACCCAACCCCCAATCAAACAAACATGTGATCATACGCTAGCTCATATCATATAATAGTCAAATCGATCTAATAGATCACTAATCATAATAATATCCCAAAAATCGGGATACATATCCTACCGGTCACTAGCATAACATCATCCTATAACCAAGACACTGACCTAACCAGGTCACTAAGCAAAACATGTGACACCACTTCCTCCTGATCCATAATGCACTTTCACAACTGCAAAACATGGAAAGTGCTGTGGATCCGACTAAGATCCTCCGGTAGCTCTAGCATGTATGCCACATTGCCAACCCTAGCAACGATCCTTAATGGTCCAATGAAGCAGGGACCCAATTTCCCCCTCTTCCTGAAGCGGCTTACACCCTTCCACGGTGAAACCTTCAGGGGTACCATATCACCTACCTGAAACTGTAACTCAGATCGGTGTCTATCGGCGTAAATCTTCTGCCGACTCTAAGCAGTCTACAGTCGCTGCCTAATCTGCTAAATCTTCTCGGTAGGCTACAAAACTACCTCCATCCATCCCATCACCCTGTGTCCGGCCTCACCCCAACAAATCGGGGTGCGACATGTTCGCCCATACAATAGCTCGAAAGGCGGGGCGCCAATGTTGGAATGATAGTTGTTGTTGTAGGCGAACTCTGCAAGGGGTAGGTCGGAATCCTAGCTCCCACCAAAGTCAATGACACACGCCCTCAACATATCCTCGAGGGTCTAGATGGTCCGCTCTCTCTGACGGTCGGTGTGCCCAGTTCCTCATGGAACTTCTGCCAGAAACGGGAAGTAAATCAAACATATCGGTCGGAAACGATGAGAGCGGAACCCCATGGCGAGCAACGATCTTGCGAACATACACGTCGGCCAACTACTCAGCTGAAGAACTCTCCCATATAGCCATTATATGGCCACTCTTGGTCAATCGATCTACGATGATCCATATAGCATGAAATCCCTTTGCCATCCTCGACAGTTTGGTAATGAAATCCATCGTGATCTGTTCCCATTTCCACATGGGAATCTCTAGGGGTTGCAACATACCATGCTGCCTCTGATGCTCGGCCTTGAGAATTCTACAGGTCAAGCACCTCTCAACATACTAAGCGATTTTTATGACAACTTGAAATTTCCACCTTATACAAACCCTACATTTCAATCTAGTCAAACTATCTTCTGCTAACTTTTAGCACAGTTTAGAGTCTGTTTGAGCCTTCTGAGCTTAATTCATCAAAAGAATAAGTGAAAGGAAGTGTCAATTGAAGTTTTAAACTATCAAAGAAGCCCTAACCATCATCATGTGGAGCTTACGGCCACACCATGTGGGTTTATGGCCGTAAACACATGGTGGTCGTAAACCCCTTGTATATATATATATATGACAATTACTCATTTTTCATTCATTCTTCACCTTCCAAGCTAGAGAAATCAGATTCTCTCCCAAGGATCTTCAAGATTTTTCTTCCAATCTTCAAAAATGTAAGTAAACCCTTCCATCTATGTGTTGTTACATCAATTCTTCTTGATTCATCCTTGAATCCATCCACAAATTCCATCTTTTGATCTAGATCTTGAAGATCTTCAAGAACACAAAAGTGTTTTGGGCTGAAAACATCCCTCTTTACCCTTCAAATTGTAAGTCCTTACCTCCTTTACATATTTATTATTTAGGATAATGAATTAAGGACTTTAAAACACCAATAATCCAAGAACAAAGGGAATTTACGGCCAAGGCAATCTCCGTTGGCCGTAAACCCTAATGATGGGTGCAATGTTGCCATAAACTCTTTCCTAAGCCTTGGAACCAAGTCTAGAACACTCCCAATACACTTTTATTACCTTAAACAAAACATGGTAGAAGTCAAAATGGGTTTACGGCCGTAAACCCATTAGGGCCGCAAACCCTAGGCCGTATACTCATGGGGAGTTTACTCTTAGACCGTAAACTCCAAAGCAAGACCCTACTACCCTTAGATGCAACCCTATGATCTTCTAACACTTGAATAAAAGTGTTTTCCATGTTCTAGGGTGTCTTTACTTGCATACTTAGTGGTAAAATCACTAATTAGATAACATATATATATATATATATATATATATATATATATATATATATATATATATATATATATGTCTTTATATGTTAACTAGGATCCGTGTGTGTGATCAAGTCTTCACTTGATACCTAGCATCCAATACCACTTGTTCATCCAATATACTCACTACAGGTGAGTTCATACCCCTTAATCAACCTTTTAAATGATTTTAAATGCTTTTATGGGGGGGGGGAATACAAGTTGAAACTTTATAGTTATTCTATCAATCACATGTGATGAATAACTATCAAACAAATGGATTTACTATGCTTTTAACAGTCTTATCAAGCAAACTAGTTCAAACTGTTTATCAAACTCTTCTACATGTTAAACTCTTTATCAAACTCACTTTTACATATCTCAAACCTTTTTTTACAGCTTTCAAACTTATACATTGTCAAAACCATGTCTAATACATATATGGTTATATAAGTAAGGATTGAAGGACTTAGGACTAACAACTCACTTTATTTCCTGTTCCTTGTTTGGTTGTGGACATAGAGTACCATGTTGTTTGTCCGAGTGTCGTTGGATCCTTAGTTATATATTATGTATATATGTACATATATAAAGGCTTTTATCTTAGTTCAATACATTCAGTCATACAAACAATTCTACTAGTATACCATAATAGGTATAGTTTAGGGATATACTACTCATTTCTTCTAGTTCAATAAAAGATACAAAGAGTCAGTTCATTCATGAGTCAATACTTACTATTATGAGAGACTATAAAGCTATACTATGATGAGAAACTAAGAGAACTTACTATTATGAGAAACGATACAAACATACTATGAAGAGAAACAGATAGAGAATACTATTATGAGAAACAATACAAACATACTATGAAGAGAAACAGATAGAGAATACTATAACGAGAAACAATACATACAATTCATCTAGTACATAAAATACATATACAAGTATACTATAACATAATTGTGAACCACTGTTTCGGGGCATGTCATCACTGCCATGGCTCGATTTGTATCCAGAATCTCCTGGAGGGAGAGAGTGAATTTGCATATAGATCTATACTGGATTGACTATCCTACACCTTTGCTGTTATCTATAGTGGGACCTGCAAGTCTCCGGGTGCCAAATGTCATTACTTCCAACGTCTTTCATCATCGTGTTTTTAGTCGATAGCATGGTACAATCAAATCACATAATACCTTGATAAAAATCCAGTGTAAGGTAGTTTGTACAGTAGTAGTTACTATAATACAACACTATAGTACTATATTATTTTCCCTTTTTTGCATTCACTTTGTGATATTCTCACATCAACGGTAATGTATAAACTATATTTTGTTAATGATAGTTACAGTTGGGAAAATTACACACTCTTACAAGAAACAAACATACAAAACAGTCGGGCCTTGGTAGAAGGCTAATTTTTGTAGAAAATATAGGATTTTCTCGGAGATTCAAACATTTACAAACATTTGCAAACATCTACAAACTGTTACAAACTCTTACTTCAAACACTGTTACAAACATTTTGATACAAACAATGACACTAAAATTCTTATGAACTCACCAACTTTAAAGCTGATAAACTCTTTCAAAATAACTTGTATTCTCAGGTTATCAGTAGACAAGTACCGATGCCAGGTTTTGAGAAGATGGAGCACATTCAAGACTCATCTTTTATTTTGATTCATATTTTTGGTAACCTATAAACTGTACAAAACACTTGTATTAAAATACATTATTAATCCAATGGATGGTGTTGTTTGCTTGTTTATTATTATTCTGTGTTGTTGTTATATACATGACGTCCTCCACCCCCGAATGTTTCTGTTGTTCCAATTTTGGGGTGTGACAAATTGGTATCAGAGCATTGTTTATAGTGAATTTAGTATATCAATCCATAAAATATATACAAACTATAAACACAACGGGATTAAAATACTCTTACCAAGAGTTTATACTTTTAAATAGTATAATATTTAACCAACTATACATACCTGCATTCATACTAAAATCAGTGTCACTAGGACAGAACAAAAGTATTATGGTTGTTGAATGTCACAAGTAGGCTCTAGGATGTATGGTCAGTTTTGGGAGTGATATAGCCTGATCAACTATGTTGGTCCGAGAAATGATTAAAGTATGCCCGAGAATGGTTGTGATATGGCAACAAGTCTAAAAACTTACCAACACTACTACAATGATAACATTAGAACAAAATATGAACTTAAAATACTATAGGAGTATTTTGTTTTACTACACTTACTTATCTGAAAACTAAAAAGGTCTTTACTAGTAGGCCAATAGTTTCTAAGTGCATACACTAAGGTTATATGAGATTAAGGCATCATAGAATTACAATTTGTGGTCTTTTTTCTTTACTTCCTGTTCCTTGTTTGGTTTTAGATTTGGAGTTAGGGTTACTTATTTGAAGGTGTATCCTGTTTTGATTTCATATAACTGGTATGCACTATGCAAGTATTGAAGCAACTGGTAAGGATTGTCTAATAATTATCTTAAGTAGTACGTCTATTTATATATTAGATTCTTATACCCCTTTTCTCGCGTAGATATCATGGTTGGATTCCATCCCCACAATGACCCGTATTTTCTAAACGAAGGCAATGTTGGATGGCTTGAAGATGAGCCAGAAGATGATCACCCAATCCCTTTGGATGATCACCACGCATAAGGCTTTTTTGATGGCTCGGACTCTAAGCCAGAAGTGAAAAACCTACCCCAAGAGGGTCAAGTCCCAAATCTCAACCCCCGACCAGCATTTCAAGGTCCCACACCCTTGTGGGCGAAAAACTTGAATCGTTGGAGCGATGAACAGGGTCAACCTTTACCCTACAATGGGGACCGAAGCTTTTACAACCTAAGCAAGGGTGGCTCAGCTGACCGAGTCCTGCCCATTATGGTTTGTAGGATTTCTTGGAATGCGGAGTAAGGTCGAGCAGCCATCGACCGAGTCATGGAAATTGATGCCAACTCTGGCGTTAACACGGTCCACATTCGCCAACTCGAAGAGGCTATGGAAAGGACTGGAAGAGCCAATGAGGCTCTGCATCAACAGTTAGCTGCATCCCGAGATGAAGTCATATAACTTCGAGTTCGTCTGAGAGCTCACGAGCGACATCTTCAAGAAGTGTTGCGTCAACTGGCAGACCTTAGGGTTCACCCGAGGAATGCTCGTCGCCGGTAGAATATGTCTAGCACATCTTTTCTTTTGGTTCAAGGAATAGCCTTTTCTATCTGTTCTCTATGAAGCACTTGTCTATAAAATATTCCTGTCTTTCAGTACACTATCAAGACTATTAAGCTGTCAACAATTTGCCTTATATGGTTTGATGTAAGACTTACTGTTAGGTCATTTTCTCCCGAACTCATCTACATCATTAATACCAGTAATATTGGCAGCTATCTATTGGAAAGTCTATACTCTGGTGCTTTCCCTACTCTATGGATGTGTCTCTATTTCAATCATACACTGATTCTAATGTTTGGACTAAGGCAATTTAGTCCATGGATCACTCTCATCATACTTTACAATTGATTCTTACTATTATCAACACCTCTATAAACTTTCAGTAAAAGATGGCACCTCATAAACGTCCGACCAGAGGCACGCCGACAAATTAAACACCACCACCTCCTCCACTAATCGATACGGAAGCTCTAAATGCTGCAATAGCTGCGGCTGTGGCAACAACCATGGCTCAATATCACTCTACTGGTGCCAGCGGAGGTGGAACGCTTGTTCATTTCACTCAAGGTGAAATCCTCGTGCGCTCAAGAGAGTGCTCCTATAAGGACTTCACCAATTGCAAGTCAAAGTCCTTTAAAGGGACTGGCGGAGTCATTGCCTTTTCGCAATGGTTCGAAAAGACGGAGTCGATCTTCGAAATCTGCTCCTGCCCAGCAGGTAACAAAGTCAAGTTTGCTGCTTGCACCTTCGAGGAAAAATCCCTGACTTGGTGGAATAGCCATGTCAAGTCACTAACTCTAATAGTGGCAAACGATATGGGCTAGGAAACTCTGAAAGACCTCATGATTGAGGAATACTGCCCACGGGCCGAGATCCAGAAGTTAGAACAAGAACTATGGAGCCTAACCATGAAGGTCTCCGACATAGTTTCCTATACCGCCAGATTCAGCGAGCTGGTGGCTCTATGTCCCAACGTGGTTCCCACGGAGGGAAATAAGATAGAGAGGTATATATGGGGGCAGTTGCCTCCAGTTCAGGGGAATGTTTTAGCTTCAAACCCCACTACCTTTGATAATGACAAGCGATTGGCACAACGACTCATAGACCATAGGGTCCTTACCCCGTCAAAAACAACCCTAGCCATCTCCGAACCCTCCAAAGCTGCTAACATCAAGCGGAAATTCTGGGATGATAAGAAGAAGCAGAACGCTACCAAAAATCTGAGAGTCATGGCAGTTCATGCTGCGATAGCACCTGCCGCTGCTGCTCCGGTAAAGCAGTATGCTGGAAGCTTGCCGAAGTGCAACAAATGTAACTTCCACCACAACGGCCCCTGCCGAGAAACACAGTGCTTGAACTGCAAAAGGAAAGGACACATTGTCCGTTTCTGTAAAGCTCTGGCAAGGCCAATCACCCAAGTCCCCGACGCTGGTGTGGGCCAGGCTTGCTACGGTTGTGGCGAGGTGGGCCACTACAAAAGGAACTGCCCGAAGGCAGGGAATGCTGGTGGAGTGGGAAGAGTTTTGGCTATAGGCCACAAGGAAACGGTTGTCGACCCTACAGTGGTCACAAGTATGTTTCTCCTCGATAACTCTTATGCATGCATACTATTTGATAGTGGGGCGGAGAGAAGTTTCGTGAATCAGAAATTTGCTCGCCTACTTAAACAAAAACCACACACACTTAAAGAACCATTCACTATAGAAATAGATAACGGGAAAAATGAGCGCACTAACAGTATATACATAGGATGTACCATAACTTTAGATAGACATACCTTTAAAATCGACCTCATTCCGATCACAATTAGAAGTTTCGACGTCATAATCGGCATGGATTGGTTGAGTCTTCATCGTGCCGACATCATGTGTTATGAAAAGGCTGTTCGCCTTAGTCTTCCAACTAACAAAACTCTTATTATCTATGGCGAAAAACCCAGCACGAGCCTTCGTACCATATCAAGTATTCAAGCACAAAAGTACTTACATAAGGAATATCGTGCATTCCTTGCTCACGTTGTCGATACGAACCTAGAAACGAAAGACCTAAAGAACATCCCGGTAGTGCACGAATTTCCTGATATCTTTCCAATAGAACTACCAGGATTTCCTCCGCAACGACAAGTCGAGTTTAGAATCGACTTAGTCACAGGAGGTACCCCAGTAGCCAAATCGCCCTACCGATTAGCACCAGCTGAGATGCAGGAACTATCTGGTCAACTTAACGAACTGCTCAACAAGGGCTTTATCAGACCTAGTTGTTCACCATGGGGAGCACTGGTCTTGTTCATTAAGAAGAAAGATGGATTGTTCCGTATGTGCATCGACTATAGATAACTCAACAAACTTATGGTCAAAAATCGTTACCCTCTGCCTCACATAGACGATTTGTTCGACCAACTGCAAGGGGCGAGTTACTTTTCCAAGATTGATCTACGATCCGGATATCACCAGTTACGAGTGCTTGAGGAGGATGTTCCGAAGAGAGCCTTCCGAACTCGTTACGAACACTACAAGTTTGTGGTGATTCCCTTCGGATTGACCAATGCACCTGTAGTATTCATGGACTTAATGAATAGGGTATGCTGTCCTTACTTGGATTAGTTCGTCATCGTCTTCATTGACGACATATTGATCTACTCTCGAACTGAGGAGGAACATAACAATCATCTGCGACAAGTCCTAGGAACCTTACGATTGGATAAGCTCTATGCGACGTTCTCTAAATGTGAATTATGGATCCGAAGAGTCGAATTCTTAGGACACGTGGTTAGGGAAGAAGGAATCCACTTGGACCCTTCCAAAATTAAAGCCATTGAGAACTGATCAGCACCAAAGACGCCTATAGAAATTCGTCAAATTCTAGTCCTCGCTGGCTACTACCACAGATTCATACAGAACTTCTCTCGGATTGCAAAACCTCTTACAACATTGACCCAGAAAAGGTGTGGCCTTTGACTGGGAAGAGAAGTAAGAAAAAGCGTTTCAAATGATAAAGCGAGCCTTATGCACCGCACCGATACTATCCCTCCCCGAAGGAATAGAAGACTTCATAGTATATTGCGATGCATCTAACCAAGGGCTCGACTGTGTTCTGATGCAATGAGGTAAGGTCATCGCCTATGCCTCATGACAACTAAAGACACACAAGGTCAACTACACCACATACGATCTTGAACTGGGAGCAGTTGTGTTTGCTCTAAAGATCTAAAGACACTATCTGTATGGTACGAAAAGCACTATCTTTACAGACCACAAGAGTCTACAACACATATTTGATTAGAAGGATCTCAACATGAGACAACGACAGTGGGTCGAGCTACTCAATGAATACGAATGCGAAATTCGTTATCATTCGGGTAAAGCCAACGTAGTAGCAGACGCCCTAAGTTGGAAAGAATATTCTGGTCAAAGAGTCAAATCATTGACCATGACTATCCATTCGCATCTGTCCACACAAATTAAGGAGGCTCAGCTCGAAGCCTTGAAACCTGAAAACATAACGGATGAATCCCTACGAGGGATGGATAAGAACTTGGAAGTAAAGGGTGGCAGAGCCTTATATCTCATGGATCGGATCTGGACACTGAAACACGGTGGCTTCAGAGACTTAGTCATGACCGAAGCGCACAACACTAGATATTCCATCCACCGGGTTTAGATAAGATGTATCTGGATCTTAAAAAGTTATACTGGTGGCCTAACATGAAAGCAGAAATTGCTACCTTCGTGAGTAATTGCCTTACTTGTGCTAAGGTCAAGGTCGAATACCAGAAACCCTCAGGTTTACTACAACAACTAGAGATACCAGAATGGAAGTGGGAGCGGATCACTATGGACTTCATAACCAAGTTTCCCAAGACAACCGGTGGAATTGACACCATTTGGGTCATCGTCGATAGATTGACCAAGTCCGCACACTTCCTGCCTATCAAAGAAACTGACAAGATGGAGAAGCTTACAAGAACATACATCCGGGAGATTGTACGACTACATGGTGTTCCCATATCCATTATCTCCTATAGATATAGTAGGTTCACTTCAAGGTTCTGGCAGTCGCTATAAAGTTCCCTTGGAACCAGGCTAGACATGAGTACAACCTACCATCCACAAACCGACGGAAAAAGTGAGAGAACTATTCAAACCCTGGAAGATATGCTGTGAGCCTGTGTGATCAACTTTGAGAAGGCATAGGATACTCATTTACCCCTTGTCAATTTTTCCTATAACAATAGTTATCACACAAGTATTAAGGCTGCTCCATTTGAAGCCCTCTATGGCTGAAAGAGCAGATCCCCTCTGTGCTGGGCTGAGGTGGGTGACACCCAGTTAGCTAGAGGACGAGTTCCTGACAACACTCTCACAGGTCCGGAGATCATTCGGGAAACGACAGAGAAGATCGTTCAGATTCGTGAATGATTCAAAGCCTCTAGAGACGGACAGAAAAGCTACGCATACAAATGAAGGAAACCTTTGTAATTCCAGGTGGGAGACCGCGTTCTTTTGAAAGTCTCACCTTGGAAGGGCTTGATACGCTTCGAAAAGCATGGGAAGCTCAATCCGAGATACATAGGGCCTTTCGAGATTCTCGCTAGAATCGGCCCTGTAGCTTACAAAATCAACCTACCTCGCGAACTTAGTAACGCACATTCTAATTCCCACGTCTCGAACTTGAAAAAGTGTCTATCCGACGAGACTCTTATAATCCCACTCGACGAGATCAAGATCAACTAGAGCCTCAACTTCGTGAAGGAACCTGTAGAGATCATGGACCGAGAGGTTAAGCAGACGAAGCAAAGCCGTATCCTGATAGTGAAGGTTCACTGGAACGTCAAGCGAGGACCCGAATTCACTTGGGAGCGCGAGGATCAAATGAAATTGAAATATCCTCATCTTTTCGCTTAGTTATCTATAACTATTTATTGCTTAAACTCTAATTTCGGGACGAAATTCTCTCTAACGGGGGGATGATTGTAACAACCTGAAATTTCCACCTTGTACAAACCCTACATTTCAATCTAGTCAAAGTTACTTCTGATAACTTTTAGCACAGTTTAGAGTCTATTTGAGCATTCTGAGCTTAATTCATCAAAAGAATAAGTGAAAGGAAGTGTCAATTGAAATTGTAAACTATCAAACAAGCCCTAGCCATCATCATGTGGATTTTACGACCACACCATGTGGGTTTTAGGCCGTAAACACATGGTGGCCGTAAACCCCTTGTATATATATGACAGTCATTTTTCATTCATTCTTCACCTTCCAAGCTAGAGAAATCAGATTCTCTCCCAAGGATCTTCAAGATTTTTCTTCCAATTTTCACAAATGTAAGTAAACCCTTCTATCTATGTGTTGTTACATCACTTCTTCTTGATTCATCCTTGAATCCATCCACAAATTCCATCTTTTTATCTAGATCTTCAAGATCTTCAAGAACACAAAAGTGTTTTGGGCCGAAAACACCCCTCTTTAGCCTTCAAATTGTAAGTCCTTACCTCATTTACTTGTTTATTAGTTAAGATAATGAATTAAGGACTTAAAACACCAAGAATCCAAGAACAAAGGGAGTTTACAGCCAAGGCAATCTCCCTTGGCCGTAAAGCCTAATGATGGGTGCAATGTTGCCATAAACTCTTTCCTAAGCCTTGGAACCAAGTCTAGAACACTCCCAATACACTTATATGACCTTAAACATCGAATGGTAGAAGTCACCATGGGTTTACGGCCGTAAACCCATTAGGTCCGCAAACCCTAGGCCGTATACTCATGGGGAGTTTACTCTTGGACCATAAACTCCAAAGCAAGACCCTATAACCCTTAGATGCCACCTTATGATCTTCTAACACTTGAATCAAAGTGTTTTCCATGTTCTAGGGTGTCTTTACTTGCTTACTTAGTGGTAAAATCCCTAATTAGATACATATATGTGTCTTTATATGTTAACTAGGATCCATGTGTGTGCTCAAGTCTTCACTTGACACCTAACATCCAATACCACGTGTTCATCCAATCTACTCACTACAGGTGAGTTCATACCCCTTAATCAACGTTTTAAATGATTTTAAACGCTTTTATGGGGGGGGGGGGGGGGAGGGAATACAAGTTGAAACTTTATAGTTATTATATCAATCACATGTGATGAATAACTATGAAACAAATGGATTTACTATGCTTTTAACAGTCTTATCAAGCAAACTAGTTCAAACTGTTTATCAAACTCTTCTACATGTTAAACTCTTTATCAAACTCACTTTTACATATCTCAAACCTTTTTTTACAGCTTTAAACTTATACATTGTGAAAACCATGTCTAATACATATATGGTTATATAAGTAAGGATTGAAGGATTTAGGACAGACAACTCACTTTATTTCCTGTTCGTTGTTTGGTTGTGGACTTAGAGTGCCCTGTTGTTTGTCCGAGTGTCGTTGGATACTTAGTTATATATATTATGTATATATGTACAGATATAAAGGCTTTTATCTTAGTTCACTACATTTAGTCATACAAACAATTCTACTAGTAAACCACAATAGGTATAGTTTAGGGATATACTTCTCATTTCTTCTAGTTCAATAAAACATACAAAGAGTCAGTTCATTCATGAGTGAATACTTACTATTATGAGAAACTATACACCTATACTATGATGAAAATCTAAGAGAACTTACTATTATGAGAAACAATACAAACATACTATGAAGAGAAACAAATAGAGAATACTATTATGAGAAACTATACAAACATACTATGAAGAGAAACAGACAGAGAATACTATAACGAGAAACAATACATACAATACATCTAGTACATAAAATACATATACAAGTATACTATAACATAAATGTGAACCTGTGTTTTGGGGCATGTCATCACTGCCATGGCTCCATTTGTATCCAGAATCTCCTGGAGGGAGAGCGTGAATTTGCGTATAGATCTATACTGGATTGACTATCCTACACCTTTGCTGCTATCTATAGTGGGACCTGCAGGTCTTCGGGTGCCAAATGTCATTACTTCCGACGTCTTTCATCGTCATGTTTTTAGTTGATAACATGGT
Organism: Lactuca sativa; assembly: GCF_002870075.4. Lineage (NCBI taxonomy): Eukaryota > Viridiplantae > Streptophyta > Magnoliopsida > Asterales > Asteraceae > Lactuca > Lactuca sativa. The sequence goes on from NC_056630.2 coordinate 280,018,329, forward strand.
ACAATCAAATCACATAATACCTTGATATAAATCCGGTTTAAGGTGGTTAGTACAGCAGTAGTTACTATAATACAACACTACAGTATTATATTATTTTACCCTTTTGCATTCAGTTTGTGATATTCTCACGTAAACGGTAATGTATAAACTATATTTTGTTAATGATAGTTACACTTGGGAAAATTACACATTCTTACAAGAAGCAAACATACAAAATAGTCGAGCCTTGGTAGAAGGCTACTTTTAGTAGAAAATATAGGAGTTTCTAGGAGATTCAAACATTTAAAAACATTTGCAAACATCTACAAACTGTTACAAACTCTTACTTCAAACACTGTTACAAACATTTTGATACAAACAATGACACTAAAATGCTTATGAACTCACCAGCTTTAAAGCTGATAAACTCTTTCAAAATAACTTGTATTCTCAGGTCATTAGTAGACAGGTACCGATGCCGGATTTTGAGAAGATGGAGCACATTCAAGACTCATATTTTATTTTGATTCATATTTTTGGTGTCCTATAAACTGTACAAAACACTTGTATTAAAATACATTATTAATCCAATGGATAATGTTTTTTGCTTGTTTACTATTATTCTTTGTTGTGATACTATACATGATGTCCTCCACCCCTGAACGTTTCCGTCGTTCCGGTTTTGGGGTGTGAAAATTTCTCGCTTCATACATGGCCACCAGTAACTCAAACTCAGGTCTCTATACATCTTGGTGGCCCCCGGAGAATAGAGAAATGAGACTTATGAGCCACCTCCATGACTGTCTGTCTGACCCCACCAGACATCAGAACCCATACTTGACCGCATCGGGTCAATAATCCTCAACTATCCTGCACAAACTGGGTGTTCTCACTCCTGATCCTCTCCAGCTTCCAGTTCTCAGGTCGCATGCCCTCAACATGAGCATCTCTGATCAAACTCACAAGCGGAGAATTCACCGCTATTCTCATACATATCGCTGGGGTGGATGACCAAGTTGACTTGCGACTCAAGGTGTCCGCAACTACATTCGCTTTACCGAGGTGGTAAGGACCTCACAATCGTAGTCGTTGACAACATCCAACCACCTGTACTGCTTCATGTTCAGTTTCGGCTGATCCATAATGTGTTTCAAGCTCTTATGATCCGTATATATGGTACAACAGACTCCATATAGGTAATGTCTCCATATCTTGACAGCAAAAACCACCACTTCTAGATCCAAATCATGCGTATGGTATCTCGTCTTATGCGGCTTCAGTTGCCGCGATGCGTAGGCTATCACCGATGCATGAAGCATATCCTCCACTGTTTGGATTGTTCTCTCCGTCTGACCATCTTTCTGGGGATGATAAGCTGTGCAGAGAGCAATCCGAGATCCCGATTCACGTTGCATACTCTCCCAAAAATGAGAAATGAAGCGAGTATCATGATCGGAAATAATATTTAGTGGCACACCATGTATTGCAACAATTTCATCCAAGTATACTTGTGCGTATTTCTCCATTGGAGTTGTTTCACGCATGGCAAGAAAATGTGCACTCTTAGTCAGCCGGTCGACAATTACCGAAATGTTATCGTTCTGTCTCGCAGTCTTTGACAATTACGGAATCCATAGCTAATTCTTAAACATTTTCAATACACGTGGATCATCAAGTAAAATATCAGCATAATGTATCATCCTTTCCTTCATCACATTTTCTGGCTTTAAGGCCTCTATTTGCCATTTTTCTAGTTCATCATGAATAGTGAACTTTACCATAGTGTGAGTAGTAACATAACACACACTATTATGATAAACCTTTCTGCTAAGTGCATCAGCAACTACATTGGCCTTTCCAGGATGATACATGATTTCATAGTCATAGTCTTTGATCAGCTCCATGGATCGCTATTATCTCATATTCAAAGTTTGCTGACTGAATATATACTTGAGACTTTTGTGGTCAGTAAACAATTGGCGTTTTGTACCAAAAAGAAAATGCCTCCAAAATTTTAGTGCAAATACTACTGCAACGAGTTCGAGGTCATGGGTGGGATAATCCTTTTCATACTCTTTCAGTTGTCTTGAGGCATAGGCTATTACTCTACCACGCTGCATCAACACACAACTGAGTCCTAACTTTGAAGCATCGCTATACACGGAAAAATCATTATCACCTTCTGGGAGTGATAAGATCGGAGCATGAGTAAAAAGATCATCTAGAGTTGAGAAAGATTTTTCTTGGGCTTCACCCCATTCGAACTTTACTTCCTTTTGTGTAAGACTTGTGAGAGGTACAACTATACGTGAAAAATCTTTAATGTATCTCCGGTAATATCCCGCGAGACCCACGGAACTGCGGATTTCAGAAGCATTACGAGGCGCTTCCCAATTCTGAATGGCTTCAATTTTGGTAGGATCTACTGATATACCGTCACCAGAAATCACATGGCCTAGAAATTAAACTTGAGGAAGCCAAAATTCACATTTGGATAATTTAGCTTATAGTTTCTCTTTTTGAAGAAGTTCTAATATTTCACGAATATGAATGGTATGATTAGCTTCAGACTTGGAATAGATTAGAATATCATCAATGAATACGATGACAGATTTATCGAGCATTGGGCACATTCCCGATTCATCATATCCATGAATACAAAAGGATCATTTTTCAAACCGAATGGCATGACAAGGAATTCGAAATACCAATAACGAGTACGGAAAGCAGTCTTCGGTACATCCTGATCGTGTACTTTCAACTGATGTTAGCCAGACCTCAAATCAATCTTCGAGAAATAGCTAACACCCTGAAGTTGATCAAACAAGTCATCTATGTGAGGTATTGGATACTTGTTCTTGATAGTTACCTTATTTTGCTTGCGACAATCAATACAAATTCACACTGATCCATCTTTCTTCTTGACTAACAATACTGGAGCACCCCAAAGGAGAGTTACTCGGTCGAATAAAACCTTTGTCAAGTAATTCCAACAGTTGGATCATCATTTCCTTCATCTCCGCTGGCGCAAGTCGATAAGGAGTCTTTGCAATTGGGGCATCACCAGATACAAGATCAATTCAAAATTCTACTTGCGTATCTGGAGGTAGTCCAAGCAATTCATTGGGGAAAACATCAGGATATTCATTAACAACGGGAATATCATTTACAATTTTCTTCCCCTCTTTTGAAATATCAACTGTATAGGCCAGATAAGTAGAACACCCCTTCGATATAAATTTACGAGCTTTTAGGAAAGAGGTTATTTTTAAGATTTTAAGTCTTTTTCACCATAGACATAAATAGGATTCTCCCCTTCAATAGGAATGCTTGCTATCTTTTCATAGCACAAGAGTTCTGCACGGTTCTTTGAAAATCAATCCATCTCGAGAATAATATCAAAGTTGGGCAAGGAGATAGGAATCAAGTTAGCAAGAAAATTATAACCTTCAATTTCTATGACACAATCCCTATAGACTTTATCAGCAAGTAATGATATACTTCCCGCAGTATCTGTAACGCCCGTCGATCCGGGCTAGTCAATTTAGAGATAACAGGGGTCGGAAACTACTTTACAGAAAAATATTATTTAGAATAAATAATCTTAACCAAGGTGTAGAATATGTCTCAAGGTTTCTATACATATAAAGAACATCGGAATCCGAGTTATAACGAAGAGGTAATGGCACGTCGAAGTTTTACGGCAAAACCGACACGGCACCGGGAAGCGTAAATAGTGAATTTATGATAGAGCGAGTTTTAGCCTTAGAGATCTAAACTTAATTCGTAGAATACGTTAAACCGAGAGCGTCCATAAAAAGAACGCCCAAATCTGACTTCGTATGAAAAAGTTATGATTTTTCGAAGTTTCGGATTAGCACTATACAGCCCGAAATTCGAATAATAGATCGAGCAGTTTTTAGCCAAAATGACCTAAACGAGAATCGAAGATCTCGTTAAGAGTAGCGTAACGAGAAAAAGGTGGGCGAAAACGGACGTCGGATGAAGAAGTTATGAGAATTTAACGGACCAATCCTGTCTCGGCCTGTTAATAATGTAACTTTTAAAATAAATTCAAAATTAGCCGATGGAGTCTAAACGAAAGTTGTAGAGTACGTTCCCCCCTACGGGTGGATATAAAGAACGTCAAAAACGGAGCCCGTATGTGATAGTTATGATTTTTCTAAGTCGGGAGGGTGTTGTACGAGTTTGGGTGACGTGGCGCGATCACAACCGTTGCTTCCTCCCCAAGGCTAACCACCAGATGGTGACACGTGGCACATTACGCCCAGCATAATTTTGAGTATGCTCAGCATAACCATTGCGCTTAGTGTAATTTTTGAGTACTCTCGGCGTACTCGGCGCTGGCAGCCTATAAATAGAGGCGCAAATCTCCCGTTTTCTTCACAACTCTCCACTTCTTTCCTCCCAAATACCCCCAAACCTTCAAGGTTTTTCCCTAGCTCCTCCAAGGTGTTAGAAGCAAGTCCCGGGGCACCGGGAAGCTCCAAGAGGAGGAGCCTTTCGGCTCGGGAATGCTGCTCCAGCGAAGCCCGGTTTTCGTGAAAATCCGCTGTAAGTGTGCTATGCCTACCCTATCTTTAGTATAGCTTATGTTTCAATATAGTAATATTATTAGGACCTCAAAATAATTATTTGGGCTATTATAATGATTTATATAGGGTGTTGTTTAATTCTTATATAATAATAATAGCCAGACTATTAATTAGTTGCGGTTAACGTTAGAGTAAACTCTAGTGGTAATAATACTAGGTTTCGTCGAAGGAAATTATTTTTAAGAAGCGAAGCGCTGTTTGAGTTTGGAATCACCACCTTTTCAGGTGAGTGCATAGTTACTTTCATCTTACACATAGATGCGAAGTATGTTATATAAATTACGTGCTATATGTGCTTATTATTTGAATACGTGATGTCTATGCTGGATGAACGATTTTATACAAGATTTAAATGATTTAAACTGTATATGTATTTTATATCTACGATAATGTTCGGGTAAAACATGGGTAGATGTAATAGATGAAATATGAGTTGGATGATGAGTTGAGAGGTGTTATAGACTATGAGGTGAGGGTGAGAGGTGGACGATGTGAGAAGCCTTTTTCCCAAATGATGGCCCCGTCATTCAGCAGAGTATGGATGACAACCACAGACTATTCTAGACAGTCTAGTGGAACACTAGTAGGCTCGCAACCTGTAGGTGTTGTGAACGATGTATTCACCAGTGTACTCTAAAAATCCATTGACATGTATTGCGAGTGGATACTGTCGATAAACGAAATAGCCTTGGCAACTATAGATTTAGTGCCCGTTAAGTTAACCCTGGCAGCTATGGATTTAGTGCCCGTTGAGTAAACACTGGAAACGATGGATTTCATGCCGATTCCTTAGGATGATCCTTAGGAATGAATGAACGAGGAGTAGCTGATTCTTAGGCTAGATCCTTAAGAGTAAAGTAGATAATGGGGATGGGTAATTGGGTTGATTCTTTGATTGTTTAAACATAATAATTATATTATTGTGGGTTGAAAACCCTATGTACTCACCAGGTTTCCCATCATGACCCACTCAGTTTATTTATACCACAGGTATTGATATGAAGTCACATTACACTGAGAGATTAAAGAGATGTAGATCACTAGTGTAAATAAATGTAAATTCCGTTTATGCTTATGTTTATGTATTGACGATGACATCCCAAACATTTTAAATGAATAAAACTCGTTTCTCCGAAAATGTTTTAATAACGTATTTATCGTGTTTTTCTTGGGACAAATTCCACAACATTTTTATGTAAAGAAGTACTCTGATTTTTACAAAGCATAAAAAAATCGGTCTTTTCTGGCCGTAAAAATGGGGATGTCACAGTATCTACATGAGATGGTTGCGTGAGTGCATAGCAAGCAATTTGAAAGGAATGTGCAAACTCATGAGACACAAAAGAATATGAGGAACCAGAATCAAATAAGATGTGAGCAGGTCTAGAGTTGACTAGAAATGTACCGGTCACAACATTCGGATCTTCACGTGCCTCCTCCGTGGAAATTTGAAATGCACGACCTTTAGCTTTTGGCACCTCCTCCTTTTTAGTTAAAGTAATCTTTGGTTGTTGAACGAAAGCTTGAGTCCCCGCCATTTGATTAGTAAGAGTAGGGAAGAAGCGCATCCTGTGGCCAGTAGCACAACAAGCAAAGCATGTAACATTCTTCATCGGGAAAGCAGGCTTCATGTGGCATATTTCTCCACACCCATAACAGATCACTGATCCTTTTTCTAATTTTCACTCGCCCTGATGATTCTTTCCATAATGTCGACACGATGGTGAATGAAGAGAAAAAGATTGTGACCTACCGCGGCTACAAGAGGTATTATGAAATTGCACTTGTTTGCTGGGATCTGATCGAATAGATTGAGCTGATGGAATAGAGGAAAGAGGAACAGTTCGATCAACACGTGGATGCTTTAGAACAAAAAGAGTGGCACCACGTATTTCTAAGTCATGCTCGCTCTTTCGGGCATACTCAACAGCTTTATCAAATGACAATGCATCTCAAATAACAATGAAATCACGGACTTTATACCGTACTCCTTCCATGAATAACCGAATTTTATCGTCTTCAGTTGGAATATACTTTGCAACAAACTGTGCTTTTTGATTGAATTGAGTTTAATAATCATTTAGTCATTCCTCCCTGTTTAATCTCGAGGAATTCTTTCTCTAATCTTCTCCTCATATCTAAAGGACAATACTTTCCTGTCAAGCGTGTTTTGAACATTTCCCAAGATAAATTCTCTTGGTCATCCTTGTTGAGAGCTTTGAATGTTGCTTCCCACCAGACTAAGGATTCTCCAATGAGCATTATAGAAGCATAGATAGCCTTGTCTTCATTAACCACATGAGAGATACGAAATACTTTTTCTGTGTTCTCGATCCATGTAAGAACAACAATGGGATTAAGAACACCTAAAAAATCCGTAGCACCATTACTCTTGAAAGTTTTGCATGGGAGACATTTCGCCTCCCATTTGAAGATTCTACAGTGACTTTCTCTTTACTTTTATCACTATCCTTTTTATGTTCTTTAAGAGTCTTCCATATAACACCAGTAAGTCTATCCAAGAGTCGCTCCTCACGAGGGGATACTGGAGTATTTACTTCATCGAGATGAGGATCTCCACCCACATCTGGTGTCTCACTACTCACATGTTTAGCCATTATTCTGAAATTTTGGAGTAATCTAGTATTTTAGAATATTAGGGTTTATTATAACCTAATACTATAATTAAGTCTTTCCTATGGTTTGTATCCATATTCATACAACGAATCCATTCATATATTGAACTTCAAATAGTTTAAGTCTAAATACCAATCCGTTGGATTTTGTTCAATTAAACTACTACTCTAATACCATGATTGAGGAACCCCTACTTCTGTAATACCTTTACAATATTATTACTCCAAACATGCTACATGCATATTCATAATATAATTTACAGAAGTCTGGATACAAACCAACTATTAAGAATTTTTACAAGTTTTATGTATTACATAACTCCCCAGGAATTTATACACTAAGTACAAAAGTGATATTATTAACTATTTTATATCTTCTAACAGTACATAAATATACTGGATGCTTATCACCTGCAATAATTAAACACTGAGAAGGATAAGCAGGTGACGCTTAGTGAGTTCAATAACAATTAAAATATAACGTTATGCCATATATATATATATATATATATATATATATATATATATATATATATATATATATATATATATATATATATATATATATATGACAGAAACAAAGAGGGACAAAGAACAACAAATGTATATGTGTATCATATGTCAGGCTTTCCAAATCAACCAATAATTTGATCCAAAGATTTACAATCAATGAAACATAACAATTTCAACTTGATGTACATCAACAAAACTTCAGCCTAAGTGGTACATAAAATACAATTTTGGATTATCATTTTGCTAGAATATACAGGCTTTTAGCCCTACATAGCCCTATGCCAATACTAGAAGTTATACGAGTCATGCTGTACCTGGCCAAAAGCACAAAGCCAATACCAAAAGTAATACGAGTCGGGCTCTACATGATCAATGGTATAAAACCATAATAGATCAGGAAAGCACATTGAACATATAACACATGACATACAAGTGTCCCTATATTGAACTCACCGTGAAATAACCGAATGATAAAATGATAATTTGGGCAGCACTTCGTGTCTAAACATGAATTTCTTTGATGAAACCAGGGGTTTTTGTTGTAAACCGGGACTTGAGCGGGCAAAGTTTCAACTTGAAAAGATTATTTTCTCTGGTCTTTGGTGCGTTGGGACTTGCTTCGGGTGTTGGGGATGCTTCCTATGCATCAGGGGGTGTTAGGGTAGTTTGAAAGAGAGTAAAAGGTCAAAGATGTGAGAAATTGTAACCTAATTTCGAAGATCTTCCCATTCTATTTTTAGTGTCCGAAGTTCAGCATTACGTTGGGTGTAATTATCAGTACGCGGAGCGTACTGCGTAGCAACACTCTATGTTGAACGTAAGCCTAGTACGCAGGGCGTACCAAGTGGCATGGAATTGGTTTAGTTCTCGGGCCTCAGACGTGTCGCACTTGTATGATACGTGTGCATCGATTCTAGTACGTTGGGAATACGTTCGTAGTACGTTGTGCGTATATCTTTACGCTAAGCGTACCACTTGGTACGCTGGGCGTTACTCCAACCTCGAAGTTCTTGCCTAAAACTTCAAAAATTTATACTCTAAAACTTTCGTTTAGACTCCATCATCTACTTTTGAATTTATTTTTAATGTTATATTTTTAACAGACCGGAACAGGAAAAGTCCATTTAAATTCGTAAGTTCTTCATTCGACGTCCGTTTCCATCTGTCTTTTTACCTTTGAACTAGAATTGACAAGATCTTCTATTCTCATTTAGATTATGTCGGTTGAAAATCACTCGATCTATAATTCGAATTTTGAGTTGTACACTGCTGTGCCGAATCTAAGAAAAATCATAACCTCCTCATACGAAATCAGATTTGGATGTTATTTTTATGAAAGTTTTTGGTTTAACGAATATTAAGACTTTCATTTTGATGACTAAGGCTAAAAGTAGTTTATCGGAAACTCACATTTTACGTCATACGGCGTCGTGCCGGTTCTGTCGCGAAACTTCAATAAGTCATAATTTCTTCGTTATAACTTCGATTTCGATGAGGTTTTCATCTAAAAATTTTCTAACAATATAATATACAACTTTGAATTTTTATATGTTTGTTTATTTCGAAAATTGACTTTGTGATCGGAGTCTCGTAAGAATTTCCATCACTTTCTAAGTGATTCTAAACATAGTTTTACTTGAAATCCCATAAAATTATCTTGTTAGAACTCAACGCTCAAAATAATATATTATATATTAATATTCCCTTTTAAGCTATTAAGCTTACAAAACATGATAATTATACATGGTCCTTAATGTGTATGTTACAAATACCTCATCCTTTTAAGGTTTTCGTCCCCGAAATTACAACGATTTAAACAAATGGGGATATTTCTCTCTTATCTCATTCTTGGTTTCCTAAGTATAATTTGGGCCTCGTTATTGTTTCCACTTGACAAGTACCATCTCCACTTCTTCATTACGTAAATCAACCGTTCTTTCCTTTACGATCTCTTCAGCCTTTTTTACATATCTTAATTTATTTTCCAGTTTCACCTCGGATAACTGGACTGTTTCATCATATATGCTTAAACATTTACACATATAACTCACATTAAAAACATCATGAATACCTACCAAATCTTGCAACAATTCCAAACAGTATGCTTGCTTACCAATTCTATGGATAATTTTGAAAGGTCCAACAAATCCAGGACTCAATTTTCCTATCTTCCCAAATCGCATAATGCGTTTCCATAGGGATACCTTCAGCATTACAAAATCACCCAACTAGAATTCTATGAGTCGTCTTCTCTTTTCTGCATAGGACTTCTGTCGATCCTAGGCCGCTTTCATTCTTTCTCGTACAATTTGAATCTTGTCGGTGGTGTCTTGAATCATTTCCGGGCCTCCGAGGATTTTCTATCCTACATCACACCAACATAATGGAGTATAACATTTACGACCATATAATGCTTCATATGGTGGCATTTTGATTGAAGGGTGGTAACTGTTGTTATATGAAAATTCGACAAGAGGTAAGTACTTGTCCCAGTTACCAACAAATTCCAAGACACATGCACGCAACATATCTTCCACTATTTGGATTGCTCTTTCCGTCTGACCATCTGTATGGGGATAATAAGCTATATTGAGAGCAATCCGAGATCATGATTCACGTTGCAAACTCGCCCAAAAATGAGAAGCGAAGCGAGTATCACGATCGGAAATAATCTTTAGTGGCACGCCATGTCTTGCAACAATTTCATCCAAGTATACGTGTGCGTATTTCTCCCTTGGAACTGTTTCACGCATGGCAAGAAAATGTGCACTCTTAGTCAGTCGGTCGACAATTACCCAAACGCTATTGTTCTGTCTCGTAGTCTTGGCAATTTAGTAATAAAATCCATGGACAACTCCTCCCATTTCCACATGGGGACATTAATACTTTCTGGACTCCTGTATGGCTTTTAGTGTTTCACTTTAACTTGTAAGCATACTAAACATTCCTATATGTATCTTCTAATGTCTCTCTTTAATCCAGGCCACCAATAATAAGTTCATACAACATAGTACATTTTACTTGTAGCAGGATGTATTGACAGTTTAGACTTAAGGGCTTCATCCAAAATCTTTTGTCTAAATCCACCAATCTCTGGAACCCATAGCTAATTCTTAAATACTTTTAGTCCATGTGGATCATGAAGTAAAGTATCACCATAGTGTATCATCCCTTCGTTCTTCACATTTTTTTTTGGCTTTAAGGCCTCTATTTGCCATTTTTCTAGTTCATCAAGAATAGTGAACTTTATTGTAGTCTAAGTAGTAACATAACACACACTATTATGATAAAACTTTCTGCTAAGTGCATCAGCAACTACATTGGCCTTTCTAGGATGATACAGGATTTCGTAGTCATTGTCTTTGATCAGCTCCATGGCTCGCTGTTATCTCATATTCAAAGTTTGCTGACTGAATATATACTTGAGACTTTTGTGGTCAGTAAACAATTGGCGTTTTGTACCAAAAAGAAAATGCCTCCAAATTTTTAGTGCAAATACTACTGCAACGAGTTCGAGGTCATGGGTGGGATAATCCTTTTCATACTCTTTCAGTTGTCTTGAGGCATAGGCTATTACTCTACCACGCTGCATCAACACACAACTGAGTCCTAACTTTGAAGCATCGCTATACACGGAAAAATCATTATCACCTTCTGGGAGTGATAAGATCGGAGCATGAGTAAAAAGATCATCTAGAGTTGAGAAAGATTTTTCTTGGGCTTCACCCCATTCGAACTTTACTTCCTTTTGTGTAAGACCTGTGAGAGGTACAACTATACGTGAAAAATCTTTAATGTATCTCCGGTAATATCCCGCGAGACCCACGGAACTGCGGATTTCAGAAGCATTACGAGGCGCTTCCCAATTCTGAATGGCTTCAATTTTGGTAGGATCTACTGATATACCGTCACCAGATCACATGGCCTAGAAATTGAACTTGATGAAGCCAAAATTCACATTTGGATAATTTAGCATATAGTTTCTCTTTTTGAAGAAATTCTAATATTTCACGAACATGAATGGTATGATCAGCTTCAGACTTGGAATATATTAGAATATCATCAATGAATACGATGATAGATTTATCGAGCATTGGGCGCATCCCGATTCATCATATCCATGAATACAGAAGGATCATTTGTCAAACTGAATGGCATGAAAAGAAATTCAAAATACCCATACTGAGTATGGAAAGAAGTCTTCGGTACATCCTTCTTGTGTAATTTCAACTGATGTTAGCCAGACCTCAAATCAATCTTCGAGAAATAGCTAACACCCTGAAGTTGATCAAACAAGTCATCTATGTGAGGTATTGGATACTTGTTCTTCATAGTTACCTTATTTTGCTTGCAATAATCAATACACATTCACACCGATCCATCTTTCTTCTTGACTAACAATACTGGAGCACCCCAAGGGAGAGTTACTCGGTCGAATAAAACCTTTGTCAAGTAATTCCAACAGTTGGATCGTCATTTCCTTCATCTCTGCTGGCGCAAGTCGATAAGGAGTCTTTGCAATTGGAGCAGCACCAGGTACAAGATCAATTCGAAATTCTACTTGCCTATCTGGAGGTAGTCCAAGCAATTCATTGGGGAAAACATCAGGATATTCATTAACAACGGGAATATCATTTACAATTTTCTTCCCCTCTTTTGAGATATCAAATGTATAGGCCAGATAAGTAGAACACCCCTTCGATATAAATTTACGAGCTTTTAGGAAAGAGATTATTTTTAAGATTTTAAGTATTTTTCACCATAGACATAAATAGGATTCTCCCCTTCAATAGGAATGCTTACTATCTTTTCATAGCACAAGAGTTCTGCACAGTTCTTTGAAAATCAATCCATGTTGAGAATAATATCAAAGTTGGGCAAGGAGTGTCACACCCCAAAACCGGAACGGCGGAAACGTTCTTGGGTGGATGACGTCATGTCAAGTATCACAACATATGCAATATAGTAATCAAAGTACAACAACCATTGCATTAATAGTAATAGTTTTACATGGTTTAAATTACATAGAAAACATCAAGTAATACAAGTAATAATATAGGTGCAGCTTGGTACTAAACTGTCTTCACCAAAAGCGCCTGAGATGTACCAGTCTATTGCTGACTTGAGAATACAAGTTATTTGAAAGCGAGTATCAGCATTTTTACAAATCCTGGTGAGTTCATAAGTATTTAGTGTCATTTTATCCAAATAACTTTATATAAGTAGTAGTTTTAAAGTATACAGTGAATTAGAGTCCTTTCTAGAAAATCCTATATTTTTTAATTAATAGCAGTCTTCTACCAAGACTGGACAGAGTTATGTGGTATAAAGTAATTTTCCCTTAAACACTATCATTACCAAAATACGGTGATTGATTTTAAAGAAAGTAGGAGAATATCAAGGAAAATAACATATGCCTCAGCTGTGAAGACTGCTGACTAAGGCAGAAGAAATCATAGACTCCAGGAGAGTATCGACTGAACGACACGCCTGGCTCAGTCTAACAAAAGGAGACAGAGACCCCAGATTGTATCAAATGAAAGATACAGCTAGCAAGGTCTAAAACAGTGAATACAGAACCTAGACAGTATCAAATGAAAGATACAACTAGCACGGTCTAAAACAGTGAATATAGACCCCAGACAGTATCAAATGAATGATATGTCTAGCGAAGTCTAAAAACAGTGAATACAGTGATTACAGTGTATACAGTGAATACAGTGTTAAAACCTGTTACCTTAAGGCCATGAATTATAAGGTAAGCCCGAGATACATGTAACCATACTGATAGACACTAAGGAACTAGACGCCCTGCAAGCGTCTGTGTAAGTGTGACATTTGTCACCCCTTAGCTTGGTAGGTCGTGGACTGTAGCTAGCAATCAGGGTGTGGGGGTGTCAATCCCGTATAGATCTATACACACAATGTCCGCTCTCCCTACAAGAGACTCTGGTTACCAACTTGACAATGGAGAAGCTCGTGTACTGAATATGTATCTCGTGTAGTGAGATCTGATGTATAATACTGGACTAATGATAGAGACTCATAACTGAACTGACTAATATAAACCTATATGTCTATGCTTGTATACATAATATATAACTAATGATCAAACGACCTTCGGACGGACATCCGATCCCACCAGACCACATCTCAACGAAGAAAAGGAAATATGGCGAACAAGCCTTCCTAATTCCTTTAAAAATTACTTATATATATATATATATATATATATATATATATATATATATATATTTATATATATATATATATATATATATATATATATATATATATATATATATATATATACAAGCACAGGCATACATTTAACTAAGTAGAAGCATTTAGCGAAGTTTAAGTGTTTAACGAAGTAGAAGTGTTTCCCAAAGTATAAGTGTTAACAAGTAGGAGCTTATCGTGAAGTAGAAGCGTATTGTGAAGTATAAGCGTATCGTGAAGTATAAGCGTATCGTGATGTATAAGCGTATCGTGAAGTACGAGCGTATCGTGAAGTATAAGCGTATCATGAAGTAGGAGCGTATCGTGAAGTATAAGTGTATCGTGAAGTAGGAGCATTTCACTAAGTAGAAGTGTTTCGCAAAGTAAAAGCATATCACGAAGTGGTAGCATTAACTAAGTATAAGTGAAGCAGTAGTATCTTAACCAAGTAGGAGTATAAAAACATGTGAGAAATCTTTGATGAAAACTTTGGAAAACCTTTATACGGCAGAAAATCATGAATTTGTATTCTTTTTGTAAAATAAGTTTGAAAACCTTTAGAAATCCTTTGAAAACCTTTCATAAATGCATTTGGTTATAGCTTTGATAAACAATATAAGTAAAGTTTTGAACAAGTAAAGATATTTGATAAAACCATTTACAGTTTCAAATTTGGTAAAACAGTTGACAGTGTAATAAGTCCTTGTGCATGCGGGTTATCAATCACATGTGATTGATATGATAACTGGCATGTTTAACTTGTATTCCCCCCCATAAAACATGTAAAAACATTTATAAAGATTCATTCAGGGGTATGAACTCACCTGATGTAAGTGGATTCGACGAAGGTGCCGGTTGGGTGCTCGGTGTCAAGTAAAGACATGAACACACTTAGTGACCTATTAACATATGATGACATATGTTTACATACAATTAGTACATATAATGCTAATTAAACAAGTATACGCATCCTAAAGTGCGAAAAACACTTTGATTAAGTGCTAGGGGTGTCCTGGGTAACATTTAAGGGTGTGTATGGCTTGGATAAGGAGTTTACTCTCCTAAAACTCACCTTATGTGAGTTCATGGTTGGGAGGCCACATCCCCCATGAGTTTACGGCCGTAAACTCATGGGAGGAGTGTTTTTGACATCCTTCAAGTCTCGTATGGGTTTAGAAGTGGTTCTAGGGAATTATACAAGGCTATAGGGGTGTTTAGGGGTCCAAGAGTATACTGCCTTGGAGTTTACGGCCTAAAGGCCACTCCTTGGGAGTTTACGGGCGTAAGCCCTATGGCTTATGGTAGTAAACTCTCATACACCCCATTCCTTGATTTCTAGGCCTTTGGTTTAATTCTAACAATTTCTAGTAAGGGTATAGAGCTCTTTAGGGGGCTTAAACTCCCATTTTGCATGAATTAGGGGAGTTTACGGCCTAAACACATGCTTGGGCTGTGAACTCTATTTTACCCCACAAATGCATGCGTTTAATCACTCCTAACCCAAAATAGCAAGCCCCTAAGCCATATCTTAAGTCTAAATGTGATTTGGAAGTGATTTTGACGCTTGATTTGCATGTTTTGAGGAGTTTACGGCCTAAGAATGCTCTTGGGCCGTAAACCCTCTTTCAAGCCCCTAAACTTGTTGATTTGAGGGTCAAACACTTCTAAGCTTAATCCTAAATTAGTTTCCAAGCCTAAGGGAGGGAGTTTTGGGCATTTTGGCTCCATTTAAGGTGTTTACGGCCTAAGGAGGTTCCTAGGCCATGAAATCCTTTTAATTGGCTTTCTTGGGTGATTTTTGAGCCATATCAACAAGCCATGATGTTTAGAATAAGTTAGGGTAAGGGGACTTACGTTTTGGAGGCAGAAATTCGCGGTTTTGAGTCGGAAATGAGCTAGAGAGAGAGGGTAGATGGAGGAAATGGGTTTAGGGGGGTAAAAGCTTCAAATGGAGTACTTAACTCCCTATATATATACCTTGGGTGTTGCACCCGGTATACGACTACCCGATACTAAAGTTTACAGACGTTTAAGTTTTTTACCCGGTTAAATGGTCGTAATAAAAATTAACTTTTTCCAGTTAAATGGAAATGTAAGTTACTTGTCTTTATTTAATTTATCACGACGATAACATAAGATATAAATAAATAAATAAAACATTTATTTATTTGCCGACATCAAATTAACGAACTTTTATAAAATGGATATATTCTGTTAACGGAATCGGGGGTTAAAAATGACAGAATAAATTTCGGGTTGTCACAAGGAGATAGGAATCAAGTTAGCAAGAAAATTATAACCTTCAATTTCTATGACATAATCCCTATAGACTTTATCAGCAAGTAATGATATACTTCCCGCAGTATCTGTAACGCCCGTAGATCCGGGCTAGTCAATTTGGAGATAATAGGGGTCGAAAACGACTTTTTGGAAAAATATTATTTAGAATAAATAATCTTAACCAAGTTTTAGAATATGTCTCAAGGTTTCCGTACATATAAAGAACGCCGAAATCCGAGTTATAACGAAGAAGTTATGGCACGTCGAAGTTTTACGGCAAAACCGACACGACACCGGGAAGCGTAAATAGTGAATTTACAATAGAGCGAGTTTTAGCCTTAGAGATCTAAACTTAAGTCGTAGAATACGTTAAACCGAGAGCGTCCATAAAAAGAACGCCCAAATCTGACTTCGTATGAAAAAGTTATGATTTTTCGAAGTTTCGGATTAACACTATACAGCCCGAAATTCGAATAATAGATCGAGCATTTTTTTAGCCAAAATGACCTAAACGAGAATCGAAGATCTCGTTAAGAGTAGCATAACGAGAAAAAGGTGGGCGAAAACGGACGTCGGATGAAGAAGTTATGAGAGTTTAACGGACCAATCCTGTCCGGGCCTGTTAATAATGTAACTTTTAAAATAAATTCAAAATTAGCCGATGGAGTCTAAACAAAAGTTGTAGAGTACTTTCCCCCCTACGTGTGGATATAAAGAACGTCAAAAACGGAGCTCGTATTCGATAGTTATGATTTTTCTAAGTCGGGAGGGTGCTGTGCGAGTTTGGGTGACATGGCGCGATCACAGCCGTTGCTTCCTCCCCAAGGCTAGCCACCAGATGGTGACACATGGCACATTACGCCCAGTGTAACTTTGAGTACGCTCAGCGTAACCATTATGCTTAGAATAATTTTTTAGTATACTCGGCGTACTCGGCGCTGACAGCCTATAAATAGAGGCGCAAATCTCCCATTTTCTTCACAACTCTCCACTTCTTTCCTCCCAAATACCCCCAAACCTTCAAGGTTTTTCCCTAGCACCTCCAAGGTGTTAGAAGCAAGTCCCAGGGAACCGGGAAGCTCCGAGAGGAGGAGCCTTTCAGCTCGGGAATGCTGCTCCAGCGAAGCCCGGTTTTCGTGAAAATTCGTTGTAAGTGAGCTATGTCTACCCTATCTTTAGTATAGCTTATGTTTCAATATAGTAATATTATTAGGACCTTAAAATAATTATTTGGGCTATTATAATGAGTTATATAGGGTGTTGTTTAACGCTTATATAATAATAATAAGAGCTAGACTATTAATTAGTCGCGGTTAATGTTAGACTAAACTCTAGTGGTAATAATACTAGGTTTCGTCGAAGGAAATTATTTTTAAGAAGCGAAGCGCTGTTTGAGTTCGGAATCACCACCTTTTCAGGTGAGTGCATAGTTACTTTCATCTTACACATAGATGCGAAGTATTTTATATAAATTACGTGCTATGTGTGCTTATTATTTGAATACGTGATGTCTATGCTGGATGAACGATTTTATACAAGATTTAAATGATTTAAACTATATATGTATTTTATATCTATGATAATGTTCGGGTAAAACATGGGTAGATGTAATAGATGGAGTATGAGTTGGATGATGAGTTGAGAGGTGTTATAGACTACGAGGTGAGGGTGAGAGGTGGACGATGTGAGAAGCCTTTTTCCCAAATGATGGCCCCGTCATTCAGCAGAGTATAGATGACAACCACGGACTATTGTAGACAGTCCAGTGGAACACTAGCATGCTCGCAACTTGTAGGTGTTGTGAACGATGTATTCACCGGTGTACTCTAAAAACCCATTGACATGTATTGCGAGTGGATACTGTCGATAAATGAAATAGCCTTGGCAGCTATAGATTTAGTGCCCGTTAAGCAAACCCTGGCAGCTATGGATTTAGTGTTCGTTGAGTAAACCCTGGCAATGATGGATTTCGTGCCGATTCATTAGGATGATCCTTAGGAATGAATGAACGAGGAGTAGCTGATTCTTAGGGTAGATCCTTAAGAGTAAAGTAGATAATGGGGATGGGTAATCGGGTTGATTGTTTGATTTTTTAAACATAATAATTATATTATTGTGGGTTGAAAACCCTATGTACACACCAGGTTTCCCAACCTGACCCACTCAGTTTATTTATATCACAGCTGTTGATATTGTCACACCCCCGAACCAGACGGCGGAAACGTCCGAGGGCTGTTGTGACTCAATTGAATACCATCACAGTGAATATACATGAAACATAACATCTTTCATCACCATGCATTGAAATATTACAATTGGTAGTGGTTACATTTAGTACATTGTTTCAAAACATTACATTCCCAAAAAGTAAATTGTTCGATACTAGTTAAACAAACAACAAGACATCACCGAGTACATTTTTCCTTCGATTTACCTGTTACCTGAGAATACAAGTATTTTGAAAAACGTCAACATATAAAAGGTTGGTGAGTTCATAAGTAATGTTTAAAAGATAGTGTTTGTATTATTTTGAAAAACCACCAGAAAATCCGATATTTTCTGAAAAGATTGTTGCCAGTAAGAAAAAGTGTGAAGATCCGTAAGTATGCTTGTTTATTTCTACAAGTGTGAAAACTGTTTGACTTGGTATGCATCACGTAGGTGTAAGTGTTGAAATCCCTAGGAAAACCCGATGTTTTCCTAATACTTTAAA
The DNA here is from genome assembly GCF_002870075.4 of Lactuca sativa. Classification (NCBI taxonomy): domain Eukaryota; kingdom Viridiplantae; phylum Streptophyta; class Magnoliopsida; order Asterales; family Asteraceae; genus Lactuca; species Lactuca sativa. The sequence goes on from NC_056630.2 coordinate 280,037,288, forward strand.
TTACGCGTTTTATATATTGTTATACCATTACGACGTGTGTATTCGACGATTCCAGGTGACATTGGATTAAGTATGGGTGGTGAGTTGTTATAATCACGCATTAATGAAAATGTCTAGCTTATAACTATACAAACGATCCCTTAGGCATCGTCTGTACTACTCACCTGATCCAACCACCCTGACTTCCCATAGCCCCACAACCTAGGAAGAAAAGAGGTGCGAAGCCCCCGTTAATTCCACGAGTCGTTAAAGGCTATCGTGAATGCGAAAGGCCCTTGTGATGGGTTTTATACAAACAATCCCATGTGTACATGCAACCCTAGCATTGGATCTATGTTTTCACTATTAGATACACAACATTATGAACACATAATAAAACCCTAATTCTAGCATATAGTAATCATATTAACATAAGAATAGGTTTATAATATTACCTTGATTGTTATGTAGCAATAACAATCCCAAATCTCCTTGTATTGACTTTGGAAGGCTTAGATTCACAAGTGTCACTCCTCTAATGGTTCACAAACACCAAGAGCAAATGGAGAAGATATAAAGAGAGAGGAGAGGTATAAGAATTCATCCCTAAGATGCCTTGGGAAGGTCTGGACGAATTATGAGCCAAAGGGGTGTTTATATATAGGTTTAGAGATAGGGTTTCAGTCCTTATCCTTATCTAGTTGCTTGCCCACCAAGCAACCCATAAGATAAGCCTTGAATCCTTATCATGGTCGAATTCTAAGTCCTTATCACCTCAAATTCGTCCAACCTATCCTTAGGATAATCCTTACCCTATTTTGTAACTTTCACATAATTACAATTCAGCCCCTCTAGTTTAATTAATTACATTTGATCACAAAATTAATTCTTAATTAATTATTGACCAATATTAATTAAACAAATATGATTTCTCCTTTAATATATTATTCTTATAACATATTAATAAATCATAATAATCTCTCTCTCTCTCTCTCTATTATTTCTCCAGTCAAGTTGCTTTGGTGAAGGCAACCCAAAAGGACCATGTACCATCGGGTCAAGTACATACCAAAATAGTTATGGACTTAGACACTAATCCAACAGTCTCCCACTTGGATAAGTCTAACAACTATTTTGCATATGACTTCAGATCCTGATCTGCAATCGTAGCTTTCCAAAGCCGTTGTCAACTCTGATCCTATCAAATACGCGTGTCCTTAGATAAGGGATCATATATTCCTCCATTCTAGATATCATATGAGATATGATTTCAAATCATTCTCTTTGTACTATATCTCGATTTCCGATTTATGACGACTGACTAATTGAACAAATCAAATTAGCCCTAGCCCGGCCGAGCATTTACGTTTGTCATCACTAAATCATCGAGGGGCCCAAAGATATCGCTTTTATCCTACTTTGGATAAAATGAACGGATAAACTTTGATACAATGCTTGCTTGCACTCACTCACCAAATCACACACAACAATATGTTTTATAACACCAAGTTACTAGTGTGTTTACATATTATCAATGTGCAACCGATTTGCAAGATACAACTCACACATCTCGGTTTCAAGAATATAAGATGTTATTGTTGGATTAATGTCTAAGTCCATAACTATAATTGGTAAGACTTGACCCGACCCGGCATGGTCCATTTGGGTTGCATACCATCATGCACTTGGATGAGAGAAATAAGACACTTATGGTTATTAATATATTATAAGTTCTAGTATATTAATAATAAGAATAATAAGATTATTTAATTAGTATTGATCAAGAATTAATCTAGGATTAATTAAGTGATCAAAAGAAGACTAATTAAATATATGGGTTGATTGTGTAAATCATCCATACTTGTATAGTGGGCTAATGCTCCATGGATAATCAAGTTGGGCCAAAACCCATAGGATGATCCATGGATGCTCCATGGTGTATTTGTACCCATGGATCATGGAAATGAAAGGCCATGTCAATTAGGGTTTACATGGTGTAACCCTAACTATATAAGCATCTTATTCTTGACCAAAATTGGCCACTAGTGTGTGTGAAGAGAGGGCTAGCCGATTTTGAAGAGTGTAAGAATTCTCTCAAGTTATTCTAAGTGTTTTGATGATTGTGATTCCATTTGAGGTGTCACACTTGGGGCACTAGGCACTCAAGCTTCATGAAGACATTCTACACCAAAGAGGTATGTATTCTATCTTGCTATAGTCATTGTTTTGTATGCTAGATTAGGATAATACCTTGGAAGTTCTTATTTGCATGTATAATAGAGAAAACATAGATCCAAGGTATTTAGGGTTGCATGTACACTTAGGAGTGTTAGAATGCTCAAAACCCAACAGTGGTATCAGAACCTAGGCTTGCTTTCTCTTATACTTGATGCAAATTGCTGAAAAATGCTGAAAAACTCGATTTTCGGGCTTTCTGGGCACTGTACTCGCCGAGTCCACTGATGAACTCGCCGAGTACATGAGTAAAATCATCCTACTCGCTGAGTAGGTTGATGCCACTCGCCGAGTAGGAGCCCCAGACAGCATACATTCGATGTTTTTGGCTAGAAATTGACTAGGAACATTACCCTAAGTTGTTTTTGAACATATAAACTTGTTTTTGATGTGGTAATGTTCATGCTAATCCATTTTCAAAGATAATTGTCAATAGATTCATGTTTTGTATTAGTTTAAGGTTTAGACTAATTACATGAAAAAGTTTGATTTGAATTATCTTGTTCTTATGAGTTGCTTAGATTAATAGAAATGTTGAGTGAAATAGTTGATTTCAATCCATTTTAATCTAAGAGTTGAGTATAAAATGTGTTTGTGTAACTTGTCCTCAAGTTACATGAAGAGTCACATTAAAGACTCATAAAACTCATAATAGTTGGCAATGGTTACAAAATGAAGAGTCTTGTGTCATTGAATAACTTTTTATGACTCCATAACTTGTCCTCAAGTTATGGAAGTTCAAGAGTCACTTCATTAAAAGAAAAATATGTAACCATAATTAAATCCATAAGTTATAAAATAAAGAAAAAGTTAGTTCTTTTATTAGTTTAAAGTCTTCCATAACTTGTCCTCAAGTTATGGAACTTGAAGAGTTTTTGGATTAAAACTACTTTAAACACATAAGTTATGGAATTAATTAGTTTTGAATAGTTTCAAAACTTGCCCTCAAGTTTTTGGAATTTGAAAAGTTTTCAAGTATGAATACTTTAATTCCAAGTTAGCCCTTAGAATTTTAAAAGTTAAAATTCAACCCTTATACTTTATAATATTATAAGTTAATAATATATATATGTATAAGAGTAAAGTCAGTCTTACCGCTAGTACGCCTCATTCACGAAGCCGGTCTATAAGGTGGGTATAAGGTTGTTGCCTATAAAATGGCAACTTAATGGGTGTCCACTCTCACCCACCGCTTGCTTGACTGGTGGAGGGTCGTTAGCCGAACGGGTTTGACAGGACTAGAATTCTCCCTTCATTAAAAGTATTAATGATAATACTAAGTAACTAAACTCTTAATAATACCCAATCTTAGTTACTTAGGAAAAATGTGAATAAGGTGCTAATCCATGAAATTACACTTTACACTTTGTCTAAGTCGTTAGTGGAGCGTGTGTGGTTAACCGGCACACTAACTTGGACTTAACAAGGTAGGTAAAGGGTGACTTAATATTTATCATAGTATCGATGGAGCGTGTGTGGTTAACCGGCACATCGATTGAGGGGTAATTTATTAAGGGTACCAAGTGATTTGCATGGTTACTTCACACCTTGTTTTGTGATCCTCGGCATCCCAGTCACAAAACCTGAAGGGCACACTCGAGATTGAAACATGCCTTTGAAGAGTTCAATGAATCTCAAAGATCTAGGAGTTTCAAAACCAATTAAAACCTAATAATACATTTCGTTTATCTTGGTGGAAATTGGTGAATCGTCATTCACCTACCTTCAAATATTTTATAGCTTGGATTACGGCATACCTCTTCTAAGTTATAAAATAGTTTGTTGGGTCCTAGCCTTAATATTTCATATTGGGTGTCATATTAAGGACTTTAAAATCAACTATCTTGAATATCTCCCAAAAGATGTCTGGTTTAGACACCTATGATCTTCCCAAATCTCTTGAAACAAGGTTTCCTAGTGAAGATGATGTCCCATGGATATCATACTTCTTTCACCTCCTCCAATTATTCTCCCCAACCCACAAGTTCTTGAAAAGTTTAAGGTCACTCAAGCCTTATTGGCAAGGCAAGGTCTAGGTGTGAACACATCTTGGAGATGTAGTCACATATTGACAAGTCGGGAGAGTTGGGTGTCAAAGTCTTGAGAAAGTTGGTGGTTCAATCACTTTCTAAGTCTCATAGTGAGTTCCTTTGGGACACCTATGAAACAGACTATGACAAGACCCTTAATGATCTTATCTATTTGCTAAGATCAACTTCCTAAAACTTTATGGACATTGAAAATGATGACATTGGATATCCAGTAAAGCATTCTCTTCCCAATGGAAAGGGATCGGCCATAGTCAACTCGGTTGACCAAATGGTAAAGAGAAAAGCTAAGTCTGTGATAGTCCCGTGTACCTTTATCAAAGGGTCCATATGTTTATATTGCCAAAGGAAGGGGCATTGGTTGCGAAGCTGCCAAATTTACCTAAGGATGTTAAAGTCAATAAGTTTGACTCTACTTCGGGTAAAGTCCACTGTCTAACTCTGTTAAGTTTCTATTATGAGATTCTTGATACATGATGTGACTGGGTCACATGGTGATGTTTTAAGAATCAAAGAAAAAGTGAAGAAACTTAAAGAAAGAATATGCTGAATCTGATGGCGTAGATGGATTTCTATCGCATAGTTTGAAGATTGGATTCTCGAGCTACTTCTTAGGAGTTATGATATATTGCTAAGGAATAGATAACAACAAGTTTTCATATGGATTGTAAGGATAAGTTTTCCGCAAAGTTTTAAAAATAAAAAGATAAATTTTGATTTTATTTATTTTAAAGTATCCTTACAATGGCATTTGAGGAAAAATTGTTGGTTATATGATTCCATTAAGAGCAAGAGTGGAAATATGAAATTGATTCTTTCATTTGTGGTAATGTCTAGATTTACCAAATAGGGAAAGATTCTCATCACCCAAGTTTCAAGTGGACCGGAACTTGGAATCATGCAAGTTGTATAGCATGATAAATGAGAACTTTCAAGTTTTGGAAAAATTAAGACTAATTACTCGTTCACATGGATGTGTGAGTCAAGTAAAGGACTAAAGGATCGAGTACACATTCTTGTGCACTGATTAAGTCCACCACAAAAGATTGATAAGACTATTCGTCATAGTTTACTAAAGCTCAGTAAATATGATTATACTTACAAGCTTAAGTGTAACTCTGAGACATTGGAAAAGGTTCCAATGTATGGCAGGGTGAATAAGAAGAATCAAATTAGGCAGAAGGATAAAAGTTTCTCATATCTGAAAAGATGGGAGAGTACTTTAGTATCAGTTTTGTGATCATCTTAATGATTAAGAAACCATATCAAAATTAGTTCTCTAAGGAAATCTTAGTGCATTCTTATGACTAAGAAGAGGAACTTGAATTGTTGAAATGGTTAAATCGAGAAGATGAGTCATACTTCGTTCCAATACAAGTCTTAGAGTCATACTCCAAGATTGTAACTTGAGTGACATGTCTCAAAAGAAGGTTTAAAACACTTGTCAAATGTAAGAGTAAAAGTTTTCTACTCTTGTACATTTGAAATTGGTAAGTTGTGATGTTTTGGATAAAACAAAGACCAACTTAGGCCAATTGTGTGAAGTGTTTTTCTTGATTAGAATCCGCACTATCTCTTGGATGTTTGACAAGGGAGTCTTATATGTCAAGAGGACAGTGGGAGTCTTAAAGGTCTTGAAAGTCTCAAGAAATAATCAAGAATAAAACCTGAAGTTCTTCACTAGCACACGACTTGAGGTTTATAACCTATCGTGTTGACATATCTGTGCCCATTCCAGTTAAAGTTGGTTTTGCATATGAGTTCTTAGAGTTCTCAGTTTGTTGCATAACAACTTGGAAGCAATGGCAGGCCCTTAAGCTGCCAGGTGGCAAGAAGTTAAGATTGAGTTCAATCCATATGGTTTTGGATTTGTCATTATCTTTGTCTTGTGATTATGGTTTGACAAATTCATATGGGTAGGAACTCATACACCATATAAATCTAAGTGTCATAAGGTTTCTCTCCGATTCATGAAAATGATGGTGAGGAAACACTTTCACTAAGTAGATTTTAGCTAGATAGCAATTGTGATATTTGCATTCTCAAAGTCGTTAGTGGAGCGCGTGTGGTTAACCGGCACACTAACATGGACTTGTGAGAAGTGGCAAAAAGGTCTAACCATTATGATTACGGCATACCTCTTCATAATTGTTTAGATACACAAGTGTGCTATCTAAGGGAAGGTGTATGATTTTGATAAAGTCTTATCAAAACAATCTAGTATCAGAAATCTAAACTTTGGTAAGAAAGTCAATAAAGTATTGATTTCTAGAAGTCCAGCTGATTTCTGGGTACATGTCAAAGCTAGTGGGAGCATAAGTGTTATGCTAATAATCATCATGTTAGTGGGAGCATGATAATTATGATAAGTATTGCAAGTTAGCAATGTTAATTATAGAAAACAAAAGTTTCAATTGGGAAAAAGTTGTTTTGCTATAATTAAGGGAGAGGAAATTATACTTCATCTCAAATCTATAAGCTTAGATCATGAGGTTTTAATCATTTAGTCAAGGATATATATATGAATTTCATGTTGGAATGACTCAACATAAGGAAATTCTGTATATGAGTCCATTATTTGCGTTCTAAAATTCAATTATGATTACGGCATCCCTTTTCATAATCTGAATTATGAGAAGACATCATGAATCGTGTCCCATATGCTTCGGATATAGGATCGATTACATGTGCTATATTCATCCGTTCTAAAATTTTCCAAATGCCTGGGGCATTAAGAAGGGAAAAGGTTTAGAACTGGATATGACTAAAAGGATTAAACAATTGTCGAGGACAATCTAAGGTTTACCAAAGATTGGTTACTCAAGGACAAGTGGAAGTATAGTGATAATTCTGGAAGGACCATATTGACATAGTCTGTAAGGAGGCAACTCTTGTTCAGAAGTGATGGTCAAAATGGAATCTGGAAATGTTTCAAAGTTAGGATTTTCAATCTGTGTAAGATTAAGGAAACTTAATGCAAGAAGGATATTTCCAAGGAGTTGATCTCCTTTGGAATACTCTGTAATGTTTGTTGTCAAGTCTTTATGAATTTGTGCATAATCATTACAAGAGGATCAATGCATATAAGTTTAGAATCTAACAGATTTCAGTAAATGGCATGAATTTGGAATTCTTGCATTTGCAGTAAGGATTTGGGAGTGTGAAAAGAGAATCACTTGAAGTAATGTTCAATTGATCTAGTTCACAAAGTAAAGATCATAGACAAACATAGTATGCATACTTGGTGTATGGCATGACTAGTGTTTAAGAAAACATAGTGTACATGCTTGGAGCATGGGACAACTATTGTTTTAAATTCAAGAATAAAGTTGATAGCTGAAACAGTATACAATGAATAATGTGTAATCATATGGTGATAAATAAAAGGTGTTTTATTTATATTCAAAGGGTTGATACCATATTGGATTCTATTATTATTGTGTTTCACTTTGCATGTTTTGACTTCCCGAATAAACTGGGTTATTCTTCCGGAATGACTAAGTTATTCAAACCATCCACAGTCGGTCATATGTTGGAAGTAGATATGAATTAAGACTGTCATGATGGGTTGTAGAGGTCTAAGGTGTTGGACAAGGCTACAGCAATCATGAGTGCTCATAAGTTCTGAGTATTGGATTCAACCCGCTCTCATTGGAATCACTTCATGGATTTTATCACGAGTGATCATGAGACGATAATATCTTATATTCTTCAAACCTAGAGATATGAGTTGTTACTATGAGCTGATAGTACATTGATTGCACGAAAATGCATTTGGTAACTCGGTGCTATAAAACGTGCCTTTGTGTATGATTCAACAAGTAGTAGAACAAGCCATATGAGTCGAATTTTATCCGTTCCTTTTACCTTCGGGATAAAAGCGATATCTGTGGGCCCCTCGATGATTTGATGATGACAAATGGAAGTGCTCGGCCGGGCCAGGACTGATTTGATTTGTTCAATTAGTCAGTCGTCATAAATCGGAAATCGGGAAACAACAAATGGACAGAGAGAATGATTATAATCCATGTCTCAGTCCATATGATATCTAGAATGGAGGAATATATGATCCCTTATCTAATGGACAAGTCACTGACAAAGGTCAGAGTTCATCTACAAGGTCAGAGTTCGACAGAAGCTTTTGAGACCTACGATTGCCAGTTGGTTCCTGAAGTCATACGCAATAATAGTTTTAGACTTATCCAAGTGGGAGACTGTTGGATTAATGTCTAAGTCCATAACTATAATTGGTAAGACTTGACCCGACCCGGCATGGTCCATTTGGGTTGCATACCATCATGCACTTGGATGAGAGAAATAAGACACTTATGGTTATTAATATATTATAAGTTCTAGTATATTAATAATAAGAATAATAAGATTATTTAATTAGTATTGATCAAGAATTAATCTAGGATTAATTAAGTGATCAAAAGAAGACTAATTAAATATATGGGTTGATTGTGTAAATCATCCATACTTGTATAGTGGGCTAATGCTCCATGGATAATCAAGTTGGGCCAAAACCCATAGGATGATCCATGGATGCTCCATGGTGTATTTGTACCCATGGATCATGGAAATGAAAGGCCATGTCAATTAGGGTTTACATGGTGTAACCCTAACTATATAAGCATCTTATTCTTGACCAAAATTGGCCACTAGTGTGTGTGAAGAGAGGGCTAGTCGATTTTGAAGAGTGTAAGAATTCTCTCAAGTTATTCTAAGTGTTTTGATGATTGTGATTCCATTTGAGGTGTCACACTTGGGGCACTAGGCACTCAAGCTTCATGAAGACATTCTACACCAAAGAGGTATGTATTCTATGTTGCTATAGTCATTGTTTTGTATGCTAGATTAGGATAATACCTTGGAAGTTCTTATTTGCATGTATAATAGAGAAAACATAGATCCAAGGTATTTAGGGTTGCATGTACACTTAGGAGTGTTAGAATGCTCAAAACCCAACAGTTATCGTCTCACCAATCACTCGTGATACAATTCATGGAGTGATCCAAGTGAACGTGGGTTTAATCCAATGCTCAAATCATATTCATAAGCACTCATGAACGTTGCAGCAAACATTTGCTTATGTCTAATACCTTTTAGACAATCCACACACCAATTCACGACAGTCTTTATTCATACCTACTTCCAACATATGAACGACTGTGGCCCGTTCGAATAATTCGATTATTCTTAATAAACTCAATTATTCTGGAAGTCATAACATGCAAAGTGAAACACAAGAATAATACTAATCCCATATGGCCTCAAACCTTTGAGTATAAATAAAACTCCTTTTATTTATCACCATATCGATTACTTATTATTTGTCGTTTCGGGTAATCAACTTCTTACTTGAATTACAACACTTGTCCCATGCTCCTAGCATGCACACAATGTTTACCTATGGTTCTTACTTTGTAAAATAGATCACATTGAACACATTTCCAATCATTCTCATTTCACAACTCCAAATCCTTTTTCATAAGTGTGAGAATATGCTAGATTCTAACATTCTATGCAATGATCCTTTTGTAATGTCACTGCACCAAAGTCACAAAGACTATTGCCAATGATATTACAAAGTCCACTATCAGAGATTGTTACAAGAAAATTCCACAGACGTGATGTCTCTCACTCAAAGTACATTCTTTGAACATCCTTTCGCATAAAGGTTTCTAATCTAGACATAGATTTTCAATATTCAATTCCCAATATGTACATGCTTCCATATTTTCCATATGACAACTCATTCTTAATAGAATCTTTTCTATTCATAATAGAGTCGATATGGTCCATCCAATATGGAAAGATTTCCCTAATTTCCATATGACAACTCATTCTTAATAGAATCTTTTCTATAATAATAATGTCGATATGGTCCATCCAATACCATGCTTCCAACTACTCGCAAGCGACCAATCCTCGTCAAACTTTGGATTGTCCTTTGATAGTTGTTTAATTATTTTAGTCAAAACCGATTCTAGTCCTTTTTCCCTCTAAATGCGCAAGACATTTGGAAAATTTTAGAATGGTCAAACATTAAAGCATTTGCAATCGATCATATACCCGAAGCGTATGGGACACGACACATAATGTTTTATTTGCTATGTTCTCAAAATTCGAATTGTGAAGAGGAATGCCATAATCATAATCGAAATTTTAAGAACACACTATGTACCCTTGACTAAATTTATTAACATTTCTCAACCTAAACCTTTAGATTTGAAATGAAGCATAATATTCTCTCCCTTAATTATAGCAAAACAACCATTCCATCCTTACGACTTTGTACATAATGACTCTTGTTTTCTATAATTAATATTGCCAACTTGCAATATGTGCCTTAATAATCATATAATCATAACATTTATGCTCCTACTATCATGATGATTATTATAAGACAGAACACTTATGCTCCCACTAGCTTCGACATGTATTCATAAACATCTTAACTTTCAGAAAAACAATGCTTATTGAATTTCTTAAGTTCATGTTTCTCATACTTAGTGCTTTGATAATCTTTTATCAAGGCTTCTTGAACTTATACACCTTTGCATTCGATAGTTCATATGTGTGTCTAAACACTTAAGACTAATTGCCAAACCTCACAATTCAAATTATGGAAAGGGATACCGTAACCATAATCGAATTCGAGAATGCAATTTTACAATCACTATCTTCTTAAATCTTTCTTAGTGAAAGCATTTCCTCACAATCATTTTCATGAAGGAGGAAATCTTATGACACTTAGATTTAAACGGTGTATTTGTTCCTATCCATGTGAATTTGTTAAAACCAAAGTTTACGACAAATTCAAACTCATATGGATCGAACTTTCTTGATCTCGATTTCTTGCCTTTATGGTAGCACAGCTGCCCACCATGTCTTCCAAGTAGTTAAGCAGCTTACCTTTTCTTATCAATGTACTTTCCATTGATCAAGGTCCTCGCCTTTTATGCATTCAAAATGAGAACTCATAGAACTCACATGCATAATTAACTCAAGTGGAATAGCATAGAAACAAAATAATGTCAACACGATAGGTTATAAACCTCAACTCGTGTGCTAGTGATGATCGATAAGGTTTATTTGATTTGTTCTTGAAACCTTTCAAGACCATAAGACTCCCACTGACTCCTTGACATATAAGATTCTCTTGTCAATAACCATTTCTTGACAACCAAACATTCAAGAGTTAGTGTAGCTTTTATCAAAACACTTCATAAATTGGTCCTAGTTGGTATTTGCCTTATCCAAGACATCACAACTTTCCACATTTGATGAATTTTATAAACCTTATTAATACTTATCCACTCAATGTCACAATCTTAACTCTAAGACTTGTTTTGGAACGAAGTATGATAGACTTCTTGATATAACCATTTCTTTAATTATTGATTCCTCTTCTTAGACATACAATTGTACTAAGACTCACTTAGAGGATTAATTGCGATATGGTTCTTAATCATTAAGACCTATCATAAAGCATAAAAGCTACTCTCCCTTCTTCTTAGAATGGAGAAACTTTTATCTTTCTGCCTACTTGATTCTTCTTATTCGTTCTTCTATTGGTTTAAACTTTTTCAATCAATTCATAATTACACTTAATCTTGTAAGTATAATCATGACGAATATCATTGTTACTCTTATGGTGGACTTGATCAACATGCAACTTTGTGTATTCGATCTCCAAGTCCTTCACTTGTCACTTTGTCAACGAATTAGTCTAATTTCCAAATATGAAATTTCTCATTCATCATGCAACCAAGTTGCGTGATTCCAAATTTCTGTCCAATTGAAACTTGGGCGATGAGAAACTCTCCCTATTTGTTAAATTTTCGACATTTCCATAACTAAGAATCAAATCCATTATTGCTAATAATAGAAACACCCAAACATCAATTTTTCATATACGCCATGGCAAGGATAAATAAATAATATAAAATCAAAATTTATTTTATTGCGGAAAAAATTTTGTCCTTACAATGCAATTCATTGAAAAACTATGATAAAACATCTTTCTTAGCAATCTAATTCTAACTCTAAGTAGTAGCTCAAGAATTTAATCTTCGAGAAATGCGATCGAAATCCATTCCTTCACGGTTAGATTTTGCTCACTTCTTCCCTTAAGCTTCCTTTCTTTTCTTCGATCCTACAAAACATCAATTGTAATCTTATCACATTATGTATTAAGAATCTAGAATAGAAGCTTAAAAGAGTTAGTCAATGGATTTTACCTAAAGCAAAGCCATACGTTTTGACTCTCCCATCTCTTAGATCTCTTAGGTAAATAGGGCAGCTTCGTCTCCAATGCCCTTTCTCTTGGCAATAAAATCAAATTGACTCTTTTGGAACTACTTCAGACATCGCCTTTCTCTTATGATCAAACCTTTCGATCATAGCATGTCTTTCGTTGCCATTGTCTATATCCATAGAGGTCTTGAAGGAAGATTCACCAATCAACTTTGCTTTTCCATTGTGCCAAAACATTTCTGATTCAGCAGCAATAAGCATATAGGTGAGATCTATAAGGGTCACGTCGCGGTTCATCATATAGTACTCTCTTACGAACTCACTATATGAGTTAGGAAGTGACTGAAGAACCCAATCAACAGCTATTTCCTCACAGACAACGGATCCCAACATTCTTAACCTATCAATGTGTGACTTCATCCCTATGACGTGTGCACACACCGACTTTCCTTCTTTATGTTTACTTGCCAAAAGGGCTTGAGTGATCTTGAACTTTTCAAGCCTTTGAACTTGTGGGTTAGGGAGAATGATTGGAGGAGGAGGAGGAAGTGAAGTATGATCTATTGTTCCTCGATCGAATCGTGGAATATCATCTTCATGTGGAATGCTTGTTCCACGGGATTTGAGAAGACCATAGTTGTCAAACTTTGACATCTACAATACGGGAGAAAACGAATTCAAGTTAGTTGATTGAATGAGTCCTTAGCAAATCACCCAAATGAGATACTAAGGCTAGGACCCAACACAATATTCTACAACTCGGGAGAGGGATGCCGTAACCCTAATTGCAGAATATTTGAAGGTAAGTGAATGACGATTCACTAATTTCCACGATGAAAAACGAAAAAGAATTTAAGTTTTAAATCTATGAAAACTCCTAGATCCTTTGAGATTCATTGAACTTTCAATGGCATGTTTAAATCTCGATATGCCCCTCTTGTTTGTGACTGGGATGCCGAGGATCACAAAGCGGGTGTGAATAACCATGCAAACTTACATGGTGCCCTCACATGTTACAGTCATCTATTCGATGTGCCGGTAAACCACACACGCTCCACCGACATATGACAAACATTGAGTCACCCTTTGCTACCTTCACTTAGAACCATTTAGTGTGCCGGTAAACCACACACGCTCCACTAACGTCTTCGCAAGGGTACAAAGTGTAATTTCATGGAATTGCATCAATTCACTTTTGCCTAAGTAACTAAGATTGGGAATTTGTGAAAACATTTAGTTACTTTTATACTTTATTATACTTATAATGGAAGGTTTCGCCCTATCCTACCCGTTCGGCTAACGACCCTCCACTGGTCAAGAGTGCGGTGGGTAAGAGTGGATACCCATTCAATCGCCATTTTATAGGCAATTTCCTTAAACACCCCTTATAGACCAGCTTCGTGAATGAGGCCTACTAACGGTAAGACTGACTTTTACTTATATATATATATATATATATATATATATATATATATATATATATAATGTTAGACTTTTAATGTTATATATAGTATAGGGTGTGTTTTACACTTTAAAATACTAGGTGGTCAAATATAACAATTATATTTTTAATTGTGAACCAAAACTTTTATGGATTTATTAAACTTCTTTAATTATACACCTTAATTAATTAATAAAACCATAAGGGTGTAATTTGAACTTTTTCAAAACAATACTAGGGTTTTAGAATTTAACATCCTAATTAAACTTTTAATCAACTTTTAAATTCCAAAACTTGAGGGAAAGTTTTGAAACTTTTCAAAGCAATTTAGTTTTAATTTCTCTTAAAATTTTCGAATTTATGACATTTGAATTAAAAAATTTTAAATATTAAAACTCTTGATTTAATAATTATCTTGAATTAGACTATTAATTTAATATTTAAATCATGAGGATAATTACCATTTATACATTTAAGATATCCTAATCCCTTAATTATCTCTCTAGATTTCAAAATTATGGTTAGGATAATGCAAAATCTATAAGTACCATATATAACAACTATAGGATAATTACAAGATATGGGATAATCTAAATCCCTAAAATTTAGGATCTTATCTTGGGGAGGAGGCAAATTTCAAAAATCAAGGGATTAAAACAAACCCTAGATTTCGAAATTTAAGGGTTTAAGGAAAGGATTTGAAGATCTTATTCAAACTCTTGCAAATTAGGGTTTGCAAACCCTAATCTCGAAAAACCCTAGCCTCCTAGGGTTTATTGGCAATAAACCCTAATGTGTCAAGTTCATACAATTGAATAAACTAATTGAAAACAAGTTAACCAAAGGCTCTGATACCACTGATGAGTTTTATACAAACAATCCTATGTGTACATGCAACCCTAGCATTGGATCTATGTTTTCACTATTAGATACACAACATTATGAACACATAATAAAACCCTAATTCTAGCATATAAGTAATCATATTAACATAAGAATAGGTTTATAATATTACCTTGATTGTTATGTAGCAATAACAAACCCAAATCTCCTTGTATTGACTTTGGAAGGCTTAGAGTCACAAGTGTCACTCCTCTAATGGTTCACAAACACCAAGAGAAAATGGAGAAGATATAAAGAGAGAGGAGAGTTATAAGAATTCGTCCCTAACATGCCTTGGGAAGGTCTGAACGAATTATGAGCCAAAGGGGTGTTTATATATAGGTGTAGAGATAGGGTTTCAGTCCTTATCCTTATCTAGTTGCTTGCCCACCAAGCAACCCATAAGATAAGCCTTGAATCCTTATCATGGTCGAATTCTAAGGCCTTATCACCTCAAATTCATCCAACCTATCCTTAGGATAATCCTTACCCTATTTTGTAACTTTCACATAATTACAATTCAGCCCCTTTAGTTTAATTAATTACATTTGATCACAAAACTAGTTCTTAATTAATTATTGACCAATATTAATTAAACAAATACGATTTCTCGTTTAATATATTATTCTTATAACATATTAATAAATCATAATAACCTCTCTCTCTATTATTTCTCCATTCAAGTTGCTTTGGTGAAGGCAACCCAAAAGGACCATGCACTATCGGGTCAAGTACGTACCAAAATAGTTATGGACATAGAAACTAATCCAACACCTTGGCCCGACTCGCATTGGTGAATTCTCGACTTTGCTAGCAATACCAAAGGACCCTTGGGGCCCAACAACACATGAGCTGTTGAAACTCCTTTTACACGGTATTAGGTCGTATAAGACCCAATATCATGTAAGCGCGTTTCCTTCGGGCCTAAAGATCATGTCATTGGGCTAGGTAGGCCCAACAAGCACGATTTGAGACTTTCAGGCCCAAAGATGGTGTATCGACGTCTAGTGAATTCCCACGTGTGTATTGACTTCTCGTAATTTCCGCGTGTGTATTGGAGTATCGCCGTGTTTAGATTTTTATTCGTTATTGATTCGAGACCGAATCAATTCGTTTGGTAACGATTTTGGTGTCGAAGGTGTATTATATTTCATTGGTAATCGTGGTACTAGTATTTTGTCATAAAGGATCTATTGTATAAAACCTTAGAATTTTTCTTTTTGAAGCCCTTTTCTTGTATAAATTTACACTTTTAACCCTTTATATACAAGAATTTCCATTTTAGTCCCTAAACCATTTTTCTTGACACTTTAGTATCAAAACTTGTTGAAAAGGTATTTTTCAGCCCCAATTTACTTGAAAAACAGTTTTAGTCCCTCAAAATGGAGTTTTTCTCGGTTGAAACCTCTAATTTCGCAATTTTTACAATTTTGACCCAAAATGGAAATTTTTTACATCATTGGTCCCTTCTAAATATGAAAAGCATTTTTAACCCTTGAAATGGACTTGGTACGCTAGTAGTCCCCTGTTTTATAGAAAAAGTGCAGTTTCAGCCCCTCTAATTTGAAAATCTCGCAATTTGGGCTTTATGGGGCCGAAAAGTTCATTTTTGGCCCATTATGTTTAAAAATTCACATTTTAATCCTTTCAAAGGGTAAATTTCTAGGAAATACATTTTTGAAACTGTTTTGACTCATCTCATCCCTCAAAATTTGTATTTTGACATTCTGGCCCTTTAGTTTTATATTTTTAGCATTTTGAGTCCCAAAAATGGGTTTTAAGCCCAAAGATTTTCATATTAACCAACTTGGTTATTTTTCTAGAAATGATTTGTGTGAAATAATATAATTTATACTTATTTCATACAACTTAATGTAGATCTAGGTTTTAAGGTCTTTTTGACTAGATCCAACACCACAATAACATAAGAACATATATACAAGCAAAGAAATCACACAAAGCATACATATACTCATAGATCTACACATTTGCTTGTATTCTCCCCCCACAAAACTTATAAAAACCGAAAAATAGGGGGTATGAAGCTCACCTTTAGGTGTGGTTTCGGCCTTTAGAAGAAGTGAGAAGAAAGTTTGGCCTTAGTACCTCTCCTTAGAAGATCTCGAACTTAGAGAGTTTCTAGGATAGTGATCAAGGTTTTTACATGGATTAGAAGAATATTTTGATAAAACAAAGTACCAAAAATCATAGATCCTAACTTGATCTTACCTTAGGTGAAGAATTTGTGTAGATATCTCCTTGAAAGCTCCTTAGATCTCGAAATTTTGGAGGAGAAATGAGAGAGTTTCTTGAGAGAAAAAGATGAGTGAAATGTGTGTGTGTGTGCTTGAAATCGGCCGAGAGCAAGAGAGATAAAGAGATAGATCTTGAAGTGATATGTGCATGGAAATATGAGATAAGATGCATGGAAACCCAATATGTAAAAGTGAGGTGGCCATGAAAGTCAACTCTCCCTTTTTAGATGGGCTTGGGCCGAGAATTAGAGAGGGAGAGAAAAGAATTTGGGCCTTGCATGCTTAAGCCTTTTTCATGTTTATGTTAAGTGGTGCTTGGTCCAAATAACCATAAATATGATTCTTATGACCTATTAGGGCTACATTAGGTTAAATATGGCCCAAAATGGTTCATATAATTGATTTATTTCATTCTAGGCCCAATATGGCCCAGAATGTTGAAATAAATGGAAATGTGTCCAATTAGAGCCCATTTATGAGTTCTAAGCCCAAGATCGTCAAATTGGAAGCTTATTGGTCCATTGGGCCCAATAAGGAAGTCCTAGTCCAAAATGGACCTAAACAAGAACTTCTAGGGTTTCCAGTTGCTTGTTGACCATTTGTAATGCTTGTATGGTATATTTGATTGCAACTTTTGTTGTCATAGAATAAGCATCATTCATGCTCTTATGTTTTTGGATTCATAATTTGACTTAAGTATTGTAGTTACAAGGCACAAAAATTCCTGATTGTGACATCATCCCCCCGTTAGAGGGAATTTCGTCCCGAAATTCTTTTGAAAGCTAGATTTGAGCATGCTAGAATTGGTGAGGGTACTTTTGCTTCATTTGATCTTCGCGTTCCCACGTGAATTCTGGCCCACACTTCGCGTTCCACCGTACTTTCACGATCGGGATGCGACTTTGCTTAGTACGCTTCACCTCCCTGTCCATAATTTCGACTGGTTCTTCAACGAACAGGAGATTCTCGTTGATTTCAATCTTGTCAAGGGGAATGACGAGTGTTTCATCCGATAGACACTTATTTAGATTAGAGACATGGAACACGGGGTGCACACTGTTTAGCTCTTCGGGTAGTTGCAGTTTATACGCCACTGGACTTATTCAGGCGACGATCTCGAAAGGTCCAATGTATCGTGGGTTTAGTTTTCCCCGTTTCACGAAACGAATGACTCCTTTCCAAGGTGAGATTTTTAACAGTACTCGATCCCCGACCTGAAACTCTAAGGGCTTTCGCCGTTTATCGGCATAGCTCTTTTGTCGGTCGCACGATGTTTGTAATCGAGCTCTGATTTGAACTATCTTTTCCGTGGTTTCATGAATGATCTCCGGTCCCGTCAGCGCCTTGTCCGATGTGAGTGCTTTTGCTAGCTGGGTGTCGCCCACCTCAGCCCAACATAACGGTGATCTACACTTACGCCTGTATAGTGCTTCAAAAGGGGTGACCTTGATGCTCGAATGGTAATTGTTTTTATACGAGAATTCGACTAAAGGTAAGTGGGTATCCCAAGACTTCCCAAAGTCTATCACACATGCGCGAAGCATGTCTTCGAGCGTTTGAATGGTTCGTTCGCTTTGACCATCCGTTTGTGGGTGGTAAGCGGTGCTCATGTCGAGATGGGTTCCAAGTGCTTTCTGGAGTGATTGCAAAAAACATGAAGTGAACCTACTGTCTCTATCCGAGATAATAGACACTGGTACTCCGTGGAGTCTCACGATTTCTCGAATGTATAATCGCATCAGATTCTCCATCTTGTAGGATTCCTTTATTGACAGAAAATGAGCGGATTTCGTCAGTCGGTCGACTATTACCCATATGGTGTCTAATCCGTCCGATGTCTTGGGCAACTTGGTCACAAAATCCATAGAAATCCCTTCCCATTTCCACTCGGGAATCACCGGTTGCTGTAATAACACTGAGGGCTTTTGGTACTCCACCTTTACCTTGGCACAAGTAAGGCACTTACCAACATAGGTGGAAATTTCTGCCTTCATGTTAGGCCACCAATAGTATTGTTTAACATCTAAATACATCTTGTCCGAACCGGGATGGATGGAGTATCGCGTCTTGTGAGCTTCCTTCATGACTACCTCCCTAAATTCTCCGAGTTTAGGGACCCAAATACGGTTCATGAAATAGTATACTCCATTCTCTCTCACCTCTAGATTCTTTTCCATTCCGCGTAGAGCTTCGCTTGCTCTGTTTTCCATCTTCATGGCATCTGACTGGGCTAATCCGATCTTGGTGATTAGGTGAGATTGGATGGTTATCGAGAGAGTTTTCGCACGATGATTAGAGTACTCCTTCCGGCTCAATGCGTCAGCTACCACGTTGGCCTTGCCCGGGTGGTACTTGATTTCACACTCGTAATCGTTTAATAATTCGACCCATCTTCGTTGCCTCATATTCAACTCTTTTTGATTCAAGATATGCTGGAGACTTTTGTGGTCCGTGAAGATGGTGCACTTCATACCATAAAGGTAATGCCTCCAAATCTTCAGAGCAAAGACCACGACCCCCAATTCCAGATCATGGGTTGTATAATTCACTTCGTGTGTCTTTAGTTGGCGGGATGCGTAAGCTATCACTCTTCCATGCTGCATGAGAACGCAACCTAAGCCTTGATTTGACGCGTCACAGTAGACCACGAAATCTTCCGTTCCCTCTGGTAGAGATAGTACCGGGGCACTACAGAGGGCTTGCTTCAGGGTTTGGAATGCGACCTCTTGTTTGTCCCTCCATTTGAATGGTACACCCTTTTGTGTAAGTGAGGTAAGTGGCTTGGCGATCTTAGAGAAGTTTTGAATGAACCTCCTATAGTAGCCTGCTAGACCTAAGAATTGACGAATTTCCATGGGTGTTGTCGGGACTGCGCATCCTTCAACAGCTTTGACCTTAGAGGGATCCACATGAATTCCATCTTGGCTAACAACATGACTTAGGAAGTTCACACTACGAAGCCAGAACTCACACTTGGAGAGTTTTGCGTATAGCTTTTCTGATCGCAGAGTTTCTAGAATTTGTCGGAGATGTTGACCATGCTCTTCCTCGCTTCGGGAATAGACAAGAATGTCATCAATGAAGACAATGACAAAGTTGTCGAGGAATGGTCGACAGATTCGGTTCATCAGATCTATAAATGCGGCAGGGGCATTTGTTAGACCAAAGGGCATTACGACAAATTCATAATGTCCATAACGAGTTTGGAAAGCGGTTTTCGGAATATCCTCTTCCCGGAATTTGAGTTGATGGTATCCGGACCTTAGATCTATCTTAGAGAAGTAACTAGCTCCTTGGAGCTGGTCAAATAGATCGTCGATTTGTGGGAGTGGATAGCGATTTTTGACAGTGAGTTTATTTAACTCTCTATAATCGATGCACATCCTAAAAGATCCGTCCTTCTTTTTGACAAACAGGACTGGAGCTCCCCATGGCGAGTAACTAGGTCGGATGAATCCCTTGTCCAGGAGTTCGCTGAGTTGACTGGACAATTCCTGCATTTCAGCAGGAGCTAGCCGATAAGGTGATTTAGCGAGAGGGGTTGCTCCTAGAACGAGGTCAATTCGGAATTCAACTTGCCTCTCTGGGGGTACTCTAGGAAGATCTTCAGGAAATACGTCTGGAAATTCACGTGCTACTGGAATATCTTGAATGTTAGTCTCTTCCTTGGTTTTATCCACTATGTGAGCCAGGAATGTCAAATCTTTCTTTCGTAGATGCTTTTGTGCCTGGATGCACGAGATGAGGCGAAGGTTCGTGCTAGGTTTGTCTCCGTAAATAACTATGGTTTCGTGATTAGGAAGGCGAAGGCGAACGACCTTCTCGTGACACATAATCTCAGCATGGTAGAGGCTTAACCAGTCCATGCCAATAATCACATCAAAACTCCTAATGGATATAGGCATTAAGTCTATTCGAAAGACGTGTTGGTTCAGGTTTAGGGTACATCCGATGTAGATTTCCCCTGTGGATTCGGTTTTCCCATTGGCCATTTCCACTGTAAAGGTTTCAGATAGCTTCTGGGGTTGTTGTTTTAATAAATGCTTAAACTTGTTGCTTACAAAACTTCGCTCCGCTCCGATGTCAAATAGGATGCATGCATAAGTGTGGTTTAGGGGAAACGTACCGGTAACAACTGCGGGATCCTAAATTGCTTTCCCCTGACCCATGGCCAGCACCCTTCTCGTTCCTCCATTTTCGGGATTGTTGTTAGGGCAATCGCGACGAAAATGCCCTGTCCTTCCGCACCCATAACATGTGTGGCTAGGACCGGCGTTGTTGCCCCCAGCATTGATGTTGTTGTTTCCGTGTTGTTGATTTTGAGGAGGGTAGGTCTTGTAGTACCTCGCCGTGTGTCCCTTTCGATTGCAACTAGTGCACTGCAACTCCTTGAATTCTCCATTGTGATGGAAACCACACTTGTTGCATTTGGGAAGATTACCGGAATAAGGTCTAGGAACATTTGGGGCAGCTAAGGCTGGAGCATGTGGTGTAGCTGGGACTTGTGCGCTTGCAGCATTAACCGCCACTGTCTGCTGCTTCTTAGAAGTCTTGGAGCCTTGACGCCCCTTCCTTTTGTTGTTTTTCCCTTTCTTGCCATCACTTTCCTTCTTGGCCTCAGTCTCCGTTGGCTTCTCCCCCTTCTTATTGTTGTGGTCATACAACTTCTTTGCCAATCTTTTAGCACTGTCGAAAGTTTCGGGATTTGCAGCTATCACGTTTCCTTGGATCGGAGAGGTTAGTCCCCAGATGAATCGCTCAATATTCTTTCCTTCCGAGGTGATCATACCCGGGCATAACAGAGATAGTTCACTAAATCTCGATTTGTAGGCATCGATATCCGCATTCCGCACAGTGAGGTTCCATAGCTCTTGCTCCATTTTCTGAATCTCACCTCGTGGGCAATATTCAGCCATCAGCATTTCTTTTATTTCTGACCACGACATGGAGTTGGCTACAGGGAGTGTCATGGCCTCCACGTGTCCGTTCCACCAAGTGAGCGCTTGATCAACGAAAGTGCATGCTGCAAACTTCACCTTCATTTCCTCTGGACAGTCGCATATCTCGAATACCGATTCCACCTTCTCGATCCATCGTTTCAGAGTGATCACCCCTCCAGTGCCGTTAAAGGTTCGTGGTTTAGCGTTTGTGAAGTCCTTGTAGGTACATGTTTTGGTGGGTCCCTGATTCATTCCGTTGTTTGAACTTCCAGCCCCTTGCCCGTTGACTCCCCCATTGTTTCCTTGATGAATTTGTGCCATCGCTGCAGTGACCGCAGCAGAGACCGCTGCCTGGAATGCGGCTGAGTCAACTTCGGGTGGGGTTGGTCTAGGGTTTCCGCGAGTAGGTCGGTGAGGAATGTTTCTGTCATGATACGGAAAGATGTTGAGTGTACATGGCTTCCGTGTGGTTGTGATCCTACTGACTAGGTGTATGGCACGAACTTAAGTACTTCTATCATGTAGCATACAATCATAGATTCGCAACACATAGCAATTTGTAATATCGTTACAAAGCACGTAAAAGTTTACTAATATTATCCGCATTTGATACATGAAAATTTTGCTCGTAAGAGCATACATGAGTGGCACTAGTTCGACAGCATAACGGCTCTATGAGTAGTGTAGTCACTTAAACATAGAGTCGGGGTACATAGCATAGTTCCTAATGACCTAGTAAGATACGTCTATCCCTTACACTCCGTGGTGCGTCCTACGTAGTGGAGGGGTCATATGCCGAAGTGTTGAGCCAGTAACTGAGCCATCTCCGTCATGTCTCTAATAACCTCTGTCTCTAATAACCTCATCCCTCTCGTGCTCAGCTCGCACTGCACGTGCCTCCATGGCATACAACTGTTGCCGCAGGGCGGCGATCTCATCTTCGGGAGAGCGGTTCTCCATTGGGAGGTTCATTGGTGGGGCGGGGTGGTCTGGTTGCGCCTCGTCCACGAACGACGTGGCGTGATTTTTTTCCGGATCTTGTCCTTCCTCGATGTCATCGTCAGTCTCCCCGAACTCGTAGTCGATGTGTATGTATTCATCAGGTCTGACGTCGTGTGCTTCCTCTGGATTCCCTTCTGGTTCATCTTCAAGCATCCCGTGAGCCACTAGGACTTGATGAAACTGGATACCCGGCTGCTCTCCCTCCATGAAGGCTCGGGGAAGGTATAAACTATCGTTACTCCTATGACTCTACACTATGTTATAGACTAAACAAACGTTCTTCTCTTCTGGTGATAAAGGGGTTTGTTTTTAAGTTCTCTAGCTATCGCGATCTCACCAGAACATGTGTTAGTTATACCTTGGAATGAATGTAGTTGATCAGGCCACATCCACTCCTTGATACCGCTAAGAACAGTCTTGAATTAAACGGGATACTAGCGTTATCTTGTTTGATTCGGCGTTATGTTCTTATTCCTAATGCAAGCAAGGGTGTTTTATTGTTGTGTTTCACTTGTTTTTTTCAGAGTTGTGTTAGTCCCGCTTTTGGTTTATAGTTTCATATCAATGTGTGGCTAGATATGCTAGTTCACTATAAACAAAGCTCTGATACTAACCTTTCACACCCCCGAACCAGACGGCGGAAACGTCCGAGGGCTGTTGTGACTCAATTGAATACCATCACAGTGAATATACATGAAACATAACATCATTCATCACCATGCATTGAAATATTACAATTGGTAGTGTTTACATTTAGTACATTGTTTCAAAACATTACATTCCCAAAAAGTAAATTGTTCGATACTAGTTAAACAAACAACAAGACATCACCGAGTACATTTTTCCTTCGATTTACCTGTTACCTGAGAATACAAGTATTTTGAAAAACGTCAACATATAAAATGTTGGTGAGTTCATAAGTAATGTTTGAAAGACAGTGTTTGTATTATTTTGAAAAACCACCAGAAAATCCGATATTTTCTGAAAAGATTGTTGCCAGTAAGAAAAAGTGTGAAGATCCGTAAGTATGCTTGTTTATTTCTACAAGTGTGAAAATTGTTTGACTTGGTATGCATCACGTAGGAAAACCCGATGTTTTCCTAATACTTTAAATTACGTGTTTTATATATTGTTATACCATTACGACGTGTGTATTCGATGATTCCAGGTGACATTGGAATAAGTATGGGTGGTGAGTTGTTATAATCACACATTAATGAAAATGTCTAGCTTATAACTATACAAACGATCCCTTAGGCATCGTCTGTACTACTCACCTGATCCAACCACCCTGACTTCCCATAGCCCCACAACCTAGGAAGAAAAGAGGTGCGAAGCCCCCGTTAATTCCACGAGTCGTTAAAGGCTATCGTGAATGCGAAAGGCCCTTGGCCCGACTCGCATTGGTGAATTCTCGACTTTGCTAGCAATAACAAAGGACCCTTGGGGGCCAACAGCACATGAGCTATTGAAAGTCCTTTTACACGGTATTAGGTCGTATAAGACCCAATATCATGTAAGCGCGTTTCCTTCGGGCCTAAAGATCATGTCATTGGGCTAGCTAGGCCCAACAAGCACGATTTGAGACTTTCGGGCCCAAAGATGGTGTATCGACGTCTGGTGAATACCCACGTGTGTATTGACTTCCCGTAATTTCCGCGTGTGTATTAGAGTATCGTCGTGTTTAGATTTTGATTCGAGACCGAATCAATTCGTTTGGTAACGATTTTGGTGTTGAAGGTGTGTTATATTTCATCGGTAATCGTGGTACTAGTATTTTGTCGTAAAGGATCTATTGTATAAAACCTTCGAATTTTTCTTTTTGAAGCCCTTTTCTTGTATAAATTTACACTTTTAACCCTTTATATACAAGAATTTCCATTTTAGTCCCTAAACCATTTTTCTTGACACTTTAGTATCAAAACTTGTTGAAAAGGTATTTTTCAGCCCCAATTTACTTGAAAAAGAGTTTTAGTCCCTCAAAATGGAGTTTTTCTTGGTTGAAATCTCTAATTTCGCAATTTTTACAATTTTGACCCAAAATGGAAAATTTTTACATCTTTGGTCCCTTCTAAATTTGAAAAGCATTTTTAACCCTTGAAATGGACTTGGTACACTAGTAGTCCCCTGTTTTATAGAAAAAGTGCAGTTTCAGCCCCTCTAATTTGAAAATCTCGCAATTTGGGCTTTATGGGGCCGAAAAGTTCATTTTTAACCCATTATGTTTAAAAATTCACATTTTAATCCTTTCAAAGGGTAAATTTCTAGGAAATACATTTTTGAAACTGTTTTGACTCATCTCATCCCTCAGAATTTGTATTTTGACATTCTGGCCCTTTAGTTTTATATTTTTAGCATTTTGAGTCCCAAAAATGGGTTTTAAGCCCAAAGATTTTCATATTAACCAACTTGGTTATTTTTCTAGAAATGATTTGTGTGAAATAATATAATTTATACTTATTTCATACAACTTAATGTAGATCTAGGTTTTAAGGTCTTTTTGACTAGATCCAACACCACAATAACATAAGAACATATATACAAGCATAGAAATCACACAAAGCATACATATACTCATAGATCTACACATTTGCTTGTATTCTCCCCCCACAAAACTTATAAAAACCGAAAAATAGGGGGTATGAAGCTCACCTTTAGGTGTGGTTTCGGCCTTTAGAAGAAGTGAGAAGAAAGTTTGGCCTTAGTACCTCTCCTTGGAAGATCTCGAACTTAGAGAGTTTCTAGGAGAGTGATCAAGGTTTTTACATGGATTACCAAAATCATAGATCCTAACTTGATCTTACCTTAGGTGAAGAATTTGTGGAGATATCTCCTTGAAAGCTCCTTAGATCTCGAAATTTTGGAGGAGAAATGAGAGAGTTTCTTGAGAGAAAAAGATGATTGAAATGTGTGTGTGTGTGTGTGTGCTTGAAATCGGCCGAGAGCAAGAGAGAGAGAGAAAGAGATAGATCTTGAAGTGATATGTGCATGGAAATATGAGATAAGATGCATGGAAACCCAATATGTAAAAGTGAGGTGGCCATGAAAGTCAACTCTCCCTTTTTACATGGGCTTGGGCCGAGAATTAGAGAGGGAGAGAAAAGAATTTGGGCCTTGCATGCTTAAGCCTTTTTCATGTTTATGTTAAGTGGTGCTTGGTCCAAATAACCATAAATATGATTCTTATGACCTATTAGGGATACATTAGGTTAAATATGGCCCAAAATGGTTCATATAATTGATTTATTTCATTCTAGACCCAATATGGCCCAGAATGTTGAAATAAATGGAAGTGGGTCCAATTAGAACCCATTTATGAGTTCTAAGACCAAGATGGTCAAACTGGAAGCATATTGGTCGATTGGGCCCAATAAGGAATTCCTAGTCCAAAATGGACCTAAACAAGAACTTCTAAGGTTTCCAATTGCTTGTTGACCATTTGTAATGTTTGTATGGTGTATTTGATTGCAACTTTTGTTGTCATAGAATAAGCATCATTCATGCTCTTATGTTTTTGGATTCATAATTTGACTTAAGTATTGTAGTTATTACAAGGCACAAAAATTCCTGATTGTGACAGATATGAAGTCACATTACACTGAGAGATTAAAAAGATGTAGATCACTAGTGTAAATAAATGTAAGTTCCGTTTATGCTTATGTTTCTGTATTGACGATGACATCCCAAACGTTTTAAATGAATATAATTCGTTTCTTCGAAAATGTTTTAATAACGTATTTATTGTGTTTTTCTGGGGACAAATTCCACAACATTTTTATGTAAAGAAGTACTCTGATTTTTACAAATAATAAACAAAATCGGTCTTTTCTGGTCGTAAAAATTGGGATGTCACAGTATCTACATGAGATGGTTGCGCGAGTGCATAACAAGCAATTTGAAAGGAATGTGCAAACTCATGAGACACAAAAGAATATGAGGCACCAGAATCAAATAAGATGTGAGCAGGTCTAGAGTTGACTAGAAATGTACCGGTCACAACATTCGGATCTTCACGTGCCTCCTACGTGGAAATTTGAAATGTACGACCTTTAGCTTTTGGCACCTCCTCCTTTTTAGTTAAAGTACTCTTTGGTTGTTAAACGAAAGCTTGAGTCCTCGCCATTTGACTAGTAAGAGTAGGGAAGAAGCGCATCCTGTGGCCAGTAGCACAAAAAGCAAAGCATGCAACATTCTTCATCGGGAAAGCGGGCTTCATGTGGCATATTTCTCCACACCCATAACAGATCAATGATCCTTTTTTCTAATTTGCACTCGCCTTGATGATTCTTTCCATAATTTCAACATGATGGAGAATAAAGAGAAAAAGATTGTGACCTACCGCGGCTCCGAGAGGTATTGTGAAATTGAAATTGTTTGCTGGGATCTGATTGAATAGATTGAGCTGATGGAATACAGGAAAGAGGAATAGTTCGATCAACACGTGGATGCTTTAGAATAGAAAGAGTGGCACCACGTATTTCTAAGTCATGCTCGCACTTTCAAGCATACTCAACAGCTTTGTCAAATGACAGAACATCTCGATTAACAATGAAATCACAGATTTTATATCGTACTCCTGTTGGGTTTTGAGCATTCTAACACTTCCTAAGTGTACATGCAACCCTAAATACCTTGGATCTATGTTTTCTCTATTATACATGCAAATAAGAACTTCCAAGGTATTATCCTAATCTAGCATATAAAACAATGAATATAGTAGGACAGAATACATACCTTTTTGGTGTAGAAAGTCTTCATGAAGCTTGAGTGCCTAGTGCCCCAAGTGTGACACCTCAAATGGAATCACAATCATCAAAACACTTGGAATGATTTGAGAGAATTCTACACTCTTCAAAATCGGCTAGCCCTTTCTTCACTATCTCTAGTGGCCGATTTTTCCTCAATAATAAGATGCTTATATAGTTACACAATTAGGGTAAACTCTTAATTGTCATGGCTTTCCATTTCCTTGGATCCATGGGTACAAATACACCATGGAGCATCCATGGACCATCCTATGGGTTTTAGCCCAACTTGATTATCCATGGAGCATTAGCCCACTATACAAGTATGGATGATTTACACAATCAACCCATATATTTAATTAGTCTTCTTTTGATCACTTAATTAATCCTAGATTAATTCTTGATCAATACTAATTAAATAATCTTATTATTCTTATTATTAATATACTAGAACTTATAATATATTAATAACCATAAGTGTCTTATTTCTCTCATTCAAGTGCATGATGGTATGCAACCCAAATGGACCATGCCGGGTCGGGTCAAGTCTTACCAAATATAGTTATGGACTTAGACATTAATCCAACAGTCTCCCACTTGGATAAGTCTAAAACTATTATTGCGTATGACTTCAGGAACCAACCGGCAATCGTAGCTCTCAAAAGCTTCTGTCGAACTCTGACCTTGTCGATGAACTCTGACCTTTGTCAATGACTTGTCCATTAGATAAGGGATCATATATTCCTCCATTCTAGATATCATATGGACTGAGACATGGATTATAATCATTCTCTCTGTCCATTTGTTGTTTCCCGATTTCCGATTTATGACAACTGACTAATTGAACAAATCAAATCAGTCCTGGCCCGGCCGAGCACTTCCATTTGTCATCATCAAATCATCGAGGGGCCCACAGATATCGCTTTTATCCTGAAGGTAAAAGGAATGGATAAACTTCGACTCATATGGCTTGTTCTACTACTTGTTGAATCATACACAAAAGCACGTTTTATAGCACCGAGTTACCGAATGCGGTTTCGTGCAATCAATGTACTACCAACTCATAGTAACAACTCATATCTCTAGGTTTGAAGAATATAAGATATTATCGTCTCATGATCACTCGTGATAAAATCCATGAAGTGATTCCAATGAGCGCGGGTTGAATCCAATACTCAGAACTTATGAGCACTCATGATTGCTGTAGCCTTGTCCAACACCTTAGACCTCTACAACCCATCATGACAGTCTTAATTCATATCTACTTCCAACATATGACCGACTATGGATGGTTTGAATAACTTAGTCATTCCGGAAGAATAACCCAGTTTATTCGGGAAGTCAAAACATGCAAAGTGAAACACAATAATAATAGAATCTAATATGGTATCAACCCTTTGAACATAAATAAAACACCTTTTATTTATCACCATATGATTACACATTATTCATTGTATACTGTTTCAGCTATCAACTTTATTCTTGAATTTAAAACAATAGTTGTCCCATGCTCCAAGCATGTACACTATGTTTTCTTAAACACTAGTCATGCCACACACCAAGTATGCATACTATGTTTGTCTATGATCTTTACTTTGTGAACTAGATCAATTGAACATTACTTCAAATGATTCTCTTTTCACACTCCCAAATGCTTACTGCAAATGCAAGAATTCCAAATTCATGCCATTTACTGAAATATGTTAGATTCTAAACTTATATGCATTGATCCTCTTGTAATTATTATGCACAAAGTCATAAAGACTTGACAACAAACATTACAGAGCATTCCAAAGGAGATCAGTTCCTTGGAAATATCCTTCTTGCATTAAGTTTCCTTAATCTTACACAGATTGAAAAATTCTAACTTTGAAACATTTCCAGATTCCATTTTGACTATCACTTCTGAACAAGAGTTGCCTCCTTACAGACTATGTCAATATGGTCCTTCCAGAATTATCACTATACTTCCAATTGTCCTTGAGTAACCAATCTTTGGTAAACCTTAGATTGTCCTCGACAATTGTTTAATCCTTTTAGTCATATCCAGTTCTAAACCTTTTTCCCTTCTTAATGCCTTGGGCATTTGGAAAATTTTAGAACGGATGATTATAGCACATGTAATCGATCCTATATCCGAAGCATATGGGACACGATTCATGATGTCTCACATAAAGACTAAACCAGTCTTTTGCTATAATATGTCCATTTCTATTTGCCAAGTTCTCATAATTCAGATTATGAAAAGGGATGCCGTAATCATAATCGAATTTTAGAACGCAAATAATGGACCCATATACAGAATTTCCTTATGTTGAGCCATTCCAACATGAAATTCATATATATCCTTGACTAAATGATTAAAACCTCACGATCTAAGCTTATAGATTTGAGATGAAGTATAATTTCCTCTCCCTTAATTATAGCAAAACAACTCTTTCCCAATTGAAACTTTTGTTTTCTATAATTAACATTGCTAACTTGCAATACTTATCATAATTATCATGCTCCCACTAACATGATGATTATTAGCATAACACTTATGCTCCCACTAGCTTTGACATGTACTCAGAAATCAGCTGGACTTCTAGAAATCAATACTTCATTGACTTTCTTACCAAAGTTCAGATTTCTGATGCTAGATTGTTTTGATAAAGTTGTATCAAAATCATACACCTTCCCTTAGATAGCACACTTGTGAGTCTAAACAATTATGAAGAGGTATGCCGTAATCATAATGGTTAGACCTTTTTGCCACTTCTCACAAGTCCAGGTTAGTGTGCCGGTTAACCACACGCGCTCCACTAACGACTTTGAGAATGCAAATATCACAATTGCTATCTAGATAAAATCTACTTAGTGAAAGTGTTTCCTCATCATCATTTTCATGAATCGGAGAGAAACCTCATGACACTTAGATTTATATGGTGTATGTGTTCTTATCCATGTGAATTGTCAAAACCATAATCATAAGACAAGGATAATGACAAATCCAAACTCATATGGACCGAACTCAATCTTAACTTCTTGCCACCTGGCAGCTCAAGGGCCTGCCATTGCTTCCAAGTTGTTGTGCAACAAATTGAGAACTCTAAGAACTCATATGCAAAACCAACTTTAACTGGAATGGGCACAGAATATGTCAACACAATAGATTATAAACCTCAAATTGTGTGCTAGAGAAGAACTTTAGGTTTTATTCTTGATTAGTTCTTGAGACTTTCAAGACCTTTAAGACTCCCACTGTCCTCTTGACCTATAAGACTCCCTTGTCAAATATCCAAGAGATAGTGAGGATTCTAATCAAGACAAACAC
Organism: Lactuca sativa; assembly: GCF_002870075.4. Lineage (NCBI taxonomy): Eukaryota > Viridiplantae > Streptophyta > Magnoliopsida > Asterales > Asteraceae > Lactuca > Lactuca sativa. The sequence goes on from NC_056630.2 coordinate 280,068,393, forward strand.
TTCACACAATTGGCCTAAGTTGGTCTTTGTTTTATCCAAAACATCACAACTTACCAATTTCAAATGTACAAGAGTAGAAAACTTTTACTCTTACATTTGACAAGTGTTTTAAACCTTCTTTTGAGACATGTCACTCAAGTTACAATCTTGGAGTATGACTCTAAGACTTGTATTGGAACGAAGTATGACTCATCTTCTTGATTTAACCATTTCAACAATTCAAGATCCCTCTTCTTAGTCATAAGAATGCACTAAGATTTCCTTAGAGAACTAATTGTGATATGGTTTCTTAATCATTAAGATGATCACAAAACTGATACTAAAGTACTCTCCTATCTTTTCAGATTTGAGAGACTTTTATCCTTCTGCCTAATTTGATTCTTCTTATTCGCTCTGCCTTACATTGGAACCTTTTTTCCAATGTCTCAGAGTTACACTTAAGCTTGTAAGTATAATCATATTTACTGAGCTTTAGTAAACTATGACGAATAGTCTTATCAAACTTTTGTGGTGGACTAAATCAGTGAACAAGACTATGTACTCGATCTCTTAGTCCATTACTTGACTCACACATCCATGTGAATAAGTAATTAATCTTAATTTTTCTAAAACTTGAAAGTTCTCATTCATCATGCTATACAACTTGCATGATTCCAAGTTCCGGTCCACTTGAAACTTGGGTGATGAGAATCTTTCCTTATTTGGTAAATTTAGACATTACCACAAATGAAAGAATCAATTTCATATTTCCACTCTTGCTCTTAATGGAATCATATAAGCAACAATTTTTCCTCAAATGCCATTGTAAGGATATTTTAAAATAAATAAAATAAAAAATTTTCTTTTATTTTAAAACTTTGCGGAAAAACTTATCCTTACAATCCATATGAAAACTTGTTGTTATCTATTCCTTAAGCAATATCTCATAACTTCTAAGAAGTTGCTCAAGAATCCGATCTCCAAACTATGCGATAGAAATCCATCTACGCCATCAGATTCAGCATATTCTTTCTTTAAGTTTCTCCACTTTTCTTTCATTCTTAAAACATCACCATGTGACCCAGTCACATCATGTATCAAGAATCTCAGAATAGAAACTTAACAGAGTTAGATAGTGGACTTTACCTGAAGTAGAGTCAAACTTATTGACTTTAACATCCTTAGGTAAATTTTGGCAGCTTCGCAACCAATGCCCCTTTCTTTGGCAATATAAACATATGGACCATTTGATAAAGACACACAGGACTATCACAGACTTAGCTTTTCTCTTTACCATTTGGTCAACCAAATTGACTCTGGCCGATCCCTTTCCATTGGGAAGAGAATGCTTTACTGGATTTCCTGTGTCACTATTGTCAATGTCCATCAAGTATTAAGGAAGTTGATCTTAACAAATAGATAAGATCATTAAGGGTCTTGTCATAGTCTGTTTCATAGGTGTCCCAAAGGAACTCACTATGTGACTTAGAAAGTGATTGAACCACCAACTTTCTCAAGACTTTGACACCCAACTCTCCCGGCTTGTCAATATGTGACTACATCTCCAAGATGTGACCACACCTAGACCTTGCCTTGCCAATAGGGCCTGAGTGACCTTAAACTTTTCAAGAACTTGTGGGTTAGGGAGAATAATTTGAAGAGGTGAAGAAGTATGATATCCATGGGACATCATCTTCATTAGGAAACCTTGTTTCACTAGATTTGGGAAGATCATAGGTGTCTATTACAGACATCTTTTGGGAGATATTCAAGATAGTTGATTTAAAGTCCTTAATATGACACCCAATATGAAATATTAAGGCTAGGACCCAACAAACTATTTTATAACTTAGAAGAGGTATGCCGTAATCCAAGCTATAAAATATTTGAAGGTAGGTGAATGACGATTCACCAATTTCCACCAAGATAAACGAAATGTATTATTAGGTTTTAATTGGTTTTGAAACTCCTAGATCTTTGAGATTCATTGAACTTTTCAAAGGCATGTTTCAATCTCGAGTGTGCCCTTCAGGTTTTGTGACTGGGATGCCGAGGATCACAAAACAAGGTGTGAAGTAACCATGCAAATCACTTGGTACCCTTAATAAATTACCCCTCAATCGATGTGCCGGTTAACCACACACGCTCCATCGATACTATGATAAATATTAAGTCACCCTTTACCTACCTTGTTAAGTCCAAGTTAGTGTGCCGGTTAACCACACACGCTCCACTAACGACTTAGACAAAGTGTAAAGTGTAATTTCATGGATTAGCACCTTATTCACATTTTTCCTAAGTAACTAAGATTGGGTATTATTAAGAGTTTAGTTACTTAGTATTATCATTAATACTTTTAATGAAGGGAGAATTCTAGTCCTGTCAAACCCGTTCGGCTAACGACCCTCCACCAGTCAAGCAAGCGGTGGGTGAGAGTGGACACCCATTAAGTTGCCATTTTATAGGCAACAACCTTATACCCACCTTATAGACCGGCTTCGTGAATGAGGCGTACTAGCGGTAAGACTGACTTTACTCTTATACATATATATATTATTAACTTATAATATTATAAAGTATAAGGGTTGAATTTTAACTTTTAAAATTCTAAGGGCTAACTTGGAATTAAAGTATTCATACTTGAAAACTTTTAAAATTCCAAAACTTGAGGGCAAGTTTTGAAACTATTCAAAACTAATTAATTCCATAACTTATGTGTTTAAAGTAGTTTTAATCCAAAAACTCTTCAAGTTCCATAACTTGAGGACAAGTTATGGAAGACTTTAAACTAATAAAAGAATTAACTTTTCTTTATTTTATAACTTATGAAATTAATTAAGGTTACACCTTTTTTTTTTTAATTTATTATATAATGAAGAGACTCTTGGTCCTCCATAACTTGAGGACAAATTATGGAGTCATAACACCTTTTAATTAGAACTAGACTCTTCATTTTTGTAACCTTTGCCAATTTTTATGAGTTTTATGATTCTTAAATGTGACTTTTCATATAACTTGAGGACAAGTTACAAAAACACATTTTAGAATCAATTCTTAGATTAATTTGGATTAAAACCAACTATCACATAATTTTATTCATTAATCTAAATTCACTCATAAAACAAGGTAACACAAAAAACTTTTGGTGATCCATAACTTATTCTTAAGTTATGGAATCCTTTAAAACATTAACACCAAATTTTGTAACTCCAAAAAAAACTTTGAATCAATTTTTTTTTTTTAAAACCTTTTCAAATCCATAACTTATGGAGGTTTCAAAAAAAAAAATAAAACTTTTTAGATCAAACTTTTAAAACTAATAAAATAATCATATTATTTTATCTTTTATTAAATTTGACCTAATTCAACTCATAAAGCAAATTATTCAAATTTTACAAATAATTAGTTTTTTCACAAGAACAAGTAATTATCTTAAAATTTGACAAACTTCATGTTTTTTTTCCAACTTTGAAAATAAAATATTTGCATCAATATAACAGAAAACAACCCGTGGCTCTGATACCACTGTTGGGTTTTGAGCATTCTAACACTTCCTAAGTGTACATGCAACCCTAAATACCTTGGATCTATGTTTTCTGTATTATACATGCAAATAAGAACTTCCAAGGTATTATCCTAATCTAGCATATAAAACAATGAATATAGTAGGACAGAATACATACCTTTTTGGTGTAGAAAGTCTTCATGAAGCTTGAGTGCCTAGTGCCCCAAGTGTGACACCTCAAATGGAATCACAACCATCAAAACACTTGGAATGATTTGAGAGAATTCTACACTCTTCAAAATCGGCTAGCCCTTTCTTCACTATCTCTAGTGGCCGATTTTTCCTCAATAATAAGATGCTTATATAGTTACACAATTAGGGTAAACTCTTAATTGTCATGGCTTTCCATTTCCTTGGATCCATGGGTACAAATACACCATGGAGCATCCATGGACCATCCTATGGGTTTTAGCCCAACTTGATTATCCATGGAGCATTAGCCCACTATACAAGTATGGATGATTTACACAATCAACCCATATATTTAATTAGTCTTCTTTTGATCACTTAATTAATCCTAGATTAATTCTTGATCAATACTAATTAAATAATCTTATTATTCTTATTATTAATATACTAGAACTTATAATATATTAATAACCATAAGTGTCTTATTTCTCTCATTCAAGTGCATGATGGTATGCAACCCAAATGGACCATGCCGGGTCGGGTCAAGTCTTACCAAATATAGTTATGGACTTAGACATTAATCCAACAACTCCTTCCATGAATAACTGAATTTTATCGTCTTCAGTTGGAATATACTTTGCAACAAACCGTGCTTTTTGATTGAATTGAGTTTCATAATCATTCACAGTCATTCCTCCCTGTTTAATCTTGAGGAATTCTTTCTCTAATCTTCTCCTCAAATCTAAAGGACAATACTTTCCTTGGAAGCGAGTTTTGAACATTTCTGAAGATAAATTCTCTTGGTCATCCTTGTTGAGAGCTTTGAATGTGTAACATCCGGATTCCCAGGTATATTATTTTATTCATTTATTTTTGGAGTTTGTGGAGGGACTCGGCGAGTTGATGCTTAGACTCGTCGAGTAGGTTCGCGAATTCTCATCCGGATTGATGACCGGACTCGGCGAGTTTAAGGGTGGACTCGGCGAGTCCGCGCTGTTTAATGAAAACCTAATTTCTTGGGTTTGAGACGTATTTAAAGGCCCTTAGGGCCGTCATTTGCATATATCAGTCCCTTGAGAGAAACCCTAGAGCACTTGAGCGTTTTGGGAGAGAGAGGAGGCCATTGTTGACCTTTGAAGCATTGTTTAGCAAGGAAAAGGAGGCTCTAGCCAAGAGGAAGCAAAGGAGGTGGACATTCTGCAGATTTGGAGCTCAGAGCATCACATTTGAGGTAATATTTTGGCTCCCCTTCTGTTGTTATGATAATCATATGGATTTAGGGTTTCTTGGACCCTTCATTGGCTAGATTTGATGTCCAATTCGTCCCTATTTGTGATGAGGCTTTAGATTTGGATCCATAGAGGTCCAGAGAGCTTTACACATCAAGCTTTATGAAGATCAATGGGGGTTTTTATCATGGGTTATGATAAATGGGGCTAAAACATCATATAGGAGAAAATAGATGTTGTTTGTGCATCAAGATATGGACTTCACGTGATTATCATGCTTGGGAAGGTCGGATCTATGGATTAATGGAACAGATCTGACCTCAGGAGGTCAGTTTGGTTTGTGCATGGGATGGACTCGCCGAGTCAAAGAACAGACTCGACGAGTAGGGTTAGGGTTTCACGTAAATCACTCAGTGAGTAGGCTTGCCGAGTTGGGGATAACTCAGTGAGTCAGAAGGGGATTAGAGGACTAGAGTTCGAGGCGGTACTCACCGAGTTGTTCTTGAGACTCGGCGAGTTGAGTCGGGGTGGCCCCGCGATTCATGCCAGGTGTGACTTGTCGAGCATAGGGAGGGACTCGACGTAGCCAGCGGGAAAAAGAGTTAGTGGACACGTGTGAACTCGCTGAGTCGCCAGAGCGCACTCGACGAGTTGGGTCAAAGTTTGACCGTTGACTTTCATTGACTTTTAGGGTTTGGCCAACAATGGGGTCTTTGAGTCAAAAGGGGGGTATAATAGTCTTTTACCCTTCTAAGGGTGCCAATAGAGGGTTGAGTCTAGTCTCGAGAGTTATATTTATGAGAGTATTAACTTTATGTGAATAGGCGGAGGCTAGGCAATATTTCTACAGAGTCAGAGATTTAACGAGACGTCTAAGGTGAGTCTTCTCACTATACTTTACCTAGTGTGGTAACAGAGTTATGTGACAAAGTATTTTAGAGTTATATGCCAGTGTATTTACATGTAATTTATGTGTTGTGATTTATTGTGATATGTGATATGCATGATTCAGAGTTATAGAGTTAGGACCTTCGGGTCCATAGAGTTAGGGCCAGAGGGCCCATAGAGAGTTGGGGCTGGAGGGCCCCACTGAGACACACTGACCAGAGGGTCGACAGAGTTATAGCCTTGAGTGGCTATTATGTGTTAGAGTGGTATTTTGGGGAACTCAATAAGCATTTATGCTTATAGTGTTATGTGTTATGTGTTTCAGGTAACAGTGATGATCGCGGGAAGGCGTCGCCATGATTCGTACACACGCACATTGGAGTTTATATATTTTGATCTTTGGGTTTTGTACTGATACAATGTTGATACAATGTTTTTATTTATGAATGCAAATGATATTTCATGGTTTTCAAAAGCAAAAAATTGTTCAAAATTTTACGGTGTTACAAGCTGGTATCAGATCCTTGGTTTGAGGGATTCAGATACATCTTCAGGCGTATCTGAACTCAAACTGGGGATTTGAGGAAAATTTTAATAATAAAGTAAAATTTTTGAAAAAGAGTAAAAAGAGTTTTGAGACAAACATAGCAGAGTCGTGTGTACGATCAGCCAGCGCCCGAACGGTGATTTCCCAAAATACCCTCATAATAAGTTTTACTAGATATGCTATGTTATGCTATATGATGAATTACGATATGCATGCTAGAGTAGACTAGGTATTCTTATTAGGACTAGAGTGGCCTGATATATGATGCCTTACTCTAGGGGTTTTGCTGCTAGAAATGCTTAAGAGTGTTTAGATAGCAGCATGGTGCTTATGAGAGATTTGCTAGTGAGTAGCTCATGATAGAGAGAGTAGAGTACTTAGGATTTGGGGCTCAAGGAGGAGGAATTAGGATGAATGCTGATGCGGTCTGGACAGTAGTATTGGGCCCATACTATTGAAGATACCGGGTTGGTGCGCAGTCTAAGTAAGAATCCTTAAGGCACTAAGGAACAAGTAGGGTGGAGTTATCAAGTATGATTATACTCGAGGGGGTCCCTAATATTTTTATGTTGTATTTCGAAGGGAGACCATGGTTGGGACACACCACACACCAGAGGGCAATAGCATGAGCGAGGCTGAGATCTGTAGGATCATTCAGGAGGAGGTGGCTGCGGCCATCAGGGCAGAATACCAGAGATGTTCGGGTCTATCAAGACCACTCTGATTGAGACATTTGACAAGAGATACGCTGCTCTTTCTGAGGCTGATGTTGATGTGGCCACTGCAGCTATGGCTGAAACGAGGCCGTAGGGTGGTGATGCGTTCCTGTTCCGGGAATTCAGCAACACGAAACCACCAGAGTTCGATGGGACCCAGGACCCGATTGTAGTGATGAGGTGGATATCAGACTTTGAGGGGTGTTTCTTTACTTCCTCATCCCCTGAGCATTTGAGAGTTTGGTTTGCACTGAACCATCTTCGCTTGGGAGCGAAGGACTGGTGGAAGTTTGTGACGGCACACTAAACGCCTACTGAGCTTGCTGCAGTAACCTGGGAGAGGTTCACTGCTATGTTCCGAGATGAGTTCGTTCCCCAGGTGGAAAAGGAGCGATTGGCACAGGAGTTTCTGACCCTCAATCAGGGTACTGAGTCGGTTATGACGATTACTCGAAAGTTTCATGAGAGGGCGATGTTCTGCCCAGAGCACGTGTCCTCCGAGCAGACACGTATGGGCCGGTATTTGAGTAAGTTGAGGAGGGATATACGAGAGTTCGTGGCAAACTCATCGTACTGGACATTTGCTGAGCTTCAGGCAAATGCCCGGAAGAGGGAAATAGAGTTGGAGACCCAAGCTAGGGAGGAGGTTGAGTCTCAGGGAAACGATCGGCGGCCGGCTTAGTCTCAGCCGTCAGCCTAGCGGGCCAAACCTACCAACTCGACATCTGGGAACCAGAAGGGCCGCACTTGTGGCAAGTGCGGCAAGAGCCACGATGGGATATGCAGAGCAGGGTCTTGCTACAAGTGTGGAAAGGAGGGGCATATGGCCAAAGATTACCCCAAGGGGTTTTCACTCTGTTTTCACTACAACCAGACCGGACACCGGAAGGCAGAGTGTCCACAGTTGCGAGGGTCAGCGCAGGGAGCATCTACGGGATCTGCCCCTGCTACAGTGAGAGCTACGAATATTCGGCCTACGAAGGTCGAGGCACCGAAGGCACGAGGGAGAGCCTTCCAGTTGACTGCGGAGGAGGTCCGCGCAGCACCCGATGTCATGGCCGATATGTATTCTTTCATGTATTCATTTTTATATTGAGATAGTGTGCTTATATTATGTTATGCGTAGGTACTTTTCTTGTGAGTTCTGTACCTGCTCTAGTGTTATTTGACTCAGGTGCGAGTCGATCTTTTGTATCGTTGGCGTTTAGCCGACACATCAGTATTAGTCGAGAGGCGTTGAGTCGACCTCTGAGAGTTTCCATAGCGGACGAGAGAGCGGTGTATGCCACCGAAGTGATTCGAGGTTGTGTACTTGAGATTTTCGGGGTAGGGTGTACGATCGATTTAGTCCCCATTGCGATGGGAGATGTCTGTGTCATCGTGGGCATGGACTGGTTGAGCAGATTTGGAGCGATCATCGACTGCGAGCGACAGCTGGTGACCATGTGAGACCCTAGTGGGGGAGTTCTTACAGTGTACGGCGAGGGTACACGTTTTGGGTCGGCATTTTGTTTAGCCGCCAGGGCGAGACAGAGTCTTCATCAGGGATGTAAGGGATTTATAGCATATGTGATGGACACGAGGGTTGATTCAGAGAGACCGAGGTCAGTGGAAGAGGTTTCGATAGTGAGTGAGTTCCCGGATGTATTTTCGGAGGAGTTTCCGGGTGTGCCTCCCGTGAGGCAGGTAGAGTTCAGTATCGATTTGGTCTCGGGGGCTGCGCCTATCGCCAAGGCGCCCTATCGCCTTGCGCCTCCCAAGATGTAGGATTTGTCCTCGCAGCTTCAGGAGCTGCTGGGGAAGGGATTTATTCGGCCGAGCAGTTGGCCGTGGGGAGAGCCTATCCTTTTTGTCAAGAAAAAGGATGGTTCACGCCGGATGTGCATTGATTACCGGGAGTTGAACAAGTTGACGGTCAAGAACCGTTATCCGTTTCCGAGGATTGATGATTTGTTTGATCAGTTGCAGGGAGCATCTTGGTTCTCCAAGATCGATTTGAGGTATGGATATCATCAGGTGAGGGTGCGAGATGAGGATATCCAGAAGACAACGTTCAGGACTTGTTACGGGCATTACGAGTTCGTGGTGATGCCTTTTGGGCTCACCAATGCACCAGCGGTGTTCATGGACCTCATGAACAGGGTGTGCAGACCGATGTTGGATCGCTCGGTGATCGTATTCATCGACGACATTTTGGTGTATTCGAGATCTAGAGAGCAGCATGAGGAGCATTTGAGGGAGATCCTCAGAGTTTTGAGATCGAAGAGGCTTTATGCCAAATTCTCCATTTCTGGTTACAAGAAGTCTAGTTCCTGGGACATCTCGTTAACTAGAAAGGGATATTGGTCGACCCGGCGAAGATTGAGGCGGTGATGAGTTGGGAGGTGCCGAGGTCACCCACGGAGATCAGGATTTTCCTAGGACTGGCAGGCTATTATCGGAGATTCATCAGGGATTTCTCCAAGATCGTCGTGCCACTCACTAAGTTGACCCGGAAGGGTGTAGCTTTCGCTTGGGGTCCAGAGCAGCAGGCCTCCTTCAAGACACTTCGCCAGATACTATGCGAAGCCCCGGTGTTAGCCCTTCCGGAGGGGATGGAGGAATTTGTGGTATATTGTGACACATCGATATCAGGTTTGGGAGAAGTGCTTATGCAGAGAAGGCATGTGATAGCATATGCATCGAGGCAGCTGAAGCCTCATGAGGCGAGGTATCCTACCCACGATTTAGAGTTGGGGGTAGTAGTGTTCACCCTCAAGATATGGCGTCACTATCTGTATGGAGTCCGGTGTACCATATACACGGATCACAAGAGCCTAAAGTACTTGATGGATCAGCCCAACCTGAATATGCGACCGAGGAGATGGCTGGATGTGGTGAAGGATTATGAAGACGAGATCCTGTATCACCCGGGTAAGGCTAACGTAGTAGCCGATGCCCTGATTCGTAGGGTAGAGAGTGTTCCGATGCGAGACGTTTGTATGAGATTGACAGTGATGACTCCGGTGTTGGAAACCATTCGAGGAGCCCAGGCCGAGGCCGTGAGACCAGAAAACCAGAAGAGAGAGCGAACTATCAGACAAGTATCGGAGTTCATTACCGATAGCCGTGGGCTTATGACATTTCAGGGTCGGATTTATTGGTCCTTTCAGGGTGATCGCGAGGGTAGGAATGGTAGCCTACCGTTTGGAGCTACCTGTAGAGTTGGGTCAGATTCAAGACACCTTTCACGTATCTCAGCTGAGAAAGTGTAGTGTCGACGAGTCGGCAGTGGTACTATTAGAGGATATTCAGGTGGATGCGAGCCTGAACTATGTTGAGAGACCGGTGGCTATTAGGGATCGGAAGATTAAAGTTCTGAGGAACAAGGAAGCCTCTGGTGCAAGTCCAGTGGCAGCATCGGAAGGGGTCAGAGTTAACTTGGGAGCCGGAGCGTGAGATACGTGAGCAGCATCCAGAGTTGTTTGTAGAGTAAGACTTCGAGGGCGAAGTCTGATTCTAGTGGGGGAGAATTGTAACATCCGGATTCCCAGGTATATTATTTTATTCATTTATTTTTGGAGTTTGTGGAGGGACTCGGCGATTTGATGCTCAGCTCGCCGAGTAGGGTCGCGAATTCTCATCCGAATTGATGACCGGACTCGGCGAGTTTAAGGGTGGACTCGACGAGTCCGTGCTGTTTAATGAAACCTTAATTTCTCGGGTTTGAGACCTATTTAAAGGCCCTTAGGGCCGTCATTTGCATCTATCAGTCCCTTGAGGGAAACCCTAGAGCACTTGAGCGTTTTGAGAGAGAGAGAGGAGGCCATTGTTGACCTTTGAAGCATTGTTTAGCAAGGAAAAGGAGGTTCTAGCCAAGAGGAAGCAAAGGAGGTGGACATTCTGTAGATTTGGAGCTCAGAGCATCACATTTGAGGTAATATTTTGGCTCCCTTTCTGTTGTTATGATAATCATATGGATTTAGGGTTTCTTGGACCCTTCATTGGCTATATTTGATGTCCAATTCGTCCCTATTTGTGATGAGGCTTTAGATCTGGATCCATAGAGGTCTAGAGAGCTTTACTCATCAAGCTTTATGAAGATCAATGGGGGTTTTTATCATGTGTTATGATAAATGGGGCTAAAACATCATATAGGAGCAAATAGATGTTGTTTGTGCATCAAGATATGGACTTTACGTGATTATCATGCTTGGGAAGGTCGGATCTATTGATTAATGGAACAGATCTGACCTTAGGAGGTCAGTTTGGTTTGTGCATGGGATGGACTCGCCGAGTCAAAGAACAGACTCAACGAGTAGGGTTCGGGTTTCATGTAAATCACTCAGTGAGTTGGCTTGCCGAGTTGGGGGATAACTCAGTGAGTCAGAGGGGGATTAGAGGACTGGAGTTCGAGGCAGTACTCGCCGAGTTGTTCTTGAGACTCGGCGAGTTGAGTCAGGGTGGTCCCACGATTCATGCCATGTGTGACTCGTCGAGCATAGGTAGGGACTCGACGTACCAAACGGGACAAAGAGTTAGTGGACACGTGTGAACTCGCCGAGTTGCCAGAGCGCACTCGATGAGTTGGGTCAAAGTTTGACTGTTGACTTTTGTTGACTTTTAGGGTTTGGCCAACAATAGGGTCTTTGAGTCAAGAGGGGTGTAAAATAGTCATTTACCCTTCCTAGGGTGCCAATAGAGGGTTGAGTCTAGTCTCGAGAGTTATATTTATGAGAGTATTTACTTTATGTGAATAGGCGGAGGCTAGGCAATATTTCTACCGAGTCAGAGATTTACCGAGACGTCTGAGGTGAGTCTTCTCACTACACTTTACCTAGTGTGGTAACAGAGTTATGTGACAGAGTATTTTAGAGTTATATGCCAGCGTATTTGCATGTTATTTATGTGTTGTGATTTATTGTGATATGTGATATGCATGCTTCAGAGTTACAGAGTTAGGACCTTCGACTCTATAGAGTTAGGGCCAGAGGGCCCACAGAGAGTTGGGGTTGGAGGGCCCCACTAAGACACACTGACCAGAGGGTCGACAGAGTTATAGTCTCGAGTGGCTATTATGTGTTAGAGTGGTATTTTGGGGAACTCACTAAGCATTTATGCTTATAGTGTTATGTGTGATGTGTTTCAGGTACCAGTGATGATCGCGGGAAGGCGCCGGCATGATTCGTACACATGCACATTGGAGTTTATATATTTTGATCTTGGGGTTTTGTACAGATACAATGTTTTTATTTATGAATGCAAATGATATTTCATGGTTTTCAAAAGCGAAAAATTGTTCAAATTTTTACGGTGTTACAGAATGTTGCTTCCCATGATTAATGGTATGAAACCATAATAAATCAGAAAGCACATTAAACATATAACACATGACATATAAGTGTCCCTATATTGAACTCACCGTGAAATAACCGAATGATAAAATGATAAGTTGGGAAGCACTTCGTGTCTAAACATGACTTTCTTTGACGAAACTAGGAGTTTTGTTGTAAACCGGGACTTGAGCGGGCAAAGTTTCAACTTGAAAAGATTATTTTCTCTGGTCTTCGGTGCGTCAGGACTTGCTTCGGGTGTTGGGGATGCTTCCTACGCATCAGGGGGTGTTAGGGTAGTTTGAAAGAGAGTAGAAGGTGAAAGGTGTTAGGAGTTTTGTGGCATTGGTTTGGTTCTCGGGCCTCGGACGTGTCGCACTTGTATGGTACGTGTGCATCGATTCTAGTACGTTGGGCATATATCTTTACGCTAAGCGTACCACTTGGTATGCTGGGCGTTCTTTCAACCGCGAAGTTCTTGCCTAAAACTTCAAAAATTCATATCTTTTGCATACGAGCTCCATTTTGACGTTCTTTATATCCACATGTTGGTGAAGTTATACTCTAAAAATTTCTTTTAGATTCCATCATCTACTTTTGAATTTATTTTTAATATTATATTTTTAACAGGCAGGAACAGGAAAAGTCCATTAAAAATTCGTAACTTCTTCATTCGACGTCTGTTTCCATCCGTGTTTTTACCTTTGAACTATAATCGACAAGTTCTTTGATTATCATTTAGATTATGTCGGTTGAAAATCACTCGATCTATAATTCGAATTTTGAGTTGTACACTGCTATGCCGAATCTTAGAAAAATCATAACTTCCTCATACAAAATCAGATTTGGATGCTATTTTTATTAAAGTTTTCGGTTTAATGAATATGACGACTTTCATTTTGATGACTAAATCTAAAAGTAGTTTATCGTAAACTCACATTTTACGTCATACGGCGTCGTGCCGATTTTGTCGCGAAACTTCAATAAGTCATAATTTCTTCGTTATAACTTGGATTTCGATGAGGTTTTCATCTAAACGTTTTCTAACAATATAATATACAACTTTGAATTTTTAGATATTCGTTTATTTCGAAAATTGACTTTGTGATCGGAGTCTCATAAGACTTTCCATCATTTTCTGAGTGATTCTAAACATAGTTTTACTTCAAATCCCATAAAACTATCTTGTTAGAACTCAACGCTCAAAATAATATATTATATATTAATATTCACTTTTAAGCTATTAAGCTTACAAAACACGATAATTATACATGATCGTTAATGTGTATGTTACAAATACCTCATCCTTTTAAGGTTTTCGTCCCCGAAATTACAACGATTTAAATAAATGGGGATATTTCTCTCTTATCTCATTTTTGCTTTCCTATGTATAATTGGGGCCTCGATGGTGTTTCCACTTGACAAGTACCAACTCCACTTCTTTATTACATAAATCAACCGTTCTTTCCTTTACGATCTCTTCAGCCTCTTTTACATATTTTAATTTATTATCCAGTTTCACCTCAGTTAACGGGACCGTTTCATTAAATATGCTTAAACATTTACGCAGATAACTCACATTAAAAACATCATGAATACCTGCCAAATCTTCCAACAATTCCAAACGGTGTGCTTACTTACCAATTCTCTGGATAATTTTGAAAGGTCCAACAAATATAGGACTCAATTTTCCTATCTTCCCAAATCTCATAATGCCTTTCCATAGGGATACTTCCAGCATTACAAAATCACCCAACTCGAATTCTATGAGTCGTCTTCTCTTTTCTGCATAGGACTTCTGTCGATCCTGGGCCGCTTTCATTCTTTCTCGTACAATTGAATCTTTTCAGTGGTGTCTTGAATCATTTCGGGGACTCCAAGTATTTTATGTCCTACATCAAACCAACATAATGGAGTATGACATTTACGACCATATAATGCTTCATATGGTGGCATTTTGTTTGAAGAGTGGTAACTGTTGTAATATGAAAATTCGACAAGAGGTAAGTACTTGTCCCAGTTAACAACAAATTCCAAGACACATGCACGAAGCATATCTTCCACTATTTGGATTGCTCTTTCCGTCTGACCATCTGTCTGGGGATGATAAGCTATGTTGAGAGCAATCCGAGATCTCGATTCACGTTGCAAACTCGCCCACAAATGAGAAGCGAAGCGAGTATCACGATCGGAAATAATCTTTAGTGGCATGCCATGTCTTGCAACAATTTCATCCAACTATACTTGTGCGTATTTCTCCATTGGAGCTATTTCACGCATGACAAGAAAATGTGCACTCTTAGTCAGTCGGTCGAAAATTACCCAAATGCTATCGTTCTGTCTCGTAGTCTTTGACAATTTGGTAATAAAATCCATGGACAACTCCTCCCATTTCCACATGGGGACATTAATACTTTCTGGACTCCTGTATGGCTTTTAGTGTTTCACTTTAACTTGTAAGCATACTAAACATTCCTATATGTATCTTCTAATGTCTCTCTTTAATCCAGAACACCAATAATAAGTTTGTACAACATAGTACATTTTACTTGTACCAGGATGTATTGACAGTTTAGACTTATGGGCTTCATCCAAAATCTTTTGTCTAAATCCACCAATCTCTGGAACCCATAGCTAATTCTTAAATACTTTCAGTCCATGTGGATCATCAAGTAAAATATCAGCATAGTGTATCATCCCTTCGTTCTTCATATTTTTTTTGGCTTTAAGGCCTCTCTTTGCCATTTTCTAGTTCATCAAGAACAGTGAACTTTACTGTAGTCTGAGTAGTAACATAACACACACTATTATGCTAAACCTTTCTGCTAAGTGCATCAGCAACTACATTGGCCTTTCCAGGATGATACATGATTTCACAGTCATAGTGTTTGATCAGCTCCATGGATCGCTGTTATCTCATATTCAAAGTTTGTTGATTGAATATATAGTTGAGACTTTTGTGGTCAGTAAACAATTGGCGTTTTGTACCAAAAAGATAATGCCTCCAAAGTTTTAGTGCAAATACTACTGCAACGAGTTCGAGGTCATGGGTGGGATAATCCTTTTCATACTCTTTCAGTTGTCTTGAGGCATAGGCTATTACTCTACCATGCTGCGTCAACACACAACCGAGTCCGAACCTTGAAGCATCGCTATACACGGAAAAATCATTATCACCTTCTGGGAGTGATAATATCGGAGCATGAGTAAAAAGATCTTCTAGAGTTGAGAAAGATTTTTATTGTGCTTCACCCCATTTAAAACTTTACTTCCTTTCTTGTGTGTATTTCTCCATTGGAGCCGTTTCACGCATGGCAAGAAAATGTGCACTCTTAGTCGTTCGGTAGAAAATTACCCAAATGCTAACATTCTGTCTTGTAGTCTTGGCAATTTAGTAATAAAATCCATGGGCAACTCCTCCCATTTCCACATGGGGACATTAATATTTTCTGGACTCCCGTATTGCTTTTAGTGTTTCACTTTAACTTGTAAGCATACTAAACATTCCTATATGTATCTTCTAATGTCTCTCTTTAATCCAGGCCACCAATAATAAGTTTGTACAACATAGTACATTTTACTTGTACCAGGATGTATTGACAGTTTAGACTTATTGGCTTCATCCAAAATCTTTTGTCTAAATCCACCAATCTCTGGAACCCATAGCTAATTCTTAAATACTTTCAGTCCATGTGGATCATCAAGTAAAATATCAGCACAGTGTATTATCCCTTCGTTCTTCACATTTTTTTTGGCTTTAAGGCCTCTGTTTGCCATTTTCTAGTCCATCAAGAATAGTGAACTTTACTGTAGTCTGAGTAGTAACATAACACACACTATTATGCTAAAACTTTCTGCTAAGTGCATCAGCAACTACATTGGCCTTTCTAAGATGATACATGATTTCGTAGTCATTGTCTTTGATCAGCTCCATGGCTCGCTGTTATCTCATATTCAAAGTTTGCTGACTGAATATATACTTGAGACTTTTGTGGTCAGTAAACAATTGGCATTTTGTACCAAAAAGAAAATGCCTCCAAAGTTTTAGTGCAAATACTACTGCAACGAGTTCGAGGTCATGGGTGGGATAATCCTTTTCATACTCTTTCAGTTGTCTTGAGGCATAGGCTATTACTCTACCATGCTGCGGCAACACACAACCGAGTCCTAACCTTGAAGCATCGCTATACACGGAAAAATCGTTATCACCTTCTGGGAGTGATAAGATCGGAGCATGAGTAAAAAGATCTTCAAGAGTTGAGAAAGATTTTTATTGGGCTTCACCCCATTCAAACTTTACTTCCTTTCGTGTAAGACTTGTGAGAGGTACAACTATACGCAAAAAATCTTTAATGAATCTCCGGTAATATCCCGCAAGACCCAAGAAATTGCAGATTTCAGAAGCATTACGTGGTGCTTCCCAATTCTGAATGGCTTCAATTTTGGTAGGATCTACTGATATACCGTCACCAGATCACATGGCCTAGAAATTGAACTTGATGAAGCCAAAATTCACATTTGGATAATTTAGCATATAGTTTCTCTTTTTGAAGAAATTCTGATATTTCACGAACATGAATGATATGATCAGCTTCAGACTTGGAATATATTAGAATATCATCAATGAATACGATGACAGATTTTTCGAGCATTGGGCGCATTCCTGATTCATCATATCCATGAATACAGAAGGATCATTTGTCAAACCGAATGGCATGACAAGGAATTAAAAATACCCATAACGAGTATGGAAAGAAGTCTTCGGTACATCCTGCTCGTGTACTTTCAACTGATGTTAGCCAGACCTCAAATCAATCTTCGAGAAATAGCTAACACCCTGAAGTTGATCAAACAAGTCATCTATGTGAGGTAGTGGATACTTATTCTTGATAGTTACCTTATTTAGCTCGCGATAATCAATACACATTCGTATCGATCCATCTTTCTTCTTGACAAACATTATTGGAGCACCCCAGGGAGAGGTAATCGGTCGAATAAAGCCTTTGTCAAGTAATTCCTGCAGTTGGATCATCAATTCCTTCATCTCAGCTGACGCAAGTCGATAAGGATTCTTTGCAATTGGAGCTGCACCAGGTATAAGATCAATTCAGAATTCTACTTGCCTATGTGGAGGTAGTCCAGGCAATTCATTGGGGAAAACATCGGGATATTCATTAACAATGGGAATATCATTTACAGTTTTCTTTCCTTCTTTTGATATATCAACTGTATAGGCCAGATAAGTAGAACACCCATTCGATATAAATTTACGAGCTTTTAGGAAAGAGATTATTTTTAAGATTTTATGTCTTTGTTCAGCGTAGACATAAATAGGATTCTCCCCTTCAATCAGAATGCGTACTATCTTTTCATAGCACAAGAGTTCTGTACGGTTCTTTGACAACCAAACCATGCCGAGAATAATATCAAATTGGGCAAGGAGATAGGAATCAAGTTAGCAAGAAAATTATAACCTTCAATTTCTATGACACAATCCATATAGACTTTATCAGAAAGTAATGATATACTTCCTCAGTACCTACATGAAATGGTTGCGCGAGTCCATAACAAGCAATTGAAAGGAATGCGCAAATTTATTAGACACAAAAGAATCCGAGGTAATAGAATCAAATAAGATGTGAGCAAGTCTAGAGTTGACTATAAATGTATCGGTCACAACATTCAGATCTTCACGTGCCTCCTCTTTTTTAGTCGAAGTACTCATTTGTTGTTGAACGGAAGCTTGAGTCCCTGCCATTTGACTAGTAAGAGTAAGGCAAAAGCGCTTCCTGTGGCCAGCAACAACACAAGCAAAGCATGTAACATTCTTCATCTGGCAAACGGGCTTCATGTGGCCTATTTCTCCACACCCATAACAGATTACTGATCCTTTTTTCTAATCTGCATTCGCCTTGATGATTCTTTCCAAAATTTCGACATGATGGCGACTGAAGAGAAAAAGTTTGTGACCTACCACGGCCACAAGAGGTATTATGAGATTGCACTTGTTTTCCAGGATCAGATCGAACAGATTGAGCTGATGAAATAGTGGAAACAAGAATAGTTCGATCAACACGTGGATGCTTCGGAACAGATAGAGTGGAACCACGTATTTCTAAGTCATGCACGTGCTTTCGTTCATACTCAACAGCTTTATCAAATGACATAACATCTCGATTAACCATGAAATCATGGATTTTATACCGAAGTCCTTCCATGAATAACTAAATTTTATCGTCTTCAGTTGGAATATACTTTGCAGCAAACCATGCTTTTTGAGTGAATTGAGTTTCATAATCATTCACAATCATTCCTCCCTGTTTAAGATCAAGGAGTTCTTTCTCTAATCTTCTCCTCATATCTAGAGTATAGTACTTTCCTAGCAAGCGAGTTTTGAACATTTCCCAAGATAAATTCTCTTGGTCATACTTGTTGAGAGCTTCGAATGTTGCTTCCCACCAGACTAAGGCTTCTCTAATGAGCATTGCAGAAGGATAGTTAGCCTTGTCTTCATTAACCACATGAGAGATATGAAATACTTTTTATGTGTTCTGGATCCATTTAAGAACAACAATGGGATTAAGATCACACATGAAAACTCTGTAGCACTATTACTCTTGAAAATTTTGAATGAGGGACTATTTGCTTCCCTTTTTGAAATTCCTTGGTGAGTTTCTCTTTACTTTTATGACTATCCTTTCTATGTTCTTCGAGAGTCTGTCATATAACACCAGTAAGTTTATCCAAGAGACGCTTCTCACAAGGGGATACTGGAGTATGTACTTAATCGGGATGAGGATCTCCACCCACATTTGGTGTATGACTACTCACCTGTTCAACCATTATTCTGAAAATTTGGAGTAATATAGTATTTTAGAATATTAGGATTTATTATTACCTAATAATTAAATTAAGTCTTTCCTATGGTTTGTATCCATATTCATACAATGAATCCGTTCATATATTAAACTTCTAATAGTTTAAGTCTAAATACCAATCCAAGGGATTTAGCTCACTTAAACTACTGCTCTGATACCATGATTGAGAGAACCCCTACTTTTTTAATACCTTTACAATATTATTACTCCAAACATGATACATGCATATTCATAATATAGTTTACAGAAGTATGGATACAAACCAACTATTAAGAATTTTTACAAAGTTTTATGTATTACATAACTTCCCAGGAATTTATACACTAAGTACAAAAGTCATATTATTAACTATTCTACATCTTCTAACAATACATAACTATACTAGATGCTTATCACCTTGTAGCTTACATACTCCGTTTGCCTCAAGAACTTAGCAACATACACCCAACCTTCCACGTATCAAACCTAAAGAAATGTCTATCTGATGGGACTCTTGTGATTCCACTCGATGAAAACGAGATAAACGAGCATCTTAACTCCGGGGAAGAACCAGTAGAAATGATGGATAGGGAAGTCAAACGAATGAAACAAAGTCACATACTGATAGTGAAGGTTCCCTGGAATGCCAAGCGGGGACCTAAATTCACTTGGGAGCGAGAAGACCAGATGCAACAAAAGTACCTGCATCTTTTTCCTAGTCCATGATCGTACTCTATAGAAAAAATTTCTGGAAGAAATTCCCTCTAACGGGGGGATGATGTGACAACTTGTTATTTCTTTTTAATAAAACTCTAAACTACAAGTAGGGTTATTTAACATATATGCAAGATTATGGAGAAACCATGTTGTAATAGGGTAGTATAAACTTCATACATAACATAGACTTATACTAAAACAAATCAAATGTACACTAGTACAAGCTAAGGGGCTAAACTTAACTTAATTAAAAGTGTAAAAAGGGTGAAATGTTTTTACGGATTTAGAGTTGTCCAAAGCGTACACACATGTTTATGGGGGACACCAAAACCATGAACACCCTTAAGGGTGTAAACCAAATCCGAAAACACCCTTCTAGAAGTATCAAATCTGAAAACCCTTTACACATTGACCAAAAACCATAAACAACCCTTCCTTGGTTGACTTTTGGGGTGAAAAATCAATAAGGAGCCCATTAGGTTTCGAAAACTCAAGTCATGGCCCAATTTCAATCCATAAACCACCCCTATATATAAGTGTTTTGGCGAAAACACTTTCATATGTCACAATTTCAATCTATGAACTACCCCAAAACTCTCTCAATCTTCAACCTTGAATTGTTCCTTTTTCTCTCAATAATCAAGTGTTTATGCCCCTATTCCTTTAAAACTTTCCATCAAGAACATTCAAAGTCATCTTCAAATCTTTAAGTGGCCTTCAAATCTTCATAAGTATTCAAGATCTAACAGTAAACTCCATTGCCTCCAACCGTAAACCCTTATTTCATCCGAAAACTCCATTTCCACTATTCCAACATTTCCAATAAATTTCCAATTTAATTGTAAGTCTCCTTATATAATTAAAATATTATTTAACCCTATTATTTAAGTTAATATATTATTTATTTAAATGTGACGTCGAATATAATTATTTTAAGGCAATGTTATTAGCGCGTACGCTTACCTGGGGGATCATCTCTACGACTCGCTAATTCCGACAAACATATATTCAAGGTGAGTTCATACCCCTGCGTTTTCAATATTTGTGTATGTTTTTAGGGGGAATACAAGTACAACACAATTAAATTTGTGTAAACATTTCAACGATTTCAAACGATTTCTAAAAAATTCAAATTGTTACAAACAATTTTGAATTAACATATAAACTATAATAGGTATAGTTTATGGAACATTAACTACATATTTACAAAACGCAGAGATATAGGACAAACAAACAAATAAACTATAGTCGGTGTAGTTTGTGGAGCATAAGTATTATCATACCAATTGCAGGTTTTATTGCAGTAATGAACATATAAACTCTATTAGGTATAGTTTATGGAACATTCAAACAAATATTCATTCAAAAGGATTTTTAGATATTCCACACTTAACCATCGATATAGCTTTGTGAGGTAACGTCTTCAAGTACTTATTTAAGTGCCAACAAAAGTCCTGACCTTAATAACCGGAGTCTCCTGGAGGGAAAGCGTGAGTTTGTGTATAGATCTATACGACACTGACAACCCCGCACCATAACTATTAGCTACAGTTAGGCCGGTAGGACTGGGGTGACACACATCATGATCGATTTTCGACGCCTGAAGAACATCGAGTTAGGACATTCGTCATATTATGCATGGTTATGAGAACTCATAATTTGGTATCGAATAACACGATTAGTGTATGAATAAGTAAACCACTTCACATAGTTTTATTTAAATAATAAGACTATAGAACATTATTTTACAAGTATCACTGCTGAATCCAGGTGGTTTTAAACATCAGCACGAATATAGAAGACTATTCCAACATAGAGAAAACATACATTCATAGTTTTATGTGATATAAAACTACCTTTTTAAAAAATACGATAACATTCACATGTTTTGAGCATAATAGATTACAACAAAAAATATAGGAATTTCTGGGAAAACATACTTACACTAATAAAGAATAAATTGAAGGTTTTCAATTACAAATATAAATACACTTTTGAATGAACAAATTGATAGTTTTCAATTACAAACACGCTTATGAACTCACCAACTTAAATGTTGACACACTTTTAAAATCACTTGTAATCTCAAGGAACCGATAAGACACGTACACCCACAAGATTTTGAGAAGACAGAGCTTTTAGAGTTGCGTCTTTTATACATTTTGGTGTCATACAAACAATGTATTGAACAAATGTAAAAACTCTACCTTATCAATGTAATGGTTATGTTTGCTTTGATTCCTATTATACAACTGTTGTGATACTGTACATGACATCCTCCGCCCCCGAACGTTTTTGTCGTCCGATTTGGGGTTGTGACACTCCTAAAGATGATCTTCAACAACATTCGATACCTTGAATTACCTCCATTCGGTGACCTCGACTCATCTTTTTCTGCCGGCGACCTTGGGTTAACCTCACCTCCTAAAGATTGCGACAAATGCTCAAGTTTACAAGCCCTAGGTCTGATTAAGTTATGTTTTGTATTACAAGCCCTACTCTATCACGCTCTCAATACTCCTCAACATCACCATTTTAACTCATTCTCAGTCTGATCCACAACTGCCAAATCTATCTGCCCTATCTACACTCTCCAAATTTCAAAAAGTGAGGTCTTACGACTCACCTCATTTCAAATTTCTACAATAGAATACCTCCAATAAAATATCTCCTTCAATGCATATGGATTCGCTTCAAATTCCTCACTCCTTGATGCAGATAATCTCCCCCATTCTATAAGTATATTTCAACCAAAATCTTTCAAAGTATTATAAGTAATTCCATAACTTTATTTTGATCTTATTTACGCTACATTTTGTTTCTAAAACAAGGGCTTGATGCTGTGTGAGTCAATGTATGTTCTTTCAACTAAAGTTTTCCCCATTCGCATAATGATCTATTCACTGGAATTTACCTTTTTGCACTTAGTTAAGTTTGATTCCTTTTGGGGAAATTTAAATAGATGAGCCCTTCAATGGTTTCTTTTTAGGGTTTTACTGTGTGTAAAGTGTATCGTTTGGCCCGATGAACACTTTTGTCTCCTGTAATGATTTGTTTTATCATTTATGTTCTTGCAGCTTGGATCACTATCACACCCCCAAACCGAATTAGCGGAAACATTCAGGGGCGGAGAACGTCATGTACAGTATCATAACAATGCATAATAGTAAACAAGCAACAACATCATCTATTGCATTAATAATATAATTTCATACAAGTGTGTTCTGTGAAAAGATAGTAATAAGACACCAAAAAGTTAAAATAAAAAATAAAGACGAGTCTGGAAGTGCTCCATCTTCTTAAAACCTGTCTACGGGTGACCTAAGAATACAAGCTATTTTGAAAGAGAGGATCAACATTTAAGCTGGTGAGTTCATAAGTATTTTAGTGATAATTGTTTGTAAATGTTTGATGTAAAGTGTATGTAAATGTTTTGATGTAAAAGTTGGTGAAAATGTTTGTATGCGTTCGAAATCTCCTAGAAAATCCTATATTTTCTACTAATATGGAAAGCGGTCTTCTACCAAGAACTAACTGTTTGTATGTTTGTTTCTCTTAAAATGATGTAATGTAGTCTTTTACCAAGACTCGTCTGTTTTGTATGCTTTTACTTGAAATATTATGCAATGTGTGTTTTCCCAATATTTAAGACTATCTTTTCTGTAAAGTAGTTTCATTAC
This sequence comes from Lactuca sativa, assembly GCF_002870075.4. Taxonomy (NCBI): domain Eukaryota; kingdom Viridiplantae; phylum Streptophyta; class Magnoliopsida; order Asterales; family Asteraceae; genus Lactuca; species Lactuca sativa. Next base: position 280,092,012 of record NC_056630.2, read on the forward strand.
CTTTTATTGTGAGAATATCACAATATAAATGAAATGAGAAAATGAAAGTGTACAGTAATGTTGTAAAAATTTCCTACTGAAACACTAATTACCTTAAAACCAGTTTGTTAATTAAGGTTTGGATGTGATGTGGTTATAACCATGCTAAATCGATAAGTAGATAAACACGATGACCCTCTAGTGCCGAAAGTAAATGTGACATTTGTCACCCCTGACCTTTCGGCGTACTGTAGCGAATAGTCAGGATGCGGGCTTGTCAGTCCCGTATAGATCTATACACACAATGTCCACTCTCCCTCTAGGAGACTCTGGTTACAAAACGTGACACAACAAACTTGTAGTTGTGCCATGAAGTAAACTCACATTTTTGTTATCTTGTTCTTGAAAAGTATGAATGTTCCTTTCTCTACTTGTTATTTTTTGTTTGAACTGACTTGTGTAAGAACTAACTCATGTATGATCTGAATTTTGTAAGTACTGATTTATGTAAGTTTCAATGTTCTAGAAATAGTAAGTAGTAATTCTCTAAGCTATACCTACAATAGTTTACTAGTAATTTCTGTAGTTTGAATGAATGATCATGAATGTATACCCTTGCTACCCAAAGGAATCGAACTGATTGGTAGTACTTTTACATCTACATACATATACATAATAAATAGCTAAAGATTTAAATGAATTTCGGACAGTTAACCGATACTCTAGGTTCACATCCAAACAAAGAAAAGAAAGTAAAGCGAGTTGTTAGTCCTAAGCCCTTTAAACTTTATTTATATAACTATATCCACATAGACTTGCTCTTGATAATATTTATAAGTTTAGAAAAGGATTTTTGTGAAATATGAAAATAGTATAACATTTGGAAAGTATTAATGACTTCGTAAGTGATTTGAAGAAGTTTGTTTGATAAAACATTTGGAATATAAGAAATTCTTTACTTTGTAGTTATAACTCACTTGTGAGTGATTATATAACTAACATGTTTTCTACTTGTATCCCCCCCCCCATAAGGGGTATGAACTTACCTATAGTAAGTGATTTGAATGAAAGACTTATATAGAATGCTCAGTGTGCCAAGTGATATCTCGAGCACAAACAGATCCTATTAAGCATATAATAACACATATATGTACATAATTAGTGTATGTAACACCTAATCATGTAATGGAACAACCTCAGGGACTAGGAAACACTTGTCATGAAGTGTTACAATCACATATGACTGTATAAAGGTAGTTTATGGCCACTCCTTAGGAGTTTACGACCATAGGGTGGGTTTACGGCCAGAAGTACTTGAGTTTAAGGGGTGTTTACGACCATAACTAGTATCTATTAAAGGTTCAAGGTCCTATGCTTGGTCTTAAGGAGTGTTCATGGCCAGAACATGCCCAAAACAAGGGTTTACGGCCATAACAAAGAGTTTTTGGCCATAAACTCTTGGAATTATGTGCTTAGATGATGTTTAGAGGTCTTGAATCAAGTGCTTCTTATGTGTAACTAGATGATAGAGGAAAACTCACACTTTGGATGGGTTTATGGAGTTTACGCCCACCAAGAATAAGGAGATGTTCTTGGTGTTCTTGAAGATCTAACTCAAAAAGAGATGATTCAATGGATGAAACCATAGAGTTTCACTAGATCAAGAAGGCTATTATGAAAGAAATGGAAGAATCACTTACATTTTCGAAGATCAATATGAATATCCTTATGATACTTGAGAGAGAATGGGTTTTTCTTGACTTGGAAATGTGAATAATGAAGAAAAGTGAAGGAACATGAGACTTATGGGCATGAGTTTACGACCACCTTGAGTTTACGGCCGTAAACTCATGTGTTGTGGCCGTAAACTCCTCATGATGGAGTTTATGGCTTGTTTGATGGATTTGAACCTCAGCATATACTTCCTAACACTATTCCTTGGATGTACTAGGCTTAGAACACTCAAATAGACCCTAAACAATGCAAGAAGATAGCAGAAACAAGCCTAACTTTTGATTGAATTGGATGGCTTTTCAAGATAGAAATTTTGGGTTGTCACATTATCCCCCAGTTAGAGAGAATTTCATCCTGAATTAGAGTTTAAGAAATAATATATGACTATGGGGAAAGATGAGGACATTTCAGATTCATTTGATCCTCCTGCTCCGAAGTGAATTTAGGTCCTCGCTTGGCATTCCAGCGAACCTTCGCTATCGGGATACGACTTTACTTCGTTTGTTTGACCCTACTGGGATGATAAACTCCCCCGGGTCGAATGCGTGTTGAATGTTTTTGTCTCCTGCATCGGTACCGTACAGGTAGTGTCTTCAGATCTTCAGAGAAATTACTCCTACTCTTAACCCAAGATCAGGTGCAATGTAGTTGACTTTGTGTGTCTTAAGTTGGCGCGAGGCATAGGCAATGACATTTCCATTTTGCATAAGAGCCCAACCAAGCCCTTGGTTGGATGCATCGCAATACACGACGAAATCTTCTATCCCTTTTGGGAAGGATATTATCGATGTGGTGTACAAGACTTGTTCAGCTCTTTGTAGTCGATGCACATACGAAACGATCCGTCTTTCTCCTTCATGCATAAGACGGGTGCTCCCCATGGTGAGAAGCTTGGTCTAATTAATCCCTCTTTCAGAAGTTTGTTAAGCTGACTAGAAAGTTCTTGCATCTCTGCTGGAGCTAGAAGGTAATTTGGAAATTCGACTTGACGTCGCGGTGGTGATCCTGATCGTTCTTTTTGGTAAGAGGTAGAGAAAGTTGTGTGCTTCTGAAATGTTATTTGGTGCACTTTGCTTCAAGTCTGAAATCTACTGGTTAGGTTAGAAAGGCTTGGTACCCCTCGTATGGGTACTTCTGAAGTTGTGAGGTGAGAGGTGATATAAGGGTCTTGCATTTATGGATCAGACATGTTTCATCTGATGGTTGGTTAAGGGAAGAGTTCCTTTTTCTAGCACCTAAATTTTTGCATGGTGAGGACTAAGCCAAACCATGGCGGACGAAGATGTCGAAACTTTTTGATGAATTAGATGTCGTGATGATCTAGAAGAAAGAATGACTACTAGGATGAATAATAAATCTTGGTATTTTTACAACGAATATGTTGACCCGACTTAGACGAGTACTAACTATACGAGGGTTTTGAATAATTTGAAATAGCGAACTTTCATGATATGACCCTTACTTGGTCTATCTAAAACCGTTTAGTGTATACAAGTCATGTATAATTAAGATTGGAAAGACGGTTGACTGAGTGGCTCTGCCCTAAACCCACATCCAGACAAGGAAAAGAAAATGAGGCGGAATCACTCATTCTAAGTCTATAAATCTTAAGTATAAATGGTCCTAACGTATACAGTAAACCATTATAACTTACCTGATAGATTTCCTAGTTTTATACAAGTTCTGAGATTTAATCCGAACAAGAGGGTAATTATAATTAGTTACTGGTGTTTGGAAGCGTACCAAAATTATAGTAGGATCCTTTGATGTCCTTTGATATGCTAGGGTCAAACTCCTCCTGTTCCCCCGTTATTCTCCTCGGTTGGATAGTCCCTTTTTAAATGTTCAATTTTACCACAAAGGTGACATAATAGACTTGTTCCAACGTTTGTGGTTGAAGTGATGCGCTGGATCCGGGTTCTGCAGAAACAGATAATTAGCCCGGTCTTGTTACAGTCCTTGCAATGCAACTTTCGGCAATCACCCAAGTGATGGAAAATACACTTTGTGCATTCGGGTAGACTTCCAACATACTTCTTTGCTGGGATTTGGGTCACCAGGATATTAGTAGGAACGGTAGTAGGAGCAACAGATGTCGTGGCCTCAAAAGCTACCACAGGTTGCCGTATCTTGGCCGTTCTTTGGGATGATTTGCACTTCTTGTTATCCCAGAATATTCGCTTCTTACTCTTTGGTTTCTGGGTTAGGGTTCCCTTGTGAGTTAGCGCTCTTTGGTTTCCTTGGTAGTTGCTTCGTTCTGAAGGATTGATGTTGTTTCTACGTTTGTTTGGGTTGTTAGAATGGAATTGCGCCATGACAACGGTCACAGCAGCTTGGAATGTAGCAGAGTCTATATGAAGGATTAGGGTTTCGTCGGTTGGCTGACTATTTTTGGGTGATGACATGATTCTGCCACAAAATGCGAAATGAATTTGTTAATAACTATGATCGTTACAAGCTGTATTTAACATATATATGCAAATTGTTATCGTTGATCCATGGCCCTCGATGTTCCGACCTACATCCCTATGATGCAGTACTGGTAAAGAGTAGAATTAATTTTATAAAATGATCTCAAGACGATTTTCATCTGAACTAAGCTATCTTTGGTTGGTGGATAACATGTTCCAACTTTCAAAAGGGATTGAAAGTAATCCATGAGCTAAATTACCATAGTTCACGATTTGATGAGAGTGGAACTTAGATAGAGTTCTATCGATGGGAGGATGAAAGTATTTGGACAAAGATTTCTACAGGGATTAGTTGACCATCAATATCATTGATATTAAAGATGTAATAATAAGTTCGGGAAAAATTGACCTTGGAGTAGGTCTTACATCAAATCAAAAGTGGGAGAATGATGATTGACAAAACAAGGACATAATGAAACAGTACTTACAGTACAAGAGTAGTTACATGAAAAAGTGATACTTAGAGCACAAATAATAAGGCTATTCCTTAAACCAAAAGAAAAAAGGTAAGGCATCTACTACTGGTGGCGGGCATCCCTCTGATGAACCCTCAATTCAGTCAGCTGACGCTCCATATCAAGTAGTTTTCTTTCATACACCCTCTGGCGTACGCGGAGCTCTATGACTTCGGCTCGAGTTTCAACTAGTGTTTGAAGAAGGGCCTCATTGTCTCTCGTATCTCTCTCGTGAGCATCTTCAAGATGATGGGTGAGGACGGTATGAATTCTCGCATCGACAACCATTTCCATGATTTGGTTGATGGTTGTCCTACCCTGTATTTCATTTCGAGCAACCATGCAGAACAGAAATGGCAGGACTCTGTCTGCTGAACCTCCTTCGCTCAGGTCGTAGAAGCTTTTGTCTCCATTCTATGGCATGGGTTGATCCTGCTCTTGACTCCATGTTTCCAAGCTTTCCACCCATGGAGGCATCAGGCCTTGAAAAGCCGGATGAGGGTTGGGATTTGGGATTTGAGCTTCTAGGGGTAGATTCTCAACTTCTGGCTCCGAGTTATGATCCTCTGGAAGATTTTCTGTGAAGTCATCATCCAAGTGGATTGCAGGCTCTTCTTCTGGTTCGGCGTCGAGCCAATCAACATTTCCTTGATTTGGGAAGTACGGACCTCCAGGAAGATGGAATCCAGCCATTTATCTAGACGAAAAAAAGGGTAAGGAATTTATTTATTAATTTTAGAATAAAGTGATGAGTATTTAAAAGTCTTTGATCGATTAGATCTTTATAACAGGCAAATCAATAAAGTAAAAACAGTGAGATAAAGACAAAAGTATGGATCTGAAAGAGTCGAATGATTCGATTAACTCAATCCTCAGCAGAGCTCGATGAAGAACTTCCGCTGTAGAGGATTCTAGGGTTACAAAAGATAAGAACGTGTACGATATAAAATCTCTATCAAAATCATTACGTTCAACAATGCATGCAAGCATCTATATATAATAAACCCTACAACATACTCACGGATGGACAGGCCCATACCGGAGACAAAACTAGACTAGCTAACGAGCCCAAAGACGCAACACTAAACTGTACCTAACAATCTCCCCCTTTGTGTCAATTTGGAGCGAGACTATCACTTCTTCTTGCTGGGTCCAGCTGTCGGAACCTATTTGGTGGTATCAAACAAATGAGGGATAATGGCGAGGATTGTCTGTCTGAAGTGGATGTACCACTAGATCATATCATCAAAGTATTTCTTGTCATCAGCTGAGTTTTGCTTGCAACGATGAATAATCGCTAAGACATGTTCCAGGTATGCAGTGGTATAGAGATGTTTGTCTGCCAAAGCGAATAGGCATTTTTGGCCTTCGTTTCTGGTAAACATAACTGAATTTCTCTTCTGGTCAATCTTCGACATCTGCATCATGTTGAGATCACTTGCCGAGCCAACAGGAGAAATGGTAGGCTTTTTCTTGAAGACACTTGCTATCTCCTGATCCATCTTAGCGACTTCCATGATGTAACAAACAAACATCCTTTTGAAGTGGTCAATGATCGGACCAACTCCAAAAGGACGGAGTCTTGGAGTCGTTTGACCTTAAGTCAGATGATAGTTACGAATCATGCTTACTTGGAAAGATGACAAAGTCACCCTTCACAGGCTCGTGTGAAAGGGGTGAAGGTTTGTTGGACCTTATACACACGGATGTGTGTGGACCATTCAAACATGCCACAAGGGATGCTAATGGTTATTATTTGACTTTTACTGATGATTACAGTAGATATGGATATGTCTACTTGATCAAACATAAGTCAGAGACTTTCGAAAGGTTTAAGGAATTTAAACAGGAAGTCGAGAATCAATTGGGCAGGAACATTAAGATGCTTCGATCCGATCGAGGAGGTGAGTATCTTAGTTCAGAGTTCCTCGACTATCTTAGGGAATGTGGGATTGTCTCACAATTGACACCTCCCAGGACACCACAGTTGAATGGTATGGCTGAGAGGTGTAATCGAACCTTGTTAGATATGGTTCGTTCCATGATGAGTCGAGCTTCGCTACCAATCTCATTCTGGGGGTATGCCTTAGAGACTGCCGCCCATATCCTTAATCTAGTCACTACAAAGAAAGTTGCCAAAACTCCTCACGAGATGTGGACTGGTAAAGTACCAAAACTAGACCACATCAAGATTTGGGGTTGCGAGGCTTTCGTGAGACGCGAGACTCATGATAAGCTCGAACCTCGAAGCGAGAGGTGTATTTTCATCGGTTACCCACAATAATCCTTTGGTTACCTCTTCTACAGACCTAGTGACAATGTGGTCTTTGTAGCAAGAAGAGGAGTCTTTCGAGAAAGAGAGTTTATAAGCCAAAGAGACGGTGGGACACTTATTAGTGATGGGACACTAGTAAGTCAAGATGACCCTAACAGCTACGAGGAAGCCATGGCAGGCCCCGAGTCTGCTAAATGGAAAGAGGCTATGGATAGCGAGATACAATCCATGTATGACAATCAAGTTTGGAACTTGGTTGAAAATGTACCAGGTCGTAAGACAGTAGGGTGCAAATGGGTCTTCAAGAAGAAGACCGACATGGATGGTAACGTACACACTTATAAGGCTAGACTGGTTGCAAAGGGCTTCTCTCAAATTCCTGGAGTGGACTATGATGAGACCTTTTCTCTGGTAGCCAAGATTAAGTCTATTCGGGTTCTGTTAGCCATAGCTGCATTTCATGACTATGAAATATGGCAGATGGATGTCAAAACCGCTTTCCTTAATGGAAAGTTGGCTGAAGATGTTTACATGAGTCAGCCAGAAGGTTTTGTCAGCAGCAAGTACCCTAATAGAGTGTGTAAGCTTGAGAAATCCATCTATGGATTAAGGCAAGCACCTCGCAGATGGAATCTTTGCTTTGATGAGAAGGTCAAGGAATTTGGCTTTACTAGGAGTGAAGATGAATCTTGTGTGTATGTCAAGGCTAGTGGGAGTATAGTTAGCTTTTTGGTATTGTATGTGGATGACATACTACTCATAGGAAACGACATTCCAACCCTGCAGGAAGTAAAGTCCTGGCTTGGGAAGTGTTTCGCTATGAAGGACCTTGGTGAAGCTGCCTATATTCTAGGGATAAGAATCTTGAGAGATCGGAGTAAAAGACTAATTGGACTTAGTCAGAGTACCTACTTGGATAAGGTGCTGAAGAGATTCAGCATGCAAGATTCCAAGAAAGGAGAGTTACCTATCCAGAGTAACACCAGATTGAGTAAGACACAAAGCCCTAGCACTGAGGCTGAGATAGCAGAAATGAGTCGTACACCTTATGCTTCGGTTGTAGGATCGATCATGTATGCTATGACGTGTACTCGACCCGATGTAGCCTTTGCCCTGAGTATGGTTAGCAGGTATCAGGCGAACCCTGGCAAGGCACACTGGACTGCGGTAAAGAATATCCTCAAGTACCTACGGAGGACTAAGGATTGGGTCCTTACCCTCGGTGGGAGTGATGATTTGAGAGTAGTAGGGTATAGTGATGCTAGCTTTCAGACTGATAGGGATAATTTCCGCTCTCAGTCGGGCTGGGTCTTTACCCTGAATGGTGGAGCAATTTCTTGGAAGAGTTCCAAGCAAGAGACAGTGGCAGATTCTTCTTGTGAATCAGAGTATATTGCAGCTGCCGAGGCAGCAAAGGAGGCGATGTGGCTGAAGAATTTCATTGGAGACCTTGGAGTTGTACCAGCTATTAAAGAGCCAATGGAAATTTTCTGTGATAGTGAAAGTGCTGTTGCCTTAGCCAAGGAACCAAGGGATCACGGGAGATCCAGACACATCGACAAAAAATAACATTTCATCAGACATCGGATCGAAGAAGGACTCCTCGTGGCAAAGAGGGTATCATCAGATGAGAATCCAGCAGATCCTCTCACAAAGGGACCGACTCGGGTTAAGCATCTTCAGCATGCTCGGAGCATAGGGCTGAAGGATGATATTAGATTTAGTAGTTAGATAACCTCGAAATTTGTAAAGTGTAATTGACATTTGATGATGAATAAAAATGTTTTATTTATGAGTAAGGTGTTGCTATCTCTTGTCGATCGTTTACTATATTTCGTTTGCATGTTTTGACTTCCAGAATAATTTTTGTTTGGTATAACATATTATTCAAAACCCCACAGTCAGTCATATGTCGGAAGTAGGTATGAATCAAGACTGTCATGTTTGGTTGTAGAGGTCTTGGACAAGGCTACAGCAATCATGAGTGCTCATAAGTTCTGAGCATTGGACTCAACCCACGCTCACTGGAATCACTTCATGGAATTCTATCTCGAGTGATCGTGAGACGGTAATATCGTATAAGTCTTCAAACCTAGAGATATGATTTGTTACTTACAAGTTGGTTATGCATTGATTGTACGAAAACGCATTGGTAACTCGATGTTATAAATCGTACTCTTGTGTGTAATTCAATGAGTGGTAGAACAAACATATGAGTCGAAGTTTATCTGTTCCTTCTTGGATTAGAAGCTGATATCTGGGCCCCTCGATGATTTTGTTTTGACCCATGTACCGGGCCCGGTCAGAACTAAGTTGATGTGTTCAATTAAGTTCTATGTCAAACAAATCGGAAATCGGGAAACAAATGCTGGACAATAAGCAAGACAGTGTTCCGTGTATTTGTCCGGCTGATATCTAGAACAGAGGATTATATGATCACTTATCTTAAATGGCGTACCATCATCTTCTCAGTTCCGAGAAACCTTGAAAAGAGCTACGATTGCCGATCGGTTCCGGAAGTCATACTTGCAGTAATAGTTATTAGACTTATCCAAGTGGGAGACTGTTGGATAAGGTGTCTAAGTCCATAACTATTTCTGGTATGTACTTGACCCGACCCGGCATGGTCCATTTGGGTTGCATGGCACCATGCAATTGGATAGACTAAATGAGAGAAATAACACTTGGAGATTATTAATATATTATAAGTTCTAATATATTAATAATATTATTTGATTAGTTTGATCAATAATTAATTTAGAATTAATTAAGTGGTCAAAAGAGAACTAATTAAATATATGGGTTGATTATGTAAATCATCCATATCTTGTATAGTGGGCTAAGAGGCTCCATGGATTATCAAGTTGGGTTCTACCCATAGGATGCTCCATGGATGCTCCATGGGAGTTACAAACCCATGGGTCATGGAAATGAAGAGTCATGACACATTAGGGTTTACATGGTGTAACCCTAGATGTGTCAACACTATATAAGAATCATATTATCCGCCAAAATCAGTTACACTAAGAAAACAAGAGGGCTTGGCCGATTTCAAGGAGTGTGTGTTCTCTCATAAGTTTTCCAAGAGCATTTGGTGTTGTGTGAAGCATTTGAGGCATCACACTTGGGGTGCTAGGCTCACAAGGTTTCAAGGAACACAAGTAACAAAAAGGTAAGTTATTCTATCTATTATTCAAGTTAAAATTGTTCCCCATGTATGCTAGATAGGAATATAGCCTTGGAATTCAACTTAGCATGATAATTAGACAAACATAGATCCAAGGTTATTAGGGTTGCATGTACACTTAGGAAGTGTTAGAATGCTCAAAACCCATCAGTGGTATCAGAGCCTAGGCTTGTTTGTTTGTTATTTGTGCTTAAAAGTTGAAGAAAGTCGAAAATCTTGCTATCTGATTGATGGACTCGGCGAGTCCATGGGGAGGACTCGTCGAGTTCACTTGTATCTTCAACCTACTCGGCGAGTAGGTTTATGTACTCGGCGAGTAGGGTCGACAGAGTGCAAAATTTCGACTTCAGTTGCTGGAAATGGATTAGAAACATTACCCTAAATTGTTTTGGTACTTGAAAACTTGTTTTAGAAGGTGTAATGTCTTTTCTAACTCATTTACAACAACTAGTTATCAAAATTACAAAGATTAAATGTGATTTTGATTCTTGGAGGTGTTCATGTTCATATTCATATTCTTGTTCTTATGATGTTTAGATGATCATAGGAATTATTTGTAACCTATGTGGTAGTTTAATTCTTGATCATAATGTGTTTTAATGGAGTCCATAACTTGTCCTCATGTTATGGAAAACCAAAAGTCTCTTGGATTAAAAAAAAACCATTAAAAGAACACAAGAGTTAGGAAAAATGAAAAGTCCTCATTTTATTACTCTATTAAACTCATAAGTTACAAGAAATGAAAAGTTTTGAAAGTTTACGAAACTTGCCCTCAAGTTTTGGAACAAGTAAAGTTAAGTTAAAACTTTAGTTCCAACCCCTAGAATTTTAAAAGTTAAAATTCAACCCTTATACTTATATTATTATGATTTAATAATTATATATATATATATATATATATATATATATATATATATATATATATATATATATATATATATATATATGTATAAGAACAAAGTCGTCTTACCGCTAGTACGCCTCATTCACGAAGCCGGTCTATAAGGTGGGTATAAGGTTGTTGCCTATAAAATGGTGACTTAATGGGTGTCCACTCTCACCCACCGCTTGCTTGACCGGTGGAGGGTCGTTAGCCGAACGGGTAAGACAAGGACTTACAAATTCTCATTCAAAGTATGATGAATATTATAAAGTAACTAAATGTTTTATTAAATTCCCAATCTTAGTTACTTTAGGAAAAATGTGAATAAGGTGCTATTCCATGAAATTACACTTTACACTTTGATTAAGTCGTTGGTGGAGCGTGTGTGGTTAACCGGCACACTAATTTGAACTTAACCAGGTAGGTAAAGGGTGACTTAGGGTTGATTATAGTATCGATGGAGCGTGTGTGGTTTACCGGCACATCGATTGAGTGATAAACTTTAAGGGTACCAAGTGATTTGCATGGTTACTTCACACCTCGTTTTGTGATCCTCGGTATCCCAGTCACAAAACTTGGAGGGCACACTCGAGATTAAAACATGCCTTTGAAAAGTTCATTGAATCTCAAAGAATCTAGGAATTTCTAAGAACCATTCAAAAACCTAATACTTAAATATTGCGGTTTTCATGGTGGAAATTGGTGAATCGTCATTCACCTACCTTTCAAATATGATATAGCTTAGATTACGGCATACCTCTTCTAAGTTATATTATATTGTGATTGGATCCTAGCCTTAATATTACATTTGGGTGTTTTATTAAGGACTCTCTTATATCTAAACTAATCTTGTTCTCTTTTCTTCAGATGTCTTTCAACAATGCTTCTGGCTCTAATCCCAATGGCTCCTTTACCCTTATGAACTTGTGTGGGAAAGTCACCTTTGATGGATCCAACTTCAATGAGTGGATCAGAAACATCAGAATGATTATCCGCTACGAGGACAAAGAATATGTCCTTGACAAGGAGCTTAAGGAGATTGATGAGACCACTGCAACTCCTCAGGAGATCGCTGACTTTCGGGCACATGAAAGGGATGCTACGAAAGTGGCTTACATCATGATGGCCACGATGACAGCGGAACTCCAAAAGTCTTATGAGGATTTCTACCCTTATGAAATGCACCAAGATTTGATGGAAATATACCATCAAAGTGCAAGACAAGAGAGGTATGAAATCATCTGCTCCATGATAACAACCATGATGAAGGACGGGGAATCCGTCACGAGCCACATGCAGAAAATGCAAAGGTATGTGGATCGTTTGCTGAAACTTAATGTGAACTTCCCGGAGGATCTTGCAATAGATATCATTTTGCACTCCTTACCATCGTGCTATGATCAATTCCGCATGACATATCACATGAACAAAGAAGAAGTCACCCTCAGCAAACTTCAGGGACTTCTCAAGACCGCAGAATCAGGTCTTAAGGGGAAGTCGGTTGCTATCACTCCTACTCCAAACTCAACTCCGGTTTTGGCAATCGGGAAAAGTCGAGGGAGGAAGAGGAAGAGATCTTTGAAGGGTACCAAGGTTCGGACCCTTGATGGCTCTCTTCAAGTGGAACCAAGAAAGGTTTCATTACTCCTTCTTCTGACCCAAAAGAGGTTGAATGCTTCTATTGCCATGAAAAGGCTCATTGGAAGCGGAACTGCCCAAAGTACCAGCAGGTTGTGAAGGATGGGAAAGTTAAACCCAACCATGCAGGTATTTATACTATCATTTCTAAAAACTCACCCCATTCTAAATCTTGGGTCCTTGATACCGGTTGTGGTATTCATATTTGTTGTGACTTGCAGGGACTAAGAAGAAGTGAGGATGTGGAGCAAGGAAGAATAAACTTAATCATGGGGAATAGGAAAGCTTTACCTGTCACCAAGATTGGAGTTTATACTTTATCGCTAAGTAGTGGGTTTAGTTTAGATTTGAATAAATGATGTTACTCGCCAGGAATGGCAAGAAATATTATTTCCTTTCATGCTTTGTACAAACAATGGTTTACCTTTTCGTTTAATAATGAAGTTGGTTCTATTGATGCTTTCTTTAATAATGTTCTTTATTTTAAAGCATTACCTTGTGATGGTGTGTATGAAGCTGTGTCTGTTGTAGATAACTTAGGAAATAATGTTTTGTGTATTGATTCTACTAATAATAATAACTTGGATAAAGCATCATTATGGCATTGTCGCCTTGGACATATAAGCAAGAAACGCATAGGCCAACTCCAAAAGGATGGAGTCTTGGAGTCGTTTGACCTTAAGTCAGATGATAGTTGCAAATCATGCTTACTTGGAAAGATGACAAAGTCACCCTTCACAGGCTCGTGTGAAAGGGGTGAAGGTTTGTTGGACCTTATACACACGAATGTGTGTGGACCATTCAAACATGCCACAAGGGATGCTAATCGTTATTATTTGACTTTTACTGATGATTACAGTAGATATGGATATGTCTACTTGATCAAACATAAGTCAGAGACTTTCGAAAGGTTTAAGGAATTTAAACAGGAAGTCGAGAATCAATTGGGCAGGAACATTAAGATGCTTCGATCCGATCGAGGAGGTGAGTATCTTAGTTCAGAGTTCCTCGACTATCTTAGGGAATGTGGGATTGTCTCACAATTGACACCTCCCAGGACACCACAGTTGAATGGTATGGCTGAGAGGCGTAATCGAACCTTGTTAGATATGGTTCGTTCCATGATGAGTCGAGCTTCGCTACCAATCTCATTCTGGGGGTATGCCTTAGAGACTGCCGCCCATATCCTTAATCTAGTCCCTACAAAGAAAGTTGCCAAAACTCCTCACGAGATGTGGACTGGTAAAGTACCTAAACTAGACCACATCAAGATTTGGGGTTGCGAGGCTTTCGTGAGACGCGAGACTCATGATAAGCTCGAACCTCGAAGCGAGAGGTGTATTTTCATCGGTTACCCACAACAATCCTTTGGTTACCTCTTCTACAGACCTAGTTACAATGTGGTCTTTGTAGCAAGAAGAGGAGTCTTTCGAGAAAGAGAGTTTATAAGCCAAAGAGACAGTGGGAGGCAAATTGATCTTGAAGAAATTCAAGAATCATGTGGTGAAGGAACTTTAAACTCTAGCCCTCAACTTAAGGAGGAAACTCCTGTTGAGCCAAATGACAAACCTGTACCTCTGAGGCGTTCCACGAGAGTTAGGAGTGCACCTGAGCATTACTATGGATTCCATATTACTGCAGAAGGTGAGACACTGATTAGTGATGGGACACTAGTAAGTCAAGATGACCCTAACAGCTACGAGGAAGCCATGGCAGGCCCCGTGTCTGCTAAATGGAAAGAGGCTATGGATAGCGAGATACAATCCATGTATGACAATCAAGTTTGGAACTTGGTTGAAAATGTACCAGGTCGTAAGACAGTAGGGTGCAAATGGGTCTTCAAGAAGAAGACCGACATGGATGGTAACGTACACACTTATAAGGCTAGACTGGTTGCAAAGGGCTTCTGTCAAATTCCTGGAGTGGACTATGATGAGACCTTTTCTCCGGTAGCCAAGATTAAGTCTATTCGGGTTCTATTAGCCATAGTTGCATTTCATGACTATGAAATATGGTAGATGGATGTCAAAACCGCTTTCCTTAATGGAAAGTTGGCTGAAGATGTTTACATGAGTCAGCCAGAAGGTTTTGTCAGCAGCAAGTACCCTAATAGAGTGTGTAAGCTTGAGAAATCCATCTATGGATTAAAGCAAGCACCTCGCAGATGGAATCTTTGCTTTGATGAGAAGGTCAAGGAATTTGGCTTTACTAGGAGTGAAGATGAATCTTGTGTGTATGTCAAGGCTAGTGGGAGTATAGTTAGCTTTTTGGTATTGTATGTGGATGACATACTACTCATAGGAAACGACATTCCAACCCTGCAGGAAGTAAAGTCCTGGCTTGGGAAGTGTTTCGCTATGAAGGACCTTGGTGAAGCTGCCTATATTCTAGGGATAAGAATCTTGAGAGATCGGAGTAAAAGACTAATTGGACTTAGTTAGAGTACCTACTTGGATAAGGTGCTGAAGAGATTCAGCATGCAAGATTCCAAGAAAGGAGAGTTACCTATCCAGAGTAACACCAGATTGAGTAAGACACAAAGCCCTAGCACTGAGGCTGAGATAGCAGAAATGAGTCGTACACCTTATGCTTCGGCTGTAGGATCGATCATGTATGCTATGACGTGTACTCGACCCGATGTAGCCTTTGCCCTGAGTATGGTTAGCAGGTATCAGGCGAACCCTAGCAAGGCACAATTGACTGCGGTAAAGAATATCCTCAAGTACCTACGGAGGACTAAGGACTGGGTCCTTACCCTCGGTGGGAGTGATGACTTCAGAGTAGTAGGGTATAGTGATGCTAGCTTTCAGACTGATAGGGATAATTTCCGCTCTCAGTCGGGCTGGGTCTTTACCCTGAATGGAGGAGCAATTTCTTGGAAGAGTTCCAAGCAAGAGACAGTGGCAGATTCTACTTGTGAATCAGAGTATATTGCAGCTAGCGAGGCAGCAAAGGAGACGATGTGGCTGAAGAACTTCATTGGAGACCTTGGAGTTGTACCAGCTATTAAAGAGCCAATGGAAATTTTCTGTGATAGTGAAAGTGCTGTTGCCTTAGCCAAGGAACCAAGGGATCACGGGAGATCCTGACACATCGACAGAAAATAACATTTCATCAGACATCGGATCGAAGAAGGACTCCTCGTGGAAAAGAGGGTATCATCAGATGAGAATCCAGCAGATCCTCTCACAAAGGGACCGACTCAGGTTAAGCATCTTCAGCATGCTCGGAGCATAGGGCTGAAGGATGATATTAGATTTAGTAGTTAGATAACCTCGAAATATGTAAAGTGTAATTGACATTTGATGATGAATAAAAATGTTTTATTTATGAGTAAGGTGTTGCTATCTCTTGTCGATCGTTTACTATATTTCGTTTGCATGTTTTGACTTCCAGAATAATTTTTGTTTGGTATAACATATTATTCAAAACCCCACAGTCAGTCATATGTCGGAAGTAGGTATGAATCAAGACTGTCATGTTTGGTTGTAGAGGTCTTGGACAAGGCTACAGCAATCATGAGTGCTCATAAGTTCTGAGCATTGGACTCAACCCACGCTCACTGGAATCACTTCATGGAATTCTATCTCGAGTGATCGTGCGACGGTAATATCGTATAAGTCTTCAAACCTAGAGATATGATTTGTTACTTACAAGTTGGTTATGCATTGATTGTACGAAAACGCATTGGTAACTCGATGTTATAAATCGTACTCTTGTGTGTAATTCAATGAGTGGTAGAACAAACATATGAGTCGAAGTTTATCTGTTCCTTCTTGGATTAGAAGCTGATATCTGGGCCCCTCGATGGTTTTGTTTTGACCCATGTACCGGGCCCGGTCAGAACTAAGTTGATGTGTTCAATTAAGTTCTACGTCAAACAAATCGGAAATCGGGAAACAAATGCTGGACAATAAGCAAGACAGTGTTCCATGTATTTGTCCGACTGATATCTAGAACAGAGGATTATATGATCACTTATCTTAAATGGCGTACCATCATCTTCTCAGTTCCGAGAAACCTTGAAAAGAGCTATGATTTCCGATCGGTTCCTGAAGTCATACTTGCAGTAATAGTTATTAGACTTATCCAAGTGGGAGACTGTTGGATAAGGTGTCTAAGTCCATAACTATTTCTGGTATGTACTTGACTCGACCCGGCATGGTCCATTTGGGTTGCATGGCACCATGCAATTGGATAGACTAAATGAGAGAAATAACACTTGGAGATTATTAATATATTATAAGTTCTAATATATTAATAATATTATTTGATTAGTTTGATCAATAATTAATTTAGAATTAATTAAGTGGTCAAAAGAGAACTAATTAAATATATGGGTTGATTATGTAAATCATCCATATCTTGTATAGTGGGCTAAGAGGCTCCATGGATTATCAAGTTGGGTTCTACCCATAGGATGCTCCATGGATGCTCCATGGGAGTTACAAACCCATGGGTCATGGAAATGAAGAGTCATGACACATTAGGGTTTACATTGTGTAACCCTAGATGTGTCAACACTATATAAGAATCATATTCTCCGCCAAAATCAGTTACACTAAGAAAACAAGAGGGCTTGGCCGATTTCAAGGAGTGTGTGTTCTCTCATAAGTTTTCCAAGAGCATTTGGTGTTGTGTGAAGCATTTGAGGCATCACACTTGGGGTGCTAGGCTCACAAGGTTTCAAGGAACACAAGTAACAACAAGGTAAGTTATTCTATCTATTATTCAAGTTAAAATTGTTCCCCATGTATGCTAGATAGGAATATAGCCTTGGAATTCAACTTAGCATGATAATTAGACAAACATAGATCCAAGGTTATTAGGGTTGCATGTACACTTAGGAAGTGTTAGAATGCTCAAAACCCATCAGTGGTATCAGAGCCTAGGCTTGTTTGTTTGTTATTTGTGCTTAAAAGTTGAAGAAAGTTGAAAATCTTGCGGTCTGACTGATGGACTCGGCGAGTCCATGGGGAGGACTCGTCGAGTTCACTTGTATCTTCAACCTACTCGGCGAGTAGGGTCGACAGAGTGCAGAATTTCAACTTCACTTGCTGGAAATGGATTAGAAACATTACCCTAAATTGTTTTGGTACTTGAATACTTGTTTTAGAAGGTGTAATGTCTTTTCTAACTCATTTACAACAACTAGTTATCAAAATTACAAAGATTAAATGTGATTTTGATTTTTGAAGGTGTTCATGTTCATATTCATATTCTTGTTCTTATGATGTTTAGATGATCATAGGAATTATTTGTAACCTATGTGGTAGTTTAATTCTTGATCATAATGTGTTTTAATGGATTCCATAACTTGTCCTCAAGTTATGGAAAACCAAAAGTCTCTTGGATTAAAAAAAACCATTAAAAGAACACAAGAGTTAGGAAAAATGAAAAGTCCTCATTTTATTACTCTATTAAACTCATAAGTTACAAGAAATGAAAAGTTTTGAAAGTTTACAAAACTTGCCCTCAAGTTTTGGAACAAGTAAAGTTAAGTTAAAACTTTAGTTCCAACCCCTAGAATTTTAAAAGTTAAAATTCAACCCTTATACTTATATTATTATGATTTAATAATTATATATATATATATATATATATATATATATATATATATATATATATATATATATGTATAAGAACAAAGTCGTCTTACCGCTAGTACGCCTCATTCACGAAGTCGGTCTATAAGGTGGGTATAAGGTTGTTGCCTATAAAATGGTGACTTAATGGGTGTCCACTCTCACCCACCGCTTGCTTGACCGGTGGAGGGTCGTTAGCCGAACGGGTAAGACAAGGACTTACAAATTCTCATTCAAAGTATGATGAATATTATAAAGTAACTAAATGTTTTATTAAATTCCCAATCTTAGTTACTTTAGGAAAAATGTGAATAAGGTGATATTCCATGAAATTACACTTTACACTTTGATTAAGTCGTTGGTGGAGCGTGTGTGGTTAACCGGCACACTAATTTGAACTTAACAAGGTAGGTAAAGGGTGACTTAGGGTTTATTATAGTATCGATGGAGCGTGTGTGGTTTACCGGCACATCGATTGAGTGATAAACTTTAAGGGTACCAAGTGATTTGCATGGTTACTTCACACCTCGTTTTGTGATCCTCGTTATCCCAGTCACAAAACTTGGAGGGCACACTCGAGATTGAAACATGCCTTTGAAAAGTTCATTGAATCTCAAAGAATCTAGGAATTTCTAAGAACCATTCAAAAACCTAATACTTAAATATTGCGGTTTTCATGGTGGAAATTGGTGAATCGTCATTCACCTACCTTTCAAATATGATATAGCTTAGATTACGGCATACCTCTTCTAAGTTATATTATATTGTGATTGGATCCTAGCCTTAATATTACATTTGGGTGTTTTATTAAGGACTCTCTTATATCTAAACTAATCTTGTTCTCTTTTCTTCAGATGTCTTTCAACAATGCTTCTGGCTCTAATCCCAATGGCTCCTTTACCCTTATGAACTTGTGTGGGAAAGTCACCTTTGATGGATCCAACTTCAATGAGTGGATCAGAAACATCAGAATGATTATCCGCTACGAGGACAAAGAATATGTCCTTGACAAGGAGCTTAAGGAGATTGATGAGACCACTGCAACTCCTCAGGAGATCGCTGACTTTCGGGCACATGAAAGGGATGCTACGAAAGTGGCTTACATCATGATGGCCACGATGACAGCGGAACTCCAAAAGTCTTATGAGGATTTCTACCCTTATGAAATGCACCAAGATTTGATGGAAATATACCATCAAAGTGCAAGACAAGAGAGGTATGAAATCATCTGCTCCATGATAACAACCATGATGAAGGACGGGGAATCCGTCACGAGCCACATGCAGAAAATGCAAAGGTATGTGGATCGTTTGCTGAAACTTAATGTGAACTTCCCGGAGGATCTTGCAATAGATATCATTTTGCACTCATTACCATCGTGCTATGATCAATTCCGCATGACATATCACATGAACAAAGAAGAAGTCACCCTCAGCAAACTTCAGGGACTTCTCAAGACCGCAGAATCAGGTCTTAAGGGGAAGTCGGTTGCTATCACTCCTACTCCAAACTCAACTCCGGTTTTGGCAATCGGGAAAAGTCGAGGGAGGAAGAGGAAGAGATCTTCGAAGGGTACCAAGGTTCGGACCCTTGATGGCTCTTCTTCAAGTGGAACCAAGAAAGGTTTCATTACTCCTTCTTCTGACCAAAAAGAGGCTGAATGCTTCTATTGCCATGAAAAGGCTCATTGGAAGCGGAACTGCCCAAAGTACCAGCAGGATGTGAAGGATGGGAAAGTTAAACCCAACCATGCAGGTATTTATACTATCATTTCTAAAAACTCACCCCATTCTAAATCTTGGGTCCTTGATACCGGTTGTGGTATTCATATTTGTTGTGACTTGCAGGGACTAAGAAGAAGTGAGGATGTGGAGCAAGGAAGAATAAACTTAATCATGGGGAATAGGAAAGCTTTACCTGTCACCAAGATTGGAGTTTATACTTTATCGCTAAGTAGTGGGTTTAGTTTAGATTTGAATAAATGTTGTTACTCGCCAGGAATGGCAAGAAATATTATTTCCTTTCATGCTTTGTACAAACAAGGGTTTACCTTTTCGTTTAATAATGAAGTTGGTTCTATTGATGCTTTCTTTAATAATGTTCTTTATTTTAAAGCATTACCTTGTGATGGTGTGTATGAAGCTGTGTCTGTTGTAGATAACTTAGGAAATAATGTTTTGTGTATTGATTCTACTAATAATAATAACTTGGATAAAGCATCATTATGGCATTGTCGCCTTGGACATATAAGCAAGAAACGCATAGGCCAACTCCAAAAGGATGGAGTCTTGGAGTCGTTTGACCTTAAGTCAGATGATAGTTGCGAATCATGCTTACTTGGAAAGATGACAAAGTCACCCTTCACAGGCTCGTGTGAAAGGGGTGAAGGTTTGTTGGACCTTATACACACGGATGTGTGTGGACCATTCAAACATGCCACAAGGGATGCTAATCGTTATTATTTGACTTTTACTGATGATTACAGTAGATATGGATATGTCTACTTGATCAAACATAAGTCAGAAACTTTCGAAAGGTTTAAGGAATTTAAACAGGAAGTCGAGAATCAATTGGGCAGGAACATTAAGATGCTTTGATCCGATCGAGGAGGTGAGTATCTTAGTTCAGAGTTCCTCGACTATCTTAGGGAATGTGGGATTGTCTCACAATTGACACCTCCCAGGACACCACAGTTGAATGGTGTGGCTGAGAGGCGTAATCGAACCTTGTTAAATATGATTCGTTCCATGATGAGTCGAGCTTCGCTACCAATCTCATTCTGGGGGTATGCCTTAGAGACTGCCGCCCATATCCTTAATCTAGTCCCTACAAAGAAAGTTGCCAAAACTCCTCACGAGATGTGGACTGGTAAAGTACCTAAACTAGACCACATCAAGATTTGGGGTTGCGAGGCTTTCGTGAGACGCGAGACTCATGATAAGCTCGAACCTCGAAGCGAGAGGTGTATTTTCATCGGTTACCCACAACAATCCTTTGGTTACCTCTTCTACAGACCTAGTGACAATGTGGTCTTTGTAGTAAGAAGAGGAGTCTTTTGAGAAAGAGAGTTTATAAGCCAAAGAGACAGTGGGAGGCAAATTGATCTTGAAGAAATTCAAGAATCAAGTGGTGAAGGAACTTCAAACTCTAGCCCTCAACTTGAGGAGGAAACTCCTGTTGAGCCAAATGACAAACTTGTACCTCTGAGGCGATCCACGAGAGTTAGGAGTGCACCTGAGCATTACTATGGATTCCATATTACTGCAGAAGGTGAGACACTTATTAGTGATGGGACACTAGTAAGTCAAGATGACCCTAATAGCTACGAGGAAGCCATGGCAGGCCCCGAGTCTGCTAAATGGAAAGAGGCTATGGATAGCGAGATACAATCCATGTAAGACAATCAAGTTTGGAACTTGGTTGAAAATGTACCAGGTCGTAAGACAGTAGGGTGCAAATGGGTCTTCAAGAAGAAGACCGACATGGATGGTAACGTACACACTTATAAGGCTAGACTGGTTGCAAAGGGCTTCTCTCAAATTCCTGGAGTGGACTATGATGAGACCTTTTCTCCGGTAGCCAAGATTAAGTCTATTCGGGTTCTGTTAGCCATAGCTGCATTTCATGACTATGAAATATGGCAGATGGATGTCAAAACCGCTTTCCTTAATGGAAAGTTGGCTGAAGATGTTTACATGAGTCAGCCAGAAGGTTTTGTCAGCAGCAAGTACCCTAATAGAGTGTGTAAGCTTGAGAAATCCATATATGGATTAAAGCAAGCACCTCGCAGATGGAATCTTTGCTTTGATGAGAAGGTCAAGGAATTTGGCTTTACTAGGAGTGAAGATGAATCTTGTGTGTATGTCAAGGCGAGTGGGAGTATAGTTAGCTTTTTGGTGTTGTATGTGGATGACATACTACTCATAGGAAACGACATTCCAACCCTGCAGGAAGTAAAGTCCTGGCTTGGGATGTGTTTCGCTATGAAGGACCTTGGTGAAGCTGCCTATATTCTAGGGATAAGAATCTTGAGAGATCGGAGTAAAAGACTAATTGGACTTAGTGAGAGTACCTACTAGGATAAGGTGCTGAAGAGATTCAGCATGCAAGATTCCAAGAAAGGAGAGTTACCTATCCAGAGTAACACCAGACTGAGTAAGACACAAAGCCCTAGCACTGAGGCTGAGATAGCAGAAATGAGTCGTACACCTTATGCTTCGGCTGTAGGATCGATCATGTATGCTATGACGTGTACTCGACCCGATGTAGCCTTTGCCCTGAGTATGGTTAGCAGGTATCAGGCGAACCCTGGCAAGGCACACTGGACTGCGGTAAAGAATATCCTCAAGTACCTACGGAGGACTAAGGACTGGGTCCTTACCCTCGGTGGGAGTGATGACTTGAGAGTAGTAGGGTATAGTGATGCTAGCTTTCAGACTGATAGGGATAATTTCCGCTCTCAGTCGGGCTGGGTCTTTACCCTGAATGGAGGAGCAATTTCTTGGAAGAGTTCCAAGCAAGAGACAGTGGCAGATTCTACTTGTGAATCAGAGTATATTGCAGCTAGCGAGGCAGCAAAGGAGGCGATGTGGCTGAAGAACTTCATTGGAGACCTTGGAGTTGTACCAGCTATTAAAGAGCCAATGGAAATTTTCTGTGATAGTGAAAGTGCTGTTGCCTTAGCCAAGGAACCAAGGGATCATGGGAGATCCAGACACATCGACAGAAAATACCATTTCATCACACATCGGATCGAAGAAGGACTCCTCGTGGCAAAGAGGGTATCATCAGATGAGAATCCAGCAGATCCTCTCACAAAGGGACTGACTCGGGTTAAGCATCTTCAGCATGCTCGGAGCATAGGGCTGAAGGATGATATTAGATTTAGTAGTTAGATAACCTCGAAATATGTAAAGTGTAATTGACATTTGATGATGAATAAAAATGTTTTATTTATGAGTAAGGTGTTGCTATCTCTTGTCGATCGTTTACTATATTTCGTTTGCATGTTTTGACTTCCAGAATAATTTTTGTTTGGTATAACATATTATTCAAAACCCCACAGTCAGTCATATGTCGGAAGTAGGTATGAATCAAGACTGTCATGTTTGGTTGTAGAGGTCTTGGACAAGGCTACAGCAATCATGAGTGCTCATAAGTTCTGAGCATTGGACTCAACCCACGCTCACTGGAATCACTTCATGGAATTCTATCTCGAGTGATCGTGCAACGGTAATATCGTATAAGTCTTCAAACCTAGAGATATGACTTGTTACTTACAAGTTGGTTATGCATTGATTGTACGAAAACGCATTGGTAACTCGATGTTATAAATCGTACTCTTGTGTGTAATTCAATGAGTGGTAGAACAAACATATGAGTCGAAGTTTATCTGTTCCTTCTTGGATTAGAAGCTGATATCTGGGCCCCTCGATGATTTTGTTTTGACCCATGTACCGGGCCCGGTCAGAACTAAGTTGATGTGTTCAATTAAGTTCTACGTCAAACAAATCGGAAATCGGGAAACAAATGCTGGACAATAAGCAAGACAGTGTTCCATGTATTTGTCCGACTGATATCTAGAACAGAGGATTATATGATCACTTATCTTAAATGGCGTACCATCATCTTCTCAGTTCCGAGAAACCTTGAAAAGAGCTACGATTGCCGATCGGTTCCGGAAGTCATACTTGCAGTAATAGTTATTAGACTTATCCAAGTGGGAGACTGTTGGATAAGGTGTCTAAGTCCATAACTATTTCTGGTATATACTTGACTCGACCCGGCATGGTCCATTTGGGTTGCATGGCACCATGCAATTGGATAGACTAAATGAGAGAAATAACACTTGGAGATTATTAATATATTATAAGTTCTAATATATTAATAATATTATTTGATTAGTTTGATCAATAATTAATTTAGAATTAATTAAGTGGTCAAAAGAGAACTAATTAAATATATGGGTTGATTATGTAAATCATCCATATCTTGTATAGTGGGCTAAGAGGCTCCATGGATTATCAAGTTGGGTTCTACCCATAGGATGCTCCATGGATGCTCCATGGGAGTTACAAACCCATGGGTCATGGAAATGAAGAGTCATGACACATTAGGGTTTACATGGTGTAACCCTAGATGTGTCAACACTATATAAGAATCATATTCTCCGCCAAAATCAGTTACACTAAAAAAACAAGAGGGCTTGGCTGATTTCAAGGAGTGTGTGTTCTCTCATAAGTTTTCCAAGAGCATTTGGTGTTGTGTGAAGCATTTGAGGCATCACACTTGGGGTGCTAGGCTCACAAGGTTTCAAGGAACACAAGTAACAACAAGGTAAGTTATTCTATCTATTATTCAAGTTAAAATTGTTCCCCATGTATGCTAGATAGGAATATAGCCTTGGAATTCAACTTAGCATGATAATTAGACAAACATAGATCCAAGGTTATTAGGGTTGCATGTACACTTAGGAAGTGTTAGAATGCTCAAAACCCATCAGAAGTTTCCTTCCAGATACGGCTTGAGGACCCGAACATTGACTATCTTCTAAGCGCTCCATTTTAATACTGTGGTTGAGCGGCCCTCAGATAGAATTCGACCAAATCCCGATCAACCTTTGGATGAGGATGAGGGAACTCAGCAATGTTGTCAAAGGCATGGAAGACGAACGCCTTTCGGGTCAATGGCATGTCGAACTGAGAATCGACAGAATTAACGCGATCCAGAGAGATCACAGGTTCTAGCCACAAGATGCTTGGTGGTTCAATGGCTTCTTTCAGCAACTTCTCAAGAGTCCAAGGAGGAAAAAGAGTTTTCCTACTCTCGAGAAGGTCGTGAGCTTCTTTCTGTTTTCATTCAGCTTCTTCAGCCTCTCTAGCAACCCGAGCGCTGATGTCAGCGTCCTTGTCTCGGCCTTGATTTTTCAAAAGATTGGCAATGGTCTCTTTTTCTTCATCGTCACTATCTTCAGCAACTTGTTTCCCTTTATCTTTTACACCCGAACCTGAGGCTTGGCCTGTTGGAGGAGGTTTGGTTGTTTTGGTTGCTGTAGAAGTAGGACGCAGTTGAGACACATTATCTCCCCCTTGTTTCGGAATGGACACGAAGTCAAGGAGCCCTTAGATCTTGCTCAGGAGAGAAAGGGCAGGAGCAAGCTTTTCCGCGAGAGTATGCCTCATAGAGTAGTTTAGTATCGGGTCATGTGCTTCCAGGATGTTGGAAATGGCTGTGTTGACATCCGAAACACATGATGACACAATCTCTCGTTCAGAACGAAGAGAGTTAATCTCCTTTTGAGAATTGGAGAGTTGAATACTCTTGACCTTAAGAGCAGTGGTCATTCTAGCAAGAGCGTCCCTGAGAGAGTTTTAGGTAGCGAGATCTTCTTGAAGCTTGGTAAGACGTTCCTCAATGGTCGCCTTAAAAGTGGAGTTGTCGTTAGAGAGAGCTTGACAAAGAGCAGCAAATGACTTCAGTTCAGAGGCAACTGAGGTAGCTAGCGAGTTGACGATGGGTTCAAGAGTTGTTTTAGTGGCTTCAGCAGTTTCCTGTAAAGACTTCAACAGAGAGGAAGCATCAGTAAATAGTTTTTCGACTTTTTTGGTCGCAGCAGCACAGGCTTTGGTGGATGCATCAATTGCGGTAGTAGCTGAGCTCAGAGAAACTTCATGAGGCTTGGAAAAAGCATCAACAATCTTCTGAATAGCAGCTTCAGAAATGGTAGACTGTGATGAAGAATAGGAGGCGATGAGCGAATCTATCTTTTCGTGAAGCTCCTTTAGATGCTTCTTGGTGACCGGAGCATCATCATCGTCATCATTCTGCACCTGATACAGACTGTAATAGACCGAATCAAATGTCATATCCTCCCCACCGAGGAATGGTTCTTCGTCCTCTGCTACCTGAGGTGAGGGTGGAGGTGAAGGTGGAGGCTTGGTAGTGGAAGTAGGTTCGGGTTGTGAAGTCGGTTTGGTAGTGGGAGTGGGTTCGGGTGCTTTAGTAGGAGCCCCCGTATCAGATACACTGGTTCTTACTTCAGCAGTGGTTGTGGTAGCTTCTGTAAAAATGGGAGGGGGTACTGGGATGGAAGTTGGTGGTATCTGAGTGGTGTCGGTTATGGGGGGAATGGAAATAGGAATGGTAACTGGTGGAGAAGAGATAGGTGAAGTGGAAACATGAACTTCTGGGGTAGGTGATCGTGGAGGAGTGTTACCATGAGGAGACTCATCAGAGTCTGAATGTTCTTCCTTAGATTCACTTGAGGAGGAAGCGAGTATCAACTTTCACCTCATTTGGGTTTTTCTCTTCTTCAAAGGAGGGGATTGAGCAGCCTTGGTGGTTTTTCGTTTCTTGGGAGAAGGGCCTTTCGCTCCCTTGCCAACCTGCTTATCTTTGCCTTTTTCATTCTTCTTTCCCCTTGGGGCAGGCTTGTCAGCTTCATGAATGGATTTGATCATCTCAGGAGTTAGCTCTCTAGGACCAGAGCGACGAAACTCCTTGTAGGTTCTGATGATACGGCTATCGGCAGGAACGTCTCCATACATCGACTCAGGGATGGAGCCAATGAACTGAAAGTTGGATGTCTTAGAGACAATTATCTTCATGGTATGGAAAGTACCAATCGAAGACATTGGAGAACCAGCAACAATGGGGACATGATACTTGTCCATCACCCATTTTGTAATGAGAGTCCAAAAACAAGCATAGGAAATCTCGGAATGCAGAGATGTAGAAGCCAGACTCTGAATAAGTTGCTGCCATAGGACCGACCCATAGTCCAGGTTGATACCGTTGTAAACCCCATACAGAATAGTGATGAACAGACGACTCGCTCTGTCTGATCCATCACTGCGTTCAGATAAACCCTTGAACATCACTCTAAACAACCCGTTCCACTGAGGAGGCAGGCATGATTTCTTGAACTTCGTGACCGTTGTCAGCACCTTAGTATACCCCATATTGTAGAACATAGTGAACATGTGACGCATCGGAATGGAATCAGGGTTAACCCTAGATGAATCAGGTTCAAACCTTAAAAGTGAGCAAAATCGTTGCTTGGAGATTGACGCCTTGTGATCAAGCACATCGAAGAATATCCTGTCGACTGACTTGTCGTAATGAGCAGTGGCGAAAATTTGGGATAAGAACTCCATAGGAACAGCTTCAGCTTTGGTGAGTGCAGGAGCAAGTGGCGAGTATTTGAGACACTCGATGATCGGGAACTTGAAGGCATCGTAAACCTGAGGAGTAAGATCGATGATCACTCTGTTGGGGACGAATGGGCAGGATGTGAGAAGTGGAATGAACTGAAGATGAATCCGCCATTATTGTGAAGAAGTTGGGAGAGATGATGAACAGTAGAATACGTGAAGAATTTCTTGCTCTTTGAAATTTGGGTGTAGTAAAGAGGTAAAGAATGGTGAAGATTACCTTTTATACTGTGGCTAAAGGAGAGAGAAGAATCTGTCCCAAATCTTCGAAGGAAATACGAAGGGTTTTTCAAAAGTGATTGATGCGTGACAGTTGTTAGCACTGATGATTACGCATGAGAGAGAATATATGTCCCGATTCACATGCCTTCCCATCAGGCGCCATTTGTAAACGAAACGGTTCCACTTCGCACGCCTGGCCTTCAAGCGCCATTTGAAAATCAAATCGATTGGACTCCCGCTTGAGTCAGCATCTTATCCTTTTAGATTAAACGTCATCTTAAAGCAAAATTGACCACGTGGATCAATGTGAGCCACAACTCTTTTATGACTTCAAATCCCATTTAAAAAATATGCCTTTTAACTAATGAAACTAGAATTTCGGAAAATCAAAAAGATTTTCGTGCTTAGTGTGTAAAAGAAAAGGAAATAAAGCAACACATATAAGGGAATTTGTGATGTCAATAAAGACACGAAACAATGGATCCCAGGCACGAATCTCTTCCTTTAAAGTCAAGAGAGACTTTAAAGTGTTTGTGTGGTTTCCCGTTGAATAATGATCAGACACTTATTGAGAAGTGTTGAAAGGCTTCTTTTAATCAGGCTAATTTGGGTGACTTTCGCTTCAGTTCAGAATTCCTGATATTGATATAAGACAGTAATCGAACGAAGTACTTGTGAGACCAATGTAGTCTGTTGAACAAGTAGGTTTGAAATAATTTAAGTGGCAATGTAAAATCTCAAAAAAAAAATTAAAACTGGATTCCAAGGGAAGAAATGTTATGAGATTTAACAATTTCATAAGAATCACACAAAAGAAAATTAGAGATTTTATTGTCCATCCTCATTGATAAGTCCGCCAATTCGTTAGTGAAAGCTAGAGCAAAATTGATTGTTCACCGTCAATGCATAGTAGGTATTGAATTGTGGGTTTCACTTAGTACGTAGTGACACGAAGCTAAGATCATAAACACATAAATTGTGTAACCATAAACCTTAGTGGTAATTTCTGAGAGTCTCAAGGGTTACGTTTATGAAGTGAATTAGATGGAGAAAAGTAGTGTAGATGGTGTAAAGAAAAACCAAAGTACCTCTGCTGTGAAAATAAGGACCAAGCAGAAAACTTTTATCTCATGTGAGAAGAGAGTTAGGTAGCTCATGATTAGAATAAATATGAAAGCCTAATTGGGAAGACAAGGTTTGTATGTACCAAGTCAGTAAGGCTATTATTCAGAATCAGGTGAGGCTTTGGACACATACAGCAGCATGCTTCTAGGGACACTTAACTTAATGAAAGAATTTCCCCACAAATATCCACACAAAAATATAAGACACAAAACAAAAAAAAAATTATCGAACTAATAAAAAAATGTTTTTGGAGTTTTTGATTTAAAAGAATAATAAAAAATGAGACACACAAAAAAAATTTTGGAACCGAAACCGAGCGTTCGGTTTATTTCGGCAAAAAAAAAAATTTGGAACCGAACCCGAGCGTTCGGTCTATTTCGGTTGCAAAGAAAATAAGTTTGAAAAAGAAAAGAACTTTGAAAATAAGAGAGAAGAATTTGAGAAAATGATAC
Organism: Lactuca sativa; assembly: GCF_002870075.4. NCBI lineage: Eukaryota > Viridiplantae > Streptophyta > Magnoliopsida > Asterales > Asteraceae > Lactuca > Lactuca sativa. The sequence continues at coordinate 280,121,230 of NC_056630.2, forward strand.
AAAAGGTTTACAACCAAAGAAACTACCTTTGAGTGATAAGCGCAGATCAGATGATAGGACCGAACCCGAGCGTTCGGTTCATTTCGGCATACCAAAACAGGACCAAACCCGAGCGTTCGGTTCATTTCGGCACACATGTGACCCGAACCCGAACGTTCGGTACATTTCGCTTCCGACTTTTAATTTTGAGAAGTAGTCTTTGGTACTGACTCCGATTCCATTATTCCTAGCCCTTGTAGAATTTTATTGAAAGATGCTTCAGGAAGAGTTTTGGTGAAGATGTCAGCCAGTTGCTTAGTGGTTCGAACAAAGTGAATTTCGACGTTCCCATCTTCTAAATGATCCTTAATAAAGTGATACCTCATTGTTATATGCTTTGTCTTGGAATGTTTCACTGGGTTATGACAGATCCTAATTGCAGTTTCTGAATCGCAATATAGTGGGATCATTTTCATATTGAGTCCATAGTCCCGGAGCTGGCTTTGGATCCAAATCACTTGAGATGTACAGGAAGCTGCTGCGATGTAGTCTGCTTCGGCTGTAGACAAAGAAACACATGTCTGTTTCTTTGATTGCCAGCTAACCAACTTCCCGTCTAGGAATTGGCAGCCTCCAGTGGTGCTTTTCTTGTCTAAACCACATCCTCCAAGGTCAACATCTGAGTAGGCTTGAACGAAGAAACCTGAGTTTGATGGATACCATAGACCGAGGGAGGTGGTTTGTTTCAGATACCGGAGTATGTTTCTCACTGCAAGCATATGTGGTTCACGAGGATTCGCCTGAAACCTAGCACAGTAACACACAGAAAACATTATATCAGGCCTGCTAGCAGTGAGGTGCATTAAAGACCCAATCATCTGGCGGTATAGCGTAATATCTAGAGATGGCAATATAACCCGACCCGCTGGGGAACCCAGTTAACCCGCCCCGACTGGGGATGGGTATTCCCCGCAAAACCGGGTAATGGGTATGGGGCCGGGGATCCCCGTATGAAAAAAAGTGGGGTTAGGGACGGGGACGGGTATGCTATTCCCCAACCCGCCCCTCCCCCGGTTATATTATACCCACATATACATATAATATATTAGTGTTACTTTATATTAAATAATTCATTATAGATATAAATATTGTATACTTTAATTGAAATATGACCCAAATTGAAATTAGAATCGGTAATTCAGTAGCTCCTAATGTCTCGCAGGCCGCAACATATTCCGAATTTCCAATCAGGCAATCACGATTCACGATCAATTGATCATCTCATCTGTCGATTCGCTTGATCGCTTCAACCCTTGGGCCGCTTAGGCAATTGGCGACTGAGTGACGACCGTCACTGACGATTTGTGAGACACACGACTGACATGAGAGTCTCGTGACGAGAATGCGAGATACCGAGAGTGAGAAAGACAAGAAGCAGTGAAGCACGAATCGTAGGCAGCAGGCAGCAGCGGCACTCATTCACTCAATTCTCATCTTTACTCCAAGTCTCCAATCGTTCGGTACAGGTTAGGGACTTTTTTTTTCTCCTTACTCCAATCGACAATAGTGCTTCCCTGCTTCTCAATTCTCATCTTTTGTTTGACATAATTTGCATTACAGAGAATTTAGGATGTTGTTGACTTGTGCCGATAATTCTTAATAAACCATTCCAAATATGTTTTTATAATTCTTAATAAACCATTCCAAGTAGAGTGCAGATTCTATGATGTTCATACTCTGTTTTTTAGATTTTGGATGATGATGATGAATTTATGTTTATAATCAATGTTTTTGTGTAGATTGTATGATGTTTAGACTATATTTAATTTGATGTTACAAATTGTGTTTTTTCTTTTGTAGGTTTAGATGGCTACACCAGAAAATGATAAACAACCAATCATGAATGATGAAGATGAACTTGAGGACAATGAACAAAAAGCTGTAGAAAATAATGAACAAGAAGTTGTAGAAAATAATCCTAAAAAAAGGTTGAAATCTGCTGCTTGGAACCATTTTGATCCGATTTTTGTTGATGGTGTTCGTAGATGGGCGAAGTGCGTACATTGCAAGAAACAACTGACTGGTAGATCTAATGATGGAACAACACATTTGAAAGATCATTACAGGATATGTGTTGGCAAAAATACAAGAGACATTAGGCAACATATATTGGTTCAAGGACAAAAAACTGTTGATGGTAAAGCTTATATGAGTAAATATTCATTTGATGCTGAAGTGTCTAGAGATGAACTAGCAAAGATGATTATAATTCATGATTACCCACTCTCCATTGTTGAACATTATGGTTTTCGAAAGTATATCGAAAGTCTTCAACCTTTATTTAAGGTGCCTTGTCGTAATACAGTCAAGGGCGATATAGTGAAGGTATACGAAGATAAAAAATGTCATATCTTGAAATGTTTTGAAGAGAATGCTAGTAGGATTGCTCTCACGTCTGATATGTGGACAACAAGTAACCAAAAGAAAGGTTACATGGCAATCACAGCACATTATATAGATGTCAACTGGAAGTTACAAAATCAAATTATGAGGTATTTACTATAACAAATATTATTATTTGTAAGTTATATTGGATGAAGTTTGTAATTGTTGTATTTTGTTTAATGCAGCTTTATACATGTGCCATCTCCACACACTGCTGATGCATTGTCACAAGCTATGATGGAATGCTTTTTGGAGTGGAACATTGACAACAAGTTGTCAACATTAAGACTTGACAATTGTTCAACAAATGATGCCATCGTCGACAAGCTTTTAGGTACCCTTACTACTTCATCGCTAATTTTGAAGGGGAGAATATTTCATATGCGATGTTGTGCGCACATAATTAATCTTATTGTGCAAGATGGATTTTCTGTGATTGCCAATGCAATTGAAAATGTTAGGAATAGTGTCTCCTATTGGACAAGTTCTCCTAAAAGAGCACAAGATTTTAGACTTTTTGCTCGGCAAGTGGGTGTTAATTGCCAAAAAGAGTTACTTCTTGATTGCAAAACAAGATGGAATTCCATTTATATGATGTTGAGTGTTGCTTTGGAGTACAAAGAAGTTTTTAATCGTTTGAGCAAAAAAGATAAACATTATGTTTGCTTGCCTAGTGAAGATGAATGGAATATGGCATCAAATGTTAGTGAAAAACTGAAATTGTTCTATCAAGTGACTGAAAAATTTTCTGGTACCAAATATCCCACATCAAACATATTCTTCCCTTTAATTTGTGACATGACACTATCGTTGTTGAGCTGGAGCGTATCAGATAATAATGTTATTAAGTCTATGGCATCAACTATGTTGACCAAATTTGAGAAGTATTGGAATGTAATACATAATGTTATGAGTGTAGCAATTGTCTTAGACCCTAGGTATAAGTTAAAGTTGATCAATTATTTCTTTCCAAAGTTATATGGGAATGAAGCAAGAAGTGAGATTATGCAAGTACGCAACATAATTACTGAGTTATTTGAAGAGTATAAAAAGAAACATAATGCAAAACAAGGAGCTTCTTGGAAACGACAATGTGAAACAAATGTCTTTGAGGGAAGGGGTTCTACTTTAAGCAAATCAACATGGGAGTTGGATTTCGAGAATATGCTTTCTGAGTATGATGGATTGGAAAAAACTGAGTTGGATGATTATTTAGCTGAGAAGTTGTTACCGAATGAGGAGGGCTTTGACATATTAATGTGGTGGAAGTGTAATGGTTCTAAGTTTCCAATATTACAGAAGATTGCTAGAGATATCTTAGCCATTCCAATTTCTTCAGTTGCTTCGGAATCAGCTTTTAGCATGAGCGGGAATAAAGTGACAAAACAACGTAACCGACTCAAAGCGGAAACAGTTAGGGCATTAATGTGTAGCCAAAGTTGGTTACGGAAAGAACTACAAGGTAAATTTTTAATAAATATATCAATTGTTATATCATACTTGTATAAATATTATTTTCTCTAAAAATAAGTTCTATATGTTTCAGGTAAAAAGCAAGGAGAACCAAAGGCTTTTGATCAGACAGTTGCATATGATGAGGATGTTGAGTAATTTTCAAAGAAATAGAACCAAAGACTTGAAATTTATTTTGTTTAATCATGTTCTCGTTTTGATGGTTGTTAAATTTTATGATTGATGTAAACAATCTAATTATGAGATATGGTTTTGATAGTGTATTAAACTTGATTTTTTTTTTGTGGCTTAAGTTGATTTATTATGAAATATGGTTTTGAACTTTTGATAGCACGGGGATGGGCTGGGGATGGGCCGGGGATAAGCCCAAAATCTAAAGGGGAGGGGATTAGATTCCCCGCCTCCGTTGGGGATGGGGATGGGGATGTGGATAAGGTTATAAACTTGGGGATGGGGATGGGGATGGTAAACCCGCCCCATCCCCGCCCCATTGCCATCCCTAGTAATATCGACTGCAGGTTTTTCCAAGGATGGTGTGAGCTTGGTGCCGAATTCCATTGGAACTTTAACCTTTGAGTCTCCCATCATGCCGAATTTAGCGAGAAGAGTCTTGGTGTATGCTTCCTGGTTGATAAAGATGCCTTCGGGTCCCTGTCTAATATTTAAACCAAGGAAAAAGTTAATCGGACCCATTGAGCTCATTTCAAATTTAGTCTCCATCAGCTTTCTGAATTCAGCTGTTAAGCTAGGATTCGTTGAGCCAAAGATGATATCATCGACATAGATTTGAACAATCATAAGGTGGTTACCTTCCTTCTTACGAAAGAAGGTTGGGTCAACCGAACCTTGTTTGAATTTTGACATCTTTAAGAACTTGGTTAGCGTTTCATACCATGCCCTAGGTGCTTGTTTCAGACCGTAAACTGCCTTGTCCAGAATATAACAGTGATTTGGGTACTTTTCATTGACAAAACCAGGAGGTTGCTCCACGTAAACCGTTTCTTCAAGTTCTCCATTCAGAAAGGCACATTTCATGTCCATTTGGTAGACCTCGAAGTTCTTGTGTGCAGCATAGGCCAGAAATATTCGAACAGATTCCATCCTTGCTACCGGAGCAAAAGTTTCTTCGTAATCAATTCCTTCTTCCTGGCAGTATCCTTTCACCACGAGACGAGCTTTGTTTCGAATCACATTGCCTTCCTTGTCCATTTTATTTCTGAATACCCATTTGAGACCAACAACTGAGGCATCTTTAGGAGTTGGAATGAGGCGCCATACCTTGTTTTTTTCGAACTCGTTGAGTTCATCTTGCATAGCTTGAACCCAGTCGGAATGATCAAGAGCAGTATTTACTGTCTTCGGTTCAACTTTTGATACGAAAGAATTATACATGCAGAACTCTACTTTGGAGAATAGAGATGTTTGCTTTGCCTTTAGTTGAGATCGGGTGAGGACCTTTTCAGAGACATTACCCACTATCTGAGATACAGGATGATCTCTGGTCCATTTAACAAGAGGAGGGTAATTTGGATCATAGGATGGATCCAATTCAGCGTTTACCATTTCTTCCAATTTAGATTGGCTATCGTCATCGAAAAACATGTCGGAGTTCTTCCCCTCGACTGATGAGCATTTGGGTGCTGTTCATCTTTGGGGCAGAACTGGAATAGAATTCTCCCCCTCAAGTTGTGAGCTCGGTCCCTTTGAAGAAAGAGGATTCTCCCCCTCAACTGAAGCGCCTTGCTGAGGAGGTTCGTTTGGAACTTGTTCTCCGTCACCTATTCGTTTGGCGGCATCTTCGACAATTTGCTTTAGATGGTCGACTTTGTTGTCTGCTGCCTTGGCTTCCGAGAGAGTAGCTTTCTCAGGTTCATCGAATAATTCCACAAACTGATCGAACAGATTAGCAATCGAGGCCATGACTTGACATGATTGAGTGAATATCTCTCCAATTGCTTCTTCAGAAGCCTTTAGCTTTTTAACGTAGTTATCATCGAAAGTCACATAATATGTTTCTTCGATCTTCCTTGAACGCTTGTTTAAGACTCGGTAAGCTTTTGAAGTAAGAAAATATCCCAGAAAGATTCCTTCATCAGCTTTAACATCAAACTTGTTACGATGTTCTTTGGAGTTGAAGATGAAGCATCGTGAGCCGAATACATGGAAGAATTTTACGTTCGGCTTTTCTTGAACTCCAGTCCATTGTCGCTCCTGATGTTGCGAACGACTTTTCTCAGTTGCACTTTGTAACGCCCGCAAATCTGGGCTAGTCAAATTAGAGGCAATAGGGGTCAAAAACGACTTTTCGACAAAAGATTATTTAGAATAAATAATCTTAACCAAGTTGTAGAGTATGTTACAAGGTTTTCGTACATATAAAGAACGCCGAAATCCGAGTTATAACGAAGAAGTTATGACCCGTTGAAGTTTCGCGACGGAACCGGCACGATACCGGGAAGCGTAAATAGTGAATTTACGATAGAGCGAGATTTAGCCTTAGCGATCTAAACGAAAGTCGTAGAATATGTTAAACTAAGAACATCGATAAAAAGAACGCCCAAATCTGACTTCGTATGAGGAAGTTATGATTTTTCTAAGATTTAGCATAACAGTGCACAACCCGAAATCTGAATTTTAGATCGGTCGATTTTTAGCCGACGGGATCTAAATGAAAGTTATAGTAATCGTAAATACCAACGCGTGGATATAAAGAACGTCGATAATAGAGCTCGTATGCAAAAGTTATGGACGAAGCTTAGTCCCTACTTTTCGAGCGCGGCGAATTCGATACAGTTTTGTAAATACGAGATAGAATGAGAATTAGCCAACGAGGTCTAAATGAGAGTTGAAGATCTCATTAATAGGAACTCAACGGTAAAAAGACAGACAAAAATGGAGCTCGTATGCGAAAGTTATGGACGAAGCTTAGTCCTTACTTTTCGAGCATGGCGAATTTGATACAGTTTTGTAAATACGAGATAGAATGAGAATTAGCCAACGAGGTCTAAATGAAAGTTGAAGATCTCATTAATAGGAACTCAACAGTAAAAAGACAGACAAAAATGGAGCTCGTATGCAAAAGTTACGGACGAAGCTTGGAGACTACTTTACTATACACTTCCTATAAATACAAGGGTGAACTCCTCATATTTTCTTCACACCATAAGCCTTTCTTTCTCTCTCTAACTTCTCTCTAGCCTCCCTAAACCCCTCCCAAGTCTACAGAACCTCCCTAGCACGAGAAGAAAGCCCCGGAGCGCCCGACGGCTCCGAGAAGAAAAACTTTCGGCTTGGAAACGCTGCTCCAGCAAAGCCCGGTTTTTAATAAAAACGCAATTTTTAATATAGCTTTCAAATAATTATAGGAATGTTATTAGGTCCTTAAAATAATTATTTGGGCTATTATTATGAGTTATATCGAGTATTATTAACGCTTAATAATACTCGGACTAATTAATTTGTCGCGGTTATCGTTAAACTAAACCCTAGTGGTATCGATACTAGGTTTTATTAAAGGAATATCGTTTTGAGAGTATCGAAGCGTTGTCCGAGTGCTGAGTCACCACCTACTCAGGTGAGTGCATAGTTACTTTCATCTTACACATAGATATGAAGTATTTTAATATAAATTACGTGCTATGTGTGCATATTGTTTGAATACTGGTTGTCTATGCTGGATAAATGATTTATACATGTTTTAAATGATTTAAACTGTATACGTATCTTATATATATGAAAATGTTGGGTATGAGATGGGTAGATGAATGATGAGAGATAGAAGATGACGTGAGTATACATTGGCAGCTATAGACTTAGTGCCTATGGGACAAACACCGGTAGCTATGGACTTAGTACCTTTTAGACGTTGGTAGCTATGGATTTAGTACCTGTTGGGAATTGGTAGCTATGGACTTAGTACCTATTAGTTAGACACTGGTAGCTAAGGATTTAGTACCTGTAGGAATTGGTAGCTATGGACTTAGTACCTGTTGAACATTGGTAGCTATGGACTTAGTACCTATTAGATAAAGACTGGTAGCTATGGATTTAGTACCCGATGAATAGACTATAGCAGCTATGGAATTAGTGCTTTATGAACGAACATTGGCAGCTATGGATTTAGTGCCAGTCCCATAACCCTGGAAGTAAGGGACTTCGGAATAAACGAATGCAGGATAGATGACTCTTAGGTTAAATCCTTAAAGAGTAAAGAAGATAATGGGGATGGGTAATTGGGTTGATTGTTTGATTGAACATAATAATTATATTATTGTGGGTTGAAAACCCTATGTACTCACCAGGTTTCCCAACCTGACCCACTCAGTTTATGTATATCACAAGTGACGAAGTGAAGTGACATTGCACTGAGAGATTTAAAAGAGATGTAGATCACTAGTGTAAATCATTGTAAGTTCTGTTTATGCTTATGTTTCGGTATTAACGATGACATCCCAAACATTTTAAAATGAAATAAATACGTTTCTTCAAAAATGTTTTAATAACGTATTTACCATGTTTTTCTGGGAACAAATTCCGCAACCTTTTTATAAAATGAAGTACTCTGATTTTTATAAAGCATAAACAAAATCGGTCTTTTCTGGCCGTGATTTTGGGGATGTCACAGTTGGTATCAGAGCATTAGTTTAAGCGAACTAGGAATATGGATTTATTTCTAGACTTAAACTTAGAATGCTAAGCGATGATTGTGAGGTGTGAGCACTAGCTTATTTTAGGAATGATGCCTAAATTGCTTTTATGTGCTAAATGATTTGTTATGCTATAGTTTGATCGGATCTATGGTCTGTTGCCGACCGGATCTGGAAACCTTATGTGTTTAGGATTCTAAACGTACGACTACGATATTAGAACTAGCATGTAAACGTTTCGGAGTGATAAGGATGATTTAAACGTCAATCCTAAGTAAAGGTCTAGATTCACCTCATTAGGTGTATAGATCAAGATGGTAAGAACCCGTAGTGGAAACGTAAATGCAAATGGGAACAGAAACCAACCCCCAGTGATTGAGCAAATACCGGTGATGGAAGCCACTGCTGAGCCAGTCACAATGGCCGGAGTGCTAGCGATGATCCAAGCGATGTTGGATCGTCAAATGGAGGAAACCAGGCGTTTGCTCCAGCAAAATCGAGAGGAAGTCGGAAGGATCCTCAAGACCTGATAATAAGGGAAAGTTCTCGAAGTCTAACCTGGACGACCGAAGGAATGAAGCCAAGTGGTGTGAGAAGTGCAAGAAGAAACACTTCGGAAGATGCGATGGTGAAGTGACGTGCTATAAGTGTGGTAGGACCGGTCACTATTCCAGAGATTGTACATTCGAAAACAAGAAGTGCTACGAATGTGGAAACGATGGGCATATTTCAAAGAACTGTCCAAAGAAAAACAAAGCTGCAAGACCAAATGCACCGCCGAAACCAAGGGCATTTCACATGATCCTCGACGAAGCAGAAAACCGTGCGAGGAATCAAGGATGAGGACTTCATATCCGAAGATCAAGTTATGCAGTAGCCATAGTATTGTATGATGTAGCCTATTAGAGGCATAGCCTAGGGTGAACTTGAACACCTATGTAATCATTTCAAGAAATAATATAAAACCTTTGTTTCGTTATCTGATGTGTTAAGTTGATTCGCTGCATGGTGACTTGGGAAACTGCGAGACAATACTTGGGACGAGTATGAGTAGGTGTGAATGGTAGTAGAGGCCTATACTACCGGAAGCACAGGACTCACACTTGGATCAGGGAAAGTCACAAGGTTACCAAGAAGCTAGTAATTGATTTCGTTTTATTCAAGTGTGTTGTTACCATCGTTTCGGTAATGACTAAGAAGATTGTTGATATTCCGACCCTAGTGGTCATATCGAATCGAGTCCGACTACGATGAGTATGTTGTGTGGTTCAGAGAACCAAGTTTGATGTAGCGTCCGACTTAAACCAAACGGTTGAAATCAAAGCGATCAATAGAAGTATCACACTCGTTGTTAAAGAAGTTGGTGGCTAGAAATGCCTAATGTTAAAGTGTGATTATATCACATTAGAACATGAAGGAAGGCATAGTCTGTTTTAGAATTTAACTCTAAGAGACCTAAGTCTAAGTGTTGCAACATACGATGATAGGTCATTAGAATATGACACATCGATCTATAGTAGTAATAAAAGAACTTATCTCAAGTCCGTATCCAGCAAGGATCGAGATTGTGACTTGAAGGTCATAATTTGGAGTCTAACCTGAGGTAGAGAGCAGGTGCACGATCGAGTACTCTTACAGTCAATGAGTTTAAGAGATAGAATCGAAGGAATGTAGAAGTTATAATTATTAACTAGGATGAAGAGATGATGTATGGAGTCATTATACAACCCTGTTTCGTTGATGATTCCGGGACGTAATCATCCTAAGGGGGAGATAATTGTAACGCCCGCAAATCTGGGCTAGTCAAATTAGAGGCAATAGGGGTCAAAAACGACTTTTCGAAAAAAGAATATTTAGAATAAATAATCTTAACCAAGTTGTAGAGTATGTTACAAGGTTTTCGTACATATAAAGAACGCCGAAATCCGAGTTATAACGAAGAAGTTATGACCCGTTGAAGTTTCGCGACGGAACCGGCACGATACCGGGAAGCGTAAATAGTGAATTTACGATAGAGCGAGATTTAGCCTTAGCGATCTAAACGAAAGTCGTAGAATATGTTAAACTAAGAACATCGATAAAAAGAACGCCCAAATCTGACTTCGTATGAGGAAGTTATGATTTTTCTAAGATTTAGCATAACAGTGCACAACCCGAAATCTGAATTTTAGATCGGTCGATTTTTAGCCGACGGGATCTAAATGAAAGTTATAGTACTCGTAAATACCAACGCGTGGATATAAAGAACGTCGATAATAGAGCTCGTATGCAAAAGTTATGGACGAAGCTTAGTCCCTACTTTTCGAGCGCGGCGAATTCGATACAGTTTTGTAAATACGAGATAGAATGAGAATTAGCCAACGAGGTCTAAATGAGAGTTGAAGATCTCATTAATAGGAACTCAACGGTAAAAAGACAGACAAAAATGGAGCTCGTATGCGAAAGTTATGGACGAAGCTTAGTCCCTACTTTTCGAGCACGGCGAATTTGATACAGTTTTGTAAATACGAGATAGAATGAGAATTAGCCAACGAGGTCTAAATGAAAGTTGAAGATCTCATTAATAGGAACTCAACAGTAAAAAGACAGACAAAAACGGAGCTCGTATGCAAAAGTTACGGACGAAGCTTGGAGACTACTTTACTATACACTTCCTATAAATACAAGGGTGAACTCCTCATATTTTCTTCACACCATAAGCCTTTCTTTCTCTCTCTAACTTCTCTCTAGCCTCCCTAAACCCCTCCCAAGTCTACGGAACCTCCCTAGCACGAGAAGAAAGCCCCAGAGCGCCCGACGGCTCCGAGAAGAAAAGCTTTCGGCTTGGAAACGCTGCTCCAGCAAAGCCCGGTTTTTAATAAAAATTCGCTGTAAGTGTGCTACGCTTACGCAATTTTTAATATAGCTTTCAAATAATTATAGGAATGTTATTAGGTCCTTAAAATAATTATTTGGGCTATTATTATGAGTTATATCGAGTATTATTAACGCTTAATAATACTCGGACTAATTAATTTGTCGCGGTTATCGTTAAACTAAACCCTAGTGGTATCGATACTAGGTTTTATCAAAGGAATATCATTTTGAGAGTATCGAAGCGCTGTCCGAGTGCTGAGTCACCACCTACTCAGGTGAGTGCATAGTTACTTTCATCTTACACATAGATATGAAATATTTTAATATAAATTACGTGTTATGTGTGCATATTGTTTGAATACTGGTTGTCTATGCTGGATGAATGATTTATACATGTTTTAAATGATTTAAACTGTATACGTATATTATATATACGAAAATGTTGAGTATGAGATGGGTAGATGAATGATGAGAGATAGAAGATGACGTGAGTATACATTGGCAGCTATAGACTTAGTGCCTATGGGACAAACACCGGTAGCTATGGACTTAGTACCTTTTAGACGTTGGTAGCTATGGATTTAGTACCTGTTGGGAATTGGTAGCTATGGACTTAGTACCTATTAGTTAGACGCTGGTAGCTAAGGATTTAGTACCTGTAGGAATTGGTAGCTATGGACTTAGTACCTGTTGAACATTGGTAGCTATGGACTTAGTACCTATTAGATAAAGACTGGTAGCTATGGATTTAGTACCCGATGAATAGACTATAGCAGCTATGGAATTAGTGCTTTATGAACGAACATTGGCAGCTATGGATTTAGTGCCAGTCCCATAACCCTGGAAGTAAGGGACTTCGGAATAAACGAATGCAGGATAGATGACTCTTAGGTTAAATCCTTAAAGAGTAAAGAAGATAATGGGGATGGGTAATTGGGTTGATTGTTTGATTGAACATAATAATTATATTATTGTGGGTTGAAAACCCTATGTACTCACCAGGTTTCCCAACCTGACCCACTCAGTTTATGTATATCACAAGTGACGAAGTGAAGTGACATTGCACTGAGAGATTTAAAAGAGATGTAGATCACTAGTGTAAATCATTGTAAGTTCTGTTTATGCTTATGTTTCGGTATTAACGATGACATCCCAAACATTTTAAAATGAAATAAATACGTTTCTTCAAAAATGTTTTAATAACGTATTTACCATGTTTTTCTGGGAACAAATTCCGCAACCTTTTTATAAAATGAAGTACTCTGATTTTTATAAAGCATAAACAAAATCGGTCTTTTCTGGCCGTGATTTTGGGGATGTCACACACTTCAACCTGCTTGATGAACATCTTTAGCTTAGGAGTAGCCTCATATTTGTGCTTCAGAAAGAACACCCATGTAAAACGAGAGAAATCATCAACAATAACAAGAATATACTTGCTACCGCCAATGCTTTCGATTGATGATGGACCACACAAGTCAATGTGAAGCAACTCAAGTGGTTCAACAACTTTTGTGTTTATAATGGATGGGTGACTTTGACGACTTTGTTTCCCCATTTCACATGCAGCGCACAAATGTTCTCGATCAAACTTGAGCAATGGGAGACCCCTACCATGACCTCCTGTGACAAGCTTGTTGATGCCTTTGAAGTTGAGATGAGAGAGCCTTCGGTGCCACAGCCAGCTTTCATCAGAATGAGCTTTGGATAAAAGACATATAGCTGGATTTCCTTTGATTGGTTTTAGATTGAGAGGAAACATTTCACCTTTGCGTTCTGATTTGAGAATCACCCTTTTTGATTTCTTCTCTATGATTTCTGAACCTTTATCGTCAAATGAAACTTTGAGACCGGTACCTCCTACCAGTTGAGATACACTGATGAGATTATGTTGTAGCCCTTCAACGTACGCCACCTTTCTAATTGTGAAGTCTCCATTAGTTATCATCCCATAACCCTTTATCGTTCCATAAGAGTTGTTGCCGAACTTGACATTCCCACCATTCTGAAGAGATCGAAACTCCCTTAGGTCTTCCTTCCTTCCTGTCATGTGACGTGAGCAGCCACTGTCAATGTACCATTCTTCGTCGAACTGCTCGTCACTTATAACCTGCAAAAATTAAGCAGATTTAGGAACCCAAAGTTTCTTAGGTCCACGTGATCCTTTCACAGGAACAGGAATAGTAAGAGAAACATCAACAAGATATGTTCTTTTTATTAATGTTGTTTCATCTTTTCTTTTAATGGTAAACACTTTGATTTTGTTGGGGTTAGCAACAGTTGGTTTGGTTTCAGGTTTTGGTGTTTGGGCTTTAGACTGCTTTCGGTTTTCCTGGACTGAGGAAATCTTCGATTTTCCTTTCAAGTTCATTGATGATTTTGAATTCTGTGCAGGAACGGAATTGGGTTTAGAAGAGAATTGAGAATGAGAAGAATTAGAATGGGAATTTCTTCTGACTTGTGGTTCGAAATGACCCTTTTGTTTATGGTCATTGGAGAGACCGAACCTGGACGTTCGGTAGCTGTTGCTCTCGGGACCGAACCTGTCCTTTCGGTTGTTGTTGTTCTCTGAACCGAACCTGTCCTTTCGGTTCTGTTCCTCATGCAGCATGAAGGTCTTTTTCTCTGGTTTTGAATTTTTATCATGATAGGAGAAATGGGCGTTTTGAGACCGCCAAAACTGCTTTCGCTCCGAGAGATTCTTTTTGTATCTCAGATTTCTTTGTTGCTTTTGATTTTTCACTTATTTCGGCTGTCTGTGGATGTTAGCCCTTTGTTTCAGCTTCTTGTCAGCCGGTTCACTTTTCACAGATGATGTTTCGCTTGTGGAAGTGACTTCTTCTACAGGTATTTCTTTTGTGCCACTAGTGCTTGGCACGTCAAAGTTGTCAGGCTTGTTCAGCGGCTCTGGTACATATCTTCCTTTTGTTTTCCAGGACGTTCGCTCTGACAAACCAACTGTTTCGTCGGTATTATCTATAGGAGCTGACCAGAAGAACTCATCACAGCCATCTGCGTTATCTTCGTTCACTATGGCAGTGAGTTCGACTGTTTGATGTTCGGTTACTCCTGTGACTTTATACACCTGATTTGGAGTAGTTCTCACCTTTTGGTATACTACAACCTTTTCTTCAAGAATCGGGAACTTTTTTTGGGACAAACGAGCAAACTCCACAGAATTTTCAGAAATCAGATTTTTGTGGTTTTCAGGTTCGCTCTTGACAAACTCAGAACAGTCGACTACATCCTCTACAGAAATTTCACTCATATCATCATCCTCATTAAGTTCAGATGCGTTTTCAACATCTATTTTATTTTCTGAACTTAAATTAGCACTCAATGAGTCAAATTTTTGTATGGTTTCGGTCCTTAGTTTTAGCTTATCGTTTTCATCCAAAAGATTTTTCAGCATTTCCTTATGGTCTTTGGACTTTATAAAAGATTCTATTTTGTCCAGACCGTACAGATAAGTGGGATTCAGATCATCAGACGATACAACACTTTCATAGTTGTATGCTTCAGCATCAATTTCATCCTCCTTAAACTCAAGGAAGAGTAAAATCGTGCGATGTATTTTCTGCCCTATTTCACAATTCAGATGCAGTTGAGTAATGTTAGCATAAAGTCTTTTAGCAATCAAACAAAACACATTTCTTTGTTTTAAAAGTTTTAAATTGTCTCTTTGTAAATAAATGTTTTCATCCTTAGACTTAATCAGCTCTGACTCCTTCTGCTCAATCCACATCCTTCACTCCTCACTCTTGGATGACACCCTGCTTGTTTGGTCAGTTTGGTTAGAATTGGTGACCCGTGTTTGAGTTAAACAACTATCCAGATTTGAGATTCTTGAATTTAAGTTATTTAATTCCTTTTCATATGATTTATGTGGAACTTTGAACGAGATAAAAAGAGATTGTACCTTCTTGATCAATTCATCAAGTTCATTGATCTGCACACTGAAGGGTTTTCCTATGAAGCATAAGTCCTCTCGCTCCTTGGTGTCCTCATTTCCACCATCTGTATTGTATCCCCTCATGTGAGATACGTCACTCACCATCAAACACTTTCCGCTGCTTTCACCACCTCTTGCCACATACGCCTTTCCATGTGAAGGCTTTCTCACCTCATCATCTTCTGAGTCGGTCGACCACACCTGTACGCCACCGAACTCGTCATCCTCTGCCGAACCCTGTACAATAAGAGCATTCATAGAAGGATTAGTAGTAGCTTTCTTCCTCTTGATCTCTTCCATCTTTTTCATCAAGACAACCTCTTCATCTTTCTCCTCATCTTTCTCTGCCATTTTCTTCAGAACACAATCGTTGGCATAATGATTCTTTCCTCCACAGTAGTAACAGCTAACACCAGAATCTCCTTCAACCTTCGCCTCTTTCTTTGGTTCCTCAGTCTTCGGCTCCTCCCTTACCTTTTCTGAACTGTAGCTTCCCTGCCAATTTCGGTTCTTATTGGTAGGAAACCTCTTCTTGATGAACCTTTTTGGATTGGACACCATCATAGCATAATCTTCTGAAGTAAGATCGTAGTCCTCTAGGTTCAGATCTTCATCTTCTACTACATTCTTGCTTTTGGACAGGAGGGCCAAGGACCCCAAGTTTGAGACCACATTCTTCTCTTGCATCACAATCTTTTCTTGGGATTTTAGAATTCCCACCAATTTCGCCAGTGGATACGACTTGAACTGCTCATGAGCTTTAACTGTAGACACAACAGCTCTCCATTCGGATCTTAAGCCATTCAAAAAGGTGACCTTCTGTTCAATCAGCTTCCTTTCGATATCATGTTTGATCATCTTGCTAAGAAGATGATTGAAGCGATCAAACGTCTGAGTGACGGTCTCATCAGAATTTTGCTTAAATTCTCCAAACTCAAACAAAAGCAAAGTCTGAATAGAGTGCTCTAAATCTTCATCTGTGGAATACAGATCTCGCAGCCTATCCAAGATTTCTTTAGCGGTACTGCAGGAACTAACCAACCTAAACGTGTCAGATTGAAGAGCGAATCGGATCAGTCTTAATGCTTTGATGTTGCACTGAAACTTCTCATTTTCGTCTTGAGCAACGTCTTTTACATCTTTTAACAGATCATTATACTCTTTCTGTGTTTTAATGATTCTGGATGTTCCTGAGTGAGCAAATGGTCCAAACACAATGGCTTCCCAAATAAGATACCCATTATCTTCAGATCCGATGACATAGTCTTCAAAATGATGAGCCCAAACTTCGTAATCCTGGGTGTAAAGAATAGGAATCTTTGTCGTTGATCCAATACTGTTTGAGATGTTGATAGGATTAGATTGAGAATCGTCCATGCTTGATCGTTTAACCTGTTTGAAAGATCACACTTGTAATATGTAATATTAGGGCAAAAGAATAAATACTGAGATACGTCAATTATGGAGTGACGGCTCAATAAATATCAGTTAATGCAGAAAAACCCTAATCACTTCTTTCACAGAAGAGATGAGTATATACAACTCTTTGATCGATTAGATCTTTAGGACAGGCAAATCAACAAAGTAAAAACAGTGAGATAAAGACACAAGTATGGATCTGAAAGAGTCGAATGATTCGATTAACTCAATCCTCAGCAGAGCTCGATGAAGAACTTCCGCTGTAGAGGATTCTAGGGTAACAAAAGATAAGAACGTGTACGCTATAAAATCTCTATCAAAATCATTATGTTCAAGAATGCATGCAAGCATCTATATATAAAAAACCCTACAACGTACTCACGGATGGACAGACCCATATCGGAGACAAAACTAGACTAGCTAACGAGCCCAAAGACGCAACACTAAACTGGACCTAACATAAAGCGATAAACAAATAAAAGTTTCTATAAGAGAAACTTATAGATTACTTACTAAAGTAATAATTAATTATGAATTTTACTGGTTCCTTCTATGAGGACATAGTGCATACTAGTTAAGTACTACTTGGGTCGAATAGACCTTTGAATACATGATCCTACTCTAAGTCCACATCCAAACAAGGAAAAGGAAATAAAGTTTAGACCATACATTCTCAGTCTATGAAACCAAATTATATTTAACTGTGATGCATGTACTTAGTACTCATAGAGCTATCAACAAAAGCCTTCTGTTCTTATGTAGTTTGTTCTTCGAATGACTAGTTCCTAAAATACTCTTATAGTATTTTTACTTTATGTTCTGTTCTAACGTTCTCCTGTATGTAGTATATGTATAGTTATGGTAAGTTTTAGACCTGTCGCAATACCACTTATCACTCCGAAACACATGTTCATCGTATTTCAAGTAAATATAGTTGATCAGGCTATATTGATTCAAGATACGATTACATAACTGCTCAGGTTTAACTGTAGTATCCAACATCTAAATTACTTTTGTTCAATTCTAGTATGACACTGTTCTGTAGTAAGTATGTAGGTATGTATACTTAGTTAAATATGTTGTTATTTAAAAGTATAAACTCTTGGTCAGAGTATTTTAATCCCATTATGTTTATAGTTTGCATATATTCTATGGGTTGATATACTTAATTCACTATAAACAATGCTCTGATACCAATCTATCACACCCCCAAACAAAATTGGCGGAAACATTCGGGGGTGGAGGACATCATGTACAGTATCATAACAATGCATAATAGTAAAGAAGCAACAAAATCATCCATTGCGTTAATAATATAGTTTCATACAAGTGTGTTCTATGCAAAGATAGTAATAAGACACCAACAAGTTAAAATCTAAAATAAAAACGAGTCTGGAAGTGCTCCGTCTTCTCAAAACCTGTCATCGGTACCTGTCTACGGGTGACCTGAGAATACAAGTTATTTTGAAAGAGAGGATCAACATTTAAGCTGGTGAGTTCATAAGTATTTTAGTGATAACTGTTTGTAATGTTTGATGTAAAGTATATGTAAAAGATTTGATGTAAAAGTTGGTGAAAATGTTTGTATGCGTTTGAAATCTCCTAGAAAATACTATATTTTCTACTAATATGGAAAGCAGTCTTCTACCAAGACCTAACTATTTTGTATGTTTTTTCTGTTAAACTGATGTAATGTAGACTTCTACCAAGACCTGACTATTTTGCATGTTTAAACTTGAAATAGTATCTAATGTGTGTTTTCTTAATGTTTAAGACTATCTTTTCTAGAAAGTAGTTCCATTACCTTTTATTGTGAGAATATCACTATATAAATGAAATGAGAAAATGAAAGTGTAATGTAACCATGCTAAATTGACAAGTAGATAAACACGACGACCCTCTAGCGCTGAAAGTAAATGTGACATTTATCACCCCTAACCTTTCGGCCGACTCTAGCGAACAGTCAGGATGCGGGCTTGTCAGTCCCGTATAGATCTATACACACAATGTCCGCTCTCCCTCTAGGAGACTCTGGTTACAAAACGTGACACAACAAACTTGTTGTGCCATGATGTAGACTCACAGTTATGTTATCTTGTTCTTGAAAACTATGAATGTTCCTTTCTGTACTTGTTATTGTATGCTTGAACGGACTCATGTAAGAACTAACTCATGTATGATCTGACTTTTGTAAGTACTGATTTATGTAAGTTTCAATGTTCTAGAAATAGTAAGTAGTAATTCTCTAAGCTATACCTACTATAGTTTACTAGTAATTTCTGTAGTTTGAATGAATGATCATGAATGTATACCCTTGCTACCCAAAGGCATCGAACTGATTGGTAGTACTTTTATATCTACATACATATAAATAATATATAGCTAAGATTTAAAATGACTTTCGGACAAACAACCGATACTCTAGGTCCACATCCAAACAAGGAAAAGGAAGTAAAACGAGTTGTTAGTCCTAAGCCCTTTAAACGTTATTTATATAACTATATCTACATAGACATGCTCTTGATAACATTTATAAGTTTAGAAAAGGAGTTTTGTGAAATATGAAAATAGTATAACGTTTGGAAAGTATTAATGACTTGGTGTCAGTTTATAAAGTGATTTGAAGTTGTTTGTTTGATAATACATTTGGAATATAAGAAATTCTTTACTTTGTATATATAAATCACTTGTGATTGATTATATAACTAACATGTTTTCTACTTGTATTCCCCCCCCCCCCATAAAAGCATTTAAAATCATTTAAAAGGTAAGTTAACGGGTATGAACTCACGTATAGTGAGTGCTTCGGATGAAAAACTGATATAGAATGCTAAGTGTGCCAAGTAATATCCTGAGCACAAACAGAGCCTATTAAGCACATAATAAGACATATATGTATATTATTAGTGTATGTAACACCTAATGAAGTAATGGAACTGTCACACCCCCAAACCAGAATGGCGGAAACGTCAGGGGGTGGATGACTTCATGTATAGTATCATAACAACGAGTATAATAGTGAAGAAA
This sequence comes from Lactuca sativa, assembly GCF_002870075.4. Classification (NCBI taxonomy): domain Eukaryota; kingdom Viridiplantae; phylum Streptophyta; class Magnoliopsida; order Asterales; family Asteraceae; genus Lactuca; species Lactuca sativa. The sequence goes on from NC_056630.2 coordinate 280,141,027, forward strand.
ACAAACACAACCATCGTCAATATAATTGAAAGAGTTACATCATAAAGTAAGTTTACATGTTTCAAAATCAATTACATCATGATGACAAAATAAGTTCTGAATTTAACGCCTTAGCGTCCCGTCCTCAAAAGCAGTTGATTTCCTGTTTAGTGATTTCCTGAGAATACAAGTTGTTTGAAAACGTGTCAACACAAGGGTTGGTGAGTTCGTAGGAGTTTAAGTTGAGAAATAAACTGTTTTCCTTGTAAAAGCAATTAAGTTGTTCCAGAAGAATCCGATATTTTCCTTAAAGAGTGAATTGAAAGTTTCTATGTTATGAAATAGTGCATCCTAGAATTCCCTATAGTTCCCTTCTATAATCTCCAAGTATATATAAGTTGTATAAAATTAAAGTTAGATAAAACGTCGAATGTAATGGGTCTGCCCTAGGCCCACAACCAAACAAGGAACAGGAAATAAAGCGGACCCACCAATTCTAAGTCAATCACGATTAGATTCTATATAACTCTAGCATATACACCTAGAAATTTTATTTGAAAACTAACAATTCTAGATAGAATGTAGTCTTAAAACCAAAGACCGAAACCAAATGCTAGTGTAGTGTATGAAATAGTAATAGTGGCTGTGAACGTAAACTATACATATCATACTTCATCGAATAGTGATAGTGGTAGTGAACATGAACTATGCATATTATATTTTATCGAATGTGATGGTGATGGTGAACAGAAAGTATACATATCACAGTTCATCAAATAGCGATAGTGGTAGTGAACATGAACTATGCATATTATTGCTTATCAAAAGTGGTGGTGATAGTGAAATCCCTTCTTGTAACAAGTTCGTAGTGTAGATGAAACATAAACTATACCTATTATAGTTTATTATATTGTTTGTAATGTATATGCAACCTAATTATACCGATTATAATTAGCGTACTTACTTGTGGTGGTGGGGGGGGGGGTGTAATAGACTTAGCTATACTTATTATTGTTTATCATTGTTATTCGTAGTGGTAATAACCCTCTTTTTGTATATGTAATACCTTTAGTAATGTGTTCATTATGTAAATGAATCATAGACTATAACTATTATAGTTTATCAAAATAAGGGTAGTTTTTAGTATTCATAAACTATATTTGTCTTAGCTTACCAAATGTTTGTATGTAATGGGTGTAAATTTGTTTATAACGATATATCATTTACTATGCTTAATATAGCAACAATCCACTTGTTAAATGATGTATGTCTATATAACAAGACGAAAGGACATATATGGTAGTAACATATCATCACATGAAGGTTACACACCTTGCTCAACAAGTTACAAGGTGTAAATGAAAATGAAAGCATTTTTCTAGTATTACATTTCTATTCTGTTTTTAGAAAATTCATAAAAAAATAATTAAAGGTCCAAATCAGAATCCGTAAATTCTGAGAGTTTGGAAAATGATTGTAGTTTGTTCATAAATTTTATTATGATTTTTAGTAACCTCCAACTTGGGTGAAACAGACCATAATCACAGACTGGTCCGGATGTTTTCCTGAAATGATAGGCAGTTTTGTAAAAGTCACCATAAATTATAGAAAATCGTATGGAGATGTGAAAGTAGTTATTTTAAAGTTAAGAACAGTAACTACTTGAAATTAAAAAACTTTTGAAAACTTAAAATGTTTAAGTTGACCAAAACAGTCCGTGAATGGAGTTAAACATTCTTGATGAAAGCTGTTGGAAAATTTTAGTTGTGTTCTTGGTGTTTTTACTTGTATTCCCCCCCCCCCCCCCCTTAAAACTTAAGAAAACATGAAAATGTAGAGGTATGAACTCACCTTATGTGCTTTCAGTGGGTGGATATTGAAGGAGAGAAGTGTTCAACTCCAGAACACTTGGAGGATTGCTTGAAGATTCGAGAATCTAACACAAATATGATGGAGTTTGTGTAAGGAATATATGATTTGAGTAAAAGGAAGTGTAATAACCATATGAAAGCTTTAAAAATGTAGAAGGAAAGCTTGAAAAATGCCATGGAAATCTCGAAATTGTGAGAGAGAATTTGAGAGAAAGGTGTGTTTGATTTTTGGTGGAAACGAGAGAAATGAGTGAGAATGATGAGAGAGGGTGAGTTTTCAGCCTTTGACTAAGAGTGTGGCTGGTCAAATGGTGGCGAAAGTACTCTTGAATGACCATGTATGGTGGGAAGAGGTGTGGGTTCGTCATAGAGTGGGTATGGGAGTGGTTGCTTGTGTTACACACTAAGGTAAAGTGAACACTCCACCTCAAATATTCACCTACTAGATTTTATTCTTGAATAAATATTTCCATAAAAATATGTTTAAATTATGAATATTTAGGGTCTTATATGTTAAAATATGATTTTTGGAGAAAATCCGGCGTTAAAATAATTAAAAACGGGCTGAAAACGGAGTCGTGGTTGAAAACTGGGTAGAAAGTGGCAAATCCGAAGTCAGGAGGGTGACTCTGGCCTTAACAGCATTAGATCCGAAGTGGGGTTAGGCCGCTGAGGTGGATCCGAAGGGAAAAGGGGCTGTAGTCCGAGGAGGCTCCGTAGGCGGTTCGTCAGCAGTGGTCCGGAGCGAAGTCGAATGCGGCTCGGAGACTTCGGCTCAGTGGTTGCGGCTGATCAAGGGGGCTTCGGACTTGGTCCATGTGGCCTCGGTTCCAGAAGGGATTGGTCCTTATAGAGGGACTTCGGTCCACAACGCTAATTTTCCAAGGAATCTTCCCATTTCGAGTGGTTTTTCACCAAGTCATGTGTCGGGAAGCCCCAAATGATCAAAATAACTCAAAAAGGGGTTTTGAGAGAGATTTGGGAGAGATTTGACAGTCTTGGAGAGATTTCACATACGGAGAGAGATTTGGGAGAGATTCCACATTCTTGGAGAGATTTCACATATAGAGAGAGATTTGGGAGAGATTCCACATTCTTGGAGAGATTTGGGAGAGATTTTACATTATTGGAGAGATTTGGGAGAGATTTGACATACTTGAAGAGATTTCACATACAGAGAGAGATTTGGGAGAGATTCCACATTCTTGGAGAGATTTGACATACTTGAAGAGATTTCACATACGGAGAGAGATTTGGGTGAAAGAGGTTGAGAGAGACTTCTTTTGAGACCTTTTTAAGTGTTTGGCTCTGTAATTCAAGGTTCGGAAACCTCATTGAGTCTTGTTATGACTGTCATAAGCCCATAAGGGTTAAGGAATAATGTTTTATCGAGTAGTTTCATCACTTGCCCTGATTAGGGTTTAGAGTTTCCGAACACATGAAAACTCTAAGTGATACTTTGCATTAAGAGTGCGAGTTGTTTAAGAAGAAACAAAATGAAAACCCTAGTATACGAGGGTTAGATGAGTTGACCAGCTTGACTTGTTGACTTTAGTTGACTTTGACTTGACTGGAAATTGACAGTTGTCACATCATCCCCCTGTTAGAGGGAATTTCATCCCGAAATTTGCGTTTTGATTGGGGATTCAAGAGATCGGGAAGAGATGTGGGTACTTTTCGGTGTATAAGAAATTGGTACGGCGGGGACTACTCCGCCTGATGTTAAATGACGACCTTGGAATTTCTTACTATAACTTGAAATTTGTATTATAAGTCCTACCAGTTTGTTTATAATCTCTAGGTGTAAACTAGTCGTATATCATTAAGATTGCAAGGGCAGTCGAATTAGTGACTCCGCCTTAAGCCCACAACCAAACAAGGAACAGGAAGTAAGGCGGAATTATACATTCTAAGTCCATAGGTTCTTAATGATATATGGCCATAAAATTTACTCTAGCCATCGTAGATTCAGTAGTAAAAACCCTATTTTTTTATATACGTGATAAGACTTATTTGGGTTCATCTTGTTTGCAAGATTTATGATTGATAAACCCTAAATTGACCCTAGTTAATAAACTTTAAATCCTACATGTAGTGGCCAGGAGCGTGTACCATTATTCACGGGTGGTTCTGGGGAAGTTTCTCCTGTGGTGATCATAAGTACCCTTCCACCGTTACCAACATTCCTTATCCTTGGACAGTCTCTCTTAAAGTGTCTCGTTTCACCGCACTCATAAAAAGTTAGGCTTGCTCCAACGCCGGGGAACTTGTCGATGGGTCGTATTGGTGCCTTACAGAAACGGGTAGTGTGTCCCTTCTTGTTGCAATTCATGCAATGCAATTTTCAACAAGCCCCAATGTGATGGAAGCTACACTTGTTACATTTAGAAAGGTTTCCAGCATATCGGTTTATGGGTGTGGGAGTGGCACGGGTGGTGGCAGCATGAACAGTGACGATCTATTGCTTATTGGTGGGGTCTTGGGCCGATCGATTCGTCTCGTTGTCCCAAGACTTCTTTTTATTGTTTCCTTGGCCATCTAGCTCAGGGGTGGCTGGCCCGATGGTGGATGAGTTATTGTGCCAACTTCTTGGCACTATCAAAGGTAGTTGGTCCTGAAGCAATCACACTATCTTGAATTTGGGGAGACAATCCACGGAGGTATCATTCCACCTTCTTTTCCTCAGGAGTGACCATCGCGGGACAAAGGAGTGCTAGATCACAGAATCGGTCGGTGTAAGTTGCAAGGTCAGAGCCTGTCATCTTGAGATTCCACAGTTGTTGCTGTAGTTTTTGTACTTCACCTCTTGGGTAGTACTCTTTTAGCATCAGTGTCTTCAAGTCTTCCCAGCTTAACGAGTTAGCCACTGCAAGCATTAGTGGTTTAATGTGGCTTTTCCACCAGGTAAGGGCTCGGCCAGAGAAAGTGCAAGCTACAAATTTGACCTTGCTTGCTTCGGGACATGCACAGACCTCGAAGACTGATTCTGTCTTCTCGAACCATTGCATTAGAGTGATAACGCCCCCGCTTCCATTGAAAGAATCCGGTTTGCTATTGATGAAGTCCTTATAGGAACATTCCCTCGTACGCCTCGTACTGTCCCCATGGTTAGAGTTTGTGGCACCAGATCCAACACCACCGGTACCATTCGTACCAATTTGCGACATTGCGGCAGCTATGGTTGCGGTTACGGCAGCTTGGAACATTGTGGGATCAAACTGTAGAGGCGGTGGTGCTGCTGCGCTGCTGGAAGGTCTGGACTTTTTCTTTGGCGGCATAGTCTTGTCATAAGTTTGTAGAGACGAATAGACGGTAAGTTTCTAATAGTAGTTACAGGTCGGATGTTATCAAGCTAGACTTTTCTATATTATGTTCCGACTTAAAAGTATCTTGCATGTAATTCATAACAAGCCCTTATAAATGAATTTAGTGGTAGTGACTCAGATGTAACTTATGATTTGTTTTGTGCCTGATCCCCTCCTAAGAGCACTTGGTATATACCAGTCGTGTATAATTAAGGTCCAATAGGCCGTCGAACTTAATGAGTCTGCCCTAGGCCCACAACCAAACAAGGAACAGGACACAAGGCGGACTCACCATTTCTAAGTCGATTGTCTATTAATTACATCCGACCTTGAGGTATACATTAAGAATTCTTGGAGTTACCATAAGCAAATTGTTTGTAATACTGAGTTATGAAATTCGTGGAAAATTCCCTATGAGTTTTAATACAAGCCAATTTCTTTAATATAATTTAGTGTATAGGTTTGAGGAAATTTTTCCTTATAATAGGTCTACATCTCATTAATGTAAGGAAAAATTTTGACAGTGCCACGATTCCCTTGAATAGTGTAGTCTCTAGATTTTGAAGGATTCGAATGTCTCTATACATATATGGGGGTAGTCGTTAGATGCATGCTAGTAGACCAAGTCGATATCGATATGTCAATGGTGTACACCCTACTTGTAGCGGGTGATGCTCTGTGGGTCATAGAGTAAAGACATGAAAGTCTACATTGCTCTAACCTCTGCCCTGCTTTCTGTCATTCGATAATGTGTCTTTATTATACGTTTTCTCTAACGCTGCTTGACGTCCGCGATACTCTTTAGAATCGGTTTGAGTCGCGGTTACTTCTCTCTGAAGGCTTGAATGTGGCTCCGGATTTGTTCATGGCCTCCATCCCGGTGACGAAGGCAAGTTGTGGTGATCCTGGTGGTAGTGCCTACCTTCATGATTCGGCTAACCAATGCTCGTATTTATGTATCGGGCAAGCGATGCGGTATACTATGGAAAGAGGGCTCGGTCTACTGATCCTTCTCTATTGAGGTTGTAGTAGCCTCTTTCTATACTCCAGAGGGGGTGTTTGATCTTGTTCCAGGTCCTATCTCTTTAAATCTACGGTTCATTGAGGTGTCTGACCACGGAAGTTTCGTCGGGGTGGGGGACACTGGAGGGTGTGTTGCAGACTTCGGGCTCTTCGTCTGAGTCTTCTCTTATTTCCCCTTTGTCTTCGTCTTCATTTGGTTTCACTTTTTCCGGGTTCTCTTCTGGATCAGCTTCGGGCTCTTTGCCTATTACTTCTTTAGGATCCTCTTCAGGATTTTCTTTATTCTAGCCACCATCGTCCCAGTTAAGAGAATAGAGGTCTCTCGGTAGTTGGGTTCCCTCCACGTTGTTCGTGCGAGAATAGGGGTAGAAGAGATAGTTAATAGACGTCTAATCCTATAATTACTTATAGGGGGTGTCCTTATTAGTTACTTCTATAATCACATAGTGCATACCAGTTATACATAATCTGAGACAATATAGACCTTCTAACAAATGACTCTACTCTAAATCCACAATCAAACAAGGAACATGAAGTAGAGAAATAGTCATAGACTCTAAGTCTATAATATCTTCGATTATGTATAACCTTAGCATATGCACTTAGTCATTTCAGACCTACTAATAGGGGTCTTTAGTTTTCACATAAGTTAGTTATAGTTCCACAAATCATTCCTATAGTATTTTAAATGTTTGTCCCAGGTTCTCGATGTTTCTTTGTAGATAGAGTTGGTAAGCTTTTAGATCTGTTGCAACACCACAACCATTCCTAGGCATATACTAATCACTTCTGGGTAAGACATAGTTGATCAGGCTATGTCATTCCCAGACCTGACTATACATCCCCAAGTCTACTCGTACTGTTCAACAATCACCACTTTTGTCCCATCCCACCATGACACTAACCCTAGTGTGTATGCATGTGCTCATACTTTTAACAAGAAACTATTAGTTTCTAAAAGTATAGTTATTTGGAAAATGTTAAATCAGAGACTTTCTGTCCCAATGTATTTATAGTTTGTATATCTTATATGGTTCGATATACTTAGTTCACTATAAACAATGCTCTGATACCAATCTGTCACACTCCCAAACCAGAACGGCGGAAACGTCCATGGGGTGATGACTTCATGTATAGTATCATAACAACGAGTATGATAGTGAAGAAAGCAAACACAACGATTGTTAATATAATTGAAAGAGTTACATCATAGAGTAAGTTTACATGTTTCAAAATCAATTACATCATGATGACAAAATAAGTTTTGAATTTAACGCCTTAGTGTCCCGTCCGCGAAAGCAGTTGATTTCCTGTTTAGTGATTTCCTGAGAATATAAGTTGTTTGAAAACGTGTCAACACAAGGGTTGGTGAGTTCGTAAGAGTTTAAGTTGAGAAATAAACTGTTTTCCTTGTAAAAGCAATTAAGTTGTTCCAGAAGAATCCGATATTTTCCTTAAAGAGTGAATTGAAAGTTTCTATGTTATGAAATAGTGCATCCTAGAATTCCCTATAGTTCCCTTCTATAATCTCCAAGTATATATAAGTTATATAAAATTAAAGTTAGATAAAACGTCGAATGTAATGGGTCTGCCCTAGGCCCACAACCAAACAAGGAACAGGAAATAAAGCGGACCCACCAATTCTAAGTCAATCACGATTAGATTCTATATAACTCTAGCATATATATACACCTAGAAATTTTATTTGAAAACTAACAATTCTAGATAGAATGTAGTCTTAAAACCAAAGACCGAAACCAAATCCTAGTGTAGTGTATGAAATAGTAATAGTGGCTGTGAACGTAAACTATACATATCATAGTTCATCGAATAGTGATAGTGGTAGTGAACATGAACTATGCATATTATATTTTATTGAATGTGATGGTGATGGTGAACATAAAGTATACATATCACAGTTCATCAAATAGCGATAGTGGTAGTGAACATGAACTATGCATATTATTGCTTATCAAAAGTGGTGGTGATAGTGAAATCCCTTCTTATAACAAGTTCGTAGTGTAGATGAAACATAAACTATACCTATTATAGTTTATTATATTGTTTGTAATGTATATGCAACCTAATTATACCGATTATAATTAGCGTACTTACTTGTAGGAGGGGTGTAATAGACTTAAATATGCTTATTATAGTTTATCATAGTTATTCGTAGTGGTAATAACCCCCTTTTTGTATACGTAATACCTTTAGTAATATGTTCATTATGTAAATGAATCATAGACTATACCTATTATAGTTTATCAAAATAAGGGTAGTTTTTAGTATTCATAAACTATATTTGTCTTAGCTTACCAAATGTTTGTATGTAATGGGTGTAAATTTGTTTATAACGATATATCATTTACTATGCTTAATATAGCAACCATACACTTGTTAACTGATGTATGTCTATTTAACAAAGACGAAAGGACATATATGGTAGTAACATATCATCACATGAGGGTTACTGTAACATCCCGAAATATCAAGAGTAGAGTTGAAGGGCTAAAAGAGTAAATTGGGAAAGAGCGACTCAGCGAGTCCATGTGCGGACTCGGCGAGTAGAGTCACGACTTGGTCGCGTGTTAAGTGGCCGACTCGGCGAGTCAGAGTAATGGACTCGGCGAGTAGGCGTTGAGTGGAGAAAACCCTAATTCTCGGGGTTGAGCACTATATAAAGAACATAACATCCATTCCCCCAACCTCCTTACTAATCCTCAAGTCCAGAAACCCTAACCCTAGTGTGTGAGTGGATCAAGTGCATTTGGAAGCTTGGAGAAGCAATTGTGAGGAAATCATGAAGGGTAAGAGGCTTGAAGCGAAGGGGCTTTGCTTGGATTCAAGTTTCATTGCAGTTGGGGCGTTCCTTTGAGGTAATATCTCGTTTTTGAGCTGCTATTTCTTAGATGCATCGTTTTGGGGGTGTTAGAGACCATATCCTTGGATGTATTGGAGTTTAGAGGTTAGATCTGAGGTTGCTACCTCAGATCTGGAATGGAGAAGGGTTGGAATGCATGAAAGTCCCTGTTTGTGAGTGGTTGATGGAGCTATTTTGTCCCAAACCCAAACCCTAGAGTGAAAATGCATAGATCTCTTTGGATTCACGTAAAGTTTGCCATTTTACGTGATGGATGAGTTGTAGGAGGCTAGATCTATGTTTTGGATCAATTGCATGGCCTGGAATGTTTCTGTATGAGTTAAGACCGGTGGTACTCGGCGAGTCACATGGGTGGACTCGATAAGTTGCTTGATGATGAGCTGGAACTCAACGAGTTGGAAGAACAACTCGGCGAGTTGGATGAAGATGCCCTGGAACTCGGTGAGTTGTATGAACAACTCGGCGAGTAGGTTGAAGATAGCCTTAGACTCGGCGAGTCTGCTGTTGGACTCGGCGAGTCTTGTCGAAGAGTCCCAATATTTTCTGGTTGAGTCGAGAATCGGCGAGTCAAGGGATGACTCGGTGAGTTGTGTGCGAGTGGACTCAGAGTTGTGGGACTCGGCGAGTATCAGGGTGACTCGGTGAGTTGAGTCGCGGATTGGGGAAGTTCTGAGCATGGGGACTCGACGAGTCGACGGTTTGACTCGGCGAGCAGGGTCAACCAGGAGGGTTGACTTTTTGACTGAGGACTTTGACTTTGACCAAGAGTTGACCGTTGACTTTTAGGGGTTGGTCAGCGATGTGGCCTTTGGGCCAAGAGAGGGGTAAAATAGTCTTTTACCCTTAAGAGGGTGCCATGAGAGGGTTGATTCTAATCTCGAGAGTTATATTCATGAGAGTATCTGCCTTACGTGTTAGGCGGCGGCGAGTTCGAGATTCAAGTGTGGGGATATCTGCTTTCTGCTTGCCAGGTGAGTCTTCTCACTATACTTTACCTTGAGTAGGTAAACAGAGTTATGTGACAGAGTATTTCTATGCTATGTATGTTATGTGTTGTACTGCATTATTTCTATGTGATTTATGTTGTGCATGTTTTCAGAGTTGGAACCGGAGGGTTCCTAGAGTTAGAACCGGAAGGTTCATAGAGTTAGAACTAGAGGCTTCACAGAGTAGGGTCCACGGACCCACAAAGTTATAGCTTTGTGTGGCTAATATGTGTTGTGTGTGGTATTTTGGGGAAACTCACTAAGCTTCGTGCTTATAGTGTTTTGTTTTATGTATGTGTTTTAGGTTTCTTTCAGGACCACGGGACGGCACCGGCTTGATTGTACACACCAGAGAAAGAGTCATGTTTTGAGGATCCTGGTTTTCTATACAAGTGAAAATGGAGTCATGTTTTGTAATTCGATTATGAATGAGATTTTAAACAAGTGTTTCTAAGAATTAAACGATTATTTTTAAATGAAAAATGGTTTGAAATTTTCGGTGTTACAAGTTGGTATCAGAGCCAGGTTTGAGGGATTCGGATGCGCCTTTGGGTAATTCTGGACTCAAACTGAGGAAGTAAGAAAAGTTTTCAAAGAAATAATTTTCTAAAGCGAATAAGAGTTCAAAGAGAAAACGAGAAAGAGAATTGTGTACAATCAGCCAGAGCCCGAACGGTGATTTCCCAAAATACCCTTACTTTTGTGTTATGAGATATTTATGATGCACTTTATGAGATATTATTGCATGCTAGAGACAGGCTAGGTATTCCATATCTTAGGACTAGAGTGGCCTGATTTGTGATGCCTTACCCTAGGAATTACTGTGATATGCGATGTGCTTTTGATTATGTGATGAGTGAGAATATTTGATTGGAATCCTTTAGGGGATTTGAGTAGAGGAGTAATCTAGGGGAGATACCTAGATGAGTACTGTGGTACTTGGAGAAAGAATAGTTAGAGCCCGCGAGGGGAAGAGTTGCAGAGTTCGGTGGTACTTCCGAGGATGAGCAGAGCAAGCGGAGTTATCACCCAGAGTGAGTCATATATATTCTTCGATGCTCGAATGCTGCTTGCTTCGTGCTTTGTGGAACTCTCGATGATGGGAGTCAGCTACCAAGCGAATATGACGATATTCAGGAGGTAGATGGTTGGCATCATTAGGAGCTCTTTAGCATCTGATGGCAGAGAAGTGTGGGAATCTAGGAAGAGCCTAGGGAGTAACCTTAGCCAGATGAGTGCACTGGCAGAGTAGAGAATTTCGCTGGGAAGCGAGCGCGAAATTCTGGGTTAGCAGATTATCAAGTAGCCAATTCCCGGGCTAGGATGTGTATTCTTGCTTGAATTTTGAGCAGTAGTGGAAAGTGTTTCGGAGGATCATCAGTGTGTTCTGAAGGGTTAGCGCCTTCCTTGTATTCCAATTGAGTGTTTGGATGCACTAAAGTTGCGCATCGTGTGATATCAGAAATTATTATGGGATTCAGAGGAAATGTATTGTTGTGTGTGTATGGTGTTGGGAGTAAGGGAATCAGTGGTTGTAGCAGGATCTTGTGATGTTCTGTTGGGATATTCCGAGGTATCCGGGTATGATATCTTTATTTCGGAGTTACTCGTGAATCTTGAGTTGAAACGATTTGTGGTGTATCAGGTATCTACGGATCTAGTGGGAGCCCTTCGAGTATGGGCATCCAGGGAGATTATTTAAGAGAGTGGATCTTCGCAAGGGTGGGCATTTTGATATGTCGATTGCCTCCAGAGTCTGTGATGCATATTCGAGTCAAGTATGGGTAGCTGCCTATGATAGCCTGTGAAGCATGAGCTAGTGGAGTCAGAGGGTGTTGTGATACTGCGGGAAGCCATAGTACTCACTAGTCAGAGGGTGTTGTGATACTGCGGGAAGCCGTAGTACTCACTAGTCAGAGGGTGTTGTGATACTGCGGGGAGCCGTAGTACTTACTAGTCAGAGGGTCTTGTGATGCTGCGGGGAGCTGTAGTACTCACTAGTCAGAGGGTGTTGTGATGCTGCAGGGAGCCGTAGTACTCACTAGTCAGAGGGTGTTGTGATACTGCGGGGAGCCGTAGTACTCACTAGATGGCAAGAGAATGTGATGATGGAATGTTCTCTGATCTGTGTATGATGTGGAAGAGTTTTGGGTTTGAGTAGCCCTAGTATTGAGTTCTGGAGCCTAGGTGTTGAACCGGGGGCGAGACTGGGGTCTCCGTCTCTGTCGGGAGATGCGGCGAGATGCGCAAGGGATATGCGCAGCAGAAACCAGAGATCAGAGTTGAGACGATCCTTGGTTGGATTGTATTTTCTTGCATGAGGAAAAGAGAATTTTGTGACTTGCGTGTCCCTGGGCCGGGATAGTGGTCACGGGGATGAAGTTAGTGGGATATTTGGATCATGATATGGATGACCTTTGGAGGCTCAGTTGTGGAGTCAAAAGCTGACCTGGTGCTTAGTCTCGAAGAGGGATATGAGAAATGAGCTAGAGCTTATGATGATGATGTCTGAGGAAACTTCAGAGTGAGCGAGCGATTCAGACGCTCGAAGACATGCTTCGGGCATGTGTATTAGATTTCGGAGGGAGTTGCGTCACGTATTTATCCTTGGTTGAGTTATCCTATATCAACAGCCATCATTAGTGCATTGGTATGCCACCCTTTGAGTTGTTGTATGGGAGGAGGTGTCGGACCCTCATTTGCTGGGAAAAGGTAGCGCATGGACCCGAGAGCCCTTGCGAGCAGATCCAGAGCATGTGCGATACATGGAGTAGTTGCAAGATTGGCAAGTCGATTTCCCTGGGTAAGGGAGGAGAAAGGTATGTAACCCCCCCGGGGGGGGGGGGGGGGAAGTGTTGGTTCACGGAAGTGAAAGTAGTAGTGAGAGTGGATGATTTGGAGTATGGTGGTTGAACACTGTGTCTGTGATAGTCGTATGGAATGATATCATGATGGGATGTCTGCTGAAGACGCGGAAGGGATTCCGCGGGTGTAGAGGCAAGAGTCTCAGGATGAATGCAGGGATGGAGTCTGGGACTCCCAGCTTGATTCTGATCAAGGGTTGTGTGCGTAGTGGTGGTTCCTCCTGGGGATGTTAGAGATGTCGTCAGTGTGATGGGTTTTCCTAACCCGAGGGTGCGAAGGTTGGTGCAGCATGTGCGTGTGATTCCAAGAAGAGGACTCGTGGGAGTTGCTCTGAGATTGAAGAGTGGGTCTTTCTGTCAAGCATGGATGGATAGAGTGGGATTCGGATCGGGGATCAGGTGGTTCGTGATTATTTCTAGCTCGTAGGGGGGAGGGGGGAGGGCGATTGTTGAGATTTGGAGCAGTGATGAATCTCGGGTAATTCTCGATTGTTGAGTGTGATTATTAGAGGGTACAGCTGGTGCCCGGTTTGAGACGGTGGTCAGGACACCGCAAGGAAAGAGGAAGTGAGTTCGAGTTCGATGGTTATGCTTTGAGGAACCTGGTCCAGTTACGGCCAGGTGGCGCGTCGTGGGAGTATTTTGGAGTTGAGTTGCCATAGGCTTCGAGGACGAAGCCTAATTTAAGAGTGGGAGAATTGTAACATCCCGAAATATCAAGAGTAGAGTTGAAGGGCTAAAAGAGTAAATTGGGAAAGAGCGCCTCGGCGAGTCCATGTGCGGACTCGGCGAGTAGAGTCGCGACTTGGTCGCGTGTTAAGTGGCCGACTCGGCGAGTCAGAGTAATGGACTCGGCGAGTAGGCGCTGAGTGGAGAAAACCCTAATTCTCGGGGTTGAGCCCTATATAAAGAACATAACATCCATTCCCCCAGCCTCCTTACTAATCCTCAAGTCCAGAAACCCTAACCCTTGTGTGTGAGTGGATCAAGTGCATTTGGAAGCTTGGAGAAGCAATTTTGAGGAAATCATGAAGGGTAAGAGAATTGGAGCAAAGGGGCTTTGCTTGGATTCGAGTTTCATTGTAGTTGGGGCGTTCCTTGGAGGTAATATCTCGTTTTTGAGCTGCTATTTCTTAGATGCATCGTTTTGGGGGTGTTAGAGACCATATCCTTGGATGTATTGGAGTTTAGAGGTTAGATCTAAGGTTGCTACCTCAGATCTGGAATGGAGAAGGGTTGGAATGCATGAAAGTCCCTGTTTGTGAGTGGTTGATGGAGCTATTTTGTCCCAAACCCAAACCCTAGAGTGAAAATGCATAGATCTCTTTGGATTCACGTAAAGTTTGCCACTTTACGTGATGGATGAGTTGTAGGAGGCTAGATCTATGTTTTGGATCAATTGCATGGCCTGGAATGCTTCTGTATGAGTTCAGACCGGTGGTACTCGGCGAGTTACATGGGTGGACTCGACGAGTTGCTTGATGATGAGCTGGAACTCGACGAGTTGGAAGAACAACTTGGCGAGTTGGATGAAGATGGCCTGGAACTCGGCGAGTTGTATGAACAACTCGGCGAGTAGGTTGAAGATAGCCTTAGACTCGGCGAGTCTGCTGTTGGACTCGGCGAGTCTTGTCGAAGAGTCCCAATATTTTCTGGTTGAGTCGAGAATCGGCGAGTCAAGGGATGACTCGGTGAGTTGTGTGCGAGTGGACTCAGAGTTGTGGGACTCGGCAAGTCTCGGGGTGACTCGGTGAGTTGAGTCGCGGATTGGGGAAGTTCTGAGCATGGGGACTCGACGAGTCGACGGGTTGACTCGGAGAGCAGGGTCAACCAGGAGGGTTGACTTTAACTGAGGACTTTGACTTTGACTTTGACCAAGAGTTGACCGTTGACTTTTAGGGGTTGGTTAGCGATGTGGCCTTTGGGCCAAGAGAGGGGTAAAATAGTCTTTTACCCTTAATAGGGTGCCATGAGAGGGTTGATTCTAGTCTCGAGAGTTATATTCATGAGAGTATATGCCTTACGTGTTAGGCGGCGGCGAGTTCGAGATTCAAGTGTGGGGATATCTGCTTTCTGCTTGCCAGGTGAGTCTTCTCACTATACTTTACCTTGAGTAAGTAACCAGAGTTATGTGACAGAGTATTTGTATGCTATGTATGTTATGTGTTGTACTACATTATTTCTATGTGGTTTATGTTGTGCATGTTTTCAGAGTTGGAACCGGAGGGTTCCTAGAGTTAGAACCGGAAGGTTCACAGAGTTAGAACTAGAGGCTTCACAGAGTAGGGTCCACGGACCCACAGAGTTATAGCCTCGTGTGGCTAATATGTGTTGTGTGTAGTATTTTGGGGAAACTCACTAAGCTTCGTGCTTACAGTGTTTTGTTTTATGTATGTGTTTCAGGTTTCTTTCAGGACCACGGGATGGCACCGGCTTGATTGTACACACCAGAGAAAGAGTCATGTTTTGAGGATCCTGGTTTTCTATACAAGTGAAAATGGAGTCATGTTTTGTAATTCGATTATGAATGAGATTTTAAACAAGTGTTTCTAAGAATTAAATGATTATGTTTAAATGAAAAATTGTTTGAAAATTTCGATGTTACAATTACACACCTTGCTCAACAAGTTACAAGGTGTAAATGAAAATGAAAGCATTTTTCTAGTATTACCATTTCTATTATGTTTTTATAAAATTCATAGAAAAATAATTAAAGGTCCAAATCAGAATCCGTAAATTCTGAGAGTTTGGAAAATGATTCTAGTTTGTTCATAAATTTTATCATGATTTTTAGTAACTTCCAACTTGGGTGAAACAGACCATAATCACAGACTGGTCCGGATGTTTTCCTAAAATGATAGGCAGTTTTGTAAAAATCACCATAAATTGTAGAAAAATCGTATGGAGATGTGCAAGTAGTCACTTTAAAGCTAAGAACAGTAACTACTTGCAACTAAAAAACTTTTGAAAACTTAAAAAGTTTAAGTTGACCAAAACAGTCTGTGAATGGAGTTAAACTTTCTTGACGAAAGCTGTTGGAAAATTTTAATTGTGTTCTTGGTGTTTTTACTTGTATTCCCCCCCTTAAAACTTAAGAAAACATGAAAATGTAGAGGTATGAACACAACTTATGTGCTATCAGTGGGTGGATGTTGAAGGAGAGAAGTGTTCGACTCAAGAACACTTGCAGGATTGCTTGAAGATTCGAGAATCTAACACAAATATGATGGAGTTTGTGTAAGGAATCTATGATTTGAGTAAAAGGAAGTGTAATAACCATATGAAGGGTGATGATTCTTACCAAATGTAGAAGGAAAGCTTGAAAAATGCCTTGGAAATCTCGAAATTGTGAGAGAGAATGTGAGAGAAAAGGTGTGTTTGATTTTTTGGTGGAAATGAGTGAGAATGAGGAGAGAATGTGAGTTTTCAGCCTTTCACTAAGACTGTGGCTGGTTAAATGGTGGGGAAAGTACTCTTGAATGACCAGGTATGGTGGGAAGAGGTGTGGGTTAGTCATAGAGTGGGTATGGGGGTGGTTGCTTGTGTTACACACTAAGGTAAAGTCAACACTCCACCTCAAATATTCACCCACTATATTTTATTCTTGAATAAATATTTCCATAAAAATATGTTTAAATTATGAATATTTAGGGTATTATATGTTAAAATATGATTTTTGGAGAAAATGCCGCGTTAAAATAATTAATAACAGGCTTAAAACGAAGCCGTGGTTGAAAACCGAGTGGAAAGAGGCAAATCCGAAGTCAGGAGGGTGACTCCGGCCTTAACAACATTAGATCCGAAGTGGGGTTAGGCCGCTGAGGTGGATCTGAAGGGAAAAGGGGCTGCGGTCCGAGGAGGCTCCGTAGGCGGTTCGTCAGTAGTGGTCCGGAGCGAAGACGGATGAGGCTTGGAGACTTCGGCTCGGTGGCTGCGGCCAGACGGTTGCAACTGCTCAAGGGGGCTTCGGACTCGGTCCATAAGGCTAATTTTCTAAGGAATCTTCCCGTTTCGAGTGATTTTTCACCAAGTCAACTATCGGGAGATCAAAATAACTTAAAAAAGGGTTTTGCGAGAGATTTGGCAGAGATTTGACATTCTTGGAGAGATTTCACATACGGAGAGAGATTTGGGAGAGATTCCACATTCTTGGAGAGATTTCACATACGAAGAAAGATTTGGGAGAGGTTCCACATTCTTGGAGATATTTGGGAGAGATTTGACATTCCTGGAGAGATTTGGGAGAGATTTGACATACTTGAAGAGATTTCACATACGGAGAGAGATTTGGGAGAGATTTCACATTCTTGGAGAGATTAAGGAGAGATTTGACATTCTTGGAGAGATTTGGGAGAGATTTGACATACTTGAAAAGATTTCACATACGAAGAGATATTTGGGAGAGATTCCACATTCTTGGAGAGATTTGGGAGAGATTTGACATACTTAAATAGATTTCACATACGAAGAGAGATTTGGGTGAAAAAGGTTGATAGAGACTTCTTTTGAGACCTTTTTGAGTGTTTGGCTCTGTAATTCAAGGTTCAGAAACCTCATTGAGTCTTGTTATGACTGTCATATTGCCCCCAAGGGTTAAGGAATAATGTTTTATCGACTAGTTTCATCACTTCCCCTGATTAGGGTTTAGAGTTTCTGAACACATGAAAACTCTAAGTGATACTGTGCATTAAGAGTGCGAGTTGTTTAAGAATAAACAAAATGAAAACCCTAGTATACGATGGTTAGATGAGTTGATCGACTTGACTTGTTGACTTTATTTGACTTTGACTTGACTGGAAATTTACAGTTGTCACAGGAACAGCCTCAGGGACTAGGAAACACTTGTCATGAAGTGTTACAATCAGATATGATTGTATAAAGGTAGTTTACGACCACTCCTTAGGAATTTACGGCGATAGGGTGGGTTTACAGCCATAAGTACTTGAGTTTAAGGGGTGTTTATGACCATAACTACCATCTATTAAGGGTTCAAGGTCCTATGCTTGGTCTTAAGGAGTGTTCATGGCCAGAACATGCCCAAAAAAGGGGTTTACGTCCATAACAAAGATTTTACGGCCATAAACTCTTACATTTATGTGCTTAGATGATGTTTAGAGGTCTTGAATCAAGTGCTTCTTATGTGTAACTAGATGATAGAGGAAAACTCACACGTTGGATGGCTTTATGGAGTTTACGGCCACCAAGAATAAGGAGATGTTCTTGGTGTTCTTGGTGTTCTTGAAGATTTAACTGAAAAAGAGATGATTCAATGGATGAAACCATAGAGTTTTACTAGATCAAGAAGGCTATCATGAAAGAAATGGAAGAATCACTTACATTTTTGAAGATCAAGATGAAGATCCTTATGATACTTGAGAGAGAATGGGTGTTTCTTGACTTGGAAATGTGAATAATGAAGAAAAGTGAAGGAACATGAGACTTATGGGCATGAGTTTACGACCACCTTGAATTCACGGCCGTAAACTCATGTGTTGTGGCCATAAACTCCTCATGATGGAGTTTATGGCTTGTTTGATGGAGTTGAACCTCAGCAGATACTTCCTAACACTCATTCCTTGGATGTACTAGCCTTAGAACACTCAAACAGACCGTAAACAGTGCAAGAAGATAACAGAAACAAGGCTGACTTTTGATTGATTTGGATTGCTTTTCAAGATAGAAATTTCGGGTTGTCACAATCATTTTGTGGTTGATCTTCATCTAGGTACTGATTTTGAGTACTACGAAGATGCTTTCCATGATCAACTGATGCATTTTATACTACACACTATTTTATTTTTTGTTTGTTGATGGAACTTTAGTAACAACCATGCCTATACTAAGAATTTGTTGAAAGGGTTTAAGATGAAGATCCATGCTCTATTGAAATCGAAATGGATAACAAATAGGGTTAGCAATTAACATGTGATCTTTGAACTAAAACAACGTGTTATCTCGAGTTTAACTCTAGATAGGGTTTCACCATTTTTATCATGGATTTTAGATACTGATTTATAGCAAAAGATAGATGTTAATGGGTATGCTTTCAACATTCCACCAAGATCTCATTGTCCCACACCTGGGCAAAATGGTAATTAGTATTGTTAAATGACTCAAAGATCCAGATTACTTTGTGAGAAATGCATGTATTGAGACTATGAGTATTTTGGCTTCCAAATTCAGCACTACTGATAATGAACAAGAGGGAAGTTTTGTTTTACTAGTGATACATCTTTTTCAAGCATTAGGTGATCAAAATAAACATGCTCAATGTGGTTTATCATTGTGTTTATCACGTGTAATTAATGAGTCACAACCGCCCGATCTATCTGCCTGGGTATTAACCAAAATAGATACACCTGCCCCCAATAGTGAACCTGACACCCGAGACTAAAACAATCCTATCCTCTGAACTTGAAACCAAAACATTCAGCATGCTCGGAAAAAAAACCTGATGTGACTAAAACACCCACAAAGGCCTCTGCATCGGAAACCTTCACCATCCCCGAAAAAAACACAATGTGACCAAAATGCCCATTAAGACACATGAAGCTATAACCATCACCATGCCTGAAAAGACACCCAATGTGACGAAAGTGCTCTTAAAGGCACCTGAAGCTAAAATCTACACCATGCCTATTGTGGCTAAAATGCCCCTAAAGGAACCTGAAGCTAAAACCTTTACCATGCTCAATATGACTAAGATGCCCCTAAAGGCAGCTGAAGCTGAAACCTTTAACATGACCGATATGACAAAAATGCCACTAAAGGCACCTAAAGCTGAAACCTTTATCAGGCCTGAAAAGATACCTAATGTTATTTCAAAAAGCTTTTCTTATTTCCTATTAGTTTATTCAGGTTTAAACACTATCAGTTATTTATGAATGCAACAATGAAGGATCTATTTTAGTATTGTAGGAAATAGTTGAAGCATTATGTAGACATGTTTCAGATGATTCTCCTATGGCCAGGTGTCTATGTCTAAGAGGACTTGTCCAGGACATACATCTTACAATTCTTATTTACATTTATTAATTTATAAAATTACTTTTTTCATAAAGTCTAAATTTTTATAAATGTAACAGATTCTTGAGTCATCACTAGATGGTGTGGAGCATGTTCTACTTTGTTTGCTTATGTGCCTTCACAATCTTCAGGTGAAGCCTTAAATATAAAAATAGTACAGATAAACTAAATATATAATATCATTTTTTTTTTAAAATGAGTGAACTTGCAATAATCTATCTGAATTAGTTTAGAGAGCTTGTGAATATTTCAAATACTAACTTTGGTCATGATCTCTATGTTCGGTTCATATCTCCTAACTCAGTATGTCTACTTTTCTTCTATGAATAAAAATGCTTCATTATTTCTTTATTTTAGAACAGCTAGCAATGCTTCATTAGCATTTCAATGTCTTGATTAGAATTAATGTGTTCTTCCATGATCAACATGCAGTAGATAAGAGTCGTGAAAATAACTTGATCCATAAGCTTGTAGAGGGTGTCCTTGGTTCTTTTTAAAAGGTATGATAACTAGTCCCTAAAACATCAATATTATTATTTCATGGCTTGTAGATGGCGTGTTTGGTTCTTTTCATTTTTTGTATTTTTAGATCTTAAAGTTGTTGATTGTGTGATTAATATTTTTTTTTTCAGATAATGCTTCAAGCCCTTACTTACCATCCACTCCTGGTGGACAACCGCCCACGACACAAAGTTCAGCATTTTTTACCTAGTGTACAAGGTACAAACCAATGACTCAAAATATTGTTTTTACATGATATGCGAAACAAGAAGGTGTCCCTTAATAGAAATGTGGTATCAGGTTATATAGTTAGGGAAAACCCCTTAATAACAATGTGTTATCTGATCACCTTAATATTAGTGAATTACAATTTTTTGATAACTTAATTGACATGATATTGGCTGAAATTGATTGTTTTGGTATATATTTGTTTTCATATTTTTGTATTATGTGTAAATAAATATCGTAAAGGCACGTTGTAAATGGTTGCCGAATTTTTTGACACGCAAATGTATGTCATCTTCATTTATGACAGGAGCTTTAATGATATGCAATGCATGTTGTAAATGTGCATCGTAAGGTTACAACATGCAAATGTGTGTCATCTTCCTTTATAATAGAGCCTTCCTTGACATGCAATGCGTATCAAAAATGTTTGTCGTAAATGCGCGTTGTTAATTTACGACACGCAAAAGCGTGTCATCTTCATTTATGACAGGGTCTTCCTCGACACACATTTGTGTGTCATCTGTGGCTTTTATGACACGCAATGTGTGTCATTAAAGGGTATTTTTGGAGTAGTGAAGTTATTAAATCATTACATCCCTTTATAGCATCCTACACTTATTTTGTGCAGTGTCGTAATTGCTGCTATGCAAAACACAAAAGTAAAGAGGTAAAAAAGGAACAGTCTCCCTTAGGATAGAATTTACGAGGTCGATCATGTTTCTTGTGTGTTGAATAGCTCGCCAATATGTGGAAATATAGAGCTTTGGGACTTCTATTAAACTGGTCTTTCATACTCGGAATAATGTACTTCAATAGGTGTAGGAAAACTGCTCGAAATTTTAAATTAAAACCTTCACCACGTTGTGGTAATGGGTGACCACGTCGTCGTTGGCTTTTTTTGAATGGAGTACATCTTTTGTATCTTCACCACATCATGGTATTTGGTGACCACTACTTGGTAAACGTTAAAAATGAAAAACTCGTTCAGAAAATAGATTTCTTCACTAAATTTTGGACACTAATGAGGATAAATATTTCTTTAATACTTTGAAAAAAATGTAATTTTTCAGCTCATGTGACCAAATAAATGCTCTTCATGCTCAAATTCACTTTTCTAGTTGCATTCGTAACCCTCACTTAAGCTCATCAAAGTCTCTCTACATATGCTCCTCTCATCAAACACTACTTCTGCAAGATCTAAGAACATAAAACAGTAATAAAAAGGAAACAAACAAACCAAAATACTTAAATCCTAAATACTACCAAAATCCTAGAAAACAAAATTTAAACAAACGAACCATAAAAAATAAAAAGAAAATTGTATTGAAAATCACTAACACAAACCAAAATTAAAAAATAAATCACTCCCCTTCGTCTCCACCTCCACTTCCTTTGGCTCCACCTACATATTCCACCCAAAGAAGTTGGAATGTATGGGTGTGAAACTGGATATGTACTTGGGTGTTGAATATTCATATGTCGCATCATTAGATCAAGGTGTATGTTGGTGTAGTTGACACCCCCTAATCAAATTATCTTGATATCTATGTAAGGCCACATTGTAGGGGTCCATCGGTAACTCATCTTCATTAGGAATAATCGGGGGTTCCTATTCCACATCTCCAGGTCTTTGTCTAACCCTTCGCCCTATTTGTTCTCTTTGATTATCATTTGGGATTGAGTAGTTACCAAACCGAATATCAACCACTATATTGGCCATTTTGAGAAGAATGGGACACAAAGATTTAGCCCTTTCCAAAGTTAGCATAATGGCTACCCTCTTTTGGAAAACCCCAAAAGGCTTGGCCAATATAGTGATCAACATGCTCCCATATAAAGGCATCCCCTTGTGATCATTCCCTGCTCGGTTCGTTAGAAATTCGGCAACATGCCAAGGAATGTCCATAAATACCCATGTAGTAATAAGACTCCAAAGATAGAAAACATCAAGACTCGGGACTTTATCCCCCTCTTGCCTTTGATTGATAGTGTTAGTGATTAATCGATGCAAGAGACGATATATTGGTGAGCAATTCCCGATTGGTAGACCCCATTGGCGACGGTGGGCCAGAAATTTGCTTCTTTGAACTCTTCACTGTTGTTAAGGAAATGAGCAATGAATTTAGTGTAAGACTATGTGTGTATTTCCGATGGTAAATCAAGTTATGTCCTTAATGCAAAATCTACCAAGCTCAACTCCCTTCGCTTCCCTCCTAAACAAAATGTAATATTTTTCCTATCATGAGTGCCCTTCTTCTTCCTGTACTGAACAGTGGCAAGGAAATCCATGCATAGCTTCATATAAACAGGCTCTTGTATTCGAAAAAGTCTTATCCAGCCAATATAAATGAATTGCCCTTGCACCCCAAAAAAAGCCTTTGTGAGGTAGGGTTCAAGAGCATCCAAAAACCCAACTTCCTCCATCCAATCCCAGTTGATTTTAGCTAGGATATGCACCCTTCTTTCTCTTAACCAGGCCAACTTCTCATTTCATTGTAGCATGACTTCTGGTGTGACTACATTTGGAAAAGAATACCAAGGAAAATCAAGACGACTCCTTTGGGCTTGATTCCTTTGACTTCTATCCCTCATGATTTGCACATTCATCACACATTACAATACCAAACAACCAATTTCAGATTAGAAGGAAAAGTTAGGCAATAAAAGTGTATTGAACAGTTACCACATCATGGTTTGGTTCACCACGTCTTGGTCGACAAACAGGTCGGAATAAATTTTCAAAATCAAATTGATTTAAGACCATTTCAACTCAATTCAAGTTCAAGGGTTTGCTTGGGCTATTAGAATACAAGTTTTAGTGTAAGATTCATAACAAAAACAGCCATAACCAACTCCAAATCGAATTAAATTCGAAACCCTAACTTACTAAACACCCTAAATAACAGTTCACAATAATGAATATATTGGTTCAATAGGCACATTAATACGTGATTATTAGCAGTTTAAGCATGTAAAAGTCAGAACTCTTCCTTTGAAAAACTTCAAATCGGAAGAAAATTGGAGTAGGAATTCATGGAGGGTTCAAACACAGCGTGAGTGGGAATGAAAGTGAAAAAAAAGAGAAGTTAACCTTTTTGGGTTAAAAACCCTAAAATTGTCTACGTATAAAAAGTCACTGAGGTCTAGGTAACCATGTCGATCTATTAGTGAAAATAATACGAGTTTTTTTTATGTGAAATCACCATGTCATGGCATAATCCACCACGTCATGGTAAATATAATAAATTATTTTTGGAAAAACTTCTATGAAAACTTCCACCCGACACTTGTGCCATACTTGTCCTTATAGCAAGATCCAACAAGATATTTAGAAAAGTGAAAAATCAACAAAACAATACAAAGTAAGCAAATAAAAGAAAAGGAAAGAAAAACACAAACTCTAAGTCACAGGTTGCCTCCTGCATGTGCTTCTTTTTGGTGAGTCGTGAGCCAGACTCCTTCCCACTCTAAGTTCTGGTAGCTACCTCCAATTTTACAATTTCTCATTCTTTTTCCTCATTTAGCATTTGTTTTTCATAATGTTTCATCCGATGTCCATTAACCTTGAACGTTGTGACATCTTTTGTGAGCAAGTCTATAGATCCCTATGGAAGTACTTGCTTCACAATAAACGGAAGGTCCATCGTGTCTATAATTTCCTGAGAAAAAGCTTCATTCTTGAATTGAAAAGAAAAATCTTTTGCCCTTCTTGGAAGCCATTACGTCCTCTCAGCCTAGCATCATGACATTTCTTTGTTTTGACTTTGTAAATCAATAAGCTTGTATAAGCTTCATTTCTTAATTCCTTTAGGGCATTCACTTTGTTTAGATGATTGGTTCGTAATTCGGCCAACTAGAAATTGCATGTTTGAAAGCCCAATGTGCATTGTGTTTAATTTCAACTAGAAAAAGACGATTCTTACCAAAGACTGTCCTATAAGTTTCTGTATCAATATGTGTTTTAAAGGTGGTTCAAAATGCCCACAATGCATCATTTAGTTTCTCCGATCACTCCCTCTTGTTGCTCCCGAACGATTGTTCAAGAATCATTTATAATGCCCGATTTGTGACTTTGGTTTGCTCATTTGTTTGTGGATGGTATGGTGTTGCAAATCTATGGTGTACACCATATTATTGTAACACTTTGGCGAGTTGTTCGTTTGCAAAGTGAGTTTCCCGATCACTTATTAGTGCCTTTGGTACACCGAAACGAGAAAACAATTGTTTTAAGAACTTTACTACCGCACGAGCGTCACTTTGTTGGTAAGGCTTGTGCTTCCGCCCATTTTGAGACATAATCAATTGCTATTAGTATGTATTTATTCCCTCGAGAAGTCGGAATGGTCCTATAAAATTCATACCCCAAATATCAAATACTTCAAGAACTTGGATGCTATTTTAGGGCCTCTTGTTTCGGGAAGAGATATTGTCTGATCGTTGGCAAGAGTCACATTCTTTAACAAATTTGGTGGCTTCCTTGAAAATCGTAGGCCAATAGAATCTTGAATCAAATATTTTCTTTGCCGTGTAATGTGCTCCGTAATGTCCTCCGGTGCTTCAATTATGACAATGCTTAATTTCCAAACTTTCTTTCCCGAATATGCATCTTCTTATTATACCATCCGTGCAACTTCTAAAAAGATATGGTTCATCCCAAAAGTAGTATTTGGCTTCTGAAAATAATTTCTTCTTTTGTTGATGAGTCAATCCTTTTAGAAGATAGTCACAAGCCAAATAGTTTGCTATATCAGCATACCATGGCTCCTCCCTTTTTTGCCTGATCTCAATGTAAAATTCTTGCAAGAGTAGTACCCATCAGATTAGTCTTGGCTTAGCATCCTGCTTAGAAAATAGATACTTAAGAGCAGAATGGTCAGTAAATACAATAGATTTGGAGAACACTAAATAACGGTGGAATTTGTAAAAAGCATAAACAACGGCCAACATTTCGTTTTCAGTGGTAGTATAGTTTTCTTAGGTTGGGTTTAGTGTTTTTCTTGCATAATATATAGGTCGGAAGTGCTTAGCAACCCTTTTTCCGAGGACCACTCCTACATCAAAATCACTAGCATCGCACATAAGCTCAAATGCGAGGTTCTATTTTGGGGCGATCATGATCTGGGTATTTGCTAATTTTTCTTTTCATAATTGAAAAGCTTCAAGACATTACACGGCAAAGAATTTGAGTTAATGGCCTATTTATTTTTGAGAAATATTTTATAAACTAACGGTAAAATCCCACATGGACTAAAAAACTTCTTACCCCTTTCACGTTCGTTGGAGATGAAAATTTAGTTATGGTGTCGACCTTTGCATGGACCACCTGTATCCTCAATTTGGAAAATATATGTCCCAAGATAATCCCTTCTTTGACCATGAAATGACACTTCTCTCAATTTAAGACCAAGTTGGTCTTTTCACGTCTAGCATACAACAAGTCGAGGTTAGATAAGCAATCATCAAAAAAAGACCCAAAAAAAAAGAAAATTTTATTGGATTAGGTGTCTAAAACTATTACTATAATTGATATATACTTGAATTGATCATAGCATAGTCCTTTTGGGTTGCCTTCAAACCTGGCAATTGAATAGTCTGACTGTTAAAGAGAGAAGAATGATTTATTAATTTTTTACTTGGTTAATAAATTAATTAGAAATCAAAATAAATTATTTATTAATATATTATGGAAATAATATATTAATTAGAAACCATAATGTTTAATTAATATTTAATTAGAAATTAATTTGGAATTAATTTTGGGATTAAAGGAATTAATTGAAACTACAAGGACTAAAGGTGTTAATGTTCAATAGTTAAGCATTGAGCATTCCAGAACCTCCTTATGGTAAGGGGAACGAAATCTAGATGCTCCTAGGGTTTCCTTGGGCTCTAAGGGTGCCTTGGATGCCTTAGGTAGAAAGTTAAGGGATTAGGGTTATCTTGGATACACCTGCCTAATCCAATACCTTCCTAACACCTATATAAACCCTACACCATAAGGAATTTCGACTATGCACTCTTCGAAAAGGCTTAGAGCTGAAATTCTTCTTCCCTTCTCTCTCTAAAAAATCCTTGGTTTCTTGAGTTTGTTCGTGAGTCATTAGAGGCGCGACACTTGTGGCGCTTGCTACCAAAGGTCTTTCAAACTAGGTTTTTAGATTATTATTACAATATAATAATCAAGGTATGTATTTTAATCCTTATTTTATGAATTTTGATTATAATACATATAACCTAGGGTTTCTTCTTTTGTGTTCAAGTTTGTATGTTCAATTAGAGAAAACTTAGATCTAATCAATCTAGAGTTGCATGCACACATAGGATATGTTGTTATGTATAAAACCTATCAGTGATATTAGAGCCTAGGATAGTTTTCTATTGAATAGTTGCAATTGTGATATTGTTCAAAGGAGAAAGGAACAAAATCAACATTCTGTTCAATGAACTCGTCGAGTTGTTCGTAGGAACTCGTTGAGTTGCATGAAATCATCAAGTTTGGTCTTCCAACTCGTCGAGTTGGTGTGTAAGATCTGTTTTCAGATTTTCTTGCCTAACTTGATTTACTAGGTTTAAATTTGGTAATTATATTTTGTTTATTCTTCCATAATCTGTTTTTGGTAATATAAGATAATTCAATAAAAACCCTAAATGTTTGGAGATAATTATGAATAAGATAATGATGATTTATTTTATTAGAATTATCGTTATGGATATGGTTAATGTTTTAATTAATTTATTAATTAAACGATAATTAATATTTCCATAATTGGTTGCTAGATAATTATTAATTGGATTAAATAATTCATATTTTTGGGTTGTTTGAAATTTAAAATTAAAAGGTTTAATTTTGGAAATTTAAAATGCGAAGCCCTAAAATATATCCTTATAGATTTTATAAATCCATAAGTGGTTTAAATTAAATTAAATTAAATTAAAAGTTTAATTTATTAAAAGATTAAACCCTTAGTATTTTAAAATGTTTCAAAATACACCCTATACTATATGTAAGACTAAGAGTTTAATATATATATATATATATATATATATATATATATATATATATATATATATATATATATGAAAAGTAAGTATTACCGTTAGTAGGCCTCATTCACGAAGCTGGTTTATAAAGAGAGTTTTTAGAAGCAACACATAAAATGACCACCATTGGGTATCCATTCTTACCCACCGCTCTCTTGACTAGTGGAGGGAGCTGAGCAGGTTTGATAGGACTCTAAACTCTCATTAAAATTATAATGAGTTATAACGTAACTAAACCATTTTCTAAAATCTCATTTTTAGTTACTTTATGAAAAATATGAATTTGATGTTAGCCCATGAAATTGCAAATTGTACCTTATTAGTCGTTAGTGGAGCGTGTGTGGTTACCCGGCACACTAATATGGACTAATATTGTTGGCAATGGGTATCTCATAAATTATTATTGATTAATGGAGCATGTGTGGTTAACCGACACCTTAATTAGATGATAAATGACATCGAGCGTACCAAGCAAAATTGCATTGGTATTTATATCTCATTAGTGATCCTCGGCATCCCAGTCACAAAGTGA
Organism: Lactuca sativa; assembly: GCF_002870075.4. Taxonomy (NCBI): domain Eukaryota; kingdom Viridiplantae; phylum Streptophyta; class Magnoliopsida; order Asterales; family Asteraceae; genus Lactuca; species Lactuca sativa. The sequence continues at coordinate 280,169,264 of NC_056630.2, forward strand.
GAGCATAATCAAGAATAAACATGCCCTTGGATAGTTCAATGAATCTCAAAAGATCTAGGAGTTTCATTAGGTTGACACTGGTAAATGTTTACCTACCTAAAATAGATTTGAATTTGATTACGACATGCCTCTTCAGAATTTGTTGGGTCAAAATATGGTTTATACTTTACTTTTCTGGGCAGTTGTATTTTTGTGTAATATTTTATGAATTTATGGTCTAGTTTACGGCTGAGTTTACGGCCGTAAACACCTTACGGGCGTAAACTCATTTACGGCCCATTTGTTTCCGGCCCATATTCCAAGTATAAATTGAGGTGTTAGGGTGAGGAGTAGAGAGTGATAAACCCTAGAGAGTTTACGGCCAGAAAGAAGAGAGTTTACTGCCAGAGTGCATTATGTGTGTGTGAATCTTTTGTATTCGGATCTTCATTCATATCAATACATACAAAGATTCATATTATTCTTCTTATCCTTCTCTTCTATTTGATCTGACATCATCCGTTTGATTGGGATTCCGCACCATCAAACGGATCTGACTGATACACTGGCAAATTAGGGACTTACAATTGGTATCAGAGCCTGGTTGTATCAGTCAAAATGATTTATTGTTCCGTCTGGAATCTAAATAATTGGTGTTTCCGGTCCAAGCTTACGGCCGTAAACACCGAGTTCTTGGGCCGTAAACCCTATTTTGGGGCATTATTTGATGTTATTTTCGAAATATTTTTATGTTTTTGGATAGATCTCGCAAAAATAAGGGGGGTTTGTTCTTCGTGTTTTTCATAAAAATGGGTTTTTGATCGAGTTTTGGAGCTTCAAAGTCGAAAAATCGCTATTTTTCACGTAATCGTTGAAGGGTTTTCGGCCGGAGCTTACTGCCGGAAACAGTTCACGGCCGGAGTTTACGGGTCGACACTGTTCACGGCCGGCGGTGGAGTTCGTGTTTGCGGCTAGGGTTTCTCGTCGGCGGCGGCTAGGCTTTCGCAGTTCACGGCCGAAAATTGTTCACAATCGCCGGATATTTGCGGCCGGTGATTGTGGTCTCGGCTTGGAGAACGGCGTCGACTCGGTGGACGGAAGTTGCGGCTCAGTTCAGCGGCTTGGCTCGGATAGCAGCTAAGGAAGTCATCTTCAAATAAAAAAAAAATAGAAACGAATTTTGGGGTTACCGGGGATCGAACCCGGAACCTCTAGTTCACAACAAGCGCTCCTTGCCAACTCGACCAACCGAACCCTTGTGATTTCCCTTCGAAAATTTAAACATAAACACTTCCAGCCGCACCCTAATTTCGAAATTTGACACTTTTAACCCCAAAAATAAGTTTCTTTCCTTTTTAAATATCTTTTTCAACCAAAAATTTTAATTTTTAATTTTTGCCATTTTACTTAAAATTTTGACTTTGACTTTCAAGTTTGACCTTTGACTTTAAACTTTGACTTTTTCGTTTAACCTTTAAATTTTCAAATTTAGCTTTTCGGTTTGACTTTTAAGTTTGACTTTTCAAGTTTGACTTTTGAGTTTTACTTTTTAAATTTGACTTTTAAGGTTGATTTTTGAGGTTTATAATCAAAGGACATTTTTAAATTTTTTTTTTTTTTTGACTTTTAAGTTTTATGTTAGCTTCTAGTTGTGTTTTTTAATTGATATAAAGTTTACGAGGGAATTAAAAACATGAAAGAGAGTCGTCAAGAGATGTTAAGACAAAACTTCAACATGTTCGATTATATTTCTGGAGAAACCCTCGAAACTTAGTTGCAGCGATTTACCACACTCACTACTGAGATGAATATTGATGGGATCTTTTTGACCAAATCTGAGATAAACAAAAGGCTATTGAACTCACTTCCAAAATCGTGGGATATGAATGTAGCTGTCATCAAGAAGACAAAAGATCTCAATCGTCTTAGTATTGCTGAAGTAATCGAAGAGCTTGATGCTTTAAAGAGTTCTGTAAACCTTCCGGTCAATGAAATGTCATGTTCTCATTCATGTGAAGTTTCATGTTCTCAATCATGTGAAGATACGATTAAATTTCTTCGGGAACAAATTGATTTATTAAAAGGGGAAGTTGAGGACCTGAGATATAAAGGATATCAACTCAGGAAAGGACAGAAACCCCTGAAAGTTGAGTTAGAAGCTAAAACCAAGGACTTTAGGAAACTTCAGGAAGAGTATAGCAACAAGTGTGAAAATTATGATTATGTTAAGAGTCAACTTGCTGCTATAACTGAAGAACTTGACGCTTTAAAAATCAAGTGTGGAAAAACTGATGTCAGTTTCAAATATTATACTGCGTCAAGTCAGACAGTCGAGTCCGTATATGAAACCCAGTTAAGATTCAAAGAAAATCAAAACAAGGGTCTAGGGTATGATAGTGTTCCTCCTCCTTTCAATCATAACTACACATCCATCTACATGACAAAGAAAGAGATTGACAGGGAGACACATCTTCAATATGGTAAACCAACGGGATTTGTGTCACGAGGAGTTATTAATATTGAAGATACTAATGTTGCTACTTCTTGTGCAAGCAAAGTAACAGAGGATGAGAACAAGGGGAGTTCTTCTGAACAAACAAATGACCCCTTGAACTCTGAATCTGTTGCTTCTAATCAACCTGCCGTTGGTAAATACAGGCCACCATTTCAAGCTAAATAGAGTGCCTGTTGCAACTGTGCGTGTGGGAAAAGTAAGAGACAAGGCAAGGATACACCACCAGGGGCAGGAAGAAACAACTTCACAGTGAAGAAAAAGACATGTTTTCACTATGGACCACCTGGTCACATTGCCCGGAATTGTCCAAATCGCGCATACGTTCCTTACTATGCGCAAGGCTGGTAGAACGCACCAAGAGACAGATACTCCAAAAGAAACCCCTCAAGGTCACGTTCAGACATTGACGACTGGAATGCCAAGAAGGCCAAGAATGTAACTCCCAAGGCCAAGAATCAAACTCCAAAGGACAAGCATCCGAATCCCAAGGGCAAGAAGGAAATGTCAGCCAACAAGCCCAGTTCAAGAGATGCTCCTGTGAAGCCAAGACCGGTTAGGTCAAAGTCATCTCAGCAGTCGGCTTCAAGTTCCAAATCAAGTACTGAGCCACCCATATGATCGAAAAAGAAATGGGTTAAACCCAACTACAAATGGGTTCCGAAGGATCAATCTCCCAAATCAACTAACGATTCTAATATTTCTATGTCTTCTGTTTGTGATAAACAGGACATGTCATGGGAGAGAGTAATGTGAAAGGATGACAAAGGTCGACCCAGTTTTAAAATGGACTGGGTTCCAAAGACCAACTAATTCCGCTCTGTGTCGGAGCAGCTATGGAGGCATATCATCAAACTTTGGTTTGTTGGTAGTGGCTGTTCCAGGCATATAATAGGGGACATCTCTCAACTGTACAACATTCAGACCTTTGTTTGCGAGTATGTGTCCTTTTGCGGGAAAGGAAGAAAAGAAGGGATCAAACGGGGTTTGTGCTTAACGACATGAAGAATTTTCGGATCTGTTCTGAGATTACGTGTGATGTTTTCAGACCTTCTGGATGCAAATTCAATCGGTGACTTACGGTTTGCGTTTTCTTCTCTATACTCCTGTGTTTATCTTAAGCTGATTCGCTTTAAAGACTAATTTTTGTTTTAGGATAGTTTAAATTTACGCATTTACTTTCGTTTCTCTCCTATGCACAAATTTAGGGGGACAAATAAAAAAAACAAAACAAAAATTAGAAAAGTTTCAAAAAACCAAAACAAAAACATTAGAAAATTAAAAAAAATTAAAAAATTGTTGGTTATGAAATGTGCTGCTTGAGGTAGATGTTTTGGGAAGTGATATCATCAAGTGATAACAAGCAACCTGATTCTGCGTAACGTACCCGAAGTTGAAGGGTCTTTGCTCTGACTTGATGCGTCGGTAGGCACGAAAGATTCTAAATGGACTTGACTAGGCAGAGTTGAATTTAGGAAATTTATAGACTTGACAAATTTTGACCTAGTTAGATCCATTCAGCCTGACAATACGACGCTCGGATAGGTTGAGTATGGAGATATATATGAGAATCTAGTCGTCATATTAATTGAACCCGTACTTGGAACCGTGGTTTAACTTTTCCTCGATGTGCGGATTCTATCCTTAATTCCGGTTGGATGGGGCGACTGGTAAATTCCGATAAATTAGGTCTGCAGAATTTCATTTTCTTTCTTTCCGTCTGTTAGTCATATGTTGTCTCCTTTGCGTTACTTCCAATCCGACCTGGTACACAACATATGCAACTCTATTTCTCTGCAGGTTATATATGTGAAATACTTCTTATCTGTTAGCCATATGTTGACTCCTTTGCGCGACTTCTAATCTGACCTGGTACACAGCATATGCAACCTTCTTCTTCTCAACCCCTCTGAAGTAGTAAGTAATAGAATTCTGAATCTCTCCTCTCTCTGAATGGTTGTCTGCTCACCCGGTGTAAGGAGTACTCTAGAAGTTCTTGATGGCTGGGGCATATCAGGAAGCGGGAAACACGTTCCAGTACACTTAAAATTGAACTCATACAGATTGTCTATAGATCTTGCTGCTCGATTTAGGTGGACAACAATATCCCTGGTCGTCGTCAGATGAATGGTCCTTAAGATATAGTATCTAAGGAATTCAGATCAGATATAATTTTTAGAAAATTAAGTTCACCTTGTCTTGTAACAAATAGTATGTCCTAAATAAGTCACAATTTTTCGTGTTTAAGTGGACAACAATACCGACGATCGACCAGACAAAGATGTGAATATGGAAGGTACCGACAAGTGGATAAAGGTTGTCTATAAACTTTGATCCCAAATCTCTCTTAAAGTTAGATATCATTTTTATTTTTGTTAAATTTGTCATAGTTTCTTCTAATTTAAATATTAGGGGAGAATTAAAATTTAAAAATAATAATAAAAAAAATTAGAAAAATTCAAAAATCAAAGAAAAATAAGAAAAATTAAAAATCCAAAAATAGTGTTATTCTGTTTTATTTCTTGTTCAGAAAAATCAAAAATCCAAATATATTTTTTTTCTGTTTTAATTTGTGTGCTAAGTTTTCTTTTAGTTTTGTTATGTCTTGAATAGTGATTTCAAGTATAGATAAGACTCATGGAGTTTGTGTTGAAGATTTCTGAGCCAAAGCCTCATCCGTGAGCATCGAAGAATTCACATTCGAAGGAGCAAGAAATGAAGATTATTCTTTCAACATTCAATCCTTCAACCCCATAAACAAGGTGAAGCTGCAACTGAAGATTATGTGACGGATTGCATTGAAGCCTCCTCAATCAGTCTGCTGCTATCGTTGTACCTGCTGAAGTGATCTAGAAGATTTGTTCTCTCTGATGTTCTCTCTGAAGATTCTCAAGCTGAAAGCGCCATCTTTCAAGAATCAGTACAAGAAGCCTCCTCACCCAATGTGCGTTCAATGCCAAATTCTGAAGAAAACCTCAAGTGCTCAAGATGAAGTCATTCATTGAAGATTCATATGTTCATCCTGATGCTGTGAAGAAATCGAAGGTTAAAGCTGAAGCCAAGCTCCCATTGAAGATTGACAAGAAGAGCCAGCTACTTTTTAGGGGGAGCTTGTTGGGTCATTAAGAAAAGAAAGCTATAAACCAAGGGGGAGATTGTTGGGTCAAAATATGGTTTATACTTTACTTTTCTGGGCAGTTGTATTTTTGTGTAATATTTTATGAATGTATGGTCTAGTTTACGGCTGAGTTTACGGCCGTAAACTCATTTACGGCCCATTTGTTTCCAGCCCATATTCCAAGTATAAATAAAGGTGTTAGGGTGAGGAGTAGAGAGTGATAAACCCTAGAGAGTTTACGGCCAGAGAGAAGAGAGTTTACTGCCAGAGAGCATTATGTGTGTGTGAATCTTTTGTATCCGGATCTTCATTCATATCAATACATACCAAGATTCATATTATTCTTCTTCTCCTTCTCTTCTATTTGATCTGACATCATCCGTTTGATTGGGATTCCACACCATCAAACGGATCTGACTGATACACTGGCAAATTAGGGACTTACAGAATTCGAATCGAAAATATGGATCCTAGCCTTAATTTGAATTTTGGGTAAACAATTAAGGATTAAAATTAACTAACTTGAATTCTTTATTCGCACTTTATAGATTTCAAGTTCAGACATCAATGGTCTTCCTCTTCCTTCTTGAAATGTTTTTCCTTCTGAATATGATCTTCCACATTTTGATCAAGGTGAAAAAATGTTCCCTTCTTTAAGCAATGGTGGAATTGGAAATCATGCTACTCCAACTCTTCCTCCACATTTTATTCAAAGGTCTTTCAGACAAGGGTTTTAGATTATTATTACAATATAACAATCAAGGTATGTATTTTAATCCTTATTTTATGAATTTTGATTATAATACATATAACCTAGGGTTTCTTCTTTTGTGTTCAAGTTTGCATGTTCGATTAGAGAAAACTTAGATCTAATCAATCTAGAGTTGCATGCACACATAGGATATGTTGTTATGTATAAAACCTATCAGTGGTATTAGAGCCTAGGATTTATTTTCTATTAAATAGTTGCAATTGTGGTATTATTCAAAGGAGAAAGGAACATAATCAACATTTTGTTCAATGAACTCGTCGAGTTGTTCGTAGGAACTCGTTGAGTTGCATGAAATCATCAAGTTTGGTCTTCCAACTCGTTGAGTTGGTGTGTAAGATCTGTTTTCAAATTTTCTTGCCTAACTTGATTTACTAGGTTTAAATTTGGTAAGTATATTTTGTTTATTCTTCCATAATCTGTTTTTGGTAATATAAGATAATTCAATAAAAACCCTAAATGTTTGGAGATAATTATGAATAACATAATGATGATTTACTTTATTAGAATTATCGTTATGGATATGGTTAATGTTTTAATTAATTTATTACTAAAACGATAATTAATATATCCATAATTCGTTGCTAGATAATTATTAATTGGATTAAATAATTCATATTTTTGGGTTGTTTGAAATTTAAAATTAAAAGGTTTAATTTTCGAAATTTAAAATGCGAAGCCCTAAAATATACCCTTATAGATTTTATAAATCCATAAGTGGTTTAAATTAAATTAAATTAAATTAAAAGTTTAATTTATTAAAAGATTAAACCCTTAGTATTTTAAAATGTTTTAAAATTCACCCTATACTATATGTAAGATTAAGAGTTTAATATATATATATATATATATATATATATATATATATATATATATATATATATATATATATATATATATATATATATATATATATATATATATGAAAAGTCAGTCTTACCGTTAGTAGGCCTCATTCACAAAGTTGGTTTATAAAGAGAGTTTTAGGAACCAACACATAAAATGACCACCATTGGGTATCCATTCTTACACAACGCTCTCTTGACTAGTGGAGGGAGCTGAACGGGTTTGATAGGACTCTAAACTCTCATTAAAATTATAATGAGTTATAAAGTAACTAAACCATTTTCTAAAATCCCGTTCTTAGTTACTTTATGAAAAATATGAATTTGATTTTAACCCATGAAATTGCACATTGTACCTTATTGGTCGTTAGTGGAGCGTGTGTGGTTACCCGACACACTAATATGGACTAATATTGTTGGAAATGGGTATCTCATAAATTATTATTGATTAATGGAGCGTGTGTGGTTAACCAACACCTTAATTAGATGATAAATGACATCGAGAGTACCAAGCAAAATGGCATTGGTATTCATGTCTCATTAGTGATCCTCGGCATCCCAGTCACAAAGTGAGAGCATAATCAAGAATAAACATACCCTTGAATAGTTCAATGAATCTCAAAAGATCTAGGAGTTTCATTAGGTTGACACTGGTAAATGTTTACCTACCTAAAATAGATTCGAATTTGATTACGACATGCCTCTTCAGAATTCGAATCGAAAATATGGATCCTAGCCTTAATTTGAATTTTGGGTAAACAATTAAGTATTAAAATCAACTAACTTGAATTCTCTATTCGCCCTTTATAGATGTGAAGTTCAGACATCAATGGTCTTCCTCTTCCTTTTCGAAATGTTTTTCCTTCTGAAGATGCTCTTCCACATTTTGATCAAGGTGAAAAAATGTTCCCTTCTTTAAGCAATGGTGGAATTAGAAATCATGCTTCTCCAACTCTTCCTCTACATTTTCTTCAACTTGAAAAGTTCAAAGTTACTCAAATGCTTTTGGCATGCAAACACCAAGATGGAGATTATGTGTGTGCGCATGTTTTGAAAATGAAGTCGAACATTGACAGATTGGGAATGTTAGGTTTTGTTTTCCTAAGGGAGTTGCCCTTGACTTGGTTCTTCACTCACTTCCTGAGCCAGATAGTCAGTTCGTTAAGTACTACTATATGGCTGACCACGATGTGACCCTGATTGATTTGAAATATTTGTTGATTGCTACTGAAGTAGAAATGCTGAAAAGCACTGGTCAAGAAAATGTGTTTGAAGGATCTGTCTCCCAAAACTCCATGGACAATAGCAATAATGGTGGTCCAGAAAAGGTTTCTCTTCCCAATGGAAAGGGATCGGCCAATTTCAAATCATTTGACCATATGGTAAAGAGAAAGGCTAATTCTAAGATAGCCCCATGTGTTGTTCCTGAAGAGTCCATATGTTTCTACTAGCAATTGAAGGGACATTGGATGCGAAGCTGCCCAGACTACCTGAAAGATCTTAGAGATAGTAAAGTTAAGATGTGTGACTCTACTTCAGGTACATCTACTATCTAACTCTATTAAGTTCCTATTCCTAGATTCTTAATACATGATGTGATGATCACATTTTGATGTTTTTTAGGATCTAAGAGAAAGAAGGGAGCTTAAATAGAGTGAGTTGAATCTGATCGTGAGAGACGGGTTTCGATCGTATGGTTCGAGGATTAGAATTTTGAGCTGCTGCTTAGGAGTTATGATAAATATATAGATTGCTTAGGAAATGTCTAGAAACATAGTTTTTATATTTGCATTGTAAGGACAAATTTTTCTGCATTTTTATAAATAAAGTGAATTTTTGTTACTTTATTTTTCTTTGCAATGGCAATTACGTAAATTGGTGATGATATTTCTATTAATAGAAATGTTAAATATGGATTTGATTCTTAGTTATGTCGTTTGTGAAAATGTCATAATCAACCAAGTGAATATGAATTCTCATCACCAAATTTCAGTTGGATAGAAACTTGGAGTCATACAATTTGAAATGTGTGGTGTATGAGAACCTTGATCGTTGGAAGATCATGACCAATTCGTTGATCACATGTTTATGTGAATCAAGTAAAGGACAATAGGATCTAGTACACATTGATTTGGACTATTTAGATCCACCACAAAGGACATAAGTCTGTTAGTCATGATTTACTGATGATTCAGTAAATATGGTTATGTTTATAAGATTAAGTGTAATTCTGATTCTTTGAAAAGTTTCAAAGAGTAATAGAAGGAATATGAAGAATCTATTAGGTAGAAAGATAAAAGTTTCTCTGGTCTGAAAGGAAAGAAGAGTACTTTAGTATCATGTTTTATGATCAGCTTCATGATTGTGGAACCATGTCATAATTGATCCTCTAAGGACATCTTAGTGCAATTGTTCTGACTAAGAAGAGGTATCTGATATTGTTGAAATTGTTTGATCAAAAGATGAGTCATACTTCGTTTCCAATCAAGTTTTAGAGTTACTCTAGTAACTTTGAATCGTTTCTTGGAGTAGAAAAGTTTTCTTACTCTAGCATAATTGAAATTGGTAGTTGTGATGATATGGTTAAAACAAAGATAAACTATGACCAATTAAACGAAGTTTTATCTTGACAAGAATCCACACTAACTTTTTGAATATTTGTTTTAAGGAGTGTTCCTTCAAGAAAGAAACTTACATGTCAAGAAGACAGTGGAGTCTTATTGATCTTGAAGAGTTTCAACAGTCAATTAACAAGAAACCTTTTAGTAATCACTAGTACACGACCGGAGGTTTATAACCTATCCTGTTGACACATTCTTGTTTCTTTGCACCTTCTAGTTGAGTTGGAAATTATTATGAGTACTATGGTTCTCATTTGACTGCAAAAGGTAGATCACATTGGTCAGTGATGGTACATTGGTCAATGGAAGTGATCTGCTTAAACAAAATAGAAGCACTGGTAGGCCCTTGTGCTGCTAGAGGGCATGAAATTAAGAATAGGTAAAGTTCAGTCCATGAAAGCTAAATTTGATTTTTGGGTTTTTCCTCAATCTTATCTTATGATTATAGGTTGGAAAGTGGTAAGATTCACATGGATAGGAACACATACACCATAAAATCTAGGTGGAAAAAGGTTTCGCTCTAACTCATGAAAATGATTATGAGGAAACACTTTCGCTAGTAGATTTTAAATATGATTAATATCATTATGGTTAGTAGGTGTGATAATTGCGTTCTCAAATTCATATATGGTTACGACATCCCTTTTCACAATTCGAATTGTGAGAAATGGCAAAGGACTGTTTGAACATTCAAGACTTATTGTTGTAAGTTCTGAAAGGATTTAAACACACACATATGCAATCTAATGAAGGTGTATGAGCTTGAGAAGTCTAGATGAAGACTTATAGAAGCATCATGTATCAGAAATCTAAACTTTAGTGAAAAGTCAAGAGCATTTATTTCTAGAAGTCCAATTGATTTTTGGGTACATGTCAAAGCTAGTGGGAGCATAATCGATCTGCAGGATTGAGCATAGTTGTTGTGTTGGTGGGAGCATAGTAGTTATGCTTAGTGTTGCAAGTTGGAAATACTAATTGTAGGAAACAAAGATTTCAGATTTTCAAGTTGCAAAGTTTGGAATTTTTTCACTATGATAAGCTTAGGGGAGAAGGAACTCATACTTCATTTCAAATCTAAAAGTTTATATTGAAATTTTAATGGAATTTAGTCTTAGACATATATGAATATCGTGTTCAAATGTTTAACACAGGAAATTCGATATATGGAAATATTATAGCAAGAGACTGATCAAGTATCATGTCTTTTTGTATGAAATTATGTATCGAATCCCATATGCTTCGGATATATGATTGATTACATATGATATAATATTTGCTTTTTCTGATTTTCAAAATGCATAGGGCATTTAAAGGGAAAACGACCATAATTGGATATAACTAGAGTTGTTAAACAATTGTCAAGGATAATCTAATGTTCGCTAAAGATTGGTTGCTTATGGACAATTGGAAGTATAAATTTGGAAGGACCATATTGACACGTTCTAAGTGGATGTAACTCTTGTTCAGAATTGATAGTAATATGGGAATATGGAAATGTTTCCATACTGGGAGTTGGTTATCATTTACATGTGAGTTAGAAACTTTAATGCAAGAAAGATGTTCAAGGAGTGTACTTTGAATTTGAGACTAATTACCATGAAAGTGTTACAGTAACAAAGTTTCAATGGAACATTTTGTGATATCGTTAGTAAAGTTATTGTGACTTTGAAGCCTCGACATCATAAAAGGAAATTGCATGTAAAGTTGGAATTCTAACACATATACAAGTGATAAGAATTTGAAATTATGAAATGAGAATCATTGGAATTATGACCAATTGATCTGTTCACAAAGGAAGGACCATAGAGAGACATAGTATGCATGTTTATAACATGGCATGACTTATGTTTAAATTCAAGTGTTTAGTTGATTAATCGAAACATTATACAATTAATAAAGTCTAATTAATATGGTGGTTAAATAAAAGAGTTTTATTTATATTCAATAGTTTTAAGACCATGGTTAATTAGGTAATTATTGTGTTTCACTTCGCACGTTTTACTTCCAAAATAATTGGGCCATTCAAAACATCCACAATCGATTGTACTTTCGGAAGTAAGTAGCAAATTAAGACTGTCATGAATCAAACTGTAGATTGTCTAAGGGATTAGACATAGCAATGGCTTGCTGTAGTATTCATGAGTACTTTTGAAATGGAGATTTGAGTCTTGGATTAACCCACGCTCAGAGAATTAGTTCATGGATTTTATCACGAGTAATTTTGAGACGATAATATCTTATATTCTTGAAACGGAGACATATGAGTTATTGTTTATGAGTCAGTTCAGCATTGATAATACGTAAACGCAATAGTAACCTGATGTTATAAAACATATTGTTATGCATGATTTGATGAGTTAATATTCTAAGCATATGAGTTGAATTTTATCCGTTCCTTTTACCCTAAATGGGAAAAAATCGATATCTATGGGCCCCTCGATGATTTGATGATAACATCTAAAGCGCTTGGCCAAGCCTGGACTGAATTGAAGTGTTCAATTAGCAGTCTGATATCAGTCGTAATAAATCAGAAATCGGGAAACAAATATTAGACAGACAGAATGATTATAATCCATGTCTCATGTCCATACGATATATTGTAGAACAGAGGAATATTTGATTACTTGTCTAAGGACATGTCACTGACTAGGTCAGAGTTCGACAGTGGCTTTTGGTAGCTACAATTTGCTAATCAGTTGGGTAGTTATATTTTCAACTATAGTTATTAGACTTATCCAAGTGGGAGACTGTTGTATTAGGTGTCTAAGCCCATAACTATAATTGGTATCCACTTGAATTGATAGTAGCGAAATCCTTTTGGGTTGCCTTCAAACCTGACAATTGAATAGGATGAATGTTAGAGAGAGGAGAATGATTTATTAATTTAATACTTGGTTAGTAAATTAATTAGAAATCAAAATAAATGATTTATTAATGTGTTATGGAAATAATATATTAATTAGAAATCATAATGTTTAATTAATATTTAATCAGAAATTAATTCGGAATTAATTTTAGGATTAAAGGAATTAACTGAAACTGCAGGGACAAAAAGGTGGCAATGTTAAATAGTTGAGCATTCTAGAACCTCGTTATGGTAAGGGGAACAAAATCTAGATGCTCCTAGGGTTTCCTTGAGTTCTAAGGGTGCATTGGATGCCTTAGGGAGGAAGTTAAGGGATTAGGGTTATCTTGGATGCACCTACCTAATCTAATTCCTTCCTAATACCTATATAAACCCTACACCATAAGGAACGTCGGCTATGCACCCTTAGAAAAGGCTTAAAGCCAAAATTCTTCGTCCCTTCTCTATCCCCCCCTCTCTCTCTCTATAGTAATCTTTGGTTGCTTGAGTTTGTTTGTGAGCCATTAGAAGCGCGACACTTGTGGCGCTTGCTACCAAAGGTCCTTCAAACAAGGTTTTTAGATTGTAATAAACATAACCTATGGTTTCTTCCGTTTTTGTTCAAGTTTGCATGTTCAATTAGAGAAAACAAAGATCCAATCAATCTAGGGTTGCATGCACACAAAGGATATGTTGTTATGTATAAAACCCATCAAAATTTCCATGAAGTTTTCAATCATATCATGGAAAACTGGTCATCATGCATCTTTGGAATGTTGTCGGTGTGTTGCCTAATTTGAATGACATCCAACGATAAGCAAAGGTCCCACTTGGGCAAGTGAACGTGGTCTTTTCTTGGTCTTGAGGATCAATAGGAATTTGAAAATATCTTGAAAAACCATCTACAAAGTAGTAATAAAGGTGACCAGATAATCTTTCAAGAATTTGATCAATAAAGGGCAAAGGAAAATGGTCTTTGCAAGTGGCATCATTTAACTTGCGATAATCGATGTACACACGCCAACCGATTACCATTCTCGTAGGAATAATCTCATTCTCTTCATTTTTCTCCACTGTTATGCCTCCTTTTTTAGGTACCATGTGCACTAGAATCACCTATTGGCTATCTGATATTGAGTAAATAATTCTAGTATCCAAGAGTTTGACTACCTCTTTCTTGACTGCTTCTTGCATGTCCGGGCTCAATCTTCTTTGGCGTTGCACCATTAGTTTAGTCCACTCTTCCTAATTAATTTTATGTGAACAAGATGAGGGGATAAATCCCTTGATATCTGTGATTTTCCATGTGATGGCATTCTTTTGTTTCTTGAGTACTCTAACTAAGCTTTCATTCTCCTTTTGTGTAAGATCAACTGCTTTGATGACAGGCTTCTATTCATTTTCTTCCAGGAATGCATACTCGGGATGTTCAGGAGAAGCTTTTAATTTGATTTTTGGTTTTTGTTCAGAGATCATGATGTGGGAATCTTGCCACGTTGTGGTGTCATAAGTTTGCTTGTCAAATCGAATAAGATCAGAACGCCATAGCGTGGTGGGTTTTCAATTGCCTTTTTCAGTTCATTATACTTGCTCTTTTGTAGTAGCTTTTCTAGTTCTTGAAAATCATGTTCAACATCAAAATCACCTTCTTGTAGAACCATGTAAGCTTTGGTTTCCTTTTCCTTCCATCCTCTAAATACTTTTTTAAAAATCTCATCAAACACATCTACCGAAAAAGCCATGTCATCACTTATTCTTGAATATTTTATTATTGTATTAACCCCAAAAGTTACAACTTCTTCTCCAACTTGAAGAGTGAGTTTGGACTCTCTTATATTTACCAAGGCTTAGACAGTGCTCAAAAAGGGCCTTCCAAGAATAAATGACATTTGATCGTCTTCCTCCATATCTAGAAAAATGAAATCTGTAGGAAAAACGAACTTGTCAATTTTAACTAATACATCTTCACAAATTCCTCTTAAAGAACGCTGAAACCTGAGTTATAACGAAGAAGTTATGACCTGTCGAAGTATCACGACAAAACCGACACGACGCTGTGTGACGTAAAAAGTGAGTTTGCGATAAAATACTTTTTAGCCTTAACGATCTAAACGAAAGTCTTAGTTTACGTTAAACTGAGAGAGTAAATAAAAAGAACGTCCAAATATGACTTCGTATGATGAAGTTATGATTTTTCTAAGATTTAGCACAACAATGCACAACCTAAAAATCGAATTTTAGATCGGTCAAATTTTTGTCGAAACAATATAAATGAGAATTGAAAATCTAGTTAATAAGAACTCAACGATAAAAAGAAAGATGAAAACGGACGTCAGATGACAAAGTGATGAATTTTAAACGGACTTTACCTATCCAGGCTTGTTAAAATATAAATTTATAAAATAAATTCAAAATTAGCCGACAAAGTCTAAACAAAAGTTGTAGATCACGTTGGCGCCTACATGTGAATATAAAGAACGTCCAAAACAGATCTCGTATGCAAAAGTTATAGATTTTAGAAAATAATTACTTTTTAGAATAATCTACGAGTGACACGTGGCACAATCCTGACCGTTGCTTCTTCCCCAGGCCTTGCCACAAGATGGTGAAATTTGGTACTTAAACCGAAGAGTTGGAGGCTCAGAACTCGCTGAGTTGGGCCATTTCCCAACTTATAAATAGAGGCGCAAATCCTCTGTTTCCTTCACACCTCTCCCATTGTTTCTCTCTCAAACTTCTCTCTAAACCCCTACCAAGCCTTAGTACTTCCCAAGTGCTAAGAGGTGAATCCCAAAGCACCAGAAGGCTCTGAGAAGAAGAACTTTATGTTTGGAAGTTCTGCCCCAGCAGAGCCCAGTTCCTAGCCAACCCTCCTAGCAAGTGACTTATGCTTACCCTACTTTAAGTATAGCTTTTGTTTAAGTTTATTATCATTTTTATGAACTTATAAACAATATATATATATATATATATATATATATATATATATATATATATATATATATATATATATATAATATACAATGTGTTATTATAATACCTTTTAACTACTCGTGGTGCAGGGAATCTGGTTTGAAGCACTGCATAGGGTTGTTGGATTTCAGAAGTGCTATAATGTCAAAATGGTCCTGCCCCCTGGGGTTTCATGTCTGACCCTTGTCTGTACATAGTGGTTGAAAAGTATTGTTTAACACTTACAGAAAAAATATCGCTCGTAAATAGTCGCAATAAATATTAGACTAAAACCATAGTCGTAATAATACTAGGTTTCGTCGAAGGAAAATAGAATCATTAGAAGCAAAGCGTTGCCCGAGTATGGAGTCATCACTTTAACAAGTGAGCGCATATTTACTTTCATCTTACACATAGATATGAATTATTTAATATAAACTACGTGATATATGTGCATAGTTCTATCTACTTGTTATCAATGCTAGATGAACAAAATATACATGTTTTATTTGATTTAAACTGTATATGTATTTTATACCTATAAAAATATTGAGTAAAGAAGGGCAGATGAATTGATGAGAGATGAAAGATGATATAGATGAACATTCGCATCTATGGACTTAGTGCCAAATAGATAAACCCTGACAACTATGGACTTAGTGCCTTACATATGAACGTTGGTAGCTTTCAATTTAGTGCCATATAAATGGATATTAATAGTTATGGACTTAGTGCGTAACATATAACAACGGCAGCTATAGACTTAGTGTATGTTAGATATGATGGGTTTTGAGCATTCTAACACTTCCTAAGTGTACATGCAACCCTAATAACCTTGAATCTATGTTTTCACTATATACATGCAAATTTCTTTTCAAGGTTATTTCCTAACTAGCATGGAACGGGGATTACATAAAATATAAACTAGTAGAAATACATACCTTGTTATTGTTGCTTGGATTCCTTCAAGACTTTGTGAGCCTAGCACCCCAAATGTTGTGCCTCAAATGCTTCACACAACTCCACAAAACTTGGAATAACTTGAGAGAATACTTCTTACACTTCAAAATCGGCTATGCCCTCACAAGAATACTCTCTAGTGTCCGATTTTCTTAGCCATGGGTCCCTTTAAAGTGGTGTCACAATTAGGGTTTCATCATGAAGACTCATAATTGTCATGACTCTTCCATTCTCATGACCCATGGGTTTGTAACTCCCATGGACTATCCATGGAGCTCCAAATGGTTATATCCATAACCCATAAACCATGGATCATTTAATCCACCATAAAAGTTTAGATGATTTTCATAATCAACCCCACATATTTAATTAGTTTCAACTTGATCACCAAATTAATACTAGATTAATACTTGATCCATACTAATTAAATAATACTATTAATAATATATTAGAACTTATAATATATTAATAATCATAAGTGCCTTATTCTCTCATCTAGTCTATCCAAGTATTGCAATGCCATGCAACCCAAATGGACCATGCCGGGTCGGGTCAAGTACATACCAAATAAAGTTATGGACTTAGACACTATATCCAACAGTCTCCCACTTGGATAAGTTTAATAACTATATTTACATATATGACTTCAAAATCCAACTAGCAATCGTAGCTCATTCAAAGTCTCTCGGAACTGAGATGATGATGATACGCCATTCAAGATAAGTGATCATATAATCCTCTGTTCTCATGATATCAGCCGGACAAACACATGGAACATGGTCTTACTTATTGTCCAACATTTGTTTCTCAATCTCTGATTTGTTTCGACATAGAACTAAATTAAACACATCAATTAGGTTCTGACCGGGCCCGGTACATAGGTCAAAAGCAAATCATCGAGGGGCCCAGATATCGCTTCTATTTCTAGAAGGAACAGATAAACTTCAACTGATATGCTTGTACTAACTACTTGTTGAATTATTCACAAAGGCACGTTTTATAACATCGAGTTACCAATGCATTTTCGTACAATCAATGAATAACCAACTTATATTCAACAACTCATATCTCTAGGTTTGAAGATTTATATGATATTACTGTTTAACGATCACTCGAGATAAATTCCATGAAGTGATGCAAGTGAGCATGGGTTGAATCCAATACTCGGCCCTTATGAGTACTCATGAATGTTGTAGCAACCATTGCGTTGTCTAAAGCAGTTTAGACAAATCATACAAGCCAAATTCATGACAGTCTTAAATCAATACTTACTTCCAAAGTTTGACTGACTATGGATGGTTTGAATAATAACATAATTATTCTGGAAGTAAAAACATGCAAAGTTGAAACATAGTAAACAATCAACACAAGATAGTAACACCTTACTCATAAATAAATAATAACTTTTATTTATCATCAAATGTCAATTACATTTTACAAGTTTCAGGAATCTAATTATTGAAACTAATATCATCCTTCAGCCCAATGCGCCTCGCATGCTGTAAATGCCTAACCCTGCTCAGTCCCTTCGTGAGGGGATCTGTCGGGTTCTCATCTGATGATACCCTCTTTGCCACGAGGAGTCCTTCTTCTATTGTATGTCTGATGAAATGGTATTTTCTGTCAATGTGCCTAGATCTCCCATGATCTCTTGGTTCTTTAGCCAAAGCAACCGCACTTTTACTGTCACAGAAAATTTCCATTGGCTCCTTTATAGCTGGTACAACTCCAAGGTCTCCGATGAAGTTCTTTAGCCATATCGCCTCTTTTGCTGCATCGCTTGCTGCTATGTACTCTGATTCACAAGTTGAATCAGCTACTGTCTCCTGCTTGGAACTTTTCCAAGTAATTGCTCCTTCATTTAGGATAAAGACCCAGCCTGACTGAGAGCAGAAATTATCCCTATCAGTTTGAAAGCTAGCATCACTATACCCTTCCACTCTCAAGTCATCACTGCCTCTGAGGGTAAGGACCCAATCCTTAGTTCTCCGCATATACTTGAGAATGTTCTTTACTGTTGTCCAGTGTACCTTGCTAGGGTTCCCTTGATATCTACTGGCCATGCTCAAAGAAAAGGCCACATCAGGGCGAGTACAAGTCATAGCATACATGATCGAGCCCACAACGGAAGCATATGGTATCTGACTCATCTTAGCTATCTCATCCTTTGTACTCGGACTCTGAGTCTTACTTAACTTGGCATTACTCTGGATTGGTAATTATCCTTTCTTGGAATCTTGCATATTGAACCTCCTCAATACCTTATCCACATGAGAACTTTGACTAAGTCCAATTAGTCTCTTACTCCTATCTCTCAATATTCTTATCCCTAGGATATAGGCAGCTTCCTCAAGGTCTTTCATAGTGAAACATTTCCCAAGCCAGGACTTAACCTCCTACACAGTTGGGACGTCGTTTCCTATGAGAAGTATGTCAACCACATAGAACACCAAGAAGCTAACTATGCTCCCACTAGCCCTAACATACACACAAGACTCATCCTCACTCCAAGAAAAGCTAAACTCTTTGACTTTCTCATCAAAGCAAAGATTCCATCTGCGAGATGCTTTTTCAATCCATAAATGGATTTCTCAAGCTTACACACTTTATTAAGATATTTTGGATCGACAAAACCCTCTACCTGAGCCATGTAAACATCCTCAGCCAACTTCCCATTAAGGAAAGTGGTCTTGACATCCATTTGCCATATTTCATAATCATGAAATGCAGCTATGGCTAACAACACTCTAATAGACTTAATCTTAGCTACTGGTGAGAAGGTCCCATTATAGTCAACTACCGGAGTTTGAGTAAAGCCCTTCGCAACCAGTCGCGCTTTATAAGTGTGTACTTTCCCATCCATGTCAGTCTTCTTCTTGAAGATCCATTTGCACCCAACTGTCTTACGACCTGGTACATTGTCAACCACGTTCCAAACTCGATTGTCATACATGGACTGAATCTCGCTGTTCATAGCCTCCTTCCATTTCGCAGACTCAGGGCCTACCATGGCTTCCTTATAATTATTAGGTTCATCCAAATCTATCAATGTACTATCACTGATAAATGTATCACCTTCAGTGGTGATGTGATAACCATAATAAAATTCAGGTGTGTTCCTCACCCTAGTGGAACGTCTTGGAGGTACAGACTCATCTATCGGCTCAACAAGAGTTTCCTGCTCAGGTTAGACGGTAGTGTTTGAGGTTCCTTCACCACTTGACTCTTGAAGTTCTTCAAGGTCAATTTGCCTCCTACTGTCCCCTTGGCTTATGAATTGTCTCTCATGAAAGACTCCTCTCCTTGCTACAAAAACCACATTATCACTGGGTCTGTAGAAGAGGTAACCAAAGGATCTCTGTGGGTAGCTGATGAAAATACACCTCTCGCTTTGGGGTTCAAGCTTGTCATGAGTCTCACGCCTCACGAAATCTTCACAACCCCAAATCTTGATATGATACAAATTAAGAACTTTCCCAGTCCACATCTAGTGAGGTGTTTTGGCAGCCTTTTTAGTAGGGACTAGATTAAGGATATGGGCAACAGTCTCTAAGTCATACCCCCAGAAAGAGATTAATAACGAAGCTCGACTCATCATGGAACGAACCATATCCAACAAGGTTCGATTGCGCCTCTCAGCCACACCATTCAACTGTAGTGTCCTGGGAGGTGTCAATTGTGAGTCAATCCCACATTCCTTAAGATAGTCAAGGAACTCAATGCTAAGATACTCTCCTCCCCGATCGGATAAGAGCATCTTAATGTTCTTGCCCAATTGATTCTCAACTTCCTGCTTAAACTCTTTGAACTTTTCAAAGGTTTCTAACTTATGCATGATTAAGTAAATATATCCATATCTATTGTAATCATCAGTAAAAGTCACATAATAGCGATTAGCATCCCTTGTAGCAACTCTGAAGGGCCCACACACATCCGTGTGTAAAAGGTCTAACAAAACTTCACCCCTATCATAAGTACCTGTGAAGGGTGATTTTGTCATTTTTCCAAGTAAACAAGACTCGCAACTATCATCTGACTTGAGGTCAAATGATTCCAAGACTCCAGCCTTTTGGAGTTTTCCTATGCGCTTCTTGTTGACATGTCTAAGACGACAATGCCACAAGGATGCTTTATCCAAGCTATCTGAAGAATCAATATACAACACATTATTTCCTAAATTGTCTACAACATTCATAGCTTCATATACACCATCAAAAGGTATTGCTTTAAAGTAAAATACATCGTTGTAATAAACATTAATAGCACCATTTTTATTATCAAATGAAAATGAAAAACCTTGTTTGTACAAGCCATGAAAAGAAATAAGATTTCTCGCCATTTCGGGCGAGTAACAACATTTATTCAAATCTAACATTAACCTATTATTAAGCAATAAAGAATAAACTCCTATCTTGGTAACAGGTGGTGCTTTCCTGTTGCGGGCTGACTAAGTTTATCTTCCCGTGCTCCACTTGCTCACTTCTTCTTAGTTCCTGCAAATCAGTACAAATATGAATACCACAACCTGTATAAAGCACCCAAGAATTAGCATTAGATGAGTTGTTTGTCACACCCCCAAACCAGAACGGCGGAATCGTTCGGGGGCGGAGGACGTCATATTCAGTATCATAACAGTTCATAGAAAGGAAAGTACACACCACCATAATATAAATATGTTTGAAAAGTTTACATGATTGTAGATGTTACATGTTTGCAAAAGAAATCAAATATAAAATGGTGATCCAAAATATGTTACTAACGCCAGTGCGTTAGTCTTCAGAAGTAGTTGCTACCTGGCTAGCGGTTTCCTGTGAATACAAGTTATTTCAAAGAAAAAGTGTCAACATTTAAGTTGGTGAGTTCATAAGTGGTGTTTTGAGAAGATGTATGCCATTCGAAAGTGTTTGCATGTTTTCTAGAAAAACCCTTATTTTCCTATAAAAGTATGAAATGCATATGAATATTTGCGATTTAAATTGCAACTAATTGTACCGAGAAAATCCCTTATTTTCCTATTAGTTGTTTGTTTTGTATACAGGAAAACCCTTATTTTCCTGACATAACTGGCAGTCTTTAAGACCGAAAATCGCAAGCAGGCGACGTGCTTGTAAGTCGTGTCATAGTTTTACATAGTAAAGCTATACGAAAATCGCACTTATTAGATGGAGAATAGTTTTAATGACTACTTGTTCATAAAAGCATAATACCATAATAATTGTATATCCGATGAGTTTTATAACCATACTAAACATAATATGCCTGTAGCGACGTTCTTCAGGCGTCGTAGCGTTATGACAACTGTCACCCCAAAAGACGGACTGTAGCTAACAGTCAGGGCGCGGGATCATGACTTCCTGTATAGATCTATACACATTTGACACGTTCTCCGAACGGGAGACTCTGGTTATAGACAGGACTTGTAGCATTATTTTCTAATAAAGAAAGTAACGTTTGAAGATATACACGACTCATGGATTCTCAACTAAGTCTGTAATAAGGTAGTAGTTTGTATGCAAAGTTTAACCTCTTTCACAATGTTTGACAAGCATAAATCATAAGTTCTTTTAAATGCATAAAATGACTTAGTGAAGAATGTTACCCTTGATATGATGTGTTTGTATGTAAACGTATAAATAAAACATATTTCTATTTATAAACATATTATATCCCAAGAGGGTAAAGCTGTGTTGTGAGGGGTTTTGTATCATAATAACTTCACAAGATAGTTAAAACAACAGTATGAAAAGTATATCAAAAGGTTAATGTTTCACACGATTTTAGTCATGTGTTAACTTGTATTCCTCCCCAAAAAGAGTATAAAACATTTAAATGTATTTAAAGAGTGTTCGAAGGGGATATGAACTCACTTGATAGTTTGAAGATTGCGAGATGGAAAACCGAGCAGAGTTTCGTCTCGGGAAACTGATTTTTCTCGGGAATCTCGGGAGTAGAGTCGACCCTCGGGATTTGAGCAAAAAGACCAGAGCTTCGGGTTTGATCGGACACGTAAAACGAGGCAAGGCTGTGAGAGAGAGAGAAGAAATGAGCCCTTTTCTTGGAAACCCTCGCATCCTATTTATAGCAAGGCTGGTCTGCCTCGGTACGCGGGGCGTACGCTCGTACGCGCTGCGTACGCGTACGTCATGCATGACCGAAGCCTCGACTGCCTCGGTTCGGATGGGACGGGTTGTTGGGTTCTCGGGTCGGATGGGACGGGTTGCTGGGGAGGTGGGTCGGATGGGACGCCGGGTCGGATGGGACGTCGGATCGGACGGGTCGGACGGGTCGGATTCCTCGGATATGGCGACGTGGATGATACGAGGCCAATCCTCTCGGTTACGCGGGGCGTACAGGAGTACGCAGCGCGTACTTCGGAGAAGGACGCTGACTCCCCTTCGGATAATATCCGAATTTTGAATTAAATAAATAATTAATTTATTTAATAAACTTCAAAAATCCATATCTTCTTCATACGAACTCCGTTTTCGATGGTCTTTATATCCACGCGTAGGTGAGACTACGATCTACAACTTTCGTTTAGACTCCGTTGGCAAATTCCAAAATTATTTTTTTATTATTTATTTTATAACTAATCGTTTTTAAGGAATTTCTTTGAAAAATCATAACTTCCTCATGCGAAGTCAGATTTGGACGTTCTTTTTGTGTACGCTCACGGTTTATTGTTATCTATGACTTTCATTTAGATACCTAAGGCTAAATGTTATCGTATTGAAACTTTGCATTTTTCGTTTGATCGGTGTTGTCGGTTTTGACAGAAATCTTAGAATGGTCATAGCTTCTTCGCCATAACTCAGATTTTAGTGTTCTTTATATATTTGGAACCTTTAAGACGATATCTACTACATAGCGTACTCCAAATCAGAGCTTTTGAATAATTCATTTATCGATGATATTCCCATTACATTCAAAAGGGGTTACAAGACTCGGTTTATAATGCCTGGAAATAACGGGTTGTTACATCATCCCCCCGTTAGAGGGAATTTCGTCCCGAAATTTAATACAAGGTAAGAGTTTTAGGGGCTGAGGAAGAGATGCGGATACTTTTGTAGCATTTGGTCTTCCCGTTCCCATGTGAATTCGGGTCCTCTCTTAGCATTCCATCGAACTTTTACTATTGGAATGCGACTCTGCTTGGTCCTTTTAACTTCCCTATCCATGATCTCGACGGGTTCTTCCACAAAGTTAAGATTTTCGTTTAACGCGATTTCATCGAGTGGAATTACAAGTGTTTCGTCGGACAAACACTTTTTCAGGTTCGACACGTGGAACACTGGATGCACTTTGTTAAGCTCGATTGGAAGTTGGAGTTTGTAAGCTACTGGACCAACTCTCGAAATGATTTCGAAGGGTCCAATGTACCTGGGATTTAGCTTTCCACGCTTCCCAAAGCGTATCACGCCTTTCGAGGGTGAGACCTTCAGTAGCACACGATCGCCAATCTGGAATTCCAAGGGTTTACGTCTCCTGTCGGCATAGCTCTTTTGCCTATCCCTTGAGGACTTCAGTCGTTCTCGTATTTGCACGATCTTTTCGGTAGTTTCTCTGATGATCTCTGGACCAGTAAGGGTGCTTTTAGTGACTAGACCTTTTGCCAATTGAGTGTCGCCCACTTCCGTCCAGCACAGGGGTGATCTGCACTTACGGTCGTAAAGGGCTTCGAATGGAGCGGTCTTGATACTAGTATGATAACTATTGTTATAAGAGAACTCGACCAAAGGCAAGTGAATATCCCATGCCTTGCCAAAGTCGATTACACATGCTCGCAACATGTCTTCCAAGGTTTGGATCGTCCTCTCACTCTGTCCGCCAGTTTGAGGGTGGTATGCTGTACTCATGTCCAACCTTGTTCCCATGGATTTTTGCAATGATTGCCAAAATCTGGAAGTGAACCTGCTGTCTCTATCTGAGATGATGGACATTGGTACTCCATGAAGTCGTACGATCTCCCGGATGTAGGTTCTTGATAGTTTTTCCATCCTATCGGTTTCCTTGATAGGTAAGAAATGGGCTGACTTGGTTAATCTGTCGACGATTACCCAAATAGTATCTTGGCCACTCTGAGTTTTGGGCAGTTTGGTTATGAAGTCCATGGAAATCTGCTCCCATTTCCACTCGGGTATTTCAGGTTGTTGGAGTAGGCCTGAGGGTTTTTGGTGTTCTATCTTTATTTTGGCGCAAGTTAAACACTTGCTCACATACGTAGCGATCTCCGCTTTCATGTTTGGCCACCAGTAGAGTTGCTTGAGATCTAGATACATCTTGTCTGACCCTGGGTGTACGGAGTATGGGGTCCTGTGTGCCTCGCTCATAACTACCTCTCTGAATCCCCCAAACTTTGGTGTCCAGATCCGGTTCATGAGGTAGCGTGCTCCGTCACTCTTGATTTCTAAGTTCTTGTCCATTCCCCTAAGGGCCTCACCTGCCACGTTTTCGGGTTTCAAGGCCTCTAATTGAGCTTCCTTGACTTGCGTTGATAGGTGCGAATGAATCGACATAGCTAATGACTTCACTCCCCGGCCTGAGTACTCCTTTCGACTAAGGGCATCGGCTACGACGTTTGCCTTTCCCGGATGATAGCGAATATTGCATTCGTAATCACTGAGTAGCTCGACCCATCGCCGTTGTCTCATGTTGAGCTCCTTCTGATCGAAAATGTGTTGTAAGCTCTTGTGGTCGGTAAAGATAGTGCTCTTCGTTCCATACAAGTAATGTCTCCAGATCTTCAGAGCAAACACTACTGCTCCTAGCTCAAGATCGTGGGTCGTGTAGTTAACCTCATGTGTTTTCAACTGTCTCGAGGCGTAGGCGATGACCTTACCTCGCTGCATCAGAACACATCCGAGTCCTTGGTTTGATGCATCGCAATAAACTACGAAGTCTTCTATTCCTTCGGGAAGAGATAGTATTAGTGCGGTGCACAAGGCTCGTTTGAGCGTTTGGAACGCTCTTTCTTGTTTCTCTTCCCAGTCAAAGGCCACACCTTTCTGGGTTAGGGTTGTAAGAGGCTTCGCTATTCGTGAGAAGTTCTGAATGAACCTGCGGTAGTAGCCAGCGAGACCTAGAAATTGACGAATTTCTGTAGGAGTCTTCGGTGCTGACCAGTTCTCAATGGCCTTAATTTTGGATGGGTCCACGTGGATTCCCTCTTCGCTTACCATGTGTCCTAAGAATTCGACTCTTCGGATCCAAAATTCACATTTCGAGAACTTCGCATAAAGTTTCTCTTTTCTTAACGTCCCTAGAACTTGTCGCAGATGATCGCCATGTTCTTTCTTACTTCGGGAGTAGATCAGGATGTCGTCAATGAAAACGATGACGAACTGATCCAAGTAAGGTCGGCATACTCTATTCATCAGATCCATGAAGACTGCGGGCGCATTGGTCAATCCGAATGGCATCACCACGAACTCGTAATGTCCGTAACGAGTTCGGAAGGCGGTCTTCGGCACATCCTCCTCTAGCACTAGTAACTGGTGATACCCGGATCTCAGATCAATCTTAGAAAAATAGTTCGCCCCTTGCAGTTGGTCGAATAAATCATCTATGCGTGGTAGAGGATAACGATTCTTGACCGTCAGTTTGTTGAGTTCTCTGTAGTCGATGCACATCCTGAACGATCCATCTTTCTTTTTCACAAACAACACGGGTGCTCCCCAAGGTGAGAAGCTCGGTCTGATGAATCCTTTTCCCAGTAGTTCATTCAGTTGACTGGATAGCTCCTGCATCTCTGCCGGGGCTAATCGATAGGGTGCTTTGGCTATTGGGGTAGCTCCGGGAATCAGATCGATTCTGAATTCGACTTGTCTTACGGGTGGTATCCCTGGAAGGTCCTCGGGAAACACATCGGGAAAATCGCATACGTCGGGCACATCCTTGATGTTCCGGACTTCGCGTTTCACGTCTACAACATGTGCAAGAAATGCGTGACACTCCTTTCGTAAGTGCTTCTGAGCTTGGATACTTGAGATGATTCTAAGAGTGGTACTAGGTTTGTCGCCCAAGACAAGGAAGGTTTCGCCGGTTGGCAGATTAAGGCGAACGGCCTTATCGTAACATAGAATGTCCGCACGATGTGAAATCAGCCAATCCATGCCAATGATGACATCGAAACTCTTAATCGAGACTGGCATGAGGTTGATTTGAAAGGGATTATCGTTTAGAGTTAGGGTGCAGTTTAAGTATATCTCTTTAGTGCCTTCGGTTTTCCCGTTGGCCATTTCTACTATGAACGGTTCACTTAATGATTGTGGTATTGGTTTTAGCATGCTTTTAAAGTCGTGACTCACAAAACTCCTTTCCGCTCCACTATCAAACAAAATGCATGCATACGAGTTATCGAGAAGAAACGTACCCGTAACAACAGTAGGGTCCGCAATGGCTTCATCTTGTCCCATTGCGAAAACTCGGCCCCTTCCGCCGGTATTCCTGTTGTTTGCCTTCGGGCAGTCCTTGCGATAGTGCCCTGTGCTCCCGCACTCAAAGCAAGCGCGGCTTACTCCGGTATTAGCAGTGGGGGCGGATTGTTGGGTTGGCTCCTTGCAATAGCGGGCTGTATGACCCTTCATATTGCACCTGGTGCATTGAAAGCCATGACAGTGACCGCGGTGGTGGAAGTTGCACTGGTTACATTTCGGTAGCTTTCCATTGTATGAACTTGTGGGGGCAGAGTTGGTAGGTACAGTAATAGCGTGGGTCGCTATCACTTGTTGTTTCTTGGGGTTCTCCTGGAGGGTTTGTCCCCTCCTCTTGTTCCAAGGCCTACTCTGTCCCTGAGCCTCCCTAGGTGGATTTGCGGCTGTTGTGATGGTACTCTGTTTCGCTCCGTGATCGATGAGTCGTTGCGCCAGGTGTTTAGCGCTGTTGTAGGTGATAGGGTTGGAGGCTAGGACATGCCCTTGAATCTGGGGTGACAACCCCCAAATGTACCTTTCGACCTTCTTTGATTCTGGGTTGACCATGGTAGGGCACAAAGCAGCGAGATCGTTGAACCTAGATGTGTAAGCGACTAGGTCAGATCCGACCATTTTCAAATTCCAGAGCTCCTACTCAAGCTTTTGCACTTCACCCCTTGGGCAGTATTCTTCCAGTAGTAGTACCTTCAGTTCTTCCCAACTCATGGCGTTAGCGACAGTGAGCGTCACTGAGTTCACAGGGCTTTTCCACCAAGTGAGGGCTCGATCTATGAAGGTGCAAGCAGCGAACTTAACCTTGCTTGTTTCTTGGCACGAGCAGATCTCGAAGACCATTTCGGTCTTTTCGAACCATTGCATTAGTGCAATGACTCCGCCACTGCCATTAAAAGTCTTTGGCTTCGAGTTGGAGAACTCCTTGTAGGTACACTCTCTAACATGGCCCTGGCCGGTGCCACGATTGGGATGATTCGTGCTGCTTCCTGTACCTCCATTGGCATTGGAGTTTATTTGAGAGAGGGCTGCTGCTACTGCTGCTGTGATAGCAGCCTGGACCATTGCCGGATCATAAGTTAGTGGTGGAGGTGGTGGTGGGGTTGCGTTGGTACGTGCTGATCTACGAGGAGGCATTGCTCTGTCAAAAGGAAAAAAAATGAGATATTATGAGTTTTGGTGGTTGTGAGTTGAATGATATAGAGTTAACTGCCTTAAATAGATTAAAAATTTGGTTTAATCAACAATGGGTTTTAATAACGTTTGAATGGATGCACTTATGAGTTGAACGGAATACACATATTTAAAACCAGAAAAGGGGGGTATGCCCTATATATATAAAACATATAGTTGTGTTACATCCGAGTTTAGACAAAACTTTTTGACCTATCTAAAGGTCTCCGATTACAGAAAGTTTTAACGAAAAGAACATTCTTATCCGAAGTCCTAATTTATAACAAAATTTGAAATCCTGGCAAGCACTATTTGCGACGTAGGTTGCGCTTGGAGCTTGACTCCGCATCTGACTGCTTCGATTCCATTAGGCGCCGATCAAAAGCGGCTTGTTGCTCCCTTAACTCGGCTAGGGCTGCAATTATCTGTGCCTGAAATGCCTCAGACTGGAATTGAACATTATCTTGTATCTTGTCCAGCCTACGGATATCAGAAGTGTGAACCTGCACTTCCACGTTGATATCCCGGAGTCGGCTTGCTTGTACTCCGGACTGATAGGACTGATTGGCTAACTTACCCACCATTATCGGGAGTGCTCGATCAGCCGAACTGCCACCGCGGACATCATAGAAGTCCCGACACATGCCGTAGGGAGGGCGTATGCCTTGTTGTTGGCTCCAATGATGTAGGTGACTTCCTCAGACGGGAGTGGGTCCTTGGAAGTTCCTCACATGGACAGGAGGTTGAATGGGTGGTGGATCGATCACTTCAGGCTCTGAGTCAGTACCGGAGTCATCACCCAATTCTATGGGTTCCTCATCCTCTTCTGGATCATCTTCGATCCATCCTCCGTTGCCTTGGTTGGGAAAGTAGGGGTCATTGGGGTGGTGAAATCCAGCCATTTGACTGTACGAGAAATAGGGTCATAAGAATTGAATAAAGTCGGAACATGCAAAAAATGTAAATTAGTTTAAATAGCAATTACTCCTATAGTATTTAAATTATTGTGTTTGATTCTAATAACGGTTTGGTAAGTTTTTAAAATTTGTTGTCCACTGCAGACACCCCTCGGCACACGTTAGTCGGCTCTCGGAAAAATATAGTTGATCAGGCTATATCCTTCCCAGTTCCGATTACGTGTCCCAAGGCGTACCTGTACTGCACAACTTATTAATAATACTTCTAATATGGTACGATGTGGAACTGTTATTTATTACTAAATGAATGCATGCTTACTTTACAAAAACTAAATAGATTTAATTTCAAAAGTATGACTCTTTTCAGAGTGTTTTTGCCCAGTTGAGTTTATAGTTGTATATAAAAAATAATGGTTTTGATATACTTAATTCACTATAAACGATGCTCTGATACCAATCTGTCACACCCCCAAACCAGAACGGCGGAATCGTTCGGGGGCGGAGGACGTCATATTCAGTATCATAACAGTTCATAGAAAGGAAAGTACACACCACCATAATATAAATATGTTTGAAAAGTTTACATGATTGTAGATGTTACATGTTTGCAAAAGAAATCAAATATAAAATGGTGATCCAAAATATGTTACTAACGCCAGTGCGTTAGTCTTCAGAAGTAGTTGCTACCTGGCTAGCGGTTTCCTGTGAATACAAGTTATTTCAAAGAAAAAGTGTCAACATTTAAGTTGGTGAGTTCATAAGTGGTGTTTTGAGAAGATGTATGCCATTCGAAAGTGTTTGCATGTTTTCTAGAAAAACCCTTATTTTCCTATAAAAGTATGAAATGCATATGAATATTTGCGATTTAAATTGCAACTAATTGTACCGAGAAAATCCCTTATTTTCCTATTAGTTGTTTGTTTTGTATACAGGAAAACCCTTATTTTCCTGACATAACTGGCAGTCTTTAAGACCGAAAATCGCAAGCAGGCGACGTGCTTGTAAGTCGTGTCATAGTTTTACATAGTAAAGCTATACGAAAATCGCACTTATTAGATGGAGAATAGTTTTAATGACTACTTGTTCATAAAAGCATAATACCATAATAATTGTATATCCGATGAGTTTTATAACCATACTAAACATAATATGCCTGTAGCGACGTTCTTCAGGCGTCGTAGCGTTATGACAACTGTCACCCCAAAAGACGGACTGTAGCTAACAGTCAGGGCGCGGGATCATGACTTCCCGTATAGATCTATACACATTTGACACGTTCTCCGAACGGGAGACTCTGGTTATAGACAGGACTTGTAGCATTATTTTCTAATAAAGAAAGTAACGTTTGAAGATATACACGACTCATGGATTCTCAACTAAGTCTGTAATAAGGTAGTAGTTTGTATGCAAAGTTTAACCTCTTTCACAATGTTTGACAAGCATAAATCATAAGTTCTTTTAAATGCATAAAATGACTTAGTGAAGAATGTTACCCTTGATATGATGTGTTTGTATGTAAACGTATAAATAAAACATATTTCTATTTATAAACATATTATATCCCAAGAGGGTAAAGCTGTGTTGTGAGGGGTTTTGTATCATAATAACTTCACAAGATAGTTAAAACAACAGTATGAAAAGTATATCAAAAGGTTAATGTTTCACACGATTTTAGTCATGTGTTAACTTGTATTCCTCCCCAAAAAGAGTATAAAACATTTAAATGTATTTAAAGAGTGTTCGAAGGGGATATGAACTCACTTGATAGTTTGAAGATTGCGAGATGGAAAACCGAGCAGAGTTTCGTCTCGGGAAACTGATTTTTCTCGGGAATCTCGGGAGTAGAGTCGACCCTCGGGATTTGAGCAAAAAGACCAGAGCTTCGGGTTTGATCGGACACGTAAAACGAGGCAAGGCTGTGAGAGAGAGAGAAGAAATGAGCCCTTTTCTTGGAAACCCTCGCATCCTATTTATAGCAAGGCTGGTCTGCCTCGGTACGCGGGGCGTACGCTCGTACGCGCTGCGTACGCGTACGTCATGCATGACCGAAGCCTCGACTGCCTCGGTTCGGATGGGACGGGTTGTTGGGTTCTCGGGTCGGATGGGACGGGTTGCTGGGGAGGTGGGTCGGATGGGACGCCGGGTCGGATGGGACGTCGGATCGGACGGGTCGGACGGGTCGGATTCCTCGGATATGGCGACGTGGACGATACGAGGCCAATCCTCTCGGTTACGCGGGGCGTACAGGAGTACGCAGCGCGTACTTCGGAGAAGGACGCTGACTCCCCTTCGGATAATATCCGAATTTTGAATTAAATAAATAATTAATTTATTTAATAAACTTCAAAAATCCATATCTTCTTCATACGAACTCCGTTTTCGATGGTCTTTATATCCACGCGTAGGTGAGACTACGATCTACAACTTTCGTTTAGACTCCGTTGGCAAATTCCAAAATTATTTTTTTATTATTTATTTTATAACTAATCGTTTTTAAGGAATTTCTTTGAAAAATCATAACTTCCTCATGCGAAGTCAGATTTGGACGTTCTTTTTGTGTACGCTCACGGTTTATTGTTATCTATGACTTTCATTTAGATACCTAAGGCTAAATGTTATCGTATTGAAACTTTGCATTTTTCGTTTGATCCGTGTTGTCGGTTTTGACAGAAATCTTAGAATGGTCATAGCTTCTTCGCCATAACTCAGATTTTAGTGTTCTTTATATATTTGGAACCTTTAAGACGATATCTACTACATAGCATACTCCAAATCAGAGCTTTTGAATAATTCATTTATCGATGATATTCCCATTACATTCAAAAGGGGTTACAAGACTCGGTTTATAATGCCTGGAAATAACGGGTTGTTACATTGTTAGACAATATTATGTAAATATCTGCATGGGTGGGTTTAACCTTCCCCTTCTTTACATCTTGCAGATATTTGGAGCAGCTTCGCTTGAGTGTCCCTTATCCTGGCAATAGAAGCATTGTGCTTCCTTTGGGTTTGAAGAAGGAGTAATGGGACCTTTCTTTGTCCCACTTGAAGAGGAACCATCAAGAATCTTACCCTCGGTACCCTTCGAAGGGCTTTTCCTCTTCTTACCCTTTCCCTGCCCAATAGCCAGAACAGGGGCTGTTGAAGGAGTAGAAGTGGCAACCGCTTTACCCTTAAGGCCATTTTCAGCTGTCCTTAAGAGTCCTTGAAGCTTGATAAGTGTGACTTCCTCCTTGTTCATATGATAAGTCATACGAAACTGATCATAACTTGGAGGTAAGGAATGGAGAATGATATCAATCACCATTTCCTCAGGGAAGTCAACATTTAGCTTCAGCAACCGGTCCACGAACCTTTGCATCTTCTGCAAGTGAGCAGTGATGGGTTCACCATCCTTCATCCTTGTGGTAATCATGGAGGAAATGATTTCATACCTCTCTTGACACGCACTCTGATGTTACCTTTCCATCAGATCCTGGTGCATCTCATAGGGGTAGAAATCTTCATCAGACTTTTGGAGTTCCGGAGTCATTGTGGCCATCATGATGCAGGACACCTTGGTGGCATCCTTCTCATGTGCAGTGAACTTTGCAAACTCTTCAGGAGTATTAGTGGCTTCATTAACAACCTTAAGCTCCCTGTCAAGGACATATTCTTTGTCCTTATAGCGGGTAATCATTCTGATGTTTCTGATCCACTCGTTAAAGTTGGATCCATCAAAAATGGTTTTCCCGCACAAGTTATTAGGAAAAAGGAGCCTGTAGGGTTTGAGCCAGCAGCGTTATTGGAAGAAATTTTAAAGAAAGATAAGTTTCATTAGATTAAGAATCCTTAATAAGTCACCCAAATGAAATATTAAGGCTAGGATCCAACAAACTATTTATAGGTGGAAGAGGGATGTCGTAATCCACACTATAAAATATTTGAAGGTAGGTAAATGACGATTTACCAATTTCCACCATAAGAACGAAATATTTTATTATTAGGTTTTATTGGTTTTTAAACTCCTAGATCTTTTGAGATACATTGAACTTTTCAATGGCATGTTTGAATCTCGATTGTGCCCTCTCAAGTTTGTGACTGGGATGTTGAGGATTACAAACAAGGTGTGAATATCCATACAAATTGACTTGGTACCCTCAACAATATTACCTAATCGATGTGTTGGTTAACCACACACGCTCCACCGATCTATAATAAAGTCAAGTTACCCTTTGCCACTCTTACTAGCCCATGTTAGTGTGCCGGTTACCCACACATGCTCCACTAACGACTTGGTAAGGTACAAAATGTAATCTTATGGGCTAGCACCATTTCATATTTTCCTAAAGTAACTAAGATTGGGAATTTATAATATATAGTTACTTTATAATTCATTATACTTTTAATGAGTATTTAAATTCGTATCCTACCCATTCGGCTAACGACCCTCCACCGATCAAGGAAGCGGTGGGTGAGAGTGGACACCCATTAAGTCACCATTTTATAGGCAACAACTTTATACCCCCCTTATAGACCGGCTTCGTGAATGAGGCCTACTAACGGTAAGAATGCCATATTCTTATACATATTTATATAACAAAATTATAATAATAGTATAAGTGTTGATTTTTAAACCTTTTAAAAATCTAAGGTTTAATTTGGAATTAAAGTATTAAAGTGTAAGACTTTTCAAATTCCAAAACTTGAGGGCAAATTTTGAAACTATTCCAAGTCTCTTCAATTTGTAACTTATGAGTTTTAATGGTTCATAAAAAATGAAGACTCTTCATTTTATGAAACCTCTTTAGTTCTTTAATCACAATTTAAAGAAGTGACTTTTGGTTATCCATAACTTGAAGACAAGTTATGGAAACCATCATTGCCATTAAGATCATGAATTAAACACACATGTAGGTTACACATAATTCCTATGATCTTCTAAAAACTCATAAGAACACAAATACATGTCAAGCAATTTCAAGAAATCATATAAACATATACAATACTTGAAAATTGATAAAAGTCATGTAAAATGGGTTAACAAAATCATTATCACTTTGAAAAACAGATTTTACAAGTCCAAAACAGATTGGGATAATGATTTTAATCCATTTCCAGCAACAAAACTAGAAAAAACTACCCAACACACTCCTACTCATCGAGTGCATTATCCTACTCGACGAGTAGGATGAGTTTGTTCATGGACTCGGCGAGTCCTCCCCATGAACTTGGCGAGTCCAGTCGTCAGAGTGCAGAATTTTCGATTTTTAAGCAGTTTTGCATCAAGCATAAAGAAAACAATCCTAGGCTCTGATACCACCGATGGGTTTTGAGTATTCTAACACTTCCTAAGTGTACATGCAACCCTAATAACCTTGAATCTATGTTTTCTCTATATACATGCAAATTTCTTTTCAAGGTTATTTCCTAACTAGCATGGCATGGGGATTACATAAAATATAAAACTAGTAGAAATACATACCTTGTTGTTGCTTGGATTCCTTCAAGACTTTGTGAGCCTAGCACCCCAAATGTTGTGCCTCAAATGCTTCACACAACTCCACAAAACTTGGAATAACTTGAGAGAATATTTCTTACACTTCAAAATCGGCTATGCCCTCACAAGAATACTCTCTAGTGTCCGATTTTCTTAGCCATGGGTCCCTTTAAAGTGGTGTCACAATTAGGGTTTCATCATGAAGACTCATAATTGTCATGACTCTTCCATTCTCATGACCCATGGGTTTGTAACTCCCATGGACTATCCATGGAGCTCCAAATGGTTATATCCATAACCCATAAACCATGGATCATTTAATCCACCATAAAAGTTTAGATGATTGTCATAATCAACCCCACATATTTAATTAGTTTCAACTTGATCACCAAATTAATACTAGATTAATACCAGATCAATACTAATTAAATAATACTATTATTAATATATTAGAACTTATAATATATTAATAATCATAAGTGCCTTATTCTCTCATCTAGTCTATCCAAGTATTGCAATGTCATGCAACCCAAATGGACCATGTCGGGTCGGGTCAAGTACATACCAAATAAAGTTATGGACTTAAACACTATATCCAACAAGATAAACCTTGTCAATGATAGATTTCATGTCTGTTCCTTAGGACAATCCTTAGGAATGAATGAATGCATGATAGATGATTCTTAGGGTAGATCCTTAAGAATAAAGAAGATAATAGGGATAGGAAGTTGGGTTAATTGTTTGATGATTAAACATAATAAATATATTATTATGGGTTGAAAACCCTATGTATTCACCATGTTTCCTAACCTGACCCACTCAGTTTATTTGTATCACAGGTGTTGATACGAAGCTACATTTATGCTTATGTTTCTATATTAACGATGACATCCCAAAGTTTTAATATAAACAAAATACATTTCTTTGAAAATGTTTTGATAATGTATTTATCATGTTTTCTTGGAATAAATTCCACAATATTACTCTTTAAAAATGAATACTCTGATTTTTAAATAAGCATAAATTTTTTTTTAAATGTCTGTGAAATTGGGGATGTCACAGTTGGTATCCGAGCATTTGTTTAAGCGAACTAGGAATAAAGATTTATTTCTAGCCTTAAACTTAGAATGCTAAGCGATGATCATGAGGAGTGTATCTGATATATTTTAGGAAGTACACCTGAATAGACACAAACACTATCTTATTTAATAAAGATGCCTAAATTGCTTTTATGTGCTAAATGAATAATGTTATAACTATAAAGATGCATTATATGCTATTATTTCATCGGATCTATGGTATGTTGCCGACCAGATCTGGAAAATTTATGTGTTCAGATTTCTAAATGTTTAATTACGGTATTAGAACTGGCATGTAATTATCCGAAGTAATAAGGAGGAATACGCGTTTAAACCTTCCACTATCTATATTCTCGTCTCGGTACACCGAATGACTGATTTGGTGTACAAAATGCCATGATAAGGACTTGAAGAACATTGAGAAAATGGAGGAGATAAGAAGGCTTATGATATTGAATGATACCTATCGGAAGATATCGTAAGAGAGGCATCTTGCCTTTAGAATATGTCTAAAAAGACAATACGTCTGGTACGGGAGAAGTACACTTTTGATTGGCAAAAAGAAATAACTTTTGGTATAATCCCTAAGGTTATCCCATCGTATGATGTTTCGACCACCAGCCGAGTTGAAGCCAAATTGTTGTTAAAGATGCGCATGGAAGAAATCCTAGTGAAGTCTAGGGAAATTTTTTTAATTATTTGGACACATTCGTATATGCTAAATGACTATGTGAAATTCTTGTATGGTGAGTTGGAGAACTGCAAGACAATACTTGCGACGAGCAAGAGTAGGTGTGAATGGTAGTAGAGACCTATACTACCAGAAGCACATGACTCACACTTGGATCATGGAAAGTCACAAGGTTACTAAGGCACCAGTCATTGATCCCGTTTTGTTCATGTTTGTTGTTACCATTGTTTCGGTAGTAACTAAAAAATGATTGTTATTCTGACCCTATTGGTAATATCAAATCGAGTCCTACTAAAATGAGTATGTTACGTGGTTCAGAGAACGAAGAATGATATAACATCTGACTTACGCCAGAAGATTGAAGTGAAAGATAATTGAAGTAACGTAATCACCATGATAGTAAGAAACTTGTAGTTAGAAATGCTACATGCTAGAATGTGATTATATCACATAAGAACATGAAGGAATGGATCATCCATTCTAGAATCCGACTAAAAAAGACCCGAGTCTAAGCGTTGCATTATACGACGAGAGGGCATTGGAACATGAACCATCAGTCCATTATGGTAATCAAAGTAAAGAACTTATCTTAAGTTAAGCCTGTTAAGAAGAGGGGGTCTCCAATAAGGATTGAGTTTGTAACTCGAATGTTATAATTGAAAGTCCAACATAGTATGAAGAGTGGGTGCAAGATTGAGCATCGCCAGCAGTTAAGAGTTAGATACTCATTTGGAAGGACATAAGAGTTATATTAATTAACTAGGATGAAAAGATAACATATGAAGTCATTATACAAGCCCCGTTTTGTTGATGATTTCGAGATGTAATCATCCTAAGGGGGAGATAATTGTAACTCCTGTAGATTTGGGCAAGTCAATTTAGAGACACTAAGAACCAGTAATGACTTTTTGATAGAATATTATTTATAATAAATAGTCTTAACCAAGTTATAGTATATGTCTCAAGGGTTCCTTACATATAAAGAACGCTGAAATCCGAGTTATAACGGAGAAGTTATGACCTGTTGAAGTTACGCTACAAAATTGACATGAAGTTGTGTGGCGTAAAAAGTGATTTTGCTATAAAGTACTTTTTAGCCTTAGCAATCTACACAAAAGTTGTAATATACATTAAACCGAGAGCGTACATAAAAAGAATATCCAAATATGACTTCGTATGAGGAAGTTATGATTTTTCTAAGATTTAACATAGTAGTGAACAACCTAGAAATCAAATTTTAGATCAGTCGATTTTTAGCCGACACAATCTAAACGAGAATTGAAGATCTCATTACTAAGTACTCAATGATAAAAAGACAGACGAAAACGGACGTCGGATGACAAAGTTATGAATTTTTAATGGACTTTACTTGTCCAAACCTGTTAATATATAACTTTAAAAAATAACGTCAAAATTAGGCGACAGAATCTAAACGAAAGTTATAGATCACGTCGCCGCCTACACATGCATATAAAGAATGTCAAAAATGAAGCTCGTATGCAAAAGTTACGGATTTTAGAAAATAATTAGCTTTTGGAATAATCTGCGAGTGACACGTCACACGATCCTGACCCTTGCTTCTTCCCTACACCTTGTCACCAGATGGTGACACTTGGCACTCAACTCGATGAGTTGGAGTCTCAGAAGTTGCTGAGCTGGGCCATTTCCCAACCTATAAATAGAGGCGCAAATCTTCTATTTCTTTCACACCTCTCCCATTCTTTCTCTCTCTAACTTCTCTCTAAGCACCTCCCAAGACTTAGTACTTCCCAAGTGCTAACAGGTGATTCCTGGAGCGCTAGAAGGCTCCGAGAAGAAGAGCTTTTGGCTTGGAAGTTCTACCACCGCAGAGCCTGGTTCCTAGCAAAACCTCCTAGCAAGTGAGTTATGCTTACCCTATTTTAAGTATAGCTTATGTTTAAGTTTGTTATCGTTATTATGAACTTATAACCAATATATATATATATATATATATATATATATATATATATATATATATATATATATATATATATTATAAAATATAATATACAAAGTCTTATTATATTATCTTTTAACTACTCGCGGTACGGGAATCTGGTTTGAAGGGCCGCATAGGGTTGTTGGATTTCAGAAGTGCTATAATGCCAAAATGGTTCCACCTTTCGGTGTTTCATGTCTAGCGCCTATCTATACATAGTGGTTGAAAAGTATTGTTCAATTCTTATAAAACAATATCTCTAGTAAATAGTTGCAATAAATATTAGACTAAAACCTAGTGGTAATAATACTAGGTTTCGTCGATGGAAAATAGAATTGTTAGAAGTGAAGTGTTGCCCTAGTTTGGAATCATCACTTTAAGAAGTGAGTGCATAGTTACTTTCATCTTACCCGTAGTTATGAAGTATTTAATATAAATTACATGCTATGTGTGCATATTATCCGTGTTCTTGATATCTATTCTAGATAAAAAAAATATACATGTTTTACTTGGTTTAAACTGTATATGTATTTTATATCTATAAAAAAATTTGGTAAAGAAGGGTAGATGAATTGAGGAGAGATGAAAATTGATATAGATGAACATTGAGATGTATGAACTTAGTGTCAAATAGATAAACCCCGACAGCTATGGACTTAGTGCCCTTACAAATGAACATTGTCAGCTATGGATTTAGTGCCATATAAATGGATATTAGCAGCTATGGACGTAGTGACTAAGAGATAACATTGGTTGATATAGACTTAGGGCATGTTAGATAAACCCTGGCATCGATGGTCTTCGTGCCTATTCCTTAGGACAATCCTTAGGAATGAAGGAATGATTGATAGATGATTCTTAGAGTAGATCCTTAAGAATAAAGAAGATAATAGGGATGGAAAGTTGGGTTAATTATTTGATGATTAAACATAATAAATATATTATTGTGGGTTGAAAACCCTATGTACGCACCAGGTTTCCTAACCTGACCCACTCAGTTTATTTGTATCGCATGTGTCGATACGAAGCTACATTTCCCTAAGAGATTAAAGGAGGTGTAAATCACTAGTGTAGATGAATGTAAGGTTTGTTTATGCTTATGTTTCTGCATTGACGATGACATCCCAAAGTTTTAATATAAACAAAATACATTTCTTCGAAAATGCGTTGATAATGTATTTATCATGTTTTCTGGGAAAACATTCCATGATATTATTTTTTAAAAATAAATACTCTGATTTTTAAATAAGCATAAATAATTTTTTTAAAATGACCATGAAATTGGGGATGTCACAAACTCGTAGGGTACTAGGAAATGGTAACAAAAATCTGCAGTATGAACTTCGGCATGTGATTCTGTGTGCACCAAAATTCATACTGACATCTAAACCACTCATAATGGCACGAGTTCAAGCCCTATTTCGGGAAATAGTAGCTAAGCAAATGGAGTAGGAGAAGTCAC
Source organism: Lactuca sativa (assembly GCF_002870075.4). Lineage (NCBI taxonomy): Eukaryota > Viridiplantae > Streptophyta > Magnoliopsida > Asterales > Asteraceae > Lactuca > Lactuca sativa. The sequence continues at coordinate 280,209,050 of NC_056630.2, forward strand.
TACACTGGTTGTTGAACCAGTGTTAAATGAAGGTGAGTCCGAAAAAGGAAGATATAGTAGGACTGTAGGTCAAGCTAAACTACAAGTGGTTAGGAGGAATAACACGGATAGAGGGACCGATATGAATGAGTGCAAATATAAGGAATTTTTGACTTGCAAGCCATCGAATTTTAAAGGGGAAGAAGATCTGATTGGAGTTACAGATTAGATTTATGAGATGGAGCTAGCCTTCATAACATGTTCTTGTAAGGGCAAGTTGTAGACCACTTATGATGTGCGATAGTTTAAGGGTGCAAATGTTCGTTGGTGGAACACGTTAGGAAGGACCATAAGCCCTAATGAGCCACTACAACATACATAGGTAGATTTCTTGGTACATTTTAAACACCAGTTCTACTCATTCTAAAACATGTTGGAGCTGGAGAACAAATTTCAGAAACAAAAAAGGGCAACATGTCCATTGATGTGTATACCAATACTTTCACAGACAAGATGGAGTTCGCCTTGCATATTGTACCTGACGAGCTTGCAAAAGTCGATAAGTATGCAAAAGGACTACCATGTGTAGAGTCATTTTGTTGTAAAAGTCGAAGTGGCTATGTCTTTCTAATATTCGCATTTTAGTTATTTTACTAAGTCATTTATATGCGAAACCTTAATGTTTAGAATTAGTATATTTTTGTACACTCAGGTTCCCTATAAATAGGGACTAAGGTTAGAACTAGAGGAGAACTTTGACATCTCAAATATCCTTCTGCTTATTTCGTGTAATCAGTTTTTCTCAATACAAGATCTGATTAATATTTACTCTTCGTGTTCTTATTTCATAATGATTCAATTCATAACTGCATTCATAATCTCGATAACAATTCTCTACAATTGGTATCAGAGCATGATTCAAACTGCATCGATCTGATTTTCGTGTTAGAATCATTTGCTTTTTGAGTTACAACTTTACTCAAAATTTTCCGCGCATTTTGGGTTTGAAAATCAAATTTGATCTTCAGATTTGAATTGATTCTGTCTTTGAATTGTTTAGTCGAGTAATCGATCAGTGATTTGTGATCAATTCAATTGATCAAATCTCAATTTCATCAAGTTTTTCAAGCTTTCTGAAAATTTCTGTGTTCATCAATGGCGAACTTCAACATGAATACAATGACTTTCTTCTCTCACTTACTTGGTTCCTCAACCAAAATTCCGATGTTAATTCCAGAATACTATGATCAGTGGGCTTATAGAATGGAATATTACTTAAATGGAATTGATGAAGAACTTTGGAATTGTATCGATGGAACAGTGCAAGCTCCTGCTAATGATCAACTAATTGGTCCATCTGCTGAAGTTGTTGATCAAGAAAAACGGTTGAAGAATAATGAAAAGAGGTGCATGAGGGAACTAAGAGGTGCTCTTCCTCCTGTGGTTTATAACTACATTCGTAGTTGTAAAACAGTAAAGGAGATCTGGAACACTCTAAAAGAGACGTATCAAGGTAGCGAAAAGACAAAGATCAACTCTGTGAAGCAATGTCTAGTTGAACTGAAGGAATTCAGACAAAAGGATACTGAAACTCTTGAAAATTACTATGATCGTCTGAATGAGCTTATGTTTCGCTGCAATAGGTATGGAATCACTAGGTCTCTCATGGAGTTCAATTTAACTTTCATTATGGGTCTTCGCAAGGAATGGCGAAGTGTGAGCATGATGATTAAGAATCAACAGAGTTTTGATACAACTCATTTGAATGATCTCTACAATCAGCTGAAAACACATTAAATTGAAGTTTCAGAAATGTATGAAGAATCAAAACTGAGTATTGGAGGTCCTTTGGCTCTAGTTTCAAAGGTATCTGAAGTTGATGTGAAAGAAAAAGATGATTCAGATAATGAAGGATTTCTGATGAATTCAGATGATGAAGCTGTGGCATTCTACTCAAACAATAGAGTTAAGAAATTTTCAAGAAGCCATTTAATCCAAAAGGAAAGGCTACTGATGCGAAGAGTGGAGTCACAAAAACTGGAGGAGAGGAGAGGAAGAAAATGGAGAAAGCTGAGGAAAAATCAAAAGATGCAAAAGAAATAAAGAAACTGAAGGGTGACTCAGGAATTTACTGTCACTATTGCAATGGTGCGAATCACTTCGTAGCCGATTGCATGTTGCGAACGAAAGAAGAAAAGAAGGAGAAAATTAAAGATGAAGCATACTATTCTGAAAAGATTGAAGAGATACGTGCTAAGAACAAAGGAGTGTCTTTGGTTGCGAAAGGTGAAACTGATGATGAAAAGAGTGGTACGTATCAGATCTGGTCTTCAGGATCTGATGATGAGGAAATGAGGCATCCCACACATGGAGCCATGTTCGCAAGTTTTGAAGATTGCGAAGAGGAAATTTCAGGGAGGTGCTTCGTATCCAAATCCATGGACAAATCACCCATGACCACCAAGGTACGTCTTATACTTGAATCTTTTAATATTCATTTATCTGCTTATGATGCTGAACTCACTTCATTTGATGATACTGTGGCTTATTTTGATTCTGTAATTGTGTCTGCTAGTACTGAAGCTCAAAAATTAAATATGCAACTAGGAGAGAAACGAAGAGAATTAGAAATAAAAAGAAGCAGAGTAGACAAACTTGAATTACAGTTCAAAAATGTAAATTGTGATAGGGATAATCTTACAAATGATGTTAGGTTATTGCTTGCACAAAGGAACATATATTGTAATTCAGCCAAAAGATTGTATGCAAAATTAACTGCTTTACATCATTCTTCGGATATTAGCAAAGAACAACATAGGAAACTTTTACCTTTTCTTGAATATGAACGTGAAAAAGTTGATGTTGTTTCTTATGATTGCGAAAGTACAATTGCTCAATTTGACAAAATACCTGATGATAGATATGCATATGGTATTGTCAAAATTAATGAATTCTTGAATGCTGATGAGTTGGTTGATATTGTCAATGAAAGTTTGACAAAGAGTGAACAAGTGAAAATTCTAAAGAAAACTGAAAATTCAACTCTTGATTCTCAACTCAATTATGTTGATGTCAATGACAATTCAGATAATGTGAGTGAGATTAGTGAAATTGAAGAAGAAGAAGAGGTTGATTGTTCTAAATTGTCAATCATTAATATCACATCTAAGATCAAAGGTAAAGAAATAATACTTGATTCAATAGTTAAGGATGAAACTGATAAATCTTCAACTTCACAACATTGTATCTTAGATAATGTGGAGGTTGAGAGCTAAAAAACTGATGAAAATGAGGAAAACAATGAAGGTGTGAAGGATTCACCTAAGACATCTCCAAGAGTTGTTGTGAATCAAGTGTTTGATAATACAAAAGAATTTGACAAAATTCTAAATAATAAAGGTGCACATTATTTGGAAACCAACACAGTGGTCTATCCAAATTTTAAATGTACAGATGACATCATTTTTCCAAATCAAGTTTTTGTCACAATTGGAAATGTTGAGAACATTAAACCTGAATTCATCAAAATGGTTGAAAATGATAATGAAAAGTCATCAACCGCAGGGTTCTTTTCAAATCAAAATACCGAAGAAAACAATTTAACGAAAATTTTTTATGTTTTTCAAGAGAAAAAGCCATCACAAAAATGGGTGGCTAAAGGTGAAAATTCAAACAAACTTTTTGGAAAAATTGAGAGATCAAAGGCTGAAGTAAAATTAAATTCTCATGAATTTAAATTGATGGTTGGAAATTATTCAACAGAAAATAATGTTTCAAAAAGAAAAGCAAGAAAAGAAATATTCTGGCAAGTTGTGTCTAATGATAAGCCAAAAGTTGAAAACGAACAAATTTTGAAACCAAAATCATCAATCCTTCAAAGAAAAAACAAACAAAAAGATACAAGTTTTCACAGACCAATAAATTCTATTGATAAAATTCCATTTGTTCGCAAATATGACAACAATCGAGCATTTGAGACTTCACAAAAATTTGTGAATAATCAAAAGTTTCGAAATGTTGGAAAATTCACGAATACTTCATCACCTTTGAACAATTCTAACAAAGCTAAAGTGAAATTTTTACCAAAACAACCAAATTTTCCAAATCCCTCAAATTCACAACCAACCAAAGTTTCATACTCAAAAGGAAAATCTGATGTCCATACAATCAATCGTTGGCTTGAAGGAAAAGGCAGAAAATATCAAAGTGCAAAGTTTTCAGAGCAACAAATCAAGAATGCATTTGACAAGTTCACAAATAATTCTTCCACTGGTAGTTCATCATCTCATCATTCGCAAGTTCCAGTTCAAAAATGGAAACCAGTTATCAAAAATGTGAATGTCGTGAAGGATAAGATTACAATCAATGGAAATCCAAAACTATTGAACGACTATATTTCAATATCTAGATCTGATGATGTTGATATAACAGATTTTGTTACAAACAAAGTGAAAATATGGTTTTTAAATTCAAAGAATTTGTTTCATTCTACTAATGATGGACCCAACAAGTCTTGGGTTCCTAAATTTTTCCAATAAATGCAGGTGATTTGTGACGAGCAATATGATACGAAATGGTATATTGATAGTGGTTGCTCTCGTCATATGACTGGAAGAAAGGAAAACTTACGAGATTATAGAAGCTTGGAAAATGCTGGAGTAGTCAAATTTGGGAATAATCACAAGTGTCAAGTGAAAGGCTATAGGAAAGTCACAAATGGAAAATTCACTGTAAACAGAGTTGCTTATGTTGAAGGACTTCAACATAATTTGATAAGTGTGTCACAACTTGTTGTTGGTACTAGAAACCAAGTTGTATTTAATGAAGAAGGAAGTATCATTTCAAATGTGAAATCAAATGAAGTACTTCTCAAATCCAAAAGATATGGTGATATTTTTACACTGGACATCAAACCAATTGTGGGAAAACCTGTTGTATGTTTACTATCAAAAGCATCTAATGATGTCAGCTGGCTTTGGCATCGAAGATTGTCACACTTGAACTTTCACAATATTAACAAACTTGTCATTGAAGATTTAGTTCGAGGGTTACCTGTATTAAAATTTGACAATGATTCTTTGTGTGCAGCTTGCGAACAAGGAAAACAACACAGAAAAGGTCATCCGATTGTGATCGATTCAAAAATCGTAGAACCATTGGAACTTCTTCACATTGACTTATGTGGACCGTCGACTGTTGCTACAATCAATAAAAAGCGGTACATTTTGGTTATTGTAGATGATTTTTCTCGATTCATATGGGTATTTTTTCTCAGGTTAAAATCTGAAGTTGCTCAGATGATGATTGATTTTATCAAAAAGATTGAGCTTAGTCTGAAAAAAAGAATGTTCGCAAAATTAAAACTGTTAATGGTTCTGAGTTTAAAAATCAAATTCTTGATTCTTTTCTCACAAGCAAAGGAATTTCGCATAATTTCTCATCACCATATACTCCGCAACAAAATGGAGTTGTTGAAAGAAGAAATCGATCTCTATGCGAAGCAGCCAGAACCATGTTAACATATGCGGATCTTCCTCAATATCTGTGGGCTGAAGCAGTTTCAACTGCATGTTTTACTCAGAGTCGATCATTCATTCATCGAAGATTCAATATTACTCCATATGAAATAATCAATAATAGGAAGCCTAATGTCAAATTCTTTCATGTTTTTGGTTGCAGGTGTTTTATCATGAATCTTAAAGACAATTTGTCCAAGTTTCAAGCTAAAGCTGATGAAGGCATATTCTTAGGATATTCGCACAATTTAGTTGCATACAGAGTGCTCAACAGAAGAACAAGAAAAAATGAAGAAACTTACAATTTAACATTTGATGATTACTATCTTAAACAAACGGATAGTAAATTTGAAAATAAATCAATACTCCTTGATTCAAATACTCAAATTGATAATTCTGAAATAAATGATTTTGATTATGAGTTAATTTTTGGAATTCCTGACAGGGCTATTGATGCGGAAAATAATGCTCTTGATAATCAAACATCAGCATCTTCAAAACACTCTGATGATTCGACAATTACTACAACGTCAACATCTTGCGAAAGTGTGCCTGATGTTCGTATGGAGGGGGAGCATACAATCAATAACGTAGACAATCAGCCAACTTTCGAGGGGAGAATGAAAATAGGAATCATCAAGTTGAGGGGGAGCATTCACAAAATCAACAAGAATATCAAGTTGAGGGGGAGGATTCACAAAATCAACAAGAATATCAAGTTGAGGGGGAGCATTCGCATAATCAACAGGAACATCATTTTGAGGGGGAGCATGATCAAACACATACAATTAATCTTGATGAAAATGATGAGTTTCATGAACTAAATGATAATTTTTCTGTTGCAGGATCTGAAAATGAAGATATATATGAAGATGCATCATTGGAATTTGATCCTAATTTTCCACCACTTGAGAAATGGACAAGAAATCATACAAAAGATTAGGTAATTGGTAATCCACAAGATGGTGTGTTGACAAGAGCTCAAATTCGTGCGAAAAACGAGGTACTGAATGCGAACCAAGAACTATGTATGTTTAATGTCTTTATTTCGAAAATAGAGCCAAAGTCAGTGAAGGATGCTATGGAACACTCAGATTGGGTGGTTCCTATGCAATCTGAACTGGCTGAATTTGAACGAAACAAGGTTTGGAGATTAATTCCTAAACCGTCTAATGTTTCGATTGTCGGATTAAAATGGATTTTTAAAAATAAAACCGACAAAGATGGCAATATTATTCGAAATAAAGCTAGACTAGTGGTTAAAGGATATTCGCAACAAGAAGGAATAGACTATGAAGAAACATTTGCTCCTGTTGCAAGACTCGAAGCAGTTCGCATATTTTTAGCATATGCAGCACACAAAGACTTTGATGTTTATCAAATGGATGTTAAGTGTGCTTTCTTAAATGGAGAACTTGAAGAAACAGTGTATGTTGAACAACCACCAGGATTCTTAAACGAGGAACATCCTAATCATGTCTACATTCTTGACAAAGCTCTTTATGGGTTAAAACAAGCACCGAGAGCCTGGTATCAAACTCTTACAAATTTCTTGAAACAATCTAAATTTAAACAAGGATCAGTTGACCCCACTTTTTTTCGCAAGAAAATTGGGAATCATCTTATGCTTGTTCAAATTTATGTTGATGATATTATTTTTGGCTCAACTGACCCAGCATTGTCAATTGAATTTGAAAATCTAATGAAAAGCCAATTTGAAATGAGCATGATGTGAAAAATTAATAATTTTCTTGGATTGAATATAAGACAGAACAGGGATCGAATCTTATTCAATCAAGAAAAATATACGAAGAACTTGCTTGAAAAGTTTGGAATGACAAATAGCATGAAACTAAGAGTACCAATGGCAGTGGGTACAAGATTAACTCCTTCGTTAGATGCTCCTGCTGTTGATTTAACATTATATCGAAGCATGATAGGGTCTTTATTATACTTAACTGCAAGTAGACCTGATATTATCTTTTCGGTTTGTGATTGTGCTAGATATCAAGCTAATCCCAGAGAACCTCATTTGACTACAGTGAAAAATATTTTTTGCTATCTTAAGGGTACAATTTCGTTAGGACTTTGGTATCCTTCGAAATCTGGATTTTTCATTCAAGCTTTTTTAGATTCAGATATAGGAGGATGTACTTTGGATAGGAAAAGTACAAGTGGTGGATGTCAATTCTTGGATGGAAAGTTGGTAAGTTGGCAATCAAAGAAACAAACTTGTGTTGCAATTTCAACTGTTGAAGCTGAATACATTGTTGTTGCTGCTTGCACTTCGCAAATCATTTGGATTCAGAGTCAACTTCGTGATTATGCAATCAATATGAAAAATATTCCCTTGTATTGTGATTCGCAAAGTGCAATTCGCATTTGTCATAATCCAGTACAACATTCAAAGACAAAACACATTGCTCTTCGATATCATTTTATCAAAGATCATGTGGAAGATGGGAATATTGAAATTCATTTTGTTAAAACAACTGAACAACTTGCTGATATTTTTACAAAACCTCTTGATGAAAAATCATTTGTTAGAATTTTAGCAAGATTGGGGATGATTGATGTGAATTCAGTTCCAAAAACTCAAGCATGAAAGTCTCGTTCAGCAGTTATGAGTCAAACTTGTTCAGATGTTACTGTTCATCCAAAGGCTTCGCATCCACATCTTTACGCATTTGCGATCATAACAACTAAGGTTGGGTTTACAATTCATTTTGTAGTTTTTAATTTTTGAAAAATCAAAAATCCAAAAAGATTTTAATTTTTTTTGTTTTTGAAGAATTAAAAATCCAAAAAGATTTTATTTTGTTATGTTTTTAATTTTGAAAAAATCAAAAATCACAAAAATATTTTTTTTTGTTGTTCTTTAAATATTGTGTGCTGAGAACTTAGTACAGGGCTTAATGCAAAGAGGTCATGCTTAGGTGTTTCTACGGGAAGGTATCAAAATTTTTTAAAACTAGTTAGGATGTCCCTAGAAGCATGTTGCTGTATATAGACCAAAAGTCTCAACAAGACTCTATGTGTGAGAAAAGAAAGCCTTAATGAAATTATCTCATGAAAATTTCTTCACAAAAGGCTTATATTCGCATAAGTCAAAAGAGTTACCTTACTCTTCTCAAATGAGTTAAGAGTTTTCTGTTTTGTCCATTATAACAGAGGTACACTTCGATTCTTAACCAATCTTTTTATACCAAACAATTCTTTCAATCCGAATTTTCAAAGAGATTTGTCCTTGAGGTCTTTGATCAAACCAATCAAAACCTAGACAAATCACAAGTCTGTGTTTATGATCTAACATCATGAGACCGTGTTGGAAGTGAAACCCAAATATCATAAACCTTAAGGAATTGACGGGGAACATCGTTCCAGATTTTAACGAAACCTTTGTTTTAGTATCAAATTTTCGAAACTCCAAATCATATTCAATTCGCATGTGTGGTCTTGATCAAACATTCGCAACCCACGATGTTTGTTACCCAACAAGATCCAGTTAAAAAAAATTGAATATGATTTCTGTGTGAGTTTTATTCGCAAATCCTAGTCATGATAATATTTTCAAAACCCAACTTGTCACTGACTACACTGGTCAAACAAGTAAATTCATTTACAATTTCTCACCTTATGTTAAGGCTGATATGTAATGAAATTTGAAATCAACCCAAAATATCTTTTAAAAGAAGCCCTTCGATACTTATCAACAAGTATTCGATTGTAATTCACGGGAAACTACACAAGCTGTTGATTGTCTCTCTTGATGATTAACGAAGCAACCTTTGCCTGGGGTTTAACTGCATTCATGTCAAATTAAATTTTTGACATCACAGAATTCCAAATTTTTTTGTTTCTCATCTTATTTTGTTGACACAATGCACACACGAAATCCTTGAGGTTCTGAGTAAAACCAACTCAGGCTGATGATTTCGCAAATCTGGCATATGACATCACTTTACATCCCAAAAGTGAAAGAGCCTTGCCTCCATGCGAAGGGTTTTAACGGTTCAGATTCTATAACGGGAAACTTGACAGGCTGTGTACTCAAGATGGTTGGTATTCTATCCGATTTTCAAGGAGATGGGACAGTTACTTTTTACAGCATGCTTATCTTTTACAGTATTGATCCGATTTTCAAGGTGCCACATCGGATAACATTAAATGCATCCCGCTTTAATTTCAAATCAATTTTGGGTAACCTATAAAAGGGGGATCAAGAACACTATATACGGTAACGCGAACAAAATTCTCACAAACCTCCAAAGATTCAGACTTCTTCATCTTCATCCTTTCTTTCAAACCCTAGAAATGGCAGGAACTCAATCCAACACTGATGAAGTTCTTTCTCAATCCCTGATGAAAATCCAAAGCACAAATTATCAGGTTGATCCGAATGTTTCTTCTTATCCCGAAGAATTGAAGATGCTTATCGTTGCTCTAAAACGATCCTCTCTGGCCACTGCAATGTTCAAATCTTTCTCAGTTCCGATGACTTGGTTGTCATTGGCTGCATCTTATGCTTCTCACAACTTCACCACAGATGTCATAACCTTCAACCTCATCAACAACAAATGGGTGAAACTCACGAAGAAGATGTTCGTTGAGTTTTTGGAAATTCCCAACAAATCTCCATTTTTCAAACCCGTTAATTCTCAAATCATCCATATGTTTAATGAAATGGGTCATCAACCAGAGCTTGAGAAGATAAGTGACTTTCGAAAGTCTGGGTTGACGTGCATATGGAATTTCTTATTTGGAATTTTTATCCGATGCCTAACAGGAAGAACAGTTGGTCTGGATAGAGGGCGAATGGAAGTATATGCCATGGTTATGGGCTTGTACTACGATATCAGTGTCGATTATGCAACCCAGTTGTGGAAGGAATTTGTCAAGAGTTTAGAAAACACAAACTCTGAAAAAGGAATTTCGTGTGCGAGGTATTGGAGTTTGATTCTAGAAAAGGTGTATGGAAGAGAAGGGATTGTTGTCCCTGAGGATGTTGAAGTTGCTGAATTCTCTTTATATCAATTTCCGAATGTAGTAGAAGATGATGAGGCAATTTTTACTCATGTTGCTCGCATTCCAGATGCGATGCTTCGCAAGGTCTCTCAAACTCACAAGGTCTTAGTGAGATATTTGAAAACAATTGATCAATCGGTGTAGACTGGAGTGTTATTAGAGGTTGTTGCATCATCAAAGAAGAAGAAATCTACAAAGAAGGATGCGAAAGGTACATCTTCGCAACAGGCTCCGAATGCAGATGTTCATATTGAAGAAACTTCATCTCAATCGAAGAAAGAAACAATACCTTCCAAGTCTGGGGTATTGAAAAAGATTCGCAAGACTGAGGTGAGCAGTAAAGGAGTTACAATTCGCAGTATTCCAGCTCCGGTCTCTCTAGGAAAGAAAAGGCAAAGAGTTGAAGATGTTGCGAAAAACATGCAACGTACTATAACAAAAAGACGGAAGTCGGTGGTTCGAAATGAATCGTCTGATGAAGAGATAGTTCCAGAAACTCCACCGGTGACGTCTACGGTAAATGTTTCCTTACCCATCATTTCTGTTCAACCTACTTCGCAAATATCTACCACTACTCCACTCATAGAACCACTTGAAATAGTCACTACCGAATCAATTTCTGAGGAGGTACCTATTTCTGATACGGTTGTCAACGTATCTGATACGGGGGCACCTATCACAAGTGTTGATACAACAATGCCCATCATACTACCAATTACCTTTCCTATTTCCACTATCACTGTTTCCACCTCATTACCACCTTTTTCACTCCCAACATCTACACTCACCTCATCTTCGATATTTGACCATGTTTTACAACACCCCTTCACCACTCTATTTCCTTCGCAATCACCTGAAACTCCTCAGCCTACACAGCACATGTCCGATGATGAAATGGAAGGAGGAGGTTTCGAAGGAACCTTTGAGGCGTTACACTTTGACTCTGAAGAGGAGGAAATACTGGATCACATGCTTATGTATGGTAAACAGTTCAAGATTTTGAATCGCAAGTTGAATGCGATATTCAATCACAAGCAGACTCAGGGTCTAAATCTTCTATGTCTAGGGTAGAAGTGGAATACTTGATCAAGGAGGCTGAAAATCATATTCTTGAAAAAGTTGATCAAGTGGACAAAAATACAGAGCTTCACATTCAAGCTCAAGGGAGTACATTTTCGGGTGTAGTAAAGGAGTTAAAAGTTGTCACAAAAGAACGACATGTTCTATTTGTATAGGATGTGAAGAAGCTAAGAAAGGATGTAAATTTCAAGATTCATGAATTGAAGAATGAGATTGCGAAGGAGCTTAAGGATATTCATTCTCAACATCTTGAAGTATAGAAGCAGGTTGATGTGGTGGCTACTGAACTCAACAAGGTTGTTACTGCCCCTATTCTTGAAGCTAACCACAAAGAGACCAAAGAGAAATTTGATCAACTTCTTAAGATGGTAACTGAGCTCAAACAGGTGGTTTCGCAATCTTCACCACAAAAAATCCTTACCCATGTGTTCTTGTCTCTGAAGGTTAATACTTTAGAGCAAGCAATTCAGAAAGCCTTAGCACCCATCGCAAATTTCACTTCTTTATTCCCAAAGAATGCCCCACCTGCTTTCATAGGGGTGCAAGGGGGAGAGACGGGTAAAGAAGATGCGAAGACGGTTGGGAAAGTTACTTCGACCCAACTCAAGACAACTCTTCCTACATTCACAATGCCTGTTTCTTCGACAATTTTGACCACGAGACCAATAGCCAAAGGTATATCCATTGGGTCAAAAGAAGGAGAGAGTTCAAGTGCAAAACCTCCAATTGATGACGTGGGAAAAGGGAAGGCCATTGCATACGAAAAGTCTAAGGAGGAGAAGAAAGTCGAAGCTGAAGCAGAGATTGAGCGAATGAGGAAGGTACAGAGCATTATGAGGCTCAGGGCTGGTGATCCTCCCACAATGAACAAAGGTGATCCTGAAAAGCTTTATTCATATGAAACAATCGAATCAAAGGTTGTGGGGGTAGAAATGTACGAATTTGAGAAGAAGCCTAAGGTGAGCTATGATATTGCTAATTCGGACAAATGCCAACTGGATTTTCCGATAAATGAGATGCTCTTCATTACTGCTCAATACACGATCAATGAGAAGTTTGAGAATGCTGATGATTATATACACATGAAAATCAGATTTCATGATGTATTGGCGAAGAATCCGGAGGAAGTGTAGTCTTTAATGAAAATAAAGAAAGTGCTAACTATCAAGAAAGACGCAATGTTCGAAGATATACTACAAAATTTTCGATATTTTGTCATGCGAGCTGATGACAAACAATACGACTTCACCATTGCTGATTTTCCTCTGATGAATTGCTATGATCTAATTCAAGTAGCAATGATTTTGAAGCATATGGAGGATCACAAGCTCAAGGGCTCAGAGACAGAAGTGTTCAGAGTCGGCTTCGCACATATCAAAGTCTTCATTGATAGTTATTACGATTGCTTAGCAATAACTGATGAAGAATTAGCCACGAGCTTGGGGAGAAAGGTGACAGTTCCCTGGGAAACCACATTGACCCAGTCAGTATTATCAAAATATGTTGATGGGGAAATTTGCCTTAAACCTTTTGGCATGGTGTTCTCAGGAAGGGATACAAAGGGTAAACCTAAGAAGTTTTTGTTCAGGGTCTCTGAGATAGAAAGATATACCTCTGCGCAATATACGAACTTTATTGTTCGTATGAACAATTGCAAGAGAAACAATGAAGGAGACAAGAAGGAGCTGAAGAAGGTGATCAATTGGTATTCCGATGTGCGAAAGGCTATCCACTCAGCTGTTAAGAGGCTTATATCTGAATAGCTTCGACTGTTTACAAAGGGGGAGATTGTAGAGTCATTTTGTTGTAAAAGTCGAAGTGGCTATGTCTTTGTAATATTCGCATTTTAGTTATTTTACTAAGTCATTTATATGCGAAACCTTAATGTTTAGACTTAGTACATTTTTTGTACACTCAGGTTCCCTATAAATAGGGACTGAGGTTAGAAGTAGAGAAGAACTTCGACATCTCAAATATCCTTCTGCTTATTTCGTGTAATCAGTCTTTCTCAATACAAGATCTGATTAATATTTACTCTTCGTGTTCTTATTTTATAATGATTCAATTCATAATTTCATTCATAATCTCGATAACAATTCTCTACACCATGGGAGTACTATGTTCCAGTAAATGATTTGCATGCCAATATTTTGTTTGGTTATGGAGCAAACTACTCCTTTATTTCTCATAAATTTTGTAGAAAACTTGCATTACCTATATGAAAACTAGAAAATGCCTTATTAGTAGAAGTTGCAAGTGGTAAAATTGTACATGTTAGTGATAGTATGACGAACATTGTCATTGACTTTGTAACATCCCAAGTTCCAAAGCAAGAGATCGGGGGTGTAAAGTGTAAATGGAGTTTTGGACTCGACGAGTTGGAAAGGTAACTCGGCGAGTCGAGTCGCGTGTGGATTGCGTGAATAAGTGACCCGACTCGACGAGTCGGCGGCTAGACTCGGCGAGTCAGTGCTGGAATAAGAAACCCTATTTTCAGGGTTTGCACCTTATTTAAAGGACATCATGTCCTCAATTCGACCCTATTCTTCCAGAAAGCTCCAGAGAAATGCTAGAAGTGTGTGATTCTCCTTTGATTGAAGAAAGTGAAGCTTAGAAGAGGAAATTAGTAAAGAAAGGTTGAGGAATTCGAGGATAGCATCAAGAGATCTTGTAGATCCGAAGTCTACATCAGATTAGACTCATCTTTGGTGTAAGAAGTCACCTCCTTAAGCCTTTTTACTTATTGTTCATCCATGGTGGTTGTTTTGGGATTCTTTAGCATTTTTGAGATCTATTTTGGGTATAGAGACTAGATCTGAGGTTGCAACTTCAGATCTAGGTTGTATTGGAGCCATGAGGGTAGAAAGCATCAGCCATGGGGCTTGATTGAGAGTGCCTTTGTCCCAAAACCTTCTTGTAGCTTGGTTGGAGCTTTTTGAGCATTGAATGCACATAAAGTTGGAAACTTTACATGTGAATCTGGCCCTAGGAGTCCAGATATATGTATTGTAAGTAATGAAATGGCCTGAAATCGTTTGAATGAAGATGTCACGTTTAGACTCGACAAGTTGGAAGAACAACTCAGCGAGTCTGTTGAAGATTGCCTTGGACATGGCGAGTCTGTTCTTCAACTCGACGAGTCTAGTCATGGAACCCTAACCTTTTCTCGTTAATCCTCAAATCGGTGAGACGAGGGATGACTTGGTGAGTTAAGCAGGATGGGACTCAGAGATTGTTGGACTCGACGAGTTGAGTCGTATTATGGGAGTTTCTGAGTAAAGGAACTCGACGAGTCGATGGGTTGACTCGGCGAGTAGGGTGAACCAGGAAGGTTGACTTTGACTGAGGACTTTGACTTTGACCAATGGTTGACCAGTTTGACTTCCAGGGGTATTTTGGTAATTATTGGTATTTATTGGATATGGTTAATTGGTAGTGTTCAGTGGTGGTGGTCAGAGCAGTGTGATCTTATCTCTTCAGTCATCTATAGCAGGTGAGTTATCCTCACTATATCGACAGGGTCTAAGGCACCAAGGCCGGCCCTTTATCGGATGGGAATCAAGGTAGTTGTTTGTTATGTTATTGCTTTGCTATGTCTACATTCTGGTAGTTAGGATAGTATATGTTAGAGACCTGGTTAATGTCGGTATCCAGGTATATAGAATGATGTTATGTTAGTGACCGGTTAGGTCAGTATCCTGGTTAGGATGTTGCTATGTTATGTAATCTGCTAGATCGGTTGATTAGTTGTGAATTGCTATATGATTATATGTTTATGTGCACATGGTTGTTGGACTGGGGTTGGGTTGAGGTGGGTCCTGCTTTGTTCTGTAGGCCAACATACCCAGGGCGGACCGGTTAGACCGAAGGCCCGGCGAGTAGTCCGGATAGGATGAAGGCCCCAAGAGGGCGGACCAAACGTGCCGAGGCTCAGAGAGTGCACCAGACAGACTGAAGGCCCGGTGCGGGCAGACCAGACATATTGTAGATTCAGAGAGTGGACCAGGTGGACTGAAGGCCCGATGTTGGCGGCCCAGTCATACTGTAGACTCATAGAGAGAGAGAGAGAGAGAGAGAGAGAGAGTGGATCGGGTGGACTGAAGGCCTGGTGCAGGCTGACCAGTCACACTGTAGACTCGATATGCATGGTTGTTCTATTTATGATATGATATAATATGTGTATGGTATTGTGGTTTGTATTTTGGGGGTAACTCACTAAGCTTTCGGGCTTACAGTTTCAGTGTAATGTTTCAGGTACTTCAGGAGATTGTGGCAAGGCGAAGGCGTGATCGTACCGCTCCTCAGTTTTATGTTGATGTTCTGGGATACTCTGATAATAAATGAATTGAAAACCTTTTTGTAATAACTTAATGAATATGGGTTGTTTTTGGAAAGTTTAAATTGGTTGTAAATTTTTGGATGTTATAGACTTAAAGAGGAATAAGTTCCATGAGGAATTATTCCCCATTGAGTTAAATGGTTTTTCCATTGTATTGGGAATGGAATAGCAAAGTGCGAATGACGTTGATCTAAAGAGTCGAGAAAAGATAGTCAAAATAAATCCTCTAGGAAGAGAACCATTTATGGTGTATGTGATGAGAATTAATCTCAGATCGTTTAGATCTTTCACAGGTATAATAATGAAGAACAAACAATTCAAACACAATATGATTATAAGCACAAAATAGAATCAATGTAAAGGTTATGATTCAAATATAGTCACGCCTCAGTAGAGCTCGTTGAAGAACTTCCGCTGTAGAGGCGAGCTAGGGTTTACAATACTGATTAGAGAAAAATAATAAAAGTGTTACCCACTAAGGATGCATGCCTGCATCTTAAATACTAAAACCCTAGATTAAAATAATGCACGGTTGGACAGGCCCAAACCAGCAACCAAAACTGGGCTAAGGATCGAGCCCATGACGCATCACAATAAGCCCAACAATCTCCCCCTTTGCATCAAATGAGGCGATAGATTATTTCTTTTGAGTAGGCTTCACTGTCTTCACAACCTTGAAAAGCCGAGGGATGATTGCAAGAAGAGTCTGCCGAAATTGAATGTACCATCTCAGCATGTTGGTAAACATCTTCTTGTCGGCTGCTAAGTTCTGATTACACCTCTGAACGATATCTAAAATGTGCTCCAAGCAAGAAGTTGAGAACAGGTGCTTATCAACAAGAGTGAAGAGACATTTTTAAACTTCGCCCCTAAGAAACATCATAGAGTGATATTATGTATCAATTTTGCTTTTGATCATTGAGTTTATATCGCCAGCTCTTCCCATTGGTTTGATTGTGGTTCGCTTGTGAATAGCTGAGGCGATTTCTTGATCCATATTTTCTTCTTTGTGAATGTAGCAAACAAGCATTCTCTTGACATGATCAATGATCGACTGATACTCCTGAGGATTTGACAGTAGGATGTTGTTGAGGAGTATCCAGTCGTGAGGGTTGAGGTTCGGTAGATCAGCAAGGGAGAAATTGTGAACCAAGCCTTCAGAGCCTCGAGTCACTTTAAATTTAACGTTAATGAACTTCCCTTCTGTATAAGGCTTCAGTACCTAGACAGTTGTAATCCTCTGCGAACTCCAGTTCAAGTACTGTGGCTGAGCGAACTCTAGATAAAACTCTAACATATCCCGATCAACCTTCGGGTCCGGAGAGGGGATGGCAGCAGTTGAGTTGAAGCAATGAAAGATGAATGCCTTTCGAGTGATTGCCATGTCAAACTGCGCATCCTTCAATTTTTCAAGACCGAACGACAAGACAGGTTCAAGTCGTTGAGGACTCGGTTCGTCTATAGTGCTTCTTTGAAGCGAATCAATGGTCCACTCTGGAAACATAGACTTCTTCTTTTCCAAGAGCTCCTCTTATTTTCTTTTCTTCTCCAGCTCATCCGTTTGTTTATTGATCTTTTCTTCAAGATCTTTATCAGAAAGTTTTGTTTTCTGAAAAGGCTTAGAGGGATTTTCTTCAAAAACATCATCTTCATCATCAGTATCATCTTCTCCAATTTTCTTTTTCTTCTTGTCCCTTTTACTGGTCGAAGCTTCATTAACCTTCGGTTCAGCTGTTGACATAGGTTCGGGAGGAGGTTGAGATTCTACCTTATCTCCCCCTTATTTCTGTTGGACATCATTCACCGAAATACCCTCAATTCGACTAAGGACAGCCAAAGCCGGTCTGAGTTTGCCAGCCAAATGGCGTCTGGTGGAGATGGTCAGAATGGGATCATGTGCATCAAAAAGATGAAGTAGAATGGAATGTACGTCACCTACAGAGCTTCGAATGACCTCCCTTTCAGATTTGAGATCGTTAAGCTCGTTTGTTGTAGTGCGAAGCTTGAGGTTTTGCATTTTCAGTTGAGATGTATGCTTGTCTAACTCATCCATAACACGATTTTCTACAACCAGCTCTGCTTCCATTTGAGTCAGACGATCATTAACATTGGCATGAAGGGTGGCATTGGCAGCTTCAATAGCTTGACGAGCGGATTCAAGATTGGACCTCTCAGCTTGAATAGAACGCTTAAGGTTATTAACCGAAGCATTCACTGTCTGAGAGTTCTTTTGAGCTGCAGCCTGCAAAGAATCCAAGAAAAGTTGAGCCTCGGAAATTAGTTTATCGACTTTTGCGGTCGCTTCTTTGCATTCCTTTTTTGAAGCCTCAGCAACATGCAAGGCCTTCTGACATTGAGAAGTAGATGCTTCGATAGCCTTGGCAGCAGCAGAAAGATAAGCAGCATGCTCTGAAACGACTGAAGAGAACAGAGCTTTAAGAGCGGCGTCAGAATAAGCACTGGTGGAGGAAGAGTAAAGCAGCTGATCAAGCTTGTCAGTAACAGCCTTGAGATGGCGCTTGGTTACTTGAGCATCTTCGTCGTCATCACTCTGTACACGGTAGGGACTGAAATAAGTAGAGTCAAACTCCAAGTCCTCACCGCCTAGAACTGTTTTGGTTTCAGTGGACTGGTGGGAGATAGTGGTTTGGTGGTAACTAGAGGTTCGGTAGTAACTGGGGGTTCGGTTGTGACAGGAGGTTCAGTTGCTGAAGAACAAGCCCCCGTATTAGATACGTTGGTTCATACTCCAGTAGTGGTGGTAGTAGTGGCTTCAGTAAAGATTGGAGCAGAAATGGGAATGGTAGTGGATGGTTGAGATGTAGTGATGGGAAAAATAGGAGGTATAGAAATAGGAATAGAAACTGGTATAGCAGAAGGGGCTTTGGACCGAACATGTACCTCAGGTGTAGGGGAGCGAGGTGGTGTATCACCACGAATCGAAACCTCCTCATCAGAGCTTTCGCTCTCTGAGTCCATGTGAGTAAAAGTTTTGGTAATACGAGGAACATACTCAAAATCTGAATCAATGGAAGATTGAAGAATGAATCTCCGGGCTGGCTTCTTCAACTTCTTCTGCTTGGGTTGGGAAGGAGCAACTTTGTCTGACTTTCGCTTCTTGGGAGTTGGCCCCTTGGATGGTTTAGTGACTCTCACCTCCTTCTAAGTTTCTGGTTTCTTGCCCCTCTTCGCAGGCTTGTCTGCTTCCACAATAGAGCGAATCATAGAAAGAGTGAGTTCCCTCGGGCCCGAAGAAGGAAACTTTTTGTATTCTTGAATAACATTTCTTGCTTCGGACACGCATGCATACATAGCGGTTGGGATTGAGCCAATGAAGGAATACTTGGTAGGAACTATGACGATGATCTTTGTGGTGTGAAAGATTGCGATAGATGAAAGAAGAGAGTCTGCCATGATTGGAACATGGAGACGATGCATCGACCACTTGGTAATAATGGACCAGTACCTGCCACATGAAATCTCTGAATGTCGAGATGAAGAAGACAAACTCTGAACCAGTTGTTGCCAAATAACCGCCCCATAGTCCAAGGTAACCCCATGATACAACCCATAAAGCAAAGTCATAAAGGACTTGCTTGCTCCATCTGAGATAGCGCTACGCTCAGAGAGACCTTTGAACAGAAGAGTGACGAGGCCATTCCATTATGGAGGAAGGAAAGACTTCTTGAATTTTGTAATGGTGGCTAAGGTTTCAATGTACCCCATTTGGTAGAACATTGAGAACAGTTGACCAGTAGTAATCGAATCAGGGTTTACTAGAGTGGGTTCATGAGCAAGACCAATTAGGGCACAAAAGCGATTCTTGGAGATAGAGGTCTTCTCGTTGTGGAATTCGAAGTGAATGCTCTCAGCAACCTTGTCATAGTAAGCGGTTGAATAGATGTGTGAGAGGCGGGACATGGGAAGAACTTCGACCTTTGTAAGAGCGGCGACAAGAGGCGAGTAATTGAGACACTCGACAACATACAACATGTAGGATTCATAGATGAAGGGGGTAAGATCAATGATGAGGTTTTGTTGAGGCTTAATGGTGACAAGGTTGGAGTGAACAGATGTATCTTGAACTGAAGAGGATTCCGCCATTGATGAAGCTTTGAGAAGAAGAAGATGAACAGTGAGAGAAATCGCCCTTTTTCTTTGAGAGAATTTGGAAGTGATAAAAGAGTAAAGTGAAGCGTGTCAAACCCATTTATACTTACAAGTAGGAGAGAAAAATATCCGGCTGAAATCTTGGATTTATAAGAAACCGTGCCAGATGTGACGGAGTGAATAGTTAGAAACCATGATGATGACGCAGGAGAGAGAAACGACATTTCACTGTTACGTGCCTTTCCATAAAAAGTGCCTTCTTCAAATCATCAAAACGATTGGATAACTGCTGACTCAACCAAGAACTTTATCCCCAAACGTCACCCATAAATTTTACATGAACCGTCATCACCTTTATCTTTAGCAATCACTGGAATACATTTAGAAATGAAGCTGTAACAATTATGTCATCGTTAATAGAACCAGATTTTGGAAAATCAAAGATTTTCGTGTAGAGAGTGTGAATGATAAAGAAATAAAACAAACTTTTTATGAGAATTTGTGATGTCTTGTTAAGACATAAAGCAACCGATAATGGGCACGAATCTCTTCCTTCAAAGTCAAGAGAGACTTCAAAGTGCTTGTGTGGCTTCCCAATAAATAACGATCAAGTACTTGTTAAGAAGTATTGAAAGGCATCTTTTAATTAAAGCTTTAAGGGTTGGCTTTTGCTTCAATTCAAGATTTCAATACTTGATATAAGACCGAAATGTAACGAAGTACTTGTGAGACCAATGTGGCCTTTTAAACAAGTAGGTAGGTAAGATATTCAGTGACCTGATGAGAGAAATCTCAAAAAACCCTTAACTGGATCCTTGGGGAAGAAAAGTCTTGGTAATAGACATTTTCAGGAGGATCACTCAAAATAAAGTGAGATTTTATTTAGGACCCATATCATAGTAATGATGCACCGTCAATTCATTAAAGGTGTTGAATTGTAGGTTTCATTTAGTACATAGTGACACGAAACTAAGATCATGAACACAAATTTTTGTATAACCATAAACCTCAGTGGTAAATGCTGAGAGTCTCAAGGGTTACATTAGTGAGATGAAGTGTAATGAAGAAGAATGATATAGGTGGTATAAGATGCGAAAGTACCTCTGATATAAAAGAAGGACCAAACAGAAAACTCTAATCTCAATATGAAAAGAGCAAGGTAGCTCATGATTAGAGTGAATGAAATAGCCTAGGTTGGGAAAACATGATTTGTATATCTATCATGTTATTAAGGCTTCACTCAAAATATGTAGAGGCTTTAGTCAACATGCAGCAACATGCATCTAGGGACACTTAACTAATTTATAGAATAGAGGTTATACCTGCTTGAGCTTCACCATCGAGAGTAACATTTATACAAAGGAAAACATTAGATAAAAATGAGATAAAACAAAAGATAATTTTGTATTTTGTGAAAATTTTTAATAAAACGAAAAAGAACAATATTTTTGGATTTTATGAAAAAGAATACAACCAAAATTCCTTGATATGAAAAAGAAGCTAACGAGTTCAGATGGACCGAACCCGAAATAGACCGAGCGTTCGATTCATTTCGGTTCATGGTTGAACCGAACCCGAAATAGACCGAGCGTTCGCTCTATTTCAGTTCTTACCTTTAGTGAAGCGAAGGTGACTTTGGTACTGAATCTACTTCCATCATTCCCAGGCCTTGTAAGATTTTGTTGAAACTTGCTTTCGGTAAAGCCTTAGTGAATATATCTGCTAGTTGATCAGTTGTCCTCACAAAGTGAATCTCCACGTTGCCATCTTCCACGTGATCTTTGATGAAGTGATACCTCAATGCTATGTGCTTTGTCTTTGAGTGTTGCACTGGGTTATGACAAATCCTAATTGCACTTTCAGAATCACAATATAGTGGGATTTTTTTTAGGTTAATCCCATAATCTCTAAGTTGACTTTGTATCCATACAACCTGAGATGTGCATGAGGCGGTAGCAATGTATTCAGCTTCTGCCGTGGAGAGGGAAACACAAGTTTGTTTCTTTGATTGCCAGCTGACCAATTTACCATCGAGAAATTGGCATCCTCCAGTGGTGCTTTTACAATCCAATCCACAACCACCTAAGTCAGCATCTGAGAAAGCTTGGACAAAGAATCCTGAGTTCGCTGGATACCATAGACCGAGAGAGGATGTTCGCTTCAGATAGCGAAAGATATTCTTCACGGCTAGCATGTGAGGTTCGCGTGGGTTAGCCTGGAATCGAGCACAATAGCAGACTGAGAACATGATGTCAGGTCTGCTTGTTGTTAGATACATTAACGACCCAATCATTTGACAAAAGAGCGTCATGTCAGCAGCTGGCTTCTCCTACAAAGGCGTAAGCTTGGTCCCAAAAGCCATTGGAACTTTCACTTTGGAGTCTCCCAACATGCCAAACTTAGCAAGAAATGTCTTTGTATATGCCTCCTGATTGATAAAAATACCTTCGGGTCCCTGTCTAATGTTTAAGCCAAGGAAAAAGTTAATTGGACCCATTGAGCTCATCTCAAATTTAGTTTCCATCAACTTCCTGAATTTAGTTGTTAAGCTAGGATTCGTGGAGCCAAAGATGATGTCATCAACGTAAATTTGGACTATCATAAGGTGGTTACCCTCTCTCTTATGAAAGAAGGTTGGGTCAACCGAACCTTGTTTAAATTTAGACATTTTTAAGAATCTAGTGAGAGTTTCATACCACGCTCTAGGAGCTTGCTTAAGGTCATATACCGCTTTCTCTAGTATGTAACAATGATTTGGGTGCTTTTCATCCATGAAGCCTGGCGGTTGCTCAACGTACACAGTTTCTTCGAGTTCTCCGTTGAGAAAGGCACACTTTACATCCATCTGATAGACTTCAAAGTTTTTGTGTGCAGCATAAGCAAGAAAGATGCGTACAGACTTTAATCTTGCAACTAGAGTGAAGGTTTCTTCATAGTCGATACCTTCCTCTTGGCAGTAGCCTTTTACAACCAACCGAGCCTTGTTACGAATCACATTCCCCTCCTTATCCAACTTATTTCTGAATACCACTTGAGACCGATTACTGAAACATCCTTTGGTGTTGGAATTAGACGCCTTACTTTGTTTCTTTCAAACTCGTTTAACTCATCTTGCATGGCTTGAACCCAATCAGAATGATCAAGAGCCGAATTCACAGTCTTCGGTTCAACTTTGGAGACAAAACAGTTGGACATGCAAAATTCTACTTGAGAGAAGAGTGCAACTTGTTTCGCTTTGATCTGTGATCGAGTTAACACCTTTTCTGAAGATTCCCCAATGATTTGACTTTGAGGATGATCTTTGGTCCATTTAATGAGAGGCGAGTAATTGGGATCACAAGAGGGATCCGATTCTGCATTGATTTCTTCTTCTGATTCTGATAGTGTATCATCATCATTGAAATGTGTATTCTCCCCCCTCGAATGATAACACTTGTTCAGTATCTGGATCAGCATGTTCCACTTCGTTTGGACTTTCGGTTGAGCTAGATGATTGTGACAGTGAATTCTCCCTTGGAATGAAGGACCTTGATCCAGTGGAAGAGAAGAACCCTCCCCCTAGAAAGAAGGACGGTCATCTGAAGGTTCGCTTACGTCTGGCCTTTCTGTTGCCTTTGGTTGATCAGCAGCCATCTTCTGTGAAGCATCGTCGATGATTTGCTTTAGACTGTCAACTTTGTTATCTTTTGCCTTTGATTCAGAATTGATAGCCGTATGAGGCTCATCAAAAAGAAGCATATATTGCTCAAAAAGGTTTGAGATAGAAGCTGTAACTTGACTGGTCTTTGGAAAGATTTCCTGCATTGCACCTTCAGTTGTCTTCATCGTTTTAACATAGCTATCGTCAAAAGTGATGTAGTATGTTTCTTCAATCTTCTTAGAGCGCTTGTTTAGAACTCTATATACCTTAGAGTTCAAGGAGTAGCCTAAAAATATTCCTTCATCAGCCTTAGCATCAAACTTGTTTCGATTCTCTTTTGAGTTGAAGACGAAGCATCTTGAACTGAACACATGAAAGAATTTCACATTCGGCTTGCGATTGTTCAAGATCTCGTTAGGATTGATAGATAATCGCTTGTTTAGATATGATTTATTCTGAGTAAAACAAGAAGCGGCAATAGCATCAGCCCAAAAATACAAAGGCAAGGAAGCGAAGCATAACATCGTTCAAGCCACTTCACACAGAGATCGGTTTCGCCTTTCGACGATTCCATTCTGCTATGGAGTATATGGAGCCGAGAAATTATGAGTCGTTCCCTTCTCAGCTAGAAAATCTTCGAAATCCTTGTTCTTGAATTCCAAGCCATTGTCACTTCTTACGTTTCAAACAAATTTCGTCAGTTGAACCTCAACTTGCTTTATGAAGAGCTTCAGCTTAGGAGTAGCTTCTAATTTTTGCTTCAAGAAAAACACCCATGTGAACCGAGAAAAAGTCGTCCACGATTACCAAAATATACTTGTTCCCACCAATGCTTTCAATAGAGGAGGGACCACATAGATCGATATGCAACAGCTCCAATGGTTCTATCACCTTTGTGTTTATAATAGAAGGATGAATTTCTCGACTTTGCTTTCTCATTTCACAAGCTGCACATGGATGTTCTCTGTCAAATTTTCGACCAGGAAGACCTCGAACATGATCTCCTAAAACAAGCTTCTTGATATCCTTGAAGATAAGATGAGAGAGTCTTCGATGCCATAACCAGCTTTCGTCCGAGTGATCCTTTGTTAGCAAATAGACTGCTGGTTTCCCTCTAATTGGATTGAGGTTTAAAGGGTACATTTCCTCCTCTCGCTTTGATTTCAGCAGAATGTTATTTGACTTTTTCTCAACTATCTCTGAGCCTTCATCATCGAACGAGACCTTCAATCCAGTTCCAACTACCAGCTGTGATACACTTATAAGGTTGTGCTGCAATCCTTCAACATATGCAACCTTTCTTATTGAGAAATCACCATTCGTAATCATTCCATAGCCTTTGATAGTTCCAAATGAATTGTTGCCATACTTCACAATTCCACCGTCCTTGAGAGACCGAAACTCCCTATTTTCTTCCTTTCGTCCTGTCATGTGACGTAAGCAGCCACTATCAATATATCATTCTTCGTCAAACTGCTTGTCACGTATAACCTGCAAAATACTAAGCAGATTTAGGAACCCAAAGTTTCTTGGGTACTTGTGAGCCTTTTACAGGACAGGGAATAGACGAATAGTAAAAGAAACATCAACCATATAAGTTCTTTTAATTAGAGTTGTTTCATCTTTTCTCTTTATTGTGAACACTTTAATTTTTTTTGTGTTAGATTCATTAGACGTAGGGTTTGAGATTTTGACGCCTCCATTCTTTCGGATCTTTTTCGGGCATCTGTTATCTTCTGGAAATTGCTTTCCTTTCCCTTTTAAATCTTCCGAAGGATAAGAATTCGAATGAGAATGAGAAGAATTGGGTTTCAAAGTGATATTGGAATCGAACCCATCCCTTCAGTTGCTTTTATATTGAGGACCGAAGCCATTCTTTCGGTTGCTTACCCTCTAAGGACCGAAGCTCCCCTTTCGGTTGCTTGCTTGCATTGGACCGAGACCTTCCTTTCGGTTGTTTACTTGCGTTGGACCGAAACCCTCCTTTTGGTTCCTTACCTGCTGCGAACCAAAGCTTTCCTTTCGGTTGCTTCTTGATTCTCCTTGTGACTTATGCCTCTTTTCATACCTTACATAATGAGCATTTTGAGATTTTCAAAACTGTTTTCTTTCTAAGAGATTCTTCTTGTATCTCAGATTTCTTTGGTGTTTTCGTTCTGCCACCTATTTTGGATTTTTATGAATGTTGGCCTTTTTCTTTGGAATTTGAGCATGGCCTTCACTTTTTGATGAAGATGTCTCACTGGAAGTTATCACTGGTTCTCCTAAAGATGTTTTGGTTCCACTTGTGCTTGGCACATCATATCTTGCAGGCTTATTGAGTGGTTCCGGCACATACCTACCCTTCACCCGCCATGAGGTTTTCTGACATAGTCCTTTGGTTTCATCAACGTTATCTATTGGTGCTGACCAAAAGAACTCTTCACACCCAGCTGCATTATCTTCTTCTACCATAGCTGTTAGTTCTGCTGTTTGTTGAGAAGTGACTCCCTGAACTGTGTAGACTTGATTTGGAGTGGTTTGAACCTTTTGATACACAACAACGTTTGCCTTGAGAACTTTGGTCTTGTCTGTCAACGATCGAGCGAACTCAATAGAGTTTTCAGAAATCAGATTTTTGTGAGTTTCAGGTTCGCTTTTGACAAATTCCGAGCAGTCCACCACATCCTCTACAGAGATTTCACTCATGTCATCATCCTCATTAAGTTCAGATGCATTTTCAACATCATTTTTTGAACTTGGTTTGGCATTCAATGAGTCAAACTTGTATATAGTTTCGGTTCTTAACTTCAATCTATCATTTTCGTCTAATAGATTTTTAAGCATGTCCTTATGGTCTTTGGCTTTATGTAGGACTCTATTTTATCAAGACCAATTTTGTAGGCATGAGAGACTTCATCAGAAGATAGAACATTTTCACAGTTGTAAGCTTCAGCATCGACTTCAACCTCCTTTAACTCAAGGAAGGGTAAAATCATGCGATGTATCTTCTTTCCTATTTCACAATTGAGATGCAATTGAGTGATATTAAAATAGAGTCTTTTAGCAATTAAAAAAACATTTCGCTGTTTTAAAAGCTTAAGATTGTCTCATTGCAAGTATATTGACTTATCCTTAGACCTAATTAACTATTTCTCCTTCTGCTCAATCCACATCCTTCTCTCCTCACTTTTTGACGATATCCTGCTAATTTGATCAGTCAGGTTAGAGTTTGTGACACGAGTTTGGGTGAGACTACTACTTATACCAGAAGATTTTTATTTTAAGCAATTCATTTCCTTTTCTTAGTTTGTAATAGGTGTTTTCAGAGAAGGGAGAATATTTTGTACCTTCTTGATCAACTCATCACATTCGTTGATTTGTACATTGACAGGTTTCACTGCAAAACACATGTTCTCTCGCTCCTTTTCTTCTTCTTGCACACCATCTGTTGCATATCCCCTCATCTGAGATACTCCTTCTGTCACCATCAAACACCTTCCTGCAACATATTCTTCTTTTACCACCATTGCCTTGCCATGAGTTGGTTTTCTTACTTCTTCGTCCTCTGAATCCGTGGACCACACTTCCACTCCATCGAATTCATCATTGTTACCTGTATCCTATACAATCAAAGCATTCATGGTTTTATTGTTAGCTGCTGATTTTCTTATCTTGATCTCCTCCAATCGTCTCAAGAGGTTTGCTTCCTCATTATCCTCATTAGTCTTTTCTTCCTTTTTCTTTAGCATGCAGTCTTTTGCAAAGTGATTCTTGCCTCCACAATAATGGCAATCAAATCCTGAGTCACCACCACTCTTTGCCTCTTTCTTGGATTCTTCTGACTTCGAACCTATCCTCGGTTCCTCCTTCACCTTTTCTGAACTATAACTTCCCTACCAGTTTTGGTTCTTGTTGGCTCGGAACTTTCTTTTGATGAACTTTCGAGGATTGGAAACCATCAGGGCATATTCTTCACCGGTTAGATCATAGTCAGCAAGATCCAACTCTTCTTCTTCCTCAACAACACTTTTCCCTTTTGAAACAAGAGCTAGCGAACCCATACTGGAAACCACATTCGTTTCCTTTGACACTGCACTTTCATGGGACTTCAGAATTCCCACCAGTTTCGCTAGAGAGTATGATTTAAATTGTTCGTGTGCCTTTACTATGGACACAACTGCCATCCATTCGGGTCTGAGACCGTTCATGAAGGTAACTTTCTGTTCAATAACCTTCCTTTCGATCCCGTGCTTTATCATCTTACTTAAAAGATGATTAAACCGATCAAAAGCCTGAACAAGTTTCTCTTCGGGCTTCTGTTTGAAATCACCAAATTCAGAAAGCAACAAGGTTTGAATTGAATGTTCCAGATCTTCATCAGTGGAGTACAATTCTTTCAACCTGTCCCATATCTGTTTAGCCGTAGCGCAAGAACTCACCAATCAAAACGTATCCGACTGCAAATCAAACCTAATCATTCTTAAGGCCTTGATGTTGCATTGAAACTTTTCTTTCTCATCTTGAGGAATGTCTTTCACATCATTCACAAGCTGATTGTACTTCTTTTGATTTTTGACAATCTTTGAGGTGCTTGAGTGAGCGAATGGGCCAACTGTGATTGCTTCCCAGATCAAGTACCCATTATCTTCTAATCCGATCACATAATCTTCGAAGTGGTGCGTCCAAACCTCATAATACTAAGTGTATAAGATTGGAATCCTTGTTGTTGAACCAATACTGTTGGAGATGCTGATTGGATTGGTTTGTGAATCATCCATGGACATTGTGATGATGTTTGATCGATAACCTGTTGAAGATCAGACTTGTAATTTATCGTTAGAGTAAGATCGACAATTAATGAGATCGCGAATGTGGAATGACGACTCAATTAATATCAATCAATGCGGAAAAACCCTAATAACTTCTTCAACAGAAGAGATGTGTATGAATTACACAGCCTCATGCTCTGATACCAATTTATGAGAATTAATCTCATATCGTTTAGATCTTTCATAGGTATAATAATGAAGAACAAACAATTCAAACACAATATGATTATAAGCACATAATAGAATCAATGTAAATCTTATGATTCAAATATAGTCACGCCTCAGCAGAGCTCGATGAAGAACTTTCGCTGTAGAGGGGAGCTAGGGTTTACAATACTAATTAGAGAAAAATAATAAAAGCGTTACCCACTAAGGATGCATGCATGCATCTTAAATACTAAAACCATAGATTAAAATAATGCACGGTTGGACAGGCCCAAACCGGTAACCAAAACTGGGCTAAGGACCGAGCCCATGACACAACACAATAAGCCCAACAATATAGTATAAACGCCGAGTGAGTTCTAGAATCATCTCTATGATGAAAGTCAGGAAGTGTTTGGCTAAGCGATGTACATCATATTGTGTGACTTTCTAGAAGTATATCCCAAGGATCTTCCAAGATTTCCCTTGATGGACAAGTAGAGTTCCATAGAGAGTTATTTCAAGGAATACTTTAGGAATTGTTAGAAAAAGGTTTCATTAGACCTAGTTCTTCACCTTGGGGAGCTTCAGTGTTATTCATGAATAAGGATGGAATCAAGAGGATGTGCATCCACTACAAAGAGTTGAATAAAACTATATTGAAGAATAAATACCCATTTCCTAGCTTTTACGGGCTGATCGATCAACTACAAGGCGCAAGCCATTTTTTGAAGTTTGCTCTCAGGTCAGGGTTTCATTAACTAAAGGTGAGAGAACAAGACATTGATAAGAAAGCTTTCAGAATGAGATATGGATACTATGAGTTATTGGTTATGTCGTTTGGACTAACCAATGCTCCAACAACGTTTATGGATCAGATATATCAGGTTTACAAACCTTTCCTCGATAGATATGTAATAGTGTTCATTGCCAATATTTTGATATACTCAAAGAGACGACATGAGCATGACAATCATTTGTATGAGGTGTTAGAAGTTCTAAAGAAGGAGAGGTTGTATGCAAAGTTCTCCAAATATGATTTTTGGATCCCATAGGTGCAATTCTTGAGTTATGTGGTTAACCTAGAAGGTATAATGGTTGACCTAACAAAGATTGAAGCGGTGATGAAGTGGGAAAGATCAAAAAGTCCCACTAAGATTTATAGTTTTCTAGGATTAGCTACATATTACTGGAGGTTTATCCAAGGATTTTCTTTAATAGTTGCTCCATTGGCAGCCTTGAACCCTTGACCCATAAAGGGGCAACTTACACCTAGAGTGAGAAGCATGAAGAAGCATTAGAGAAATTAAAGAAGCAATTATGTGAAGCACAAATTCTTGGTTTGACTGATGGATTTGAAGACTTCTCATTTTACAATGATGCATCTGGAATTGGGTTAGGTTGTGTTCTGACCCAAAGAGAAAAAGTAATAACATATGTGTTAGTGATTTGTTACCATCAAGGTTATTTAAGTGTAATAGGATTAATTTGTTGACCAAAAGTGATATCCATAAATATTAAACAAAGGAGGTGTGGAGTGCACACTTGTTTAACTTTGATCAAGTTGCAAAGTACACTGTCATTTAGGGGTGAAGCCCCTGAACGAACGGGGGTACGGCGGTAGCACCCCTGGGAGTGGGGTCCAAGGGGCAGCAGCCCCTGGCAGGTTCTAAAAGGTAGAGCCCCTGGATGGGGTCGAGCTGTTTTAAAAATGCATAAAAAATTTAGTCTTTCAAAGAATTAACCTTTGATTTGACCCTTATCCAAATACTCATTTTTATGTTAGTTTTCGTAGTTTTATGATAGTTTGAAACTGTCATATGACAGTTTTCAGACAAAGATCAAAATTCGGTTTTTGGTCTCATTTTTGGTACATTCGAAATACATAACAACCAAATTCTTTGTTCTTGCTCTCATATTCCGAGTCTTATCCGTTAAAGATTGGGAGTACCACCCAAATAATTTAATCTAAAAGGGATATCACAATTCTCAAAATTTCCAAGCCTTTCTGTAACCCAAATCTCTAATAGTATGTATCCCGACAACTGAAAATTCACGAACAGAACTACTCCACTCATGATTTGGCATTATCAGTGGTAGTCTTTTCACTAAAGATATGGTGACATTATCTTTATGGCATAAAGTGTAAACTTTTCACCGATCATAAGAGTCTTCAATATCTCTTTATTTAGAAAGAGTTGAACATGAGAAAAACAATTACTCAAGGACTATGAATATGAAATACTTTATCATCCTGGTAAAGAAAATGTCATAGCATATGCTTTGATTAGAAAGATAAACCAAGAGAGGAAAAGGCCAAGAGCATTAAGAAGTGAAATCATCTCGATTA
Source organism: Lactuca sativa (assembly GCF_002870075.4). Classification (NCBI taxonomy): domain Eukaryota; kingdom Viridiplantae; phylum Streptophyta; class Magnoliopsida; order Asterales; family Asteraceae; genus Lactuca; species Lactuca sativa. The sequence goes on from NC_056630.2 coordinate 280,240,044, forward strand.
TTATGGAAAGTATCAAGAATTCTCAGAAGGATGTGTTTGAAAGAGAAAACCGAAAGGAAGAGCATATGGGCAAGACGTTAGTGTTTGGAATGAAGAACCAAGGGTTAAAGGTACTCCATAACATAATTTGGGTGCCTAAGATGAGTAGAATAAGAGTTCTTCTCATGGAAGAGTCTCACAAAACGACACACTCTAGTCATCCACGTAGCAACAAGTTATGTATAGATTTGAAACCATACTATTGGTGGCGACAATGAAGCTCGATGTCGCTAAGTATGTGGATGAGTGTGTGACATGCATAAGAGTTAAGACCCAACATCAGAAACCATATAGGAGTTAGGAAACATTTCCAGTACCCATACATAAGTAAGAGGACATTACCATGGACTTCGTAACCAAATTGCGCAGAACGAAGGGAAGTCACAATATGATTTGGGTAATTGTGGAATGATTTACAAAGAATGCATATTTTAGCAACCAATGAGAAATGGTATATAGAAACTTTCGCTAAAGTGTATGTGAAAGAGATAGTGAGAGCTCATAGTGTTCCCTTGATGATTTTTTCCGACCGTAATAGTTATTTCACTTATAGATTTTGGAAGGGTTTACACGAAGAGATGGGTACGAAACTATGTTTGAGTATAGCCTACCATCCACAGACAGATGGTCAAAATGAAAGAAAGATCTAAATACTAGAGTATATGTTACGAGCATGTACTTTAGAATTTATGGGTAACTGAGATGAACATCTACCATTGGTCGAATTTTCCTACAATAACAGTTACCATTCAAGCATTAAGATGGCACATTATCATGCATTGTATACATAAAAATGGCGTATGCCATCTTGTTGGCTTGAGGTTGGAGACAACCAATTTTTGGGGTCTGAGATTGTTCATCAGACCATTGCTAAATTGAAAGAGGTCAGAGAAAGAATTCTAGTAGCTTAGAACCATCAAAAGATCTATACAAATAAGAAGCGATAACCAATGACTTTTGAAGTCAAAGACCAAGTGTTGCTCAAAATCTCTCCGTGGAAGGGAGTTATCAAATTTGGAAAAGATGGGAAGTTAAGTCGAAGGTTCATTGGACCGATCAAAGTGCTTCAGAGAATTTGAAATCAAGCATATAAACTGGAGTTCCAAGCTGAAGTGGAAGGTATTCAAAACACTTTTCATTTTTGTTACTTGAGGAACTTGTTGGGAGAAGTTCCTGATATGATTCCACTTTGGGAATTAATATTCAATGAAAATAAGAGGTTGATTTAAGGGCCTAAAGCAATTGTTAACTGTAAGACAAAGAAGTTATGACATAAGATGGTTGAATTAGTGCTTGTGTGGTGGAAACATACATCAAAGCCAAACCTTACTTGGGAGACAGAAAATGACATGAGGAGTCGCTATCCACATATGTTTGCTAATGCATGAGATCGGGACGGAATCATCCTAAGGGAGAGATAACTGTAACATCTGCATTTCTCGCTAGGCATTAGTTATATATATATATATATATATATATATATATATATATATATATATATATATATATATATATATATACATCGGCCAATTAACGACGGTAATCTTTTATGAATAAACGAAAGAGAGTTATTTGAATATATGTGTTTATATATTATGTACATGGAAATTGGATAAATAGTATGTTTATATAACATTTTCATAAAAGCGTATTTTAAAACTTAATAAATAGGACTAAAATAAATATTAAAAACAAAAGAATTATTTACGATAAATAATCTTGATGAAATCTGTAGTAGTCATAATAATGATCTCACAGATATAATGAACGCTTAAATCGAACTTCGCATAAAGAAGTTATGATTCTTCGAAGTTTTGCGTTAAACTCTATGCGGAAAAGTGTGTTGTAAAAAATGAATCAGAGATAGGTTGTTTATAATTCTAATTAATCTAAAATAAATTCATAGTAATTGTAAAAGCGAAAGTCTGCATATAAAGAACACTTAAATCTGACTTCGTATGAGGAAGTTATGATTTTTCGAAGTGTCAATGCAACATAGTGCAGCAGTGCACAACGCAAAAATTAAAATAAATATTGGTTGATTGTTAGACAAAAAATATAAAATACAGTCACGGTACTCGTAAATACCAACCCGTTGATATAAAGAACATCCATAACAGAGTTTGGATGAAAAAATTATTAATTTACATGATCTTTTGTAGTGTAATATTCATAAACTGTTAAATCTAAAATAGGATGAGAATTAACTAACATAGACTAAATGAAAGCTATTTTACTCGTTAATAGCTATGTTTGGATATAAAGAATGTTGAAAACGCAACCCCTATGCGAAAGTTATGAATTTTGGAAGATTGAAATTTACTTGCGAAAAGTGATGATGTGGGCACCACACGGAGGGAACCACGTGGCGTGGTTGGAGGCCAACCATCGAGGGAAACGTGGCATCACAATTGTACGACAAGTGGAAGCCCCTAACCCAAGATTTCTTTGTCGAAACGACTCTATCCAGTAGAAGTCATGTAGGGTACGATGTGTCTCCTTGAATCTATAAATGCCAGCCAATTTTCACTCATTTCACTCACACTTTCATACTTATTTCTCTCTAAATCCTTTCCCCCTCTATATCTGATTCCCCTAGTCTTTTGGAGTCATTCAGTTGAGCTTCAATGCAAGAGAGAAGCCAGCAAATAAAATCTTCCGGGTTGAAGTTCTGCCTAGGGACTTCCCAAAATCTTGTCAAAAAAACTATGTAAGTTAAGTTGCAGTTATTATGCTTTAAGTGTAACTTATATTTATATTCATAGTCGTTGTTATGAACCAATAAATAGGATTTACCAGTCAGTCCTTGTCATATACTAACTGATCTACTTATGGGGGTGATGTCAAGGTTATATTTAGTGAGGTGTTTAAAGTGGATTTTGCAAACAATATAATCTGTATACCAAACGGATCCCACCTCTGATATGATAGTACCTGATTATTGATGTAGTCATTAGAATTATTTAGGAATCTAAATTGTTATTATAGTCGCTGAAAATATAAGAAAAAGATTAATACTTAGTGATATTTTTATCTAGGTGTTAGGCGAAGTGCTGACCTAATCACAAGTCATCAACTTTTAACAAGTGAGTGCATAGTTACTTTCATCTTACATAGAGATACAAAGTATTTAGATAAATAAACGCTCTATATGATTATTATCTGGGTTCTTAATATGTCTGCTAGATGCAAAAATATGACATGATTTTATTTAATTTCATCATATATGTATTTTACCGTATATAAAATATTTGGTAGAAAAGGGTTGAGAGGGTTGAAATGATGGTGAAAGGCCATTCCTAACATTATCCTAATGTACTACTGAGACTAGTCATCTAGTAGAGTATAGATGATGACCACAGACTATTCTTGGTTGTCTAGTGAAACATTAGCAAAACTCGCTATTCGTATGTGTTAAAAAAATCATATTACCCAGGAGTATGGATTATGTGTTCATTGAAGTACTTTATCCCCCTGTAGTTACCTTACTGACAAGCATTGCTAAGGAATCCCTGATGTAGTATTGTTTACTCGTTGTTATAGTGATCCTTTAGGATAAGTCCCTTGAGATTATCATTTTAGGATCAAATAGTGAGAATAACGGGATAACTAATCGAGCTATTTGTTTGGTCTAAAGTATATATTTAAAAGATTTTAATATTATTGTGGGTTGAAAACCCTATGTGCTCACCAGGCTCCCAAGTCTGACCAACTTAGTTTCTTTGTATCACAGGTAGCGGTATGAAAGTACAATGATGATGAATTTTAAATATGCTGAGATATTTAAGGAGCTTGTAGGTCATTAGTATAATAAAATTGTTGCAAGACGTGTAATGACTAGCTTATAGTTATGTTTCTGTATCGATTATGACATCACGATAGTTTAAATATTATTGAAAAATGTTTCTCTAGAAATGATTTGATATTGATATTATCGTACATTAAAATAATGTACGATAATATGCTGAGATATGTGTTCACCAGGCTCCCAAGTCTGACCCACTTAGTTTCTTTGTATCACAGGTAGCGGTATGAAAGTACAATGATGATGAGTTTTAAATATGCTGAGATATTTAAGGAGCTTGTAGGTCATTAGTATAATAAAATTGTTGCAAGACCTGTAATGACTAACTTATATTTATGTTTCTGTATCAATTATGACATCACAATATTTTAAATATTACTGAAAAAAGTTTCTCTGGAAATGATTTGATATTGATATTATCGTACATTAAAATAATGTTTTAGGACAAATATTATGCATAAATGTATTCTTTTAAAGAATATTCTAAATTAAATAAACATAGAGAAAAAAAAATTTAACGTAAAATTGGGACATTATTATACAAAGATGATGTTCATATTGACTTTGATTTGAGAACCAGTTTTCTGAATCCTATAAAATTAAAGGGGAACAACAACAGGAATTTCGAGGAGACGTCGTCAGAAAAAGTAATTTCAAGAATGGGAATGGAAATATGTCTAAGCAGAGGCTAAAAGGGAAGAAGAGGGTAAATTATTGTTCCCGTCCTAATATTTAAATATTTTGATATTTCTTGTCCAATGTTGGATTAGAAAGTTATTTATGACAGAGCTTCAAGAATGGTCTACATGGTTAAACGATAATTTTATCCTCACATGCCTCACATATATTATGATTTAGCGAACTAAAATAAATGATGTTAACCATAAGAACTATTTATAAAAAGTTTTAAAACCATATAAACCATCCAATAGACCGATAAAAAGTAGGGACTGAATCTGATATTTATAATAGGGACCATTTATGAAGATTAATATATAATTAATTATTAACATCTTGAATTATTTCAGATAAAATATTTGTATGATCTGAATTTTACGAAATAATGCATCAAATTTAATATTTCTTACCTACTTTGAATAGAAAATAACGAAAAAAAATATAAATACATGGATTACTAACATAGAATGATAGGAAGTTTTAGATATATAAGGGCAATCAAAACAAAATCTAGTTTTACGAAAAAGAGTCAAATTTGGTTAATGTTCCCACTTGAATGATGACTATCGACCAAGAACGTTTCAACCAGTTGAATCCACTTTGAAGGAGTCTTGTCTTTTCAATATAATAGTTGGTTGGTGGGCTTTCCAATAATAACCAAAGAAAATTGCTTCAAGATATCATATTTATAGAGTTATTTTGTTAAAGTCATTTTTTTATTATTAAAATATTGATCTTATTGATATATTTTAAAAATTAAGGCTTTTAGAAAATAAGCTGCTCCTTTTATATTTTAAAATAATAACCATGGGCCATGGCTTTAAAAAATGTATTTTTACATCGAGTGCTCATGTCGACTCGATAATTATAGGGTGCTATTGGATGCTCATATTGACTCGATAATTGTAGGGTGTTATTATACATACCTATCACTCGTATAAATCATCAAATCATAGATGTACACAAGTATTATTTCAATGATAAACAATATGATATTATGTAAAGACTTTCCTTATATTATAGTATATATGTCATAATTTGCATAAGACTTTCTACGTCTCATAAATGAGATCCTTAAGTTTTTCTATTATTGTCATTTTACCCGATTAAGTTAAAGAAAAGTTTTTAAAGATACCTTCCAAACTTCTACGTTTTGGCAAGTTTAATTTGGTCATGTAAACCCGACTATATATATATATATATATATATATATATATATATATATATATATATATATATATATATATATATATATATATATATATATATATATATATATATATATATATATATATATATATATATATATATATATATATATATATATTCTTAACTTTTATTCTTTTTTCCAATGATATCAAGTTCAATAAAAAAATTTATTTAGTTTTATCAAATTCACAATGTAAATCTAATCAGATTCACAATGTGAATCTGAATTCATATGGTGAATCCGAAAAGTATATAATTTTTATTTTTTTAACATTCATAATGTGAAGTTATGAATTTGGATATTTTTAGTTTTTTTTTTTCGATAAAGAATAAACTATAAAACTTGAAAAAAAATATTTGGTTCCTTGGAGAATCCTTGATAATGGTTCTCTATTGAACTTTTCTCTGTATATATATATATATATATATATATATATATATATATATATATATATATATATATATATATATATATATATATATATATATATATATATATATATATATATAATTTCAAATAATTATCCTAAAACATCTTTTCAAACTAATTACTTTTTCTCCGGCAGATGTTTTTAATTTAAGGGAAAATACATTTCAGACTTACATATTTTTGAAGGATGTCATCTTAAAGTGAAGAGCTTGATCATCTATGGGTATGTGTCGTTTCATTTATAGATTAATATCTGGTGTTCAAAAAATCTTAGTGTTTTGTTAGTATATTTTTAGAGGAAATAATTCGTTTAAACTAGATTTTGGTGTTATTTAGGATTTTTCTGTTATTAATATTAGTATTAGAAACAATTAGTTCAAGCAAAACCCTATATTAACTATTTCTAAACAAGTAAAACCATATATTAATTATTTTTGAACACTAAGAATGCGAGGAAGTAGTCCATAACATATAGAACATTCTGGGATGTAGTCTAATAAACAGGATATTATAGTCTGGAACAATATGTTATTTTAGTAGCATGAAGGTATATACGAAGTAGTTTTCACTACAATTTGCAAGTCTGAATTGTGTAGAAAAATAATGGCTAGATTACAGTTTATCCTAACATGGGCGGTGCTTTTCAGGGCATCATGTTTTAGTTGATGGGTGTTAAATGCCACCTACTATTATGGCATTTCTTATTATACAATGAGGCATTTACCCATCCTCACGAGTTTCTATTTTTTATAGACGATTTATCAACTCGATTTGGATAACAGAGCTTTATGTCTTGTTAACGACTTGCGGTTCAGGGAGTATTTTCCTGCTCGATAATCGTTTGTACAGTTCAGACATCACATGTTTTCTTTTGGATTGGCTTCATAATTGGTGAGGCTTCATAATTGATGAAAGTTGTTGACTTGTGACATGTCTTCAATAACTCACTTAATGAGTTATCTAATGAAGATACATTCCGAGTGTCCCTTTTACATATGTTAGAAGAGGGGTTTTGTGGTAGATATGCAAGAAATCTAGTGTAGGGTGAATACCTTATGTTGGTCTCATATTTGGACCAATTTAGCAGTTGTTAAATAATTTAAAATTAAAATTATCAAGCGTATGAATCTCACCCATCCAAGAACCAGCCGACGACCTTTCTATACCATGTATGGATTTATATATGCCTTTAAGGTGAAAATATAGGATTATTGTGAACAACTTTTTTTAACATTATTATGGTTGCTACTTGTTTGACGTCTTGATTTTATAGATTTGGATCATGGAGGCATTTACGCACTATAGGATGCTTGTTACCCTCAAATCGGTGTGATGACTCGCCAGTTGCCTAGCCAAGGCTTAGGCATTTAGGGTCGGCCTAATGTGTGTATATACTTGATGTTATTGTGGTATGCATGATAGTTTACAATTGTTTATAACTTTCTATAAGGAACAACGATATCATTAACCTTTATTTATTATTTTGTGCACAATCACTCAATCGAGACCTTATATCCTAATGGTCACGAGCATGACACTTTGTGGTGGGTTGATAGTTGGAAATGGATAGACACATTTGATTTACCTTTTTCATTTTTTACTTTTGATTATTTTGTAAATGATTTGTTTTGTTGGTATAATATAAACAAGTTACTGAACCATATATTTCTATATATTTAAGATGTAAGAAATTAGTAAAAACATGGTTATAGGGTTTTCAGAGAAAAACTACAAAAATGGTCCCTGTGGTATCTATTTTTTCTGAGGTTTAGTCCAAACTTCGACTTTTTTGGTTTCATAGTCCTTTGAGGTAGGTTTATTTTTTTTTTTTTTTGTAGTTTTGGTCCATCGGTAAACTGAAATAACTGTAATGTCCTTCTGTAATTTTTTTTTTTTTATGTTTTTTCTATTTAATTTAAATGAAAGAGAAAATAAATAATTAATTTGGACCCATATATATATATATATATATATATATATATATATATATATATATATATATATATATATATATATATATATCCAACCCGTCTACTTATCATGTTCTTCCTTCTAACTGGACCTTCTTTCAAATACTTGTATGTCGCTCATACATACACACACTGAAAATCGATTGTGTAGAAATTGGTAAGAGCAAAACACCTCGATGAATTGTAGTACAGATTTGGAAAAGTTGATTTTCTTGAACAAACAAAAATTTGAGTTTTTTTTTTGCCTAAATTCATGAACACACTGACGTACATGAACAAACCCATCGAATTTATGGGTTCTTGACACACACATACACGTATAATGACTTCGTGATCCTGGATTTTTTCCACACACTCATCAAGTTTCTGGACAAATTTTAGGGTAAATCATTTTCGATTTCGTTTCTAGGCACACACAATTTCGATTTTGTTTTTTGGCACACAGTAACCCCAAGAGGTGATCTTTACCACAACTCAAAAGCAACTGGACCTTTCGATTTTATGGTTCATTACTACATTCAAACTGCAAAAAAATGCATTAGATTAACCAAATTTCGATTAAGAAACAACAATGGTATCGAAGGTGCCAAAATTAAAATTAGGTTCACATGGTCTAGTTGTTTCAACATAGTGATTGGGTAAAACCATAACCTGAGGAGATAAAATTGAAGCTTTCTTCAGTAGCAAATGAAGCTTTCTTCTTCTCTTCAACTCAATTAAAAACAAAAGATACAATTGTAGGCTGAATAACTAGTCTTGAGTTCTCGATTCCAATCATGTGCAGTTGAATTTGCCTTTTTGCAAGTAGAGTTCATCATCATCGATTCAAAAGATGCTTCGTGTAAGATCTGGAGAATTTAAGTAAGAAAACTGACATATTTGACATCTAAAACTTGGAGGTGAACCATTTTTTCTTGATTCGAATGTCAATTAGGTTAGACAAATCTGGTGAAGATCTGAGTTTCAAATCACTGGTTTCGTCGATCTTGTGCTTTTTTATGAGAAACCATCGCCACTATGAAGTGACGACTTCATTAACGTCCCTCCAATGATGAAATCAATCACCATTGATAGGTTTGTGTGTGTATGTGTGTTTTTGATCGCATCTCGCAAGGATCCTCTTCTTTTCTCTCATTTCAGAATTTTCTTATGAGTGTATTTTAGAGGTTTTCAGATTCATTTGTTTTAGAAGGAAGAAAGAAGGTTGATATGATAAAAGGGATTGTATGTGTGTGTGTGTGTTTGGAGGGGACAAAGAAGAGGGGGGATGCTTATCGACTGTTGAAGGAGATTGAAGGAAGAAGAAATGCTTGTGGATCCAATGTTGACTTTTTTAGTCAAACATTGTTCATTCATCCATGAGAGAGCCAACTGATGTTTGATTAGATTTATTGAGAGGGGCATAAGAACCCAAATAAACGATTGAGATAGATAGATAGATAGATAGATAGAGATGGGAGAGGGAGGTGGGCCCTTTGTAAATAAGTAAAAAAATATTTAAGAATATGAAAGAAAAATAGAAAATAAATGCCACAATGGAAATAAAGTCATTTCAGTTTACTGAGGGACTGTATCGGAGACGAAACTAGCTCAAAAGGACAATGAAACCAAAAATGTCGAGGTTTGGAATGAACCTCAGAAAAAATGCATACCACAGGGACCATTTTTGCAATTTTGTCGTTTTTTACATCAACATAATGTTGACTATGTCTTTGACTAACTTTTAACTTATACTTAGACTTAGCTTTACTTTTGCCATGCGATTTAATCATTTATCCATCAACGGTGGTATTACAACCATAACTTCATCTAGTTATTAACATTCTGCTGGAACTAGCATTGGAACACTACCTCTCCATATGTTGCTCGATACATTTTCATTGTGAAATATTTTTCCACCCATTTATGAAAATGTTTATATCTCCATTCTTTGAAAGTCTCCATAACATGAAAACACGGTATACCAGTTGATTATCATTTCCAATATTTACATGAATAGTCTTGTAAGTGGGCTATACCATTTTTCTTTTGGTCAACCAATTTATATTTGTTTTTATCCATTTGGTATACCTTTCAACTTGTTTTTCTGTTAATCCTCTTATCGATAATATCCTCAACATACGGGTAACATGTTTTTCACTTTTCTCTACACAAGAAAATGAACATATTATCATGCACGTTAAATTAAGGAAAAAGAAAATGAAAATACTATATTATTTAAATACTTATGGCATTACATCGTTCATACCACCATTGTTGCATTCTTTCTTGAAAAAAGTCAAGCAACATTGTTATTGGTAGTTTAAATGCATCTCTTAATAATGCATTGATGATGCAACGTTATTTGATGTCATTATTGAATGACCTATTAGTTCAAGAATCATTTTAGAATGATATTACTAATAATATATGATCCTAAAGGGTCATATGTAACACCTCATTTTCTGTTTAATTATTTAATAGTTAAATATAAGTATTAAAGAAAATAAATAAATTAGATTAATAATTATTAACAATAAAAATAAGTAAGGAATGAATATTTGAAGGTATTGTAATCATATTTCAGATGATGGACTAAAAGGGTCATGTTGGAAACCTTAGACTGTAAGACTTTTAGGTTATAGGGTTAAAACTATCATTATGGGAAAATAAGGGTGTAAACTGTAAATTTTGAATTTGAAGCATGGTTTGATGGGATTTGGGGCTGAATACATTCTTATTACTTGCCCAACCTTACGTATTGTTTTTATGCAATTAGATAAAAGAACCCTTAGAAGCTGAAGAAAGTGGAACGTTAGTTTGTGTGTGTGTGTGTATGTATGTGTACATTTTATCTTGGTGTGGCATAAAAGAAGAACAAGTGAGTGAAAAGGGAGGCAATCAAGAAATGAGATAAAAGGGGCAGTCAAAGAAGGTTGTTGCCAGAGTTGTTGGATGGTGCAAGGATGTTAACCGGTGGTGTGTTCACCTATTCAAATAAGCCTTCAGTCCTTCCTTCTTTCTAGTCAAAAATCACAAACACTACCACCTTTAATGTAGTGCTAGCCACAACTGACCATCATTTCCATGATGGAAATTGGCTGTGATGTTTCCAATAACATCTTGGTGTCATTGTGTTGTTCGGGTGTTGATTGGATAAACCCTAATTCCATGAATTTACCATTAGAGCATTATACTTTGGATTTCCATTTTAGACAACGTACTTTGGATTGTGGTTTGCAATTTTAATTTTCATCGTTGGTTCAACATCTTATAGCCACTGTAATATACTCACTTCCAGCAAAGAAGGTCCTTTTGCATAATTTCTTAGTGGGTTAAGATGTCAATTAACCCTTAAAAGACAACAATGTGATTTTATGAAATTACCTATATTTTCCCTATTTTGTAAAAATTACAGATATATTATGGATAGTTAGATTTAGAATATATCAGTGTTCAAAGTTTAGGTTTTGAGTTTACTATATGCATAACATTGTCCTTGACCTGTTGTTGATTCTAACTTGGGTGTAAATTGTCATTTTTCACTGATTGGTCCGAAATTAGCTGCATTGATATCCTATCTTGTAAAATCCGTAGTAAATTGTATAAAATTTATATGCACTTCTATAAGAAGTCTTCATAAAGATAAAATAATGAAATCCTGTAATATAGAAAGATATTGCATCTTTGGCAAGTGTTGGTGGTGTTAAAGTGGTCTTGAGCAGACTATTGTTTCAGGAAAAAGTATATGAAAAATGAGTCTAGTAACTTATTTATATGTTTAGGGTTAAGATTAGTCTTTTTTACTATTGATTGCTATTATAGAATTGCTGCAAAATGATTTGGTGTAATTGGATTCTTAAGTTACCATTTAAGGTCTACTCTACAATTCGAGTTGAGTTTCTCACTACACTGTGTGATGTTGTGCATCCTTTACTTTATTTGTGTATGTTTGTAGGATGTGTATATGTGTAGCACTATGTTGAGTTAGTGTCTAGTGGATGTACTGATGGGTTTATTAGGTTACAATAATATGCACAATGTGGAAAACACTTAACAATTAAGAAGGGCACATGCAACCTAAAAGGATCTATTTCTTCACATTAAGGCAACATACTTTGAATAACAAAATCTAATATACATCCTAGTAATTTCAAAAATCAAAAATTAAAGATACATACCTCAAACTTGTTGTAGCAAACAAGTTACTTAAATCCTTCTTTTGAAGAGCTTGGAAAACTAGCACCAAAAGGATGATGCCTCTAATCATTCACACAAAAACCTAGAACTAGAAGATACATGAGGGGAGAGGAGAATTTTGTTCATAAGCTTCTAAGAAATATTGGTCACGAAAATTGATGTCCAATGGGTCTTTTTTATAGTTTAGGTAACTTAGGGACATATCAAGATTTGAATAATTAAATAATTGATTTAATTCCAATTCAAATCCTTTCCCTATCCATATTCAGGAGACTTTTGGAAACCCTAGAAGGTGTCCCAAAACCATCCACCCTTGGATGGTTCTAGAATTGCCTCTTCTGTTCAACTATTGACAATTACAATTCACCCCTTGCATCCTTAATTAATTTCAGATCAATTCTGATTAATAGTTAATTAATTCTACTTGATTTCTCATTAATTTATCAATCATTCAAATTAACAAATCAATTATGTTAACAATTGATCTCATACTAATTTATTAATGACATAAAAATTTAACAAATCAACTATCTATTTCCAATTAATATATTAATCATATAATATATCAACAAATCATTTCCTCATAATTTTCAGTTAGTTTATTAATCATATAATAATATAGTTATGAGGACAACACAAAAAATGACTTTACTTCTACTTACAAGAATATACCAATGTAGTTACTGTTGTTGGATTTATATGCCCAAGAATCATTATTAAGTGACATTGCTAATAACATATCATCCTATAGGGTCACACCTTAATCAAGTTGGTACTTATTAAATACTTATTACATATTTGATATTAATAAACAAATTCAACTCTTTTATTTAATTAGAGAAAAATTATTTTTCTATGAAAACAATAATTTAAGAAGTAGAAAAATAGTCTTAATATGATAAGGTATCATAAAATAAGTCATGTACAAAGTTTTGGACACTTTGGTTAACCATGATTAAATCAAAGGCTTACCCTACCATGATTAAAAGACTAGTAGACAATTTTTGTCCTTTTTAGGGGACATGGCCGAAAATTAAGGCAAGGAGGTTGAAAAGTCAACCTCCAACATTATTGTCCGCTATGCTTAGATTATGTCCCTTGTTGCTTTATTCTTTATAATACTTGATAGTATTATAATCAAAAGGGCTTACTTTACATGGGTTATAAATAAAAGGGTATATACATGGAGACCCCATAAGTTTTTGGTCCAAAATCTTCTCTTCTTCAAATTCTCTAAAAACCGTTAGCTACATGAGCTTGGAGTTATTTTTCCTCTTTTGAAGACATTACAAGCTTTTGGTGTTTACTTTGGGTCATTATTTTAGTGCTTAATTGTTTAAACACTTAAGGCTATAAGAACAAAGTTGTACAATAAGAAATCTAGCAATTTTGGTACCTTATTTTTGTTGGTGGATTACTTGTAGAGAAGATCAAGCTTCTTGTTCTTGCCATCTACTTCAACACCCCAAATCCAAGAAGGTCCAAAGGCTACAAAGGTTATATATTGTAAACAACCTATGGTTGTTATAATAGCATTCTAATCTCTTTAAAAGCATCATTGATTGTTTGTTTTGTTGCTAGACTTAAAATTTATAAGAAAATTTTAAAGCTTTGGTTGCCGATTTTTATGAAAACTATTTATTTTATGCAACAAAACCTTCAGTGTTATCAGAGTTATCTTTTAAATGTTAGAATGATTTTTATATTATAATAATTTTTTTGGAAAACAAAGCATCGATTTCTGTTTGGCTAAAGAAATTACTATATTTTTTTTCTTTGGCAACTTGTTGTTAAAAGTGTTTATTTTTTATATAACAATTTTTCATGCATTTTGGTTATATAAAAGTTGACTTAGAAAAAACAAAGAGTTGTTTCTTGATATGATTGTTATGTATAAACAAGTCGTTAGAACATTTTTGGTTGGTATTTATTTATTCGTATGATGATGTAATAGATAAATAGATATTATTTCATTTATTCATTTTATATGTATATAAATTAGTTTTAGACTATTTGTATTTTATTTATTTTAAAATGTAACAAGATGAAGCATGAAGTTCTTATGAAGACATGGAGCCTTTTGAAGATCTTGAAGTGTCCTAATAAGTCCTTTAGAAAATGACTTAATATTTTGTCACACCCCAAAACCAAGAACAGCGGAAACGTTCTGGGGCGGAGGACGTCATGTAAAGTATCACAACACAATAAAAGTAAACAAGCATACAACATCATCCATTGCATTAAGTATATAATTTTAACACAAGTGTGTTCTTTACAGTTATAGACACCAAAAATAATGTGAATCAAAATAATAAGATGAGTCTTGGATGCGCTCCATCTTCTCAAAAGCTGGCCTCGGTACCTGTCTACTGTCGACCTGAGAATACAAGTTATTTTGAAAGAGTTTATCAGCATTAAACTGGTGAGTTTATAAGTATTTTAGTGTCGTTGTTTGTTATCAAAACGTTTGAACAATGTATCAAGTATAAGTTTGTAAAATGTATGTAAATGTTTGTAAGTGTTTATAAAAGTTTAAATTTCTCAGAAAAACCTATATTTTTCTATTAAAGTAGCCTTCTACCAAGACTGAACTGTTTTGTATGATAGTTTTTTGTAAAAGTGTGCAATTTCCCAAGTGTAACTATCATTAACAAAATATAGTTTGTACATTTATGTTTAAGTGACAAAATCACTAAATATATGTAATGGGTATATTATTGTAGTGCTGTAGTGTTGAATTATAGGAACTACTGCCGTACTAACTACCTTAAACCGGATTTATATTAAGGTATCATGTGATTTATTGTACCATACTATCGACTGGATAAACAAGGACAAATGTAGGTCGTAAAAAGAAATGACGTTTGGCACCCGCAGACCTGCAGGTCCGGCTGTAGCTAGCAGCAAGGTGTAGGATAGTCAATCCAGTATAGATCTATACACAAACTCACGCTCTCCCTCCAAGAGACTCTGGTTACAACTCGGGCCATGACATTTAAGGCATGCCCCGATACAGTGGATCACATTTATCTAAGTGTATGTATGTATATGTAATGTATTGTTCCTATTCTAGTATCGTTGTATATGTTCTCTTTCTAGTATAGTTGTATATGTTTTCCTTCTAGTATAGTTGTATATGTTCTCATAGTAATATCATGTATACGTTCTCGTAGTAATGTAATGTATATGTTTCTCATAGTACTAAGTACTGACTCATGAATGAACCTACTCATTGATCTAGCAATAGTATAAGTGTAATCCTGCGTTACCCCGATGGTAACTTACTAATGATGTAACTGATATGCATGAATATGGAAGTACTTTTATGTCTATATATGCACATATGATATATAATTAATATTGAAACGACCCTCGGACGGCTACCCGACATCCCACCAGACCACATCCAAATTGAGGAAAAGGAAATAGGGCCGATGGCCTTCCTAAGCCTTTTAAACATTTCTTATATATCTATGCATATATGGACATGCAATTTATAAGAAGAATAATAAAGTTTAAATAAAAGTATTTGATAAGTAAAAGAGTTTGTAAAACATTTTGAAGTAAAACAGTTTGATAAACAGTTTGAAACAGTGATAAAATCATTGGTTTTATAGTTATTAATCACATGTGATTGATGTAATAACTATAAGCATTCAACTTGTATTCTCCCCCATAAAAGTATTTAAAACATTTAAAAGTATTTCAAAGGTTAATTAAAGGGGTATAAACTCACCTATAGTGAGTGGTTCTGATGACAATGTTGGATTAGTTGCTAGGTGCCAAGTGGTGACTTGAGTACACACGCGAATCCTATTAAGCATATATTGTACATATATGATTATAATTAGTATTATGAACGACTAATTTATGATTTTGGGACCACCTTAGGGACTAGTAAACACTTATAATGAAGTGTTATAATCATATATGATAGTATGAGGGTTTATAAGGCTATACAAGAGGGTGTATGGCCAAAATACACACTATATGTGTGTGTGCGGCCATCACATGTGTGCGGCCCTGTGTGCGGCCATGTGTGCTGCCAGATGGTGTGTGCTGCCAGAACATGGTGTTCTTGGTACCTTTTATGAAGATCTTCAAGGAGAATGGATGATACTTGAGAGGATTTCGTGTTCAATGCTTGAAGAAGTGAAAGAAGTGTTCAAAAATGACTAAGTATGGTATATATAGGTGGAGTGTGCGGTTGGGAAGGGTGTGAGGCTGCAAACACAAGTGTGTGGCCGCACACTCCATGTGTTGGAGTGTTTGGCCCGGTTTTGATTCCTACACTCCGAGTTAACCCTTTTTAACACTCCTACCTTGATTATAACACATTTAGAACGCTTCATTAGGCTCTAAAGGGTACTACCATATAGTAAAATAAGTCTAATATTGGAAAGAATTGAAGAGTGCATGCGAGAAGTTTTTCGGGTTGTCACATATTTGTTGTGATGACTCACAATAAATATTACTAGAAAATGGCTTTGTTTATACATTTTAAATGAATGCTTGTGATGTTTATTTTTGTTGTTATAAAATGTTGAAAATATGTTTTCCATGATAAAACATTTTTACAAAAATTAACATCAATCTTGGAGTTTAGAGTTTCATATAAAAGTTTCAACATAAGATGTCAAAATTGAGATTTTGTTAAAAAGAGTTTTAAATATTTTTAAAACTCTAAAGTAGCCAAACTTTGAAAGATATAAAAGGTTTAAAATATTTTTAAACTTAATCTAAACTCCATAACTTAATAATAAAAGGTTGTTTTATTAACAAAGTTAGAAACTGGTTTCAATCCGTATAACATCGAATTAAAATGAATATAAATTTTAACCGGTAAAATTTTATATGAAATAAATTCAACATTATGATTTTTGGAACACTTTAAATGTACCATGGAATATTTTATACATGAAATATTCATGATACAAAATGTTTTAAAATGATTGAATAATAAAACATTGATAATAGCTGTTATTTACATAACTTCAAATCTATGCAATCCATTTAAATTCAATTGGGATTTTTGCGCAGTTCATGTGGATTTTCGGGTCACCTTATTCATGTGAGTTGTCAAAAATAGTCAAGGTGTTTTAGTATTTGCTTATGGGAAAAATGTCACCTAATCATTTGTGAAATATAACTCACATGTCTTTTAAATGGTTGATTTGATGAATTTCTAATGTGAAAAAGGTCACCTAAGCATAAGAGTTTTGAGACATACATGGAATGAACTTGCCATATAAAAACAAAGTAATGTTTTTTGATCCCATAAATCTAAGAATTACATAAGAGTTATAATTTGTTATCGTAACCTACCGATCAACAAAATCATTTGAATAGTGGGTCGCCTCCTCAAGTTATTTTGGGTGATGTGGATCTTAGCTTTTCAAAATTTAATTTGGAGGGTAATTATATTTGCTAAGAATTTATATCGAAGATATTAAAATAAATATTATTATTTTGTCGACCACTACCCCAACTGTAACCACCTCATCACTTACCATCCGATCCATCCTCGAAAAAGAAAAACTAAGTGGACCCAACTTTCTTAATTGGTTCAGACAACTGAGAATTGTCCTCAAGCTTGAGAAATTGGACTATGTCCTTGATGAACCTATCCCAGAAGAGCTCCCAGCTAATGCTCCCAAAGAATCGAAAGATGCTCTGGTGAAACATGTTAACGATTCGACCAAAGTGGCTTTCATCATGCTTGCAACTATGACTCCTGAACTTCAATAAACATTTGAGTTTTATGAAGCATTCGAAATGATTGAACAACTGAGATTTATGTTCAAATCCAGGCTATGCAAGAGGGGTTTGAGACCTTGAATGCTTTCATTGGTTTCAAGATGGCCGAACGATCTTTTGTGAGTGAACATGTGCTCAAAATGAAAGCTTATGTTGAGCAACTTACCTGCCTCGGATTCCCATTTGGGGATAAGCTAGCGACCAATGTGATCCCTAGCCTCATTGCCTAAGTCGTTCAACCAATTTTTGATAAACTTCACAATGAATGACTGGGAGAGGAGCATTAATGAGCTTCGTAACATGATCAAAAATGTTGAGGCAAACATAAAGATGTCTGGCAAAAATCAAGTGTTGATGATCCGTGAGGGTCAAATCTCCAAGAAGAAAACCGGTAATAACACTGGTAAGGAGAAATGCAAAGCTGCCAAGAAAGGATAGGGAAAGGGAAAGGGTAAAGGGAATTCTCCTTCTACTAACCCAACTCCTAAAACCAAACCTACTCCTGACGATGATTGCTTTCACTATAATGAAAATGGACACTGGAAGCGCAACTGTCCCAAATACCTAGAAGAACTTAAGAATATCAAAGCCAACCAGGTTGGCACCTTAGGTATATATGTGATTGAATTACATGCATTTCGTACTAATTCTTGGGTATTCAATACTGGAAGTGGTACTAACATATGCAATGATTTACACGGACTGAGGAATGTTAGAGAACTAAGAGATGGCAATTTAGAACTCCATGTTGGCAATGTCAATCATGTAGTAGTGAAAGCCATAGGACAATATCATCTTTTACTTCCAAATGGCCTTAATGTTATTTTAAACAATTGATGTTATGTACCTAGTATAACTAGGAATATTATCTATACTTCTCGTTTGTATGAACAAGGTTTTCGTTATAAGTCTGACTTTGATTTTGAAAACATTTCTGTGTTTAAAGATAATGTGTTCTATTTTTAGACTAGTCCCAAAAATGGAATATATGAAATAGATTTAAATGGTTCATACACAAAGGATAATTAAATGTTTAACTTAAATAAGAAAACAAAGTTAGACTTTAATAGAATTTATTTATGGCATTGTCGACTTGGGCATATAAGTAAAACTCGCATTGCCAAGCTCCAAAAGGATGGGATCTTAGAGTCAACACGAGTCTTTTAATGTATGTGAATCATGTCTATGTGGAAAGATGATGAAAGCTCCTTTTACTGGTGTTGGTGAAAGAGCTTAGGATCTACTAGGACTCATACATACTGATGTATGTGGACCTTTTAGAACAATGACCAAAAGCAGTGAGAGATACTTCATTACATTTACTGATGATTAGAGTAGATTTGGATATGTGTATCTCATGAAACACAAACATGAAGCATTCTATTCTTCAAGGTTTTCCAAAATGAAGTACAAAATCAACTTGGTAAAAAAATTAAAACCATACAATCAGATTGTGGTGGTGAATATATGAGTTATGAGTTTGATGAACATCTAAAGAATTGTGGCATAGTGTTACAACTCACTCCACCGGGAACACCTCAGCATATTGGTGTTCGGAGAGGAGAAATCATAATCTACTTGATATGGTACGATCGATGACGAGTTACACTTCCCTTCCTCATTCATTTTGAGGGTATGCACTTGAAACCGCAACTCGAATTGTAAACATGGTCCTAACTTAAAAAGGTTAATTTCACACCCTCGAACCGGGCGGCAGAAACGTCCGAGGGCTCATGTGACTATCAATTGAATTATCATCACAATGAATATACATGAATCATAACATGATCATTGCCAAACATTACATATTACAACCAACATTGTTCACATCAAGTACATTGTTTAATATCACATATTCAAAACATAAATTGTATGAGAGTTGTCATTTCTCAAAATAAGATTCCTAAAATACACTTGAAGCTTCTTCGACTTAATGGTTACCTGAGAATACAAGTTATTTTAAAAACGGTCAACATATTTATTGTTGGTGAGTTGATAAGCAAGTTTGATTAAAACTTTGTATTGATGGTATAACCCAGAAAATCCGATATTTTTTGTAAAAGTTTGTTTACAACATTATGTGATGATCTAATATATGTGTGTATATGTGATATCAAAACATATGTAAATGCATGAATCCCAAAAGTTTTCCTTGTTTTGTATTTGAAGTATGTAAAATAAAGAGAATGATGGTATTTCCCGGAAAATCCGATATTTTCCTATCTATAATAGTATTGTAATAATTGTATTATCGTATGAATTGTTTTTTATTGCCACAATATAGGTGGTAATGGTTCTCTATGTGAGTCGTTATAACCATGCATGATAAATGACTAATTCTCCTGTCTTGGCATTTTTACAAACTCCGGTTTTGATCAAGATTTTGTCACCCTAGACTGGCCAAGTCTAACTGTAGCGAACATCTCTGGTGTGTCGGAGTCACCCCCGTATAGATCTATACACAAACTCTCACTCTCCCCCCTGGAGACTCTGATTATCACTACAGGCTACAGCCAAACACTCAATGGTGTCGACTGATAATTCTCATTAGACCCCAATGATTTCCTCATGAATATGTTTAATGTTAAATGTATTTTGATTTACTAACATTTGATGATACTTGAATTTGAAAGACACAGCCCAACAAACATGAATAATGACAGATGCGGCCCATTAAACACATAAGTTTTTTTAAGGTTTGATGGCATGCAAACGGGCACGTTGAAGCCTATTAAGCATACAATGACTCTCTCCGGACAAAAATTAATATGCAAATGGGCCACTAAGGCCCATTAACATGTAAAAAATTAATTTAGGCCCATTGAGTATGTCATTGGGTCACTAAGGCACAATAGATATGAATTGATTATATTGGTCCCAATAAACATGCAAATGGATCACGAAGGCCCAACAAGCATGTATTACAAGTATCAGGCCCAATATTGATACCGTTGTTCTATTTTTGTATATTTGATGTGGTATAGTGTTTTTATATGAAACATTTACTTATGAAATTAAGATACTCAATGTTTAATTTGTAACGATATTATTGGTTTATAAATTATACGATTTGTAAATCCTAAAAAACTTATATTTTTGGTCCAGTGTTTTAATAATTGAAACGTTTGACTAAAAAAATTTATTTGACCATTTCAACCCTTGATTTGTAAGAATTTCCATTTTCGGCCCTTATTTGTAAAAATGTTTCACTTTTAGCCCAAATCCCGTGAATTTTACAACTTTGGCCCAAAATCCAAAAACTTTGCATTGTTAGTCCCAATTTAGAAAGAAATGTTATTTTCACCTCTAAATTTGGTTTATTTACATTTATAGCTCAAACTTTGATCAAATAACCTTTTTAACCCCAAAACTTCTTATTTTTCGTAAATACAGGCCAAAAAGCGTGAGGCCCAAATATCAAGCCCATTAAGTTAAAATTTACATTTTTGGTCCTTTGGAAAGCATGTTTATCATAAAAACCCATTTTTATACAAGTATGACCTGTTTGATCCTTATAAAACCGAAAAATGTCTATTTTTGCTCTTATCTTTGTTTTCTTGAAAAATATGGCCCTTACCAAGATTTTTGCTATAAAATTTTTATATCTTAAACATATAAGTATTTCTAACTTGATATTATGATGTATAAGGTGTCTTAGTACATGGAATATTACTCATTATTGCTTAAAATGTCGAGATGAGTTTAGATCTAGCATATTTTCACAAGGTAAACCAAGCAATCACACATATCAAGCATATAACACATCAATCTACATATTTTACTTGTATTCTCCCCCAAAAATCATGTAAAAACCGAAAACAAGGGGTATAAACTCACCTTTGCTTTGGTGTTTCGGTTTTAAAGAAGAAGTGAAGAGATTTTTGGTCCTAGCAACACCTTGAAGTAGTTTTCGGACTTAGATGGTTTCTAGGGTGTTAGATCACGAAATGAAGCTTCATAAGAGAGTGTTCTTATCTAAAGGATGAAAATCAAATACTTAAGTAAGATAACAACTTACCAAAGAATGGTGATCTAGATGAGAACCTCTTGATGACACACACCAAATGTCGAAATTTTTATGGAAGAAGAAGGATATTCTTGTGAGTTTTTGAGAGAGTTTTGAAAATGTGTGTGTGTTGTGGGCTTATCTTCGGCCGAGAGGAAGAAAAAGGGGAGGGAAGAGAAGGCCTTGCATAGAGGGTAAAGATTTCATGGGTGTTTGTGATTACCTAGAAATATGTTAGATAATCATGAGTTGTCATCACCTCCTAATTCCTTCCTTAATCCTTTTTTTTAACATGGGCTGAGAATTGGGCTTAGTATAAATGGAAATGAACTTAATTGGCCCACTCTTGGTTTTGATCGAGTTTGTGAAGCCCAATAATTAGTTTTCGGCCCATTGGGCCCTTATTGGTGTTCATGGCCCGATGAAATCCAATTAAAGAGGTTTTTGGTCCATTAGGGTTAATTGGATTAGTTATGGCCCAACAAGGCCCGTTAAGGGTAAACCAATTCATTTTAGGCCCATTATGGCCCCAAATGTTAAGTTTTATGAACGTGGGTCCAATTAGAGCCCATTTAAGGGTCCTAAGCCCGAAATAGTCAAATTGGAAGCTTATTCATCCATTAGGCCCAATAAGGAAATCCTTGTCCATAGTGGACTTAAACCGAAATTCTCAAGGTCTTAAATCCTTAAGTTGACTATTGAAATGTTTTGTATAAGTTTTGATCTTTACTGGTGATTGCAAACTTTATTTGTTGTTATTGAATGAGTTTCATACATCTTAACATGTTAAGGTTACACTTGTTACCATAGATAATGTTTACAAGAGCATAGAATTTCCTAGCTAAAATTTTGCTAGTTATGACATCATCCCTCCGTTAGAGGGAATTTCATCCCGAAATTCTTTTGAAACTAGGTTTGAGAATGCGAGAATAATTGAGGGTACTTTTGTCTCGTTTGGTCTTCGCGTTCCCAAGTGAATTTCGGTATGAGTTTTTCATTTCACCGAACCTTCACAATTGGAATGCGACTATGTTTTGTACGCTTCACTTCCCTATCCATAATCTCGACCGGTTCTTCGACGAACAGGAGATTCTTGTTTATCTCGATCTCTTCCAAATGAACAACAAGGGTTTCATCTAATAAACACTCTTTCAGATTTGAGACGTGGAACACTGGGTGTACGTTGCTGAGCTCGGCAGGTAGCTACAGCTTGTAAGCCACTGGACCAATCCGGGCAAGAACCTCGAACGTTCCAATGTATCACGGGTTCAGTTTTCCCCATTTCCCAAAGCGGATCATTCCTTTCCATGGAGAGACCTTCAGTAACACTCGGTCCCCAACTTGAAATTCTAATGTCTTTCGTCGCTTGTCCGCATATCTCTTGTGTCGATCCCGCGACGCTTGAAGTCGAGCTTTGAGTTGGGCTATCTTTTCAATCGTTTCTCGGATGATTTCGGGTCCTATGAGAGCACTAGCTGACGATTGTCCCTTTTCTAGTTGGGTGTCACCCACCTCAGCCCAACATAGAGGCGATCTACATTTACGATCATAAAAGGCCTCGAAAGGGGCAACCTTGATGCTCCTGTGGTAGCTGTTATTGTATGAGAATTCAATCAGAGGCAAATGGGTATCCCATGACTTACCAAAATCAATCACACATGCTTGGAGCATATCCTCGGGCGTTTGGATGGTTCGCTCACTTTGACCATCCGTCTATGGTCAGTAGGCAGTGCTCATATCCAATTGTGTTTCCATTGCCTTCTGAAGAGATTGCTAGAATCTTGAAGTGAATCCACTATCTCGGTCAGAGATAATAGATACAGGTAGCCCATGAAGTCTTACAATTTCCTTGATGTAGATTCTGGTCAATCTTTCCATCTTGTAAGATTCCTTTATTGGCAAGAAATGAGAGGATTTTGTTAACCTATCGACGATGACCCATATAACATCCATCCCATCGGCCGTCTTGGATAACTTAGTCACAAATTTCATAGTAATCCTTTTCCATTTCCACTTGGGCATCATTGGATGCTGTAATAATCCCGAGGGCTTTTGATATTCCACTTTCACTTTAGCGCAAGTGAGACACTTGCCGACATAAGTGGCAATTTCTGCCTTCATGTTTGGCCACCAATAATGTTGCTTGATATCAAGGTACATCTTATCTGAACCCGGATGGATGGAGTATCGTGTATTGTGAGCCTCATTCATGACTACTTCTCTGAATCCCCTAAGTGTAGGGACCCATATGCTTTTCATGAGATAGTATCCATCCTCCTTGACTTCAAAACTCTTCTCCATCTCGCGCAACAATTCGCTTGCGGTGTTTTCTGGTTTCAATGCATCCAATTGGGCTTCTTTGATTTGCATGGTTAGGTGGGATTGAATGGTTATTGAGAGAGTTTTCACCTGAAGACTCGAATATTCCTTTCGACTCAGAGCGTCGGCTACCACATTAGCCTTGCCTGGGTGGTACTTGATTTTGCACTCATAATCGTTTTACAGCTCAACCCATCTTCGCTGCCTCATGTTTAACTCCTTCTGATTCAGAATGTGCTAAAGGATTTTATGGGCAGTGAAGATGGTGCACTTTGTCCCATAAAGGTAGTGCATCCAAATCTTTAACGCGAAGACCACAACTCCCAACTCGAGATCATGAGTTGTGTAGTTTACTTCATTAGTTTTTAATTGCCTAGACACGTACACAAATCTTTAACACAACCTAAACCATGATTCGAAGCATCACAGTAGACTACGAAGTCTTCAGTTGCCTCAAGTAAGGAGAGCATTGGTGCACTACAGAGGGTTTGCTTCAAAGTTTGGAAAGAAATTTCTTGTTTCACCATCCAATCGAAAGGTATAACTTTTTGTGTCAATGTGGTGAGAGGTTTGGCTATCTTGGAGAAGTTATGAATGAACCTCCTGTAGGAGCCCGCTAGGCCCAAGAATTGGCGAATTTCTGTCGGTGTTATTGGGATCGCCCAACTTTCGATTGATTTGATTTTGGAAGGATCCACATGTATCCCTTCTTGACTGATTACATGGCCCAGAAAGATCACACTGCGGAGCCAGAACTCACACTTGGAGAGTTTCGCATATAACTTTTCGGCTCGCAGGGTTTCTAAAAGTTGATAGAGATGTTGACTATGCTCATCTTTACTTATAAAATATACAAGAATATCATCGATGAAAACGATTACGGAGTTGTCAAGGAATGGACGGTAGACTTGATTAATGAGGTCCATAAATGCAGCGGTGGTATCTGCTAGGCCGAAGGGCATCACGAAAAATTTGTAATGAACATAGCGAGTTCAGAAAGCAGTCTTAGGAATTTCTTCATCTTGGAATTTGAGCTGATGATAGCCGGATCTCAGATCTATCTTTGAAAAGTAACTAGCCCCTTGAAGCCGGTCGAATAGATGGTCGGTTCGTGGAAATGGATAATGATTTTTGATAGTGAGCTTATTCAGCTCTCTATAGTCGATACTGTTGGGGTTTCAGCATTCTAACACTCCTAAGTGTACATGCCACCCTAAATACCTTGGATCTATGTTTTCTCTATTATACATGCAAATATGAACTTTCCAAGGTATTTATCCTAACTAGCATAATAACATTGATTCAAATGAATATATCAAGTTAAAATTACATACCTCTTTGATGTAGATTGTTGTCATGAAGCTTGAGTGCCTAGTGCCCCAAGTGTGACACCTCAAATGGTTCACACAACACCAAATACACTTGGAATAGATTGAGAAAACATACACACTTCATGAAATCGGCTAGCCCTTTCTATTACCCATAGTGCCAATTTTCTCCAAGAATAAGATCATTATATAGTTAGGGTTACACCATGTAAACCCTAATTGTCATGGCCTTTCATTTCCAGTATCCATGGGTACAAATACACCATGGAGCATCTTATGGGTTTTAGCCCAACTTGACAATCCATGGAGCATTAGCCCACTATATAAGTATGGAGGATTTACACAATCAACCCATATATTTAATTAGTCTTCTCTTGATCACTTAATTAATTCTAGATTAATTCTTGATCAATACTAATTAAATAATCTTATTAATATGTTATAACTTATAATATATTAACAAACCTTAAGTGTTATTTCTCTCATTATAGTTTATCCAAATGCATGATGCCATGCAACCCAAATGGACCATGCCGGGTCGGGTCAAGTCTCACCAATTATAGTTATGGACTTAGACACTAATCCAACAGTCTCCCACTTGGATAAGTCTAAAACTATTATTGCGTATGATTTCAAGAACCGACTGGCAATCGTAGCTCTCAAAAGCTTCTGTCGAACTCTGGCCTTGTCGATGATCTCTGACCTTTGTTAATGACTTGTCCATTAGATAAGGGATCATATATTCCTCCATTCTAGATATCATATGGACCGAGACATGGATTATAATCATTCTCTCTGTCCATTTGTTGTTTGCCGATTTCCGATTTATGACGACTGACTAATTGAACAAATCAAATCAGTCCAGGCCCGGCCGAGCACTTACATTTGTCATCACCAAATCATCGAGGGGCCCATAGATATCGCTTTTCTCCCGAAGGTAAAAGGAATGGATAAACCTCGACTCATATGGCTTGTTCTACTACTTGTTGAATCATACACAAAGACACGTTTTATAACATTGAGTTACCGAATGTGTTTTCGTGCAATCATAGTAACAACTCATATATCTAGGTTTGAAGAATATAAGATATTATCATCTCATGATCACTCATGATAAAATCCATGAAGTGATTCCAACAAGCGCGGGTTGAATCCAATACTCAGAACTTATAAGCACTCATGAGTGTTGTAGCCCTTTGTCCAACATCTTAGACCTCTACAACCCAACCCATGACAGTCTTAAGTCATATCTACTTCCAACATATGACCGACTGTGGATGGTTTGAATAACTTAGTCATCCAGAATAATGACCTAGTTATTTTGGAAGTTAAAACATGCAAAGTGAAACACAATAATAATTGAATCCAATATGGTATCAAAATCTATGAACATAAATAAAAAACCTTTTATTTATCACCATATGATTACACATTATTCATTGTACACTGTTTCAGCTATCAACTTTATTCTTGAATTTAAAACAATAGGTGTCCCATGCTCCAAGCATGTATACTATGTTTTCTAAACACTAGTCATGCCATACACCAAGTATGCATACTATGTTTGTCTATGATCTTTACTTTGTGAAATAGATCAATTGAACATAACTCCAATGATCCTCCTTTCACAGTCCCAAATCCATACTGCAAATGCAAGATTTCCAAATTCATGCCATTTACTGAAATCTGTTACATTCTAAACTTATATGCATTGATCCTCTTGTAATGATTATGCACAAAGTCAGAAAGACTTGACAACAACCATTACAGAGCATTCCAAAAGAGATCAGCTCCTTGGAAACATCCTTCTTGCATTAAGTTTCCTAATCTTACACAGATTGAATAATTTCTAACTTTGAAACATTTCCAGATTCCATTTTGACTATCACTTCTGAACAAGAGTTGCCTCCTTACAGATTATGTCAATATGGTCCTTCCAGAATTATCACTATACTTCCAACTGTCCTTGAGCAACCAATCTTTGGTAAACCTTAGATTGTCTTCAACAATTGTTTAATCCTTTTAGTCATATCCAATTCTAGACCTTTTCCCTTCTTAATGCCCCAGGCATTTTGAAAATTTTAGAAAGGATGAATATAGCACATGTAATCGATCCTATATCCGAAGCATATGAGACACGATTCATGATGTATCACATAAAGACTAAACCACTCTTTTGCTATAACATTTCCATTTCTATTTGCCAAGTTCTCATAACTCAGATTATAAAAAGGGATGTCGTAATCATAATCGAATTTGAGAATGCAAATAATAGACCCATATACAGAATTTCCTTATGTTGAGCCATTCCAACATGAAATTCATATATATATCCTTGACTAAATACGATTAAAACCTCAATCTAAGCTTTTAGATTTGAGATGAAGTATAGTTTCCTCTCCCTAAATTATAGCAAAACAACTCTTTCCCAATTGAAACCTTTTGTTTTCTATAATTAACATTGGTAACTTGCAATACTTATCATAATTATCATGCTCCCACTAACATGATGATTATTAGCATAACACTTATGCTCCCACTAGCTTTGACATGTACTCAGAAATCAGTTGGACTTTTAGAAAACTTTATCATAATCATACACCTTATCTTTGATAGCTCACAGGTGTATCTAAACAATTTTAAGAACTATGAAAAAAGATGCCGTAATCATAGTCTTGATTGTTTTGACCTTTGCCACTTCTCACAAGTCCATGTTAGTGTGCCGGTAAACCACACACGCTTCACTAACGACTTTGAGAATGCAAATATCACAATTGCTATCTAGGTAAAATCTACTTAGTGAAAGTGTTTCCTCACCATCATTTTCATAAATCGGAGAGAAACCTTATGACACTTAGATTTAATGGTGTATGTGTTCTTATCCATGTGAATTGTCAAAACCATAGTCACAAGACAAGGATAATGACAAATCCAAACTCATATGGACTGAACTAAATCTTAATTTCTTGGCACCTGGAAGCTCAAGGGCCTACCATTGCTTCCAAGCTGTTGTGTAACCAATTCAGAGCTCTAAGAACTTATATGCAAAGCCAACTTTAATTGGAATGGGCACAAAATATGTCAACACGATAGGTTATGAACCCCAAGTCGTGTGCTAGTGAAGAACTTCAGGTTTTATTCTTGATTAGGTCTTGATACTTTCAAGACCTTTAAGACTCCCACTGTCCTCTTGACATATAAGACTTTCTTGTCAGATATACAAGAGATAGTGTGGATTCTAATCAAGACAAACACCTCACACAATTGGCCTTAGTTGTTCTTTGTTTTATCCAAAACATCACAACTTACCAATTTCAAATGTACAAGAGTAGAAAACTTTTACTCTTACATTTGACATGTGTTTTAAACCTTCTCTAAGACATGTCATTCAAGTTACAATCTTAGAATATATCTCTAAGAATTGTTTTTTTAACGAAGTATGATTCATCTTCTTGATTTAACCACTTTAGCAATTCATAACTCTTCTTCTTAACTATCAGAATGCACTTAGAGGATGAATTGTGATACGGTCTCAAAATCATTAAGATGGTGTTAAAGCATGATACTAAAGTACTCTCCCATTTTTTCAGATTTGAGAAACTTTTATCTTTCTGCCTAAGTTGATTCTTCTTAGTCGCTCTGCTATACATTGGAACTTTTTCCAATGTCTCAGAATTACACTTAAGCTTGTAAGTATAACCATATTTACTGAGCTATCGTAAATTATGGCGAATAGTCTTATCGATCTTTTGTGGTGTACTTAACTAGCGCACAAGAATGTGTAATCGATCCCTTAGTCCGTTACTTGACTCACACATCCATGTGAACAAGTAGTTAGTCTTAATTTTCCAAAAATGAAAAATTCTCATTCATCATGCTATACAACTTGCATGATTCCAAGTTCCGGTCCAATTGAAACTTGGGTGATGAGGATCTTTCCTTATTTGGTAAATTTGGACATTAGCACAAATGAAAGAATCAATTTCATATTTCCACTCCTGCTATTAATGGAATCATATAAGCAATAATTTTTTTTCACAAACGCCATTGTAAGGATACATATAATAAATAAAATCAAAAATTTCCTTTTATTTTTAAAACTTTGCGGAAAAACTTATCCTTACAATCCATATGAAAACTTGTTGTTATCTATTCCTAAGCAATATCTCATAACTCCGAAGAAGTAGCTCAAAAATCCGATCTTCAAATTATGCGATAGAAATCCATCTACGCGATCAGATTCATCATATTCTTTCTTTAAGGTTCTTCACTTTTCTTTGATTCTTAAAACATCACCATGTGACCCAGTCACATCATGTATCAAGAATCTCAGAATAGAAACTTAGCAGAGTTAGATAGTGGACTTTACCTGAAGTAGAGTCAAACTTATTGACTTTAACACCCTTAGGTAAATTGGCAGCTTCGCAACCAATGCCCCTTACTTTGGCAATTTAACATATGGACGCTTTGGTAATGGAACATGGGACTATCACAGACTTAGCCTTTCTCTTTACCATTTGGTTAACCGGGTTGACTATGGCCGATCCATTTCCATTGGGAAGAGAGAGCTTTACTGGATATCCAATGTCATTATTGTCAATGTCCACAAGTTTTAGGAAGTTGATCTTAGCAAATAGATAAGATAATTAAGGGTCTTGTCATAGTCTGTTTCATAGGAGTCCCAAAGGAACTCACTATGTGACTTAGAAAGTGATTGAACCACCAACTTTCTCAAGACTTTGACGCCCAACTCTCCCAGCCTTTCAATATGTGACTACATCTCCAAGATGTGACCACGCATAAACCTTTACTTGCCAATAGGGCTTGAGTGACCTTCAACTTTTTCAAGAACTTGTGGGTTAGGGAGAATAATTGGAGGAGGTGAAAGAAGTATGATTTTCATGGGACATCATCTTCATTTAGGAAAGCTTGTTTCAAGAGATTTGGGAAGATCATAAATGTCTAAACCAGACATCTTTTTGGGAGATATTCAAGATAGTTGATTTAAAGTCCTTAATATAACAACCAATATGAAATATTAAGGCTAGGACCCAACACAATACTTTTATAACTTGAAAGAGGGATGCCGTAATCCAAGCTATAAAATATTTGAAGGTAGGTGAATGACGAGTCACCAATTTCCACCAAGATAAACGAAATGTATTATTATGTTTTAATTGGTTTTGAAACTCCTAGATCTTTGAGATTCATTGAACTTTTCAATGGCATGTTTCAATCTCGAGTTTGCCTTTCAGGTTTTATGACTGGGATGCCGAGGATTACAAAACAAGGTGTGAAGTAACCATGCAAATATATTGGGTACCCTTAATATTTAGCCCTTAATCGATGTGCTGGTTAACCACACACGCTCCACCGATACTATGATAAATATTAAGTTACCCTTTGCCTACCTTGTTAAGTTCAGGTTAGTGTGCTGGTTAACCACACACGCTTCACTAATGGCTTAAACAAAGTGCAAAGTGTAACTTCATGGGTTAGCACCTTATTTACATTTTTCCTAAGTAACTAAGATTGGGTATTAATAATAGTTTAGTTACTTAGTATTTATCATTAATACTTTTAATGAAGGGAGAATTATAGCCCTTGTCCTATCCGTTCGGCTAACGACCCTCCACCAGTCAAAGAAGTGGTGGGTGAGAGTGGACACCCATTAAACTGCCATTTTATAGGCAGTAACCTTATACCCCCCTTATAGACCGGATTCGTGAATGAGGCCTACAAACGGTAAGACTGACTTTACTCTTATACATAAATATAAATATTATTAACTTATAATATTATAAAGTATAAGGGTTGAATTTTAACTTTTAAAATTCTAAGGGCTAACTTGGAATTAAAGTATTCATAAGTGAAAACTTTTCAAATTCCAAAACTTGAGGGCAAGTTTTGAAACTATTCAAAACTAATTAATTCCATAACTTATGTGTTTAAAGTAGTTTTAAATAAAAGACTCTTCAAGTTCCATAACTTGAGAACAAATTATGGAAGACTTTAAACTAATAAAAGAATGTACCTTTTCTTTATTTTGTAACTTATGGAATTAATTAAGGTTACACATTTTATTACTTAATGAAGTGACTCTTGAACCTCCATAACTTGAGGACAAGACTCTTCATTTTTTGTAACCATTGCCAACTTTTATGAGTTTTATGAAACTTAAATGTGACTTTTCATATAACTTGAGGACAAGTTACAAAATCACATTTTAGAATCAACTCTTAGATTAAAATGGATTGAAAACACATAATCAATTAACTTTTCTATTAATCTAAGCAACTCATCAGAACAAGATAATTCAAATCAAACTTTTTCATGTAATTAGCCTAATCACTAATCTAATACAAAACATGAATCTATTGACAATTATCTTTGAAATTGGATTAGGATGAACATTACCACATCAAAAACAAGTTTATAAGTCCAAAAACAGCTTAGGGTAATGTTCCTAGTCCATTTCTAGCCAAAAAATTCGAAAATATGCTATCTGGGGCTTCTACTAGTCGAGTGTATCAACCTACTCGACGAGTAGGATGAGTTTTTCCTTGGACTCGGCGAGTTCATTAGTGGACTCGGCGAGTCCAGTGCCCAGAAAGCCAGAAAATCGATTTTTTCAGCATTTTTCAGCAATTTGCATCAAGTATAATTGAAAACAATCCTAGGCTCTGATACCACTGTTGGCTTTTGAGCATTCTAACACTCCTAAGTGTACATGCAACCCTAAATACCTTGGATCTATGTTTTCTCTATTATACATGCAAATATGAACTTTTCAAGGTAATTATCCTAACTAGCATAATAACATTGATTCAAATGAATATATCAAGTTAGAATCACATACCTCTTTGATGTAGATTGTCTTCATGAAGCTTGAGTGCCTAGTGACCAAAGTGTGACACCTCAAGTGGTTCACACAACACCAAATACACTTGGAATAGATTGAGAGAACATACACACTTCATGAAATCGGCGAGCCCTTTCTATTACCCATAGTGCCAATTTTCTCCAAGAATAAGATCGTTATACAGTTAGGGTTACACCATATAAACCCTAATTGTCATGGCCTTTAATTTCCATGATCCATGGAGCATCCTATGGGTTTTAGCCCAACTTGATAATCCATGGAGCATTGTCCCACTATATAAGTATGGATGATTTACACAATCAACCCATATATTTTATTAGTCTTCTTTTGATCACTTAATTAATTCTAGATTAATTCTTGATCAATACTAATTAAATAATGTTATTAATATATTATAACTTATAATATATAAACAAACCTTAAGTGTTATTTCTCTCATTATAGTCTATCCAAATGCATGATGTCATGCAACCCAAATGGACCATGCCGGGTCAGGTCAAGTCTCGCCAATTATAGTTATGGACTTCGACATTAATCCAATAGATACACATCCTGAAGGATCCTTCTTTCTTTTTAATGAAAAGAACCGGATCTCCCCATGCCGAGAAGCTGGGTTTGATGAATCCTTTATCCAGGAGTTCGCTTAGTTGGCTTGATAGCTCCTGCATTTCCACGGGAGCCATCCGGTAGGTGATTTGGCGATTGGAGTGACTCCAGGTACGAGGTCGATCCGAAATTCGACTTTCCTTTCTGGGGGTACTCCTGGAAGTTCTTTGGGAAATATGTACGAAAAATCGCATGCTACTAGGATATCTTGTATGCTTACTTCCTCTTTGGTCTTGTCCACAACGTGAGCGAGAAATGCATAGTTCTTCTTTTGCAAGCACTTTTGTGCCTTGATGCACGTGATAAGATGAAGATGTAGACTGGGTTTATCTCCATATATTATTAGGGTTTCATGATTTGGTATATGAAGGCGAACGACCTTCTCGTGACACATAATACCAGCATGATGGAGGCTCAATCAATCTGTAACAGCCCGGAAATTTAAATATTGGCATAATCATGATTTTGGGGTGTTTTAAGATGGGACTCGGCGAGTTGGAGCCTAGACTCGCCGAGTAGGATCGCAGACTTGGTCGCGGGTCCGCGACTGGACTCGACGAGTCCAGATATGGACTCGGCGAGTCGACGCTGTTCAGCCGAAACCCTAACCATTCGGTTTTGGATCGTATATAATGCTCTTATAGGCCGTCATTGTCCGTCTTTGGTCGATTGAGAGGAACCCTAAACGGCTGTGGGCATCTAGAGCAAGATTGGAGGATATTAGGGCTTGAAGAAATTGTTGAGCAAGAAGGAGAAGGGTTTTGGCTAAAGGAACAGCAACGGATTCGAGTTCTGCGGCTTGGAGTCACAGAGAGGGCATATTCCAGGTAATATCTCGGATTCCCTTCTATTATTTGATGTGTTTATGAACCTAGGGTTTATGAAAACCCATTTAGTGATTAGATGGGTTATTATGTTATTACCCAGACGTTTATACCCACAGTAATGAGATGCTTAGAAGTCCAGAAAGTCCCATGGTTGTATATCTCGGGACCATACGTAATTCAGGAAGCAGTTGCTCGTCTGCATGGCATGGACTCGCCGAGTTGTTCTTCAGACTCGGCGAGTAGCTTGAAGATTAACTGGGACTCGTCGAGTTGTTCTTCAGACTCGGCGAGTTGAGTCGGGGTGGCCCCGCGATTCTTCCAGGAGGAACTCGTCGAGTAAAAAGGAGATACTCGACGTGTAAAAAGGGAATTTTAAGGAATCGGTGAGTCAAGGGCGAGTGGACTCAGAGTCGTTGAACTCGGCGAGTCTTGGGGTGACTCGGCGAGTTAGATCGCGGGTTGAGTGAAGTTCTGAGTATGGCGACTCGGCGAGTCATAGGGTTGACTCGGCGAGTAGCGTTAGTCAGGGGTTGACCTTGACCTTGTCTCTACCAAGGATTTACCAGTGGTTCCAGGGGTATTTTGGTAATTGTTGTTATTGTTTGAGTTCAGTGCATTGGTGACTGTCCAGAGGTGGAGATCGTATCAGTGATCGGAGCAGCTTGAGCTATCTGTTCAGTCGGCAGTTTCGAGGTGAGTTATCCTCACTATATCGCTAGGGTTTATGGCACCAAGGCCGACCCTTTTTATCGGATGGAAATCCGGGTAGTTGTCATTATATGTTATGGGCCGGAAGGCGATTATGTTGTGTGATGGACCGGAAGGTCGGCGTGGGTAGGACCGGAAGGTTTACCCAGCAGGGACGGAAGTCCCCTGAGACACATGGACCGGAAGGTCAGGGCCTGGAAAGGCGTATGTATGCATTTAGTATGTTGACTGATTCATAGGGTAATGTTATGCTAGTGACCGGCTAGACCGGTATCTTGTTTAGAGTAATGCTATGGTATGTGATCTGTTGATCGATTGTTGTATATGAACTGCTATATGATTATTTGTTATGTTATATATGCATTTTATGCTTATGGGCCGGAAGGCGATTATGTTGTGTGATGGACCGGAAGGTCGGCGTGGGTAGGACCGGAAGGTTTACCCAGCAGGGACGGAAGTCCCCTGAGACACATGGACCGGAAGGTCAGGGCCTGGAAAGGCGTATATGTGGTTGGTATTCTGGGGGTATCTCACTAAGCTTTCGGGCTTACAGTTGTGGTTTTATGTTTCAGGTTCTCAAGAGTCTGTGGCAAGGCAAAGGTGTGATCGTACCGTTCCTCGCGTTGGTGTTTTATGTTATGAACCTGGGAAATTACTCTGTTAAAGAATGTATTGAAAACCTTTTTGTAACAATGTTAATAAAATGGGTGATTTTGAAAAGTTTTAATTGTTTTGAAATTTTGGATATTACAAGTTGGTATTAGAGCCTTGGTTTGAGTGAATTGGGGAAACATTCGTGTGACTCCAGTCTCAAATCGAGGAGGATTTTAAAAAGAGAAATTAAAATGAGAAATTAAAATGGTTTTCAAATTAAGTAAAAGGAGGACGCGGAGGTACGATCAGCCAGAGCCAGTAAGTAACCCCAAGATAGCATACATGATATTTGTTTATTTGAGCTTGATAGAACAGCATGCTAGAGTTAGGCTAGGGATCTTCAGGAATTCATGATAATGTTGCCTGATATGTGATGCCTGTAGCCTAGGGTCCCCTATGGGATGTACTCAGTGTTCCTCTAGTGGTGAGGGTTGATAGTTGTTATGCATGTTCCCTAGGGTACCGTGGTAGTACTTCATACAAATATGGGTAGGTGTGGAAGGTAGTATGGGCCCGTACTACTGAAAGCACAGGACCCATACGCGTATCAGGGAAACCATGGTCTCTAGGGTAGGGTTGCGAGAGTT
Source organism: Lactuca sativa (assembly GCF_002870075.4). NCBI lineage: Eukaryota > Viridiplantae > Streptophyta > Magnoliopsida > Asterales > Asteraceae > Lactuca > Lactuca sativa. The sequence continues at coordinate 280,276,029 of NC_056630.2, forward strand.
GGATCCCAGGATTTTGGGAAGTGTCTGAGACGGGTAGGGTGTCTTCGGTAAGGAGATTTCGAGGCGTGATGGTAGTGGATCCGGATCGGGATCGGGAGCTGGAGAGCGAGTTCCGGGTGGATCGGTGCCGTCGAAGGTTATCGGTCGGATGAGCACGAGTGAGCAGGATGCGAGGATTCGTGAGATCCTGCGTGATGGGGTTGCTGTATTGTTCCGGGCTGAGTTGCCGGAGTTGATTGGGTCGATCAAGACCGCCATGATTGAGTATTTCGATGAGCGATATGCGGCTCTCACAGAGACGGATGCCGCGGTGGCTACAGCGGCTGTAGCAGCGGCAAGGGGAGGAGCTAGTCGTGGTTTCCAGTATCGGGACTTCTATTATACGAAGCCTCCCACATTCGATGGAGTTCAGGACCCGATTGTTGCTATGAGATGGTTATCAGACGTGGAGGGGTATTTCTCCACGAGTTTATGCCCTGCTGATCAGAGGGTGAGATGTGCTCTGAACCTGTTGAGGCTCGGAGCGAAGGATTGGTGGAGATTGACTACGAGGTCATTTTCCCGATGCGCAGAGGACTGCGGTTTCATGGGATCAGTTAGAGAGATGTTCAGTATTCGCTGTGTTCCGCGAGATGAGAGGGAGAGATTTTCTCGGGAGTTCCTTGAGCTGAAGCAGGATTCGGAGTCGGTGACTAAGATCACCAGGATGTTTATTGAGAGGGCGATGTTTTGCCCTGAGTTCGCTTCGGAGCAGGCTCAGATGTCCTGATATCTGAGTATGCTCAAGAGGGATATTAGACAGTTCGTGTCTGCGTAGAGGTGTGAGACCTTGTTGGAGTTGCAGTTGCGTGAGCTGAGGCAGGCCCCGATGCAGTCACAGGCAGCGCCGAAACGGTCCAGGACCGTAGATGTTAGAATGGGGGATCGGAGCGACCACACTTGTGGGAAGTGTGGGAGGGGTTACACCGGAGCTTGTTGGTCCGGTGGTGCATGCCGCAAGTGCGGAAAGGAGGGGCACGGTGCACGGGATTGTCGGCAGTCAGGGCCGATTCGGGATTTGAGGATTTGTTATCAGTGTCGGCAGGTTGGACATTGAGGGCCAACCGTCCACAGTTTTCTGCAGGACCGGTCCAGGCTCTAGCACCGGCCACCTTGAGGAGTTCAGGAGGAGGACAGGATGGAGCGGAGCCCCAAAGGGCTCAGGGTCGTGCTTATCTGCTTGCGACAGAGGGAGACAGAGCAGTGCCGGAGGCAGCTGCGGGTATGATGCTTTCATGATGTCTTAATTGTCTTGCATTGATTTGGCGTATTGTTTGTGCTGGTATCTTGTATGGATTTCGATGCGGTATTCGTTGTTTCGCGAGTCTGGCATGGTTATGGATTGGTGCTTCAGGTTTTCGCTTTGGCATTCGTTGTTCCCTGATGGTTGGGTATGGTTATAATTGGTGTTTTAGTGCCGGTAGCCTTGTGTGGTTTTTGATGTGGTGTTCATCCTTTGGCAGATTGTAGGTTTGGGTTACGGGTTATTGTCGAGAATTCCGTTGGTTATCGTTCGTGGGGGTTGTTAGTGGAGATGCGGCACTGGGTTGAATGTCGGGTAGCATCTGCAGTCGTGGAGTGGATGATTGAAGGACCAGATTCTTTTGAGTGGGTTGATCAGGGAGGAGATGTGTTTTGTTGAGGGTTGCTTGTGCTTGTGGGAAGCAGTCAGTGTGTAATTGTTCTCTTTGTGCAGGATTGTTCTGTTAGGTCGTTAATGACGATCGGTGGCAGTTAGTCAGTGCTTTAGTGGGGGAGAATTGGAAAATTCTCCGGGAGATCGATGAGTATGTGAGGGTGCTTAGCTGTTGGGATTCAGCAGTGTTTGTCAGCGCAGAGTATAGGCCGACGAGAGCGAGTGTCGGGTATGCGGGGCGGGATACAGACCTAGGGCATTTGACTGTGGAGGCCTGAGAGAAGGCCGGGATCAAGCTTGAGTAAGTAACCGGGGTTATGCGATCAGAGTATTGATATGTTTGAGGTACGTGATGGGTTGTACTGCGTTAATCCCACGGGATTTATGTTGTGCATGTTTCTAGAGTTGGAACCGGAAGGTTCCCAGAGTTCGAACCTGAGGGTTCGCAGAGTTTGGGTGTACGGACCCACAGAGATATAGCCTCGAGTGGCTAGTATGTGTTATGAGAGTCGGTCCAGTCATGCTGGAGACTCTGTTAGTATTGCTGGATCAGTTTGAGATTGCGGATGGTGTATGTGCAGTGTGATTACATTGGAAGGTCTGGCCCCGGGATTGGTGATCTTGTTTAGCTGAGGCAGTGATTTTGATGAGTGGAGAGAGTGCATGAGATTGAGAGCCCCTGCAATGAGAGCCAGAGTATGTGAATAGCGGTTACGCAAAAAGGGTGGTGTCGCTTGGGGCGAGCACCGTGGCACTGTTTGGAGTGGCATTATGGCCAAGAGGGTTCCTTGGAAAAGCAAAAGAGGAAGGTGTGTAACTCCGAAGGGGGTGCAAGTTCATGAAAGTGAAAGCTGCAGAGCAGAGTTATGGTTAGAGTATTTCGAATATGGTTTTGAGCATCGTGTTCGCGGCAGTGAAGTAGGAACCCATCCGGGTTGGGATGACTGACGAGACTCAGAAAGGATGCAGGGGAAGAGAGAATCTTGAATTCTCAGTGTGATTCTGATCAGAGTGTAGGGTGGATGTAGTGGTTCATCTTGGAAGATGTTCGAGGATATCATCAGTGTATCGGGTCTTCCAACCTGTGGGTGTTGGGGCTAGTTCAGCATGTGTATGTGATGGCAAGAGGAGAACTTGTGAGAGTTGCTCTGAGAGTGAGAAAGGATCTCTCAGTCGGTCCGGTATGGACAAGATGGGCTTTGGATCGGGGATCCGGTGGTTCATGGTTTCCTAACCCTTATGGGTCGAGTGATTGTTGAGATTTAGAGCAGAGTTGCATCTTGAGAAATTTTCGGTTACAAAGAGTGATGTGCAGTACAGAGATCGTGCTTCAGTTGACAGAGCAGATTCAGCAGATTAGACAGAGGTTATTGACCGCCCAGAGCTGACAGGAAAGTTATGCAGACAGACGCCGGTCCGAGCTTGAGTTTCAGGTCGGTGACTTCGTATTCCTGCAGGCCTCTCCTTGGAAAGGAGTGATTCGCTTCAGGAAGAGGGGAAAGTTGGGGGCCCGGTATATTGGACCGTTTCATGTGATTGCGGAGGTAGGCCGGGTGGTCTAACGTTCGGAGTTGCCCACGGATTTTAGACAAACCCACGACATTTTCATGTGACGCAATTGAGAAAGTATATAGCCGATGAGTCGGCAGTGGTCCCATTAGAAGACATTCAGGTGGACGTGAGCCTGAATTATGCGGAGAGACTAGTGGCTATCAGGGATCGGAAGATCAAGGTTCTGAGGAACAAGGAGGTATCTCTGGTGTTGGTTCAATGGCAACACCGTAAGGGATCGGAAATGACTTGGGAGTCGGAACGTGATATGTGGGAGCAGCATCCGGGGCTATTTTCAGAGTGAGACTTCGAGGGCGAAGTCTAGTTCTAGTGGGGGAGAGTTGTAACAGCCCGGAAATTTAAATATTGGCATAATCATGATTTTGGGGTGTTTTAAGATGGGACTCGGCGAGTTGGAGCCTAGACTCGCCGAGTAGGATCGTAGACTTGGTCGCGGGTCCGCGACTGGACTCGACGAGTCCAGATATGGACTCGGCGAGTCGACGCTGTTCAGCAGAAACCCTAACCGTTCGGTTTTGGATCGTATATAATGCTCTTATAGGCCGTCATTGTCCGTCTTTGGTCGATTGAGAGGAACCCTAAACGGCTGTGGGCATCTAGAGCAAGATTGGAGGATATTAGGGCTTGAAGAAATTGTTGAGCAAGAAGGAGAAGGGTTTTGGCTAAAGGAACAGCAACGGATTCGAGTTCTGCGGCTTGGAGTCACAGAGAGGGCATATTCCAGGTAATATCTCGGATTCCCTTCTGTTATTTGATGTGTTTATGAACCTAGGGTTTATGAAAACCCATTTAGTGATTAGATGGGTTATTATGTTATTACCCAGACGTTTATACCCACAGTAATGAGATGCTTAGAAGTCCAGAAAGTCCCATGGTTGTATATCTCGGGACCATACGTAATTCAGGAAGCAGTTGCTCGTCTGCATGGCATGGACTCGCCGAGTTGTTCTTCAGACTCGGAGAGTAGCTTGAAGATTAACTGGGACTCGTCGAGTTGTTCTTCAGACTCAGCGAGTTGAGTCGGGGTGGCCCCGCGATTCTTCCAGGAGGAACTCGTCGAGTAAAAAGGGGATACTCGACGTGTAAAAAGGGAATTTTAAGGAATCGGTGAGTCAAGGGCGAGTGGACTCAGAGTCGTTGAACTCGGCGAGTCTTGGGGTGACTCGGCGAGTTAGATCGCGGGTTGAGTGAAGTTCTGAGTATGGCGACTCGGCGAGTCATAGGGTTGACTCGGCGAGTAGGGTCAGTCAGGGGTTGACCTTGACCTTGTCTTTGACCAAGGATTTACCAGTGGTTCCAGGGGTATTTTGGTAATTGTTGTTATTGTTTGAGTTCAGTGCATTGGTGACTGTCCAGAGGTGGAGATCGTATCAGTGATCGGAGCAGCTTGAGCTATCTGTTCAGTCGGCAGTTTCGAGGTGAGTTATGGCACCAAGGCCGACCCTTTTTATCGGATGGAAATCCGGGTAGTTGTCATTATATGTTATGGGCCGGAAGGCGATTATGTTGTGTGATGGACCGGAAGGTCGGCGTGGGTAGGACCGGAAGGTTTACCCAGCAGGGACGGAAGTCCCCTGAGACACATGGACCGGAAGGTCAGGGCCTGGAAAGGCGTATGTATGCATTTAGTATGTTGACTGATTCATAGGGTAATGTTATGCTAGTGACCGGCTAGACCGGTATCTTGTTTAGAGTAATGCTATGGTATGTGATCTGTTGATCGATTGTTGTATATGAACTGCTATATGATTATTTGTTATGTTATATATGCATTTTATGCTTATGGGCCGGAAGGCGATTATGTTGTGTGATGGACCGGAAGGTCGGCGTGGGTAGGACCGGAAGGTTTACCCAGCAGGGACGGAAGTCCCCTGAGACACATGGACCGGAAGGTCAGGGCCTGGAAAGGCGTATATGTGGTTGGTATTCTGGGGGTATCTCACTAAGCTTTCGGGCTTACAGTTGTGGTTTTATGTTTCAGGTTCTCAAGAGTCTGTGGCAAGGCAAAGGTGTGATCGTACCGTTCCTCGCGTTGGTGTTTTATGTTATGAACCTGGGAAATTACTCTATTAAAGAATGTATTGAAAACCTTTTTGTAACAATGTTAATAAAATGGGTGATTTTGAAAAGTTTTAATTGTTTTGAAATTTTGGATGTTACACAATCCATGCCAATAATCACATCAAAACTCCTAATATTTACAGGCATAAGGTTTATTTGGAAGGTGTGATTGTTTAGAGTTAGTGCACACCCTACATAGATATCCTTAGTTGATTCAGTCTTCCTATTAGCCATTTCCACCGTGAAGGCTTCATAAAGCTTATAGGGTTGTTGTTTTAGTAAATGTTTGAACTTATTACTCACAAAACTTCGCTCTGCCCCGCTATCAAACAAGATGCATGCATATGTGTTGTTGAGTAGAAACATACCAGTGACAACGGTTTGTTCCTGGACTGCTTCTCCTTATCCCAAAGTTAGGACCCTTTCCGATCCTCTATTTCCTTGGTAATTAATGTCGGGGCTGTTTTAGCGGATATGTCCAGCTCTCCCACACCCATAGCAGGTGGGGCTGGCCCTAGCGTTGTTGTTGTTGTTGTTGTTGTTGTTGTTGTTGTTTCTTCCTTGCTGCTGGTTCTGTGGAGGGTAGGTCCTACAGTATCTTGTTGTACGTCCTTTTCGGTTGCAGCTGGTTCAGTGCATCTCCCTGCATTGACCATGGTAATGGAGATTGCATTTGTTGCACTTTGGGAGATTCCCAGAATACTATCTAGGGGCACTCGAGGTGGATGAGGCTGGAGCATGTGGTGTGGTGACTGCTTGAGTAGCAACATGCAAAGTCACAATTTGCTGTTTCTTTGATGATTTGGAGTTTTGATTTCCCTTCCGCTTGTTGTTTCTCCCCTTCTTGTTCCAACCTTATTTCTTAACCTCTACCTCTCCTATTTTGGCGCCCTTTTGTTGTCGTGGTCATACAATCTCTTGGCTAGCCTCTTTGCGTTATCATACGTGGTCGGGTTTGCTGCAATGACGTTTCGTTGGATTGGCGCGGTCAATCCCGAGATAAACCTCTCGATCTTCTTTCCTTTCGAAGTGATCGTTCCGGGACACAAAAAGAAATAGCTCACTAAACCTGCTTATGTATGCATCAATATTCGAGTTTTAAACAGTGAGGTTCCATAACTCTTATTCTAATTTCTAGACTTACCCTCGGGGACAGTACTCGGCTAACAGCATCTCCTTAAGTTCCTCCCATGGAATCGCATTTGCCACTGGAAGCGTCATCGCCTTTGTGTGACCATAACTACAGGAGAGGCTTGGTTCACAAAGGTGCAGGCCGCAATCTTGACCTTAGACTCATCCGAATATCCGTAAATTTCAAAAACTGATTCCACTTTCTTAATCCATCATTTCAAGGCTATTACGCCTCCCGTTCCATTAAAGGTCTGAGGCTTGGCATTGGTGAAATCCTTTTAGGTGCAAGTTCTTACAGCTCCCTGGTTTGTTCCTTGGTTCGTGCTTTCGTTTCCCTGTCTGTTGCCTTCTTCGTTGTTTTCGTTACGAATTTGGGCAAGTGTTGCAGTGACTGCAGCGGACACCTGTATGGAATGTGACCGAGTTAATTTCTGGGGGCGATGTCTCGGGGTTTCCACGGGTGGGTTGTTGAGGCATCTTTCTGTCATGGAGCGGAGAGATGATGAGCATATATTGCATTCCTAAGATAAAATTCCACTGACCCGACAAATCGATTGGTGTAATCTAAATGATTCCATATATTAACATAAAAAGTAAAACACATAATAGATAACAATGTCACAAACAAGCACATTTTCATTCATAGAAGTCATTGTTAATACATGAAAATTTGCCAGAAGGCATACAATACATAAGAGTATAAAATCCGATAGCATGACGACCCTATGAGTAGTGTAGTCACTTAAACAGTATAGAGAAGGAGATCTGTAAAAATGATAAGGAAAAGTGAAAAGGAGGCAAAAAAATGAACTATTGCTGCTACTTTTTCATTGATTGAAATCTCCGACGAAGATATACTGCCTCTTCCTAGCGTCTGCACAAGTTCGCATCTCATTGGTTGCTTCCCATCTTCAACGTTGCTTTGCCTTGTATATCCGGTTTCCGTTTTTACCTTCGGGAGAAAACCAACTTCGAGTTTTGTGAGGTGTTTTAACTGCCGGTATCTTTTTCTAAGGTTTTCAAAAAGAAAAGAAGAGACACACTGCCCAATGTAATTTTGTGAGCTACTTTTACTATTTTAAATAATATGAAACACAAATATTAACTTTTCTTGAAAACCCAGTATATAGATTAATATTTATTTTAAGTTATTTTAAAACCAAATTACCGGAGATATTGTTATACTAAACTACAAACGAGTTGTTTTAAATACGGGTAATGTAGTATATTTTTTTCAATAAACTCATGATATATTTATTTACTTTTGTTAGAGATATTGTTATGTTAAGATTTGATAATTTTGGTCATATTAAAATTTCAAATCTCTTGAGCTATAAAGAAAAGGGTAAAAGAAAGATAAATTAAATATCATTTTACTTTTGTCATAAAGGAATCATATATTTCTTTATTTTATCAAAATTTATTTGATATGTTCTAATTAGTTAAGAAATATTATGTGATACAAACGTTTATTTCAAAATAATCTCATTTTGAAGTTAATTAATATATTTTTTGTATAAAAATAATCACAAAATGAATCTCATTTAAGCTTAATAACTTAATATGGTTTCGTCCCCCTCACTTATGGTGGTTGTGCCTCTGCTGACTTAAACATAGAGTCGACAGTACATAGCATAGATCACATAAACATAATACTAACGAAAGATACAGTTGGTCCTAGTCGTGGTGAGATGTTCCAGGGGGTGGCACTGAGGAAGTGGATGCTCCCTGCAGGCGAGCCACCTATCGCTCCGCGTCTCAAAGTCGAGCCACCCACCTCACCTGCCTCATGTGGAATTCTCGGATAACCTCTCGCGTTTCCTGATCTGACCTCGCAACCCTTATTCGAATCTGGTGCATCTAATCGGCAGTGCTCTGAGCTAGATCGCCAGTATCCCTCAATCGTCTCACCATGACTGGAAGTGCTCGGTCAGCTATTCCTCCGTTCATCAAGTCATAGAACTCTCGTGCCATGCCAAACGGGGGTCGCTGTCCCTGCTGTCTGCTCCACCTCTAAATGTCGATACCCCAGGGAGGTATAGGGCCACTAGGGCCCATTCGGTGAGCTGACACCCTCACTGGGTATGGTGGGTTGATGACTACGGACTCCGCATCCGAATCATCATCGCTATCGTCACCAGACTCTTCTTCTCCATCGTCTGCCACAGGTTTTGCAGGTCCCTCTTCAATTTCTTCTTCCTGTTCTTCCTCGTCCTCAGGGTCCTCTTCAGGTTCTTCTAGCCATCTGTTATTTCCCTGATTAGGAAAATAAGGATCTTCGGGGTGGTGGAAACCAGCCATACTGACTGCACAAGAGTGCTTAAATAAATCATATTTTAATTATCCCTATAGTATATTTTTAATTATTTAGTTTTGGGCTTCATAAAGTTATTGGAGAGTAAGGTAGGCTTTTGGATTCTTTTCCCTCTATGATTACTCCCAAACACATGTTGTTCATATTCTGAACAAATTTAGTTGATCAGGCTATATTTATCCCTAATATGACTACATATCTGCCCATGTTTAATCATATTGTTCAATTTCCTTCAGAAGCTTTTATTAAATATTGTTAGGTTGTTATTCTAATATGCGTACATAAGTGTGAATTTTTTTAATGGTTATTTAGTCCCATTGTGTTTATAGTTGCATATCATGTATGGTTAGATATGCTAGTTCACTATAAACATTGCTCTGATACCAACCTGTCACACCCTCGAACCGGGCGGCGGAAATGTCCTAGGGCTCGTGTGGCTATCAATTGAATTATCATCACAATGAATATACATGAATCATAACACGATCATAGCCAAACATTACATATTACAACCAACATTGTTCACATCAAGTACATTGTTTAATATTACATATTCAAAACATAAATTGTACGAGAGTTGTCATTTCTCAAAGTAAGATTCCCAAAATACACTTGCAGCTTCTTCGACTTAATGGTTACCTGAGAATGCAAGTTATTTTAAAAACGGTCAACATATATAATGTTTGTGAGTTCATAACCAAGTTTGATTAAAACTTTGTATTGATGCTATAACCCAGAAAATCTGATATTTTCTATAAAAGTTTGTTTACGACATGATGTGATGATCTAATATATGTGTGTATATGTGATTTCAAAACATATGTAAATGTATGAATCCCAAAAGTTTTCCTTGTTTTGTATTTGAAGTGTGTAAAAGAAAGAGAATGATGATATTTCCCGGAAAATCCAATATTTTCCGATCTATAATAGTATTGTAATAATTCTATTATCGTATGAATTGTTTTGTATCGCCACAATATATATGAATTTGATTTCCCCTGAAAAATATAGGTGGTAATGGATCTCTATGTGAGTCGTTATAACCATGCATGATAAATGACTAATTCTCCTGTCTTGGCATTTTTCCAAACGCCAGCTTTAATGAAGATTTTGTCATCCTAGACTGGTCGAGTCTAACTGTAGCAACCAACTCAGGTGTGGGGGAGTCACCCCCGTATAGATCTATACACAAACTCTCACTCTGCCTCCTGGAGACTCTAATTATAATTACAAGCGGATGGGCCATCCCTAGATGCTGCATCACCCCAGCAAGCGAATCCATGATACAGTGATGCTCATCCTGTGCAACATCCAGACGACACATCACATCACATAGAGTTGGTTTCGGCTAATCAGACTCGGCATGAATATGTCTCTGACACCTCTCAAAGGCTGGCTCAAGGATATCCTCCAGCTCCACCGATCAGATTAGCTCTATAATATCGTCATCCGAAATCCTTTATCATATGTGTATATTTAACTATGTATTCCATGCATATTTATAATACTTTAAGCTATAATTATGTTTATTTTGGAACAAAAGGTACTTATTATGTTTAAAATATGTTTTGTAACAGCGAAAACTTGCTTGGGATGAAAAGGAAGCAAACGAGGAGCTGGAAGCAGGAAGAAAGCGGCTAAGACAAAAGAAGACACAAAAAGGATGTTACTAGACAACTTGACCCCTCGTCAATGTTTTGACTATATATCATGACTCGTAACTCTGATTGACGTGATTCAAAATGATCTAAAAAATGGACAAAATTTTGGATGACTTACTTGCTTTGAGAAAATGTTGATTCCTAACCATCAAAACGTCGTGATCACCACCACGATGTGGAAAATGGAATATTCATGATTCTTGACACTGACTTGGAGAATGAAGGATAAACACAAGGACCATGATGTGGTGGTGTCCAACTACGACATGGTATCCAGAATTTGGAAAGTATATATATTCCGGACATTAGGTTGATTCCGGAGGTTAGAGGCCTTAGGGATGCGATTATTTACGAAGAAAAACCCATCCAAGCACCCTTGGAGGACAAAATTCGACTAGAGCTTAAAGGAGACAAAGATTGGAGCAAGGATTCGCATTTACACATTCGGTTTGCTTAGTTTAATGTTGTTTAGCTTGGTTTACCTTTTGTTTATGTGTTTTTTAGTTGTAGTTATGGGCTAAAAACCCTTTCTTTCGTTTAGAATTAGTTGAACTCTTGATAACTATGTGTTGATTTCTTGTTTGATGTATTGATGATGTTGGTTTTTACTATAAATATTGTTTGATAAATCTAAACCTAGCATTTTAAAGTTTCTCTCTTTATTGCCTCATCTCAAGTTTTGTGTAGTTAAACTGCAGTTAATTGCATGGAATTGATTTACCTAGTTGTTTATGATCATGAAATTGATAAAGATAGGATTAGTCATATCCTAGTATAGGTGATAAGTTAGTTGCTTAACTATGTTAGATAGCAATATTTGGTCATAATATTTGCTTAATTACTAGACTTGACCAAAGAATAGTAGTTTCTAGATTCTTTCATTAAGAGTCCACATTACCTCTAAAATCAATTTAGTGTCCTTAACTTGCATGATCATTGGGGTAAAGTTATTGAATTGACTTATGCTAGTTAGTCTGATCATGATGACCAATAACTTTTATTTAGTAACTAATGGAATCAATCCATTGTCTTGAAATCAACCATAGGAAGAAGGAGGGATTTGAAGCTAAACGAAATTATCTTTTAATCTTCGTTTAAAATTGTCTTTCTAGTTGTTTACTTTAGTAATTAGTTGAGTATTTAATTAAGTTAATCTGAACTTGTAAAATTCGATAAAACCCCCCACTTCTATTGTTTTTCTTAGTTTAACTTTTATTAATTATTTATTAATTAAATTATGTTCCTTGTCATCGACACCCGACTTACCTGAGCTATTCTATACTCTGACTAGGTACATTGGCTATAAGTGCATAGTTAGCTAAGTTTTGTTAGGTTATAAATTTAAAACTAGTAGGTACTTTTGTGAGCATCAAAGTTTTTGGCGTCGTTGCCAAGGAATATATTATTTTATTATTAGGTTAATTGCTTTTAGTTATTTGATCCCTTTTGTGGGGTAAAAACTACAAAAAGTTAATTTTTCTGCATTTTATTTTTCTGTCTAAGTAGCAACCACGTCGTGGGCACCTTGGCCATGTCATGGTCACGTTACATTTTGAATTGATTTTATTTCTTTTTTGTTTGTTTTACACGTGTTTTATAGCTTTATGTTAGTAGGAAAAAAATGAAGGACATCAGAACCATGACAATGGACGAGTACAAATGACATAGGAGGAACGAAAAAAGATGGGGTCTTGATCCACTAAAAATCCTGACCACGAAAAAGTTTGAACTTCCAGGGGACATTCTCAATATGCTAAAAGATCTACCTTTTTGTGGAAAGGAGCACGAGGATGCCTACAAGCACATAGAGGAGGTGGTGGAGATTTCAAATTAATTTAATGCACCAAGCATAAGTAAAGATGCGGTGATGCTTTGATTTTTGCTGGTCACGTTGAAGGGTGAAGCTAAGGAATGGTTAAAATCACTTCCCTTTAGAGAAATCACGATATGGTTGCTTTTAAGACTGAGTTCATAAACCAGTTTACCCCTCCATAAGAAGTGGAAAAGCTTAAAATAAACATACATCGACAATTAGAAGGGGAGTCGCTATACGAAGCTCAAGAGCTTTACAAGAGATTGTTACGACATTCCCCTCAACATGACTTCAATGTGCAACAAGAAAACACGATATTTTTTAAAGGAGTCAATATGTGCACTCGACAACTTCTAGACTCTCAAGAACACATGACAAAGAAAGATCTGGAAACAAATAAAGCTTAGATTGAAGAATTCGCTAAGCACTCTAAAGAGTATCAAAACGCAAAGGAGGATTTCACAAAAGGAAACTCAAGTACAAATGGAGGTCAAGATGCTATAAGTTCAGTAATTGAAAAGCTTGACACAATCGAAAAAAAGATCACAAAAATAGGTGGATCAATTCAATATAGATTCGGATATTATGGAGGACCTCATTCTATAAGGGATTGTGAATTGGAATACAAGAGAGCTCAAGACACGACAAAATATCAACAATTCGAGCATGATCTCTACCAAATAGAACAAGTACAATAGGACAAAATAAATGATCTTGAGTCAATGCTATTTACATTTATGGATGTTAGAAAAATAAGACATGATGAATCAGATGCAAGACTTAGAGATCAACAAGAATCTATCATGAGCATCTACACGCAAGTTGGGTAAATAACAAAGATTATGCAAGAAAAGCTACCAGATTCATCTTCAAGAAAAACTAAGCCAATCTCAATATCTCAAGTCGTGGTTGTTTTTATAGAAAAAGAGGAGGAATTGGAGCATATAGGGGTCATTGAGTCAATATATCAATACTACAAACAATCGCCCAAAGGAAAAGCAAAAGAAGAAAAGATTCAGATTCTGTCCAATCGCCAAGATGTGGAGGCAATAATTCCACGTCATGGACGATAAAAGAAGATTATGATTTTTTTTCAATAGTTGAGCCGTATCGACCACCTCTTCCTTTCCCATCTCGTGCAAAGGTAAATCTGGCAAAGCAAGGAAACACAGACTTCATGAAGCATAACGAACTTAAAGAACAATTGGAAAAGGAAGTGAATTATTCGAAACCTCCAATGTCAACGCCAATGATTTTCAAGGTGTCTGCTTTTACAAGACCACCAATTCAAGTCACAAAGACAGTTGAAGAAAAAGAGGAAGAGAATGACAAGCCTCATTTTGACAAAAAAAAACCCAAAAAGATACAAGACAAAAGCTAAAGACATAGGAATGAAGAAAGAACCCAAGAGGATGCATAATGAAGATGGCAACCCAAAAATGCCAGATACTTCGATAAAGGCATTCAATAGACAGGTTGCCTACAAACGAGCAAGGTTCAAGATGATGGAGAATAGGGAGGTTACACTTCCACCTGATGCAATGTAGAGTGGGAAGGAGTCCGACTCACAACTCCTAAAAAATAAGTACTTCACAGGAGGCAACCTGATTTTTAAGAGTTTTCATTTTCTTTTCCTTTTGATTTTCTATTCAGTTTTTAGTTTTAGTTTAAATGAATGATCATGTGTTTCTCTAGTTCTTGATCTTATTTTTCATTATTCAAAGGAGTAGTGAAGTTATGAAGAAGCTTAACTGGAAAAAGCCGTGAGATTTTTAGAAAATTATAGTTGAAGACCATGTTTTTGAATAAGTGTAGGTTTACTACCTAGTGAAGAGAAGAGGTTTGACGATATTTTTCAGAAAGAAGACCTTGGGGATGATCCTAAGCTGTTAAGAAGAAATGATGAATAATTTTGGATCTAATTGTCATTCTGAGAAGTCAGCACGGCCTGGGCATCATCACGACGTTGTGGCATTTTTTTTATTGCGATTGAATTTCGATAGCTCTATACACATGTCGTATCATCTTTAAACCACAACTTTGTGTTCTTATTTTTCGTGATCATCATGACTTCAAACTCGACACCACTATGTGGAATTTTCCCACGTCGTGTCTGTGGTTCAACACACTTGTTGAAGATGGTTCTCTGGTTCATTTTGATCCGACACAATTACATTCATATTCAAGAGAGAAAGACTCATAAATATTGTTTCCATCCATTAGATGAGAAGTCCAAGCTTTAACACACAAGTTTCAAAATTCCATCTCACCACCACTACCCAAGGGGAGTCTGTTCCAATTTCTCCTCTTTAATTTTATGTTCTTTTATTATTTAGCATGCAATGGGGACATTGCATCATTTAAGTGTGGAATAGGGGGTTGAGTATAGGAATGCAAGCATACTGATAAAAAACTGAAAAAAATGACTAGGATTTTAAAGAATTATTACAAAGATTTGAAATAATAATTTAAAACTGAATCTAGTTAAAATAATTGTTATATTATTGTGTTGAGACCTAGGTTGCTAGTATTGTGTGGGACGATCCGATGCAAGTTTTGATGTTTATTTCATCCAACATATGTTCTAGTGTATTTATGGCTTCCCTATCATTCTGAAATCATGGAACAAAAACACCAACTTGCTTAGTTTGAGGGCCACAATATGTTTAACATCATGTACCAGAAATGTATCCATGAGAGCTTATGTAGTGATTTCACCTTAGACTAATACCTCTAACCAATAAGGGTTGAAGTTAAGTTCCCTTGCTCAAGTATATGTTTTTGTAGTTTTTAGTGAAAAAGGTGAGAAATTAAAAAAAAATGAAAAAAAGTGAAAAGGAAAAGAACAAACAAGAGAAAAAAAACGGAAAAAAAAAGTTGCAAAAGTTTTGGGGAATAAGAGTCTACAAAGTTATAAAGATCAAGAAATACCATGAAGAAAAAGACCCAACTTATCGAAGACTCAAGAATAAGGAGAAATTTGCCAAGTTATTGTAATTCTTATTTTCTAGGTTACTTTTCCATATGTATGCTTACGGGTTTAACAAAAAATACCTTGAGGTTAAGAATTTTTTCTAGGGATATATTCAGAGGGATGTATAAAATGAGTGTTGTTCAAAAGATATGGGAAAGTGTTTATGAAGATTCTAAGTATTCAGGATTGGGGAAGCTCTTAGGAAAATATAGACACGAATATATTCATTGTGGTCTAGGAGTAATGAAGAAGCTCAAAATAATTTGATTTTAGGAATCTAAATTAAATGGAATCAAACCTAGTTAGGTCATAGGAATCAAACATATGGTAAATTCAGTCATGGAATCAAACCTAGTTAGGAATTCGATTTTAAGAATCCAAATTAAATGGTGCTTTCGGCCATAACATTCAACCAAAGTTGAATTTGGTCTTGCTATGACTGAACACACAAAGATGATGGCCCATTAGGACAGAATTCCCCAAAGCACAAGCCCTTAAGAGAGAATTGCCTAATGCTATATATATATATATATATATATATATATATATATATATATATATATATATATATATTCAACCGAGTTCATCCTCCTTTCCCCACTTTTTCAGACCGAATCCTTGCCAAATTTTCTCTCAAAACTCATAAGTTTTTACCCAGAAGATCTTTAAATCTTCATAAATCCACCTAGAACACCAAGAACACTAAGAACATTCAACAAGATCATCAAGTCTTCAAGCCTTGACCGAAAACCCAAAACCCCACCGAAACGTTCAACACCTAAATCGGAAACGGTCAACACCTAAATCGTAATCATAAATTTGAAATAATAAAAATTTAAAAATTTTCTAGGAAACGGTGAACACCTAAATCGTAAACATAAATTGCACTCTCGTCTGAATAAATTACAGTATACATATAAACCTAAAGACCCTCGTAGATAAGCTGTGATGGCTTAATGTATATGCTAGGGCCATATATAATTAAGAACCCTCAAACTTAGAGTGCGTGGTTCCACCTTATTTCCTGTTTCTTGTTTGATTCTGGATTTAGGGCAGAGTCACTCAGTCAACCGTCTTCTCAGCCTTAATTATATGTGACCTGAGAGACTAAGCGGTTATAGACGAACCTAGTGGGAATCATAGTATGAAGTATCATCACAATCTATCAGAATATACTTACTGCTAGTATTTTCTTAATGCAATATAAAACGTTAGCAATGGTAGTAACAAGGTTAAAACTGAAAGCACTAGAAACGTACACACGGATGCATTATCGCTCTAGCAAACACTTCTTCCGAATCGACTTAACACACATGTCACTAAGAAGTTATGGCGTCGTCATTCGACATGGATTGGCTTGGTACTCGCCATAACAATCGCATGTGTTACAAGAATGACCCTTCGCCCTAAATCGACCGACTAACAAAACTCTCATCACTCATAACGAAAAGCAGGTACAAACCTCAAAATTGTCACTCGCTTCAAACCTCCAAAGTACTCATACGAGGGGTGCTATATCTCCCGTAACCTTCCCAAAGTACCCCTAATAGACCTTTCGATAATACCACATGCGCAACAAGTCAAGTTCAAGCATAGAGGCTAGGGACAAATACGGTTAATCTATCACTGTTAAGTGTATGGGCTAGGGTGGTATATAATTAAGACTCTACGGGCTTCGGATGTGTGTTTCCGCACTATCTCCTGTTTCTTGTTTGATTGTCGACTTGGGGCAGAGTCACTCATTCGACCGTCTTATCAATCTTAATTATATATGACTTGAATTCACGAGGCGGTGACAAATGACCAGATATGAGTCCTACCATGAACTTCAAGTCAAAAGTTGACTAGGACTATGAGTGAACATGCTACCATGAACTTCTACTGAAGATCTACTGGGACGCCTAGCGAGGATCTGAATTCACTAGAGAACGAGAAGTTCAGAGGGAACTGAAGTACCCACTTCTTTCCTAGTTCCAAGTATCCATTCATAATTCAAATTTTGGGATGAAATTCCCTCTAACGAGGGGATGGTGTTTTAACATTAAATTTTAAACCTAGAAAAGTCTAAACCGTAATCTAGCACAAGTGAATCTACATTGCTCTCCTTGTTGAATTATAGCCTCTATAACCATTATGGCTTATTTATAAAGTAGTAACAATTTTGGATTGAAAACTAAGTTAAATTAGGTTAGTATAGTGTTATATAAATCAAAAGAAAAGGTTTTAAAACATAAATAAACACCTTAAACTGTTGTTTTCGGTTATAGGAATCAAATATATGGTGAACTCAGTCATGAAATCAAACCTATTTAGGAATTCGGTTTTTGGAATCTAAATTAAATAGTGTTTTCGGCCATAACATTCACTCAAAGATGAATTCAGTATTACTATGACCGAACACGCAAAGATGATGGCCCATTAGGACCGAATTCCCCAAAGCCTAAGCCCCTTAAGACCGAATTCCCTAATGTTATATATATATATATATATATATATATATATATATATATATATATATATATATATATATGTTCAACCAAATTCATCCTCATTTCCCCACTTTTTCACACTAAATCCTTGCCAAATTTTCTCTCAAAACTCATAAGTTTTTACCAAAAGATCTTCAAATCTTTATAAATCCACAAAGAACACCAAGAACATTCAACAAGATCTTCAAGTCTTCAAGCGTTGACCGAAAACCCAAAACCCCACTGAGAACTCTATTTGTTCACCGAAAACCCATTTCGACATTTCAAGTAATTCCAAATAACTATGGATACGACTACTATCACGTATTCTAATCCGAGGATCACCGTTAGCACTTTGCAACTCAACCAAACACACACATTCGAGGTGAGTTCATACCCCTACATTTTCACTATTTTAATGTTTGCAGGGGAAATACAAGTAAAACACATGGACTTTTGTGTTTTTATACAAACGATTTCAAACAGATTAAAAACCTTTGTAATTGATACAAACTGAGTAATCACTACGGTTTATAAAAAAAATTTAGATATTTTTAACCCTTTTTGTAACATGTCGAGCATAAGGGCAGTTTCCAACTTATAGTAAGTATTGCAAAGTTTTCCGCATAGTACCTAACATACATTTAAACTTTAGTCGATATGGTTTGGGAGCATTACATTACTTTTACAGAATTCAATACACGAAACGAGAACATACATACAAACTATGATAGGTATAGTTTGGGATACATTACACTGTTTTAGTATTTCAAGAACATTATATAGAAACAAACATATACGGTATACAATACTATTTCCCGAATAAAAGTGTACAATATTAAATAATTATTTAAGTATAACTAATTTACATTAAAGGGTTATACATACAGTTTCAAGTACAAGAAGACACTATAAACACTACACATAAACTAGTTAATATAGGACTTTGAGGCACTACTTCATTATAACCACAAGGGTACAGGTTCAAATCCTACAAATTACAACCAGAGTCTCTTGGAGGGAGAGCGTGAGCTTGTGTATGGATCTATACAGGACTAACAATCCCGCACCTGATCTGCTTGCAACAGCTAGGCCGACAGGGCTAGGGTGACAAACGTCACAACGTTCCGACGCCTGAAGAATGTTGTAGAGGCCACTAGTCAATTAGTATTGTTATATGAAACTCACAAAGTATCAACTAAACGATGTTTACGAGATTAACACTACTTCATAGGTTTTATCATTATAATAAAACCACACAGCTTTATAAGTAACATGAACATACAATTCAAAAGGGACCTTTAATGTTAACACAATGATTCCTTAGTTTATGCGTCAAATGTTATTTATAATTTTAGGGTCCGATAGGCAGTAGGATGGGTGATTTCCACTTCATTCCCTGTTCCTTTTTTTGTTGTGGGATTAGAGCAAATTCACACAGTCTACCATCTATTCGATCTTGGTTATATATGACCTTTGTAAACTAAGTGATTATAGGGGGAAATAGGTATGGGTCAAGTCACTATCTACAAGTACACTACACTATTTTTTAGTACAAAAACATACTTTTCTGAAAGAACATATAACAAGGTACATGCATACAGAAACGGTTGCGTACAAACACATTCGTATTACATTACTCTTCCATGTACGAGTCAATAGAACTTACATTTCATTACATCAGAAAATATAGGATTTTCTAGAAGAATATACTTAATTTTCTAAAGGGACCATTACAGTTAACTCTGTAAGTACCTAGTGCATACATTAGGGTTATATACAATGAAGATCCGACAGACAGTGGAATGTGTGATTTCCGCCTCATCTCCTGTTCTCCCTAAGCCCAACACAGTCTATTGTCTGTGCGATCCAAATTGTATATAACTTTTGTACACTAAGTACTCGTAGAAGGAACTATCATGGGACACATTTCTTACTTTACATCACATCGGAGAATATAGGATTTTCTAGAAAAACATACCAAGGTTTCCAAGGAATAAAGAACATATTTTCTAAAAAAAAAGCTTATGAACTCACCAACTTTAATGTTGACACTTTCAAAACCACTTGAATTCTCAGGGCACTAGTAGACATGTACTCGCGCATGTTCAAAAAGACAAAGCATAGTAGCTTCAAGTCTTTGTTTTGCTAATTACCTTTGGGAGTCAATCATATGTGATTCGAATACAATGTAAACACTATATTATCAATACAACGGTTGTTGCTACTTTGAATACTATGATTCAACTGTTGTGATACTATACATGACGTCCTCCGCCCTCGAACGTTTCTACCATTCCAATTTGGGGGTGTGGCAAAAGTCTTGATATGATAATAACAAAATCAGTTTTGCTTGAGGGCAAGCAAAAGCCAAGTGTGGGGTATTTTGATATGTGTATATTTAACTATGTATTCTATGTATGTTTCTAATTCTTTTAGCTAAAATTATGTTTATTTTAGAAAAAAATGTACTTATTATATTTAAAATATATTTTGTAGCAATGAAGACTTGCTCATGATGAAAAGGAAGCAAGTAAGGAGTTCGAAGTAGGAATGAAGAGGCTACGACAAAAGAAGACACAAAAAGAGATGTTGGAAAACTTGATCACACATTAATTGTAACATCCCGAGTCCAGTATACCTCGAGAACCTTGATCTTTTGAGTTATTGTCATTTTTGGCCTTAATTATAAAAAGAGTGAAAAACGAGTATGCGGGGCGTACCTTAGGGTATGCTTAGCGTACTCGTCAGCGTGTATACGACGCGGAGACCACCTAGTACGCTGGGCGTACCCGTCGATACGCTGGGCATACTAGGCCAATCTTCTTTGTCAAGAAAAAGGAAGGTTCACACTGGATGTGCATTGATTACCGGGAGTTGAACAAGTTGACGGTCAAGAACTGTTACCCACTTCTGAGGATTGACAAGTTGTTCGATCAGTTGCAGGGGGTGTCTTGGTTTTCCAAGATCGATCTTAGGTATGGGTATCATCAGATGAGATTCCGCAAGGAGGATGTCCAGAAGACAGCCTTCAGGACACGTTATGGGCACTATGAGTTTGTGGTGATGCCTTTCGGGCTCACCAACGCACCAGTGGCGTTCATGGACCTCATGAACTGAGTATGTAGGACCATGTTGGATCATTCGGTGATCATGTTCATCAATGATATTTTAGTGTATTCAAGAATCAGAGAGCAGCATGAGGAGCATTTGAGAGAGATTTCGGGTATATTGAGGTCAGAGAGGCTCTATGCCAAGTTCTCCAAATGTGATTTCTGGTTACGAGAGGTCCAATTCCTAGGACACCTCGTTAACTAGAATGGTATTTTGGTCGATCCGGCCAAGATCGAGGCAATTATGAGGTGGGAGGTGCCGAGATCCCCCACCGAAATCACGAGTTTTCTAGGATCGACCGGTTGCTATTGAAGATTTATCAAGGATTTTTCCAAGATTTCCGTCCACTTCTCCAATTTGACCCGGAAGGGTGTCGCTTTTGTTTGGGGTTCTGAGCAGCAGACCTCATTCGAGACCCTTCGCCAGAGATTATGCGAGGCTCCCGTGTTGTCCCTTCCAGAGGGGATGGAGGATTTTGTGGTTTACCGCAACACATCTATTACAGGCATGGGTGCGGTACTGATGCAGAGAGGGCACGTGATAGCGTACACATCGAAACAGTTGAATCCTCATGAGACGAGATATCCCACCCATGATCTGGAGCTGGGGGCAATGTTGTTTGCCATCAAGATCTGGAATCACTATCTGTACGGGGTTCGGTGTACCATATACATGGACCACAAGAGTTTGAAATATATTATGGATTAGCCCAACCTTAACATGAGACAAAGGAGATGGTTGGATGTGGTGAAGGATTACAACTGCGGGATCCTGTACCATCCGGACAAGGCTAATATGGTAGTCGACGCCCTGAGCCGCAGAGCAGAGAGTGCTCCGATCCGAGACGTTTGTATGAGGATGACAATGATGAATCTAGTTTTAGATATCATTCGAGAGGCTCAGGCGGAGGCCGTAAGACCAGAGAACCGCAAGATGGAGCGGGTGATGGGGTAGATGTCCGAGTTTGTGATGGACATCTGCGGACTTATGACCTTCCAATAAAGGATGTGGGTACCCTTTTCGGGCGGAGCACGATGTGTACTAATGGAGGAGGCACACAAATCGAGATTTTCAATCCACCCTAGGTCCACTAAGATGTACTTGTACTTGATAATAGACTATTGGTGGCACTGTATGAAGAGGGATGTGGCTTGGGTAGTCGAGAGGTGCTTAACCTGTCGTCAGGTTAAGGCCGAGCACCAACGTCCACATTGTAAGTTGCAACCACTAGAGGTTCCCCAGTGGAAATGGGAACAAATTTCCATGGACTTTATCACCAAGTTGGCAAGGACCGCGCGGGGTGCCAATGCGATTTGAGTGATTGTAGACCGGTTGATGAAGATCGCTCACTTTCTGGCTATCAATGAGATCTCTTCTACTGAGAGGCTGACAAAGCTATATGTGAGGGAGGTGGTGGTTCGGCATGGAGTGCCGACATCTATAGTGTCCGATCGGGATGTGCATTTTACTTCTAGATTCTGGAAGAAGTTCCATGAGGAATTGGGGATGCAATTGCATTTTAGCACAGCCTACCACCCACAGACAGATGGACAGAGTGAGTGGACGATTCAGACGCTCGAGGACATGCTTCAAGCGTGTGTTATGGACTTCGGTGGAAGTTGGGACACATACCTACCCCTGACTGAGTTTTCTTACAACAACAGACACCATTCCAGTGTCGGCATGCCTCCTTTTGAGCTCCTTTATGGGAGGAGGTGTCGGACCCCCATTAGTTGGGGAGAGGTAGGACACGAGTGGTGGGTGGCACTGAGATAGTGCTCAAGATGACTAAGCAGATTCAGCAAGTCAGACAGAGGTTATTGACTGCTCAAACTCACCAGAAGAGTTATGCGGACAGGCGACGATCCAAACTTGAGTTTCAGGTTGGAGATTTTGTTCTCCTAAGGGTATCCCCGTGGAAAGGATAATACGATTCAAGAAGAGAGGCAAGCTGGGGCCCCGATTCATCAGCCCTTTCAGGATGACCGCTAGAGTGGGTAAGGTAGCATATCGTTTGTAGCTACCTGCGGAGCTGAGTCAGATCCAAGACACCTTCCATGTGTCCCAGTTGCGGAAGTGTGTAGCCGACGATACGGCAATGGTACCTCTAAAGGATATTCAGGTGGATGCAAGCCTGAATTATATCGAGAGACCTATCGCGATTATGGACTGAAAGGTGAAATTGTTAAGGAACAAAGAGGTGCCCCTGGTCCAGGTTCAGTTGCAACATCGGAAGGGATCCGAGACGACTTGGGAGCCGGAGTCCGAGATGCGGGAGCAGCATCCGAAGCTATTTGAGGAGCATGACTTAGACGGCGAAGTCTGATCCTAGTGGGGGAGAATTGTAACATCCCGAGTCCAGGTATACCTCGAGAACCTTGATCTTTTAATCTATTGTCATTTTTGGCCATAATTATTAAAAGAGTGAAAAACAAGTACGCGGGGTGTACCTTAGGGTACACTTAGCGTACTCGTCAGCGTGCATACAACGCGGAGACCACCTAGTATGCTGGGCGTACCCATGGGTACGCTAGGCGTACTAGGCCCAGAATGCAACCCTAATTTAGGGTAAGTCCCCTATATAAGGAACATGATGGCCTTGTTTTTGGCCTCCATTTCCAGAGAGAAAACCCTAAGAGTGCCCTTACCTCCATTCTAGAGCTTGTGAGTGTGTGTTTGAGCTTTGTGAGGGTGTTTGTGTGGCTTTGAAGAGAAGAGAAGGCCTTGAAGAAGAAGAGTTAGAGTCCAAGCTTCTATATTTGAGCAAATCTGTGTGGGAAGCTTCTCTTTCAGGTATAAATCTTCAGACTTTACCTTTCTTTTCTTGAGTATGATGTGATGAGTATTTTAGGGTTTTGTCCCATAAAGGTGGAGTCTTGATGAGATCTTGAACTCCAGAGTCTAGGACAAACCCCCTTTTAAGTGTATGAGTAGTGTTATGCCATAAAAATCCAATCTTGGTTGGTGAAATCACTCCATGCATGAGTTATGAGACCCTTGGGACAAAAGAGTGTGTATTTTTTAGAATGGAGACTTTTCAGCCATGCAAAGGCTTAAAGTCAATGACTTTATGGATTAAGAGGCATTAGAAGGTCCATATCTGAGATGTGAGCTTATGTCTTAACTGATTAAGACCATGAGTATGAGAAGAGTAAAACTAGGGAGTACGCTTCCTGTAGGGACCGAGCATCCCGCTTCTGGATAGCAGCCGAGTACACCCAACGTAGGGAGTTGGAATGCTTAACGTACTCCCTACTGTTGACTTTTGTTGACTTTTAGGGTTTGGTCATGATTAAGGACTATTAAGCTTTGGAGGGGTAAAATGGTCTTTTACCCTTCTGTGAGTTGTTGAAGGGTTAGTCTAGCTTCTTAAGGGCCAATATTAATTAAGGATAATTATTATGTGTTAGGATGGAGCTAGACTAGGGAGTAGAGATCAAGATCCCAAGTGCGAGATTTTCATTCATTAGCTTACGAGGTGAGTCTTCTCACTATACTGACCTTGAGTGGTAATTCTTATGTGTGAACAGAGGTTCTTATGTGCATGAGCTGTGTAATGAGATATCCTGCTATTTATTTGTTTTATGCATTTTGTGTATTATATTGTGATGCTGAGTTGAGGGACCGGAGGGTCCATCTGAGTTGTGGGACCGGAGGGTCCATCTGAGTTGTGGGACTGGAGGGTCCCACTGAGACACATCAAGCAGAGGGTATTATTGAGTTATAGCGTCGAGTGGCTAATGTTATGTGTGTTGTATTTTGGGGAACTCACTAAGCTTTTATGCTTACCGTGTTATGTGTTATGTGTTTCAGGTAGTTCCGAGGATCGCGACAAGGCACCGACATGACTGTACACACTGACTGGAGATTTTTTTTATGGTTCTGGGATTCTGCTATATTTGGTGACGTTTGAGACATATGTGATTTTGAGAATTATGAAACAAGTTTTATTGTGTTTAAAAATGAAAATTTGTTTAAGAATTTACGTCGTTACATTAATGTTATGAAAATATATCATGACTTGTAACTCTTATTGATAAGATTCAAAATGATCTAAAAACTAGACAAAATTTCGGACGACTTTTGTGTTTTTAGAAAATGTTGATTTCCAACCACCATGACTTGGTGAATGGAATCTTCACGATTCTTGACGTTGACTTGGAGAATACGGGATAAATATGAGGACCATGAAGTCGTGGTGTCCAAGCATAATGCAGTTTACAGAATTTAGCAAGGATATATATTTCAGACATTAAGTCAATTCCATATGGTACAGGCCTTAGGGTGTCGATTATTTACGAATAAAAACCCTTCCAAGAACCTTTGGAGGGCATAATTCGACTAGAGATCAAAGGATAAAGAGATTGGAGCAAGGATTCACATATACACATTCGCTTTGCTTAGTTTAATGATGTTTAGCTTGGTATACCTTTTGTTTATATGTTTTTCAGTTGTAGTTATGGCAGAAAAATCCTTGCTTTCATTAAGAATTAGATGAACTCTTGATTACTATTTGTTGATTTCTTGTTTGATGGATTGATGAATTTTTTTTCTTTAAATATTGTTTAATAAATCTAAACCTAGCTTGTTAAATTTTCTATCTTTATTGCCTTGTCTTAAGTTTTGTGTAGCTAAACTGTAGTTAATTGCATGAAATTGATTTACCTAGTTTTTTATGATCATTAAATTGATAGAGATTGGACCGGTCATATCCTAGTATAAGTGATAAGTTAGTTGCTTAATTGTGTTAGAGAGCAGTATTTGGTCATAATATTTGCTCGATTACTAGACTTGACCAAAGAATAGTAGTCTGTAGATTCTATCATTTAGTGTCCAAATTACCTTTAAAATCAATTTAGCATCCTTAACTTATATGATCATTGTGCTTAAAGTTATTAAATTGACTCATGCTAGTTAGTCTGATCATGATGACTAGTAACTTTTATTTGGTAACTAACGAAATTAATCCATTGTCTTGAAATCAACCATAGGAAACAGGAGGGATTTGAAATTAAATGAAAGTGTCTTTTATTCTTGGTTTAAAATCGTCTTTCTACTTGTTTACTTTATTAATTAGTTGAGTATCTTAATTAAGTTAATCTGAACTTGTGAAATTTGAGAAAACCCCCCACTTCTAATTGTTTTTCTTAGTTTAACTTTTAGTAATTATTTATTAATTAAATTATGTTCCTTATGACCAACACCCGACTTACTTGAGCTATTCTACAATCAAACCAGGTACACTGCCTATAAGTGCATAGTTAGTTAATCTTTGTTAGCTTATAAATTTAAAACTAGTAGGTACTTTTATGCACATTAGTCCACTACCGCCCCACTCCTCGAACCACTACCTGCATCTTCCCTAGAGCGGTAATACTCATGCCTCTGATAGGAATGGGAACCATCTTGCTAGTATTAACCTCATAAGATAGGGCGAACTGAGTGACCCAATGACCCCTGCAAATCTTGCTCGAAGGCATGGAACCTAGAGCCATACCAGATAAATAGATAGTAAGAGAAAAGGTAAGATGGAGTCAATCCTCAGCCTGAGTAAGGCACCACATGTAGAAGAGGTTGCAAGAAGGAACCTTGTTACACTCCTCGTGGTGACAAATAGTAGAAGTGACCAATCAGTGATTAACCGATAAATAGGAGATCTGAAGGCACTCTCCTTGTTTGTCCTAGAAACATAGGTCCCCCTAGTATGACCCCAGGCCCACATTTCGTTTTACTCCTGTAGTGGATTAGAAATACAATTGTCAAGATAAGCATAAAAATGAAGACTCATAGTCTCATCTGCTGTGTAAATCCTTGGTCATCTCCCCTGCTCTATCAGGCTGCATGAGTAGGATACGCCTCATAGGTAAAAAGTAAAGACTGATCTATCCGCCCAACTTGTTGACTCGTTTTCGAAGTGGATTTTCGAAAGGAACTCCCAACAGACAAAAGATAGTTAGAAATAATAGACAAAATTTGTAGAAAAATAGACAAAAGATAGTTAGAAATAAGCTAGACTAGTTAAATTATGCATAAGGTGTTGAAATAGACCCACCGCGTAAAGGTACACCTTGCGTGTGAGTGCACTCAGCGCACATGCATCCGTACATTGTTCTCCAAGAACACGAAGAATAGCAGGTTTGGAAAACCACTATTTCATCTAATTTTCAACCAAATAACCATGTAGGTATGTTCACCTAGGATTCTAAAGCACAAATAAGTAGTTCATTTCACCTAAAACATTACAGGTTTATGGATTTTGCTAAAAACTTAATTTTTTTTTTCAAATTCTAAAAACTCGAAGTGAGGATCAATAATTGAAAAAAACTCAAAATTGAGTATCAAGGAAGTAAAACCAATAGTATGGTTAGCTAAATTACGCATCCATTTCATGAAATTTAACCAAAATCCATCGATTAATAAAAACCTCAAAAATCACTAAAAACTTGAAATTAAGCCTTAGTATGATATAGGATTAAGCATAGAGGTTACCCGAAAGTAGAAGAGTTGAATGAGATGAAGAAATGGATGCTCGAGTGCAGGCACGCAATGTGTGCGTCGTGCGTGTGGAACCCAGTCGAGACAGAAGAGGGGGGACAAAAAGAATGTTGTAAAATGTAGAATGATGCCAAAAATCGACTTTAATGTTGATCTGCTGCAGGTGCACGCCGCACATATCATGTTCCCGACATGCATGGTCAAATTTTTTGAAAGTTGTCACTTTTTACCCCAATTTTTTGATACCCTGGATATTAGAAACCTTTAGGAATTTAAACCTTTTTAGAAGACTAAGGAAAAGGAAAAGAGATTACCTTGGAATTATAAGAAATTTTCATCCTTAAGATGAGTTGCTAGGGAAGCAACTATAGTATACCATAATAAGGAAGCTCCACGAGAGTTACTAGGGAAGCAATAATAGCTTGTCGTAATAAGGTAGAAAATGGCATATACATTGGATAAAAGTAAATTATTTAGGTTAACAAATGATAAGAAGACAAGTTTTTAGGAAAGAGACTATAATACCCTGAGAATGGGAAAAAGTAGTATTGTCCCAATAAATCAAGGATAGAGTAACAACCCCAATAGTTAAATATAGGATCATCGAGTAACCTTCTTGCTATCATTTCAGGATAACAACCCTTAAGTGCTAACCTTGATTGACCTGACCACCATTCAGAGTATAAGTCAGCATCAAGTCTCTGATGCGCTAAGGAATCTTAGAGTTAGTAAAGATGAGCGAAGTAATAAGAGAGTTAGTTAAATGACAAAAACCTATAAGGATTTTATTAGTAGTAAGCCGAAATCTTTTTATGAAGACAGAGGAGTAGATAGTTTAATCCACTGGATAAAAGATATAGAGAGCAAGTGTGATGGTGAACATAGAGTTAAGTTTGCAAGATGCATGTTTATGGAAGAGCTCTCCTATGGTGCAATATCTAGGTCATGGCTTTAGGCATAGGGGAAACCTAGACAACCCCCTGGGAAGAGTTAAAGAAGCAGATGACAAAGGAATTCCATTCAGGAAAAGATGTGATTGGAGAGGATCATGAATTCATTCATCTTAGCACCAAGGAATCTAGTATGGCCTTCTACATGGAACGCTTTGAGTACCTAGCCACCATATTCCATGAGTTAGTCAACTCGGAGATTTAGAAGATCAATGCATATCTCCAATGGTTAGCTCCCTATATCAGTATCAAGGTGCAAGCACACCATCCCAATACCTATGAGGAAGCTAAATGTTTAGCCTTCAATCTCAAGGAACAGGTGATCTAGAAATCAAGAAAGAATACGAATAAGTCTAAAGAACTTAAGAACAAATGGGAAGGAACCACCAAAGGAAAATCTAGTCAACCCTTGTGGAAGGAAAGAGAGGAAACGAAACCTCTTGAGAGATCACCCACTCAACCAAGGGGATACATGGGAAGACTCCCCTTTTGTAGAAATTATAGACTTCATCATTTGGAAAATGTGAGGAGTTCAGGTGTAACAACTTCCGAAGACCATGTCACACTACAAATGTTTGCAGGAGTCAACTAGGCCAATAAAAGGGAATATTTGATGTTAGAATAAGAGGTTTAGGGAAAAATATCATAGGAATGATTATGTAAAGTTTTACAGGGGAATTGGAAACCCTTGAAGTTATACTCATTATTTATATAAATAAGAAGATGTACTTTTGAGTATAGGTAGTAATAGAAAAATAAAACTAGAAATCCTTCCAGAAATCCACACCAATATTAAGATAAAAGGTTTAGGTTTCCTATTGGTTTAAAATAAGGATGAAATCAAATGGAATATCAAAACAAAAATATTATATTCTATGATAAATTTAAAGAATTGGAAGTAAGAAACTAAAAAGAAATTTAGTTGTCCCAATAATAATAAAAAAGGGATCCATTCCAGATTAAGAAACCGGTCTCCCCTAATAAGGTTAACCTAAGCTCTGAATTTTGGGAAGAAACTCCAAAAACAGGGGGAGAATGTGACAATTGGGAATTTCCTATCACCGGCCTCATTAGGAATTGACATCGAAAAATGATGATAACAGAGCCTCTCATATTTCAGGAAAAATACGATTAGTTATATATGATAGGGTAAAAAATGAGTGACCAAAAAGTTACAACCATTTTAATAATGGTCAATGTATTTGGAAAGGAAACAACAAAGTGGTCTTAAAGATATAAACTTTGTAAACATCCGACTCCGATTGGAGGAGTTATGATTTTTACAAAATGTAAAAATTGATTGTGTTAATAACACTATTAACAACAAAATGGTACAAAGAAATCGGTTGAGTTTTGGCTAACGTCACTAAAAGGAAAATTGTTGAACTCTGAGAGATAAGAGATTTAAAAGGGAACACACATTAAAAATAGAGTCCATATGAAGGAGATACGATTTTTAGAAAAACGTAAAATACGGGTTAAAAATAAAAGTTAAAATTTGGCAACGCAACCTTAAGGAAAGTTGTAGTACTAGTAGAGAGCTACATAAATATATAAAGAGGGTAAGAAATTTGTTTTTATATAAGGAAGATATGAATTTTTATAAAAGAATTAAAGGTGCATACCAGGTGCACGTCATACTCGACATGCACGTTTGACACTTAGATTCATCGAGATTAGAGAGACGTGGTCCATCAGAATTGTGACACGTGGCAAACCCTGGATGGAGCCACGAGTCGTTTGCATGTCGTGCGTGAAGTGTGCCGCACACACAAGCACTATAAATAGAGGTGCTAAGTTTCTGATTTCTTTACGCCCAAAACTCCTCTCTATCTCTCAAGCTATTTCGAAATTCCTCCTAATGGCGTAAAGCTTCAAGTGTAGTAGTAAGGATGCTTTAGAATACGTTACTAGAGTGAGTTCACTGCCCCATTTTTACTATTTTAAAACTTTTACATTGAAGGAGGGGGGGATACATGCTTATCGAACTGCTTTATCAATATATATATATATATATATATATATATATATATATATATATATATATATGTCAATCATTTTGTAAAGTATGAAACCTTAGGATAATGTAGCTATTGGGAATATAGCTAGTTGTAATCTATGATATTATGCATGAGAGCTATGATGCCTGTTATTCCAGGAAGACATATTACCTAGATGTTATAATTTCTAATTTCCTAGGATAACATAGTACTAGAAGTAATACTGGTCAAACATAGGGATATGCATTGTACCTAATCGTTACTCTGCCAAAATATCGAGTTATCAAATTTACCATAATTAGGGTATATATGAATGTCAAATAATATATATATATATATATATATATATATATATATATATACACACACACACACACACACACTAGATAATTACTGAAATCGTCCCTATGGTTTGGTCAAAATTGCATGTTTGGTCCTTAACTTTTGTTTTTGCACTCGGATCGTTCCTGTGGTTTGATTTTGTTGCGTTTTTCGTCCCTTACATACAAAAAATTAGGGACCAAACATGCAATTTTGAACAAACCATAGGGACAAAAAAGGCAACAAAATTATACCACAGGGACGATCCGATTGCAATAAAAAGTTAGGGACCACACATGTAATTTTGACCAAACCATAGAGATGATTTCAGTAATTTGCTCAATATAAATTAAAGGGGTTTATACGATAATAGTTATAGGTAATCACTAAGAAATAAAGATAAAAGATAAAATACCTATGGTTAATGCGCTTAGTGAGCTGACATTATTCATCCTTAGCCTGATTAAATTCGGCTGCGTCAAACCTGTAATCGTTAATATTGTGAGAGCTAGAAAGATATGTATAGATCTATACGGGGATTGACACCCCCACCTGCGATTTCTAGCTACAATCCTGGTAGAACAAATTTCTTATTAATCACTATGTGACATCCATTGAAGCGTCGTGGAGAGGTAATCACTAATCAAGCAACATCAATTATGGGGGCTCACGATAATACATTACAACCACCTTAGAGATCTGACTACCAAGAGGGACACCTTAGAGTGGTAGATAAAATACGTTAGGATTAATAAAATATCCTAAAGATAATAAGATAGGATTGGTAAATATCTTACAAAAAGATAATAAGATTAGTAATATCCTAAAAGATAATAAGATAAGAGCGATAAAAATCCTACAAAGATAGTAACTTAGGATTAGTAAAGTATCCAAAGAGTATATAAGTTAGGATTGGTAAAGTAGGACAAGTAGGATATCCTAAAAAGATAAGAGATAATGTAATAAAGCATAAGAAACTAGGAATTTAAGAAAAATTATCATAATCATTGTAAGAATTTCTACAAAGTGTTGAAAAGAATTTATTATGTTTATCTGAAAACCTATGAACTCACCAACATTAAGTTGACATTTCCAAAAATCACACGTGTTCCTAGGATGGAGTAAGGATTAAGTCAAGGAAGGACTATTAGCTCGAAGGTTCATGGGTTTCGTTTAACAGGTAGTTATGGTTTGCACTCTATGATTCAGTTAATCTATGCAAATACCGTCACCACTTGGTAGTTCTGTTGTCGACCGAGGATGGTGTGACACATACACGCACACAAACACACACACACACACACACTAATGTTCTTTTTTCTTGGGCTTCTAAATTTTTTTGTCTCATTGCATGAAAACAATACGAAGGTTGGTTATGAAAAAGAAAGTAATCGACCCCAAATCCCGTTAAACAGTGCTTCAAATTCAAAATTTATAGCTTGCACCCTTATCTTCCCATAAAGATAATTTTAACCCTATAACTCAAAAGTCTTACATTCTAAGGTTTCCAACATGATGCTTTTAGTACCTCATATGAAATATGATTACAATCCATTCAAATATTCATTCCTTAATTATTTTTATTATTAATATGATTTATTTAATATTTATATTTCATTATTAAATAATTAAAAAGAAAATAGGGTGTTACATCACACCAGTAACAAGTTGACACAAGTAGATTGTTTATAAGAATTTGATTCTTGATAATCTTTATAACTCTTACAAATCATTCTTCATCAAAAATCTAACCTCCCCTTGAGGCAGGCCTGGTTATGAGCAGTGGAAAGGTGGTCATATTCATAAGGCCTATTTTTTAAAGGTGGGGGGGGGGGGATTTTATATATACTATATTCAGGAATCATGCCCAAATGCAAAGGATAGTCCAGGAAAACTCATGTAATCGATCAGTCATAATCCACACACGAAGGAAACATAAGCGATCATTCAGCGAGGATCGATTACTCAATTAATCAACTACAAAAAGTCGGGAATCACTCGTTCATATGACGGTCAATTACCAGTCGTCCACACCTACAGTCCTGCTAATCAACTAAACGATCATTCTTGTGTTTATGTTATCAGAATTCAGAAATAGAATGTTGAATACTTCTACTTATTAGATTTGTAGTTTATATATAAGATGAGATCAATTAGTTGGAAGTATTCACCCTTAGGCCATTAGGATAACATTAAATCTGTGTTTTTTTAGGGTTTATTTTATGCGTGTTTAAGTTTAACTCTATAAGTTTATAATTTCTCTATAGTTAAGTTTTTTCATAATTTTAGTTTAAGTGTAAAGTAAATTAAACAATAAAACACAAAATTGAAAGTGATCAGGTTTGGATTGATAAAATATTGTTTTATGATAATTCTGCTTAGGGAAAATTGGATAACAAAGGCGAAGAGGATGCTTGAAAACTAAAAAAAAAAATTAATATAATGTTTATATTCATCCAACCAACTAATTTCATGCCACTAAAAAGTAAAATCTAAACACAATTTTCTTTATTTTTGGTTGTGACAAGGATTTCGTACATATAAAGAACGCCGAAATCCGAGTTATAACGAAGAAGTTATGACATGTCAAAGTTTCGCGCCAAAACCAGCATGACGCTATGTGACGTAAAAAGTGAGTTTACGATAAGTAATTTTTAGCCTTAGCAATCTAAACGAAAGTCATAGTATACATTAAACCGAGAGCGTGCAATCAATAAAACGTCCAAATCTGACTTCGTATAAGGAAGTAATGATTTTTCTAAGATTTGGCATAACAATGAACAGCCTGGTGTCCAAATTTTAGATCGAGCAATTTTTAGCCAACACAAACTAAATGAGAGATGAAGATCTCATTAATAGGAGATCAACAATAAAAATTCAGACTAAAACGGAAGTCTGACGACAAAGTTATGAATTTTTAACGGACTTTTCCTGTCTTGTCCTGTTAAAAATATAACTTTAAAAATGAATTCATAATTAGCTGACGAAGTCTAAAGAAAAGTTGTAGAGTACGTCTCTACCTACGTGTGGATATAAAGAACGTCGAAAACGGAGCCCTTATGAGAAAGTTACGAATTTCAGAAGTTAGAGGTGTAAATTGCCAGACTGGAGTGAGACTACGCCTAGCGTACCCTTCAGACGCTTTGTGTACCGAATTACACCATACGTACAACGCTTGTACACCCCATAGTCTCACATTGCTCAGTCCAGAAGAAGCCACGATGTACCACCCGATGTTTGACACGCAATCGTATGCACGTCTCACGTATCACCGAAGGTACACGTAGTGTAGACTGCAAACTCCATTCTATAAATAAGGTCCAAAGCTTGCTCTATCTCTGACACCTCCCACTCATTCTTTCTCTCTCTACTCTCTCTCTAAACCTCCCAAACACTCCCAAGCCTAGAAAACCTCCCTAGCACTAGAAGGAAGCCCCGGAGTGCCTGAAGACTCCGAGAAAAAGAGTTTTTCGGTTTGGAAACTCTATCCCTGCAGATTCTGATTTTCAAGCAAACCACTTGGTTTTGTCAAAGCGAAGCGCTGTCATAGTTGGAATCACTACATTATCAAGTGAGTGCATATTTACTTTCATCTTACACATAGATATGTTGTATTTTATATAAGTTACGTGATATGTGTGCATATTATCAGTGTATCTTGAGATCTATGTTGGATGAAAGATTTAAACTTTTTTTTTCAGATCGAAATTGTATATGTATTTTATATCTTGAGATCTGTTCTGGATGAAAGATTTAAACCTTTTTTTTTCAGATCTAAATTGTATATGTATTTTTTATCTTGAGATCTGTGCTGGATGAAAGATTTAAACTTTTTCATATCTAAATTTATATGTAATTTATATCTAAAAATATGTTGTGTAGAACATGGGTAGATAAATGATGAAGGATGAAAGATGATATAGATGAATATTGGCAGCTGCGCCACAACCTGTAGATGTTTTTGAACGACGATGTACTCAAAACATCCTAGCATTCGCACAAAAAGGATAATATCGGCAGCTATGCCTAATAGAGAACATCATAATTCTGGCAGCTACGCCTAATTGATAATATCGACAGTTGCTCCTAATAGAGAACATCATAATTCTAGCAGCTGTGCCTAAATGATAATCTTGGTAGTTGCGCCTTATAGAGAACATCATAATCCTGGCAACTGCACCTAAATGATAATATTGGTAGTTGTGCCGAATAGATAACATTGGCAGCCGTGCCATAGGCAACGATGGACTTCGTGCCTATTCCTTAGGAATGAAAAAGTGAATGATAGATGATTCTTAGGGTAGATCCTTAAGAAATAAAGAAGATAATCGGGAAGGGTAATTCAGCTAATTATATGATTATGAAACATAATAACTTTATTATTATGGGTTGAAAACCCTATGTACTCACCAAGTTACCCAACATGACCCACTCAGTTTATTTTTATCAAAAGTGTCGATACGAAGCAACATTACACTGAGAGATTAAAGGAGATGAAAATCATTAATGTAAATACATGTAAGGTCTGTTTATGCTTATGTTTCTGTATTGATGATGACATCCCAAAGTTTTGATATAAAAAATACATTTCTTCAAAAATGATTTGATAATATCATTATCGTGTTTTTTTGTTGAAACAAATTCTGCTACATTTCTCTTTAAAAGCATACTCTGATTTTCAAAAAAAGCATAAATGAATCGGTCTTTTCTGGCCGTGAAATTGGGGATGTCATAGTTGGTATTAGAGCATTAGTGTAAGCGATGATTGTGAGATGAGTGTTTACTATATTTTATACACGGGCACTAGTTTATTTTAGGAAATATACCTAAAATGCTTTTATCTACTAAATGCTTTACGTTTGCCTTATATGCTATTATTTGTTCAGATCAATGATCTGTTGCCGACCGGATCTAGAAAGCTTATGTGTTCAGGATTCTAAACGTTCGACTACGAATTAGAACTAACATGTAATGTTTGTGAGTGATAAGGAGGATTCAAACGTCTATCGTAAATAAAGATCTAAAATCACCTACTTTGGTGTATAGATCAACATGGTGGGAACCCGAAGTGGACTCGAAAACTCAAATGGGAATAGAAATCAGAAGCCTCATCCCCAAGGGGTTGAGCAAGTGCCGATAGTAAAAGTTGCACCAGAGCCAGGCACGATGGCTGGAGTACAAGCCATGATTCGGGCTATGATGACCGAATAGAGGGAAGAAATAAGGAAACTGTTGTTGAATAATAGGGATGAACCTTCGATGCTTGTTAAACAACAAGAACTGAATGACAGACAGTCTGAAGAAGGAGACTACAGTAGGACCGTTGGTCAAGCTGAGTCATTAGTGGTTAGAATGAATAACCAAGATGGAGGAAATGACAGAATTGGATGCAAAGGATTTCATGGAATCCAAGCTACTGAGACTTTTTGGAAGCCCAACACCAATGGAATTTATGGATTGTATCTCCGAGATATTGATGATGTTTGAAAGTTATGACTGCTTTAACAAACAGAAGACCGCTCTCGCGGTTACACTGTTAAAGACTGGGGTACTAAACTGGTGGAAGCTACTAGCTAATACTATGCCCGATGGAGAAGCTAGCAAGATGTCTTGGGAAGACTTATGGTACAACTAAAAATGCAATACTGCTCTGAGCAGGATCTTCTGGAGATCAATAATGAGTTCCAGAACCTGAAGAAAGGAAGAATGAGTGTCACCGAGTATGCTGCAATTTTTATGGAGAATATGAAGCATGTTCCTTACCTAGTTCTAACTGAACTCTCTAAGGTCAAAAAGTTTGCTAATGGATTGCCAGTGGACTTTGGTCCGATGGTGAAGCAATCAAGCACATTGAAAGTCGTCGTCTGGGCTGGGAATATTGAGACTCGGATAAGAGAAAAGGGTCTGGAGAGAGCTGAGGTTGGCGATAAAGGAAGTTTGAAGGATCTTCAAGGTCCAACGAGAAAAAAAAATTCTCGAAGTCTAGTTCAAAGAAGTTGGGAGGTGGAGGAGGTGAAGCAAGATGGTGCGATAAGTGCAAGAAGAAACACTTTGGAAAATGTGGCGAGGAGGTGAGATGTTTCAAGTGGGAAGTCTGGGCATTACGCCAATGAGTCTACATTCAAGAAAAGGGTGTGTTATGGATGTAATGAAGAAGGGAACTTCAAGCAAGGCTTCCCAAAGAGGGAAGGAGCTACAAAGCCAAATGCACCGCCAAAGCCAAAGGCAAGAGCATTCCAGATGATCCTTGGTGAAGCCGGTGATGATTCAAGGGATTAGGAGGAAGGATCTATAAAGTATCCATATAAATAGTATCATGTGGTATAGCCTGATAGATGCATATTATAGGTTGAACTTGAATGTCTATATAATCATTTCAAAAAGATAATATAAAGCTTGGTTATGTTTTCTAATGTGTTAAATAACTATGTGAAATTCTTGTATGATGACTTGGAAAACTGCAAGACAATACTTGGGAAGAGTATGATTAGGTGTGAATGGTAGTAGAGGCCGATACTACCGGAAGCACATGACTCGCACTTGGATCAGGGAAAGTCACAAGGTTACCAAAAAGTTAGTAAATGATTTCATTTTTTTCAAGTATGTCGTTACCATCCTTTTGGTAATCACTAAGAATATGATTGTTAT
This sequence comes from Lactuca sativa, assembly GCF_002870075.4. Classification (NCBI taxonomy): domain Eukaryota; kingdom Viridiplantae; phylum Streptophyta; class Magnoliopsida; order Asterales; family Asteraceae; genus Lactuca; species Lactuca sativa. The sequence goes on from NC_056630.2 coordinate 280,313,226, forward strand.
TCCGACCCTAGAGGTCATATCGAATCAAGTCCAACTAAGATGAGTTATTCACGTGGTTCAGAGAACCAAGTTCAATGTATTATCCCACTCAAACTAGAAGATTGAAGTAAAAGATAATAAAAAAATGATCAATAGAAGTATCGCTATCGTTGTTAAATTAAGACGCTCATAGCTAGAAGTACTACATGCTAGAATGTGATATTATAACATTGGAACATGAAGAAAGGTATATTTTGTTTAGAAACTTGACTCTAAATGACTTGAGTCTAAGCAGTGTATCATATGATGAGAGTGTTCATTAGAACATGGCACATCGGTCTATTATGGTAATTGAAGGAAAGAACTTATCTTAAATTTGTTAGGAAGAAGGAGGAGTCTCTAATAAGGATCGAGATTGTGACTTGAAGGTCGCGATTGAAAGTCCAACATGGGATAAGGAGCCTGTGCAAGATTAAGAATTGGCTGCAGACAATAATACCAAAAGTTAGATACTCATTCGAATGAACATAATAGTTACGGCTATTACCTATGATGAAGAGATAACGTATGGAGTCATTATACAAGCCCTGTCTTGTTGATGATTCCGGGATCATCCTAAGGGGGTAAGAATGGTAATGCCCGTGTTTCGAGGCTAAGCACTAATACGATGATATAATAGTTAGGGTTGACAAATGTAACTTATTTTGAAGTAATAAAAAGGAATTATTTGAGTATTACGTGAATTATGTGAATTTTTGGGTTTTATACTTGTTTATAATGATATATAAAATTAAGAATGAAAATAAGTGCCAAAATAAAAATATAGACAAACTGGATATCTATGAAGAATGTTGTAGTGACCGTGAAAAGGATTTTATACATATAAAGAATGCCGAAATCCGAGTTATAACGAAAACGTTATGAGTTGTCATGAATTTTCTAATATTTGACACAACCTAAACGAGAATTGAATATCTCATCAATAGGAGCTCAACGATAAAAAGACAGACAAAAACGGATGTTAGACGACGAAGTTATGAATTTTTAACAGGCTTTTTCGGTCCCAACCTGTTATTATGGCAGAAGATTGATAAAGTATCGTATCTTTATGTAAGACATTATGCATCGTGTCCCATACGCTTCGGGTATAGGATCAATTGCAAGTGCTATAATATTTGACCATTCTAAAATTTTCCAAATGTCTAGCGCATTTAGAGGGAAAAAGGACAAGAATCGGTTTTGACTAAGATAATTAAACAACTATCAAAGGACAATCCAAAGTTCGCCGAGGATTGATCACTTGTGAGTAGTTGGAAGTATAGTATTGGATGGACCATATCGACATTATTATGAATAGAAAAGATTCTATTAAGAATGAGTTGTCATATGGAAAATATGGAAATGTTTCCATATTGGGAGTTGGATATTGAGAGTCTATGTCTAGATTAGAAATTTTATGCAAAAGAATGTTCAAAGGAATGTACTTTGAGTGAGAGAAATCACGTCTATGGAATTGTATTGTAACAATCACAAATAGAGAACCTTGTAATTTCAATGGCAATAGTCATTGTGACTTTTGTGCTATGACATTACGAAAGGATCATTGCATAAAATGTTAGAATCTAGCATATTCTATAAGAGGCAAGAATTTGATATTCTTTCACTTGTAGAAAGGATTGGGAGTTGTGAAATGAGTATGATTGGAAATGTGTTCATTTGATATATTTCACAAAGTAAGAATCGTAGGTAAATATTGTGTGCATGCTAAAAGCATGGGACAAGCGTTGTAATAATTCAAGTAAGAAGTTGATTAACCGAAACAACAAATAATGAGTAATCGATATGGTGATAAATAAAAGGTGTTTTATTTATACTCAAAGGTTTAAGGCCATATGGGATTAGTATTATTCTTGTGTTTCACTTTGCATGTTTTGACTTCCTGAATAATTTAATTGGTTTAGAACAGTTAAATTATTCGAACGGGCCACAGTTGTTCATATGTTGGAAGTAGATATGAATGAAGACTGTCGTGAATTGGTGTGTGGATTGTCTAAAGAGCATTAGACATAAGCAAATGTTTGCTGCAACGTTCATGAGTGCTTATGAATATGATTTGAGCATTGGATTAAACCCACGATCACTTGGATCACTTCATGAATTGTATCACAAGTGATTGGTGAGACGATAACATCTTGTATTCTTGAAACCGAGATGTGTGAGTTGTATCTTGCGAGTCGGTTACACATTGATAATATGTAAACGCACCAGTAACTTGGTGTTATAAAACATATTGTTGTGTGTGATTCGGTAAGTGAGTGCAAGCAAGCATTGAATCAAAGTTTATCTGTTCCTTTTATCCAAAGCAGGATAAAAGCGATATCTTTGGGCCCCTCGATGATTTAGTGATGGCACCTAAGCACTTGGCCAAGCCGGGACTAATTTGATGTGATCAATTATAGTCTGTTGTCAGTCGTCATAAATCGGAAGTTGGGAAATAGTATAGAGAGAATGATTGGAATTCATGTCTTATATCTATACGATATCTAGAATGGAGGAATATATGATCCCCTATCTAAAGGACACGCGTATCTGATAAGATCAGAGTTGACAGCGGCTTTGGAAAGCTACGATTGCAGATCGGGATCTGAAGTCATATGCAGAATAGTTATTAGACTTATCCAAGTGGGAGACTGTTGGATTAGTGTCTAAGTCCATAACTATTTTGGTATGTACTTGACCCGATGGTGCATGGTCCTTTTGGGTTGCCTTCACCAAAGCAACTTGATAGGATGAATTATGGAGAGAAAGGATTAAATATGATTTATTAATATATTATGAGAATAATATATTAAAGGAGAAATCATACTATTTAATTAATATTAGTCAAGAATTAATAAGAATTAAGTTTGTGACTAAAAGAGATTAATTAAACTTAAGGGACTGGAATTGTAATTATAAGATAATTGCAATTGGGCTATGGATTACCATATAATATAAGGTTGGACGAATTCTATGGGGAAACCCAACAGAAATCATCCAAGGCTTGTTAAAGAAGGAGTCCATGGGTTGCTTAGGGCTTAAGCATCCAAATTAGGGTTTCCGTGTTAGATAACCCTAATAGCCTCACTATTTAAGGACCCCTTGGGCACCAAAAACGTGGGCAACTGAATCCTTAGGGTTTCTACACGTTTTTGGGTGTCTCGTCTCTCCTTCTTCTTCATCCTCTTGCTCTTGGTGTTTGTGAACCATTAGAGGAGTGACGTTTGTGACTCTAAGCTTCCTAAAGTCATTACAATGAGGATTTGAGATTGTTATTGCTACATAACAATCAAGGTATGATCTAAACCCTAATTCATATGTTATATTGATTATCATATACTAGATCTAGGGTTTATAGTCTTGGATGAATTGCATGAACAATAGAGAAACCTAGATCCAAGCATTAGGGTTTGTATGAGCACATAGGATGTTCTTATAGCTAAAACCCATCATTTTTAATAGGCTTTTTTAGTCCCAGCCTGTTAAAAACATAACTTTAAACATAAAGTCAAAATTAGCCAAGAGAGTCTAAACGAAAGTTCTAGAGTACATCTCTACCTATGTATGGATATAAAGAACATCGAAAACGGAGCTGTATGCGAAAGTTACGAATTTTAGAAGTCGGAGCTGTAAATTGCAAGATTGGTGCGAGACTACGCCCAACTTACCCTTCGGGCGCCCCGAGTACCGAAGTATGCCTTGCGTACAAAGCCTGTATGCCCTGCGGTTTTACATTCCTCGGTCCTAAAAAAGCCACGATGCACCACCCGAAGTTTGACACGTAATCGTATGAACGCGCCGTGTACCCTTGTACGCCCAGCGGTCCGAGGAACGCCCAACATATCACCGAAGGTACGCGCATCGAAGACCGCAAACTCCGTTTTATAAATAAGTTCTGAAGCTTGATCTATCTCTCACGCCACCCACTTATTCTTTCTTTCTCTACTCTCTCTCTCTCTCTCTAAACCTCCCAAACATCCCCAAGCCTAGGAAACCTCCCTAACACGAGAAGGAAGCCCCGAAGTGGCCGAAGACTCTGAGAAAAAGAGTTTTTCGGTTTGGAAACTCTTCTCCTATAGAGTCCAATTTTCAAGCAAAGCACACGGTTTTGTTGAAGCAAAGTGCTTTCCAAGATGGAATCACCACATCATCAAGTGAGTGCATAGTTACTTTCATATTACACATAGATATGTTGTATTTTATATAAATTACATGATATGTGTGATTATTATCCGTATATCTTGAGATCTATGCTGGATGAAAGATTTAAACTTCTTTTTTTTCATATCTAAACTGTATATGTATTTTATATCTTGAGATTTGTGCTGGATGAAAGATTTAAACCTTTTTTGTTCAGATCTAAACTCTATATGTATTTTATATCTTGAGATTTATGCTGGATGAAAGATTTAACATTTTCATATCTAAATGTATATGTATGTTATATCTACAAATATGTTGGGTAGAACATGGGGAGATAAATGATGAGGGATGAAAGATGATATAGATTAATTTTGGCATCTGCACCACAACCTGTAGATGTTTTTGAACTACAATGTACTCTAAACATCCTAATAGCCATGCAAAAAGGATAATATCGACAGCTGCGCCAAATAGAGAACATCATAAATCTCACAGCTGTGCCTAAATGATAATATCGGAAGATATGCCTAATAGAGAACATCATAATTGTGTCAGCTATGCCTAAATGAAAATATCGGCATCTTCGCCTAATTGAGAATGTCATAATTCTAGTAGTTGCGCCTAAATGATAATATCGGCAGCTGCGCCTAATAGAGAACGTCATAATCCTGGCAGCTGCGCCTAAATGATAATATTGGCAGTTGTGCCTAATAGATAACATTGGCAGCCGTGCCATAGGCAACGTTGGACTTTGTGCCTATTCCTTAGGAGAATCATTGGGAATGAAAAGTGAATGATAGATGATTCTTAGGGTATATCCTTAAGAAATAAAGAAGATAATGGGGATGAGTAATTGGGCTAATTGTGTGATGATGAAACATAATAACTTTCTTATTTTGGGTTGAAAACCTTATGTACTCACTAGGTTTCCCAACCTGACCCACTCAGTTTATTTGTTTCACAGGTGTCCATACCAAGGTATATTACACTGAGAGATTAAAGGATATGACAATCATTAGTGTAAATACGTGTAAGGTCTGTTTATGCTTATGTTTCTGTATTGACGATGACATCTCAAACTTTTAACACAAACAAAATGCATTTCTTCGGAAATGCTTTGATAATATCATTATCATGTTTTTTTCTGTGAACAAATTCCGCAACATTTCTCTTTAAAAAGCATACTCTGATATTCAAATAAAGCATAAACAAATCGGTCTTTTTTGTCCGTGAAATTGGGGATGTCACATACACCAAACAAAAAAATTTTGGATCCTTAGAAATCAATAAGAGCATTGTTGCAAGAACAAATAAAATTACGTAACATATTTTGTTGAATTCATATGCTTATTTCTTAGAGTATATCACAACTATTTTCGTGTTATCTCTCTTGCATTTTCTTATTTATCGTCTTTATTTTTCTTATTTTGAAAACAAATGAATATTCAATAGTGAAATCAAACTCAAAGGAAATCACATTTCAAAATTATGTGTCATGGAAATACAATATGCCTATTTCAAATGAAACCATAGCTAGTAACTGGTTGTTTAAGTATTAATATGCTAAAATCGGTAGATCACGTAAAAAATAATGATAAAAATCTTTATCTGCTGGCTTATGTAGGAAGGTAATATTTGGTTGGGAATTTAGTTTATATAATTTAAATCGTTACACGTTAGGGCCTAAGGGCCTTTTTCTGGCTCGGCATGGACATTTGAATCCTAAGGACCGGCCATGCCTTGAGGAACCCAAGGCATCTATGGTTTTTACTCTTTTCTTCATATGGCTGAGTTAATTTTTCGTGTTCATGCAAAATTATCATTTGGTGGGTATAAGTTAATTTTATGTTTTTCAAATCATATATGCTTTTGATGCCATCTTTGTGTTTTGCAAACCAAATTTCAAATAAACCTAACAGTTGGTATCAGAGTCATTTTTTCATGCATGACTAGATTATAAGATTATTTGGAATAATCTTTTTTTGGAAAATATGGATAATTTTATTTTGTAAGAAAACAGTCATATATATTTTTTATGATAACTTTAAAATATTAATAATTTGTTACATGCAATTTTGGTTAGGAAAGTTGTTTTATGTATAAATGTATATTTGAAGTGTTAAAGCAATCCATTGAACATTTGTACCGTTGGTTGTGTTGACTTGTTAAAATATTGATAGTATTTATTTATTCATTGGAAATAATTTATTTTATGGAAATAATAATTTTTATTAACAAGTATCAAAATATATCTTAAGGTATGATATATTAATTCGTGTACACTTTCTCTTTTACTTCTTGAAGCCAAGTATGATATATTAATACAAAGTTGTTCTTTGGTCTTAAAGTTTAAGAGTGAAGGACTAGTGATGTGTATTATATTTCATTAGTTTTACATTTATAAATCCAATTCTATATCAACTAGCTTTCACACATTCGATATTCTTCCTAATCGTGAAATAGTATAGTTGTGGAAAGAAAAGGTGTCGAAAATTAGTGAACGGTAGTGAATTAACAATTGAATTTTGATTATATGTTACACCAAACAAACAAAAGAAATAAAAAGGGATTTCGATTATAAAACTCGAATAACTATATACAAATAACTAAAACAAAGAAGATAAACTGATTGGAAACAAATCACTTTAGGTAATTTGGTTTAAACTTGATTACATCTCAAAATCATGGTTAATTATTATATTGCAATGGTTATTTCCTAATTTTTCACTAATTCGTAAATTGATTATCTATTCATCTGGATCTAACACTAATGATCATAAAGTTAATTATGCATTGGTCATGTAATTAGTTATGTAAATTATCAGTCTTAAGTTCTTATTAACCAATATTTGATCTCTATTAATCCTAATAGTCATAAGAATTAAACCATGTATAGAGTAGTCACTTAAGCATGCACACACATTAAATTTCATAACTTTATTTGATGGGAAATAGAGGTTACAACTACAATTCCTTAAGGGGAAAAACAATCAAACAATTCAATTGAATATGGCACATGCAACTGAGTTTGATCGATGTTTTTTACATATTAGCAACATACTATGAACACTAACCTACAAAGCTTTCCTATGAACTATCTAATTCATAAGACAAGAAAAACTAACTTTTAATATTGTTACTGGAAACAACCTTGAATCCTTCTTCAAATCTTTTGGCGGCTAGCACCACAAGAATTGTACCTTTGGTGGTTCACACCCAAGACTAGCAACTAAGGATTATTGAGAGGGAGGAGGCGGATTTCATCCATATCTCTTCTAGGGTTAGGAGTGCTGAATTTGTTAAGGGTAATGCCCTTTATATAGGTGAGATAGCTTGGTGTCAAAGCTAGCATTTAAAGAGGAAACCCTAATCCCTTTGCTAGGTGACCAAGAATCCCACTCCCTTTCAACTGATGGCTTGGACGAAATCTTCTCGGGCTTTCCCAAGTGAGTTTCGTCTCACCTCATCTAATGAGGTACATGGGCTCCTTCGTTTAACTTCCAATAAATAATCAAACAAACCCTGAACTATTACTTAATCAATTAATCCTAAAATTAATTCTAATTAATTTATGATGAATTATTAATTAAATATCATAATTTATGATTAATATAATATTCTCATAATATATTAGAAAATAATTTCTTCCATATTATTAATCACAAAATAAATTATTCTCTCTCTCCAAAATAATTTTGTCTAATTGCTAGCTTTTAGGGCAACCCAAAAAGGATCGTGCTACCATCAATTCATGTTTATACTAATTATGGGCCTAGAAACCTAATCCAACATTATTAACCCAACCCTATGTTTGAGTCAAATTCTATTCACAACTATTTTAATGTCATAAAACAACGATGATTCAAGAAGATGTAATTCGATTGATCTTCTAACTACATAATCTCAACAATAAGTAATAAAGTAACGATATATCGTTAACATATATTGATCTACAATCAAAATTGACAAAATAAATTTAATAATAATAAATAATCCTTATAGAAAATTAATCCATAATCTCAATAGTTCATCTAATTCTAAGGCAAAGTAAAAGGGTTTAAAGCCCAAAATCAGAAAATAAAAACAATAGGAAAAACAATCAGAATACTAATCATGGTCAGAACAACAAACCAAATGATTTTCTTCATGAATCAGAACTCCAATATTTTAGATCCTTCTTCCATATGAGCTTAATGTGAAGGGTTTTGAGCATCCTAACAACCTTAAGGTGCACATAAAACCCTAAATGCTTTGAATCTATGTGTTTCTCTAATTATACATACAAAATGATTTTCCAAAGCATTAGCCTAGCTAGCATACAATCATCGATACTTGTATAACAAAAATTTAGTTAGAAGACACACTTTTTCTTGTATCTTGATTCCTTGGACTTTTAAGAGCCTAGCACCCCAAATGTGATGCCTCAAATGCTTCACACAACACCACCAACAATGGAGGACTTGAGAGGGAATACTTGCACTCAAAAATCGGCTATAGCTCTTCTAAGAACACTAGGTTGCCGATTTTAGGAGCCATGGGGTCTTTTATATAGTGTGGCAATACTAGGGTTATACCATGTAAACCTTAATGGCCATGACCTTTGTCACACCCCCAAACCTGAACGGCGGAAACGTTCGGGGGCGGATGACTTCATGTGGTAACGTAACAAATGAATACATAGTAAAGAAAGCAATACAACCATCATATATATAATTGAAAGTTTACATTTGTCAAAAGTTACATGTTCAAAACCAATTACAATATGATGTCAAAATATGAGATTAAACTGGCGCCGCAGCATCTCTTCTTCAAAAGCATATTAGTACCTGAAATTACTGAATCCCTGGGACATACAAGTAATTTTGAAAGAGTAGATCAGCATTTAAGCTGGTGAATTTCATAAGTATTTAAGTGACAATGTTTGAATGAGATGGAATGTTTTATCTTTGTTTATTTGTGTTTAGAAAATCCTATATTTTCTACTAGTATAAAAGTAGTCTTCACTCAAGACCAATGTTTGTTTCCAAAATGTATGTATATGTAAAATAACCAATGAGTTTGAAAACCTTGTAAATCAATGCATTTTTAATACCCCTTGTGAGTTTTATAACCATACTATTGACTCTGAATGCCTATACACAACGTTCTTCAGGCGTTGGAATGTTATGACGTTTGTCACCCCAACGGTGGACTGCAGCTAACAGTCAGGGCGCGGGTTTGTCAAGCCCGTATAGATCTATACACAAACACCATGCTCCCCCTCCAAGGGATTCTGGTATATAATACAGGACTTGAAATGTGTACTCGAACGTACATGAAGTTAGTGTCTCACAAATCCGTGGTATAAAAACAGATCTACTTGTTAAAATGTTACGTTTGTTCTTGTACACGAAAGTGAACTTCTTGAAATATGTGATTCTACTACATAAGAGTTAGAAATTTGTTTCGTAAAACTATACCTATTATAGTTTCCAAAAAGCGTGTCTTGTTTGTTTAGAAACATTGAGAAAAGGAATCGCTTGTTTATGAAAGTATAGATTTTCGGGTGTAGAGTCCAGGATAGACAAGAAAAATCTAAGAATAGTTTAGTTTATACATGCATTACAACAACATTATATTTTAAAAGGTAAAATGCTATTGTGACATATGTTATATATATACATATATACATATATATATATATATAAGTTCCTTTAAATGTTTATAAATCGCATGTGATTTGAATATATAACAGTATATAAAAGAATTTCTTTATGTAACGCACGATAATACTCGTGTGTTTTACTTGTAATCCCCCCCTTGAAAGCATATAAAAGTATTTAGAATAATTAAAAAGGTTGATTAAGGGGTATGAAACTCACTTGAAAGTTTGAAGATAGCGAGATGGAAAACCGGGCAGAGTTTCGTCTCGGGAAACGGATTTTCCTCGGGATTCTCGGGAATCTCGGGAGTAAAATCGACCTTCGTGACTTGAGCCAAAAGACCAGAGCTTCGGGTTTGAACGGACACGGAAAACGAGGCAAAGTTGAGAGAGAGAGAAGAGAAATGAACCCTTTCTTTGGAAACCCTCGCATCCTATTTATAGTAAGGCTGGTCTGCCTCGGTACGCGGGGCGTACGCTCGTACGCGCTGCGTACGCGCACGTCATGCATGACCGAAGCCTCGACTGCCTCGGTTCGGATGGGACGGGTTGTTGGGTTCTCGGGTCGGATGGGACGGGTTGCTGGGGAGGTGGGTCGGATGGATCGGATTCCTCGGATATGGCGACGTGGACGATCCGAGGCCAAGTCTTACGAGTACGCAGGGCGTACAGAGGTACGCGGCGCGTACCCGGATGAGGAAGCGGACTCCCCTTCGGATAATGTCCGAATTTTGAATTAAATAATTAACTAATTTATTTAATAGACTTCCAAAATTCATATCTTCTTCATACAAACTCCGTTTTCGATGGTCTTTATATCCCCACGTAGGTGAGACTACGCTCTACAACTTTCGTTTAGACTCCGTCGGCAAATTCCAAAATTTTATTTTTATTATTTATTAAAAATCCATCGTGTTTAAGGAATTTCTTAGAAAATTCATAACTTCTTTATCTGATGTCGGTTTTTGCCAGACTTTTTACCGCTGGAATACCATTGTCGAGACTTTCGATTCTCGTTTAGGTCATTCCGGCCAAAAGTCGCTCGATCTCCGATTCGAGTTTTTAGCTGTCTGTTGCTAAGCCGAACTTGGAAAAATCACATCTTCGCTATATGAAGTCGGATTTGGGCGTTCTTTTCACGTACGATTATGTTTCAAAGATATTTAAACATAGAAGGAAATTAAACAGAACTATTTGTACGTTTTAATATGAAAGTAAATTTTTATTACTTAGAAGCGGTTACAATACTTGACCCATTTTGGTCCTTACAAGGAGTTGAAATATCGGGTCGTCACATCATCCCCCCGTTAGAGAGAATTCCGTCCCGAAATTTAAAGTAGTAAAGATACTAGTGAACATGAAAGAGATGAGGGTACTTTTGCTTCATCTGATCTTCGCGTTCCCATGTGAATTCAGGTCCCCGCTTGGCGTTCCAGCGAACCTTCACGATGGGTATGCGACTTTGTTTTGTTTGTTTGACCTCTCGATCCATGATTTCTACTGGTTCTTCCACAAAGTTGAGGCTCTCGTTGATCTCGATCTCGTCGAGTGGAATAACAAGAGTCTCGTCGGACAGACACTTTTTCAAGTTTGAGACGTGGAAGGTTGGATGGATGTTACTAAGTTCACGCGGTAGGTTAAGCTTGTAAGCCACAGGGCCGATTCTGGCAAGAATCTCGAAAGGCCCTATGTATCTTGGATTTAGTTTCCCACGCTTTCCAAATCGTATTAAACCCTTCCACGGTGAGACCTTTAATAAGACGTGGTCTCCTACCTGGAATTCTAAAGGTTTCCTCCTTTGGTCAGCGTAGCTTTTCTGTCGGTCTCTTGAGGCCTTCAATCGTTCACGAATCTGAACGATCTTCTCTGTTGTTTCACGTATGATCTCCGGACCTGTGAGTGTGCTTTCAGGAACTCTTCCTCTAGCTAACTGGGTATCGCCAACTTCAGTCCAGCACAGAGGGGATCTGCACTTTCGACCATAGAGGGCTTCAAACGGAGCAGCCTTTATGCTTGTATGGTAACTATTGTTGTATGAAAATTCGACAAGGGGTAAATGAATATCCCATGCCTTACCAAAGTCAATCACGCAGGCTCTCAGCATGTCTTCTAAAGTTTGTATTGTTCTCTCACTTTGTCCGTCTGTCTGTGGGTGGTAGGCTGTACTCATGTCTAGCCTAGTTCCCAGGGAACTTTGTAGTGACTGCCAGAATCTTGAAGTGAATCTACTATCTCGATCGGAGATAATGGATATTGGAACACCATGCAGTCGCACTACTTCCCTTAAGTAAGTTCTTGTAAGCTTCTCCATTTTGTCAGTCTCTTTGATGGGTAGGAAATGTGCGGATTTGGTCAATCTGTCGACAATGACCCATATGGTATCGAGTCCACCTATCGTCTTGGGTAACTTGGTTATGAAGTCCATAGTAATCCGCTCCCATTTCCATTCCGGTATCTCTGGTTGTTGTAGTAGTCCTGACGGTTTCTGATACTCGACCTTAACCTTAGCGCAAGTAAGACATTTACTCACGAAGGTAGCAATTTCTGCTTTCATGTTAGGCCACCAGTATAGTTTCTTAAGATCCAGATACATTTTATCTGAACCCGGGTGAACGGAATATCTTGAATTGTGAGCCTCGGTCATGACTACGTTTCTGAAACCACCATGATTTGGGGTCCAGATTCGGTCCATGAGATAGTAGGCTCCGCCACCCTTGACTTCTAAATTCTTCTCCATTCCTCGCAGGGATTCACCCGCCACATTTTCAGGTTGCAAAGCTTCCATTTGTGCTTCCTTAATTTGTGTGGATAGGTGGGAATGGATAGTCATGGTCAGAGATTTGACCCTCCGACCAGTGTATTCCTTTCGACTGAGGGCGTCGGCTACTACGTTGGCCTTGCCAGGATGATAACGAATTTCACATTCGTAGTCATTCAGTAACTCAACCCATCGTCGTTGTCGCATGTTGAGTTCCTTCTGATCGAAAATGTGTTGAAGGCTCTTGTGATCGGTGAATATAGTACTCTTTGTTCCGTATAAGTAGTGCCTCCAGATCTTCAGAGCAAATACCACTGCTCCTAACTCGAGGTCGTGTGTCGTATAGTTCACTTCGTGTGTCTTAAGCTGTCGGGAGGCATAAGCGATAACCTTCCCTCTCTGCATAAGAACACAACCAAGTCCTTGATTTGAAGCATCGCAATACACTACGAAGTCTTCTATCCCTTCGGGGAGGGATAGTATCGGTGCGGTGCACAAGGCCTGTTTTAGTGTCTGGAATGCCTTCTCTTGTTTCGCTTCCCAGTCAAAGGCCACTCCTTTCTGGGTTAATGAAGTAAGAGGTTTCGCAATGCTCGAAAAGTTCTTTATGAATCTGCGATAGTAGCCAGCTAGACCTAGAAATTGACGAATTTCTGTAGGTGTCTTTGGTGCCGACCAGTTCTCAATAGCCTTAATTTTGGAAGGGTCCACGTGTATACCTTTCTCGCTAACAACGTGACCTAAAAATTCGAATCTTCGAATCCAAAATTCGCATTTAGAGAACTTCACATAGAGTTTCTCCGTTCGCAGTGTTTCTAGGACTTTTCGTAGGTGTTGACTATGCTCTTCCTCACTTCGAGAGTAGATAAGTATATCATCGATAAAGACGATGACGAACTGATCCAAGTAAGGGCGGCATACCCTATTCATAAGGTCCATAAATACTGCTGGTGCATTGGTTAATCCGAACGGCATCACCACGAATTCGTAGTGTCCATAACGAGTTCGGAAGGCTGTCTTTGGAATGTCCCCCTCTAGAACTCGTAATTGGTGATATCCGGATCGCAGGTCTATTTTGGAGAAGTAGTTCGCCCCTTGAAGTTGATCGAATAGGTCGTCGATACGGGGTAGAGGATAGCGGTTCTTGACAGTAAGTTTGTTCAGCTCTCTGTAGTCGATGCACATACGGAACGATCCGTCTTTCTTCTTTACAAACAAGACCGGTGCTCCCCAAGGTGAGAAACTTGGTCTTATGAATCCTTTGTGAAGGAGTTCATTAAGTTGACAGGAAAGTTCCTGCATCTCTGCTGGTGCAAGACGATAAGGCGACTTCGCTACTGGGGTAGCTCCTGGAATTAAGTCGATTCTAAACTCGACTTGGCGTTGCGGTGGTAATCCTGGCAGTTCTTCTGGAAAGATATCGGGAAAGTCGCGTACTACCGAGATGCTCTTGATGTCCTTCAGTTCTTGACTTGTATCGACGATGTGCGCTAGGAATGCTCGACAATCCTTCCGCAAGCACTTTCGAGCTTGGATGCACGAAATGATGCGAAGGTTTGTACTAGATTTGTCGTCGTAGACAACTAATGTTTCGTTGTTAGGGAGGTTAAGACGGACTGCTTTCTCAAAGCACATGATGTCGGCGCGAAGAAGACTCAACCAATCCATGCCGATGATGACGTCGAAACTTTTAATTTGAACCGGCATGAGATTGATTGGGAAAGAATGGTCGTCTAATGTTAACGTACAGCCCATGTATATGCAATTTGTGTTTTCGGTTTTTCCATTGGCCATCTCTACAGTGAATGATTTTTCTAACTTGCTAGGTTTAGGTTTAAGTAAATGAATAAAGTTTTGACTCACGAAGCTTCTCTCCGCTCCACTATCGAATAATATGCATGCGTATGAATTATCGAGAAGGAACGTACCAGCAACTATAGTTGGGTCAGCTACAGCTTCGTCGTGGCCTATTGCCAAAACTCATCCCACACCTCCGGTGCCTGCTGCCTTAGGACAGTTTCTCTTGTAGTGGCCCACCTCGCCACAACCGTAGCAAGCCTGCCCTACACCCGCACCGGGAACTTAAGTGATCGGCTTCGCGGGTTCCTTGCAGAAACGGGCTGTGTGTCCTTTCCTGCTGCAGTTGGCGCACTGCATATCTCGACAAGGTCCATGGTGGTGGTAATTGCATTTGGTGCATTTTGGGAGGTTGCCTATATAGGGCTTTGTTGGATAGGTGTTTGTAGGGGCTGTAGCAGGTACAGTGGCAGCATTTACTGACACCAGCTGTTTCTTTGCGGATTCTTGGGAAGACCCACCCTTCCCTTTAATCCATGCTCTCTTCCTGCCATTGTTGTTGTGGTTGCTGTTGTTGTTGTTGTTGTTGTTTCCTTTCTGTGGTGCTGGTGCAGCAGTGGTTGAGTTCTGATGACCTCCATAGTCGATCAGAGATTGTGCCTGTTCCTTAGCACTTTCAAAGGTGTCAGGTTTAGAAGCTAACACGCTTGATCGCATTTGGGGCGTCAGTCCCCAGATGTACCTTTCTATCTTCTTGCTCTCAGGAGCAATCATATCTGGACAAAGGATTGCCAGCTCGCAGAATCTGTTGGTATAAGTAGCGATGTCGGTACCCACCATTCCGAGAGTCCATAGCTCGTGTTCAAGCTTTTCAATTTCCCCCCGTGGGCAGTATTCTCTCATCATCATGGCCTTCAAGCTCTCCCAGCTTATGGAGTTTGCCACGATTAGGGTAAGTACTTTAACGTGGCCATTCCACCAAGTTAAAGCTTTATCGAGAAGGGTGAAAGTTGCAAATTTGACCTTGCTGTGCTCGGGGCAGGAGCAGATTTCAAAGACTGCCTCCGTCCTTTCAATCCACTGCCTCAGGGCCATCACACCACCAGTACCATAAAACATTCGGGGCTTGGCATTAGTGAAGTCCTTATAAGTGCATTCTCGAGGTGGTCCATGACTCTCGCCATGGTTGGATAGGTGTGTGCCAGATCCCGAGCCATTAGTACTCGAGTTATTGATCTGTGACATGGCAGCTGCCACCGCTGCGGTAACTGCTGCTTGAAACATTACAGCATCAAATTGGGGTGGTGGAGGTGGTGGTGGTATAGGTGCTTCCTCACCGTTATTTCGCCTTGGATTCCTACGCGGAGGCATCCTTCAACTATAGATTGAAAAGACAAGGATAAGAATTTCATAGAATGGAAAAATGTATGTGTCTCATGAACTAAATCGCTATAGATCAACAACAGATGATAGTATGAGTCTTAAAATAGAAGAATGAAAGTTATTTGTAAGACTGAAGGTATGAAACAAGTATTTGGGTTCACAAGGACCATTCAAGGTTCGAACGAAATACTCAACATAGTAGTAATAGTGCCACTTATATTAATATAAAAGTTGTTACAACGATCATGAAAATTTGACCCCTATAAGGGTCTCCGATTACAAAGTTCGAGAAATTTAAAGACTTTTAGCCGATGTCCTAAGCTATAACAAAATTTGAGTCCTTGACAAGCACTACTTGCGTCGAAGGTTGCGCTTGGAGCTTGACTCCGCATCTGATTGCTTTGACACCATTAGACGCCTATCGAAAGCGGCTTGTTGTTCCCTTAGTTCGGCGAGGGCTGCAATCATTTGCGCTTGAAAGGCTTCGGTTTGGAATTGAGCGTTGTCTTGCATCTTGTCCAGCCTACGGATGTCAGAAGTGTGAACCTGCACTTCCACGTTGATATCCCGGAGTCGGCTAGCTTGTACTCCAGACTGATAGGACTGATTGGCTAACTTACCCACCATTACCGGGAGTGCTCGATCAGCCGAACCTCCGCCGTGGACATCATAGAAGTCCCGGCACATGCCGTAGGGAGGGCGTAGGTTTTGCTGTTGGCTCCAATGGTGGAGGTGACTTCCCCAGACGGGAGTCGGTCCTTGAAAGTTCCTTACGAAGACGGGAGGTTGAATGGGTGGTGGATCGATAACTTCCGGCTCTGAGTCGGTACCGGAGTCATCACCCACTTCTATGGGTTCCTCGTCCTCTTCGGGATCATCTTCGATCCATCCTCCGTTGCCTTGGTTGGGAAAGTAGGGGTCGCCAGGGTGGTGAAATCCAACCATTTGACTGTACGAGAAATAGGGTTATAAGAATTGAGTAAAGCCGGAACATGTAAAACATGTAAGTTAAACTAGTTTATATAGCAAATACTCCTATAGTATTTAAGTGCTTGTGTTTGATTCTTGTAATGGTTTGGTAAGTTTTGACTTGTTGCTTACTACGATCATTCCTCGATATACGTTGGTCCAATCTTGGGCAAATATAGTTGATCATGCTATATTTGTCCAAAATCTGATTACATATATCGAGTCTCAATCGTAGTGTCAACTTGTCTAAATACTTGTATAGTTGTATAACATGAAAATAGTTTGTGGTATGCATGTAATTGTACTTAAATGAACTACCAATTTAAGTTGAACGAAATGCTGCTTAAGTGAAAAAAAAGAAAATTTGTTTTGTCAGAGAGTATTAGTCCCTTAAGCATTTATAGTTTGTATATCTTATGTGGTTCGATATACTTAGTTCACTATAAACATTGCTCTGATACCAATCTGTCACACCCCCAAACCTGAACGGCGGAAACGTTCGGGGGCGGATGACTTCATGTGGTAACGTAACAAATGAATACATAGTAAAGAAAGCAATACAACCATCATATATATAATTGAAAGTTTACATTTGTCAAAAGTTACATGTTCAAAACCAATTACAATATGATGTCAAAATATGAGATTAAACTGGCGCCGCAGCATCTCTTCTTCAAAAGCATATTAGTACCTGAAATTACTGAATCCCTGGGACATACAAGTAATTTTGAAAGAGTAGATCAGCATTTAAGCTGGTGAATTTCATAAGTATTTAAGTGACAATGCTTGAATGAGATGGAATGTTTTATCTTTGTTTATTTGTGTTTAGAAAATCCTATATTTTCTACTAGTATAAAAGTAGTCTTCACTCAAGACCAATGTTTGTTTCCAAAATGTATGTATATGTAAAATAACCAATGAGTTTGAAAACCTTGTAAATCAATGCATTTTTAATACCCCTTGTGAGTTTTATAACCATACTATTGACTCTGAATGCCTATACACAACGTTCTTCAGGCGTTGGAATGTTATGACGTTTGTCACCCCAAACGGTGGACTGCAGCTAACAGTCAGGGCGCGGGTTTGTCAAGCCCGTATAGATCTATACACAAACACCATGCTCCCCCTCCAAGGGATTCTGGTATATAATACAGGACTTGAAATGTGTACTCGAACGTACATGAAGTTAGTGTCTCACAAATCCGTGGTATAAAAACAGATCTACTTGTTAAAATGTTACGTTTGTTCTTGTACACGAAAGTGAACTTCTTGAAATATGTGATTCTACTACATAAGAGTTAGAAATTTGTTTCGTAAAACTATACCTATTATAGTTTCCAAAAAGCGTGTCTTGTTTGTTTAGAAACATTGAGAAAAGGAATCGCTTGTTTATGAAAGTATAGATTTTCGGGTGTAGAGTCTAGGATAGACAAGAAAAATCTAAGAATAGTTTAGTTTATACATGCATTACAACAACATTATATTTTAAAAGGTAAAATGCTATTGTGACATATGTTATATATATACATATATACATATATATATAAGTTCCTTTAAATGTTTATAAATCGCATGTGATTTGAATATATAATAGTATATAAAAGAATTTCTTTATGTAACGCACGATAATACTCGTGTGTTTTACTTGTAATCCCCCCCTTGAAAGAATATAAAAGTATTTAGAATAATTAAAAAGGTTGATTAAGGGGTATGAAACTCACTTGAAAGTTTGAAGATAGCGAGATGGAAAACCGGGCAGAGTTTCGTCTCGGGAAACGGATTTTCCTCGGGATTCTCGGGAATCTCGGGAGTAAAATCGACCTTCGTGACTTGAGCCAAAAAGACCAGAGCTTCGGGTTTGAACGGACACGGAAAACGAGGCAAAGTTGAGAGAGAGAGAAGAGAAATGAACCCTTTCTTTGGAAACCCTCGCATCCTATTTATAGTAAGGCTGGTCTGCCTCGGTACGCGGGGCGTACGCTCGTACGCGCTGCGTACGCGCACGTCATGCATGACCGAAGCCTCGACTGCCTCGGTTCGGATGGGACGGGTTGTTGGGTTCTCGGGTCGGATGGGACGGGTTGCTGGGGAGGTGGGTCGGATGGATCGGATTCCTCGGATATGGCGACGTGGACGATCCGAGGCCAAGTCTTACGAGTACGCAGGGCGTACAGAGGTACGCGGCGCGTACCCGGATGAGGAAGCGGACTCCCCTTCGGATAATGTCCGAATTTTGAATTAAATAATTAACTAATTTATTTAATAGACTTCCAAAATTCATATCTTCTTCATACAAACTTCGTTTTCGATGGTCTTTATATCCCCACGTAGGTGAGACTACGCTCTACAACTTTCGTTTAGACTCCGTCGGCAAATTCCAAAATTTTATTTTTATTATTTATTAAAAATCCATCGTGTTTAAGAAATTTCTTAGAAAATTCATAACTTCTTTATCTGATGTCGGTTTTTGCCAGACTTTTTACCGCTGGAATACCATTGTCGAGACTTTCGATTCTCGTTTAGGTCATTCCGGCCAAAAGTCGCTCGATCTCCGATTCGAGTTTTTAGCTGTCTGTTGCTAAGCCGAACTTGGAAAAATCACATCTTCGCTATATGAAGTCGGATTTGGGCGTTCTTTTCACGTACGATTATGTTTCAAAGATATTTAAACATAGAAGGAAATTAAACAGAACTATTTGTACGTTTTAATATGAAAGTAAATTTTTATTACTTAGAAGCGGTTACAATACTTGACCCATTTTGGTCCTTACAAGGAGTTGAAATATCGGGTCGTCACAACCTTCCATATTCCTTAGGCTCCATGGGTTTAAACCTCCATGAATCATCCATGGGTTGTCACATGGGTTTAGCCCAACCTAAGGAATCATGTATCATTGGCCCACACCATAAGAATGAATGATTTACCAAGTCAACCCCTTATATTTAATTAGTCTCTTTTGATAACGAAATTAATTCCAAATTAATTCTTGATAATTACTAATTAAATAATATTATTTCATATTAATATACTAGAACTTATAATATATTAATAAATCATAAATATCCTCTTGTCAAAAGTCCATCCTTACAAATTATTCTGGTGCCATGCAACCTAAATGGACCATGCTACTCTCGGTTCAAGTACATACCAAATATAGTTATGGACTTAGACACCTTATCCAAAAATCCCCCACTTGGATAAGTTTAATAACTATAGTTGTAAGTATAACTTCAGGATCCGACTAGCAACTGTAGCTCTTAAAAGCCTCTGTCGAACTGTGACGCTCCATTTTAGATAAGTGATCATATAATCCTCTGTTCTCAAGATATCAGCTGGAAAAATACATGGAACAACGTCATACTTATTATCTATCATTTTGTTTCCGGATTTCCGATTTGTTTGACATATAAATTAATCGAACACATCAATTTAGTTCTGACCGGGCCCGACACATAATTCAAAACGAAATCATCGAGGGGCCCAAGATATCACTTTTAATCCTCCAAGGACTAAAAGGAACAGATAAACTTCGGCTCTTATGCTTTTACTAACTACTCATCAAATTGTACACAACAACACGTTTTATAGCATCAAGATATTGAAGCAGTTTCGTGCTATCAATGCAGAACCAAATCATAGTCAACAACTCATATCTCTTGGTTTGAAGACTTATATGATATTATTGTCTCACAATCACTCGAGATAAATTCCTTGAAGCGATACAAGTGAGTGTGGGTTTAATCCAATATTCAGACCTTATGAGCACTTATCAATATTGTAGCAATCCTTTGCTATGTCTAAACCATTCAGACATCTACAAGCCAGATTCATGACAGTCTTGCCTCAATACCTACTTCCAAGATATGATCGACTGTAGATGGTTTGAATAATTTTAATTATTCTGGAAGTCAAAACATGGAAAGTGAAACAATAGTAAGCAATTAACATGAGACAGTACCATACTAGTAAATAAAAAACCTTTTATTTAAGCATCAAATGTCAATTATAGTTTTCTATTACAAGTTTCGAAACAGCTATCTAATCATTAAAACTAATATCATCCTTCAGCCCAATGCGCATCGCATGCTATAAATGCTTAACCCTACTTAGTCCCTCTTTGCAACAAGGGGATCTGTTGGGTTCTGATCCGATGATACCCTCTTTACAACAAGGAGTCCTTCTTCTATTCGATGTCTTATGAAGTGATATTTTTTGTAGATGTGTCTGGATCTGCCATGACCCCTGGTTCCTTGGCTAAGGCAACCGCACTCTCACTGTCACTAAAAATCTCCATAGGCTCCTTTATAGTTGGCACAACTCCAAGGTCTTCGATGAAGTTCTTCAGCCATATCGCCTCCTTCGCTGCCTCGCTCGCTGCTATGTATTCTGATTCGCACGTTGAATAAGCTAATGTCTCCTGCTTGATATTTTTCCAAGTTATTGCTCCTCCATTCAGGGTAAATACACAGCCCGAATGAGAGCCGAAATTATCTCTATCGGTCTGAAAGTTGGCGTCACTATACCCCACCACTCTCAAGTCATCATTCCCACCGAGGGTAAGGACCCAGTCCTTAGTCCTCTGAAGGTACTTAAGAATGTTCTCTACCGTAGTGAAGTGAGCCTTGTCCGGATTTCCTTGATATCTGCATACCATGCTCAAAGCAAAGGCCACATTAGGGCGAGTACAAGTCATAGCATACATGATCGATCCAACCGTGGAAACATATGGTATTCGACTCATCTCAACTATCTCTGCCTTTGTATTCAGACTCTGAGTTTTACTCAGTTTGGGATTGCTCCGGATCGGTAAGTTACCTTTCTTGGAATCCATCATGCTGAATCTTTTCAACACCTTTTCCAAGTAGGTACTTTGACTAAGTCCAATTAGTCTCTTATCCCTGTCTCTCAATATCCTTATCCCATGAATATAGGCAACTTCTCCAAGGTCCTTCATAGCGAAACACTTCCTAAGCCAGGACTTAACCTCCTGCAAGGTTGGGATGTCATTTCCTATGAGTAGTATGTAATCCACACACAACACCAAAAAGCTAAATATACTCCCACTAGCCTTGACATATACACAAGACTCATCCTTGCTTCTCTAAAAGCCAAACTCTTTGACTTTCTCATCAAAACAAAGATTCCATCTTCGAGATGCTTGTTTCAATCCATAAATGGATTTCTCAAGCTTACACACTCTATTAGGGTACTTTGCATTGACAAAACCCTCTGGTTGACTCATGTAAACCTCCTCAGCCAACTTACCATTAAGGGAAGCAGTTTTGACATACATTTGCCATATTTCTTAATCATGAAATGTAGCTATGACTAGTATAACCCTAATAGATTTAATCTTCACTACTGGTGAGAAGGTTTCATCATAGTCAACTCCCAGAGTTGGAGTAGAGCCCTTCACAACCAGTCATACCTTATATGTGTGTACTTTCCCAACCATGTCAGTCTTCTTCTTGAAGATCCATTTGCACCTGACTGTCTTATGACCTGGTACATTGTCAACCAAGTTCCAAACTTGATTGTCATACATGGACTAAATCACACTGTCCATTGCCTCTTTCCATTTAGCAGACTCTGGTCCTGCCATTGCTTCCTTGTAGTTGTTAGGTTCATCCAAATTTAGGAGTGTGCTATCACTGATAAATGTATCACCTTCTACAGTAATACGAAAGCCATAAAACTCAGGTGGAACTCTAACTCTACCGGAACACCTAAGTGGTACGGACTCAAAAATCGATTCAACAGGAGTCTCCTCCTCAAGTTGATCGCTAGTGTTTAAGGTTCCTTGGCCTATGAGCTCTCTCTCTCTCTCTCTCTCTCTCTCTCGCGAAAAGACTTCTCTCCTCACAACGAAGACAACATTGCCACTCGATTTGTAGAAGAGATACCAAAGGATTTTGGTGGGTAGCTGATGAAAATACACCGCTCACTCTGAGGTTCGAGCTTTTCGTGAGTCTCACGTCTCACGAAAGCCTCGCAACCCCAAACCTTGATGTGTGATAACAAGGGAACCTTCACTGTCCACATTTCGTGAGGTGTGTTGTCAACCTTCTTTGTTGGGACTAGATTAAGGATATGGGCGGCAGTCTCTAAGGCATAGCCCCAGAATGAGATTGGTAACAAAGCTCGACTCATCATGGAATGAACCATGTCTAACAAGGTTTGGTTGTGCCTCTCAGTCACACCATTAAGTTGCGGTGTCCCAGGCGGCGTTAACTGTGAAACAATTCCACACTCCTTAAGATAGTCTAGGAACTCGATACTAAGATACTCACCACCCCGATCGGATCGGGGCATCTTTATCTTCCTACCCTGCTGATTCTCCACTTCTTGTTTAAACTCTTTGAATCTTTCAAAGGTTTCTGACTTATGCTTGATTAAGTAGACATAGCCATATCTACTGTAATAATCAAAAGTCACATAGAAGTGGTTAGTATCCTTTATGGCAGTTCTGAAGGGCCCACACACATTGGTATGTATGAGATCCAACAAACCCTCACTCCTCTCACAAGTACCAGTGAAGGGTGATTTAGTCATCTTTTGAAGCAAACAAGATTCGCAAGTGTCATCCGAACTTAAGTCGAATGACTCCAAAACTCCAACCTTTTGGAGTTGGCCTATGTGCTTCTTGTTGACATGTCCACGACGACAATGCTACAATGATTCCTTATCCAAATCATTGGAAAAATCAATATGTAACACATTATTTTCTAAGTTGTCTACAACATTCACAGTTTCATATACACCATTACAAGGTAATGCTTTAAAATAAAATACACCATTGTAAAAAGCATTAATAGCTCCAATTTTATTATCAAATGAAAAACTATAGCCTTGTTTGTAAAAACCATGAAAGGAAATAATATTTCTCTCCATATCAGACGAGTAGCAACAATTATTCAAATCTATTTCTAATCCACTACTAAGCAATAAAGAGTAAACTCCAATCTTGGTGATAGGTGAAACTTTCCTATTCCCCATGATCAAGTTTATCTTCCCGTACTCCACATCTTGACTTCTTTTTAGGCCCTGCACATCAGAACAAATGTGAAATCCATAACCTGTGTCAAGAACCCAAGAGTTAGAATGTGATGAGTTTTTAGATAGAAAAGTATAAATACCTGCATGGGTGGCTTTAACCTTCCCATCCTTGACATCCTGCAAGTATTTAGGGTAGCTTTGCTTCCAGTTCCCTTTTCATGACAATAGAAACACTTTGCTTCCTTAGGAACGGTAGAGAGAGTAGTAGAACCACCTTTGGTTCCACTTGAAGAGGATCCATCAAGAGACTTTCCCTTGCAGCTCTTTGATGGAGACTTCCTCTTTTTCCCTTTCCCTTGTCCAATTGCCAGAACAGGGGAATTAGTAGTAGGAGTAGATACAACATTTTTACCTTTGAGACCACTTTCAACAGTCTTCAAAAGGCCCTGATATTTGCTCAGAGTGTCCTCCTCTTTGTTCATATGATAAGTCATATGGAACGGATCATAACGGGGATGTAGCGAACCACTTTGATTGTGGTGACTTGGTAAGACATGTGGAAGATATGGCGGATAACCTATTGACCCATGTTCAAAACCTAGCACTATTCAGCCCTTGTGGTCATGGAGGTTCGCCTGAAGTGACTCCAGGACATGAGGCAAAGCTTCATGTTTTCAGCGGGGGATTAGTCGGTGCTCGAAAGCTGGCCCGGAAACCCTCGTTAGGGAAGTTCCCTTTCAAAAAAAATAGGGAGGTAGCGACTGTAGAATAATATCTATGGCGAACTCTTCATCAAAGTTAACATTAAATTTGAGCAAACGGTCCACAAACCTTTGCATTTTCTGCAAGTAGGCTGTGATAGGTTCCCCATCCTTCATCTTTGTTGTAATCATGGAGCAGATGATTTCATATGTTAATTGACGAGCACTCTGATGGTATATTTCCATCATGTCTCGGTGCATCTCAAAAGGGTAAAAGTCCTCATAGGACTTTTGGAGTTCGGTTTTCATGGTGGCCAACGTGATACAAGACACCTTGGTGGCATCCTTATCATGTGCCCTGAACTCATCAATCTCCTGAGGAGTAGCAGAAGACTCATTAATTTCCTTTAGCTCCTTATCGAGGACATATTCTTTATCCTCATAGTGAGTGACCATCCTGATGTTCCTAATCCAATCATTGAAATTAGTACCATCAAAGATGACTCTCCCATAATGGTTCAAGAGAGAGAAGGAGCCAGTAGGGTTTGAGCTAGAAGCAGTGTTGGAAGACATCTGAAAAGAAAGAAAGACAAAGTTTAGATTAGATAAAGAGTCCTTAATATAACACCCAAAATGAAATATTAAGGCTAGGAACCAACACAATATTTTGCAATTTGGAAGAGGGATGTCGTAATCTAACTTGCAAAATATTTGAAGGTAGGTAAATGACGATTTACCAATTTCCACCATGAAAAATGAAACTGTTATTAAATTTTAATTGGATTGAAATTCCTAGATCCTTTGAGATTCGTTGAACAGTTCAATGGAATGTTTAAATCTCGATTATGCCCTTCAGGTTTGTGACCGGAATACCGAGGATCACAAACAAGGTGTGAATAACCATGCAAATGTACTTGGTACTCTTGATGTCATTTATCACCTAATCGATGTGCCGGTTAACCACGCACACTCCATCGATCTATGATAAACATCAAGCCACCCTTTTCCACCCTTACTAGTTAATGTTAATGTGCCGGTTAACCACACACGCTCCATTAACGACTTGGAAAGGTGCAAAGTGCAATTTCATGGATTAGCATCAAATTCACATTTTCCTAAAGTAACTAAGATTAGGAATTTAATAAAACATTTAGTTACTTTGTAATTATCATTATACTTTTAATGAGAACTAGGTGGGGAACCCCGCGTTGCAGGGGTCGGATGCGACAATTTTTTCCGTTGTATATTCTTTGTAAATGTTATTAACTGTTAGGCTTTGCATCTGCATCACCCAATCTTTTTTATCCAAATCCAACAAAATAGAAAAATAATAATAAACAAATAAACGAAAGTATATTGACATCTCTTGCACCAGCAACGTTGGGAGTATAGAAAACCAAAATAAATGAAGGTGGATGAAAAGAGATGAAATCCTTGAACACGAAGCACCAAAACAGCACCACACCTGAAATCAACAAGCAGGGGCTAAATAGTCAACATATTGTAAAATTTCCTATTAACAATCTTCAACATAATCATCCGCCTACGACACAAACAGACCATAAATAAATCCAAGAAACTGTAACACCGTATCTATTTTGAAAGATTTGTACTTTACATTTGTTGATGAGAATACCTGAAATTGTTGAACATATTCAAAAGCTGAATCAAACTATCATATAATAACAAAGAAACAAATTGCAAACATACTGTGATGCCTATATTTAAGAAATATATATGCCAAAAAAACATTTGTGCTTAAATATAAGAAAAAAAGTACCAAAACAGATTCTGCAAAGTGGAAAGAAAACTCTAACGGCATGTTGACACAAATTTCATGAAAGCAACGATCCTATTCTTCCATCATTCAATGACAATGTTAAGATTTGGGCTAAATGAAAGAAATAGCAACAACCATAAGGTTTTGTATTATGATTTTCAAAGGTCGGATGGTATGGAAAATCCGATCATAATCCCCTCTCCGACAAGATTTAAAAAAGAATTGAAAGTGAGCCACTGTTAGATATGTATGTGTTTTGGATGCTTCAAAAAAATAGAACATATCAAAGAGTTCTATAAAGAAGCTTGATTTTAATTGGGGAGATCGAATATGATCAACTGTTGAATACACCAAAGTTACCTGGAAATCAGCAAATGAATCATTATGACACAAAGGTGAAGGGATATTTGGTCATTCGGTGATCTCAAAGACAAGAATGGCAGCCAACTGTATGAAAAAAGAAGATTAATAATGTTGAAGTATTACATGAATGAAGTTTATGAAAATAGTGATTTGATTTACCATGTAACGATCAGCATAAGAGATGATTGTTCAGCTGTTTGCCTTATGCTTCCAAATGGACTTCCTGTTTTGGTGTTCACATTAAAAGTTATAACATAATGAAATCTGAAAACATAAAAACAACTAATTAGGTTAAACTAAAATCAATAAGTGAAATGTACAACAACAACAGAGCATCACAGGAGCACCAAAAAACTTTGTATCCAAAATCTACACAAACTTTTAACTCTAAATTTATACATAAAACAAAAAAATGACAGTATCTAATCTGAATAAAAGCCAGACGAATGTCAACTGATTGTGTAAGTTCATGGATTTTATTATTTTAATACTACAATTAATATCATGCCATATTTTAGTAAATTACCCTCATTTGTGTTGGAGAGAGCATGTATTGGAGAACAACAGTAATAGTTGGGATTGATAATGTTGAATCATCATGCCCATCTAAATAAAAAAAGACATAATATATGATTATGAATTACAATCATAATGTAATATCTATTGGAAAATGTTTAAAATATATGATTATGATCATAAATACATACCCCACCCAAATATCTTGTGTTCCACCATGTGAAGCTTCTTATTTTTTCTCTTGTACATTTGTTTTGATATGAAATTTTCATATATTAGAAACAATTGAAGTGAATTATAACAAAAAGGAGTTTTTCCTTGCAATTTTGGTTCTTAAATATGAAGTTCATTAACTTTTTGGTCCCTTACTACAACTTAAATTTGTAATTTTTGGCTTAAGAAAAATTCTTGTAATTTTGGTTCATAATCCATAAGCTTCATCATGACTTATTAAGAACAAAGATATATCCACATGGCTAATCCTTTATTTATGCTACAAATTTCAATTTTCATTACAATTTTATGAAAAGAGTTGGATTTCTTACCAATGTTGGCGATTAGAATTCTTAAAACAATCATAGGCCCATAATTCAATCCTAAAGAGAATCATTATAGGTTGGATAAATGCAATGAGGAGAGTAATAATGTAAGTCAGAAGCCACATAACCTATAGCCTCTTCAAGTGCCATCTGCATAGAAATTAAAGCCATATACATCTTTTATATCCACAAAACTCATAAAAAAGAAGAGAGATTAAATTTTTTTAAAAATTAGGTGATTCAGAGACGTACTCTGTGAGGAGGTGACAATTCAAACTTGAAAACTTGCTTTGAATATTGTCTCCAATGTTAACAGACTGTAAAACATCACCTATAACACCAAAGTTAGATATAAATCAGGGGCAACATGGTCATTTTATATGCAAGATCAAAATATTACCAACAATATCAAAACACTGTGCCATGGAATAATTTCTTCAATGGAAACCTAAAGATTCCATGACATGGGCAAAACCCCAAAGATTCCACAGTATGATCCAGGAACTCTTACACCTCCACCTGGGTAAGTGTCTACACATATATACAAAAAGGTCAAGATGGTCAATTACTCTTGTTTCATTTAGTCCAAAAAAGAGAATTCCCTATAAACTCACCTAAAGATAAATTAGTAAGGTTCGCACTAACTGCTACATCAGAACCACTTGAAGATGTCTTTCACACCAAAAGTGAGGCTACTGAAGGCGAGTTGCACCGGGAGAATGAATTTCTCCATGAACGCTCCGTAATCAGAGCTCACTATCATGTTATGATCTGTATATGCGTGAGTTTTCAGCTGGAGAAGATAAAATAGAGGATTAGGGGTGGAGCCTAGAGTGGACTACATAAACTATACATAGTCATGAGCTTGTGTAAGGAGATGTAAATTACAGCAACACCTTTTTTGCTCCATAATTAATGGAGTTTTGGAATCCAATAATTACCTGATATGAAGTTATCGATACAGATGGAATCCAAAGGGTCTAAAGAGCAATAGATATACACCACTGGTATGCCCTAAAACGTCATCAGAAACAAAATATTACTTTCATACTCAAGTGAACCAACTTTTAATGGTCTTTTTAACATGAAAAATAGAGATTTGTATCATTACATGTAAAAGAAGGTAATCACAATTACACAATAAGCCCTAAACTAAAAGGAAAAGCATCAGAAAAAAATTACAAAGTTCATAAAGAGAAGGGTTATTCGTAAAAACAAAAGAGTATGGCCAAATAACCATGAAAAGCACACCGCAATTACATATGTCGTTCCTTTAATTAGGGTTTCAAGCCAAAGAAGAGAGATGGTGTTATTGGAACGGAGAGGAGAGTGCAACAAAAGATAGAGATGGTGCTAAGACGGTAGTAGGGTGTTAGATTAAAGTGTTTACCTGCAGTGGATGCAGTGACTAGAGAATCGGAATGAGGACATGTGAAGCTACCTCACAATTTTCGTTCCTAGGGTCTCGCCGATGGAGGTTAGGAGGTTACGTCTGGTGATTAGTTGGGTAAATATGAGAGCTGAAGCGTGAGTGATGGCGGTGTTGACAATTTTAGAATACGAAACCAAATCAATTGCAGAAAAAAGGGGAAGGAAAGGTCGATGGATGTGAACCTGACAAGAAAGTCGGAGGTGACTGCTAGAAGAAATGTGAGGCGATTGAAGATTCTCAAACTTGAATCTTCTTATAAGCACCTGGAGAAGAAAGTCGGGTGGCTTCTCCAGGATCCAGAAGGGATAAATCCAAACAATGAAAAACATCGCACATCCGACGAAATCAGTAGACAAAGATGAAAAGGGATATTGGATAAGGAGGCGGTGGACAAAGATGAAAAGGGATATTAGATAAGGAGGCGGTGGAAGGATCCAGAAGGGATAAATCCAAACGATGATCAACATGCGTGTCCACAGACTATACGGATATTGACACGAAAATACCCTAAAGACGATTTGAACACACATACATAAAGGGGGACCATTCTTGCCAAAAAACACTCCACTTCACTATTCCGAAAAAGTGGTCATCTTTAAGATATATATATATATATATATATATATATATATATATATATATATATATATATATATATATATATATATATATATATAAGAATTAGTGTTCTATCCTACTCATTCGACTAACGACCCTCTACCAGTCGAGGAAGCGGTGGGTGAGAGTGGACACTCATTAAACTGTCATTTTATAGACATTAACCTTATACCCCCTTATAGACCGACTTCGTGAATGAGGCCTACTAACGGTAAGACTAACTTGTTCATATATATATATATATATATATATATATATATATATATATATATATATATATTAAACCTATAATATTATAAAGTATAAGGGTTGAATTTTAAACTTCTAAAATTCTAGGGTTTAGAATTAAAGTTCATCAGTGTGACTTTACAAATTCTAAAACTTGAGGGCAAGTTTTGACACTATTCAAAACTTTTTATTTTCTTCACTTATGAGTTTAATGACTTTTAAAGAAAAGACTTTTGGTTTTCCATAACTTGAGGACAAGTTATGGAGCCCATTAAAACCATTTAGTTCATGCAATTAAACTAACAAGAATTGTCAAATAATATCTATGATCTAATTAAACTCATAAGCATGGATAATTCACATCAACAATTTTCAAGAAATCATATAAACTAATATAACTCTTGAAACTTTAACAATTATCTTTTAATTGGACAAGCATGATCATTAACTTATGAAAAGAGGTTTCATGGTTCAAAAACATTTTGTGGTAATGATCCTAATCCAATTTATGGCAAAAAGTCGAAAATCAGCCCACTGGAGCACCAACTCGGCGAGTGCATCAACTGGACTCATCGAGTTGGTTATTTTACAAGGTGTAACGCCCTGATTCTGGTAGGTTATTTAAATGTTATTATTTTTCGAGTTTCAAGAGGGACTCGACGAGTCAGTAGCCCGACTCGTTGAGTAGAGACGGGATTTCAAGCACGTGTAAGTGGGCGACTCGACGAGTCCACATTCGGGACTCGGCGAGTCCATCAGTCTGAAAGAAATCCTAAATCCCCGGGTTTGTGTCCTATTTAAACGACCCTTTGGGCATTCAGTAGCCTCCCTAACCCACAGAAGAGCCTCATATGAAAACCCTAACCACCTTTATCATTTTAGTGTGATTTTCTCACTTTCTGAAGTTATGGTTCATTTGTGGTATAGAAGAAGAGAAGAGAAGAGGAGGAATCAAGGGAGAAGCAAATAGATCTGAGTTTTTGGTGG
The DNA here is from genome assembly GCF_002870075.4 of Lactuca sativa. NCBI lineage: Eukaryota > Viridiplantae > Streptophyta > Magnoliopsida > Asterales > Asteraceae > Lactuca > Lactuca sativa. The sequence continues at coordinate 280,344,096 of NC_056630.2, forward strand.
TATCACAGTCTTCTTTGAGGTATCAATCTCAAACCTTTGTCATTCCTCAATTAGATCTTTTGTTTGCCTTGTTTTTATCATTTTTGGCATGGTAGTAGTATTGAAAGCATGTGTTGTCGTATAGCCTTCAGATCTATCTATGTTTGAGCTCCATAAGCTCAAATCTTCTACCTTTATGGAACCCTTTTTGCATGAACACCCTATATTTATTCCTTTAGTGCATTTTGAGCCTTTAAACCCGTATTGATGCCTATATACACGTAAAGTTGGAAACTTTACGTGTTAATCAAGCTTTAGGAACCCAGATCTATAAGTTGCATGCATCGGTTTTGAACAGAATCATCGGAGTACTGTTGCATGCAATTGACTCGGCGAGTTGTTCTTCAGACTCGGCGAGTCGAGTCGCGAGCCCCCGATTTCTTCCCTTTTATGTGTTATGACGAGTGGAATCAGTGAATTAGAGGTAGACTCAGTGAGTCGGAGAACGGAATCATTCATGAAGAGACTCGACGATTCAATGCTCTGACTCGGCGAGTCCGAGGCAATCTTCATACCTCAAGAACAGACTCGACGAGTTGTTCATACAACTCCGTGAGTCACAACCAGAGTGTTCATGTGATAAAGGAGAGCTCGACGAGTTGTTCATACAACTCGGCGAGTCGGATGCAGAGTTACTGAGTGTTAGTATCGAAGAGGAAGTCGTCGAGTCTATGCCAAACTCGAGGAGTAGTAGCGAGCAAAAGCGAGGAGTGAAGTAGGGACTCGGCGAGTTGGAGGCCCAACTCGACGAGTCAGGTCAAATGCACGTTGACTTTGACCAAGAGGTTGAATTTGACCAGGGGTAAAATAGTCATTTTACCCTCAGTATAGTTATCAGTAATTGATTGAGTGTACTTATGAAAATTGTAGCCGGGGAGATACCGAAGCAGCAGTAGACAGTTTCCCGAGTAGTTCATTCAGCAGCCAGATTACGAGGTGAGTTTCCTTCTAGTAGGAACGGGTCTACGGCCACAATGCTGACCCGTTTAGTTAGCAGCAGTTTCCGTACTTCAGTCCGATGCAGTAGTTAGTATGTCTGATGCCTTCGTGGTTCAGATAGGATTCATGTGTTATATGTTTCGGGCTACGGCCCGATGCAATATGCAGTATATGTGTTTATGCTAGTTGATATATTTATGCTATGCTATGTTCAGTTAGTTACGGACTTCAGTCTGATGCAGTTTTTAGACTTCGGTCCGATGCAGGGGGCAAGGCCCCACATAGTTCCGGATTTCAGTCCGATGCAGTAGTTCCAGACTTCGGTCCGATGCAGTTTCCGGACTTCGGTTCGATGCAGAGGGCAAGGCCCTGGTTAGTTCCGGACTCCGGTCCGATGCAGTTTCCGGACTTCAGTCCGATGCAGTTTCCGGACTTCGGTTCGATGTAGTGGGCAAGGCCCAGTAGTTGTTTATATGTTTGTATGGTATGTGGTAGTTTGGGGGAGCTGACTAAGCTTCGTGCTTATAGTTTCAGTTTTGGTTTCAGGTACTTCCGCAAGCAAAGGGAAGAGCTCGGGATGATGGCATCGCACACACCACAGCTTCAGTTTGTCCTGGGAGTTTGTTCAGTTTCCTTAGACATGATTTGATATAGTTTTAGATACAAATCTTATCATGATACTTTATTATGTTTTGAGATATTGACGTATGGATTTTATTTTATGACATTCGATGTTATGGTTTTAGTATTATTAAACAAAAAAATTTGGGTCGTATTTTTGAGATTGAATTGCTTGAGTAGTTTCCCGTGTCCGAATGCGGCTTGCTTTGTGATTTATGGGACTCTAAGTGATGGGAGTTAGCCATTAGGAGAGTACGTCACATCACATGTGATCAGGATTGAATAATCTCAGAGTGTTGGATTTGGACCTGCTGCGCAACTCTTGTTTGAGTCAAACCGTTGTAGGGATGAGTCTTTTACTCGAAGGATTATCTGAGCCTCGTCACGTGTGGTTGTATTCAGGTAATGGCTAATTGGCATTACAAGGAGGCCTTCAGCAGGTGAGGACGGGTTGGGTTGAGTCATAGATTTCCCTAGGGCAAGACTAGGATGAGAATAGTAGAGATCGGCAGCAGTAGTAATGGTTTGGTGGAGTCGAGGCAGTTCTTGAGGAGATTACGGATAGATATGGAAGGTAGTAGGGGCCCATACTACTGGAAGCAGAGGATCCGTACTTGAATCGAGGAAGGCTGAGATGAGACCAGAAGGCATGTAGTAGTAGTGATCCCTCGATATATATCAGTGTTTCTGATGTTTATCGTAATGTGTTTTTCAGAATGGTCGTTTTGCGCCCTAGACCAGCAAGCGGCAGTTCAGGTGCCGGAGGGGGGTCAGGATCAGGCTCGGGAGCCGAGCTTCTAGATGAGCAGACCATGGAGTTTCTCTCTTCAGAGATTACTCGCATCATACTTGAGCAGACTCCTATGATTTTCAGTTCGATCAAGGAGCGTATCCTAGAGCTGATGGATGAGAGGTTGGGCACTTTCCATGCCGAGGTGGCGGCCATGATGGGGTCGCGCACGCTTACGTTCAGGGAGTTCCGGGCATGTGGAGCTCCAGATTATCATGAGGCATGGGACCCCATAACGAGTACTAGATGGTTGGCGGATGTGGCCAACGCTTTCCGCACGAGCAGGTGTCCCGAGGGGGACAAGGTTAGATTGGTGTTCTGTCTTTTGAAGGACAGGGCATAGGATTGGTGGGAGGAGGTCGGACATCCCATTGGAGATGACGCAACGTTGGATGACATGACCTGGGCTGACTTTACTACCAGGTTCAGAGCTGAGTTCGCACCGGTTATTGAGGTGCAGCAGTTAGCTATGGAGTTTCAGGACCTCACCCAGACTACAGAGACAGTGGCAGAGGGCACTTCTTGTTCCTTAGTACGCAGCTGATGAGGAAATGAAGAAGTCTCGTTATCATGAGATGCTATGGAGTGATATCCGCCAGTTTGTTAGCCGGTCCAGCTGTAAAATGCTGGATGACATGATTGCCAGGGCTCGACAGAGAAAGACTGACCTTGAGATGGAGAAGAAGAGGAAGCTGGAGGCAGCTTTTGGTACAGGGGGTTCGGGCAAAAAGCCCAAGGTTTCATATCACAGATCCAGAAGTCAGCAGAGCCACGGTTGGTGTGGCAAGTGTGGGAGATTGCACGATGGGGCGTACAAGGCAGGGAGTGCCGGCTGCTACAAGTGCGGTCGGACTGGGCGTATGAGCATAGATTGTACAGCCACTACTACCGCCATTGCGGCATTAGATCTGATTTGCTTCCAGTGCAATCAGAGGGGACATAAAAAGTCCAAGTGTCTGAGTTTAGCTGTTGTGGGGAAGGTGTTAGCACCTGCCCCTGCTACTTTGAGGATTATAGACGGCCGTCAGGGCCGAGCTGAGACGCCGGTGGCGAAGAGTAGGGCTTTTCAGCTAACAGCAGAGGAGGCGCGAGCGACTCCTGACGTGGTGATGGGTATGTATTTTTCCCTTATCTCTGCTTTTGTTATTGATTATTTCTTATGATTATATGTTTTGTATAGGGTCGTTCTTAGTGAACGCCATTTCAGCTACATTATTGTTTGATTCGGCGGCTACCCGATCATTCGTCTCTTTTGCGCTTAGCAAGAGGTTTATCAGAGCTCCAGGGGAGCTAGATTGTCCACTTAAGGTCGAGATAGCAGCTGAGAGGATCGTTAGGGTCGCAAGAGTGCACCGAGGATGTTCCCTACAATTATTCGATGAGCAGTTTCCGGTGGACTTGGTCCCTATCACCCTGCGAGGGAATAAGGTCATAGTAGGCATGGATTGGCTGAGCCCCAATGGGCCGGTGATAGATTTTGAGCTGTAGTTAGTGAGGGTTTTCACTCCTAGTGGGGGAGAGTTAGTGATTCAGGGCGAAAGGCCACATCGCGGACCAGTTCTGTGTTCAGCAGCGAGAGCGAGGCGCTATTTCCAGCAGGGTTGCGTTGGTTATATTGCCTATGTTTTAGATGCCCGGGAGAAGGGCAAGGCGACATTTGACGATGTTCCGGTAGTACGAGATTACCCGGATGTATTTCCAGAGGAGTTGCCTGGAATACCTCCCGAGAGACAGGTCGAGTTCGGGATTGACCTGATCCCTGGTGTGGCTCCGATAGCCAAGGCACCATATTGGTTGGCTCCCCCAGAGATGGAGGAGTTGTCTACGCAGCTGCAAGAGCTGCTAGACTAGGGTTTTATCAGGCCGAGCAGTTCGCCCTGGGGAGCACCGATTTTATTTGTGAAGAAGAAAGACGGGTCGCACCGTATGTGCATAGACTACCGGGAGTTGAATATGGTAACGGTGAAGAACCGTTAGCCACTCCCGAGGATAAATGATTTTTTGATTAGCTCCAGGGAGCGTCTTGGTTTTCCAAGATCGATCTATGCTCTGGGTATCATCAGATGCGAGTCAGAGATGAGGACGTGCAGAAGACTGCTTTCAGGACTCGGTATGGTCATTATGATTCGTGGTGATGCCGTTTGGGCTTACCAATGCTCCAGCCGCATTCACGGATCTCATGAACCGTGTTTGTAGGCCTTTGTTGGATCGGTCAGTGATAGTATTTATTGATGACATCTTGGTTTATTCCAAGACTCAAGAGCAGCACGAGGAGCACCTGAGAGAGGTGTTGGAGATCTTGAGGAGGGAGAGACTTTTTGCAAAGTTCTCCAAGTGCGAGTTCTGGTTGCGCGAGGTGCAGTTCCTTGGACACCTTGTCAACCAGAAGGGTATTTTGGTGGATCCGGCCAAGATAGAGGCCGTGATGTAGTGGAAGGTCCCGAGGTCTCCATCTGAGATTCGGAGCTTCCTAGGTTTGGCAGGGTACTACAGGAGGTTCATTCAGGATTTCTCCAAGATAGCAGTACCGCTCACCCGACTGACTAAGAAGTCGGTGGTGTTTCGCTGGGGGCCTAAGCAGCAGGCAGCATTCAAGACCCTCAGACAGAGATTGTGCAAGCCCCGATTCCTACCCTGCTAGAGGGAGTAGAGGATTTTGTAGTCTACTTTGATGCTTCGATCACAGGTATGAGGGCAGTGTTGATGCAGCGAGGCCGTGTGAGAGCTTACGCCTCGAGACTGTTGAAACCTCACGAGGCTAACTATCCTACACATGATTTAGAGCTGGGGGTAGTGGTGTTTGCCCTCAAGATTTGGAGACACTACCTCTATGGGGTCCATTGTACCATTTACACGGATCACAAGAGCTTGGGGTATCTCATGGATCAACCGAATCTAAACATGAGGCAGAGGCGATGGTTAGATGTGTTGAAGGATTATGATTGTGAGATCCTTTATCACCCAAGAAAGGCCAACATAGTGGCCGACGCCCTAAGCCGCAAGGCGGCGGCAGCCCCGATCAGGGACATATGTCTGAGGATGACAGTGATTACTCCATTATTAGAGCAGATCAGAGAGGATCAGGTCGAGGGCCTCAAGGAGGAGAGACAGAAGTGCGAGAGGATTGTGGGCCGAGTAGCTTCTTTTGACTATGATAGCCGAAGATTGTTGACCCTTCATGGGAGAGTATGGGTACCGTACTGGGGCAGAGTACGACAAGTGTTGATGGACGAGGCTCATAAGTCTCGATTTTCCATCCATTCGGGGCAACAAAGATGTATTGGGATCTTCGACCCGACTATTGGTGGCCCTGCATGAAGCGGGATATCGCCTGGTATGTGGAGAGGTGCCTGACCTGCAGGAAGGTTAAGGCGGGGAACCAGAGGCCTCACGACAAGGTGCAGCCGTTGGACATTCCAGCGTGGAAATGGGAGGATATTACTATGGATTTTGTCACTAAGCTTCCCAGGACCGCACGTGGAGTGGATTCTATTTGGGTTATAGTGGATCGGTTAACGAAGAGTGCTCATTTTATACCGATCCAGGAGAGCATGTCGGCTGAGAAGCTAGCCGATATATATATATATATATATATATATATATATATATATATATATATATATATATATATATATATATATATATATATATATATATATATATATATATAAGTGAGAAGTTGTGGCACGACATGGAGTGCCTGTATCAGTGGTGTCAGACCGAGACGTCCGTTTTACTTCCAGATTCTGGAAGTGGTTTCACAATGAGATGGGTACTCGTCTCCATTTCAGCACCGCTTTCCACCATCAGACGGACGGGCAGAGCGAGAGGACGATTCAGACTCTTGAAGACATGCTCCGGGCATGCGTCCTAGATTTCGGTGGTAGTTGGGATACGTATCTTTTGTTAGCGGAATTTTCATATAACAATAGTTATCATGCGAGTATTGACCGCCCTCCCTTCGAGATGCTCTATGGGAGGAATTTCAAGACCCAAATTTGTTGGGGCGAGGTCGGTCAACGTGTCATTGGGAGCACCGAAGTGGTGCTCAAGACGACAGAGTTGATCCAGCAGGTTCGTAGTAGACTCCAGACTGCGCAGAGTCGGCAGAAGAGTTACGCCGACAAGAGGCATTCAGACTTGGAGTTTCAGGTGGGCGACATGGTCCTCCTGAAGGTATCACCCTGGAAGGGTGTCATCAGATTCCGAAAGAGGAGCAAGCAGGGCCCCAGGTTCATCGGTCCTTTTAGGGTTTTGGCCCGGGTAGGGCGTGTTGCTTATCGGTTGGATCTTCCGGTAGAGCTTGGCCAGATCCACAACACCTTCCATGTTTCCCAGTTGAGGAAGTGTTTGGTGGACGAGTCAGCAGTTGTACCCTTGGAAGATATTCAGGTTGATAGCAGCCTGAATTATATGGAGAGACCGGTTGTGATCTTGGACCGAAAAACGAAGACCTTGAGGAACAACGTGGTTCAGTTGGTAAAGGTGTAATGGCAGCACCGGAACGGGTCTGAGTGGACGTGGGAGGCAGAGGAGGAGATGAGGGAGCACTACCGAGAGTTGTTTCCAGATGCAGCAGCAGCAGAATTCGAGGACGAAGTCTGAGACAAGCTGGGGAGAGTTGTAACGCCCTGATTCTTATATGTTATTTAAATGTTATTCTTTTTCGAGTTTCAAGAGGGACTCGACGAGTCAGTAGCCCGACTCGTCGAGTAGAGACGGGATTTCAAGCACGTGTAAGTGGTCGACTCGACGAGTCCACATTCGGGACTCGGCGAGTCCATCAGTCTGAATGAAACTCTAAATCCCCAGGTTTGTGTCATATTTAAACGACTCTTTGGGCATTCAGTAGCGTCCCTCACCCACAGAAGAGCCTCATACGAAAACCCTAGCCATCCTTATCATTTTGGTGTGATTTTCTTACTTTATGAAGTTGTAGTTCATTGTGGAATAGAAGAAGAGAAGAGAAGAGGAGGAATCAAGGGAGAAGCAAATAGATCCGAGTTTTTGGTGGCACAATCTTCTTTGAGGTATCAAGCTCAAACCTTTTTCATTCCTCAATTATATCTCTTGTTTGGCTTGTTTTTATCATTTTTTGCATGGTAGTAGTATTGAAAGCATGTGTTGTCATATAGCCTTCACATCTATCTATGTTTGAGCTCCAGAAGCTCAAATCTTCTGCCTTTATGGAACCCTTTTTGCATGAACACCCTAGATCTATTCCTTTAGTTCATTTTGAGCCTTTAAACCTGCATTGATGCCTACATACATGTAAATTTGGAAACTTTACATGTTAATCAAGCTTTAGGAACCCAGATCTGTAAGTTACATGCATTGGTTTTGACCAGAATCATCGGAGTAGTGTTGCATGCAACTGACTCGGCGAGTTGTTCTTCAGACTCGGCGAGTCGAGTCGCAAGCCCCCGATTTCTTCCCTTTTATGTGTTATGTCAAGTGGAATCAGTGAATTAGAGGTGGACTCAGTGAGTCGGAGAATGGAATCATTCATGAAGAGACTCGGCGAGTCAATGCCCTGACTCGGCGAGTCCAAGGAAATCTTCATACCTCAAGAACAGACTCGACGAGTTGTTCATACAACTCCGCGAGTCACAGCTAGAGTGTTCATGTGATGAAGGAGAGCTCGACGAGTTGTTCATACAACTCAGCGAGTCGGATGTAGAGTTACTGAGTGTTAGTATCGAAGAGGAAGTCGTCGAGTCTATGCCAAACTCGAGGAGTAGTAGCGAGCAAAAGCGAGGAGTGAGAGTAGGGACTCGGCGAGTTGGAGGCCCAACTCGACGAGTCAGGTCAAATGCACGTTGACTTTGACCAAGAGGTTGACTTTGACCAGGGGTAAAATAGTCATTTTACCCTCAGTATAGTTATCAGTAATTGATTGAGTGTACTTATGAAAATTGTAGCCGGGGAGATACCAGAGCAGTAGCAGACAGTTTCCCGAGCAGTTCATCCAGTAGCCAGATTACGAGGTGAGTTTCCTTCTAGTAGGAATGGGTCTAAGGCCACAATTCCGGCCGGTCTAGTTAGCAGCAGTTTCCGGACTTCGGTCCGATGCAGTAGTTAGTATGTCTGATGCCTTCGTGGTTCAGACAGGATTCATGTGTTATATGTTCCGGGCTACGGCCCGATGCAGTATGCAGTATATGTGTTTATGCTAGTTGACATATTTATGCTATTCTATGTTCAGTTAGTTCCGGACTTCGGTCTGATGCAGGGGGCAAGGCCCCGGACAGTTCCGGACTTCGGTCCGATGCAGTTTCCGGACTTCAGTCCGACGCGGAGGGCAAGGCCCTGGTTAGTTCCGGACTCCGGTCCGATATAGTTTTCGGACTTCGGTCCGAAGCAGTGGGCAAGGCCCAGTAGTTGTTTATATGTTTGTATGGTATGTGGTAGTTTGGGGAGCTCGCTAAGCTTCGTGCTTAAAGTTTCAGTTTTGGTTTCAGGTACTTCCGCAAGTAAAGGGAAGAGCCCGTGATGATGGGATTACACACACCACAGCTTCAATTTGTCCTGGGAGTTTGTTCAGTTTCCTTAGACATGATTTGATACTGTTTTGGATACAGTTCTTATCACGATACTTTATTATGTTTTGAGATATTGACATATGCATTTTATTTTATAACATTCGATGTTATGGTTTTAGTGTTATTAAACAAAAAATTTTGGGTCGTATTTTGGCATGTTTAACAAGGCGACTTGACGAGTCACCCAGTGGACTCGGCGAGTTCACTGGGCAGAAGGTAGAAATTTGATTTTTTCACTTTGAAAATCAAAATAATATCAAGTATAATAGAAAAGAACCCTACGCTTTGATACCACTGAAGGGTTTTAAGCATCCTAACAACCTTAAGGTGCACATACAACCCTAAATGATTTGGACCTATGTTTTCTCTAATTATACATGCAAAATTATTTTCCAAAGCATTACCCTAACTAGCATACAATCATGGGTACTAGTATAACAAAAATATTGTTAGAAGACATACCTTTTCTTGTAGCTTGATTCCTTGGACTTTTAAGATTCTAGCACCGCAAATGTGATGCCTCAAATGTTTCACACAACACCACCAAAAATGGAGGACTTGAGAGAGAATACTTGCACTCAAAAATCGGCTATAGCTCTTCCAAGAACACTAGGTTTCCGATTTTAGGAGCTATGGGGTCTCTTATATAGTGTGGCAAAACTAGGGTTACACCATTTAAACCTTAATGACCATGACCTTCCATATTCCTTAGGCTCCATGGGTTTAAACCTCCATGGATCATCTATGGGTTGTCACATGGGTTTAGCGCAACCTAAGGAATCATAGATCATTGGCCCGCACCATAAGAATGAAAGATTTACCAAATTGAACCCTTATATTTAATTAGTCTCTTTTGATCACAAAATTAATTCCAAATTAATTCTTGATCAATACTAATTAAATAATATGATTTCATATTAATATATCAGAATTTATAATATATATTAATAAATCATAAATATCCTCATCTCAAAAGTCCATCCTTACAAATTAGTCCGGTGCCATGCAACCTAAATGGAGCGAAAGGAAGCAAAGAGGATTGATTGAGAAGAGGATACCCTTTTGTCAAAAGTCCATCCTTACAAATTACAAGTAGCATCCAAGTTAATTTTGTAATTGTTGGTGTCCATCTTTAAAGTAGTTCTTATTTGTTCTCTTGTATTCTTCATCTACAATCTATAATCCCCTTAAAGAACCAAAGGCTTCAAAGTCTTTTACTCTTTTCTTCCCATCGTTGTGTTAATCTTTTCATATTAAGGCAAAATCCTCCTTTAGTGGGTATAAACTAGTTTTATGTTGTTCAAATCTTACATGCTTCCTTAAATATGTTGGTGTTTTAGAAACAAAATTTTTGAAAAAAAAAATCAACAATCTTACTATCGATAAGCTTTTATTATCTCCAAAAAAAAATTTTGATCGTGTATTATTTTATGATGTTCTCTCTCATAGTCTTCAATAAATGTCGATAATAGAGTATGCAATATGTGTTTTGGAACAAGACTTGAATAGTCCTTTTGATGGAATTAGGCTTATCAGAAATAAGAGACAACATATCAATGACTTGCCAATTTTTTTTCCAATGCCAAATGCAAGTGGGAGGATTTAGTTATTACCGCCATGGCTACTGCTAGGAATATAATTCACATGTATTTCCCTTGTATATGGGTTTCATGAATGATAATAAGAGGATGCAAACGAGTTTGAAAAACTCAAATCTAGAAAATAATAGATAAGTAATTAGATCCATTACATGTACAACAAGTACAAAAAAACTATGCATAAGAAATATTAACATGCACCCGATAACGGAGAAAACATACTCAAATATGTTGTTGTCATCTTTCTTTAAATATGTAATGGTCCCTGGATTCTTCCACCCTATATTGTAACAATGTAAAGGAATTCTTTGAAATATCTCTTTAGTCGTCTCTCTCAACAAATCTAGAGCATACATTTTGTCGTACATGTTTGTCAGTAAGAAATATGTACACTAAAGCGATCATTTATAGTTCGTTGGGTTTGTTTTCTCTATAGCATCTTCCATGTATTATCAATCAATATGTCCTTCGAAAAGTGACTCAAATACTTTTTGTTGGATTGGTGATGATGGGGACGTAGATGTATTTGAGCAAGTATCACTTTATGATAGTTTACAAAATTAAAATGAATTAATACTCTTATCCTTTGTAGCTCTTAACCGCCATTTACATATTTTCACAAAAACAAATTGCTTCAAACCTGAATGTTACAGATTTGCTCACTATAATTTGAAACTCTCATTAACACATTTGAATCCCAAATTAAGCTTAATCTCTTTTTTGCTTTAAAAAATTTGAAATAGCTCGCATACAAAGATGGATTTATGCTACAAAATCTTTACGTTTCTTATATTATAATTTGAGTAATGGAGAGGGATCATGTATCCCCTAATGGGTGGTTTTTTCTTCATAATTTGAAAAATAATAACTATAATTTTCCATCGAGTCTCCTTATGGAAGTATATTATTATCATTAACCAACATCATCAATTTTGTTTGATATATTGTAAATTCATCAACATCAAATGTCGGACCAACATCAAGCAAAAAAATTTACTTTTGTACCTAACATCACCCCCATCTATAGGCCCACTGTAAGAAATTTGATTTAATGTCAAAGATAATAAATTACAAAATTGGTTACTTCCAGCACCAAAAGATGCTTTTCCAAGTTAACGATTTTCCCCTTGAAAATTGATTAACTTCACTTTCTACAACATGATTAACAACAATTAGTTGAACTAGATTATGAGACATACTACTAGCAAAACTAAAAAATATTTAACATCACTATCATCAATAGCCTACATAAATATGTTTGATCCATTACATAGAAAATACAGACGTATTTGATTAGTATGTAACATAGATTTCGAAGCAACCAACGTAAGAACACATTTCCCTTCACTAGAAACAAGTATTAAACACATTTTCTTAATATCACAAAGTTGTATAGTCAAGATAATAACATTTTCTCAAATGGAAGCAACAATGAAAATAGAAATACCAAACTAGTAACACTCCAGAAGAGTACTCCAAATATATCGTACATTCTAGACATATATCTGGAATTCACTTTTTAAGCCGTAATGTACTAGTATCAGATTTCGGATGCCATATCCCACCAATCACCACCAAGTATGGAATGAACATTACTACTTTGGAATACTCTATTCCGGAGTTGGTGGTCATTTTCCAAATTTTGAAAAATAGTCATTTTTATTAAAATACTCGTTTGTATTGATTAGTTTACTAAAATTCCCTGTTACTTATGTTCTGGTACTTCTCGGACATAAAATTGACAAAATAACTAATTTAGTACATACAATATAGTTTGTTTATTTAAAGTGGGATTATCCCTGATAATCATACATTTATTTATAGTTTATATATTATGGTAATATAAAATATTGCTATTGAATGAAAGATCTAGTAAGCACAAGAGTCATTATAGAATGATATTGCTAATAATATATGACCCTATAGGATCACACCATATAGGAAGTTACCGTTAATTGATTATTTAGTAGTAGAATTTGATTTTTAATAAATATATCAACACTTGTATTTAATTGGAAAATTATTGTTTCATGGAAATAATATTTTACTAATTGGTGATTTATTGTTTGTGGAAATAATATATATTGGAGAAATAACAACTTATGAAATATATCATAAAATATGTTTATTTATAGGTTATATTTATATCTTAATAAACTAGTTCAATTTATATAGAATGTAGTTTTATATAAAATAAGCTAGTTACAATTTATATAACAGATGGTTTTATATAAAATAAGATATTTATATATGACTAGTGATATAACTAATACATGTTGTGAATTCTTTCTAAAAATGATTGATTTTTATAAAGATGACATGGATGTGTATATAAACTAGCCATGAGACAACTTTTTTCTTCTTTTGGGACATGCTTTTTTCGAAAATTGAAAGGAGACCAAGCATGGTCTTCTTTTGAATTATTTAATGGTGCATTCCATGCTTGGACGAGTGTTGTCCCATGCTTTTGCTTTATGGTCTCCCCTTTGGTTTTTGGACTTTATATAAGGGAGAGTATGAAGGCCTTAGAGGTGAGTTCTCATGAGCAAGATTCTCCTTCTTCTTAACTATGAAAACCGAGAGTACCTTGGTCTCTATGGGGTTACTAAATTTTTAGAATTTCAGGCTCTCCTTTCTCCTCCATTCACTTGTATGTTGATGTTAGACAAAGTCCCTTTGTTGCTTCACCTTTGAACATATATTTGGTATATATTTCAAAAGCTTATGAACAACAAATTACAAGTGAATACTAGCATGTTTTAATGGTTCTACACTTGTTTGGTGGATACTTCTAGACAACTCTTGTTTTAGAGTTTCATACCATACTTCATCAAATTCCAACCTCCCATAAGGATCAAAGTCTTCAAAGGTTGTTATGCTTTCCCTTCTATGGCTATTTTAATCTTTCTAACTCTTGCAAAATGATCATTGGTGGGTAAAATAGTTTTGGTTTTATTCAACAATTTTAAAGCTTCTGTTGTTAATTTGACCGGTTGTGAAACTAGATTTTTGAATAAAATCCCAACAATTGGTATCAGATCCATTTTTGCACGATTAGTTAGATTTCTGTTAAATTGGTGAAATCTTTGTTTTTGGAAAACATGGATGGTTTTGTCTTAGCAAGAAAAATCCATACTTATTTTCTATGACAATTCTAAAAAGTTTATAATTGTTATTTTTGACCAAAAGTTTACATGCATCTTTTTAGTCATGAAAGTTGTCTTAGAAAAACAAAGAGTTGTTTTACATAATTTTAAGTATATAAATATTGTTGAGGTGCATAAACCTGCCATGGACCTTTGTGTTATTGGATGTGTTGATTTATTTAAAATAGTTGTAACTTATTATTTATACATATGATATGTAATAATTAAATAGATAGTTTTCATTTGTTAACTTTTGTAAGTAATATATTAGTTTTAGAAATAGTTTAGTTTTATAAAACGTAACAAGAATGAAGATAGTGTCCATTTTGAAGATCAAAATTTCATAAAGTTGATTTTATTAAAGTTTCTCAAACTTTATAAATTATTTTTATAAACTTGCTACAAGGTGTTGAAGCAAGTGGGACACATGAAGATTTTACAAGATAAATGTACCTTGTGTCCTTTAGGAATGGACTTGATAATTTTATGATGGCTTACAAAATTATTACTAGTTAATGGTTTGGTTCATGCACATATGTTATAAATGTTATACATACTTATGCTATTATTATTATTTTATGGTTGATAAATTAGTTTTTCAAATGAAAAATAATATTTGAAGATAAATAAACATCACAAGGAGTTTGGTAATAATGAAATTTAACTTTTAACATAAGATGCTAAAAATAGTTTTACAATGAAACAAGCTTTATCGTGAAAACTAATAACCGGTAAAATTTTGGGATTACAATTGTAAAAGTTTAAAATAGAGATTTGTAAAATTATCAAACTCCAAACCTTATTTTATAAAATGAAGTTTTATTAAAAGGTTTCCAAATGTTCTAAAGCACTCAAACGATATAACTTAATACTAGTTATTAGTTTAAAACTTCGATGGCGATAATTATATAAAATCGGGTTTTATATATAGAACATTGTTAAAAATGTGATTTTAAAAAAATATAAGTTTTTTAAAGTATACCAAGGTTTATTGAATGCATGAAATAACCATGATATAACATGTTTTTTTAACTAGAATTATAAAATCATCAAAGACCCCTTACAAACCTCAAATCTATGCAATCCTTTTTAAAGAACACTAGCACGTCTCTTGTATGCACTAGTGGGATAAAGGATAACAAACCACTTAGTGTTATCTTTTGATGGCCAGGGTATTTTCACGATTTCTATAACCAAGTTACAGGACGATTACACAAGTTTTTCAAATTCGATGATTTGATTGGAAATCTCTTGTGATAAAGGATACCTAAGCAAGAGAGTTTCGAAGCATAGATGGGATCAAACATGTCTAATTAATTTTGTTATTAGTGATCCCATAAATCTAGGAATTATATAGTAGTATATAATTGATAATCGATATCTACCGGGTTGAATTCAAATGAATGTGATAAATGATACCTAACCATTTATTTGTTTTGCAACTTGGAGCCTAGACTTTAATAAATAATGTTTTCAGAAACTAAAAGGGTATTAATTATTTAAGATTAAATATTGAAAATACTAAATGAATTTTGTTAAAATTTTGTAGATATATAATCCACTCTCATAACCATGAATTGTCATTTCTCTTTAAATGACTTAATGAAACAATAACATTCAATAGACAACTTCAACTAATAGGTACATGTATTAAGAGACAATCTCTTGAGAGATGTGGAATTGTATACACTTAAAGTCCTAATCCTACACAAATTAATTTGAGTAATAGAACTAAATATGTTACCTAGTAAAGGCATCATTGTGATGCTCAAGACGCTTCTTACATCATACTAGGAACAACTATTCATGACTTGTGGGAAGTTTTGGATGGTTTAAACATATATCTGATGATATTACAGGTCAAGCAATATTCGGATAAATGCATTGATATTTTAATTAAATCTAG
Organism: Lactuca sativa; assembly: GCF_002870075.4. Taxonomy (NCBI): domain Eukaryota; kingdom Viridiplantae; phylum Streptophyta; class Magnoliopsida; order Asterales; family Asteraceae; genus Lactuca; species Lactuca sativa. The sequence continues at coordinate 280,359,677 of NC_056630.2, forward strand.
TTTAAACATTGGAATAATGCAAGGCTAAAACAATCACCTTGTGTGATCCAGGAGGCCCATATTTTATGGATTGAACACCTTTAAGCCCAAGAAAATCCAATAAGGCCCATATATATGGATTTTGTTTCTTTTGTGAAGAAACTAGACACTGGTAGAGGAACTGCTCCTCTTATCTAAAAAGAAAGTCTGAAAGAGACTAGTACTTCAGATATCTATTGGATAGAACTCATACTTTTCATGTAACGCTCAAGTACTCGGTTCTTGAATGTTAATCCAATATCTGTAACTTGATTGCAAATATTTACAGAGGAGTATCTAGTTGAGCACAAGCAAGTTGGAACTACACTCTCGGAGTTTAGATTATTATTTATGTTTTCCTGTAATATAAAACAATGTTTGTTTTGGAATAATGTATGTTTTAAATTTAGCATGTCTAAATATTTATGTATCAGTTATTTATTTAAATGTTTGATTATTTACTAGATCGTTATTTTCATAACGATAGTACTCATATTCTGAAATGAATGACTTCAATTTCTGAGACTTGATTTCTTACTAGAATTACAAAGTAAATATCAACATTTTATAAATAAAATTAAGTTCTATATGCAAGCACTTTTCACGTAAAATTGTTTTAAATCAAACTTATTAATGACATTGTTATCTTTATTGTATAAATGAAATCAACATATTCCAACTTCAACAAAAGGGATCTTTGAAGGCAAATAATATAGTTTATTTGACATATGTGAATATTATTTATATATAAAAGATTCCTAATAATATTTTCACTAAAGTGTAGAGAAAATAATCATTAAGGAACTATACACTTTGATGTATGACTTCATTTCTAATGGATGTCTGAGATTAAGCACAAGATACCAAATCAACTTTATTAACAACTATAGTACTTTTAATTATATTGAAGGTTTCAAAACGTTGAGATACAAACCGGTAAAATCATCTATGGCCTTAATGATAATAAAGGATGAATTAAATCTTATTTGGTATGATTTACTTTCTTATCGGTAGAAAATCCTCCTTTTAACCTTTTGGCATTATACTTCAATCACTATTAATTACATCTAGAATACAAACACCAACTAATTACACAATTGTAGAATATTCTGAAAGGGGATTTAGATTATTATATACAAACCCACTAAGAATAAGTTCATTTATTCCTTTGAAAGACGAGTTAGCAGAAAGCAACCTTCAAATGAAAAAGCAAGTGGGAGGCACGTGGAACTTGAAGCAACTCAAGAACCATAGTTGGATGTTGTTGTCACTAGTTTAAACAAGGAATTGTTAAACATGAATAATAATTATTCATAAACACAAATTGTTCACAATAATAGTAGAAATCATCTATGACTTGAGAAATGTGGAATCTATCAATGATGAGTTCTTGATGGTTTCTAGTTACACCATCAACTATAAAATGTTATAGTTGATCTTCGATCTGAAAAATGACTTAGAGTCATGAAAAATGAGATGTAATCCATGTGTAATAATCAAGTATCGACTTGATTAATCTTTCTTTCTATAGCAAGGTTTTAAGGAGTAAGAGATTCTTCTAGAAAGAATATATATATATATATATATATATATATACACACACACACACACACATTTAGTAATACTTTTTATATAAGGATTTTATCATACTCATGTCATTGACTATGGTTCTTTTTATACTCATGACATTGGTTGTAATCAAAACGTTTCACAAGTAGCTATGATTAGATCAATAGGGATATTATTTACTATAACTTTAGATTCTTAATATGAGATATAGCAAATATATTTCAAGAAAGACCGCTTTTCTTAATAGACATCTACTAGAAGATATCTTTATAGCTTAGACTGGAGGTTTTTTTTAATGCATGTTATCCTAACCAAATGTGTAATGCTTAAGATCCACTTGTGAATATAAAGCAAACATCTCAAGGTTGGAATAGTAATTTTTTGTTGGATTAGTGTCTAAGTCCATAACTATATTTGGTATGTACTTGACCCGATTGTCATGGTCCATTTAGGTTGCATGGCATCATGTATTTGGATAGACTAAAATGAGAAAAATAAAACTTAAGGTTTATTTATATATTATAAGTTATAATATATTAATAAGATTATTTAATTAGTATTGATCAAGATTTAATTTGGAATTAATTAAGTGATCAAAAAGTAAATTAAATAAATATATGGGTTGATTGTGTAAATCATCCATACTTATATAGTGGGCTAATACTCCATGGATTATCAAGTTGGGCTAAACTCCATAGGATGCTCCATGGTGTTTTTTCACCTATGGATCATGGAAATGAAAGTCCATGACAATAAGGGTTTACATGGTGTAACGCTATTTGTAACACACTATATAAGCATCTTATTCTTCACAAAAATCGACCATTATGTATGAATAGTGAGGGCTAGCTGATTTCATGAAGTGTCTCATTTCACTCAAGTTATTCTAAGTGTATTTGGTGTTGTGTGAACCATTTGAGGTGTCACACTTGATGCACTAGGATCTTAAGCTCCATGGAATCATGCTACATCAAAATGTATGTCTTTTAACTTATATTATTCCATATGAATCAATGTTTGTTTGCTAGTTAGGATATTACCTTGGAATATTCATATTTGCATGTATAATATAGAAAACATAGATCCAAGGTATTTAGGTTTGCATGTACACTTAGGAGTGTTAGAATGCTCAAAACCCAACAGTGGTATCAAAGCCTAGGCTTGTTTTCTTGTTATACTTGCTAAAATTTATAAAAAAAATCGAAGTTTGTTGCTGTCTACTCAGCAGACTCGCCGAGTCCATGAAGGGACTCGACGAGTCCAAGGCTAAACTCATCCAACTCGCCGAGTTGGATCATGCACTCGACGAGTTGGAACCCCAGATAGCATATCATCGACTGTTTTGGCTGGAATTGGACTACGAACATTACCCTAAGCTGTTTTTCAGCTTATAAACCAGTTTTTGATGTGGTAATGTTCATGCTAATCCAATTTCAAAGATAATTGTCAATAGATTCATGTTCTGTATTAGTTTAATGGTTAGGCTAATTACATGAAAAAGTTTGATTGAATTATCTTGTTCTTATGAGCTTCTTAGATTAATAGAAAAGTTATGTGAAATTATTGTTTTCAATCCAAATTAATCTAAGAGTTGGTTCTAAAATGTGTTTTTGTAACTTGTCCTCAAGTTATATGAAAAGTCACATTTAAGATTCATAAAATCATAAACATTTCCATAGGTTATGAATAAAGAAGAGTCATTCATTTAATAGGTTAATGTCTTCCATAACTTGTCCTCAAGTTATGGAACTTGAAGACTTTTTTGAATTAAAACTACTTTAAACACATAAGTTATGGGATTGAATAGTTTCAAAACTTTCCCACGAGTTTTGGAATTTGTAAAGTTTTCCCTTATGAATACTTTAATTCCAAGTTAATCCCTTAGAATTTTAAAAGTTAAAATTCAACCCTTATAATTTATGGTATTATAAGTTAATAATATATATATATATATATATATATATATATATATATATATATATATAAGAGCAAGTCAGTCTTACTGTTAGTAGGCCTCATTCATGAAGCCAGACTATAAGGGGGTATAAGGTTCTTGCCTATAAAATGGTAGCTTAATGGGTATCCACTCTCACCCACCGCTTCCTTGACTAGTGGAGGGTTGTTAGCCGAACGGGTAGGACAAGGACTATAATTCTCCCTTCATTAAGAGTATTAATGATAAATACTAAGTAACCAAACTCTTATTAATACCCAATCTTAGTTACTTAGGAAAATGTGAATTTGGTGCTAACCCATGAAATTACACTTTGCATTTTGCTTAAGTTGGTTAGTGGAGCAGGTGTGGTTAACCGGCACACTAGCTTGATTTAACAAGGTAGGAAAAGGGTAACTTAATGTCTATCATAGTATCGGTGGAGCGCGTGTGGTTAACCAGCACATCTATTGAGGAGTAAATATTAAGGGTACCAACTATATTTGCATAGTTATTCACACCTCGTTTTGTGATCCTTGACATCCCAGTCACAAAACTTTAGAGGGCACAATCGAGATTGAAACATGCCATTGAAAAGTTCAATGAATCTCAAATGATCTAGGAGTTTCAAATCCAATTAAAACCTAATACATTATTTCGTTTTTCATGGTGGAAATTGGTGAATCTTCATTCGCCTAGCTTCAAATATTTTATAGCTTGGATTACGGCATCCCTCTTCCAAGTTATAAAATATTGTGTTGCGTCCTAACCTTAATATCTCATATTGGGTGTTATATTAAAGACTTTAAATCAAAAAACTTGAATTTCTCTGATTAGATGTTTGGTTTAGACATCTATGAGCATCCCAAATCCTTTGGAACAAGCTTTCCTAAGGAAGATGTTCCATGGTTGGATCATGGAAATCATACTTCTTTTCCTCCTCCAATTATTCTCCCTAACCCACATGTTTTTGAATAGTTCAAGGTCACTCAAGCCCTATTAGCAAGCAAGGTCTATGTGTGATCGCATCTTGGAGATGAAGTCACATATTGACAAGCCAGGAGATTTGGGTGTCAAAGTCTTAAGAAAGTTGGATGTTCAATCACTTTCTAAGTCACATAGTGAGTTCCTTTGGGACTACTATGAAACAGACTATGACATAACCCTTAATGATCTTATCTATTTGCTTGGTGCTTCTTAATCTGCAATGATTTGAGGACTAGTAAAGAAAATTTGATTAGGAGATCAACTTCCCAATGGACATTGACAATGGTAACATTAGATATCTAGAAAAGGATTTCTCTTTCAATGGAAAGGGATCGGCCACAGTCAACTCGTTTGACCAAATGGTAAAGAGAAAGGCTAAGCTTGCGATAGTCCCATGTACCATTACCAAAGAATCCATATGTTTCTATTGCCAAAAGGAAGAGGAATTGGTAACGAAGCTGCCAAATTTACCTGAAAGATCATAAGGATAGTAAAGTCAACAAGTTTGACTCTACTTCATGTAAAGTCCATTGTCTAACTCTATTAAGTTCCTGTTTGGAGATCCTTATTACATGATGTGAATGGGTCACATGTTGATGTTTTAAGAATCATAGAAAAGAGAGGAAGCTTAAAGGAAGTATATGCTTATTCTGATCGCGAAGATGGATTTCGATCGCATGGTTCGGTGATCAGAATTTTGTGTTGTTACTAAGGAGTTATGATATATTGCTTAGGAATAGATAACAACAAGTCTGTCATATGCATTTTCATTGTAAGGATAAGTTTTCTGCAAGTTTTAAAATAAAAGGAAAAAATTTTAATTTTATTTATTTTAAATATCCTTACAGTGGAATGTGTGGGAAAAAATTGTTGTTTATATGATTCCATTGATAGCAATAGTGGAAATAGGAATTTGACTCGGTCCTTTGTGGTAATGTCTAAATTTATCAAATAAGGAAAGATTCTCATCACCCAAGTTTCAATTGGACCGAAACTTGGAATCATGCAAGTTGTATGATGAATGATGATTTTCATCTTTGGAAAATTAAGACTAATTCCCTGTTCACATCTATATGTGAGTCAAGTAAAGGACTAAGGGATCGAGTACACATTCTTGTGCACTGGTTAAGTCCACCACAAAGATCAATAAGACTATTTGTCATGATTTACTAAAGTGTAGCAAATATGGTTATACTTACAAGTTTAAGTATAGTTATGAAGCATTGGAAAAGTTTCGATGTGTGGAAAAACGAATGAGAAGAATCAAATTAAGCAGATAGATAAAAGTTTCTCAAATCTGAGAAGATGGGAGAGTACTTTAGTATCATGTTTTGTGATCATCTTAATGATTAAGAAACCATATGATAATTGGTCCTCTAAGGACATCTTAGTGCATTCCTATGGCTAAGAAGAGGAATCAAGAAATGTTGAAATGGTTAAATCTGGAAGATGAGTCATACTTTGTTCCCAAAAAAGTCTTAGAGTCATACTCCAATATTGTAATTTGAGAGACATATCTTAAATAAAGGTTTATAACACTTGTCAACTTTAAGAGTAAAAGTGTCCTACTCTTGTACATTTGAAATTGATAAGTTGTGATGTTTTGGATAACACAAAGAACAACTAAGGTCAATTGTATGAAGTGTTTGTCTTGATAAAGAATCCGCACTATCTCTTGAATATTTGGCAAGTGAGTCTTATATGTCAAGAGGACGGTGTAAGTCTTAACGATCTTGGAAAAGGTTCTAATCAAGAATAAAACTTGTATTTTGTTACTTGCTCAAGACTTGAGTTTTATAACCTATCGTGCTGACATATTCCTAATTCTATGCCCATTCCAGTTAAAGTTAGCCTCGCATATGAGTTTTGAGAGTTCTCAATTGGTTGCATAAACAACTTAGAAGCAATGGTAGACCTTTGTGCTGCCAGGTGACAAGAATTTAAGATTGCACAAGTTCGGAGCATATGAGTTTGGATTTGTCACTAACTTTGTCTTGTGATTATGGTTTTGACAAATTCACATGGATAGGAGCTCATACTCCATAAAATCTAAGTGTCATAAGGTTTCTCTCGGATTCATGAAAATGATGGTGAGGAAACGTTTTCACTAAGTAGATTTTAAGTAGATACCAATTGTGATATTTGCATTCTCAAAGTCGTTAGTAGAGCGTGTGTGGTTAACCAACACACTAATATGGACTTGTGAGAAATGGAAAAGGTCTAAACAATTGAGGCTATGATTACGGCATCCCTTTTCATAGTTCTAAGATTGTTTAGACACACATGTGAGCTATCTAAGGAAAGGTGTATGATTTTGATAAAGTTTTATCAAAGCATCTCATATAAGAAATCTCAACTTTGGTAAGAAAGTCAATAAAGTATTAATTTCTAGAAGTCCAGCTGATTTCTGAGTACATGTCAAATCTAGTGGGAGCATAAGTGTTATGCTAATAATTATCATGTTAGTGGGAGCATGATAATTATGATAAGTATTGCAAGTTAGCAATGTTAATTATAGAAAAAAAAACAAAAGTTTAATTGGGAAAAGTTTTGCTATAATTAAGGGAGAGGAAATTATACTTCATTTCGAGTCTAAAAGTAAGATTGAGGTTTTAATCATCTTTAGTTAAGGATATATATATATATATATATATATATATATATATATATATATATATATATATATATATATATATATATATATATATGTATATGAATTTTATGTTGGAATGGCCCAACATAAAGAAATTCTATATATGGGTACATTATTTGCGTTCTAAAATTCGATTATGATTATGGCATCCCTTTTCATAATATGAATTATAGGAACTTGGAAAATAGAAATAGAAGTATTATAGTAAAAATACTGGTCTAATCTTTATCTGAGACATCATGAATCGTGTCCCATATGCTTCGGATTAGTGTCTAAGTACATAACTATATTTGGTATGAACTTGACCCGATTGGCATGGTCGATTTGGGTTGCATGGCATCATGCATTTGGATAGAATAAAATGAAAGAAATAACACTTAAGGTTTATTTATATATTATAAGTTCGAATATATTAATAAGATTAGTTAATTAGTATTGATCAAGAATTAATTTGGAATTAATTAAGTTATCAAAAAGGAGACTAATTAAATATATGGGTTGATTGTGTAAATCATCTATACTTATATAGTGGGCTAATGCACCATAAACTATAAGCATTTTGTTCTTCCCAAATCGACCACTATGTATGAATGGTGAGCACTAGCCGATTTCATGAAGTGTCTCATTTCTCTCAAGTTATTCTAAATGTATTTGGTGTTGTGTGAACCATTTGAGGTGTCACACTTGAGGCACTAGGCTCTTAAGCTCGATGGAATCAAGCTACATCAAAAGGTATGTCTTCTAACTTATATTATTCCATATGAATCAATGTTTGTATGCTAGTTAGGACAGTACCTTGGAATACGCATATGTGCATGTATAATAGAGAAAACATAGATCCAAGGTATTTAGGGTTGCATGTAAACTTAGGAGTGTTAGAATGCTCAAAAGCCAACAATTTTAATATAAAGATACAAGGTATGATTTTATATCAAAATGAAAAAGATCATGTGTGAGTGTGTGTTTGCTAAGAACTAGTGGGAGGATAGTGATATTCCTAATCTTATATGAAAGAGACATACTTAATAATTTGAAATGACATTCCGACTATGCAAGGTGGTTTTCAACTTGAATCGGAAAGTATTTCTAAAATGAAAGACTTAGGAATAACAAGATACATTCTTGGAATGTAAAATCTATAAGAGATTCATAAAGATGAATGTTAAAGGTTTTTAAATTCTTTTTGCATGAAATGACAGTATCTTGAAAAAGGCCAACATACAAGATTCCTTTAGAAGATTCTTGACATTGTCACATGACACCATTTTTGAGTTTCTCTCAAATGGATCTAGCACATAGGTTTGAGCTAGATAAAATGTGTTGAGAGAAAAACTTTTAAGAAACACACTTGAACAAATGTTAGAACAAGTTATAATGCAGAATAAGTTTAACTCAAAGGATCATAAAGGTCAACAATAATAAGAAGTTAGAGTTAGATAGTTAGATAATTAGATGTGGAAATGTAAAGACAAAAATGTAAGGAAATATAAATGACAACAATTATTATATCAAGTAAACACTAATCTGATTCTTAACAAGGATTGCATTCAAACAAGTTAGTAAGTGTGATCAGCTTAAAGTGATTAAGTCAAGAGTGACTTGCTCCGAATGAGAGATTATAATCTTAAGATTACAATTTAAGTTCTGTAATATCTTGAAAATAAGAGAGTAATGAGAGAAAATGTAAGATATAAGATGTAAGAGAGATGTATATTGCAACTGAAGCGGAAGAATCAATTTATAGAGTTCTGAGAACATTACAGGTGAATAAACAAAGACGATAAAGAAGTGCCCATGCAAGGCACACTAGACAAATCATAGTAAATATATAAGTTAAAAACACTAAGTCTTTATTCCGATATGAAGGTTGCGGATGTCTTCAACACATCTCGTTGCGGTAGCAGAAGCAACATTGCGGTAGAGAGAGGGACTTCAGATTGAAGTTCAAGAGGGTCACTTTCTTGATTTAATAATTTCCCCCTAAGTCGCCTCTTTAACCTTCTCATTTGTTGAGTTTCAAAAACTTGATCAGCAACCACCAAAATTTTCTAACTTCACCCAACCATTTGATCCTTCGTGTAATCTCGAATTTGGCTTCGTCAGTTGTGTGCTTCGATCTCTGCACCGAAGTCAGAGTGACTTCCATTTTCCTTCGGGTTAGGAGGTGTATCGCAGTGATGGGAACGAAGTACTTAACATTGATGTTAACTCTTTTGAACAGAACTCCCAGTTTTGGAAAGTTGGTAGCACCCAAGGATCATTCTTGATATCCTTCACTATAAACGGGTGCGGGATCAAGTGGAGGAAGGTTGAATTTCTTAACAAGGGCCGGATGAATATCAGCATCTATCTTGGCAAGGTCGCACACTGTACAGCTCAGGTACTCACAAGCTTTTTCATAAGCTATCTTCATTTTGGAGTGTTTCTCCGACTTGAGTTGAAACACCCTTGCGATTAAGAACACCTCTTCTGGATTCATACATGGAAAGTCAGCCTCAGTTATGACATAATCACAGCCTCTTCTTGTCAGAGTGTACTGAATGAACTCGGTTTCATGAACTTTCAGATCTTGTAGTTCCTGACTCCGGAAGGCCTATCACTTGACTATATAGCCTTGAATTTAGATCCATGCTTTCCATGAAACATGATAAGACGTTTGAATTCTAGAGGTAGCCTTTGATCATCAGGGAGGCTTTGTTCGAAGGGTTTAAAAATTGTGAAGAACATGGCATTTGGAGAGATGGGTTTATCCCAGTAACCATCTTCAGGAGGTTCATCATATGTTAACACCGACATATAGTCTTCATTGAGAAGCCTACGGGTTGGATTAACCCATGAGTTGATATGGGTTTCATCCATGGTGGTGTCGAGCCCATGTTCTCTCCATATCATCTCCGCACACTTGGCTGCTTTCCAGTCAATTTTTTTTTGTTATGCGAGAGTCGTTGGAATGTTCTGATGACATGGTTGGCTCAAGGTGCCGAAATTGAGTAGGGGTTTCTTGATGAGAAGAATCATGTTGTTCAACCTGAATCTATTGTTGTTGAGGAGGAGATCTTGGAGGAGATGGCACCAAAGTGGGAGTTTTTGCTGCTTGAGGAGTAATCAAGATTGAATATTGTTGAGTCTTGATCCTTGGTAGAATAGATGCAAAATGATATGGACCGAAGTTTGGACTAGGGATTGTTGATTGGGATTGATGGAGTTGCGGTTCTGGATGTTTACTTCTCCCTTTTGAGGAAGTAACTTATTGGTCCTCAAACCATTGATGGAGGCCATCAATCTTAGTGAAGACATTATTGAATTGAGACTTGAAAAGATCAGATAGTTGCTGAGTGTCGAGGATCTTTGTGTTGAACAACATTTGATGGATGTCTTTTGTGAGCTTCAGAATTTCTTGACCATGAAAGCTTGCGGTCAAGGAACGTCGGAGGTGATTGATCGTAGACTGAAGCACTGCAATGGTTGATTCATAAGCATTGTGAGTTTCCTCAACAAGCTTCTTGGATTAAACAACTTTATCAGCAATCGAAGATTGAAGCTCGGTTTTGACTACGGTGACTTCCTGAATGAGACATTTTGTGAAAACTCAAAAGTTATTTCGTTATATAACCCAGTTTCCGTTAACGGAATATTCCATTTTATAAAAGTTCCGTTAATTTGAGGTCGTCAAATAAATAAATGTTTTATTTATTTATAGTTTATGTTGATATCGTCGTGATAAAATAAATAAAAACACGTAATTTACATTTCCATTTAATTGGAAAAAGTTAAATTTTATTACGGCCATTTAACCGGGTAAAAAGTTTAAACCTCGTTAAACATTAGTATCGGGTAGTAGTATACCGGGTGCAACACCCAAGCCTTATATAAAGGAGGGTGAACACTTCATTGAAGCTTTTTACCACCCTAAACCCATTTCCTCCCTCTACCCTCTCTCTCAAGCTCGTTTTCAACTCAAAACCGCAAGTTTCCACCTCCAAAACGTAAGATCTCCTACCCTAACTTGTTCTAGACATCATTGGTTGTGGTTTAAACACAAAAATCGAACATAAGGGATGTTAAGGAGGAGTTTACGGCCTAAGAACCTCCTTAGGCCGTAAACCCCTAAAATGAGGCCAAAAGTCCCAATTTTGTTCCCTTTGAGCTTAGAGATTTGTTTTGGACTTAACCTAGAAGGTTTTGAACCCCAAATCATCAATTTTTAGGGCATAAAAGAGGGTTTACGGCCCAAGCACATGCTTAGGCCGTAAACACCCTCTAAACTTGTAAATCAAGTCCAAAAACACTCCCAAATCACCCTTGGACTTAAGATATGGCTTAGCGACTTGCAATTTCGGGTTTGGAGCAATTAAACACAAACATTTGAGGGGTGAAATAGAGTTCACAGCCCAAGCATGTGCTTAGGCCGTAAACTCCCCTAAATCATACAAAATGGGAGTTTAAGCCCCCTAAAGAGCCCTATACCTTTACTAGAATTTGTTAGAATTAAACCAAAGGCCTAGAAGTCAAGGAATGGGGGTGTATGAGAGTTTACTACCATAACCCATAGGGTTTATGGCCGTAAACTCCCATGGAGTGGCCTTTGGGCCATAAACTCCAAGGAAGTATACTCTTGGACCCTTAAACACCCTTATAGCCATGTATAATTCCTTAAGACTATTTTTAGAACCGCATGAGACTTGAAACCATTCAAAAACACTCCTCCCATTAGTTTATGGCCGTAAACTCATGGGGGAGGTGGCCTCCCAACCGTGAACTTACTTAAAGTGAGTTTTAGGAGAGTAAACTCCCTAAGCCATACATACCCTTAAATGTTACCCGAGACACCCCTAGCACTTAATCAAAGTGTTTTTCGCACTTTAGGATGCGTATACTTGTTTAATTAGTATTATATGTACTAATTGTATGCAAACATATGTTATCATATGTTAATAGGTCACTAAGTGTGCTCAAGTCTTTACTTGACACCGAGCACCCACCCGACACCTTCGTTCGATCCACTTACAACAGGTGAGTTCATACCCCTGAATGAACCTTTTAAATGTTTTTACATGTTTTATGGGGGGGAATACAAGTTAAACATGACAGTTATCATATCAATCACATGTGATTGATAACCCGCATGCAGAAGGATTTACTACACTGTCAACTGTTTTACCAAGTATGATACTGTAAATGGTTTTCTAAAACGTCTTTACTTGTACAAAGCTTTACTCAAATTGACTCTCATGCCGAATGTTTTATCAAAGTTTCATTTAAAACTCGTTTACGAAAGGTTTTCAAAAGGTTTTCAAACTTAATTTACAAAAGAATACCAAGCCGTGATTTTCTTAAGTATAAAGGTTTTCCAAAGTTTTCATCAAAGTTTTCTTCCATGTTTTTATACTCCTACTTGGTTAGGATACTAATGCTTCACTTCTACTTAGTTAATGCTCCTACTTGATAACGCTTTTACTTCGTGAAACACTTCTACTTAGTGATACGCTTCTACTTCACTTATACTTGATAACACTTCTACTTCACTTATACTTGATAATGCTTCCACTTCACTTATACTTATTAACGCTTCCACTTCGTGGTATACTTATACTTATTAATGCTTCTACTTCACGATACGCTTCTACTTCACGATACGCTTCTACTTCACGGTACGCTTCTACTTCACGATACGCTTCTACTTCACGATACGTTTCCACTTAGTTAAATGTATGCTTGTGCATGTATAGTTATATAAATAATGATTAAAGGACTTCGGAAGGCTAGTTCCCCCTATTTCATTTTCTTCGTGGAGATGTGGTCTGGTGGGATCGGATATCCATCCGAAGGTTGTTTGATCATTAATTACATATCATGTATACATGTATAGACATATGGGTTACATCGATCCGTTCAGTTATGAGTCTCTACTGCTAGTCCAACACTTACATCAGAATCCACTATTCGGGATACATCTTCAGGAAACGGCCTTCTCCGTTGTCTAGTTGGTAACCAAAGTCTCTTGTAGGGAGAGCGGACATTATGTGTATAGATCTATACGGGATTGACACCCCCGCACCTTGACTGCTAGCTACAGTCCACGGCCTACCAAGCCAAGGGGTGACAAATGTCACATATTTATTTTGACGCTTTCAGGGCGTCGAGTTCTCTAATGTCTATCAGTATGGTTATGAGTATCTCGGGGTTACCTTATAATTCATGGCCTTAAGGTAACGACGCTTAACACTGTTTGCTAGGAATACACACCTAGAAAATACACACCTCGAATATACACACCTAGAATTACACTGTTTTTAGACCTTGCAAGACGTATCATTCAATTGATATTGTCTGGGGTCTGCATCCACTGTTTTAGACCTTGCTAGACGTATCATTCATTTGATCATGTCTGGGGTCTGTATCCACTGTTTGAGACCTTACTAGACGTATCATTCATTTGATACCGTATGGGGTCTGTATCTCCTCTTGTTAGACTGAGCCAGGCGTGTCGTTCATTCGATACTCTCCTGGAGTCTATGATCTCTTTCGCCTTAATCAGTAGTCCTCACTGCTGAGGCATATGTTATTTTCCCTGATATTCTCCTACTTTCTTTAAAATCAAACAACGTATTTTTGATAATGATAGTGTTTAAGGAAAAATTACTTTTACAAACATAACTCTGTCAAGTCTTGGTAGAAGACTGCTTTTAAATAAGAAAATATAGGATTTTCTGGAAAGGACTCTAATCCAATGTAGACTCTAAACTACGACTTTTATAAAGTTATTTTGAACTTACACAAATGACACTAAAGACTTATGAACTCACCATCATTTGTAAAAATGCTTATACTCGCTTTCAAATAACTTGTATTCTCAGGTCAGCAATAGACAGGTACATCCCAGGCGCTTTTGGTAAAGACCGTTTAGTACCAAGCTGCACCTTTATTATTCCTTGTATTACTTTGATGTTTCTATGTAATGTAAACTATGTAAAACTATTACTATTAATGCAATGGTTGTTGTACTTTGATTACTAGATGGCATATGTTGTGATACTTGATATGACGTCATCCACCCCATAACGTTTCCAAGCTGTAGTCTCGGCAGCCGTACCGGCTGTCATGGCTCACCTGAATGCTAACAATGCCAATGTTAGCAAGGGCCCTGACAGGAATTCCGATCCTAGCAATGGACAGCAGCAACCAACACCTACATACCCAGCCACCCGAGAACCTCAACCAAATCCACTGAAGAGAAAACTAAAGATCAAGGAGGGAGGTACATCGACTAAAGGACCTTCCGAAGGGCAACTAGCTGAGACAGTCAATGCCCCTGTCAATCCTTCCCCCCCCCCCCCCCCCCCCGACTTCAAGAAGACCATACCTAGGAAACCTCCCCCACTACGGCAAGTGTAGCTACCATCATCATGGTATGTGTCGGGAACTCTACTATACTAGATGCAACAGGAATGGGCACACCTCACGTACCTGCAGAGCCCCGGATGAGTTTATTACATCAACCACCAATGTGGCGGCCAGTATAGTTTGCCCTCTATGTGGTAGGATTAGGCACCTCAAAAGGGACTGCCCAGCAGAAGGAAACAACAAAGACACAAGAGGAGTCTAACTCTACTGCTTAGGGAGAAGCATCAAGGAACCCGGTGGATTTTTGGTACGTCTCTCAATCTCAGATAACTAACCAGAAAAATTAAAAGGCTAATTCAAATGTAAATATTTCCCCAGTAAGGCGAAAGTCGCAGCACTGTTATAAAAATTAAAAATTCATCAGGTGAAACTATAATGGCTAAACATATACGTTACGGCCATGTATAGTTAAGATGGATAGACCTAGAGTGAGTGAACGCCGCCTCATTTCCTGTTCCTCGTTTGGTTGTGGATTTAGGGCGGAGTCACTCAGTCAATAGTCCTCCCTACCTTAATTATACATGACTAGTATATGTTAGGCGATTATAGAAATGCCTCGTGAGAAGCCATTCATGAAAAGGTACTCTACTCAGAAACACTTAGGACTCCCTATAGTTTCGCGTCGACTCTATCAGTCCAAGTATCTTTGACACTGATACACGGGACAAAACCCGAGACGCCTAGAACTGGTGTGCCCGTTCAGCACATGACCCTATTGACTCTTATTCTATATCATGTCGAAGTATGCCAACTTCGACGACTCTATCAATCATGGTTTAACGTAGTGCAACCATGTGTAAATCCCTAGTGCTGTGTAAAAAGAACTTTCTTCGTAAGCCATGTCGGCAAATATAGGTTCTTTCGAACCTAAACATAATAAAGATAATGAGACCTAATGCGAACCGCCAGTCGTCCCTCTTATCTCGACCTTCCGAAGTACCCAGGAGAAGGGTACCGCACGCTGTTAACCAACCCCTTAGACAAATAGAAACCGAAGCGAAAGACACTGCAGATATTCCAGAAGACGATAACCACCCGAAACATACCCCGGAAAGACCCTTCACACCTCACAAATCAGGTTCGTGAACCCAGAGGATAGAACTCATGGGACTGACCACTATAACTGGGTATATGCATAAAGGTGGTATATAATTGAGAACAAAAAGATTTAAGATGTGTGCTTCCTCCCTACTCCCTGTTCCTCGTTGGGTTGTGGGTCTGGGGTGGAGTCGCACAACTGAACATCCTCCAGACCTCAATTATATACGGCTTCCATACACCAAGTTTTAGTGGTTAAGCTAAGTATGAGCTCAACCACGAACCCCATAGAAAGACCCTTCATCCTATCCCATGGAATGGGAGCTAGAGTCAAGAGAACCACGGCGGGATGAGCTACTATAATGACCACAAATCCGAAATTTGTAGTCCTCCCGGTTAGACCAACATAGTAGCTAACACCCTCAGTTGATAAAGAAATCTGAGTCGTAAGAGTCAAGGACATTGACTACGACCATCCATTCACGCTTAATCCCATGAATTAAGCATCTCAGCAGATATCCCAGAATTCCGAAAGCTGCAATGATGTTAAACTCTGAGAAGAGTGGATGAGGAGATTAAAGTTCCGAGTAATGGAACCTAATACTCACTAGATTTAACCTAGACCGAGGCAACTCAAAACCTTCGAAAGAGTAGTTGCAGAAGATGTTCGCACTACTCAGGCACTTCGTCCACCCGATTACCGACAAGTAGTGCCTAGGAGCCTCCGCCCTCCCGCGTGGAGGAAGTCGTCGTCGCCCTGTAGACAATAGACTTCATTCTCCGAAGTGAACACTAGGATAGCGAAAACCACAAGATAACCTCTGCAGCCAAGAATACTAGAATAAAGTGCGAGAGTAGGTTGCGTTAAGCCTTATAACCCAGATCCCGAAGAGATTATAGACTTGAAACCAGTCTAGGTGTTAGTCGATGGGTTATACAGGAGCATGCGCTTTCCGCACTAGAATAAACCAACGCCTTGGAAATTAGGGCATGTCTTACAAGATTCATTGGACTACCATGTGTTTCACGAATACTATCTCACGCAAAAATAGTAGAACCACCTCCCGAGATAGTCCAACACTCGTCTGGTGAAACCCTATCTCCCCAACCCTGAGGGATTCCGTTAGAATATCTCAAGAATCAGAAGTGCAGGTTCATCTTGCACAAGATTGAGATAGCCACTCTACAACAAAAAGATACCGTAGACACGCAACCCATCCGATGATCTAGAAGGTCTCTAAAAGCCAATTGACAGGAAACACGAATCCAAGGACAACCCGAGCTTTCTAAGAACCAACCTGAAGGACCACACTTCCAGTATGATAGAGAACGTTTGGAACTTCAGAATGGCAATCACGCCAGTGATGATCTCGCCATAGAAGTACACTATGTACTAAGTACTGAAAAACTCTACCCTTCCGAGAGCTTAGGACCATCTGAGACTCCTTACGGAGATTGATCCAACCCGCATCAGACCACTACTACTTTCGGATATTCCACAAGTTTCACCACAGATCGATCCACTTCTTAGACTTGACAATTGCTTGCCCGATGTCACACTTTGTATCCCACTCATCTTGATAGAAACCATTGAGTACCCTAACTTCGTAGACACATCTGTAGGAAATCGCTAACTACACGAGACGGTATCCGCATCCCATAGGTGAAGGTTTGTTGGAATGACAGACACAAGCTAGAGATCACTTGGGAGTGCAAGGCAAACCGAATAGGAAGAACCCTCCTGCCTCTACCTGATCATTCATACCTATTTCGTTGCCTAAACCTGAATTTCAGGATGAAATTCCCTCTAACGGGGAGATGATGTGACAACCCAAAAGTTATTCCGTTATATTACCCCGTTTCCGTTAACGGAATATTCCATTTTATAAAAGTTCTGTTAATTTGAGGTCGTCAAATAAATAAATGTTTTATTTATTTATATTTTATGTTGATATCGTCGTGATAAAATAAATAAAAACACATAATTTACAGTTCCATTTAATTGGAAAAAGTTAAATTTTATTACGACCATTTAACCGGGTAAAAAGTTTAAACCTCGTTAAACATTAGTATCGGGTAGTAGTATACCGGGTGCAACACCCAAGCCTTATATAAAGGAGGGTGAACACTTCATTGAAGCTTTTTACCACCCTAAACCCATTTCCTCCCTCTACCCTCTCTCTCAAGCTCGTTTTCGACTCAAAACCGCAAGTTTCCGCCTCCAAAACGTAAGATCTCCTACCCTAACTTGTTCTAGACATCAGTGGTTGTGGTTTAAACACAAAAATTGAACATAAGGGCTGTTAAGGAGGAGTTTACGGCCTAAGAACCTCCTTAGGCCGTAAGCCCCTAAAATGAGGCCAAAAGTCCCAATTTTGTTCCCTTTGAGCTTAGAGATTTGTTTTGGACTTAACCTAGAAGGGTTTGAACCCCAAATCATCAATTTTTAGGTCATAAAAGAGGGTTTACGGCCCAATCACATGCTTAGGCCATAAACACCCTCTAAACTTGTAAATCACGTCCAAAAACAATCCCAAATCACCCTTGGACTTAAGATATGGCGTAGGGACTTGCTATTTCGGGTTTGGAGCAATTAAACACAAACATTTGAGGGGTGAAATAGATTTCACAGCCCAAGCATGTGCTTAGGCCGTAAACTCCCCTAAATCATACAAAATGGGAGTTTAAACCCCCTAAAGAGCCCTATACCTTTACTAGAATTTGTTAGAATTAAACCAAAGGCCTAGAAATCAAGGAAACGGGGTGTATGAGAGTTTACTACCATAAACCATAGGGTTTACGGCCGTAAACTCCCAAGGAGTGGCCTTTGGGCCGTAAACTCCAAGGGAGTATACTCTTGGACCCTTAAACACCCCTATAGCCATGTATAATTCCTTAAGACTATTTCTAGAACCACATGAGACTTGAAACCATTCAAAAACACTCCTCCCATGAGTTTACGGTCGTAAAATCATGGGGGAGGTGGCCTCCCAACCGTGAACTTACTTAAAGTGAGTTTTAGGAAAGTAAACTCCCCATCTAAGCCATACACACCCTTAAATGTTACCCGGGACACCCTAAGCACTTAATCAAAGTGTTTTTCGCACTTTAGGATGCGTATACTTGTTTAATTAGTATTATATGTACTAATTGTATGTAAACATATGTTATCATATGTTAATAGGTCACTAAGTGTGTTCAAGTCTTTACTTGACACCAAGCACCCACCCGGCACCTTCGTTCGATCCACTTACAACAGGTGAGTTCATACCCATAAATGAACCTTTTAAATGGTTTTACATGTTTTATGGGGGGAATACAAGTTAAACATGCCAGTTATCATATCAATCACATGTGATTGATAACCCGCATGCAGAAGGATTTACTACACTGTCAACTGTTTTACCAAGTATGATACTGTAAATGGTTTTCTAAAACGTCTTTACTTGTACAAAGCTTTACTCAAATTGACTCTCATGCCGAATGTTTTATCAAAGTTTCATTTAAAACTCGTTTACGAAAGGTTTTCAAAAGGTTTTCAAACTTAATTTACAAAAGAATACCAAGCCGTGATTTTCTTAAGTATAAAGGTTTTCCAAAGTTTTCATCAAAGTTTTCTTCCATGTTTTTATACTCCTACTTGGTTAGGATACTAATGCTTCACTTCTACTTAGTTAATGCTCCTACTTGATAATGCTTTTACTTCGTGAAACACTTCTACTTAGTGATACGCTTCTACTTCACTTATACTTGATAACGCTTCTACTTCACTTATACTTGATAATGCTTCCACTTCACTTATACTTATTAACGCTTCTACTTCACGATATGCTTCTACTTCACGATACGCTTCTACTTCACGATACGTTTCCACTTAGTTAAATGTATGCCTGTGCATGTATAGTTATATAAATAATGATTAAAGGACTTAGGAAGGCTAGTTTGCCCTATTTCCTTTTCTTCGTTGAGATGTGGTCTGGTGGGATCGGATATCCATCCGAAGGTCATTTGATCATTAATTATATATCATGTATACATGTATAGACATATGGGTTACATCGATCCATTCAGTTATGAGTCTCTACTGCTAGTCCAACACTTACATCAGAATCCACTATTTGGGATACACCTTCAGGACACGGCCTTCTCTGTTGTCTAGTTGGTAACCAGAGTCTCCTGTAGGGAGAGCGGACATTGCGTGTATAGATCTATACGGGATTGACACCCCCGCACCCTGACTACTAGCTATAGTCCACGGCCTACCAAGCCAAGGGGTGACAAATGTCACATCTTTATTTTGACGCTTGCAGGGCGTCGAGTTCTCTAGTGTCTATCAGTATGGTTATGAGTATCTCGGGGTTACCTTATAATTCATGACCTTAAGGTAACGATGCTTAACGTTGTTTGCTGGGAATACACACCTAGAAAATACACACCTCGAATATACACACCTAGAATTACACTGTTTTTAGACCTTGCTAGACGTATCATTCGATTGATATTGTCTGGGGTCTGCATCCACTGTTTTAGACCTTGCTAGACGTATCATTCATTTGATCATGTCTAGGGTCTGTATCCACTGTTTTAGACCTTACTAGACGTATCATTCATTTGATACCGTCTGGGGTCTGTATCTCTTCTTGTTAGACTGAGCCAGACGTTTCGTTCATTCGATACTCTCCTAGAGTCTATGATCTCTTTCGCCTTAATCAGCAGTCCTCACTGCTGAGGCATATGTTATTTTCCCTGATATTCTCCTACTTTCTTTAAAATCAAACACCGTATTTTGATAATGATAGTGTTTAAGGAAAAATTACTTTTACAAACATAACTCTGTCAAGTCTTGGTAGAAGACTGCTTTTAATTAAGAAAATATAGGATTTTCTGGAAAGGACTCTAATCCATTGTAGACTCTAAACTATGACTTTTATAAAGTTATTTTGAACTTACACAAATGCCACTAAAGACTTATGAACTCACCAGCATTTGTAAAAATGCTGATACTCGCTTTCAAATAACTTGTATTCTCAGGTCAGCAATAGACAGGTACATCCCAGGCGCTTTTGGTAAAGACCGTTTAGTACCAAGTTGCACCTTTATTATTACTTGTATTACTATGATGTTTCTATGTAATGTAAACTATGTAAAACTATTACTATTAATGCAATGGTTGTTGTACTTTGATTACTATATGTCATATGTTGTGATACTTGACATGACGTCGTCCACCCCATAACGTTTCCGCCGTTCCGGTTTTGGGGTGTGACAGATTGGTATCAGAGCATTGTTTATAGTGAGCTAAGTATATCAATTCATAAAAGATATACAGCCTATAAATACCTAGGGATAAAACACTTTGACCAAGAATTATACTTTAAAATATAACCATATTTTACCAAAGTATAAGAACATCCAGAATCTAAAAACTCGAACACTAGTATCACAAGAAGAACAAGAATAAAAGTCTTCGGATGTTGAGCATTACCGTCAAACCTAGGCAGTTATGTAATCGTAAGTTGGAATAAATGTAACCTGATCAACTACATTTATTCGAGATGCGATTAACATGTGCTTGGGAGTGATAGTGGTGTTGCAACAGGTCTGAAACTTACCACCTAGGAATGCCAGAGCCAAACATAAAATTTAAAATACTATGGGAGTATTTTGGAATACTAAAAGACTCACACTAATCCCAGAATCATATTCAGAAGATAGGAAACAAACAAGAAATTAAAATACCATAGGGGTATTTTAGGAATCATAGACAACCTTGTGTGAAGAACTAAAAAGGTCCTTATTGATATACCTACAACTACAGAGGGTAGACTCCCAAGGTTATATATAATAAGGATCCCATAGGCTAAGAATGTGTGGTTTCGCTCTACTTCCTTTTCCTCGTTGGGATGTGGATATAGAGTAGTATCACATATTCGAAGGCCTATCGGATCTAAGCTATATATGATTTGTATACCCTGTGTAATCGTAGCAGGACTCGATATGGATCACCCAGTGAAATGTTAATAATCTCTTAGGATTCTTTAGACATTTCCATTCTCGCACGAACCCTGTAGAAAACCCTATCCACTTCAGTGCTTGACAGAAGAGTTGATTCAAACCCAGAAGAGGTTCATTGAGAAGATTTCCAGTTCGGAAATAAATGAACTAGGTCGAGACTATTGAATTCACCAAGTGCCTATATCTTTTAGGAACATCGGTGAAGAAATTCGCCTAAACTTCCGAGATTTCCAGTCATCCATCATGAAGTGATGACACCTAGAGACGGATTCGGAAGTGAGGCGGAGTAGAAATTTAATGTGTCTTCACGAGAAAAGAACCCAAGGTAACTACTCGAAGGAAACCAACGCCGGTCCCAGTCAAAGATACGAGGTAGACAGAGGGAGCCAGTACATGGGACTCGAGAAGTGTCTTTTCCTCGTGTTCGTCATGCTAATACACCCATAAAATAATACAATTTAGTGAGAAAAGAACCCTAGGTAACTACCCGAAGGAAACCAACGACGGTCCCAGTTAAAGCTATGAAGTAGACAGAGGGAGCCAGTACATGGGACTCGAGAAGTGTCTTTTCCTCGTGTTCGTCACGCTAATACACCCATAAAATAATTCAATTTAGTGAGTTAGTGGTTACACTACTCACGTTATGTGTTAGGTAAAATCGCCTTTTCCCGTCGCCAGTTACACGATTAGAACGGAACCCCACACCTCTATTGAGAGTGTTTAGCCATAAGGCTTCATGAGCCTCTCTTTCTGCGGTTTTCGTTCCAAACTGTTCTCAAATCTTTCCAGACTGGAGAGTGAAACCTTTCCCAGTATAAAGGTAACGTAGTAGGGGACGACTCCCATCTTATGGCCTTTTTTCGATACTCATATGTGACAACCGTCAAAATTCGAGTCGGTACTAGATTTGACTAGACTTAGTTGCACATATAGGCACTACACGTACTAGACTTAGTAACTAGAAGCTAAGTTATAACCTACTAGAAACTTGGAATCAGATAGAGACAATGGATAATGTGCTTGGATTTCACATTGGTATGTGAATTCTACAACTACTTAACTATAGTGACTATCCATATTCGGGTTACTCTTTGACTCGAACAACATTTCATGAATCATATACACACATCATGCACTTGACCTAGAAGTAAAAGTTAGGTCAGAGTCTCATAGAAACTCAAGTCAAAGGTGAAGAGTAGGACTCGTATACTTGATTCCTCAATTTCGCTTGAATCTCGGAATCACTACATAGAATGCCAATAAACCGATAAAAAAAATATATTACAAACATTATTACTAACTTGAATAAGATTTATGAAACTCTAAAATAGTTTGAAGTCTCAAAATTTAATTAATTTTGATATCCAAAGACTTACAAACTCTCAAAAACCCTAAATGCCCTAAAAACTCAAATTTATAAACTTTAACACCTAAAAAACCATAAATTTGGTATGGACTATATAATATCAATTTAAAATAACTCAATTTAGTAAAATATAACCAAGGAAAAAAAATTAAGTCATTAGTATTTAACCTTATTTTCTAAGCTAAAAATCAAGGTTTTGTGAAGGAAAATTTAAAATAAGGTGCATGTTTTATAAAAACTTGATATTTTTATAAAATAAAGTTATATTTTATAAAATTTAAAAGAGGGAGACCCTCTCTTCATTAAAAAGTCGGATCTCTCCTCTTTCTACTCTTCCCAACACATAATCAATTCACTCTACCACTCCATCTTCTCTCTCTCACTCTACCCCTCATTCTCTCTTACACTCCACCATTTACCACACTCAAACTCTCTCTTTCCCTCTCTAAAACCACAAAATTCTCCAGCCAAGAACAACTCTTAACCTTCAAATCTTCATCTTCTAGGGTTCTTCTCCATGGTAATCACGAAAATCCTTCAATCTCCTTCACTTGTCTTTCTAGTTTTAAAGGTTTTTCTTGCATTTCCTTGTTCTTCTACACCATTCTCTTAGAAAATTTGTGTGAATGTTCATTCACTTCAGTTTTGATGATGATGGTGGTATGTTTTCACCAAAAGCATCTTGCATGTTACAAAATGGTGAAGATCCATGACCTAAACCTAAGTCAAAACCATGAAAATGCACTTTTCTACATGTTTTGGTGGAAAATCACCACATGCATCCAAAGTTTCCTATCAAAAACGATTTTTGAACATTTCAAACTCATGAATGGTCTTCAAAACAACATGCATGTGATGATCTTCAAGCTTAGATGCTTGATGATCAAAGTTTGTTGTTAAAAAGCTTTCAAATATGTTAATGAAAGATTTATTTCCAAATAAATATCTAAAAATCATTTTCTCACCAAATCAGATGTTTCCCAGATTCTCATTAACAAAATAAAATTCTCTGTAAATTCCCAGAATATAATTCGTTTTTCTCGAATTATTATAATTAATGCAATAAAATAGGACAATAAATCATATAAAATACTTCCAGAGGTCTATAAATCCGTAATAAATTCTTGGATGGCCCCTATGGTGAATAATGACCTGTCATTAAATTTCATCGACTTATGTTTCTGTTTATTATGATTTTCGATTTTCTTTTTGTTTGGGTATAATAAATAACAAAACCACTTTAGGGAGTGTGAAAATTGTATCTAACAATTTTCGCAGCTCTTACCCGTGGTAGAAGACGCAGAAATATAATTTCAGAATTTTTCATCATTCTTTCCTATTTTTCCCAGTTTTTGGTAATTATAATAGCCTAAAAATAGGAAAAATAGTTCTTATTATCCAAAATTCATTAAAGTTTACCAGAACATCGTGTTACACAGTAGGACGTTACATAAAAATTTTGATGATTTTTCTCTACTGTATACTATTTTTCTCCTATTTTCTAATGTTAAATACGCTTAAATACACTTAAATACACATAAATACCCAAAACCGGATTATACAATATGAAAACCACTTTTGGTATTTTTCCCAGATTACTTACACTGTAAATGATGTTGCAAAAATTTTTGGTAATTTATTTTAACTGTTTATTATTTATTCTTCAATTAATGATTATTTAAGGGGATAAAACAAGGAAAAATAGAAATACCCACTTAAAAATATCTTTTGTATTTTTCCCGGCCTTTTTATGTATAATAACAGTTAAATAAAAAGTTTGGATAATTTTAGAAACAGTTTTCAATTTATTTCAAGTTTTATTAGAATAAATTCTCAAAAATCTTAAAATTGGGTTAAACAGTTTATAAATCGATTTGTATATTTTTCCCAGCTCTATAATGTTTAATAACAGTAATACAAAACGGTTGGGTAATTTTGGAAACTGTTTTATATTTATTTTAGTTTTTATTAGAATAAATGCATAAAAATCATATAAATTGGTTAAACAGCTTAGAAACCCATTTTTATATTTGTCAAAGATTAAATATGTGTAATGACATTACTATAAAAAGTTTCGTGCATTTTCTTAACTGATTTCTATTTTTCATGAATTTTTATATATTTAGAGAATTAAATATATGAAAAATGGTTATGCATATCCACAATCCATGAAAAATTATCTAGTAGTCTTTTAACACATTTAGAACCAAAATCTGAATTTTGGTAATTTTTATTAACTGTTTAGTATTTTTTCATAATTTTATGGTTATTCAAAAAACTAAAGTGGTGAAAAATAGTTAGACAAATCAAAAATTCAAGAAAATTTATCGTGAGGTCTTTGACTTCAATTAAAACTAAAATGCAAAGTTTGGGAATTTTCAGAACTAAATTGATTTAGTTTTGAATATTCAATCATTGGAACACCTCTAAAATGTTAAATATTAACATTTCAATAATGAAAATTTTCCACTTAAATTGTTATATAACAATTGATTCTTTGAAACTTAATTTCCACAGAAAAATATTTATAATTTATCAATATTCAATTTCGACAATATTGACATAATTCTATTGTAGTAGTAAGTATACTAGTGTTACATTTCGATTAGAGACTCACTAGTGAATACCAATATTGTAGGAATCAGTAGTGGTACACGTGGAACATAGTCAAGGCACCATTTGCATCATCTCAATTCATTGTGAGTATTCACGCACTCCCCTATTTTCAGTTTTTACGTTTTGGGGTGGAAAAGCATGTCCAGAAAAACTATTATTTGCATGTTGTATTTAAATTGATTTGTATCAAACACGATTGCTATTGTATTGCTATGTCTCTCTATGTATGTCTATGCAACACGGAACATGAGAACTTATCGTACTAAGGCGCTTCCCTTATCTTTAACCATTAACTCTTTGAGCCAATGGTCATTATGGATAGCGCTATTAGGAATTGACAACTCCTCACTCGCCCTATTGCTGGAGTGCATGATACCATATTCATCTATGGAACGATAAGCGTAAATCTTGATAGGGCTTCAGTCATAGCTTTGGTTGAGACTCATTGTTTGCTCATACACATACAAACTCGTTTCTCGTTATAGCAATAAACTTGTTATCAATAATAGCAATCAACTTTGTTTCTCATTATAGCAATGAACTTTGTTTCTCATTCCAACAACGAACTTTTATTACTGAAAACTTATATACATGTTTTAGCAAATAAATTGTTTGATCCTTGTAGCAATGAAATTGATTGCTCATTTTAGCAATGAAACATGTTTACTCGTTTGAGTAACGAACTTTATCTTCCATGAGAATATGAATGTTGCATCTTATTCGGGCAACATACTTTATCTCTCATGATGACAAAGAACTTTGTTTTTACAAACTTATTTACTCCTTTTAACAATATACTTTTATTATTGGAAAATTTTATCAAAACTTTGATTTCAATTCATGAAACAATATTATTTTGTTAAACTTGTGAGTACTCACCAACTATTTTTATAGTTGACGCTCGTTTTACATGCTTTTTCAGGAATCATCGAGTAAGTGGCACTTAGGGACACTTCACTTTTAGGAGCATTCGCATGTGTTGTATTTCAATTTACATTGTAATTTCTTTTAAAATTTGTTCTAACCCATTGTAAATTTGTGATGATTTTTAATACTATGGTTGGTATTATCTTTTAACTTTTGCTATGAAACCCTTTATATTGCCACGCCTCGTGTTTCCGCTTTAGCGGGGTGTGACATCATACCCCTACCTTGAATACCAGGACTACATCATAGGGATGTAGGTCGACACTCAGACAACCAACATCTGAGGCACGGGAAAATTTATGCCTAATACAATCAGGACAGATATGTCCAGGGTTAGTCATCGTCTCTCATTATCTTGTATTCCTTTCCGTGTAGGAAAACCATGCCTCCGAAAAAGCGTAACCAGTCCGCAAGCAAGAAACCTACTCTCCTATTCGATGAAGCTATGTTTCAAGTTGTAGTCTCGGCATCCGTAGCGGCTGTCATGGCTCACCTGAATGCTAACAACGCCAATGTTAGCAAGGGCCCTGTCGGGAATTCCGATCCTAGCAATGGACAGCAGCAACCAACACCTGCATACCCAGCCACCCGAGAACCTCAACCAAATCCACTGAAGGGAAAACTCAAGATCAAGGAGGGAGGTACCTCGGCTCAAGGACCTTCCGAAGGGCAACGAGCTGAGACAGTCAATGCCCCTTTCAATCCTCCCCCCCCCCCCCAGACTTCAAGAAGACCATACCTAGGAAACCTCCCCCACTACGGCAAGTGTAGCTACCATCATCATCGTATATGCCGGGAACTCTATTGTACTAGATGCAACAGGAAGGGGCACACCTCACGTACCTGCAGAGCCCCGGTTGAGTTTATTACATCAACCACCAATGTGGTGGCCAGTATAGTTTGCCCTCTATGTGGTAGGATTGGGCACCTCAAAAGGGACTGCCCAGCAGAAGGAAACAACAAAGACACAAGAGGAGTCTAACTCTACTGCTTAGGGAGAAGTATCAAGGAACCCAATGGATTTTTGGTACGTCTCTCAATCTCAGATAACTCACCAGAAACATTAAAAGGCTAATTCAAATGTAAATATTTCCCCAGTAAGGCGAAAGTCGCAGTACTGTTATAAAAATTAAAAATTCATCAGGTGAAACTATAATGGCTAAACATATACGTTACGGCCATGTATAGTTAAGATGGATAGACTTAGAGTGAGTGAACGCCGCCTCATTTCCTGTTCCTCGTTTGGTTGTGGATTTAGGGCGGAGTCGCTCAGTCAACAGTCCTCCCCATCTTAATTATACATGACTAGTATATGTTAGGCGATTATAGAAATGCCTCGTGAGAATCCATTCATGAAAAGGTACTCTACTCAGAAACACTTAGGACTCCCTATAGTTTCGCGTTGACTCTATCAGTCCAAGTATCCGTGACACTGATACAAGGGACAAAACCCGAGACACCTAAAACTGGTGTGCCCGTTCAGCACATGACCCTATTGACTTTTATTCTATATCATGTCGAAGTATGCCAACTTCGACGACTCTATCAATCATGGTTTGATGTAGTGCAACCATGTGTAAATCCCTAGTGTTGTGTAAAAAGAACTTTCTCCATAAGCCATGTCGGCAAATACAGGTTCTTTCGAACCTAAACATAATAAAGATAATGAGACCTAATGTGAACCGCCAGTCGTCCCTCTTATCTTGACCTTCCAAAGTACCCAGGAGAAGGGTACCGCGCGCTATTAACCAACCCCTTAGACAAATAGAAACCAAAGTGAAAGACATTGCAGATATTCCAGAAGACGATAACCACCCGAAGTATACCCCGGAAAGACCCTTCGCACCTCACAAATCAGGTTCGTGAACCCAGAGGATAGAACTCATGGGACTGACCACTATAACTGGGTATATGCATAAAGGTGGTATATAATTGAGATCAAAAAGATTTAAGATGTGTTCTTCCTCCTTACACCCTGTTCCTCGTTGGGTTGTGGGTCTGGGGTGGAGTCGCACAACTGAACATCCTCCAGACCTCAATTATATACGGCTTCCATACACCAAGTTTTAGTGGTTAAGCTAAGTATGAGCTCAACCACGAACCCCATAGAAAGACCCTTCATCCTATCCCATGGAATGGGAGCTAGAGTCAAGAGAACCACGGCGGGATGAGCTACTATAATGACCACAAATCCGAAATTTGTAGTCCTCCCGGTTAGACCAACATAGTAGCTAACACCCTCAGTTGATAAAGAAATCTGAGTCGTAAGAGTCAAGGACATTGACTACGACCATCCATTCACGCTTAATCCCACGAATTAAGCATCTCAGCGAATATCCCAGAAATCCGAAAGTTGCGATGATGTTAAACTCTGAGAAGAGTGGATGAGGAGATTAAAGTTCCGAGTAATGGAACCTAATACTCACGAGATATGACCTAGATCGAGGCAACTCAGAACCTTCGGAAGAGTAGTTGCAGAAGATGTTCGCACTACTCAGGCACTTCGTCCACCCCATTACCGACAAGTAGTGCCTAGGACCCTCCGACCTCCCGCGTGGAGGAAATCGCCGTCACCCTGTAGACGATAGACTTTATTCTCCGAAGTGAACACTAGGATAGCGAGAACCATATGATAACCTCCGTAGCCAAGAATACTAGAATAAAGTGCGAGAGTAGGTTGCGTTAAGCCTTATAACCCAGATCCCGAAGAGATTATAGACTTGACACCAGTCTAGGTGTTAGTCGATGGGTTATACAGGAGCACACGCATTCCGCACTAGAATAAACCAACGCCTTGGAAATTAGGGCATGTCTTAGAAGATTCATTGGACTACCATGTGTTTCACGAATACTATCTCACGCAAAAATAGTAGAACCACCTCCCGAGATAGTCCAACACTCGTCTGGTGAAACCCTATCTCCCCGACCCTGAGGGTTTCCGTTAGAATATCTCAAGAATCATAAGTGCGGGTTCATCTTGCACAAGGTTGAGATAGCCACTCTACTACAAAAAGATACCGTAGACACGCAACCCATTCGATGATCTAGAAGGTCTCTAAAAGCCAATTGATAGGAAATGCGAATCCAAGGACAACCCGAGCTTTCTAAGAACCAACCTGAAGGACCACACTTCCAGTATGAGAGAGAACGTTTGGAACTTCGGAATGGCGATCACGCCAGTGATGATCTCGCCATAGAAGTACACTATGTACTAAGTACTGAAAAACTCTACCCTTCCGAGAGATTAGGACCATCTGAGACTCCTTACGGAGATTGATCCAACCCGCATCAGACCACTACTACTTTCGGATATTCCACAAGTTTCACCACAGATCGATCCACTTCTTAGACTTGACAATTGCTTGCCCTATGTCACACTTTGTATCCCACTCATCTTGATAGAAACCATTGAGTACCCTAACTTCGTAGAAATATCTGTAGGAAATCGCTAACGACACGAGATGGTATCCGCACCCTATAGGTGAAGGTTTGTTGGAATGACAAACACAAGCTAGAGATCACTTGGGAGTGCAAGACAAACCGAATAGGAAGAACCCTCCTGCCTCTACCTGATCATTCATACCTATTTCCTTGCCTAAACCTGAATTTCAGGACGAAATTCCCTCTAACGGGGGATAATGTGACAACCCAAAAGTTATTCCGTTATATTACCCCGTTTCCGTTAACGGAATATTCCATTTTATAAAAGTTCCGTTAATTTGAGGTCATCAAATAAATAAATGTTTTATTTATTTATATTTTATGTTGATATCGTCCTGATAAAATAAATAAAAACACGTAATTTACATTTCCATTTAATTGAAAAAAGTTAAATTTTATTACGACCATTTAACCGGGTAAAAAGTTTAAACCTCATTAAACATTAGTATCGGGTAGTAGTATACCGGGTGCAACACCCAAGCCTTATATAAAGGAGGGTGAACACTTCATTGAAGCTTTTTACCACCCTAAACCCATTTCCTCCCTCTACCCTCTCTCTCAAACTCGTTTTCAACACAAAACCACAAGTTTCCGCCTCCAAAACGTAAGATCTCCTACCCTAACTTGTTCTAGACATCATTGGTCGTGGTTTAAACACAAAAATTGAACATAAGGGCTGTTAAGGAGGATTTTACGACCTAAGAACCTCCTTAGGCCGTAAACCCATAAAATGAGGCCAAAAGTCCCAATTTTGTTCCCTTTGAGCTTAGAGATTTGTTTTGGACTTAACCTAGAAGGGTTTGAACCCCAAATCATCAATTTTTAGGGCAAAAAAGAGGGTTTACGGCCCAAGCACATGCTTAGGCCGTAAACACCCTCTAAACTTGTAAATCAAGTCCCAAAACACTCCCAAATCACCCTTGGACTTAAGATATTGCTTAGGGACTTGCTATTTCGGGTTTGGAGCAATTAAACACAAACATTTGAGGGCTGAAATAGAGTTCACGGCCCAAGCATGTGCTTAGGCCGTAAACTCCCCTAAATCATACAAAATGGGAGTTTAAACCCCCTAAAGAGCCCTATACCTTTACTAGAATTTGTTAGAATTAAACCAAAGGCCTAGAAATCAAGGAATGGGGGTGTATGAGAGTTTACTACCATAAACCATAGGGTTTACGGCCGTAAACTCCCAAGGAGTGGCCTTTGGGCCGTAAACTCCAAGGGAGTATACTCTTGGACCCTTAAACACCCCTATAGCCATGTATAATTCCTTAAGACTATTTCTAGAACCACATGAGACTTGAAACCATTCAAAAACACTCCTCCCATGAGTTTACGGCCGTAAACTAATGGGGGAGGTGGCCTCCCAACCGTGAACTCACTTAAAGTGAGTTTTAGGAGAGTAAACTCCCTATCTAAGCCATACACACCCTTAAATGTTACCCGGGACACCCCTATCACTTAATCAAAGTGTTTTTCGCACTTTAGGATGCATATACTTGTTTAATTAGTATTATATGTACTAATTGTATATAAACATATGTTATCATATGTTAATAGGTCACTAAGTGTGTTTAAGTCTTTAGTTGACACCGAGCACCCACCCGGCACCTTCCTTCGATCCACTTACAACATGTGAGTTCATACCCCTGAATGAACCTTTTAAATGTTTTTACATGTTTTATAGGGGGGAATACAAGTTAAACATGCCAGTTATCATATCAATCACATGTGATTGATAACCCGCATGCACAAGGATTTACTACACTGTCAACTGTTTTACCAAGTATGATACTATAAATAGTTTTCCAAAACGTCTTTACTTGTACAAAGCTTTACTCAAATTGACTCTCACGCCGAATGTTTTATCAAAGTTTCATTTAAAACTCGTTTATGAATGGTTTTCAAAAGGTTTTCAAACTTAATTTACAAAAGAATACCAAGCCGTGATTTTCTTAAGTATAAAGGTTTTCCAAAGTTTTCATCAAAGTTTTCTTCCATGTTTTTATACTCCTGCTTCACTTCTACTTAGTTAATGCTCCTACTTGATAACGCTTTTACTTCGTGAAACACTTCTACTTATTGATACGCTTCTACTTCACTTATACTTGATAACGCTTCTACTTCACTTATACTTGATAACGCTTCCACTTCACTTATACTTATTAACGCTTCCACTTCGTGGTACACTTATACTTATTAACGCTTCTACTTCACGATACGCTTCTACTTTTAAATGTATGCATGTGCATGTATAGTTATATAAATAATGATTAAAGGACTTAGGAAGGCTAGTTCGCCCTATTTCCTTTTCTTCGTTGAGATGTGGTCTGGTGGGATCGGATATCCATCCGAAGGTCGTTTGATCATTAATTATATATCATGTATACATGTATAGACATATGGGTTACATCGATCGGTTCAGTTATGAGTCTCTACTGCTAGTCCAACACTTACATCAGAATCCACTATTCGAGATACATCTTCAGGACACGGCCTTCTCCATTGTCTAGTTGGTAACCAGAGCCTCTTGTAGGGAGAGCGGACATTGTGTGTATAGATCTATACGGGATTGACACCCCCGCACCCTGACTGCTAGCTACAGTCCACGGTCTACCAAGCCAAGGGGTGACAAATGTCACATCTTTATTTTGACGCTTGCAGGGCGTCGATTTCTCTAGTGTCTATCAGTACGGTTATGAGTATCTCAGGGTTACCTTATAATTCATGGCCTTAAGGTAACGACGCTTAACACTGTTTGCTGGGAATACACACCTAGAAAATACACACCTCGAATATACACACCTAGAATTACACTGTTTTTAGACCTTGCTAGACGTATCATTCAATTGATATTGTCTGGGGTCTGCATCCACTGTTTCAGACCTTGCTAGACGTATCATTCATTTGATCATGTCTGGGGTCTGTATCCACTGTTTTAGACCTTACTAGACGTATCATTCATTTGATACCGTCTGGGGTCTGTATCTCCTCTTGTTAGACTGAGCCAGGCGTGTCGTTCATTCGATACTCTCTTGGAGTCTATGATCTCTTTCGCCTTAATCAGCAATCCTCACTGCTGAGGCATATGTTATTTTCCCTGATATTCTCCTACTTTCTTTAAAATCAAACACCGTATTTTGATAATGATAGTGTTTAAGGAAAAATTACTTTTACAAACATAACTCTGTCAAGTCTTGGTAGAAGACTGCTTTTAAATAAGAAAATATAGGATTTTCTAGAAAGGACTCTAATCCACTGTAGACTCTAAACTACGACTTTTATAAAGTTATTTTGAACTTACACAAATGACACTAAAGACTTATAAACTCACCAGCATTTGTAAAAATGTTGATACTCGCTTTCAAATAACTTGTATTCTCAGGTCAGCAATAGACAGGTACATCCCAGGCGCTTTTGGTGAAGACCGTTTAGTACCAAGCAGCACCTTTATTATTACTTGTATTACTTTGATGTTTCTATGTAATGTAAACTATGTAAAACTATTACTATTAATGCAATGGTTGTTGTACTTTGATTACTATATGGAATATGTTGTGATACTTGACATGACGTAATCCACCCCATAACGTTTCCGCCGTTCCGGTTTTAGGGTGTGACACATTTAGTAGTTGCTAGAAACTCTTTATGATCTGCAATTTGTTTGTTATCCAGGGCTCGAATACCCATTTCAACTTTGAGCGATATCCTTTCAGTAGCCTGACGTTCCTTTGTCTCTAATCATTCAAGTCTCTCAACAATAGAATGCAGACCAGCAACTTCCGTTTGTTGTGGGGTTGTAACTGCGGCTAAGATTTTATCGACTTTCTCCTATAGACTCAAAAATTCCTTGCGAGTGACCAACATTTTCTTCTTTTTCTTCTTCTCTTTGGCTTGGAAGTGGAGTGTTGAGAACCGTTAGAGTCTTTATCATTAAACACAATCATAAAGTCATCTGATTGTGTTGGTTGATTAACTTCAGTCATATCCAGATCATCCAGACCAAAGGTTGGTCTAGAGCTAACTTCAATTGTTGTACCGTCTTCATTAGATTCATGGATTTTGGCAGTTGGAGGGGGCTTGGAAGGTCCTGCACCACCTTGAAGATCCTGAGCTTTTTGGATTGTTTCAGCCATAGTGGTAATCCAGTCTTGAACTTTGAGGATAGTGGAAATAGTGTTGGCGTTATTGATTGCACTTGCCCAGTATTTAGCAACTGTTTGAATTTCCTGCGCCTTCTACTGTTGTTGTTTGGTTTATTGATCCTTGAGGGCCTGGAATTCCTGTCGAAAAGCTTCATACTTTTTGACTTCAGATTCAGTATTAGGTTGATACTGAATCCAAGAGTCATCAGAATCATATCCGTCAAACCCATGATGTCACACCGGAGTGTCCCTCGGGTTCATGGAACCTTTCACATTTATGATCACCATGCCTAAACCACCTGACTGTAATGTAAGTAGAGTAGGATTTCCTGAGCTTCCGTGGTCTCCTTGACCCGTAGTCAAGTGTGGCCTCGACTCATTTTTGGCTAGGGCTGAAGAAGTGCCCTGTTGTTGGGAAGGTGTATCAAGTGTTTGGGTGACGGCAAGAAGTATGGAGTGCAATTCCTGTGGTTTAAAGAAGTGAAGATGGGAAGCCCTAGAGACCTTAGGGCGTTTTGAGCCAATTAGAAACTCTTGGGATTCAACTGGGGTTGAGTCTCCATTATCGGATGAAACAGACACACCTTCTGTGTCTGAGTAACTAGAGAGGCTTGTCGCAAATAGGTATGTAGGGACCCTAAGGACTACCGGAGTCTTTTGAGAGACTTCGGTATATGTACGGTCACGCATTTGGCTAGGGCTTGGGTTTGTACTTTGTCTCTTGTGAACAAGTGTTAGTCCAGAGTTGTTATCTGACTCTTCTTCAATGTTGATGGGGGGCTTTGAGGATGAGTAGGAGCTTCATCCGAGGACACAACAACTTTGCGTTTCTTGGATGATTCGCCTTTCTTTGATTTCCTGCGGTGGGCTTTCTTTGATGACACTAACTTCTCTAGCCTTCGGGCTAGAGGTTAACTTGACTGAGTTGTAGTAGTGGGGACTGTGATACTCACTTGACCATGTGGTTCTGTAGAGGCTAATATGGACAGATTGGGTAGAGGCGGGGTAGAAAGATATGGGTCAATACGTTTCGTAGCCTCTATATGATCTGTGACTTCTTTGGTTTCAAGTCCAATAGATATCAGGACGTGTATGGGTAAACGTCTCAGTGATCTGAAGATAGATTGGTCCTTAGAAAGTGTACACCTTTTAAGATCATGAGTGATGAAAAGATTGATGTCATTTCCCATGCTGAGACTTGCATCCCGGTGGAGGTCTGAGATGCACAACGACCAGAAACGTGCGAATGTGAGCTCAGTTGGGGCTGCCCTTGGATTCTCCTTTGGAATGTATTAAAGAAAGTCATCGCACAAGATCTTCTCATAGTTAACATCACTCCTTGTAAGATGCTCCACACCAGTTCAAGTAAATTGAGACTCATCTTGTCTATGCCTCCGATTCTGCCAGAGAGACTCTGAATGATGAAGTGACAGAAAAATTGCCAGACAGCAGGCAGTTGGTTTTTCTTGAATTCCCCAATGACTTTGAGTTTCTTCTGATAGCCCATCTAGTAGAGAGTTGAGATGATGTCATTCATGCTTGGAGTGTAAAACCTTGTTGAGGGAAGAACATGAAGATTTATTGCATTTAGGAACTTTTCTTTAGTCAAGATGACCAAAGAATCATCAACCAAGTTCAGATGAACTTCTTGCAGATTGTTGATTGGGCGGAACGCCGAGAATGCACACTTGAAGAGGGTTGAGAGTGGAACAACATCAGTGAACGAATCAAAAGCTCCAAATAGGGGGTGAGAGGATATGAACTTTATCATCAGGCGAATGGATTCGTTGTAGGATGGATGATCTTCAAATATTGCCCTAAAATTGCTCGAAGCAACTGATTGCGATTTACTTCTCATGATGGATTCAGAACCATTGGTTTGCACCGATCCTGATGCTTTGGATTGCTTCTTCGATACACTAGACTTCACCATTACGAAATTTTTTGAAGAACTTGCAGAAAAAGTTTTGAGTGCAAGCAGATGAAGAAGATGAAGATAGTCTAAAAGTTCATAAAGCATAAAGCTTTCTTGGGAGGGAAAAAGGATTTATATAGTTCCGGATCTCAAACATTTATTAAATTTACCCTATCTACAGCTGGTAATGATAAAAACCCTTGGTTTTTAACTATTATCAGCCACAAATAAAATAAATTAAAAGAAATTATTATTTTTGGTTTTTCAAAAATGGGACATTTAATGAAATGTCAGGCCCATTATTACACATGTGGAGAATGTGTGGTGAGGGGCGTTAATCCGTTGAATAAAGGTGGAATTTTGAACGCATTGGACGTCTTGGGTAAAAGAGATATGACAGTTTAAGGAAAAATATTTCTTAAAATACTTCTTTTATGGGAAACAGGTTTAATTGTCATTTAACCTAAAATAGGTCTGACACAAAAAGAACTTTAGGAGAGAACTGAATTGTTGTATGCTACAAAATGAATGCTTGAATTTAATATGAAAGAATTTTTATTTAATGAGGATGATTAAATAGCACACAAGATTCCAGGGAATTTATAAAGTTGTTGAGAATTCATTAAAAGTGATTGTGGATGGAAACGCCATTGCGGATTGATTCTTCATTGTGGTGGATGGTAATGTGACTGCAGTAGTAGGAACTAAGAAACACTTGATAAAAGATCAGAAATAACAAACAATAAGGATCCAATAAATATAAGTATGATATATGGTAGTGGCATACAGAGTATACTAAAACCATGTATGATAAATATATCCGACTAGGACCACAACGGTGACCAGAGGCAGTCTGCGGTACCTATAAATTCAAGAAGAATTGTGGATTCGGATTCATCATCCCTAACATTTGTAGAAAACTGTTGAGTTTTGTTGCATCCAGTTCTTTTGTAAACACATTCGCAATCTCTTCGTGAGTTGGGACAAAAATTAGTTCAATGTTACCTTTGAGTATATGGTCCTTGATGAAATGGTACCGAAGTTCAATGTGTTTCGTCTTCGAATGGTGAATAGGATTGTGAGAAATTGCTATAGCACTCTCTGAATCACAATAAATCGGTATCCGTAGCATTCTGTATCCATAGTCCTTCAGTTGGGTTTTCATCCATAGGACTTGAGAACAATAGCTCGCCACGGCCACGTACTCGGCTTCTACAGTAGACAGAGAAACACTATTTTTTTCCGTGAAGACCAGTTAACTAGTCTTCCTCTGAGAAATTGACAACCACCTGAAGTGCTTTTGCTATCCGATTTGCATCTAGCATGATCCGCATCTGTAAAGTCTTGAAGGCTAAAATCATTCCCTGCGGGATACCATAGGCTGAGAGCTTTTCATCCTTTTAAGTATCTGAAGATCTGTTTGACTGCGGTCAAGTGCGATACTTTATGGTCAAATTGGTACCTGGCACATAAGCCTGTTGCGAAGACAATATATGGTCTGCTTGCGGTGAGGTACATCAAAAAACCAATCATTCCTCTATAAGTTTTGTAGTCCACTGACTCTCTGGAAGGATCAGCAGAATTCTTATATCCGAAGGCTATAGAAACCTTGGTTGAGGAACAATTATCCATTGTGTATTTCTTCAGCAGTTCAGAGGTATATTTTTCTTGATGAATGAATATCCCTTGAGGGACTTGCTTCACTTGGATTCCTAGAAAGAAATTAATCTCTCTATTCATGCTCATATGGAACTTATTGGTCATGAGCAATGTGAATTCATCCACCATACCTTGATCTGTTGACCTGAATATGATATCATCCACATAATTTGAACAAGCATAAGGTGATTACCATTTGCCTTTCGAAACAATGTGGGGTCAATCACTCCTCTTTTATATCCTGATATGAAAAGAAACTCAAAGAGAGTCTCATACCATGCCCTCGGTTCTTGCTTAAGACCATCGGCTGCTTTCTCAAGGTTGAAACAATAATCTGGGAACTCTGGACTTTCAAAGCCTGGAGGCTGTTGCAAGTAAACTTCTTCTTTCAATTCACCATTCAGGAAAGTGCTATTTACATCCATTTGATGTACTTTGATATTTTTTTGTGCTGCATACGCTAAGAAGATATGTATTGCTTCCATCCTGGCTATGGGGGCATATTTTTCATCATAATCAACACCTTCTAGTTGAATATACCCCTTATCAACTAATCTTGCCTTGTTTCGAACAACCGTACCTGATTCATTGAGTTTGTTTTTGTATACCCATCTTGTTCTAACAATAGTGTGACCTTTTGGCTTCGGAACGAATTTCCACACTTTGTTTCTTTCAAATTCTGATAACTCTTCTTGCATGGCAGAGATCCAGTCAGGATCTAGAAGGGCTTCCTTGATGGATCGGGGTTTAACTGCGGACATAAAGGTTGCATAGTGGCAGTGGTCTGTAAGATCATGTGAAGATCGAGTCTATACGCCTGCAGATGAGTTTCCGATAATTTAACCCGGAGGGTGTTCTTTTGTCCATACATGTAGACGCAGTAATGGATGATCAACAGCTGTAGTGGAAGGAACATCGACAATATCAGAGGATTCGGTGGTAGGAGAAGGCAGTTCCCCCTCGACTTGTAAGTAGCCTGCAGAAGTGTCTTGGACTTGGACTATAGGATTTGGATCAGAATGAGGTTCCCCCTGGATTGCAGATGGGAGTCCCTCTTGAACCGAAGATGGTTCCCCTTGGAATATAGAATGCGTGATAACCTTGGATCAATTCTTGTGTCAATATTTTCTTCTTCATCGAAGTCTAAGGAAGCATTTGATGGTTTTCGTAAGAACTGGAGTAGTGCTTTCCCCCTCAACCGGCGAGGTGGAAGTTTTGTGAGACAAGTTATTACATATGGAGGATCCAGAAACTTCTGCATGTTGTTGTTGAGCTTCCGGAGACACAAGAATTTCGGATAGTTGAGCAGTCTCTACGGGGTCGAAGAGATCGTCATAGTTAACTTCAACTATGTTGAGAGGACCCGAAGAACCTGGGATATCACTTTCCAGGATTGCTTTTGTTTCAATTGAAGGAGCAGTGTTGCAGATGTAATAGTCATCGAATTTGACATCGAAACTTTCAACTATTAGTCGTGTGCGTCTGACAAGAACACTTTAATCCACTTTGTTTGTTGAGTAGCCAAGAAATATAACTTCATCTGAATTCGGTGCAAATTTGTTAAGGTGGTCCTTGTTGTTGATCACAAAGCATCTACACCCGAATATGTGAAAGAATCGGACATTCGGTTTTCAATTGTCGAGGCCCTCATAAGGTGTTTTGTTGAGACACTTACAGACAATGCTTCGGTT
Source organism: Lactuca sativa (assembly GCF_002870075.4). Taxonomy (NCBI): domain Eukaryota; kingdom Viridiplantae; phylum Streptophyta; class Magnoliopsida; order Asterales; family Asteraceae; genus Lactuca; species Lactuca sativa. Next base: position 280,399,054 of record NC_056630.2, read on the forward strand.
TTGAACAAAGCATGTCATTGCCACTGCTTCGGCTCAGAAGTATAGAGGAAGGTTTGAAAAGTTTAACATGGATCTTGCGGCTTCTACTAGAGTATGATTCCTTCGCTCTACTACTCTATTTTGCTGTAGTGTGTAGGGAGCAGAGAAGTTGTGACTGAAACCTTTGGAAACCAAGAAACTATCCAAGAGATGATTAGTGAACTCGGTTTTGTTGTCACTTCGGATTCTGCGAACTGGTAGCTTGATTTGGAGTTCAATTTCATTGATGAAGTTTATCAGGATCTGCGGTGTTTCGGATTTGAGTCTCAGGAAGAAGACCCATGTGAAACGAGTAACGTCATCAACTATAACCAGTATATACTTCTTGTGATGGAGACTGGCTACGGTAGATGGATTGCAGAGATCAATATGCAGCAGCTCTAGTGGTTCAGAAATCTATGACCAGTGGGTGACTTCCCTTTCATTGTTTACCACACTCACAATCAGGGCAGAGTGTTTCATTGATGTACTTCAGAATTGGGAGCCCTCAGACGAGTTATTCTATGACAAGATTTTTGATGTACCAAAAGTTAATATGAGCTAGCTTGAGATGGCACAACCAGCTAACTTCGGATACGAATTTGGACAGAAAACATAGATGCGGTTTCCCGATGATCAATGAGACATCAAAAGGATACATGGTCTCTTAGGATTTGTATTTGATCAAACAGGTGCTTATATCGCTTGTCATGATGTATCAGTATTCATTATCAAACTCAACCCGATGACATGCTTTGCATAGTTGGCCTACACTGATGAGAAGTTCCATGTTGTTAATACACCGTAACGTCGGATGATACCATTTGGGTTGTTACCAAAGGTGACATGTCCTCCATTACAGATAGGCCTGAAATCCCGAAGGTATTCTAACCTTTCGGTCATGTGCTTGGAGCAGGCATTATCGATCAGCCACTCCTCTTCTTGTTTCTACTTGCACAAAGCCTAAAAATTACACGGTTAGTTTGGGCACCTAAACAAGTTTGGAGCCGTGGGTTACAAGTGAATTCTTCCTAGATGCTTGAACAATGATTGCGGGGACACATTTCGTATCAACTTTAAGACCTAGACCTGGGTGTTTTGAGGTCTTTTGAGAATTACAAGGTTTCTGAAAGTTACGAGGTATCGAATGACTACGAGGTTTTTGAAAGTTACAAGGTTTTGAGTGACTACAAGGTTTTGGAGGATTACGGGGTTGGACTTGATTTGGTCTTTTATGATTATAAAATCCAAAGGTAAGATTTTTCTCATTTAGCCAGACACCGTACCTGGTCAATGGTCCAGAGGGTGTGGTGTGAGGCATGTAACCAGTCCGAGAATGAGATTTGACTGAGTTGCCCTTGGGATTTGAAAAAGATCGACCAATGGACTTCCTCCTAGGTTTTGATCTTTTGTCAAACTGGCATGACTTTAAAAGTGTAGGAGTTGGCAAAGTCCCTTTCCATTTAGGGTCATCTGATGAATAGTTCTAAAAATGATATTTGTGAAAAGATTTTACACTCTTTTAGGACTTTTCAGGAGATTTTGAAAAAGGTTTTGGAATTGTACATTCCTTTTATATGATTTCTCGATTTGAGTGTTTTTTAAAGACAAATTTGAAACATGTTTTTCAGGCCCCTTTTTTGTTTTGAGATTTTGGATTTATTTTTTGAAAGAGTTTCCTGCTTTTTCCCACGAGATATGAGTTCCTCTTTGAAAGCTTGTTTTTCCTGAGTTTTTGGAGAACCGTAGTCTAAAAGCATTTAACGGTGGTTTCTTGGAAAAGAGAGAGTGAGTGAAACTTTCGAAGTCATCATAATTTTTGACGGTGAGTTTGAGGAGTCTGGGCCATTAGAGAAAGTGGCCCTCCGAAGTCATCACAATCTTTGAGCACGGTTGATTCTTGTGCTTGGATTTCTCTGTATAGTTTGAAAAGAGAGAGTGAGTGAAACTTCCTGTCAACTTGGACTATCATTTTTGTGGTAGTCCAGTGCTTCCCCAAACCGTTAAGAAACTAAGATTTGTTTCATGGTTGTTGCGGACAATGCCAGCATTTGACAATTTGTTAACAATGAGGTTGAATCTTTTGAAGGAGTCCTCAAGACTTTCTCCCGCATGAGCTTTGAAGTTATTAAATGCATTGACTGTGGTGGTGAGTTTCTTATCTTGTGCCTGCTCCGAACCTTCATACATATTTTTTAGAACTTCCCAAATCTCTTTGGCTGATTTGCAATTGATGATAATGTTGAAGTTTTCAGGAGCAACTCCGTATGATATTTCATACAAGGCAATTACATCATTTTCCATTTTATCGAGATCATCCTTAGTGGGACGATTCATGGTAGGTTGGCCTCCTCCAAGTCTGGCTTGAGCACCGTCGGCTTGAACTGGAGTAAGAATAGGGATATAAGGTCCTTCTTCTACAGATCTCCACACATCTCATCCAAGTCTTCTTAGATATCTCTCCATCCTCTGGGACCAGTGATGATACTCATTTGCCACCAGTATTGTAGCTATATTCGAACCTCCAACACTATTGGAAACGTTAAGAGATAATGCTTGTGCCATATTTCCTTGTTTTGATAATTTTTTTTAATTTTTTTTAGAAAAGTGAGCTTTAATGGTATAGAAGGCTTTTCAAAATCAGAGCTTTGTTCAAAAAGCAACCATGTAAAGTCCCAAATTCTGAGATCCAAATCAGTGATCAAATGTCATAGCAATCAATCAGAGTGTAGAAAGAGTAGAAGAAGAATTAACCCAAGCATGTACACATTTATATCATATAAACGTCAAATACACCTTGGAAAACACGCACATACGTCACCCTATGACTGAAACTGACACCTACTATTTATAGCACCCCAACAGCACACGAGTGTACAACTGCACACCCATGCACGGCCATACACAGGGTGTACGGCCATACACACGTGTTCGACAGTACACAATTACAAGAGTTACAAACACCATGATGAACCTCCAGACCATACCAAGACCTATACAAAATAAATACCTAGCCCAAACCATTAAAGTATGACCTGTCAATCTCCCCGTTGGTTTGAGGCTAGCATAGACTTGGTCTTCAATCTGTTGATTTTTCAAATAGCATTAGCTCAGAGTTTCTCATAGATCCCATCCAGAGTTTTGCATTTATGATCGTGGCAACCATTCCTATGAATTCCTTTGCAGTAGCTTCCATGACCTCCCTCCTACATATGATTTGATGATGGGCCAAGATACGAATGTCTCTCTCTCTCTCTTTCTCTCTGAATCTCAGGAGATCCTTAGCATTGTAAAGCCTCAGAACTCCTTCTCTGCTTTTAAACTTTATGGCAGTGGTTGTTGTTTCATCATCATAGGCCCAAAATTCCATACATTTAAGATATCATTTATGAAGTGTTGTGGAATTGGAATCTCCCTCACTTGATTAGTAGCAGGCCATAACATTATCTTCATCGGTTGGTTAGTTTCAGGGTTAATGATATCTTTGTCTTTTCTGACCAACGCTTTTGTAGTCTTCATCGAGGGAAATTTTTCTTTGACGTGTTTATCCAAGAACTGCCTGAAGTTGGAAGCACTAGCATTTTGAGATGGATTGTGGAATGGAGCCCTGGAGAGCTCAGAGAGATCAACTTTCTTCCAGGAGTTTAAATCATGAATGTTTTTGTAGTATTCTGGATTTCCAGAATTCCTTTTAACCACCCACAACTTATGCTTATGATCATAACCCCACATCTTGATCCCCGTATGATCACCATATTAATTACCAAATTTTTTCCTGTTAAGATCAGTCACCATGAGCTGAGGTTGGTCTGCTTTACGGTTCTCGTTTGAACTTTTTAAGAAAAGCAAACCTTCCTTTTGCTCAGCAGTGACTGTTCTTTGGCCATGTTTGATCTTTATCCATGGACTGGCATTTACAGGCTCCTTCTCAAATCGGTCAAAAATTCTTGTTGTTCTCGGGGGAGGTTGGGCAACAGGAAATTTGCCTTCAGAAGGTTGGATGGGAGCTGTGGGAGGATCTTCAATATTGTCCGGCTGTTGAAACAGAGACTGAAATTTATCTCTAAAGGCTTCAAACAGTTTGTCCTTCAAGCCAAACTAGCAAGCGGTCAAAGATCCAATATTAGTCTGTAGCTCAGAGATTTGTTTTGACTTTAATGCATTATCTTCCTCAAGCTCAGCAATCCGTACATCCTGCATTCCAATTAGAATGTCCTTCTCAATATTTTTTTGTTTCAGAATACCAATTTCTTCTTTGAGGGAGGAATCATGATCCCCTGAATGACCTTCCTCAATAGATATTCCTTTTCCATGTGAGGAAGGTTCAGAAATATGTTGAGCCAAGTGCCTTGCTAGCCTTACAGAGGCTTCATCTAACAGAGGCCTTATGGGGGAGTATTCTGGGATAGCAGATGACCCGTCTGTTTCAAAGGTGGTGCTTGGGCCTTCATTAGGAGGAACGGGTGGTGTAGTAACAGTTTTGGTGAAAATTGTGGATGGAGCTGGAGGTGCTTGATCCTGAATAAGCACTCCCTGCCTCGGATCAAGACGCCTTCTTTTCACAGGAGGCAGAGAGGTCAGTGTTTGTTTCAGATCATCAGAAGATGGTATAGATGTAAGAATAGGTGAATCAGAGGGAGGAAACCCTGAAGCTGCATCCTTAGGACTTGAAGATTCTACCATCAATCTTGTTGTAGGAGGTATTGTTTTGAGAACGTCAACAGCAACCCTGGTTTCTGTTGTGGATTTAGCAACTTCATTGATATTGAAAAACAAACTGTTGAGGAACTCCAAACTTGCAGCAAAGTCGTCATGCTAATTATCAAGATTAAATGGGATTTCCTCATTATCAAAACTAGTAAAGTCCATGTCTTTCAGGAACTTATCTTCTTCATCATTTCCTTCATCACCACCTTCTACATTAAAATTACTTTGAACCTCCACATTTTTTAGTTGGTCATGTTCTTCTAATACAATTGCGACAAGTGAGACATGACCTTCTTCGATTTCATGTTTTGAAACCGAGATAATGACCTCCTCGGTTTCCGTGGGGATAGAAAGAGCATCGAATTCAGATTGTTCACTCTCTTCAGCAAAGATTCCAAACAAGATCAGTGGATATTTCCCTTCAAAATTAACCTTTCCTGGTCGATTCTGCTTCATCTGACCAAAAGCACTTGAGCTAATAGACTTGAGATCCAGAGTCTCTTCTCCTCTTTCGATTTTAGGGTGCTTGACATTGAAGATAAGTTGAACGAATCTTGGGTACATGAAGAACTTATCCCTCTTGTTTCCTTCAATGTTCAAGATCATTTCATGAAAAATAAATTGTGGGAAACTGAACTCAATTCTAGAGGCTAAGGCAGCAATTGCACCGGTGTTAACCAAGGATATTTCATTAGCTCATGACTTCCAGCCAGAGATACAGCTCACGAATACATGAGCTAAATATTTCCATCAAGGAGGCAATAGCTTCTTGAGAGTGGGGGGAAAATCCTTCATAACCCATTTGGTTATGAGTCTCTTGAGCCCTGTCCAGATCAATCTCCTTTGGGAATTCAGTCTTATCGTCGATCTGCAAAGTTTCTCGAATAATCCACTCGGTAACCAAGACTTTCTTTCCATGTACAGAGGCTTCAAGAAATTTTGCACCCTTATCCTTCTTCACAACTGCACTTCACCAGAAATCCTTAATCAACTTTTGATAAATGAATGGACAGGTAGTGAGAGCAGAGACCAGGCAGCATCTTCTTAGACCATCTACTATGAATTGAAACTCGGAGTGAGCCTCTGGAGGATCAGCAAGGTTAACAACCAAGTTATGAACTTTAGCAAATTCGAGATCAGCCATATTGATCTGAGAGAAACACAAAAATTCATCAATAAACGGAAAGTGTTTTCCCAATAATCGGTTGAGTTAGGTTGTCAATTGGTTAAATTTTAAATTTTAAAGACAAAAAGGATGTACAGCTGTAAACGAAGTGTGCAGCCGTACACGGGGTGTGCAGTCATATACAGGGTGTGCAGCCGTACACGGGGTGTGCATCCGTACATGGGGTATGCGGCCATACACCGGGTATGTGGCCATACACCAGGTGTACGGCCATACACTCTCCAGTTTTGCCGAAAACCATTTTTCCTTCAATAGGCTACCGATTCTCAGTCAATTTAGTGTAAGATCATCATAATGAGGGTCGACTAGATGATACCTTCATGAATGAATGTTCAATTTCAAGTAAAATTGAGATTGTTTAAGCTAAAGTAGAGAGAGATGAAGCTTTCGAGTGTGCGACCATACTCAAAAAAAATTGGAGAGAAAGGGAGTTTGGCCACACATCCACCTTATATATCCCTCCTTAAAATGGGCTGCAACCCAAGTGAACTCAAACCCAACACCCCAATAGACTTTAAACATGATACATTTCAAGAACTAAAAGAAAATTTTTAAGAAAATGAAATAAAAGAAAATAAAATAATAAAAAATTAAAAATAAGATTAAAAATTATAATTAAAAAATTAAAAATTAAAAATGAAATAAAATAGAAAATAGAAAAATTAACACTAATTTCATCTAAACTATCACTGATAAAATTTTGTGATATTGGGATCAAAGTTGTTGGACAACCTTAACCCACTTATTGATACTTTTGTCTTCATGTCCAAGTTTGGTCAATCGCCGGTATTGTGGTCCATTTAAACACGAAAAGTTTTGATAAATTTGAGGACATACCATAAGTGACAAGACCTTAGATCTTCTGAACTTAGATAATGTTCCTAAAAGACCATTCAGCTGACGATGACCAAGGATATTGTTGTCCACTTAAATTGAGCAGCGAGATCTACACACAACCTATCAAGTGTTTAATTTTAATTGTATTAGAACATGTTTCCTGCTTCCTGGTATACTCCAATAATTTGAGGATCAACATAACACATTAATATGGCAACCACGCCAGCTACATGTCCCATTCTGTGCCACATAGGGTTGACCCAGTTAGCGTTGCATAGACGGGTGACCACTAAAAATTGTCACACAAAACAAACCAACGGAAAATGTCAAAGTTAAGGACTTGTATGTCAAAATCCCCATAAATTGGACTAGTAAGTTCCAATTTAACAATTAAGCTAAAGATGAGTCCATATTTTAGTTTAACACAAACTCATATAGCAAAATAAGGGTCTTGGCTTTGCAAGAAAATGAAATTTTAAACTCTAATGGTCCAAGATTTATGAAATGTATATACATGTGCAATTAGAGGAGAGATCAGGAGAAGAGAATAGATAAATCATACCTTTAGGAGAGAATAAAGTAATCAAAAAAGGTTTTTTGACAAAATTACGATTTAACGTTGTTATGGTCGGGCGTTATTGATGGCTACCAGTCATCGGCACCTAGTGATCTTGACGTGAAAGAGAATATGATGAGGAAAGGAAGGTGTTGTGATGGAGGTAAGGGTGATGTAACAACTGATTCTTGTAGGTATTATTCTTTTGAACTAAAATTTTAATTTAGGGAAATTTTTCCCTATTTTGAGCGTAGGATAGTCCCCTACGTTGAGTGTAGGTTGGAAATTAGAGGCAGGGGTTTAATGACCTAAGATAAGCGTAGGTTAAGCTAAGCCGAGCGTAGGTATGTGTGACAACTGATAGGTTTCTATCACTGATCGCATTAGGAAAGAGTAGGAGAATAGATGTAATATCTTAGTATTGTAATATTTGATTTTGAAATAATAAGAATCAAATGTGATCTTACATTTATTTGTTAAAAATGTCCATTAGGCTAAAACATTAGTGTCTAAAAAATTAGTGATCTTACATATATATATGTATATATATATATATATATATATATATATATATATATATATAAGAGTCCATATTTAATTAGTTCCTTTTGATCACTAAATTAATTCTAGATCAATACTAGTTAAATAATACGATTTCATATTAATATATAAGAACTTATAATATATTAATATAAATCACTAGTATCCATTTTCTCATTTTGTCTATCCAATTTTTCCGACGCCATACAATCCAAATGGACCATGCCAAATCGGGTCAAGTACATACCAATTATAGTTATGGACTTAAACACTAATCCACTCATGATTGTTGTAGCAACTCTCGTAATGTCCAACACCTTAGACATCTACAAGCCAGCTTCATGACAGTCTTGCCTTAATACCTACTTCCAATGTATTATCGACTGTGGATGGTTTGAATAACTTAGTCATTCGGGAAGAATGAGCTAGTTATTCTGGAAGTCAAAACATGCAAAGTGAAACACAAGAATAATCGAATCCAATATGGTCTCAGAACTTATGAATATAAATAGAACACCTTTTATTTATCACCATATTGATTACACATTATTCATTGTATAATGTTTCAACTAATCAACTTTATACTTGAATCAAAACAATAGTCATGCCATGCTCTAAGCATGCATACTATGTTTATCCAAACAATAGTCATGCCATACACCAAGTATGCACACTATGTTTGTCTATGATCTTTACTTTGTGAAATAGATCGATTGAACATAATTCCAATGATTCTCATTTCACAATCCCAAATCCTTATCGTAAATTCCAAATTCCTACCATTTACCAAAATTTGTTAGATTTTAAACTTATATGCACTGATCCTCTTGTAATGATTATGCACAAAGTCACAAAGACTTGTCAACAGTCATTACAGAGTATTCCAATAGCGATCAACTCCATGGAAATGAAGTCTCATATTCAAAGTACATTGCTTTGAACATCCTTCTTGCATTAAGTTTTCTAATCTTACACAGATTCAATAACTTCCACCTGTGGAGACATTTCCATATTCCCATTTTGACTATCACTTCTGAACAAGAATTGCCTCCTTTCAGAATATGTCAATATGGTCCATCCAAAACTAACACTATACTTCCAACTATCCCTAAGCAACCAATTATTGGTAAACCTTAGATTTTCCTCGACAATTGCTTAATCATTTTAGTCATATCCAATTCTAGACCTTTTCCCCTCTTAATGCCCCCAGGCGTTTGGAAAAATTTAGAAAGGATAAATATTATAGCACATGCAATCGATCCTATACCCAGAGCATATGGGACATGATTCATGATGTCTCACATAAAGACATGATTCTAAACCAGTCTTTTGCTACAATATTTTTATTTGTCATGTTTCCATAATTTGACTATGAAGAGGGATGCTGTAATCATAATCGAATTTTGAGAACGCAATATATATAGAATTTCCTTAAGTTGATCCATTCCAACATAAAATTCACATATATATCCTTGACTAAAGATGATTAAAATCTCAATCTAAGCTTTTTAGAATTGAAATGAAGTATAATTTCATTTCCCTTAATTATAGCAAAACAACTTTTCCCAATTGAAACTTTTAATTAACATTGCTAACTTGAAACACTTATCATAATTATCATGCTCCCACTAACATGATGATTACCAGCATAACACTTATGCTCCCACTAGCTTTGACATGTACTCAGAAATCAGGTGGACTTCTAGAAATCAATACTTTATTGACTTTCTTACCAAATTTCAGACTTCTGATACAAGATGTTTTGATAAAACTTTATCAAAATCATACACCTTTCCTTAGATAGCACACATGTGTGTCTAAACAATTTTAGAACTATGAAAAGGGATGTCATAATCATAGTCTCAATTGTTTAGACCTTTGCCATTCCTCACAAGTCCATGTTAGTGTGTTGGTTAACCACACATGCTCCACTAACAACTTTGAGAATGTAAATGTCACAATCGCTATCTACTTAAAATCTTCTTAGTGAAAGTGTTTCCTCACCATCATGTTCATGAATCAAAGAGAAACCTTATGACACTTAGAATTTTATGGTGTATGTGTTCCTGTCCATGTGAATTTGTCAAAACCATAATCACAAGACAAGGTTAGTGACAAATCCAAACTCATATGGACTAAACTTGTGCAGTCTTAACTTCTTGCCACCTGGCAGCACAAGGGTCTGCCATTGCTTCCAAGTTGTTATGCAACTAATTGACAACTCTCAGAACTCATATGCAAAACCAACTTTAACTGGAATTGGCACAAAATTAGGAATATGTCAACACGACAGGTTATAAACCTCAAGTCGTGTGCTACTGATAAACTACAAGATTTATTCTTGATTAGATCTTGAAACTCTTTCAGCATCTTTTAGACTCCCACTGTCCTCTTGGTATATAAGAATCTCTTGCCAAGACCCATTCCTTGACAAACAAATATTCAAGTGATAGTGCGGATTCTTATCAAGACAAACACTTCACACAATTTGGCATTAGTTGGTCTTTGTTTTATCCAAAATATCACAGCTTACCAATTTCAAATGTACAAGAGTAGAACACATTTTACTCTTACATTTGACAAGTGTTATAAACCTTCTTTAAGATGTGTCACTCAAGTTACAATCTTGGAGTATGACTCTAAGACTTGCTTTGGAACGAAGTATGACTCATCTTCTTGATTTAACCACTTCAACAATTCATGACTCCTCTTCTTATCCATAAGAATTCACTAAGATGTCCTTAGAGGATGAATTGTGATGTGTTCTCATAATCATTAAGATGATCATAAAAATGATATTAAAGTACTCTCCCATCTTTTCATATTTGAGAAACTTTAATCTTTCTGCCAAATTTGATTCTTCTCATTCGTTCTGCCATACATCGAAACTTTTCCAATGCTTCAGAATTATACCTAAAATTGTAAGTATAACCATATTTACGAAACTTTATTAAATCACGACGAATAGTCTTATCAATCTTTTTGGTGGACCTGACCAGCGCACAACCAAGTGTACCCAATCCCTTTGTCCTTCACTTGACTCACATATACATGCAAACAAGGAATTAGTCTTAATTTTCCAAAGATGAAAATTCTCATTCATCATACAACACAATTTGCATGATTCCAAGTTTCGGTCCAATTGAAACTTGTGTGATGAGAATCTTTCCTTATTAGGTAAATTTAGACACTACCACAAATGAAAGAATCAAATTCATATTTCCATAATTGCTAGAAACATAAAAACATCAATTTTCCATAAATGCCATTGCAAGGAGATATAAAATAAAACAAAACAAAATTTTATTTATTTAATAAAATGCGGAACCTTACAATGCAACTTTAAATGAAAACGATGCTATTACATATTTCCTAGCAATCTATCATAACTCCTAAGTAGTAGCTAAAGAATCTGATCTTCGAACCATGTGATTGAAATCCATCTTTGTGATCAGATTCAACATACTCTTCCTTTAAGTTTCCTTCCCTTTGCTTGATCCTGCCAAACATCAAAATGCAACCTAGTCACATCTTGTATTAAGAATCAACAATTAGGAACTTAATTGAGTTAGATAGTGGACTTTATCTGAAGCATAGTCAAACTTTTTAATTCTTCCTTCTCTCAGATCTTTTAGGTAGCTAGGGCAGCTTCACAACCATTGTCCCTTCCTTTGGCAATAGAAACATATGGACCCTTTGGGAATGGTAGATGGGACAATCTCAGACTTACCCTTTCTCTTTACCATTTGGTCAACCGAGTTGACTATGGCCGATCCCTTTCCATTGGGAAGACAAGTTTTTCTGGATTTTCAATGTTACCATTGTCAATGTCCATGGAAATTCGGGAAGTCGATCTTCCAATCAAATTTTCTTTACCAGTGCTCCAAATCATTGTTGATTCAGCAGCATCAAGCAAATAGTTAAGATCATTAAGGGTTATGTCATAGTCTGTTACATAGTAGTCCCAAAGGAGCTCACTATGTGACTTAGAAAGTGATTGATGAACCTAGTCAACAACCTGTTGGATTAATGTCTAAGTCCATAACTATATTTGGTATGTACTTGACCCGACCCGGCATGGTCCATTTGGGTTGCACTTCACCGACACAATTTATATGGATAATCTTTTGAGAATAGTATGTTTATGATTAATATTAATATATTATAAGTTCTAATATATTATTATGGAATCATATTATTTAATTAGTATTGATCAAGAATTAATTTATAATTAATTAAGTGATCAAAAGGAACTAATTAAATATGGACTCTCATATATATGGAATGGGCCAAGTTCATTTAGGTTGGGCTAAGCTTTCATGGATAGTCCATGGAGTGTTTAACCCATGGATCATATGAAATGAAAGGTCATGGGTTTAACCCTAGTCTCCATACTATATAAAGATGTCCTTGGTTGGTGAAATTGGCACTAGTGTGGATACACTAAGAAGGGCTAGCCAATTTCACTAGAGAGAACCAAGTAATCATATTCTCTAAAGTATTCCAAGGTGTCTTGGTGATTTGTGATTCCACTTGAGGCTTCCACACTATTGGGTCTAAGCTCTTAAAGCTTGAAGACATCAAGCTACATCAAAGGTATGTATTCTATCTTGTTACATTAATTGATTTGTATGCTAGATTAGGATAATACCTTGGAAGTTCTTATTTGCATGTATAATAGAGAAAACATAGATCCAAGGTATTTAGGGTTGCATGTACACTTAGGAGTGTTAGAATGCTCAAAACCCAACACAACCAACTTCCTCAAGACTTTGACACCCAACTCTCCCGGCTTGTCAATATATGTGACTTCATCTCCGAGATGTGAGCACACATAGACTTTGACACCAAACTCTCCCGGCTTACCAATAGGGCTTGAGTGACCTTGAACTATTCAAGAACTTGTGGGTTAAGGAGAATAATTGGAGAAGGTGGAGGAAGAGAAGTATGATTTCCATGATCTAATCGCGGGACATCATCTTCATTAGGAAAGCTTGTTCCAAGAGATTTAGGAATATCATAGTTGTCTAAACCAAACATCTCCAATGATTGAAATTCAAGTTAGTTGATTTAAGTCCTTAATATAACACCCAATATGAAATATTAAGGCTAGGACCCAACATATGTCACACCCCCAAACCAAGGATGGCGTAAACGTCCGGGGGTGGAGGACTTTATGTGTAGTATCATAACAACAATTACAATAGTGCTCAAAGTATAGACACCCAACATAAATATAATTGAAAAGGTTACATCATAGTATATGTTTACATGTTTCCAAATCAATTACATTATGTTGACAAAAAGAAATGAACGTTTGACGCCTTAGCGTTCCATCCTCAAAAGCGGTCGATTACCTGTTTTATTTATTCCATGAGAATACAAGTAGTTTCGAAAAAGTGTCAACAATTAAGTTGGTGAGTTCATAAGCTTTTGAAAGTGATACTTAAAATCCTCTTCATGTAAAAGTGATGTTTGTTCGAGAAAATCCAATATTTTCCTTATGTAATGCATTGTAGTCTTAAAAGTCAAGACCGATGTGTACAAGTATTTTACCATACTTAAGGAAATTTATTCAAGTTTGAATGGACATAAAAATCATTAAATTTAGAAGTAGAACCCGTAAATCTTATGTTGTGTTAATACCCCATGTGAGTTATTATAACCATACTGTGACTTAGATGGCCTCGTAATACGAAGTTCTTTAGGCGTCGCAGGTTAAATGACACTTGTCACCCCAGACCTGTCGATCTAGCTGCTGCATGCAGCTCAAGTGTAGGTTTGTCAGACCCAATATAGATCTATACACAACAATCACGTTCTCCCTACAAGAGACTCTGGTTACAATTTACAGGACTTTGATTTCGTTACTTTGGATGTAATGCGAAGCGAATGTCTCACAAATTTATTCATTAACAGGTTTACATGAACTGAACTGAAAACCTTTGGTAATGAGCTTGAAATGTAAATGATACATAAACTATACCTATTATAGTTTTACATAACTATTTGTAATGTATATGTAACATAAACTATACCTATTATAGTTTATCCAAAACGTTTGTAATGCAAATGAACCCCATTTTATGTGAGTCGAATGTATAGTAAGAACATAACCATGTTTATCATGCCTTATCTTGTATTATTTGTAATGACAAAGGACTCTTACCAATCAGTGAGTATTTTCTATTATATAATTATACCACAACGGAAAAAATAGGTAAAATATGAAATCATCAAAGATTAACACTTTGCTCGACATGTTACAAAGTGTGATGAAAGTTGTAAGTTGTTAACTTGTTTTTAACATTTCTGCACTGTTTTGGAAAAATCACAGAAAAATCATACAAAGTCAAAAAAAAAAATCCGTAAACTCTGAGAGTTTTGAAAATGTGTCTAGTTTGTTCATAAATTTTATTATGATTTTTATATGTCTCTAACTTGTGTGAAAATGTTCGTATTCACAGACTGGTCTGAATCCGTAGCTACAGTGATAGGAAGTTTTGTAAAAATCGTCATAAATTGTAGAAAATTTGTATGGACATGTTCAAGTAGTAATTTTAAAGGTATAAACCTGAACTATTTGGATCTAATACATTTTTGAAAACTAAAATGTTTAAGTTGACCAAAACAGTCCGTGAATGGAGTTAAACTTTTCTGATGAAAGTTGTTGGATGAGTTTAGTTATGTTCTTGGTTTTTTAACTTGTATTCCCCCCCCCCCCCCCCCCCTTAAAACTTGAGAAAAACATGAAAATATAGGGGTATGAACTCACATTGAGTGTTCTTAATGGATGGATATTGAAGAAAAGAAGTGTTCCACTCAAGAACACTTAGAAGATGCCTTGAAGATTCGAAGATCTACCACAAATGTGATGTTGTTTATGTAAGATATCCATGATTTGAGTGGAAGGAAGTGAAATAATCATATGGAGGATGATAATACTTACCCAAAGTAGAAGAAAGCTTAATGATCAGCCCTTGAATCTCGAATTTGAGTGAGAGAGAAGTGAGAGAGAAAAGTGTTTGCTCTTTGGTGGAGTAGGAGTGAACTGGGAAGAGAGATGAGGATTTTCCAGCTTTTGTTCAAGAGTATAGCTGGAATAATTGGGGGGAAAAGGACAATGATTGACCAAGTATGGGGGAATAGTGGTTGGGTATGGTCTTGGAGTGAGTGTGGGAGGTTGCTTGTGTTACACACTAAGGTAAAGTCAACACTCCACCCATAAATCTTTCCCGCTAGATTTTGTTCTTAGGCAAGGATTTTCCCCAGAATATAATTAAAATATGAATATTTAGGGTTTATTATGTTAAAATACGAGTTTAGGTGAAAATCCCACGTTAAAATCATGAAAAACGGACTTAAAACGTGAAAATGGTCAAAAACCGGGACAATATGCAAAAATCCGAGATCAGGGCCGGAGGTTCGGTCCCTTATGATTGGAACCGAAAGTAGGAGGGAGCCGAAGGGAGGGCTCGGTCGTAGGAGGGGAACCGAGAGAGAGGTTCGGCTGGGAGGTGAGAACCGAGAGCGAGGTTCGGTTGGGTACTTTCGCAGGCGAGGAACCGAATTCGGAAAAAGGAAGCGAAGACGAGGTTCGACTCTGACATGATCGGTTGTGACAAGCTCGATTCGGCTGCCAGGGCTTCGGCTGATGCGAGGTTCGGTTCTTTGGGAGGCTTTGGCTCCTTAAGGCTGATTTTCGCATAGCCTGCCGTTTTCGAGCGGTTTTTGACTAATTTAAGGGCCAGGATCCCCCGAGTGACTATAAGAAGTTGAGAGATAGATTTTGAGAGAGATTTGGGAGATATTTGACATACATGGGGAGATTTCTCACACAGAGAGAGATTTGGGAGAGATTTCACATACTTGGGGAGATTTCTCACACAGAGAGAGATTTGGGAGAGATTTCACATACTTGGGGAAATTTCTCACACAGAGATAGATTTGGGAGAGACTTTGTTTGTGACCCTTTTTGGGTGTTTAGCTTTTCAACGCAAGGTTCGTACACCCCGTTTAGCTTAGTTATGATGGTTTTATGCCCCCGAGGGATATGAAATAACGTTTTATCGCATAATTTCATCACTTACTCTAATTAGGGTTTGAAATTTCTAAACGAATGAACTTTCCAAGTGATAACTTCTCTTTAAAATACTGAGTTGCATGATAGTACATAGTGTAAGCCCTAATATACAAGGGTTAGATGAGTTGAGCGGTTTGACCGGTTGACTTTGACTTGATCGGAAATTTGACGGTTGTCACAACATAATATTTTATAACTTGGAAGAGGGATGTCGTAATCCAAGATATAAAATATTTGAAGGTAGGTGAATGACGATTCACCAACTTCCACCATGAAAAAAAAATAGGAATTAGGTTTTAATTGGTTTTAAACTCCTAGATCTTTTGAGATTCATTGAACTTTTCAAAGGCATGTTTAAATCTCGATTGTGCCCTCTCAAGTTTGTGACTGGGATGGCGAGGATCACAAACAAGGTGTGAATAACCATGAAAATATACTTGGTGCCCTTAATATTTATCATTTAATTAATGTGTAGGTTAACCACACGCGCTCCACCGATCCTATGATAAACATTAAGTTACAATTTGCATACCTTGTTAAATCCAAGTTAGTGTGTCGATTAACCACACATGCTCCACTAACGACTTAAGAAAAGTGCAAAGTGTAATTTCATAGGTTAGCACCGAATTCACATTTTCCTAAAGTAACAAAGATCGGGAATTTATAAAAGGTTTGGTTACTTTATATTTATCATTATACTTATAATGAATGGAGAATTATAGTCATTGTCCTACCCGTTCGGCTAACGAACCTCCACCAGTCAAGGAAGCGGTGGGTGAGAGTGGACATATTTAATTAGTTCCTTTTGATCACTAAATTAATTCTAGATCAATACTAATTAAATCATACGATTTGATATTAAGATATTATAATTTATAATATATTAATATAAATCACTAGTATCCTTTTTCTCATTTTATCTATCCTATTGTTCTGATGTCATGCAACCCAAATGGACCATGCCAAATCGGGTCAAGTACATACCAATTATAGTTATGGACTTAGACACTAATCCAACATCTGAGTATTATTTCCAATCGTTTTTGGGTTGCTAAGTCATAAAATGAGTGTTTGGTCACTATCATCCATCCATGCATGAGTTCTTGAGCAATAGATAGCTTTTTGGACCTAGGATTTGGTTTTGTACTCTTTATAACCATGAAAATGAATGAAGTCAGAGACTTTATCCATTTAGACGTCCATTTAGTGTAGATCTAATAGTTTGGGGAGCTGACCTTATATTTTAAAAACTTAATGAAATGTTGGACATTAGGTGGCTACGTTGAGCGTAGCTCTGAAATTACCAGTTTTGCCGCCTTGAGCTCTACGTTGAGTGTAGAGCTACATATTATGTTGATTGTAGGTTCACTGGAGTTTGACCACTAACTTTTGATAAAATTTAACTTTAGGTCAACTAGTGGATATTGGGTTGTAGTTTATGAATCTAGTCCCTGATTGTTGATCAGGTGATCTGTAGTACTTGTCTTGGATTTGCAAGAGCTATGTTGTTGTCTTCTAGTTTTCAAGGTGAGTTTTCTCACTATACTTTATACTATAGTATATGTACTTGTGTGTAGGATGTTGTTATGTTGAAGTGTTCTGTTAGTCTGGTAGATCTACTTTATGAATACTTGTGTTTACTTGTTATCGTTTTGGGGCATATGACGACAAAGTGCAGTTAGGTTGAGGCGGTACGGCTTTATGTTGTAGGCCAACAAACCCGGTGATAATCCAGTCTTTGGGTTGTGGGTCCGGGGGCAATCTAGTATTATGTTGTGGACCCGAGAGCAAACCAGTTTTATATTGAGGGCCTGGTGTGCATGCATTGTATATGTATTGTTGAGTGGGGTATTTTGCGGAAACTCACTAAGCTTTGGATTACAATTATGGATTTTAATGTTTTCAGACGCTTCAGATGATCGGGTCAAGGCGAAGGCGTGATCATACACATCCTTCTACTAACTTATTTCTTGAGATTTTGTTTTGATACTCAAATTTCTATGGATTTGTTTTGAAAACAATGTTTGTTCATCTTATGGTTTTATGAAAAATGTCTTTTAAAAATGAAATTTTTTTCATGGTTTTTGGGATGTTACAAGTGATAATTGTGTCATGTTTGGGTTGGCAGATTAACGGGTTATAAAAGCTCAATTTGAACACAACTTATATCGATATATGTGTCGTCTTATTCAACTCTAACCCAGATTAGCCATAAAAAGGTCAACCTTCATAACCCGTATAATTATAAGAGTTTGTGGGTTCATGGATCACAGAAAAAAATGTGAATATCATAGTTGAACTCGCAAAATTAATTTTAAATACGAACACGACCCATAAAATATATGGGTTAACGAGACAGAAAAACTCAACCCAAACATGTTTATCTTCCTATAAGGTTCATGTTGTGTCAGGAATTTCCACCCTTGGATGGGGAGGTAGGGTATTCAAATTTCAAAAACAAACCCTACTAAATGAAAGTTACAAACGTATAAGGGATATGTAAACCCTACTAAGTGAATTTTAGATAGGTTGATTGTTAGCCAAAACAATCTAAATGAGAATTGAAGATCTCGTATATACGAGCCCATCGATATAAAGACAGTTGACAACAGATGGCGTATGAATTTTAAATGGAGAATAGCAATCTAAGCCTTCTAAAATAATAAATAAAAATAAATTGAGAATTAGCTACAGAGTCTAAATAAAAATTGTAAATCTCATCGATAGCTACCTGTGAATATAAAGAACTTAAAAAACGGAGTTCGTATGAAGAAGTAACAAATTTTTGAAGTTTCATGAGTGCGCCACATACAAAAAAGGTACGATGTGCACCTTCTAGAAACTACCACAATGCTCCAGCTAATGCACGACATGTGTCACACCAGGGGAGGCCAACCAGGACAGGGCGTAGTGCACACCTGTTTTGGGCACGATGAGGAAGTCGATTTTGGGGCCTATAAGTAGATTTCAAGTTTCATTTAAATTTTACACCTTCCCTACATTTCTATCTTAATTTTGGCTGAAAATTTCCTTAGTTTTTAAGATTCTAATGAACTCTAGGCTCCTGAGTGCCCCGTGTTAGTAGTTGTCAGGTCGGAGTTCTGACAGTATAATTTCTGGACTTTTGTCAGAAAAATCTATGTAAGTTAAGCTACAATTATATTGCTTTCAGTGTAACTTGTATTTATATTCATAGTTGTTATTATGAATTTATAAATAAGATTTATCAGTGATTCCAAGTTATTATATTAAATGATCTACTTATAGGAGTGATGCCTAAGCTAGATTTAGTGGGGTGTTTAAAGTGGGACTTCCAAACAGTATACTCCATATACCAAATGGACCCTACCTCTGATATGATCCTACCTGGTTATTCCTTACTTAATAGATCGTGATGTAGAAATTGGGATTAATGATGAATCTAAACTATCATTAGTCACTAGGAATATAAGACTAAGACTTAGTGACATTTGTACCTAGGTCACATGGAGGGAAAAGTTAAGGTGTTAGGCAGAGCATTGTCGAATCCTCCACTCACCCACCTAAGTCAAGTGAGTGCATAGTCCATTTCATGAACATGATTTTAATACTAGTATTAGATAAAGTATTAAAATATATGTCAAAGAGTTTATATGTGAGCTTTATGTTTATTGTCAAGAATATGTGTTAGAACCGTATTTGATAATATACAATATATGGTTCTATATGTATTAAGATATATATCTATTATTTCATGATAATAATAATAGGAGTGTTATTAGAAAGGAAGGTAAAAGTATAATAATACCAAAAATACTATGTGTCAAATAAACACACTAAGATAGAATAGTTTGCGTAAAGTGGAGTTTGTATTAAGAGTTGAGCATCGTAGTCTTACTAAGAGATAAGATAAGACTTGTAAAGGAGGCTTAGGTTTAATTAAGTTGGATATTTGGTAGCATCTTCTAAAGAGTGCCTGTGAGGTGTGAACGGAGGGTATAATTTTGAAATTGATGATCTGAGTGTATGGACTAGGTACAGTTAGTCATTCGTTCCTGATTCGAGGGTATGGACTAGGTACAATCATTTATTCCTGGTATGGGAGTACGGACTAGGTACAGACATTCATTCCTGATCCAAGAGTATGGACTAGATACAGTCATTCATCACTGATCCGGGAGTATGGATCACATATAGATATTTACCTCCAATCCAAGAGCAAAGATTAGGTGTAGTCACTTATTACAGATTTCGAGAGCACGGATTAGGTACAATAAATCAAGTGTTCCATTATTTACCCTGTTGTCTTTATTGATCCTTGGCTACTACTAAGGAATCCCCGAAGCAGCATAGTCAAATTATTGTTCACATTAATTTTTCTGGTTAAATGTCATAAAGTCGTTGTATAGAATCAATATGTAAGGATCGAGGGTGGGGTAGATTGTTTATATGAGATATATCTGAGTTAATAATAAAAGCAGATCTTGCAAGTTTTTATATATTTATCATTAAAACATTATGAGATTGAAAACTCTATGTACTCACCAGGTTTTCCAACCTAACTCATTCAGTTTCTTTGTATCACATGTATCGGTACACATGTACACGGATAGTCATCTGATGAGATATTGAAAGAGATAAAGGCCATTAGTAGAATAAGATATTGTAAGTCCTATATTGAATACGTTTATTCATATGTTTCTTGTCAGTTATGAAATCCTAAGTTTTTAATAATCAATGAAAACACTTATTCAGAATACTTTTTATAGGACAAATTCTGCATTTATAAACAAACTATGTTTTAAAATAAGTACAAATAAAAAGGTTTTCCTAACCATGAAATTAGTGGTGTCACATGATAGGTTCTAGCCTCTACGATTTTGGAAATCACGAGTTTAGAATATTCGTATATGTCAAAAGTTACAACACTTTTCAGTTACTATATTTTAAGGAAAAATATTAGTATTTTGCTGATAATGTATAAGGGTGTTATGGGCATTGTGGGCAAGGGTGTGAGAAAGAACCGAAACCGAATAACTAAATCAAACATAATGATGTTTGGTTTATTTGATTAATCGAATAAGGATAATCTTTTGGTTTTGGTTAAATTTTTATTATTTTAGATAAATCTAATAACCAATTAAATCTATATTGTTTTATATTTTATTTTTATAAATTAACACACACACACATATATATATATATATATATAAAAGAAGTGGATGGCTTTAGGAATAGTAATCTTTGGGCGTTTAGGAGTTTTGCTACAACATTTTTGAAAGTTGGCAACTTTGGGCGTTTAGGACTTACTAGTTACTTTTAATTTTAAAATTCTATCAACAATTTCTTAGATCATTTTACATTCTGCACCAATTGTTACCCATTCCCATATAAATTTTGGATTTAATTTAACCATTTTCTTAATTTAAAGTCTAAAGCAACAACATGTTTTTTTAACGATTGGAAATGCATATTTGAGTATTTAACTTGTAATGGAATTGTTATTGCTATTTGGTTTAATTTAACATTTTGCTTTAACTTGTATACCGGAGTTGTTTTTATTTGGTTTAATCGAAAACCATAACGAATAACTTAAAACCGATTAAAACAAATCTTATTTAATTTACTTATAGTTATTAAGAGATTTTAAAAAACCGATTAAATCGAACTAATTTAATTGATCTAAGCTTCTAAACAACCGAATAACAATCCTAATTGCGGGACAAAAGAATAGCACTTGAATTCCATGCGCTCCAAGTGAGGAGGGTCTAGGTAAATCCATGTATGACCAAGAAGACTATTTGGGGTGTTGAGGGGGGGGGGGGGGGGGGGGGGCAGGAGGGGGAGTGGGCAGTTGTACAAGACTCAGTTATTGTTATTATTATTATTATTATTATTATTATTATTATTATTATTATTATTATTATTATTATTATTATTATTATATATATATATATATATATATATATATATATATATATATATATATATATAGTTTCTGTGAGGACTCATTTTAAAATGGGGACACCTTAAAAAATTGAAATAAAATCTTAAAAAAATACAAATCATAAAATCGAGCATAGATCCATGTCTTGGAGAAAAAAAATTGGAATTTTTTTTTTTTTTTTTGCATCATTAAAATTGATCCATGATTCAATTTTAATAATTCAATTTTTTTTCCAATTCTTTTGTTTTCTCGGACGTAGATCTATGCTCGATTTTATGATTTGTAATTTTTTTTAGATTTTTTTCAATTTTTTTAAGATGTCCTTATGAGTTCTCACTTTAAAATTAGTCATTACCCGATCTTTTATATATATATATATATATATATATATATATATATATATATATATATATATATATATATATATATATATATATATATATGACATTTAAGGATATTTAAATCATCAAGACCGGTCATAAAGAAGAACCAATTCAAAAGATTTATCGGGCCGGTGTGTGGTCACCGGTCATAAAGAAGAACCAATTCATACAGTCCATGTGAATCCTAGGTGTCTAACTTTGACCTCACTTTGACCATGAGATTAAGGGTTTTGTCGCCATTTTCAGGCCAAACCTCTCTAGTACATGTATGTTAAGACTAAGGTAAAAATCTTCAATGCTGAGAGCAATCAAAGTGATTTCAAATAGGAAAAACAAAGCTTTAAGTTGTTTTAACTTGGATTAAAGGTAAACAGGTTTTTATTTTTCATTTACTAGCATAATTTCAAAGATTTCAAGTGTTCTCATTAACTTTAGTTTTTAAAATACATCTTTCATGTTGGATTGAAGTTTAAATAATCATAAATTAGGTTGAGTAAATATGATTGAAGTTAACTACTTTTATTAACATGTATTGAGCAAATATGAGATTGTGTCTTCATGAAATGGAATCAAAATAAAAGAAGCTTGTGTAATTGGATTTGGTGATGCTAATCACGATGAAATAACAAGTTGCTTGTTGCAAATTACTCACATTTCTCATGAGTATTGAAATAGGACAAATTTTATGATTACAATCTTATTGAAGCACATCATGTTGATTAAAGAGACCAAAATTGGTTAGTTGAATGTGAATTTAACCATACCTCTAGACAAGGGTATCTCTTACATATTGGGAAAAAGCCATGTAATATCATAAATAATATATTAGGATGAAATAAATGATAGAATACTTGCGTAGACATAATATGGAAGCTTATCTACATGTGTTGAATACATTGACGATGATTAAACCATTATAATGGCACAACTCACTAGTTTGAAGGAAATAATTGGACAATGATAAGATTAGAAGTTAGACAACCTAAAATATCTTTTTGAAATATCATTTATCTCTTTATGAAAATATCTTTTTGAAATATCATTTATCTCTTTATGAAATGTAAAATGTTTTAAATTGTATTAGCAAAAATTATTAAAGCTTATTGCTTGATACATAATTGCAAATAATGTCATATACTTATGAGATTTCCATATGATAAAACATTAAAGATGGATTGGTAACAAAATTATTGTCAAATGAAAATGGTGAATAAATTCCTTAACAAAAACAACAAAAGTGCAACATGTGGATCAAGATTTGGTGCTCAAGATGATTTCATACGCTTCATATATCCTTCGATAAAATCAGCAGCATCATAATTCTTCATCTGTTTAATTTCCTCCAAAAGTAAAGCACACGTATAATATCTCGGTTTAATATCTTTACCTATCATCTCCTTAAATAATCCATACGCCCACTCACATTCATTAACTCTACATAATCCATGAATCAGAAGACTATACGTACACAAATCAAGACTAAGATTATACTTATTAACCATTTCATCCAACAAATCACTCAACCATAAATCCACCTTTCTTGTTCTTAACCACATCTTCAATAAAGGATTAAACGACTGAATATCCGGTTTACAATCACCCAAATTTCCCATATTCTTGACCACATTCATCGCTTCCTCATCTTTCCCATGATGACAAAACATTGCAATCATCGTATTAAAAGTTGATGTATTTCTAGAAACCTTAAATCTCGCCATTTCAACTTCAAACACATAAATCGCCTCTTGAATTTTCCCGGATTTTGCTAAAGTATGAATCAAGGAATTGTAAAAAAGCGTATCGGGTTCACATCCAAAAGATTTCATTTTTTCAGGTATTCCCAATGCTTCCTCAAATTCCCCAAATTTTGTCAAGTAACACATGATTATAGTGAATGTTACAACATTAGGAGGGCAATTATGTACTTTCATCTCGTCGAGTAACTCATAGACTTTAACGAATTCAGAATCTTGACAATATGACTTGATGATTGTTGAGTATGTGATAACAGAGGGACTAAATCCGTACCCTTTCATTTCTTGAATTGTCCAATGTGCTTCATCAACCCTTTTAACTTTACACCAACCATGTATGAATATGTTAAAAGTATGAGGAGTAGGTGGGATGCATGATTTTAGCTCCAAGAAAATCTTGCGAGCTTGTTCTACTTTATTCTCTTTGCACAAAGTGTCAAGTAAAAGATTCATGGATTCAGTGTTCTTTTCTAACCCAAATGTGTGTAAGTCATCAAAAATCTTTACAGCTTCTTGCCATTTTCCTACCCCACAAAGCCTTCTCATAACCTTGGTGATACTACCAAGTGTAACATGATGATGATGATGATGATGATGATGTATTTGGTTGACTAGTGACATCATCTTTTCTATCTGTTTTGTTTTTCCTAATATGTCGAGGAGTATCTCGTATGATTTTGGTAATGGTGTGTGATCTTTAATGGATTCTGCCCATTTGAATACTCCCAATGCTGACTTCCAATCGTCTTTGAATCGGTGTAGAAGGTGAGAAAGAAGGGTGTCAGAGATGGGTATGGTGCTACATGCTTGATCATGCATGAGAGACTGGAAAATCTCATCATAAGTTGCTCCAGATTGAACTTTGGAAATGATAATATTGATGTTTTTGGGTGCATTGGTGGTGAATTGGAGGGAAAATGAGGCATGAGATTGAAGAATAGAGATTTGTTTCACTGTTGCTCTTGGCATAGAAGAACATGAAGTGGGTTGTATAAGATGATTGCTAAACTAGTAATCCTGCAAGTTCAATTAAGAACATGATGAATGAACGTATCAGTAATAAAATAAGAAATGATAGTAATTTGGTGTTCTTCTTAAATAAGCAAAGATTCATTAAGGTTAAGCACCCAATTGGGTATTATATATACCACACCAGTCATGGTTTAGGCTACTAAGCATTTCATCGAACACCTTGTATGCAATATTATACTAGGAAGCATTTCATCAAACACTTTGTATGCAATATACATGAAGGTGTAACGTGTTTGCTTCAAAACCCAAGGTGTACTTGATGGAATCATGCAATATAACAACGTTTCTACTAATGACGAAAGGTATGAATAAAAGATTGATGTATCAGTTTTGGTTTTGTATAAGTTAACCAATCTCACAGACTCCCTTAATCTGTCAACATTGAAATTATGGTCAGGTTGAATAAGCAAAGAAAAAATGCAGAAAGTTGTAGGAACAATTTGATGTTTGGAACATTTGATTTTAACATCAGATTCAGCTAATCACATTGATGACAGATATGAGAAATCACAGGAACATCACAGAAATCGAAAATTCACAGCAACATCACAGATATGAGAAATCACAGAACATCACAGCAAATTCATAGAAATCGGAAACTCTCAAATGTTTTAGAAATTCAGAAATCGAAACAACCACTTACCTCGGTGTTGTCGGTCGATTTTAGAGAGGGGATGTGAACAGTAAAGTCACGGTCCAATATCCATGAAACACAGTCGACTGTCGAGTCGTTTCCAGCAAAACAAAGCTCGTGACGTGAAGACCGGCGGTGAGGCAGAAGGGCGTCGAAAGGCAGTGAGGCGGAAGGGCGTCGACAGGCGGCCGATGACTCTGTCGTCGTCTCGTCGACGAAGCTGATGACGGGATTTGGCTATTGGCGTCTTGGGTGGGAGTGATATTTGAGAAGTCGCCGTTTCAAAATGAAGGAAACGAAAAAAAAAAAAAAAAGTCAATCTAATCAATTTTTTTTTGACATTTGATTTAATATTTTTGTTTAATTTATTTTTTGTTTTTTTAGATTTGATTTGACTTTATATATATATTAGACGACTGTTCGTGCGCTGTATAAAAACATCTATATAATTGAAATATTTACAAATACATGCAATAATATTGTTAAATTTGATATAATAATTCTTATATTAAATTGATATAATGTATTATTATTTTGATTTATATGATAATATAAATATCTATTTTAATTGCATAATCTCAACCGTTTGAATGACTTCTACTCGCGAGTTACTCATGAATAAAATTATATATAATATATGGTTTAATGTTATTTATAGTTGTTATTGTTAATTAATTTTTTAAAATTTATTTGCTTAATGTTTTAATTTCTATAATTATAATTATTTAAAACATTAAACATTGTTTTTTTTATTTTAAAGGTAACAATATAATCATTTCTATAGAGTTATTTTTAACTATTATTATTGTAATTTATTTTAAGCTACTTATTTGAAAGTCATTAACGATTATAAAAATATCTTTAAGAAATATTTTAGTTAAATTGAGATTATAATTAAGGTTTTGCATTTAGCACCACAATTTTTCACTTTTAACTATTCACAAAATATGCATTAGGTTTTTTGAGTGGAACTGAAATTTATATTTAAGTTGACACTATAATGTTATATTTAAATTAACAATTTAAGTATCTTGTCCTGTGACAACCCGTAATTTCTATCTTGTAAAAGTCAAACTTGGTTAACTAAAGTCAAACATATCAATCAAAGGTCAAATTTATTTCTTTTATTATCTTAATATAGTTAGGGTAATGAATTCATAAGTGTATAAACCTAGCATTCTTAGGTGTTATGAGTATTGGAGGAAAGTCATTTGGAACCGAGAACCGCAAACCTTGCTTAGAACGCAAACGAGCCTTCGGGCCGTGAACAGACTTCGGACCATGAACCCTCGGTTTGTGGTCGTGATCTCCCCCTATATAAGTGAGTGTTGACTGATTTTACCTCACTTCTTCCTTTCTAACCGCAAACTCAAGGCTTTTCTCCCAAAGATCTTCAACCGAAAACACCTTCCTCTCAACTATCATCCATTCCCTTTGAATCTTCTTAAGATATTGCTAAAGATCTTCAAGTATTCTTCATTCTTCAAGATCCTTGGGCCGTAAACTCAAGAACATCAAGTTGTTCTTGGGTCATGAACCCTTGCATCATCATCATTTGTCAAGAACATCAAGTCGTGAACCTAAGATCATCAAGATCTTTGGGCCGTGAACACTTGCATCATCATCATTTCACCAAGAACACACACTATAGTGTAGGCCATGAACTCCTTCCAGCCTTCCCTTTTCAACTCTAGCACCCTCTTTTGTATGTTAAGCTTGCAACTTAATCTGTTTTCTTGTTATATTTATGATTACGATCACTAATGGTATACATATATGCTATGTGAAATACATTTTAGGACTTGTTTTGTCTCGGGATCTAACTTGGGGAACTTATCATCCTATATCGAACATTCAATCAAATCACTCCCACAAGGTGAGTTCATACCTCTACGATCACAGTTTTAAATGCTTTTTAGGGGGGGAATACAAGTAGAACACAATATAATTGTGTTAACCACTTTCGTGTGAAAACATCAAACAAAATGATTTCTTATACTCAAACACTTGTTAAAACCATCTTAAAACTCTTTTAAACTATTTTTAGACTTCTGTTTTTATCAAAATCATATTCGCGTATATATTTATGTATACGTATGCTTTAACGGACTTAGGACTATTGCTAAATACCGTAACTCCTGTTCCTTGTTTGGTTGTGGGCTTAGGGTAGGATCACTTGTCCGATTGTCTGCTAAATCATAGTTATACTTATTAAATGCATACATGAATATTAAACCCCATTTTTTAAGGAACATACTTAACTCAGTTGCTTATATTGAACAATTGAGTCTTTTCTACAAATCAGTAACATTTCAAACAAACATACTAGTTAACTATAATAAGTATAGTTTAGAGGATCACTACATACTATTTCTAGAACAGAGAAACATACATGAGTCAATACATACATACTATTACTACTCATTTGTAAGAACAGAAAGGAACATACATACTATAACAAGAACAATAAGGAACATACATACTATAACAATAACAATAAGGAACATATATACTATAACAAGAACAAGATAACTAAAATGTGAGATACTATTTCATGGCATAGCAATATTCTTGTTGTGTCACGTTTTATAACTAGAGTCTCCTGGAGGGATAGCATGAGTTTGTGTATAGATGTATACGGGATTGACCATCCTACACCTTGCTGCTAGCTACAGTGGGACATGCAGGTCTACGGGTAACAAATGTCATATCATTTTCGACGCCTGAAGAACGTCGTGTTTTATACTAGTCTATCAAGTATGGTTATAACCTAATCACAATTTACCTTAATTAACAGTTTGGTTTTAAGGTAGTTAGTGCTTCAGTAGAGTATTTTTACAACACTATTGTACATCTTCATTTTCCATTACATTCATACAGTGATATTCTCACATAAGAAATGCATACTATTTTTCGAGTAAAGATAGTTTTACAAATATGGAAAACACATATTTATACTATTTCAAGTACAAACACACGGTTTACACCATTTTCAAAGAGAACAGAACATACAAACAGTAGAGTCTTGGTAGGAGGCTAATTTTCATTTTAGTAGAAAATATAGGATTTTCTAGGAAATATACAAACACTTTCCCCAAACAATACAAACATTTTCATGAAACAAATGCAAACCTTTGACACTAAAATACTTATGAACTCACCAACTTAAATGTTGATACTCTCTTTCAAAATAACTTGTATTCTCAGGTCACCAGTAGACAAGTACACTGGACCAGGTTTTGAGAAGACAAACATGTTCAAGACTCGTATTTTATTTTGATATATTTTTGGTGTCTTACAACTATACTCAAAACACACATGTATTAACTATATTATTAATGCAATGGATGTTGTTGTTTGTTTTACTATTATGCTTTGTTATGATACTATACATGACGTCCTCCACCCCAAACGTTTCTGTCGTTCTCGGTTTGGGGGTGTGACAGATTGGTATCAGAGCTTTGTTTATAATGAACTGAGTATATCAACACATAAAAGATATACAACTATAAACACATCAGGATTAAAACACTCTGACCAAGAGTTTATACTTTTAAAATAATAAAATAGTTTACTAAAGTATACATACATGCATTCATACTAGGACAGTGTCATACTAGATTAGAACAAAAGTATTGTGGTTGTTGAATAACACAAGTAGGCTTGGGGACATATAGTCAGGACTGTGATGGATATAGCCTGATCAACTATATCTACCCGAGAAGTGATTAGCATATGCCTAGGAATAGCTGTTGTGTTGCAATAAGTCTAAAAACTTACCAGCTCTACTATAATGTAACTCTAGAACATAACATAAACTTAAAATACTATAGGAGTATTTTGTGGTACTATAATTACTTATGTGAAAACTAAAAACAACCCTTACTAGTAGGTTTATAGTTGCTGAGTGGATACGCTTAGGTTATATGTGACCAAGATGTTATAGACTTATAATTTGTGATCTTCACTTTACTTCCTGTTCCTTGTTTGGTTGTTGACTTAGAGTTGGATCACTTATTCGAAAGTCTATTCTATCTTAAGTTATGTATAACCGGTATGCACTACATAAGTATAGAAGTAACTGGTAAGGATCATCTTATAATTATCTTTAGTAGTACATCTAATGTATGTTTCTTACACCCCTATTCTCTCTTAGATAACATGACTGGATTTCATCTGTCGGGAGACCCGTACTTTCCCGATCAAAGGAATGGTGGATGGCTTGGAGCTGATCCAGAAGAAGATAACTCGGTAGTCCTAGAGGAAGAAGACTTCGAGGAGAGTTTTAAGGAGGAGAATGAAGATGAAATGCAAGAAGACTCTGACTCGGAACCCGAGGTGTATAATCCACCTCAAGTTGCCCAGAATCCTAACCCTAGACCGACATTTCAAGGCCCGACGCCTCTGTGGGCAGTGAAATTGGGAAGGCGGAGCAACGAGCAAAGACAACCACCTCCTTACAATGGAGACCGAAGCTTCTACAACTTGAATGATGGAGGCTCAACAGACAGAGTCCTTCCTATCTTGGTTCGTCGTGTTGCTCGCAATGCTGAACAAGGAAGAGAGACCTTCGACCAAGTCACGGAAATCCGTGCTAACTCAGGAATCAACACAGTTCGCCTCCACCATCTGACCAATGACCAGGAGTTAGCAAGCACTCGCACTGACACCCTACAGATAGAACTGAATGTCTGTCAATCCGAAGCTAGGGATCTTCGACAGAACCAGGTGGCATTGCAAAGGCGTGTGTGGGAAACAGAATAACAGCTAGCTGAATCCAGGACAGAATCAAGTACTAACTAGAACAACACTCCTCGCGAGTAGAGCCTAATATACTCTCTCTTTTGGATATAGATTAGGTCTATGTATAGGCTCTAGTATTATTTTCCTGCTTATGTTTAAGACCTTGAACTTTCAGTCTGTTAGGTCTTTGTGCTGTCAAAATTTTCTCTTTTCTGGTATGATATAAGACATACTCCAAGGTCAATTTTCCTAAACTCTATGCATCTATAATACCAATGATATTGACAGACATCTAATTGTCTTAGAAAAATCTTTATCCAAATTCTTTCATCTTTCTAGTAGTAGAACTTTATTTCAATCAATTACATGGTGAACGATGGTGATTTAGTTCAAGGAACACTCTCATTATGCTCACTATTGAATTCTTACAATTATCTTCATCTTTTAAACTTACAGTTGGAAGATGCCTCCTCGCAAATCGAACAAGTGCAATCCGCCAATAACTCCAACTCAACCTCCACCTCCACCTCAATTCGATCCTGTAGTTTTTCAAGCTGCAGTGATTGCGGCTGTAACGGCAACATTAACTCAAATCAATGCTCGCGGTACTAGCAGGGGTGGAATGGGTGTTAACTCTACCATTTTTATAATTTCAACCAATTATTATATTATTATGAAATTAGTGACAAATATATATATATATATATATATATATATATATATATATATATATATATATATATATATATATATATAATAATAATTTATTATCATTTCTTAATAACTAATTAATAATTTAATTAACATTAGTTCTAAATTTTCACCGTGGTGTCCACGGGTTATAACCTAATATATATATATATATATATATATATATATATATATATATATATATATATAGAGAGAGAGAGAGAGAGAGAGGAATAGTAATCTAAGGGCGTTTAGGAGTTTTGCTACAACATTAAAGTTGGCAACTTTAGGTCCCTGATAAATAGTATATTTTCATAGTTTTGTAGTTTTGTCACAAAAGCTTTAGAATTTAATAGATTTATTCCCTATAATTTTGTAATGTATAGAAAAGGTCCCTATAAGGTTTTTTTTTTTACAAAAACAGTCTATATGTTTAAGATTTTTGTAAGTTGGCAGGTTTGGCTCCTGTTTAGAAAATAAATTACAAAAATTGTCCCCATAATCCATAGAAAAGCTCCTTGTGCAACTTTTTTTTTACAGAAACGATCAATGTGTTTAAAAAATAACAAAAATAATCCCTACTTAATAGAAAATTTGCAGATTATGTCCTACACCCCCCCTACAGTAATATATTGTATTGTTTCGTCCCTACACTTTTTCATGCTTTTGTCACATGTTTTGTATATTTATAGGCTTGTTCCCTACACTTTCATCGCTAGGCAAGTTATTACCCCCGTGAAGCGGGGGTAATAACTTACTAGTTACTTTTAATTTTAAAATTCTATCACCAATTTTTTAGATCATTTTACATTCCGCACCAATAAACTACACATTCCCATATAAATTTTGGATTTAATTTAACCATTTTCTTAATTTAAAGTCTAAAGCAACAACATGTTTTTTTAGCGATTGGAAATGCATATTTGAGTATTTAACTTGTAATGGAATTGTTATTGCTATTTGGTTTAATTTAACATTTTGCTAGTATAGTGGAGTTGTTTTTATTTGGTTTAATTGAAAACCATAATGAATAACTTAAAACCGATTAAAACAAATCTTATTTAATTTAGTTATAGTTATTAAGAGATTTTAAAAAACCGATTAAATCGAACTAATTTAACTAATCTAACCATCTAAACGACCGAATAACAATCTAAATTGCGGGACAAAAGAATAGCATTTGAATTCCATGCGCTCCAAGTGAGGAGGGTCTAGGTAAATCCATGTATGACCGAGAAGACTATGTAGGGTGCTGAGGGAGGGGGGGGAGTGGACAGTTGCACAAGACTCAATTATTGTTATTGTTATTATTATTATTATTATTATTATTATTATTATTATTATTATTATTATTATTATTATATATATATATATATATATATATATATATATATATATATATATATATATATATATATATATATATATGGTCTGGTTTCTGTGATGACTCATTTTAAAGTGAGAGCTCCTGAGTACATCTTAAAAAAATTTTAAAAAATCTTAAAAAAATACAAATCATAAAATCGAGCATAGATCTATGTCTTGGAGAAAAAAAAATTGGATTTTTTTTTTGCATCATTAAAATTGATCCATGATTCAATTTTCATTTTTTATTTTGCATCATTATGATCCATGATTCAATTTTAATGATCCAATTGTTTTTCCAATTCTTTTGTTCTCTCGGACGTAGATCTATGCTCGATTTTATGATTTATAATTTTTTTAAAGTATCCTCACTTTAAAATGAGTCCTTACCCGATTTTATATATATATATATATATATATATATATATATATATATATATATATATATATATATATACACACACACACATAACATTTAAGGATATTTAAATCATCAAGATCGGTCATAAAGAAGAACAAATTCAAAAGAATTATCGGGCTGGTGTGTGATAACCGATTAGAACAAAACATAAAGATACATCCATATAGTCCACGTGAATGGTTTCTAACTTTGACCTCACTTTGTCCATGAGATTAAGGGTTTTGTCGCCATTTTCTGGCCAAACCTCTCTAGTACATGTATGTTAAGACTAAGGTTCAATGTTCGGAGCTATCAAGTGATTTCAAATAGGAAAAACAAAGCTTTAAGTTGTTTTAACTTGGATTAAAGGTAAACAGGTTTTTATTTTTCATTTACTAGCATAATTTGAAAGATTTCAAGTGTTCTCATTAACCTTAGTTTTTAAAATACATCTTTCATGTTGGATTTAAGTTTAAATAATCATAAATTAGGTTGAGTAAGCCTGTTAATTACTTTTATTAACATGTATTGAGCAATTATGAGATTGTGTCTTCATGAAATGGAATCAAAATAAAAGAAGCTTGTGTAATTGGATATGGTGATGCTACCTACGATGAAATAACAAGTTGCTTGTTGCAAATTACTCACATTTCTCATGAGTATTGAAATAGGACAAATTTTATGATTACAATCTTATTGAAGCACATCATGTTGATTAAAGAGACCAAAATTGGTTAGTTGAATGTGAATTTAACCATACCTCTAGACAAGGGTATCTTTTAAGCTTGAAATTAAAAAATGACAAGTATTGTATATTGGGAAAAAGCCATGTAATATCATAAATAATATATTAGGATGAAATAAATGATAGAATACTTGCGTTGACATAATATGGAAGCTTATCTACATGTGTTGAATCATTATAATGGGACAACTCACTAGGTTTGAAGGAAATAATTGGACAATGACAACATTAGAAGTTAGACAACCTAACTTCTTAGTACATGGTCATATTTTTTTACATGGGACACATGTCAAAATGTCTTTTTGAAATATCATTCATCTCTTTATGAAATGTAAAATGTTTTAAATTGTTATTAGCAAAAATTATGAAAGCTTTTGAATTTACTTTATTGCTTGATACATAATGTCATACACTTATGAGATTTCCATATGATGATAAAACATTAAAGATGGGTTGTTAACAAAATTATTGTCAAATGAAAATGGTGAATAAATTCCTTAAACAATTTGCAAATGCTTGTCTTCTGTATCAAGTTTAAACTCATCCCATTTCAAATCTTAACAAAAACAACAAAAGTGCAACATGTTGATCAAGATTTGGTGCTCAAGATGATTTCATACGCTTCATATATCCTTCAATAAAATCAACAGCATCATACTTCTTCATCTGTTTAATTTCCTCCAAAAGTAAAGCACACATATAATATCTCGGTTTAATCTCTTTACCTATCATCTCCTTAAATAATCCATACGCCCACTCACATTCATTAACTCTACATAATCCATGAATCAGAAGACTATACATACACAAATCAAGACTAAGATTATACTTATTAACCATTTCATCCAACAAATCACTCAACCATAAATCCACCTTTCTTGTTCGTAACCACATCTTCAATAAAGGATTAAACGACTGAATATCCGTTTTACAATTTCCAAAATTCTTGAGCACATTCATCGCTTCTTCATCTTTTCCATGATGACAAAACATTGCAATCATCGTATTAAAAGTCGATGTATTTCTAGAAACCCTAAATCTCGCCATTTCAACTTCAAACACATAAATCGCCTCTTGAATTTTCCCGGATTTTGCTAAAGTATGAATCAAGGAATTGTAAAAAAGCGTATCGGGTTCACATCCAAAAGATTTCATTTTTTCAGGTATTCCCAATGCTTCCTCAAACTCCCCAAATTTTGTCAAGTAACACATGACTATAGTGAATGTTACAACATTAGGAGGGCAATTATGTACTTTCATCTCATCGAGTAACTCATAGACTTCACCGAATTCAGAATCTTGACAATATGACTTGATGATTGTTGAGTATGTGATAACAGAGTGACTAAATTCGTACCCTTTCATTTCTTGAATTGTCCAATGTGCTTCATCAACCCTTTTAACTTTACACCAACCATGTATGAATATGTTAAAAGTATGAGGAGTAGGTGGGATGCATGATTTTAGCTCCAAGAAAATCTTGCGAGCTTATTCTACTTTATTCTCTTTGAACAAAGTATCAAGTAAAAGATTCATGGATTCAGTGTTCTTTTCTAACCCAAATGTGTGTAAGTAATCAAAAATCTTTACAGCTTCTTTCAATTTCCTACCCCACAAAGCCTTCTCATAACCTTGGTGATACTACCAAGTGTAACATGATGATGATGATGATGTATTTGGTTGACTAGTGACATCATCTTTTCTATCTGTTTTGTTTTTCCTAATATGTCGAGGAGTATCTCGTATGATTTTGGTAATGGTGTGTGATCTTTAATGGATTATGCCCATTTGAATACTCCCAATGCTGACTTCCAATCGTCTTTGAATCGGTGTAGAAGGTGAGAAAGAAGGGTGTCAGAGATGGGTATGATGCTACATGCTTGATCATGCATGAGAGACTGGAAAATTTCATCACAAGTTGCTCCAGATTGAACTTTGGAAATGATAATATTGATGTTTTTGGGTGCATTGGTGGTATATTGGAAGCATTTCATCAAACACCTTGTATGCAATATACTAGGGAGCATTTCATCAAACACTTTGTATGCAGTATACATGAAGGTGTAATGTGTTTTCTTGTAGTCGAGTTTGATTTTTGATTTTCAAGCTTGTAATTTGCTTCAAAACGCAAGGTGTCCTTGATGGAATCTTGCAATATAACAACGTTTCTATTAATGACGAAAGGTACGAATAAAAGATTGATGTATCATTTTTGGTTTTGTATAAGTTAACCAACCATGTTCGGATAGCAATATGTAGAGTTTAAGGGCGTCTTACTCTGATAGATTCAGTTGACCGGAAGACTGAGCAATAGAGAACAAAAATTCTGAATCAATCGCGAAGTTGTCTTTTGTGTGTGTGATGTCCCCGTTTTTTAATAGAGAACGGATGACAGATGGGTTCTTTGGGTTCTATGCCTACGGATTTTGTTGGTCGACTACTTCGCTGGATTAGACCGGAAGGAGTGGTGTGACAACGAAACCCCACTCCCTCCCTGCAGCGTCACTTCAATTTTTCTTACTATTTTAATTAAAACTTCTTTTTAGACATAACTTTTTATTACTTGAAAATTTAAAAAAAAAAAAAAAAAAAAAAAAAAAAAAAAAAAAACATAACATTAAAAATTCAAAAAACATTACATCGCATTATACAAAAAAAAACATACATGACATTAAAATAATCCTAAAACTTAAAAAACACAAATAAAATAACTAAAGCAAACTACATAAAGTCGTTATCCGATATTGGTGATTCTTTTTAAAAGATTAAGAGAGAAGAGGTTGTATTGAGGTTAAAAACAAATGAAGTGTATATGTATATATAGGAAAGAAAGGCAAAAAAAGGTCAACTATTAAACCAACCAATCACAGGCCACGGTACTCTACAGCCGCAGTGCGGCCAAAACCGCAGTATGGGGGCGGTGTGCGCGGTCCAGTTGGCGCAAACCGCGGTCCCAGGCCGCGGCACACCCTCCAGCCTTATTTGTCCCCGTTTATTTAAATAAGAGGAAATGAGTAAAGTAGCTAATTTTATTAATTAACTAGGTGAATGTCCGCGCATTACGCGAAAAACACCTATATAGTTGAAGTCTTTACAAATATATGTGTTTTTTTTAAATATAACAATAATATTGTTGTTAAATTTGATATCATAATTCGTATACTAATTTGATGTAATATATTGATTATTTTGAATTATATGATAATATATATACATCTATTATAACTACATTATCTCAATAGTTTGGATGACATCTACCCGCGAATTACACGTGAATAAAATTAAATATAATATATTGGTAAATGTTATTTATAGTTTTTTTATTATTGTTAATTAATTTTTTAAATTTATTTGTTTAATGTTTTAATTTCTATCATTATAATTATTTAAAACATCAAACATTGTTTTTTGATTTTAAATGTAACAATATAATCATTTATATAGAGTTATTTTTAACTATTGTTACTATAAGTTATTTTAAGCTACTTATTTGAAAATTTTTAACGGTTATTAAAATATCTCTAAGAAATATTTTTGTTAAATTGAGATTACAGTTTAGTTTTTGCATTTATCACTACAATTTATCACTTTTAACTATTTACAAAATATTCTTTAGTCTTTTTAAGTGGAAATGAAATTTATATTTAAGTTGATACTGTAATGTTATATTTAAATTAACAATTTAAGTATTTTTATCCAAACTGTTCAAAAGTTGTAGCTTTAAACTGATAATTGTTTACATATAACAAAATTTTAAATCTAATAAATTAAGTATAATATTTTAAAAGTTAAAGATATAAATTTATAAGTAGAAGTAAAGATATTATTTTAGAATTTAAATTTATTTTATTTATGATTACACTTTAAGTTTGATATTTATTTAATCTTATTAACCAACTTATAATCATTATTAGAAGGACACTAAAATTTATCACTTTTAACTATTTACAAAATATTTTTTGGGTTGCTTAAGGTAAACTAAATTTTATATTTAAGTTGACCCTGTAATGTTATATTTAAATTAATAATTTAAGTATTTTAGACAAATGGTTCCAAAATTGTATCTTTAAAATGATAATGGTTTACATCCAGCAATATATTAACACTAATAAATTAAGTATAATATGTTAAAAGTTAAAAAACATAACTTTATAAGTAGAAGTAAAGATATTATTTTAATATTGAAATTTAGTTGATATATGATTACACTTTAGGTTTGATATTTATTTAACCTTATTAACCAATTATATTTATTATTAGAAAGAAATTGAAAAGTCATGGGAGTTTCAAATGA
Organism: Lactuca sativa; assembly: GCF_002870075.4. Taxonomy (NCBI): domain Eukaryota; kingdom Viridiplantae; phylum Streptophyta; class Magnoliopsida; order Asterales; family Asteraceae; genus Lactuca; species Lactuca sativa. Next base: position 280,436,947 of record NC_056630.2, read on the forward strand.
ATGTTGTGAAAAGAAAAATGCATGGAAGTTTCAAATGCATGAGGTTCAAGGAAAAATGCTAGCTTTATAAGATATATAGATATAGATAGATAGATATAGATATAGATATAGATATAGATATAGATATAGATAGATATAGATAGATTATCTTTTTTTATTCAAAAAATACCAATTATCTCAAATAGCTACTGAAATCGTATGTATTTCAAATCGTCTTTTCTTTTGCCTTGACCTACGGTTTTGATATATATATATATATATATATATATATATATATATATATATATATATATATATATTATTTTTTTCAAAATACCATACGAACTGGAATTTCATGTTAGAATAAATCGTTTCAACCTCTATTTTCCATTTGTTTTCTATAGATGGCAGGTTTTATGTACTGCTCATAGTAAAACTTTATAATTTTGGCAATTTGTTTATTACTAATATTTAAATTTCTTTACATGTTATTCCTAGAAAACATTTGGATTATTTTGGGTGCTATTTATCATTTTTGGCAAGTTGATGTGTTAATGTTATTCACTTAAAAAAATAATTATTTTGGATGTTAGTTTTGTTGATAAGTCATAAAACAAAAACAGAAAATAAGTTTCAAATATAAATTAAAACTTTATGTCTTCTTACCTCTTTTATTTTTGAAATTCTAACAATCTAACATATATCCATAAATAATATATATATATATATATATATATATATATATATATATATATATATATATATAAGTTACAAATTCTATTAAGTTATAATAGTTAATTAGTTAAAAGCTAAAAGGTTTTAGTATTAAAATAATATTTAATACAATTATAAAAGGCCTTTTGATATTAGTAATTATATGTTAAGTTAAAGAGTTGTAAGTTTTAAATGAATATAGTTAAAATATTTTTGGTTTTTTTATATATAGATAGATATATAAATATATAAGATTATTTATAAAGAAAAACATTAAACTAGCCAAAACATGATGATTTAATTTTATTTCTTTAAAGTAATTTCATACTCTTGATAATACAAATTACTTGTTAGTATTTGAATGTATACACTCTTTTATTGTAAATTTAGTCACATTCATGTATTTATTAATTACATATGTTGTATGTTTCATCAAATAGAGTATAAAGATTTGTGCATCTGATTTTGTCCGCCAAATGTTTGTTAAAATGCTTGAATCAAATATTCCTGCCAATTTTTTTTATAATATTTGAACTATCATATCTCTCTCATACTAGCTTGGAATGATCTGAAATTTGTTTCTGCATATTCTCCTTGGTGTTAGCTACAAGTTAGGTTCATAAGTCATTTAAATTTGATTAATATTGGCTTAGTTATAGTCCTTCGAACATGCGATGTTACAGTTGTATTTTTAGCACTCTTTGTTAAGAAACATTTGTGATATTTGAACTGTCATATTTACCACATTCTAGCTTGGAATAAGCTGGTCTTTTTCCAAAGTATTGTCCTATTTGTTAGCTACAATGTAGTCATTGTAATTAGATTAAGTCAATAATTTGGATCAGGTCACTCGGGGAATACTTGATCAAGTGACTCTAGTACATTCTGTTAGAATAAATTAAAAATCTTTAATGTCTAACACATTCTGTTAGAATTATAGTTTTATTCTATCAGAATATACTGAAAGTTATACTATTTTAAAGTTGATTATGTTTTTTTTTTATTTAGGTTTTGAAGGGGCTGCTATTGATGTGGAAAATGAAGAAAACATGGAGAACGAGAGTATTCTTGCAGAATGTTGTTATTTTTTAAGAATGTTATTCATATTTGTTGATATTATTTTAGAATATTTATAACTATATTAAAATGTATAAGACTTTTAGTCTGTAATATTATATATGAATTTGTATTTAAATTCGGATATAAAAGAATAAATTAGAATGTTGTTATTTTTTAACCTCGGATTCAAGAATTTTGTTATTCTTCAATAATATTCTAATAGAATAAAATTATGAAAGAACATCATTCTAACAAAAAAATATTCTGGCAGAATAAAATCGTTTATTTTTCAAATTACGTTAGAATTAAAATTAAATTAATTAAAAAAACTCAAAATTTTTAAATTAGGAGAATTAATTATCCCTAAAAATACAAAATTTCCTTTTATAAATGTAGTTAAATGTCCAAAATACCCTTTTGCTAAAATTTGTGTGATTATATGGTACATGCTATCATATTGTAATAGCATACACTCTCAAATCATGTCCATTGATTAATTTCATCCGTTGGTTCAGATCTGTGCATTCTAGCACACAATAGTTAGTAAAAACAAAATAACATAAGCCTAAGAAGACATAAAATATTAGTTAGATTGTTAGAATTTCAAAAATAAAAAATCTAAGAAGACATAAAATAATATTTAATACAATTATAAAAGGCTTTTTGATATTAGTAATTATATGTTAAGTTAAAGAGTTTTAAGTTTTAAATGAATATAGTTAAAATATTTTGGGTTTATATATATATATATATATATATATATATATATATATATATATATATATATATATATATATATATATATATATATATATATATATATATAAAAGATTATTTATAAAGAAAAACATTAAACTAGCCAAAACATTAATTAAGGATAATGACTTAAAAGGGTAATACATTCTTCGATTTGTACACATTTGGTCACTGAGTTTATTTTTTGTTCACATTTACCCCTTCAACTTGTTAAACTGTACACATTCAGTCCTTATGACCGGTTATTCCAGGTTAACTGGTAAAAATGTCTTAATAGGGTAATATATTTCTCATTTTGTACACATTTACTCCTTAATATTTTTGTACACATTTAGTCCTTAATGTTTTTTGTTGCAAAATAATTTATTTTTGTTTTTGTAATCATTCAATATTTATGAATGTTTTTTTTTAAGTTTTTCTCACAACATCTTACATGGAACAATTATTAACGAGGTGGTTTAGGCTTTTGATGCTTATGTCCATCGCGATCTCGACTACTTGGTTGCTTAGGTCATGTGTTTTGAACGTCCTAACTTTTTCATACTATATCAGATTTTAACGATCTTTATATCTATGCGTTTGTATTTCACTCTACTACAACTTTCGTTTATATAATTATATTACTCCCGTTAAAAAGTAATATATTTTTTAATTACGATCTTTATATCCATACGTTTTTTATGAATGCGTGTATGGATGTTTTTTTTTCATAAAATCGTAAGTAAAAACATATTATATTTTAACGGGGGTAATCTGAACGAAAGTTATAGCAGACTTAAAAAACGAAGATGTAGATATAAAGGTCGTTAAAATCAGATATCGTATGAAGAAGTTACGACGTTCGGAATACAAAACCTAAGTCAAACCACAAGACCTATACAACCAATCAGTCGAGACTGCGATGGACATAAGCATCCACAGCCTCAAACACCTCATCAATCAGGGACGGGCACAGGATTTGGTAGTAGGTGTTGCCAATTCGTAGTAGGTGTTGTCGGTAAGTAGAAAAAAGAAAAAGACAAAACTTCAAAAATGGTCCCTGTGGTTTCCGAAAATATCAAGTTTTGTCCCTAAGTTCAAAAAACCTCACAGATGGTCCCTGTGGTTTCAAAACTTTTAACAAATGGTCCTTCCGGTTCACTCCGTTAGTTTTTGGCCGTTAAGTGGAGAGTATTTATGTCATTTCACTGCCACAGGGACCATTTATGAAGATTTGTCTTATTTTAAAAAGAAAAACTAATTATTTAATATTAAAGGGTCCTCCCTCTCTCTCTTTCTCTCTCTCTCTGACACACACACAAACACAAACATACAAATATGGGTATGGGTGTAATAATCATCGACGGGTCCACCGTACAAGCCTTCGTTAACGACGAAACTCAGTTCAAAACCAGCGTCGACGCCCAGTTCGATTCCCTCGATGTCAACAACGGCGGCGTTCTATCTAGATCCGAGATACGTAAGGCTTTTGAGTCCATGAGGTTGCTGGAAGCTCACTCTGGAGTTGACACCGCCTTGCCCCCGGAGGAGCTTACCCGTCTCTACGATTCTGTGTTTCTGAGCTTCGATGAAGACTCGAACGGCACCGTTGATCTGGAGGAGTTTAGGTCGGAAATGAAGAAGACCATGCTCGCTATTGCCGTTGGGTTGGGGTCTTCGTCGATTCAGATGGTGGTGGAAGATGATGATCAAAGTTTTCTGAAAAAAGCAGCTGATTTAGAAGCGACCAAGATATCTGAGAGTTCTTAGATCTGACGGTGCACTATTAGCTGTGATTTTGTTGTTTGTACTCTTTTATTTTATATAATGGCATGTTAGTTGTGATCATTGACCTAAAGAACAAGGCTTTCTCCTTCAATAAAACCTTGAACTTCTTCAAAACCTTGGCCACAATTCTTCTCTCATATCTCTGATCTCTCAATTTTTTTTCTCATTCACCGAATCTCGAAAATTGCAGCAATATCACACCCATTTAGTTTCGATCACACCCCGTGAAAGGAATTAGGAATTTACCTACACATGACTGGAATTGAGAAATCGAGACTGGTTGAACAATTCCAATGGTTTCTTCCAACCTAGACTAGTGAATAAGGGTCTTCTGATTTTGTTGCTCTCTTCTTTGAAAGAAACCATGGACTGTGATTGATGGTGGTGACAGGGTAGAAGTAAGGTGAAGGTAACGAAAACGGAGGTAGGAGATACTTATTTTACTGTTGAACAATCGAAATAAAGGGGTTGCTGAAGGGAAGGGATGACGGTGGATTTGTGTGTTTTGATCGGAGTAAAGGCATGAAATCACTTACCTTGGTCGATGTCACCTGGTGGTGATGATGGTAGAAGGAGCAGATAACAACTTCAATTCTAATGGAGAAGGTGGTTGGATGTTTTTGAGAGAGAGAGAGAGAGGACCCTTTAATATTAAATAATTAGTTTTTCTTTTTAAAATAAGACAAATCTTCATAAATGGTCCCTGTGGCAGTGAAATGACATAAATACCCTCCACTTAACGGCCAAAAACTAACGGAGTGAGCCGGAAGGACCATTTGTTAAAAGTTTTGAAACCACATGGACCATCTGTGAGGTTTTTTTAACTTAGAGACTAAACTTAATATTTTCGGAAACTACATGGACTATTTTTGAAGTTTTGTCAAAGAAAATAATATCGAAAAATTTACATTGCGTATAGAAAAAGCAGGGGTTGTCGGTGCCACTACGGGCACCCAAAGAGAACCGTCTATGTCATCAATGATAGTCTCATGTTAGATGTCGTGAGAAAAACCCTAAATAAATCATTCATAAGTACTGAATTTGTACAAAAACAAAAAATGACTTATTTTGAAACAAAAAAAATATTAAGGACTAAATGTGTACAAAAATATTAAGGACTAAATGTGTACAAAAATATTAAGGACTAAATGTGTACAAAATGAGAAATATATTACCCTAATAAGACATTTTTCCCGGCTAACCTGGAGTAACCGGTCATAAGGACTGGATGTGTACCGTTTAACAAGTTAAAGGGGTAAATGTGGACGAAAAAAAAAACTCAGTGACCAAACGTGTACAAATCGAAAAATATATTACATTTTTAAGTCATTATCCCCATTAATTACTTACCAATTTTTAACCAAAAGTCAAAGTTAACAGTTTGTCTATTGTTTTTCCTTTCACCTACTGTTTTGACGGTTGGGCTTAGGGATGAGAATTTGGCCCGAAAACCCGAACCGAACTGAACCGAATTAGACCCGAATAAGCAATTCGATTCGGTTTTCGGGTAATTAAATAAGGCTTATTCGGTTTTCGGGTTATTCGGTCCGGGTTACCCGAATAAGGGCTTATTCGGTCCAAATGGACCGAACCGAATATTTAAAGTCACATTTTTTTTTCCCACCTGCACGATTGCTTATTCGGTCTTATGTTCTATCAATCGTTACCCAAAATACCACGTAATGTTTAATGTTTAACTTATATACTTATAGATAGTTTTTTAGGTGTTTTGGATGTTTAATGTTTAGTGTTTAATATGTTTGCTTAATAACTATATCTTAAGATTGTGGTGGTTGGAATTTACATTTTATATATCAAGATAGTTAATCCGTGTTATTCGTGTTTATCATAAGCTACAAAGTCATACAAAATACAATATTTATCACATTGTAAATGTTATTTGGGTTATTCGGCTCCTTAATCATCATGTACATGTTATTTGAGTTATTCGGATCGGAACCAAATCGAACCGAATAATACCCGAACCGAACAAAACTCGTATTATTTGGTTCGGTTTTCAGTTTATTCGGGTTCGGGTCGGTTCGGTTCCGACCCGAATAACATCCCTAGTTGGGCTAAGGTTTCCCTTTTTATGTTATTTTTTTTGGAAAAAAGGAAAAGCATTAGATGTTTTTTTTTCTGTAACTTCTTTTAAATTCCAATTAAGATAACGAGATTTCTTGTTGGGAAAAACTAAACCCACAACTCAACCACAAATATAGTGAGATTTTTAATTTTTAATTTATGTTGATTTTATTAATTAGACAATAGACAAATATATCAACCAAACTGAATCATATTTGGAAACAGATACAATTGAGAAATGTGTTTTTTACTAAGAAATAAACAGATAAAAGCTCGAAACAAAAAAGTACAATCGAGCATACTAAAAAACCAAAAAAGAAGTCCCGATCATCATCCTCAGGACATTACACATGTACCAGCGTTATTCCAAAAATCTCTAGTAAAAACCTTCCACAAAAGATTTCCCTTATTCAAACTCAAAAAAACAAAAACCAACACATTCCGCAATATTTAACGCTTCTAGGCCTCAACAGATGCAATGTGGCAAATCAAATCAATAACACGTGAACTGCAAAAACGAATTTTAGAAAATGTCAATAACATTGTAAAAAAAATCCGTTCAAACAAAATAAAAATAAAAATCCCGTTTTCTTACCTGTAACCCCATTCGTTGTCATACCACGAGACAAGTTTCACAAAGTTGTCATTCAAAGCGATCCCAGCCTTGGCATCGAAGATGCTCGACCTGCTGTCACCAACAAAGTCGGTGGATACAACATCCTCTTCGATATATCCCAAAATACCCTTCAATTTGCCTTCTGATTCCTCCCTAAATTACAAAAATGCCCCCACAAAGTTATTTCAAAATATCAGCATCGACTGAATTTTATTTTATTATAATAAACTAAGAAAACAAAAACTCTTACTTAATAGCAGCCTTGATCTGCTCATAAGTAGCCTTCTTCTCAAGTCTAACAGTTAAGTCAACAACTGAGACATCAACAGTTGGGACACGGAAGGACATTCCGGTCAATTTGCCATTAAGAGCTGGCAAAACCTTGCCAACAGCCTGCAACAAGAACAGGAAATGTAAGATTAGTTGGTGGTGGTGGTGGTGGCCGGAGAGTTCGCCGGAGAATCCTTACCTTGGCAGCTCCGGTGCTGCTGGGAATGATGTTGAAGGAGGCGGCTCTTCCACCTCTCCAGTCCTTCATGGATGGCCCATCAACGGTCTTTTGGGTGGCTGTAATGGAGTGGACAGTTGTCATAAGTCCCTCAACAATGCCGAATCTGTCGTTAATCACCTGAAAATTGTACAAAGTAATTTACAAGGGCTGAAAATGAAACAAAGACAAACTTGAAGGTTGGAATTGAAAATTGAAAATACCTTAGCCAAAGGAGCAAGACAGTTGGTTGTGCAACTGGCGTTGGAAACAATGTTAAGCTCAGGTTTGTATTCGTTCTCATTGACACCAACAACAAACATGGGTGCATCCTTGCTAGGAGCAGAGATGATGACCTTCTTAGCACCACCCTGATCATATATAAAACCAATCGAGAAAAGTCAAATAAACAATCTATGATCTTCTTGTTAAGAAACAGAAAAGGTGTATATATTTAGATCAAATCAAGTCAGACCTTTAAGTGAGCAGCAGCTTTGTCTTTGTCGGTGAAGACTCCGGTGGATTCCACCACGTAGTCAGCTCCGGCCTCACCCCATGGGATGTCTTCTGGGTTCCTGATACCGAATACAGTCACAGGCTTGTCTCCGAAGAGAAGGGTTTTCTCATCCTTCACCTTAAGTTCATTGTGCTTCCATTGGCCATGAACACTGTCGTACTTGAACATGTATGTCTGCAAGTAAAATAAATGGATCGGTTATTATACAGATTCAATACTATATAAATCCATACATCTACATTCACGAGGTAAACAGATCTTGTAGTACACTGTGATAAATGGATTTTTGATCCACTGATAGAATAATCATTTGTTTCATTCGAGTAACTTTTTATCATAAAAGGGAAAGAGATGATAGAGATTGTGCCAAATACGCCGAAACATACTGAGATCACGCACTCTATAAACCCAGACATCGATAGTGTGTTCATTCAAACTAAATAGCGTTCTAATACGTGATCCTAACTCCTAAGCATCAGTATGAATATTCCTGTTTGCAGCTTATCTAAGATCTATAATATTGAAGTGTTGATTAGCTAAAACAGCATTCGTTTATAGATCGAATCGTATTTAACACTAAAGTAGCAAACCAAAACGAGTAGTATACCATGTAATCAGTGGAGATGAAAGGATCGTTAACAGCAACAAGCTCAACATCATCTCTCTGAAGAGCAACTCTAGCAACTAGACGACCGATTCTTCCAAATCCTGTATAATATCAGTCGGATCCAGTGAATCAATAAGCAAGAAACCAAAAGGAGCTCAAAAACAGATCAAACCACAATTAAAAAAAATGTACCGTTGATTCCGATTCTAATCTTCTTGTCAGAACCTGCAAGTTCAAATGAAGCATGTAGAAGTTAGAATCGATCGAAAACATAGATGAATAGAGATGAGAATGAAGAAAACTAATCAAGGAACGACGGGATTACCCATGGCGATTGAGTAGAGTTTTGAAGGGTTTAGAGAGAGAAATAATGTAAAGAGAAATGAGTGTGAGAATGATATGAAAGACGATTGGGGCAACTGGTATTTAAAGCTTCGGCGGATGAACCGAAGCCGTGGGTGAACGTGACAGCGGTTTCAATTTACTGTCTTGGAGAAAAAGAAATCGGAAAAATTTTGAGATCGAGCCGTTGGAAATAAAACGAATATTCCATGGATCTTTTCTTAGGGTCAAAATTTGGTAAAATGTTAGGAAAATAATTTTTACTAGTCAAATTTGGTAAAATGTCGGGAAGATAATTGGGTATCCTTATAAAATATAAAAAGATTAATGTTAATTAAAAAAAAATTATCATCACTAATTGTCCGTTTATAATATTTTATAATACTCCCTCCGTCCCAAAATTATAGTCCATCTTTCCTTTGTGGTTTGTCCCAAAATAATAGTCCACTTCTAAAAATAAATAACATTTTTACCAAAATATCCCCTCATTATTACTTAAACAATTAAACATTTAATGGAACATTAAATATAAAGTAAGGACAAAACTGTCATTTTATTAAATAAAGTTAATGGTAATTAATGTTTTTTTTAATCTGTGTGTTTTTTGTCTGTGGACAATAATATTGGGACGGATGGAATATTATATTGAAGGGTATTTACGAATAAGGCTATTAAGAACAAACAATTCACCGAATTGACCACGGTTTTAAGAATTGTAACAATGATTATAAAAGTTATGTTTGACACATTATAGTGAATTAATAAATTATTTTATTTTTTAAGTTTTTTTAAGTTGTTATACGCTTATAAACTAGTTAATAAGGTAGCTTTTTAAAAAACTATCTAAACTATGTTTTTCATGACCTAAAATGTATCTTTAAGTCATTATAAAACACATATTCTTATATATGTCTTTTTATATTTATATTATTTTATATCTTTCAACTAGTTTATCAGCTAATTTTAATCAAATGCCATTTTTATCAGCTAGTCATTTTGCTAGTATGTCAAACATAGTCTAAATCCTAAATACTATGAATATCACATTCTGAAACATTCGATTTTTTTTGGACTATTAGAGAATTGGTGGAAATTGACATAAAGTAATCAGGAATTTGACATTACTGACTATAAGGTTGATTGATCCTCGTACATTCAAAATTTTCAATTATTAAAAACACAAAGAAGATTACCATGCTAAAGATAGGTTTGAAGTAGGTTATCATATTGGAGATTATGGATAAGTACATTTGTGTACACCTGCATCTTCTCATCGCCAAGCCAACAAAATTGTTTCGAGTCACATCATGAAGGATATATTGGTTGATAGTTTAAGAAACATGTTGTATGGAAAATCGATCATTCAAACTCTCAGTGACTAGTGTTTAGTGTTTATTATTCCTACTGCAAATCAAGACGAGTGAAATATACCTATTGGTGAATAAGGGCCCCTTTAAGAAGGTTTTTCAAGACCATATGTATATTAATTTTTAAAATCAAGAAAAAATAAATCCAAGAATAGTTATCTACATTAAGATGGATGACAACCATCGCTTAGAATACTTTTTCGCCGCTATCATTTGTGTGGTAAAAACAACTTTCTAAATACTATTTGTATTTTCATTGAAATATATTGATGTAATTAGTTTAAATTATGTGTGTCCACTTATTGTAATTGGCAATGCTTAACTAAACTATAAATACTCAAAACTATATTCCTAGAGTTTTCCACATATGATAACAACCAGATACTTCCACTAGCCTTCGGTGGTTGAAAATTATAAGTTAGAGAATCATATAATGGGGATAGAGTTTAGCCATTCTATTGATGTTCCACCTTGTTGATTATGGAGTTTGGATGAGATCCCAGCTTATATATTGTGAGTTAGGGATTTTCCAAACCCTAGTTGCTCATGGATCTAAATTCATACTCCATTTGATGTTTTGATAATAATACATTTTCATAATGGTATTTCATCACCAGTTGATGATTAGAGTTAAAATCTATAAACATTAATGTCATATTTGGTGTATTGGTGTCTTGTGGAGTTTATATGAAGTTTAGAGCTCAATGACAGTCCGTGATTGAGTTATAAACCTTCATAACTTCCTTATTCCATGTAATTTAAGTTGTACGGATGATATTCAATCCAATTGGTTTCAATTCATGAGTCATACATAATGATTTAGTGCAAATTAAGTTTTATGTGCTTATTAGCTTTTAGGTGAAGTTTGTGGAATGTTTTGGCGTTTGATGTTTATTCTAAGGATATAAACCATGTGGGGAGCCTTTATTATGTAATTTTGAGTGTTTAAACATTTATTTTAAGCTTTTAGATTCAATTAGTTCGGATTTGAGGTTTATATGCAAGTAGGATGGCTTAACGAGAATTAACCAAAAAAATGATTTGTTGTATAGGGGAAATGACGAGTCTAGTGGAGGGACATGATGTGTTGAAATGATATGTATCGTTTTTAACATTGCGATTTATGTATGTTTTGAGTCCATTTCTTTCCTTTGGTCTCATTTGGCTTCCATAATTGATATTAGGACACTTAAGGAAATTTGTGAACTTAGAATGATGGGTTGACCCAAATAAGGGTCATAATGATATTTTGTTTTTTATAGGGGATCTTGGTCTTTTATTTATAGTTCTTGCATTGACCGGTCCGGAATTAGGTGTAGCTATATTACAAGCTTATGTTTTTACGAACAAAAAGCTCCAGTCTTAACGCCCCTACTACTGTTGTGCAGCCTTTCCTCGGGTTCGTAGAGTCGGGTTTCCCGCTGTCTTTATCCTGAGAACCCTCGGGAATATTCAGAGACTCGGCTAATGCTACTAGGCCCACATTCGGAGACAGACCAAGCGCTTCTCTTACCCACTAACCATTTATTTATATCTATGAAAAATCCCAGGTGAGATTACCCGGATCATATTGTGACATCCTCTAATTTTCATATACAATTAAAACTTTTCTTTATGCTTTTAAAACCATTTATTTATATCTGCAAAAAATCCCAGTACAAAAGATCATTTTAATTACAAATGTCTGTTTCCAAAATGTTAAAGCCCTAAGGATGTCATAATCAATACAAATACATAATTTACAATGTAAAGACCTGATGGTCCTGAATAATATTACAAGTTGTCTCTTAATCACTCACCATCCTAATCAAGTTTCACTGGCTTAAGTCTTGATACATGTGATGCATATAAATTGAGTGGGTCAAATTGGGGAAACTTGGTGATATACATATGGATTTCAATCCCAACATATTGATATGGTAATATTCCTTAATTATCAGACCCGTAAAACCAACCGTCACCATACTAAATCCATATAGGCTTACATTCCCACATATCTATTCCTACCGATACTCACAAATCCTAGTCCAAGGTTATCAGAGAGAATTATATTTCCGATGAACCATTTAAGGTAAGGGTTTGACTACACAGCTAGGGGCTCCCTTGGCTGTTGTAAGTCTTAAGTCACTCGAGCCTTCAGAGTAATTCGATGAATGTGGTATTACCTTTCATCTACGTCTGTAAGTAATGAGTTCACACTAGCAACGTAATTCACAAGACCGTCTAGAATGATCACCTGTTGTCACCTACTATGCGGGGTGACGAGACATACCTCTAACACTTGCATGATCGGGACCCACCATTTCTGGTCATCCCGTACGGAGTTACCGTACATCGACACTTGATAGTGTCATGGAACAGAACTTTACTCTCCATTGATAGGTTACACACATTCTCCTAATGAGACTACCTGATATCAAACTTAAATGGTCTAGGTATCTTCTATAAGTCTAAGTTTATCCCTATACTAGATTACAATGCATGAAACCAACCTTTTAATACCAACTCTATTCTTGGGCAACACTAACCTATATTAGTGTGTGTGTGTGTGTGTATATATATATATATATATATATATATATATATATATATATTCCATAAGAGTATTAAATATTATTAATCATTTACCTTCTCAACAATTTTACTTTGAATATTATTATATAATATTATCTGTTTATCCTAACATAAAATAGAACCATATCTGGTTCGCACATAGCATGTTATGTGTGTGTGTGCATATATATATATATATATATATATATATATATATATATATATATATATATATATATATATATCCTAACATATAATCCAGGAAATAAGCATATAATTCACATATGACTTCCAACAGATATTTAATATTTTAACTAATACTTATATTCAATCTTGTTCATTAAAGGGACTTTACACTCACTTAACAAAGTGTCTGGTGATTGGTGAATTGGACAGAGCTTCTCCTTACACCTTTTTTTCAAAAGACCTAGATGTACATAACGCTAAGTCTTATCCTAATTTCATACTGCACGGAACTATTATCCCAAAGGTTCAAATTTCTCAACAATCCCAAAGTGTACTTCTAGATCTAAATAAGGAATAACCAGGTAGGATCACATCGGAGATAGGGTCCGTTTAGTATACAAAGTATACTGTTTGGAAATACCACTTTAAACATCTCACTAAATCTAGCCTAGACATCACTCCCATAAGTAGATTAATGAGTATAACAACTTGGAATTGCTAATAAAGCTTAGTTATAGATTCATAATAACGACTATGACTATAATTAAAAGTTACAATTAACATGACCTAAGTGTAGATTAACTTACAGAGGTTCTTGATGTAAACCAGAATCTAAGCGGGCAGAATATTGACTCGGGATCTCCTACACAAAGGCAATTACTCAGATAAGTACTCAGGGGTGTCGCAAGGCTTCGTCGTTGGTAAGAAATGAGAGAAAATGGCTTAAAAGGTAAGATCGCTCAAGAGAGAAAGTGTGTAGGGGTGTGGAGGTGAAAGCATATACGAAGCCGAATATTTATAGGCCATAAAAACCTTGTGCGCCACATACACTATGTATGCGCGCTGCACAGTAGGACCTGGGTGGCTCCATTAGGCTTCTACCACGTGTCGCGTCGCCGTTCGCCCACGTCACCCCCTTCTAGAAGGTGACATGTGTTACACTCTTATGGAGCCACGTGTCGCGTTATTGTGGAGCCACGTCGACGAGTCTCTCGGAGGAAGCGGCTCCCGACCATGCCATGTGGTACCTTCTTGTGGTGCCACGTCATTAGTGTGTGTGGCGCATTCGCACGCGTGAATTTTTTAATTTGAAAAACGCCATAACTTTTTCATACGAGCTCCGTTTTTGACGTTCTTTATATCACATAAAGCTCTCGACGAGATCTCCAACTTTCATTTAAACTATATTGGCTAGTTTTGACTTTATTTTTAAAGTTATATTTTTAATAGGCTTAGACTATTAAGGTCCATTAAAAATTCATAGCTCTCTCATATGGTATCCGTTCTTGACTTTCTTTATATCAATAGAACCATATAGACGAGGTCTTCAACTCTCTTTTAGATTGTTTTTCCTAACAATCAACCGATCTCTACTTCGGTTTTTGAGTCGTATACTATCGCGCCGAAACTTCAAAAAATCATAACTTCCTCATTTGAAGTCAGATTTAGATATTTGCTATATTCACACTCTCAGTTTAACAACTACTACGACTTTTTTTAGATTACTTAGGCTAAAAATTAATATATCGAAAATTCACCTTTTACGATACGCAAAGTCGTGTCGGTTTAATCGCGAAACTTCGAAGAAGCATAACTTCTTAGTACGAATTCGGATTTTAGCGTTCTTTATATACAAGAAAACCTTATCACATACACTAACGTTGGTTAAGTTTATTTATCCTAAATAACATTCTATCAAAAAGTCAATTTTAACGCTAAATATGTCTTAATTGACTAGCCCGAATCTGTGGGTGTTACAATTATTTCCCTCTTATGATGATTACGTCTCAAAATCATCAACAAAACAGGGCTTATATAATGATTCTACATGTTACCTTTCCATCCTATGTGGTAATTGTAACTCTTATGTCCTTTTTTTATTGAGCTTCTAACTCCTAGACTTCTTGACCACTAACAGTGTTGCATCTATTCTTCCTTCTAAATTCGATCTCCATTGGAAGCTCCTGCTCTTTCTTAATCTAAATTAAGGTCCTTAATTAGACTACTGTAACAGATCGATGTTTCATGTCCTTAATGACATCTCATCGATGATACAATGGTTAGACTCAGGTCTCTTTGAGTCAGAATCTTAACACGAAGGATACCTTCCTTTATGTTCTAACGTGATATAATCACAAGCACTTCTAGCTACAGGTTATGGGGACTGCGATACTTCTATCGATCACTTTGACTATCTGTTCCTTCAATCTAAAGTTGGATGCTATGACAACTTACTTTATAGATTAGTCGGACTTTATTTGCTTTGACCACTAGGGTTGGAACATAAATCATCACTGACACAAACGTAATGATGGAAATGAACAAGAATGAGTCCAATTACTAGGGCCTTAGTAACCTTATGACTCCTCCCGATCCAAATACGAGTCTTGTGCTTCCATTAGTATAGGCCCATACTACCTTCCACACCTACTCATACACGTCCCAAAAGTTGTCTCGTAGTTTTCCCAAGCTACAGGTTATGGGGACTGCGATACTTCTATCGATCACTTTGACTATCTGTTCCTTCAATCTAAAGTTGGATGCTATGACAACTTACTTTATAGATTAGTCGGACTTTATTTGCTTTGACCACTAGGGTCGGAACATAAATCATCACTGACACAAACGTAATGATGGAAATGAACAAGAATGAGTCCAATTACTAGGGCCTTAGTAACCTTGTGACTCCTCCCAATCCAAACACGAGTCTTGTGTTTCCATTAGTATAGGCCCATACTACCTTCCACACCTACTCATACACGTCCCAAAAGTTGTCTCGTAGTTTTCCCAAGTTATTATTTCCTAAAGATCACAAAAGCAATTTAACACAAATAGGTGTGTCCAAGTAATCACATACAACAAATTTCCTAGGCTCCACTACATTTTCTTCCAAGCGTATCTTCAACTGCAATTCTATTTTCTAACCTTGGGTATAAGTTCTTTCTCATGTAGTGTCCTGCTTACAAGACACAGTATACCAGAATTTATTCTTAACTGGTCCATTATGTTGAAATCATAATTTCTTAATGCTACACAATGATGTAACTTAACTAGAAATTTTATAATTTTCAAAAATGATTACAACATTTATTTATAAATTATGCCCCTTATATTGGCCTTTTTATCTACATAGGATGAGTATTCATATATTGATCAAGCAGTTTCCTACTCTTGCTTTACAGTAACGACATTCGCTTCATCAAGGATCATTTTGTAGCTTTTACCCTTAGGATTTGTTGGTAGAATCCTTGGGGTATGATGCTCAGCTTTTAGGCACTTTTCCTTCTTGTGCCCTTTTTCTCCGCAACTGAAGCAAGCTTTTCCTTTTACTGGGCAATTTGTAGAGATATGCCCAGACTTCTTGCATTTATAGCAGACAATATACAGTTGTCAAAATGCCTATTATTGCATTGGTCACACCACTTTCCTTCCTGGTTTCTTCCAGACTCGTTGCTTGACTTTGAATACTTCTTCTTCTTGTCATTGTTGTTGTTGTTGCTTCCATCCGCCCTCCTCTTCTCATTGAATTCAAATTTTTTGGCCGTACTTTTCTTCATCATCCCTTCGACATACTTTTTTGTTCAGATGACCGCCTCAAAAGTACGTGTCTACTTAATCCGCACAATGTACTCCCAAGGTAGCCTCGTGACATACATGTCAATCTTGGTCAGTTCGTCTGGAACAAGACATAGGGATAACTCCATTTTATCAATGAAGGTGTTGGTGTACTCATCCACTGACATGCTTCCTTTTGTCAAAGCTAGGAATTGATTCTCTAATTCCAACATTTTCTCAGCTGAGTAGAACTTCCTCTTGAAATGGGTCAAGAATTCGTCCCAAGTCAGTTTTAGTTTCTTGTTGGGGCTTACAATCGTCCCTAACGTGTTCCACCAACGAAGTGTTGTGCCCTCGAACTGTCTCACATTATAGGCAGTTTGTAGCTTACATGTGTATCCGCACATTATGAAATCCGACCCCATTTCCGATATCCAATCATGACTCCTACGGGATCTTCCTTCTCGTTAAATGATGATGGCTTGAAAGTCATCAAATCCTTATACTTGCAGTAGCCTCTAGTTTCAACATTTCTCTGGACCTCTGTCACAACTAGCATTTTAGCTAGGAAATTTTATTCTTGTGTAATCATTCAACCATTGTAAAACACATACTCTAAGTAAATATCACCCGGTTCTCATTTAAATTCACCTCTCATGTTGAACAAAGAGTTTGAAAACCCTAATAATCCCGGTTTAAGTCCATATTGGACTAGGATTTCCTTATTGGGCCTAATGGACCAATAAGCAATCAATTCAACGATTTTGGGCTTGGAAACCCTATTTTTCGATTCTAAATGGACCCAATTCACAAATCTATAACATTTTGAACCATTTGGGCCTAGAATGATTCATTCTAACCCTAATGGGCCTTATTGGGCCATAACTAATCCAATTAACCCTAGTAAGCCGTAAATCCATTCTTTTATGCCATTTTGGGCCGTGAACTACCCTAAAGGCCCAATGGGTCGAAAAGTAATTATTGGGCCTCATAATTTCAAACCAAGGCTAGAATGGGCCAAGCTAATCTACCTCCCTTGTCTTTAGCCCATTTTCGACCCAAGTAAAAAAGAGAGAGAGAGAGAAATGGCTAATTATCCAAGCCATGCGACCTCACTAATACATGGAGGTAATCCATGCAAATTACCCACTAAACAAATACCCAATCCCATACATCTATGCATCTATCACATCTTAACCTCTCTTTTTCTTCCTCTCGGCCGAAGGTAAGCACATACACACACACACACCAAACTCTCTCAAACACTCACAAGAACAATCCTTCTTTTCTTCTCAAATTTTCAAAGATCTAGGGTTGTTCAAGAAGATTTCCACCATAAATCATCATTTTCTTGGTAAGTCCTTACATATCCAGGTGATATAACTTCATTCTCATGTTAGATCACTCCTTCTAAGCACGTTTTTGGTGATCATACTCCTAGAAACCTCCTAAGTTTGAGATTCACTCAAGAAAGCTTGCTAGGACCAAAAATCTCTTTATCTCTTCTTCAAAACCGAAACATAAAAGCAAAGGTGAGTTCATACCCCCTTGTTTTTTGTTTTTACATGATTTTTGGGGGAGAATACAAGTAAAATGTGTATATCTATGTGTTATATGCATGTCTTGTGTGATTTCTTAGTTTATTTTGTAGAAATGTGTTAGATCTTAACAAATCTCGACATCTTAAGTAACATAGAGTAAATATCCATGAACTAAGAGACTTTATACATCATATTATCAAGTTAAAAGTGTTTATATGTTGAAGATATAAAAATTTAAGGCAAAAACCTTGTTAAGGGTCAAAATTGTCACTAAAACAAAAGATAAGGGCAAAAAGTGACATTTATGTTTTTATAAGGATCAAATAGGTCCTACTTGTATAAAAATGGATTTTTATGATAAACATGCTTTCCAAAGGGGCAAAAATGTAAATTTTAGCTTAATGGGCCGAACATGTGGGCCTCACGGTTTTGGGCCCAAATTTGCGAAAAAATGAGAGTTTTGGGATTAAAAATGTTATTTGACCAAAGTTTGAGTCATAAATGTAAATAAACCAAATTTAGGGGTGAAAATAACATTTATTTCTAAATGGGACCAAAAATGTAACTTTTATCAAAATTGGGCCGAAAGTGTCAGTTTTTACAAACAAGGGGCTGAAAATGCACTTTTCTGCAAAATTACATTTTTTTATAAATTATGGACTAAAGTGTTATTTTTACAAAACTTTAGGCCTTAATTGAAAATTTGAGGCTTATTGACCAAGAATGTCGTTTTTACAAAAAGAAGATTTTTTATAATCAATTTGGTAAACCTCGAGCTAAAATATACAATGAAACAATAACGAATGGACGAAATACATCGATAACAATTTTATTGGGCCTAATATTCACATTACATGGCCAATGGGCCTTTAGGACCCATTCAAGTGTATATTGAGCCCAATATCTTCCATGACATGTTTATTGGGCCTCGCGACCATTTACATGTTAATTTGGGCCTGATCTATGGGTCACATGTTTGTTGGGCCTTGGTGGTCCATTTACATGCCTATTGGGCCCAAATTACCCTCTTACATGTTATTGGGCCTTTTTGGTCCATTTTCATGCTAATTGGGCTTGGACTGAAATTCACATGTTTGGTAGATTGTAACTCTATCCTTTACATAATTATTGAAATTCGTATACTTATATATGCACCTTTTGATATGAAAACATGCAACATACACATAAACATTAAACATAGTGAAAAACATAACAAACATGAAAGGTTGAGAATCTAGTGAGACTTGTCGGTTGGCACCTTTGAGTGTATAATCGTAGCATGTAGTTATAACCAGGGTTTCTTGGAGGTAGAGCGGGAGTTTGTGTATAGATCTATACGAGGTGACCCCCCACACCTTAGTTGTTCGGTACAGCTAGACTAGGCCAGTCTGGGGCGACAAAACCTTGAGCAAATACCGACATTTGGAAAAATGCCAAGACAGGCAACCTAGTCATTATCATGTATGGTTATAACGACTCATTTAGAGATCCAACACCAATTTAACATTTCGGAGATTAAACCTTCGATTGTGTTAATACAAAATAAGTTATTTAACGATACAAGAACCTCGACATTATTATAAATCAGAAAATATCGGATTTTCTGGGGAAATATTAATATTCAATTATCACTTACTTACAATACAAAGAAATCTAAACTATATTCATATATGTTACTACTATGAAATTCACCCATGCATCTATACTTGATTTTCACATCATTTTCAGACATTTTACTAGAAAATATCAGATTTTCTGGGTTTTTACGAAAGATACAAAGACTTTTATTCAAACATACTTATGAACTCACCAACATTATATATGTTGACCGTTTTCAAAATAACTTGTATTCTCAGGTAATCGTTAAGCAGGAAGATTTTCAAGTATGTATGGACTTATTTTGTGTAATATCACTCATTGTACTATTAATACTTTGAATTTATGTAATTTATAACAATGCCGGTTGTTATATGTAATGTTGGTGATGAATGTGTTATGTTTCATGTATATTCATTGTGATGATAATTCAATTGTTAGTCACACGAGCCCCATAAAGTTTTCACCCTCTGGTTCGGGGGTGTGACTGGTTGGTATCAGAGCAATGTTTATTGTGAACTATCATATCTAACCATACATGATATGTGATGGGTTTTGGTCTTAAGAACATCCTATGTGCTCATACAAACCCTAATGCTTGGATCTAGGTTTCTCTATTGTACATGCAAGTTATCCAAGACTATAAACCCTAATTCTAGCATACAAGTAATCATATTAACATGAGAATAGGTTTAAGATGTTACCTTGATTGTTATGTAGCAATAATAATCCCAAATCTCCTTGTATTGACTTTAGAAAGCTTAGAGTCACAATTGTCACTCCTCTAATGGTTCACAAACACCATAAGCAAGAGGATGAAGAGGAGAGAGGATGGAGGCTGCCCAAAACGTGTTCTAGCCCTAGAAGAATGATTCTCCACGTTTTTGGGTCATAAAGGTCTTATATATAGTTAGGCAATTAGGGTTATCTAACAAGGAAACCCTAATTTGGATGCTTAAGCCCTAAGCAACCCATGGACTCCTTTAATTAGGGCCTTGGACGATTTCCTTATGGGTTTCCCCATAGAATTCATCCACTCCTTAATTTAAGACAATCCATGGCCCAAATTGCAATTATCCTATAATTACAATTCCAGTCCCTTAAGTTTAATTAATCTCTTTTAGTCACAAAACTAATTACTAATTAATTATTGACTAATATTAATTAAACAATATGATTTCTCCTTTAATATATCATTCTCATAATATATTAATAAATCATATTGAATCATTTCTCTCTATAATTCATCCTATCAAGTTGCTTTGGTGAAGGCAACCCAAAAGGACCATGCACCATCGGGTCAAGTACATACCAAAATAGTTTTGGACTTAGACACTAATCCAACAGTCTCCCACTTGGATGAGTCTAATAACTATTATGCGTATGACTTCAGATCCTGATCTGCAATCGTAGCTTTCTAAAGCCGTTGTCTACTCTGATCATATCAGATGCGCGTGTCCTTAAGATAAGGGATCATATATTCCTCCATTCTAGATATCATATGAGATATGATTTCAAATCATTCTCTTTGTACTATATCTCGATTCCCGATTTATGACGACTGACTAATTGAACAAATCAAATTAGCCCTAGCCCGGCCAAGCATTTACGTTTGTCATCATTAAATCATAGAGGGCCCCAAAGATATCGCTTTTATCCTACTTTGAATAAAAGGAACGGATAAACTTTGATACAATGCTTGCTTGCACTTACTCACCGAATCACACACAACAATATGTTTTATAACACCAAGTTACTAGTGCGTTTACATATTATCAATATGCAACCGATTTGCAAGATACAACTCACACATCTCGGTTTCAAGAATATAAGATGTTATCGTCTCACTAATCACTCGTGATACAATTCATGGAGTGATCCAAGTGAGCGTGGGTTTAATCCAATGCTCAAATTCATATTCATAAGCACTCATGAACGTTGCAGCGAACATTTGCTTATGTCTAATACTCTTTTAGACATTCCACACACCAATTCACGACAGTCTTCATTCATATCTACTTCCAACATATGAACGACTGTGGCCTGTTCGAATAATTCGATTATTCTTAATAAATTCAATTATTCTGGAAGTCAAAACATGCAAATGTGAAACACAAGAATAATACTAATCCCATATGGCCTCAAACCTTTGAGTATAAATAAAACACCTTTTATTTATCACCATATCGATTACTCATTATTTGTCGTTTCAGGTGATCAACTTCTTACTTGAATTATTACACTTGTCCCATGCTCTTAGCATGCACACAATGTTTACCTATGGTTCTTACCTTGTGAAATAGACCAAATTGAGCATATTTCCAATCATTCTCTTTTCACAACTCCAAATCCTTTTTCATAAGTGAAAGAATATCAAATTCTTGCTACTTATAGAATATGCTAGATTCTAACATTCTATGCAACGATCCTTTTGTAATGTCACCGCACCAAAGTCACAAAGACTATTGCCAATGATATTACAAAGTCATCTATCAGAGATTGTTACAAGACAATTCCATAGACGTGATGTCTCTCACTCAAAGTACATTCCTTTGAACATCCTTTTGCATAAAAGTTTCTAATCTAGTCATAGATTTTCAATATTCAATTCCCAATATGGACATGCTTCCATATTTTCCATATGACAACTCATTCTTAATAGAATCTTATCTATTCGTAATGATGTCGATATGGTCCATCCAATATGGAAACATTTCCATATTTTCCATATTACAACTCATTCTTAATAGAATCTTTTCTATTCATAATAATGTCGATATGGTCCATTCAATACCATGCTTCCAACTACTCACAAGCAACCAATCCGCGTCGAACTTTGGATTGTTCTTTGATAGTTGTTTAATTATTTTAGTCAAAACCGATTCTAGTTCCTTTTCCCTCTAAATGCGCTAGACATTTGTAAAATTTTAGAATGGTCAAACATTAAAGCATTTGCAATCGATCCACGACGCATAATGTTTTATTTGCTATGTTCTCAAAATTCGAATTGTGAAGAGGAATGCCGTAATCATAATCGAAATTTTAAGAACACACTATGTACCTTTGACTAAATTTATTAACATTTCTCAACCTAATCCTTTAGATTTGAAATGAAGCATAATATTCTCTCCCTTAATTATAGCAAAACAACTTTACAACCCTTACGACTTTGCAAGGTATAACTCTTGTTTTCTATAATTAATATTGCCAACTTGCAATACGTTCCTTAACAATCATAACATTTATGCTCCCACTATCATGATGATTATTATAAAACATAACACTTATGCTCCCACTAGCTTTGACATGTATTCAGAAACAGCTTAACTTTCAGAAAAACAATGCTTATTGAATTTCTTAAGTTCATGTTTCTAATACTTAGTGCTTTGATAATCTTTTATCAAGGCTTCTTGAACTTATACACCTTTGCCTTAGATAGTTCATATGTGTGTGTAAACAATTGCCAAATCTCACAATTCAAATTATGGAAAGGGATACCGTAACCATAATCGAATTCGAGAATGCAATTTTACAATCACTATCTTCTTAAAATCTTTCTTAGTGAAAGCATTTCCTCACAATCATTTTCATGAAGGAGGAAATCTTATGACACTTAGATTTAAACGGTGTATTTGTTCCTATCCATGTGAATTTGTCAAAACCAAATTTTACGACAAATTCAAACTCATATGGATCGAACTTTCTTGATCTCGATTTCTTGCCTTTATGGTAGCACACCTGCCCACCATGTCTTCCAAGTAGTTAAGCAGCTAACCTTTTCTTATCAATGTACTTTCCATTGATCAAGGTCCTTGCCTTTTATGCATTTAAATGAGAACTCATAGGACTCACATGCGTAATTAACTCAATTGGAACGGCACATAAACAAAATAATGTCAACACAATATGTTGTAAACCTCAACTCGTGTGCTAGTGATGATCGATAAGGTCTATTTGATTTGTTCTTGAAACCTTTCAAGACCAATAAGACTCCCACTGACTCCTTGACATATAACAATCTCTTGTCAACAACCATTTCTTGACAAACAAATATTCAAGTGTTAGTGTAGCTTTTATCAAAACAATTCATAAATGGGTCCTAGTTGGTCTTTGTCTTATCCAAGACATCACAACTTTCCACATTTGATGAATGTTACAAAACCTTCTTAATACTTTTCCACTCAATGTCACAATCTTAACTCTAAGACTTGTTTTGGAACGAAGCATGATTGACTTCTTGATTTAACCATTTCTTCAATTCTTGATTCCTCTTCTTAGACATACAATTGTACTAAGACTCACTTAGAGGATCAATTGAGATATGGTTCTTAATCATTAAGACCTATCATATAGCATAAAAGCTACTCTCCCTTCTTCTTAGAATGGAGAAACTTTTATCTTCTGCCTACTTGATTCTTCTTATTCGTTTTGCTATTGATTTAAACCTTTTCAATCAATTCATAATACACTTAATATTGTAAGTATGATCACATTTACTAAACTTTTAGTAAAACATGACGAATATCTTTGTTACTCTTATGATGGACTTGATCAACACGCAACTTTGTGTTCTCGATCTCCTAGTCCTTCACTTGACACTTTGTCAATGAATTAGTCTAATTTCCAAATATGAAATTTCTCATTCATCGTGCAACCAAGTTGCATGATTCCAAGTTTCTGTCCAGTTGAAACTTGGGCGATGAGAAACTCTCCCTATTTGGTAAATTCTCGACATTTCATAAATAACATAAATAAGAACCAAATCCATTATTGCTAATAATAGAAACATTCAAACATCAATTTTTCATATACGCCATTGCAAGGATAAATAAATAATATAAAATCAAAATTTATTTTATTGCGGAAAATTTTTGTCCTTACAATGCAATTCATTGAAAAACTATGCTAATACATCTTTCTTAGCAATCTAATTCTAACTCTAAGTAGTAGCTCAAGAATCTAATCTTCGAGAAATGCGATCGAAATCCATTCCTTCACGGTTAGATTCTGCTCACTTCTTCCTTTAAGCTTCCTTTCGTTTCTTCGATCTTACAAAACATCAATTGTAATCTTATCACATTACGTATTAAGAATCTAGAATAGAAGCTTAAAAGAGTTAGCTAATGGATTTTACCTATATTAGAGCCATACGTTTCGACTCTCCCATCTCTTAGATCTCTTAGGTAAATGGGGCAGCTTTGTCTCCAATGCCCTTTCTCTTGGCAATAAAAGCAAATTGACTCTTTTGGAACATGACATGGAACTACTTTAGACATTGCCTTTCTCTTATGATCAAACCTTTCGATCATAGCATGTATTTTGTTGCCATCGTCTATATCCATAGAGGTCTTGAAGGCAGATTCACCAATCAACTTTGCTTTTCTATTGCGCCAAACCATTGTTGATTCAGCAGCAATAAGCATATAGGTGAGATCTATAACGGTCACGTCGCGGTTCATCATATAGTACTCTCTTATGAACTCACTATATGAGTTATGAAGTGACTGAAGAATCCAATCAACAACCATTTCCTTACAGACAACGGATCCCAACATTCTTAACCTATCAATGTGTGACTTCATCCCTAGGACGTGTGCACACACCGGCTTTCCTTCTTTTGTTTACTTGCCAAAAGGGCTTGAGTGATCTTGAACTTTTCAAGCCTTTGAACTTGTGGGTTAGGGAGAATAATTGGAGGAGGTGGAGGAAGTGAAGCATGATTTCTTGTTCCTCGATCGAATCGTGGAATATCATCTTCATGTGGAAAGCTTGTTCCACGGGATTTGGGAAGACCATAGTTGTCAAAATTTGACATCTACAAAACGGGAGAAAATGAATTCAAGTTAGTTGATTGATTGAGTCCTTAGTAAATCACCCAAATGAGATACTAAGGCTAAGACCCAACACAATATTCTACAACTTGGGAGAGGGATGTCGTAACCCAAATTGCAGAACATTTGAAGGTAAGTGAATGACGATTCACTAATTTCCACCATGAAAAACGAAAAAGAAATTTAAGTTTTAAATCTATGAAAACTCCTAGATTCTATGAGATTCATTTAATCATTTCAATGGCATGTTTAAATCTCGATATGCCCCTCTTGTTTGTGACTGGGATGCCGAGGATCACAAAGCGGGTGTGAATAACCATGCAAACTTACATAGTGCCCTCACATGTTACAGTCACCTATTTGATGTGCCGGTAAACCACACACGCTCCACCGAACTATGACAAACATTGAGTCACCCTTTGCTACCTTTGCTTAGAACCATTTAGTGTGCCGGTAAACCACACACGCTCCACTAACGTCTTTGCAAGGGCACAAAGTGTAATTTCATGGAATTGCATCAATTCACTTTTGCCTAAGTAACTAAGATTGGGAATTTTATTAAAAACATTTAGTTACTTTTATATTTCATTATACTTATAATGGAAGGTTTCGTCCTATCCTACCCGTTCGGCTAACGACCCTCCACTAGTCAAGAGTGCGGTGGGTAAAAGTGGATACCCATTCAATCGCCATTTTATAGGCAATTTCCTTAAACACCCCTTATAGACCAGCTTCGTGAATGAGGTCTACTAACGGTAAGACTGACTTTTACTCATACATATATAATGTTAGACTTTTAATGTTATATATATAGTATAGGGTGTATTTTACACTTTTAAAATACTAGGTGGTTTAATTTAACAATTATACCTTTTATTCAATTAAATTGTTAACCTAAACTTTTATGGATTTATTAATCCTCTTTTAATTATACACCTTAATTAATTAATAAAACCATAAGGGATTGATTTGAACTTTTCAAAACATTACTAGGATTTTAGAATTTAACATTCCTAATTAAACTTTTAATCAACTTTTAAATTCGAAAACTTGAGGGCATGTTTTGAAACATCTCAAAACATTAGGGTTTAGAATTTAAATATACATCAAAATTAAACTATTAATCAAAATTTAAATTCCAAAACTTGAGGGCAAGTTTTGAAACCTTTTTCAAAACATTAGGGTTTCAACTATTTAAATTTCAAAACAACAAAACTTTTTGGGTTCAAATTTAAACTATAAAACCTAAAGGGGAAAATATGAAAGATTTCAAAGCACAAGGATCAAATAACAAATAATCTAAATTAACATTTAATTACATAATTATTCATATTTGATTTATTTAATGATTTCTTGCAAAACAATTTACGAATTTAATCAAAATAATTAATCAATTATCACATAAGGAAACAAATATTTTATTAATTGATAAATATCTTCAATTAGATCAAGAATATAGTCAAATATATCATAAAATCGGATTTATATTGATCTAATATGATAAGGCAACTATCCTTAAGCAAAAACAGCAAGAAATCCCGAAGTCCCCTCTTTCTGACGCATGAACTCGCCGAGTACCCATATGGACTCGCCAAGTAGGGGGCTACTCGCCGAGTCCACAATGGGACTCGCCGAGTTCATCAGGCAGATGAGCCAAAAATCGATTTTGCAATTTGAATAAACACATATTGCATCAATACAATAGAAACCAATCAAGGCTCTGATACCACTGATGGGTTTTGGTCCTAAGAAAATCCTATGTGCTCATACAAACCCTAATGCTTGGATCTAGGTTTCTCTATTGTACATGCAAGTTATCCAAGACTATAAACCCTAATTCTAGCATACAAGTAATCATATTAACATGAGAATAGGTTTAAGATGTTACCTTGATTGTTATGTAGCAATAACAATCCCAAATCTCCGTGTATTGACTTTAGAAAGCTTAGAGTCACAATTGTCACTCCTCTAATGGTTCACAAACACCATAAGCAAGAGGATGAAGAGGAGAGAGGATGGAGGCTGCCCAAAACGTGTTCTAACCCTAGAAGAATGATTATCCACGTTTTTGGGTCATAAGGGTCTTATATATAGTTAGCCAATTAGGGTTATCTAACAAGGAAACCCTAATTTGGATGCTTAAGCCCTAAGCAACCCATGGACTCCTTTAATTAGGGCCTTGGACGATTTCCTTATGGGTTTCCCCATAGAATTCATCCACTCCTTAATTTAAGACAATCCATGGCCCAAATTGCAATTATCCTATAATTACAATTCCAGTCCCTTAAGTTTAATTAATCTCTTTTAGTCACAAAACTAATTACTAATTAATTATTGACTAATATTAATTAAACAATATGATTTCTCCTTTAATATATCATTCTCATAATATATTAATAAATCATATTGAATCATTTCTCTCTATAATTCATCCTATCAAGTTGCTTTGGTGAAGGCAACCCAAAAGGACCATGCACCATCGGGTCAAGTACATACCAAAATAGTTATGGACTTAGACACTAATCCAACAATATGCAACTATAAACACAATGAGACTAAATAACTCTAAATAAAACAAAAATTTCACACTTACACATATTAGAATAATAACCTAACAATACTTAATAAAAGCTTCTGGAGGAAATTGAACACTATGATTAAACCTGGGCAGTTATGTAGTCATATTAGGGATAAATATAGCCTGATCAACTATATTTATTCAGAATATAACCAACATGTGTTCGGGAGTAATCATAGCGGGAAAGGAATCCAAAAGCCTACCTCACTCCCCAATAACTCTAGGGAACCCAAACTTAAATAACTAAAATTATACTATAGGGATAATCAAAATGTGCTTTATTTATGCACTCTCGTACAGTCAGTATGGCTGGTTTCCACCTTCCCGCAGATCCTTATTTTCCCAATCAGGAAAATAACGGATGGCTAGAAGAATCTGAAGGGGAACTTGAAGAGGACCCCGAGGAAGAGGAAGAACTGGAAAAGGAAATCGAAGAAGGACCTACGCAACCTATGGCAGATGTTGAAGAAGAAGATTATGGGGACGAAAACGATGATGATTCGGACGCGGAGTCCATAGTCATCAACCCACCGTACCTAGTGAGGGTGCCGGCTCATCGAATGGGCCCTAACAGACCTACACCTCCCTGAGGTATCGACATTTGGAGGTGGAGCAGACAACAGGGACATCGACCCTCGTTTGGCATGGCTCGAGAGTTCTATGACTTGAGGGATAGAGGACCGGCTGACCGAGCACTTCTAGTCATGGTGAGATGATTGAGGGATACTAGCGATTTGGCTCAGAGCACCGCCGATCAGATGCACCAGATGCGAACTAGGGTTGTGAGGGCCGAGCAGGAAACGTGAGAGGTTATCCGGGAATTCCACATAAGGCAGGTGAGGTGGGAGGCTCGACTTTGAGACGCGGAGCGACAGGTGGCTCGCCTTCAAGGAGCATCCACTTCCTCAGCACCACCCCTTAGCACATCCCACCATGACTAGGACCAACTGTATCTTTCGTTAGGATTATTTTTATGTGATCTATGATATGTACTATCGACTCTATGTTTAAGTGACCACACTACTCATAGGGTCGTCATGCTGCCAGATTTTTGTAACGACCATAAAATTCGAGCCAAATTAAAACATTTTAATTCATTCAAAACCATTAAATTCATACATTTGTTTTCAAAATAGTTTAAACATCAGAGTATTTCCCAGAACCATATCACATAAGTCATAAAACATGAGGAGCAGTACGATCACGCCTTTGCCTTGCCACGATCTCCAGAAGTACCTGAAACAATACACTGAAACTGTAAGCCCGAAAGCTTAGTAAGTTACCCCCAAAATACCAACCATAATACCATACACATGTCATATCATAAACAGAACAGTCATGCATATTGAGTCTACAGTGTGACTGGTCCGCCTGCACCGGGCCTTCAGTCCACCCGGTCCACTCTCTCTCTCTGAGTCTACAATATGACTGGTCCGCCGCACCGGGCCTTCAGTCTGTCTGGTCCACTCTCTGAGCCTCGGCACGTCTGGTCCACCCTCTTGGGGCCTTCAGCCTATCCGGACCGCTCGTCGGGCCTTCGGTCTAACCGGTCCGCCCTGGGTATATTGGCCTACAGCACAAAGCAGGACCCACCTCAACCCAACCCAGTCCAACAACCATGTGCACATAAGCATATAATCATATAACAATTCACAACTAAGCAACCGATATAGCAGATCACATAACATAGTAATAGCTTAACTAGGATACCGACCTAACTGGTCACTAACATAGCGTCATCCTATATACCAGGATACCGACCTTAACCAGGATACCTCACTGCTTCCAATACATAGCTCTGGACTCCTAGGGCCAGTTTCACACGTAAAGTTTCCAACATTACGTGCATGCAAGGCTCA
Organism: Lactuca sativa; assembly: GCF_002870075.4. NCBI lineage: Eukaryota > Viridiplantae > Streptophyta > Magnoliopsida > Asterales > Asteraceae > Lactuca > Lactuca sativa. The sequence goes on from NC_056630.2 coordinate 280,466,942, forward strand.
ACAAGCTCCAATCAAGCTATAAGGAGGTTTTTGGGACAAAGATACTCTAAATCAAACCCCATGGCTGATGCTTTAAGCTTTCATAGCTCACTATTAACCTAGATATGAAGTTGCAACTTCAGATCTAACCTCTAAACCCGAAATGGGTTCCAATCAAGCTAAAATTCCCAAAACAACAACCAAGAATGGATCTAGAAGGAGAAAACTCAAGGTAACGACTTGTTACCTCAGAAATGTGCCCAAGAAGGAGTAGATTTCGGATCTACAATGATCTCGTGATGCTAGCCTCTTGATCTTCTAACTTTCTCCTCTTAAATTCTTCTTCCAAGCTCAAACTTCAACAATGGAGGCTCATACACACTAATTAGGGTTTTTGGAACTCAAATGTATAGTAAAGAGGCTGAGGGTGGCTATAATGTGCTTTATATAGGGTACAACTTCCGGGATTAGGGTTTTCTCCCTTCAGCACCAACTCGTCGAGTCCATCTGCTGACTCGGCGAGTTGGCCACTTAACCCGTAACAAAATCCCGCTCAGACTCGGCGAGTAAGAGGACCTACTCGTCGAGTCCCTGAGTTAATTTACACTTTACTCCCTGGAACTCTTGCTTCTGACTTGGGATGTTACAATTCTCCCCCACATAAATCAGGCTTCGTCCTCGAAGCCTGCTGCAGCACAAAATTCCAAAATAATAATCCCACAATGCAACTTCGGATCTCAACTGACTCAGATTCCTCCAAACACTGCCATCAAATCTCATAGAATCCAACTTTTTCTCTGTAGAGTTCTAACAATTGCTCCAAACTGGCTACCGGCTTTCTCCTACTGATAACAACACTTATCAACTCAGGGTTACCCAGAGGATACATCCTTATTTCTGAATTTTCCCACTCATTCGCCTCGTACGAAACTAGATATCATTACAAACCACCGGTCCTGCCCCGGTACCAATCTGTCACCCCTTGCCCAAACGAACACTACTTCTATTGAATTGCACTGCTGGGAACTCATCCTGATTTTTTCTTGAAACGACCCTTTCTTTCCATGCTAACATGATGATAAATCCTACAGCTCCCGGGCAACTCTTATAAGCTCCCATCTACAAACATATACACACATTAAACCTGATCAACATCCTCGTGCTAGAAAGACCCGACACACTGACGATACCTCCAGACATCCCCCGGATGAAATACCACTACATACATAACCTCCTAATCACAACCCTACTAAAAATTCAAGACTCCATCCTTGCATCCCTTCCGAACTCCTCTGGTTCTACACCACCGGAAATTCTTCCGCGTCCTCAACGGACACCCAACCCGGATGTGCTTCCGTACCACTAGTCCAAACACAATGCTCAATAATCATAATTGGAATACTTTCAATCATCCATCCACACTACTGCTTCCACTGCAGTGAACCAACACTCCTTCTCGGAGCTACATACCCTTCTGTTTCCTTATCCAAGGAAACCTGCTCGACGACCTTGCCACAACAACAAGTGCCACGGTGCTCACACCCTACTCTACAATATCCCTTGTAGAGTAACCGTTGTTCCATGCATCACATATACTCTGAATCTGATCACAAAGGCTATCGAAGTCCATACACCGCCTTTTACTAACATAATCAATACCCAGGGCCAGACCTACTGGTTGCTATTGCATCACAACATACTCAAGCCATCTCCTCATATAGATCTATCAACACATACAAAATCTTCAGCATGACTGGAACGCCTTACCAGGCCTTCAGCCAATCTGGAGCACTCTCTGAACCTTCAGCATGTCTGGACCGCCCTCCAGGGCCTTTAGTTTGTCTGCACCATTCTCCGAGCCTTCGGCCTAACTGGTACGCCCACCGGCCTTCAGTCTCCCCGGACCGCTCAAGTTATCATACATCATCCTGAACTATGCTTCCTGGGAATCTCTCCCGTACATACTGTTCTAGCCCTCTAGGGGTTTCGAACTCTAACTCCATTCCCGCTACTCAGATCCCGGCCTAATCCTAGGCCTCGCAACAACCAATCACCTTCTTCTGAAAATCTTGGTCTGTATCCCGCCCCATTTGTCTGACACTTACTTATACCAGCCCACACTCTCGGCTGACTGAAACACTGCTGAATCCCGAACAGCTAATCAACCTCTGATGCTTGTCGATCCTCCTGAGAATTTTCCAATTCTCCCTACTTAGAGTACTGACTACCATCCACCAGTGACTCAACCTGCATAAATCAATCATCCCTACACAACTTACTCCTCTTATCCATGAACCGATTCCCTCTGAAACGATCAACCTCCACCAAAATCACTTTCTGGCATCGCACATCATGAACTCTAAGGGAGTTCGACTCCCCCGCTGAGCACTTCTCAAAACACAATTGCTATACCCGCCAACAAGACCATCCAACCAAATTCTGACCATCAATCCCTTGGATGCTAACCGCCTACGACTTCCTAGTTACTAACACTCTCGACCAAACCATGATACACGTAGAACGGCGAATAAAATACAACACTACATAATCACTGAGATAAACATGCAACAAGGAAACGAAAACATACCCGCAACCGCAACCGCATTCGACTCTGCCCTGACCTCCTCTGCTGTGAGCTGAAAAGCACGTCCCTGAGCCCTCGGAGGCTCCGCTCCACCCTGACCTCCACCCGTAATCCTCAAAGTGATCGGTGCTGGAGCCCGCACTGGTCTTGCAACAAGTTGTGGACAGTTGACCCTCAAGTGTCCAATCTGATGACAGTGATAACAGATCCTCAAATCCTGAACTGGGGCTGACTGACGACAATCCCTCACATAATGCCCCTCTTTCCCGTACTTGCGGCACGCACCACCGGACCTACAAACTCCGGTATAACCCTTGCCACACCTCTTACAAGTGTGGCTACCCTGACCTCCCAACCTGGAATCAACGGTCTTGGACCGTTTCGGCGCCGACTGCGACTGCACCGGGGCCTGCCTCTGCCCTCACAACTCTAACTCAATCTCCAACTCATGCCGTCGAGCAGCCTCCTACAACTCCAACAAGGTCTCGCACCTCTACGTAGACACAAACTGCCTGATATCCCTCTTGAGCATACTCAGATATTGGGACATCTGAGCCTGCTCCGATGCAAAATCCGGGCAAAACATCGCTCTCTCAGTGAACATCCTGGTGATCTCTGTCACCGACTCTGAATCCTGCTTCAGCTCCAGGAACTCCTGAGCCAACCTCTCTCTCTCAACTCGCGAAACATAACGAGTACTGAACATCTCCCGAAACTGGTCCCAAGTAACCGCGGCCTGCTGCACATCCGAATAAGATCCCGTAGTCAACCTCCACCAATTGTTCGCCCCGAGCCTCAAAAGGATCAGAGCACACCTCACCCTCTGATCAGCAGGGCATGAACACGTGAAGAAACAACCCTCCACGTCTGACAACCACCTCATAGCAATGATCGGATCCTGAACTCCATCGAAAGTAGGGGGCTTCGTATTATCGAAGTCCCGATACTGAAAACCTCGATGGGCTCCTGCCCCTGCCGCTGTAGCTGCCGCGGCAGCTGCCTCCATAAGAGTTGCATAGCGCTCATCCAAGTACTCAACCATGACGGTCTTGATCGACCCAAACATCTCCGGCAACTCAGCCCGGAACATAGCAGCAACCTCACCATGTAGGATCTCATGAATCCTGGCATCCAACTCATCCGTACTCATCTAACCAATGACCTCGGGTGGTACTGATCCATCCTGATCCCGATCCCGAACCGGATCCTTCCCCGATACGTCTCGTAATCGCCATGCTGCAAATACGCCACAAGAATATTAGGCATTTCTCATAATAACCCTGAGGACTAGCTCCCACCAAAACCCTAGGGGTTGTGACGTCCTTGATACGCGTATGGGTCATGTGCTTTCGGTAGTATGGGCCCATACTACCTTCCACACCTACCCATATTTGTATCAAGTATCACCACAACACCCTATCAATAGCATATAATGAATACTCGATTCCCACTCCTAAAGGAGTACCACTAACTCATAACCAACCTACCAATCTCATGCAATCCTCACATCCATGAAACTTCCACCAACCCTGTAGCACTAGTGTATGCTAGTCATACATAAAGCTGGACCCTATAGACTTTCGAATATCCAATCCTACCCTAAGCTCCCAATCATACAAGAACAGAACATAATGCTAAATCAAACATTCTCAGGCTATAAGATCTTAATTATGTATAACCATGATGCATGCACTAAATAACTACAGTAATGATGTCAATTTCATACAAAGGAAACCCTAGGCTAGCAGGCATCATATAATCAGACAATTCTATCATGCAATTCCTGAAGATCCCAAGCCTAGTACTAGCATGTTGTTCTAACATATCACATAATCAAATAACTTGTATGGTATTTTGGGGTCTACTTACTGGCTCCGGCTGATCGTACCCTCTGCATCCTCATTTACTTATTTTGAAAACCATTTAAAACCATTTTGAAAATTCGTCCTTGATTTGAGATTGGATTCACACGACGGAAACCTCTGGAATTCTAGGTTGGAGACTGTGTCCTGTTGAAGGTCTCGCCCTGGAAAGGCATGGTACGCTATGGAAAGCGTGGGAAACTTAACTTGAGGTACATTGGATCTTTCGAGATCCTCGCCAGGATCAGTCCTATAGCTTATAAACTCCAATTACCTCAAGAGCTTAGTAACATCCACCCCGTCTTTCACGTCTCGAACCTTAAAAAGTGTTTATCCGATGAAACCCTAGTAATTCCTCTTAATGAAATTGAGATCAACGAAAACCTAAACTTCATGGAGGAACCAGTCGAAATCATGGATCGAGAGATCAAACGTACGAAGCAAAGCCGCATTCCGATAGTGAAGGTTCGCTGGAATGCCAAGCGGGGACCGTAAACTCCATATCATGGGCAGTAAACTCCTTTTAAGGTGTTAAAATGCCATTTAAACACCTCCTAAGCCTTGGATTAAAGTCTAGAAGCAACCACAATCGATTTAGGGGCCTTAAACATGATGAAAACTACCTCCATAGGAGCTTACGACCGTAAACCCCCCAAGGATAGGTTCCTGCGCCGTAAACTCCTATACCTTGGTTAAATGATGCCCTAAATCCATTCCAAGGCTTGTAAAATTAGTTTGAATCACATGTGATTGATCTAAAGCCACCAAATCATTAAGAGAAGGAAGGTATAGGAGCTTACGGCTGTAAAATCCTATTTTAGGGCCGTAAACTCCCTTTGTTGGTTTAACTCCTTCCTATGCCTTAGATTAAATCCTAGCAACTTTCCCCAAGTGATATTTGACCATTTAGCACCTTAAAACCCATCAACCATGAGTTCACGGCCGTGAACTCATGTGGACATGGTCTTAGGGCCGAAAACTCCATAAGGAGTTTACTCTTGAAGAGCAAACACATTATCTAAGCCCTATTCGTCCGTAGATGTCACCGGGTCACTCCAAACACTCGATTTGAAGTGTTTTCGCGTCTTGGAGTGTAAAATCATATCTAATTAGTGGATTAAAGTCTAATTAGATACATTTATGTATCATTCCATATTACAGAGGAACCTCGCGCGTTATCAAGCCCCGAACTGACACTTAGCATCCAAATCGACTCGTTTCCCGACTGGTGAGTTCATACCCCTACACCTTTTTTAGTGTTTTTCAATGTTTTCAGGGGGGAATACAAGCAAACTATAAATGTTTTCGAAACTTAAAACTGATGTAACTTTATAAATATCTGGCAAACTTTTGATATCTTTACCCCTTATGTATTATGCGGAGCATAAGGGATGTTTTATCGAATACAACTACATGGATTTCAGTAAAGGAAACAATCAAACTAATAAAATTATTATGGGAATAATTTGGGATCTTCAGTTCTTGTCTTATGAATTCGGATTTCATGCAATGTTAATAGATAAACTATGTCTGATTCAGTTTATCTCTGTTTATTGTAAAGTATTATGCCAGATAGTTTCTTTATATTAAATCGTTTATAATTTATTATGTTCCAAAACGATTATGATATTAGATAGCAACCGAGTACACCGTGAATAATTTAATACTAGCTTGTGAGATTCTTCTTCATTAAACCCTTTGGGAATGTAAATCCTCCCTGGAAGTGTAACCAGAGTCTCCTGGAGGGAGAGCCTAGAATTTGTGAATAGATCTATTCGGGACTGACAATCCCACACCTAAACTGCTAGCTACAGTTAGGCGGGCATGCCTGGGGTGACAAATTCTGGATATCATCCGACGTCTGACGAACGTCAAGGAGGTCTCGTTGTCGTATTAGCATGGTTAGCCGACTCTCAATACGTATTAATATAAGTTTATTCACGGATTTGTTATATCTATCTTTGATCTATTACGGGATGGTATTCCCATGATTTTAATAGTTTTACGTATTAAAAACTATCTAGTACGGGATGGTATTCCCATGGTTTGCAATCTATAGTTTTGTGTACTATAACTACCTACTGTGATACGGGATGGTATTCCCATGGTTTTCAATCTAGGGTTATACGTATTAAACTGTCTTAATAAGAAAATATGGGATTTTCTTGGATAGCAACTTTTCAGAAAACTAAAGGAAACATGTTCATTTTCAGAAAACAAAACACTTATCAACTCACCAGCTTTATGTTGATTTTCAAACTGCTTGTATTCTCAGGTCCGCATTCGACAGGTACCCAACAATTCCTTTTGGCAAAGATTTAGTTCGTAGAAGACACGTCTTTACTTTTGATCATATATACATATGTATAACGCTTGTAACTTTTTACTTTCAAACAAATGTAAATTCTAATATGTAATGTAATGGTTGTTTACTTCGCTTACTATGTACATTGGTTATGATACTTAACATGAAGTCGCCTCCGCCCCGTAACGTTTCCGCCCTGGGTTTCGGGGTGTGACAGATTGGTATCAGAGGCCTTGTTTATAGTGAACCAAGTATACCAAACCTTACATGGTATAAGACTATAAACACTAAGGGGCCTAAGTGCTCTGAATTAAAAGTATACTTTAAAATATAAGTATTTTCAAAAATATATAAGTATGCCTAACCGTCGAAATCCGTAACTACAAGTAGAACAAAACATAAGTAAATGGGTGTTGTACGCTGCGGTTAAACCTGGGCAGTTATGTAGTCGTGTCTAGGATCAATATAGCCTGGCCAACTATATTCATTTGAGACACGACCAACATGTGCTTGGGAGTGACTGTAGTGTTCAACATGCCTAAAAGTTACCCAATACCAAACAATGAGTCGTCGTCGCAACGAATCACGAAATACTATGGGAGTATTTCTAGAGCCAGCTTCGTTGTAGAAATCCTCATTCCAACGTTGCTCCACGATCATTCTTTTAGCGATAATTTATCTGCTTTGATAACTCATTCCCGCTTTATCGCTTAATAGAATTCAATATCTGTCATATCGCTTGATTCAATTCAGAGGACTTACCATCCTCTCTTTCCTGATCTTTACAGATCAAGATGCCTCCAAGAAAGAGACCCAACTCAAAGAACAATAATCCTCCTCTGCCACCACCTCCTCCTTAATTTTATCCTGTGATGTTCCAGGCAGCTGTTACTACCGCAATGGCAGCCGCCATGTCTCAAATGAACCCCGGTGGTTCAGGAGGTGGTCCCCAGCCCCAAAACCAGGAAGGTTGTCAGGGACACCGAAATGAGTGTTACTATAAAGATTTCATGAACGCGAAACCCACGTCCTTCGATGGCATTGGAGGTGTCATTTCCCTCACCCGATGGTTCGAGAAAATAGAATCTATCTTTGAAATCTGTGCTTGTTCGGAGTCTAATAAGGTGAAGTTCGCTGCTTGTACCTTCACCGATAAAGCTTTGACTTGGTGGAACGGCCGAGTCAAATCCTTAACTCTACATGTAGCTAAGGCTATGGGTTGGGAGGCCATGAAAGATCTTCTTCTTGCTGAGTACTGCCCGCGGGGCGAGATGCAGAAATTGGAACATGAACTATGGAATCTAAAGATGAAGGGTTCTGACATAGTCGCTTATACCTCTAGATTCGAAGACTTGGCGCTGCTCTGTCCGAGAATCGTTACCCTGGAGAGTAAGAAGATTGAAAGGTTTATCTGGGGGCTGACCCAGCCAACAAAAGGGAATGTTTTGGCCGCAAAGCCAGACACTTTCGACAACGCTAAATGTCTGGCGCAAACCCTGATTGATCACGGAGACAATCTTGACGAGGAGACCACCACTCCTGAGCCGGTTAAGAGTAGTGGTGGAAGTAAAAAGAAATTTTGGAACAAGCGGAAGGCCCAAAGTACACAAGGGTCCTCTAAGAAACAACAAACGGTAGCAGTCCACGCTGCTACTGCCCCTGCTGCTGTTTCTACCGTCGGATCCGCAGCTCAGACTCCTACTAGTGGATATACCGGTACCCTTCCTTGGTGCAACAAGTGTAACTACCATCACCGTACTCCCGGGCCATGTCGTGAACGTCTCTGCAACAACTATGGCAAGAAGAGCCACCTTTCTCGAAACTGCAGAAAACCAGCCCAATCAACCGATCAATCATCCGGAGCAGGTGTCAGTCAGGCCTGCTACGGTTGTGGCGAAGTAGGTCATTTCAAAAGAAATTGCCCCAAGGCAGCATCAACCGGCAATACAGGGAGAGTCCTAGCTACGGGACGAGAGGAGGCTGTCGCCGACCCCATTGTTGTCTCGGGTCCGTTCCTTCTCGACAACTCTTATGCTAGTATCCTTTTCGATTCTGGTGCTGAACGTAGTTTTGTTAGCCATTCATTCAAATGCCTTCTTAAAAATAACCCCCAACCATTAACTGAAACATTTACCGTCGAGATGGCTAACGGTGACAAAGAAAACGCTAGCGATATCTTCATAGGTTGTACCTTTACCCTGAACGACCAGTCTTTTCCCATTGATCTTATGCCAGTCTCCATAAAGAGCTTTGATGTTATTATTGGCATGGATTGGTTGAGTCCCAATCATGCTGATATCCTTTGTTACAAAAAAGCCATCCGTCTCAACCTCCCCTCTGGTCAGACTCTCATGATCTATGGCGATAAGCTTAGCTCCAATCTTCACATCATTTCCTGCATCAAAGCTCAAAAGCTTCTACGGAAGAAGTGCCAAGAATTCCTAGGCATGTCATTAACGAGAAACAGGAAGTTAAAGACCTCGATAGCATCCCCGAAGTCTGCAACTTTCCTGATGTCTTTCCCGAAGAGCTCCCAGGAATTTCTCCCGAGCGTCGAGTTGAATTTCGTATCGACCTAATCCCTGGAGCTATCCCCGTAGCCAAGTCTCCATATCGCTTAGCTCCAGCAGAAATGCAGGAGTTATCCAGCCAACTCAACGAGCTACTCAACAAAGGGTTCATCAGACCGAGTTCCTCACCCTGGGGAGCTCCGGTTCTGTTTGTAAAGAAGAAAGATGGATCCTTCCGAATGTGTATCAATTATCGTGAGCTAAATAAGTTGACCCTCAAGAACCGATATCCTCTTCCTCGAATCGATGACCTCTTTGACCAACTTCAGGGAGCTAGCTACTTCTCAAAGATAGACCTTAGGTCAGGGTATCATCAGCTACGAGTTCATGAGAGTGATGTTTCCAAAACAACTTTTAGAACTCGGTATGGACACTACGAGTTCGTAGTGATGCCCTTCGGTCTAACCAATGCACCGGTTGTGTTCATGGACCTGATGAACCGGGTGTGTCGCCCTTTTCTGGACAAGTTCGTCATTGTGTTTATTGATGACATACTTGTCTACTCCAGAAGCGAAGAAGATCACAAACAACACTTGAGGTCAGTGTTGGAAACCCTTAGATCTAAAAAGTTGTACGCGAAATTCTCCAAGTGCGAATTCTGGATTCAGAAGGTGACTTTCCTTGGTCACGTGGTTAGGGAGGAGGGTATTCACGTGGACCCTTCCAAGATCAAAGCAATAGAAAATTGGTCGGCACCGAAGACACCCACATAAATCCGTCAGTTCTTGGGTCTCTCCGGCTATTATCGGAGATTCATCCATAATTTTTCCAAAATCACCAAACCCTTAACTACTCTGAAGCAGAAAGGTGTACCCTTTTATTGGAGTGAAAAGCAAGAAAACACGTTCCAAACGTTAAAACGAGCCTTGTGCAGCGCACCTGTCCTGTCCCTGCCCGAAAGAACGGAGGATTTCGTTGTTTATTGTGACGCGTTTAACCAGGGCTTAGGCTGTGTACTTATGCAAAGGGGAAAAGTAATTGCATATGCCTCGAGATAGCTGAAGGCACACAAGGTCAACTATACCACTCATGACTTGGAACTAGGAGCCGTAGTCTTTGCATTGAAAATTTGGAGACATTATCTTTACGGGACTAAGTGTACGATCTTCACTGACCATAAGAGCCTACAACACATCTTCTATCAGAAGGACTTAAACATGAGACAACGGAGATGGGTAGAGCTGCTCAACGATTATGAATGTGAAATTCGCTACCATCCCGGTAAGGCCAATGTGGTAGCAGATGCCCTTATCCGAAAGGAAAGTTCAAACCGTAAAGTGAAGACACTGACGATGACTATCCATTCTCATTTATCCATGCAAATCCGGGAAGCCCAGTTAGAAGCCCTCAAACCAGAGAACATGTCAAGCGAAGCCTTGAGGGGAATGGATAAGAAACTTGAGATCAGAGGTGACGGAGTCTACTGTTTCATGGACCAAATTTGGACTCCAAAATTCGGAGGATTCAGGGAAGTTGTCACGGAGGAAGCACACAAGACCAGATACTCTGTTCACCCGGGTTTGGATAAGATGTACCTGGATCTCAAGAGACAATATTGGTGGCCAAACATGAAAGCCGAGATCGCTACTTTTGTGGGCAAGTGTCTGACTTGCGCCACGATAAAAGTTGAGTATCAGAATCCCTCGGGTCTGCTCGAGCAGCCCGAAATACCTGAATGGAAATGGGAGATGATTACCATGGATTTCATCACCAAGTCACCCAAATCTCCGAGTGGCTACGATACCATTTGGGTAATTGTCGATCGTTTGACAAAATCCGCTCATTTCATTCCGATTAAAGAATCGTTCAAAATGGAAAGACTTACGCGAATTTACATCCAAGAAGTAGTCCGACTGCACGGTGTGCCTGCGTCCATTATCTTCGACTGAGATAGCAGGTTTACCTCAAGGTTTTGGCAGTCCCTTCAAAAATCTCTTGGAACTAGGCTGGATATGAGTACGGCTTATCATCCTCAGACCGACGGACAGAGTGAGAGAACTATCCAAACCCTAGAAGACATGTTGAGAGCATGTGTCATCGATTTCGGAAAGTCGTGGGACACACATTTGGCATTGATAGAGTTCTCGTATAATAATAGTTACCACACCAGTACCAAGGCTGCCCCGTTTGAAGCCCTCTACGGTCGAAAGTGCAGATCCCCTCTGTGCTGGGCCGAGGTAGGAGACACGCAGCTAGCTAAGAGTCGAGTCCCCAACAGTGCTTTCACTTGTCCTGAAATCATCCGCGAAACTACCAAAAAGATTATCCAAATCCGGGAACGATTGAAAGCCTCACGAGATCGAAAGAAAAGTTACGCCGATATACGACAGAAACCTCTGGAATTCCAGGTTGGAGACCGTGTCCTGTTGAAGGTCTCGCCCTGGAAAGGCATGGTACGCTTTGGAAAGCATGGGAAACTTAACCTGAGGTACATTGGACCTTTCGAGATCCTCGCCAGGATCGGTCCTGTAGCCTATAAACTCCAATTACCTTAAGAGCTTAGTAACATCCACCCCGTCTTTCACGTCTCGAACCTTAAAAAGTGTTTATTCGATGAAACCCTAGTAATTCCTCTTGATGAAATCGAGATCAACGAAAACCTAAACTTCATGGAGGAACCATTCGAAATCATGGATCGAGAGATCAAACGTACGAAGTAAAGCCGCATCCCGATAGTGAAGGTTCGCTGGAATGCCAAGCGGGGACCGGAATTCACTTGGGAGCGCGAAGACTCGATGAAACAGAAGTATCCGCATCTCTTTTCAAATCCATGATTTGTATCTTAATCTTGAATTTCGGGACGAAATTCCCTCTAACGGGGGGATAATGTGACAACCCGAAATTCTTTCTGTCATTGTAACCCGTTCCCTCAATAAAATTCGTCATTTTTCGAATTGTTTCCGTTTCGTTATTTAATTAAGTCATTAAATTTGAGTCATTTATTATGACTTAATGGATGCTCAAACACATTAATAACATAAGAAAATATTCCAAATTATCAATTAGAAAAAATTTAGTTTCGACTATATCGGGTTACGACAACTTTATCGGGTGCGACCAAAAGCATCGTATGACGTTAGTATCGGGTAGAATTCCACCGTGTCCAAAACTTGAACCATATATAAAGTTCAAAAGGCTTCCATTTGAAGCTTTTGCACCCTCTCTCACTACTCTCTCTCTCTCTCTCTCTAAAACTCATTTCTTGGCCAAAATCATCCAAATTCAAGCTCCAAATCATCAAGGTAACCATCCTAACTCGTAGTATAACCTCTTCAACCTTCAAATTCATGTTCAAACTATGAAAATGGACCATAAACATGTGTTTACGGTCCTGGAACACTCATGGGCCGTGACGACATATAAGTTGGGTTTTGGAGCCCAAAAACCCTCCCAAATCACTCTTGGAGCTTGGAATCGACCTAAGGACTTAATGGAATGGACTTGTAACACCTTGAACTCAACATTTGGGGAGTAAACATGAGTTTACTGCCCAAGAACATGCTTGGGCCATAAACTCCATATCATGGGCAGTAAACTCCTTTTAAGGTGTTAAAATGCCATTTAAACACCTCCTAAGCCTTGGATTAAAGTCTAGAAGCAACCACAATCGATTTAGGGGCCTTAAACATGATGAAAACTACCTCCATAGGAGCCTACAGCCGTAAACCCCCCAAGGATAGGTTCCTGGGCCATAAACTCCTATACCTTGCTTAAATGATGCCCTAAATCCATTCCAAGGCTTGTAAAATTAGTTTGAATCACATGTGATTGATCTAAGGCCACCAAATCATTAAGAGAAGGAAGGTATAGGAGCTTACGGCTGTAAAATCCTATTTTAGGGCCGTAAACTCCCTTTGTTGGTTTAACTCCTTCCTATGCCTTAGATTAAATCCTAGCAACTTTCCCCAAGTGATATTTGACCATTTAGCACCTTAAAACCCATCAACCATGAGTTCACGGCCGTGAACTCATGTGGACATGGTCTTAGGGCCGAAAACTCCATAAGGAGTTTACTCTTGAAGAGCAAACACATTATCTAAGCCCTATTCGTCCGTAGATGTCACCGGGGTCACTCCAAACACTCGATTTGAAGTGTTTTCGCGTCTTGGAGTGTAAAATCATATCTAATTAGTGGATTAAAGTCTAATTAGATACATTTATGTATCATTCCATATTACAGAGGAACCTCGCGCGTTATCAAGCCCCGAACTGACACTTAGCATCCAAATCGACTCGTTTCCCGACTGGTGAGTTCATACCCCTACACCTTTTTCAGTGTTTTTCAATGTTTTCAGGGGGAATACAAGCAAACTATAAATGTTTTCGAAACTTAAAACTGATGTAACTTTATAAATATCTGGAAAACTTTTGATATCTTTACCCCTTATGTATTATGCGGAGCATAAGGAATGTTTTATCGAATACAACTACATGGATTTCAGTAAAGGAAACAATCAAACTAATCAAATTATTATGAGAATAATTTGGGATCTTCAGTTCTTGTCTTATGAATTTGGATTTCATGCAATGTTAATAGATAAACTATGTCTGATTAAGTTTATCTCTGTTTATTGTAAAGTATTATGCCAGATAGTTTCTTAGTATTAAATCATTTATACTTTATTATGTTCCAAAACGTTTACGATATTCGATAGCAACCGAGTACACCGTGAATAATTTAATACTAGCTTGTGAGATTCGTCTTCATTAAACCCTTTGGGAATGTAAATCCTCCCTGGAAGTGTAACCAGAGTCTCCTGGAGGGAGAGCGTGGAATTTGTGAATAGATCTATTCGGGACTGACAATCCCATACCTAAACTGCTAGCTACAGTTAGGCGGGCACGCCTGGGGTGACAAATTCTGGATATCATCCGACGTTTGACGAACGCCAAGGAGGTCTCGTTGTCGTATTAGCATGGTTACCCGACTCTCAATACGTATTACTATAAGTTTATTCACGGATTTGTTATATCTATCTTTGATCTATTACGGGATGGTATTCCCATGATTTTAATAGTTTTACGTATTAAAAACTATCTAGTACGGGATGGTATTCCCATGGTTTGCAATCTATAGTTTTGTGTACTATAACTACCTACTGTGATACGGGATGGTATTCCCATGGTTTTCAATCTAGGGTTATATGTATTAAACTGTCTTAATAAGAAAATATGGGATTTTCTTGGATAGCAACTTTTCAGAAAACTAAAGGAAGCATGTTCATTTTCAGAAAACAAAACACTTATGAACTTACGAGCTTTATGCTGATTTTCAAACTGCTTGTATTCTTAGGTCCGCATTAGACAGGTACCCAGCAAATCCTTTTGGCGAAGATGGAGTTCGTAGAAGACACATCTTCACTTTTGATGATATATACATATGTATAACGCTTGTAACTTTTTACTTTCAAACAAATGTAAATTCTAATATGTAATGTAATGATTGTTTACTTCGCTTACTATGTACATTGGTTATGATACTTAACATGAAGTCACCTCCGCCCCGGAACGTTTCCGCCCTGGGTTTCGGGGTGTGACACACGGAGCCGCTCAAACATGCACATACAAGGACTTCACTAACACCAAACCTCGAACCTTTAATGGGACAGGAGGCGTAATAGCCCCAAAGCGATGGATCGAGAAAGTAGAATCCGTTTTTGAAATCTGCAGGTGTCCAGATGAGTGTAAGGTCAAGTTCGCAGCCTGCACCTTCATTGATCAAGCCTTCTCCTGGTGGAATGGCCATATAGAGGCCATGACACTCCCGGTGGCGAACGCGATGCCCTGGGAAGAGCTTAAAGAAATGATGCTGGTTGAATACTGTTCAAGAGTCGAAATCCAGAAGATGGAACAAGAGTTGTAGAACCTCATGGTTTAAAATCCAATATCGATGCATATATATCCAGGTTTAGTGAGCTATCTCTTCTGTGTCCCGGAATGATCACCTCAGAAGGGAAAAAGATTGAGAGGTTTATCTGGGGATTGAATGCACCTATCCAAGGGAATGTCATTGCGGCAAACCCTGAGACGTGTGATAGTACCAAGAGATTGGCCAAGAAATTGTAATGATCATGGCAACAAGAAGGGTGCCAAAATAGCAGAAGCGGAGGTCAACAAAGAATGTGAGAACAAGAAAGGGAAAAACAACAAGCGAAAGGGAAAGTAGAACTCGGAATCATCTAAGAAGCAACAAACTGTAACTGTCCATGCTGTAACTCAAGCTACCACCATACCACATGCTCCAGCCTCATCCATACGAAATGCTCCAAAGCAGTATTCAGGAAATCTCCCCAAGTGTAACAAATGCAACTTCCACCATCACAGGGAGTGCAGAGAGATGATTTGCACATGGTGCAACCGGAAGGGCCATACAACAAAGTATTGTAGGGCTCAGCTTCAACAGAACCAGATGACAAACAACAACAACAACAACAAAAACAACAACAACAACAAGAACAAAAACAACAACAACAATAACAACAACACCAATGATGGGGCCAATTATACCTGTTATGGATGTAGGAAAACCAGGCATTTCAGGTGAAACTGCCCCAACCCAAACAATCAAGGGGCAAGAGCAGTAGGGATAGTGTTGAAAATGGGTCAGGGTGAAGCAGTGCAGGACCCAACCATTGTCACCGGTACGTTCCTACTTAACAACTCGTATGCATGCATCTTATTTGATAGTGGAGCGGAACGAAGTTTCGTTAGTAATAAATTCAAATACTTGCTAAATCAATAACCCTAGAAGCTCAACGAAGCCTTTACGGTGGAAATGGCTAATAGGAAAACAGAAACAACCAAGGATATCTATATAGGATGTACGTTAACACTAAACAACCACTCTTTCCAAATAAATTTGATACCAATAAATATTAGGAGTTTTGATGTGATCATCGGCATGGATTGGTTAAGCCCCCATCATGCCGATATTATGTGTCACGAGAAGGCCGTTTGCCTTCATCTTCCTAGTCACAAAACCCTAATAATCTAGGGAGATAAACCCGACACAAACCTTCGCCTTATCTCATGTATCAAGGCAAAAAAGTATCTACAAAAGAAGAACTATGCATTCCTTGCTCATGTGGTGGATAAAACCAAAGAGGAAGCAAGCATTCATAACATCCCAGTGGCGTGTGACTTCCCGAATGTGTTTCCAGAAGATCTTCCGGGAATACCTCCAGAACGAAAAATCGAATTCCGAATCGACCTAGTGCCTGGAGCCACTCCAATCACTAAATCACCATATAGGTTGGCTCCTGCTGAAATGCAAGAATTATCAAGCCAACTAAGTGAACTCCTGAATAAAGGATTCATCAGACCCAACTTCTCGCCATGGGGAGCTCCGGTTCGTTTCGTTAAAAAGAAAGACAGATCCTTCAGGATGTGCATTGACTATAGGGAATTAAGTATACTCACCATCAAAAACCGGTATCCACTTCCACGAATCGATGATCTATTTGACCGGATTCAAGGGGCTAGTTACTTTTCAAAGATAGATCTGAGATCCGGTTATCATCAACTCAAATTCCGAGATGAGGACATTCCTAAGACTGCTTTTCGAACTCATTACGGTCATTACGAATTTGTCGTAATTCCCTTCGGTCTAACAAATTCCCCCACTGCATTTATGGACCTCATGAATTGAGTCTGCCACCCATTCCTTGACAAATTCGTGATCGTTTTCATCGATGATATTCTTATATACTCTTAAAGTGAAGAAGATCATAGCCAACACCTCGAACAGATTTTAGAAACCCTGCGGGCTGAAAAGTTGTATACGAAACTCTCCAAGTGTGAGTTCTGGTTCCGCAGTGTGAACTTTCTGGGCCATGTAGTCCGTCAGGAAGGGATACATGTGGACCCCTCCAAGATCAAAGCAATCGAAAACTAGGCAATTCCGACAACACCGACAGAAATTTGCCAATTTTTGGGTCTTGCAGGCTACTACTGAAGATTCATTCAGAACTTTTCCCAGATAGCCAAACCCCTCACCACATTTACACAAAAAGGCGTACCCTTCAACTGGACCGAGAAGCAAGAGTTTGCCTTCTAAACCTTGAAGCAAGCCTTCTCTAGTGCTCCAGTGCTATCCTTACCGGAGGGAACCGAAGACTTCATAGTTTACTGTGATGCTTCGAATCTAGGTTTAGGTTGCGTCCTTATGCAATGCGGGAAGGTAATTGCATATGCATCCAGACAACTGAAAACACATGAAGTAAATTATACCACACATGATCTCGAATGGGGCTAGGGGTCTTCGCCTTAAAATTTTAGAGGCACTACCTATATGGTACCAAGCTAGTGCACCATCTTTACAGACCACAACAGCCTCCAACACATTCTAAATCAAAAGGAACTAAACATGAGGTAGCGGAGATGGGTTAAACTATTAAACGATTATGAGTGCGAGATCAAATACCATCCAAGTAAGGCTAATGTGGTAGCCGATGCCCTGAGCCGAAAGGAGTATTCAAATTTTCATGTGAAGTCTCTGTCAATCACCATCTAATCTCATCTAGCCTCACAAATCAAGGAAGCCCAATTGGACACATTGAATCCGGAGAATGTCGCTAGTGAATCACTATATGGAATGGAGAAGGAGCTCGAAGTTAAAAACGACGGAACTCACTACTTCATGAATAGAATATGGGTTCCCAAAATTAGGGCATTCAAAGAGTTAATCATGCATGAAGCCCACAAGACGCGATATTCTATTCATCCGGGGTCAGATAAAATGTATTTGGATATCAAGCAACCATATTGGTGGCCTAATATGAAGTCAGAAATAGCCACTTTCGTGGGAAAGTGTCTTACTTGCACCAAAGTGAAAGTGGAATACCGAAAGCCCTCGGGACTATTGCAACAACCAGTGATACCCGAGTGGAAACCCGAGTGGAAATGAGAAAGGATTACTATGGATTTTGTGACCAAATTGCCGAAGACAGCAGACAGACTAGATGTTATCTGGGTAATCGTGATAGATTAGCAAAATCCGCTAATTTCCTGCCAATAAAAGAGTCCTACAAGATGGAAAAGCTGACCCGAATCTACATCAAGGAGGTTGTGAGACTCCATGGAGTGCCAGTATCTATTATCTTGGATCGAGATAGCAGATTCACTTCTTGATTCTGACAATCTCTTCAGAAGGCAATTGGAACACAACTAGATATGAGCATTGCCTACCACCCACAAAAGGATGGTCAGAGTGAGTGTACCATCCATACACTTGAGGATATGCTCTGAGCTTGCGTGATTGACTTCAGCAAATCATGGCATGCCCACTTGCCTCTAATTGAATTTTCTTAAAACAACAGTTACCACACGAGCATCAAGGTTGCTCCCTTCGAGGCTCTTTATGGTCGTAAATGCAGATCACCCTTATGTTGGCCTGAGGTGGGTGACACTCAACTAGCAAAAGGGCAATTTCCAGCCAGTGCTCTTACAGGACCTGAAATCATTTGTGAAACGACCGAAAAGATAGTCCACATCAAAGCTCGACTTCAAGCATCGCGAGACTGTGAGAAGAGCTATGCTGACAAGCGGAGAAAGACATTAGAATTTCAATTCGGGGATCAAGTGCTATTAAAGGTCTCTCCTTGGAAGGGAATGATTCACTTTGGGAAACGAGGAAAATTGAACCTGCGATACATTGGACCGTTCGAGATCCTTGCCCGGATTGGTCTAGTGGCTTACAAGTTGCAGCTACCTGCCGAGCTCAGCAACGTACACCCATTGTTCCACGTCTCAAATCTAAAAAAGTGTCTCTCAGATGAAACCCTTGTCATTCCATTGGAAGAGATTGAGATAAACGAGAATCTCCTGTTCGTCGAAGAACCAGTCGAGATTATGGATAGGGAAGTGAAGCGAACAAAGCAAAGTCGCATTCCGATTGTGAAGGTTCGATGGAGGGCTAAACGTGGACCGGAATTTACGTGGGAATGTGAAGACCAAATGAAGCAAAAGTACCCTCACTTATTGTTTCCTTCACAAACCTAGTTTTCAAAATAATTTCGGGACGAAATTCCCTCTAACGGGGGATGATGTCACAACTAGCATTTTAGCTAGGAAATTCTATTCTTGTGTAATCATTCAACCATTGTAAAACACATACTCTAGGTAAATATCACCCGATGCTCATTTAAATTCACCTCTCATGTTCAACAAAGAGTTTGAAAACCCTAAGAATCCCAGTTTAAGTCCATATTGGACTAGGATTTCCTTATTGGTCCTAATGGACCAATAAGCATTCAATTCAACTATTTTGGGCTTGGAAACCCTATTTGGATTCTAATTGGACCCAATTCACAAATCTTTAACGATTTGGACCATTTGGGCCTAGAATGATTCATTCTAACCCTAATGGGCCTTATTGGGCAATAACTAATCCAATTAACCCTAGTAAGCCATAAATCCATTCTTTTATGCCATTTTGGGCCGTGAACTACCCTAAAGGCCCAATAGGCCGGAAAGTAACTATTAGGCCTCGTAATTTCGAACCAAGGCTAGAAATGGGCCACGATAATCTACCTCCCTTCTCTTTAGCCCATTTTCGGCCCAAGTAAAATAATAAAAAAGAGAGAAATGGCTAATTATCCAAGCCATGCCAGCTCACTAATACATGGAGGTAATCCATGCAAATTACCCACTAAACAAATACCCATTCCCATACATCTATGCATTTATCACATCTTAATCTCTCTTACCTCTCTCTTTTTCTTCCTCTCAGCCGAAGGTAAGCACACACACACACCATACTCTCTCAAACACTCACAAGAACACTCCTTCCTTTCCTCTCAAATTTTCGAATATCTAGGGTTGTTCAAGAAGATTTCCACCATAAATCATCATATTCTTGGTAAGTCCTTACGTATCCAGGTGATATAACTTCATTCTCATGTTAGATCACTCCTTCTAAGCAAGTTTTTGGTGATCATACTCCTAGAAGCCTCCTAAGTTAGAGATCTACTCAAGAAAGCTTGCTAGGACCAAAAATCTCTTCATCTCTTCTTCAAAACCGAAAAATCAAAGCAAAAGTGATTTCATACCCCCTTGTTTTCGGTTTTTACATGATTTTTGTTGGAGAATACAAGTAAAATGTGTAGATCTATGTGTTATATGCATGTCTTGTGTGATTTCTTAGTTTATTTTGTAAAAATGTGTTAGATCTTAACAAATCTCGACATCTTAAGTAACATAGAATAAGGATACATGAACTAAGACACTTTATACTTCATATTATCAAGTTAAAAGTGTTTATATGTTGAAGATATAAAAATTTAAGGCAAAAACCTTGTTAAGGATCAAAATTGTCAATAAAACAAAAGATAAGGGCAAAAGTGACATTTTTGTTTTTATAAGGATAATAGGTCTTACTTGTATAAAAATGGATTTTTATGATAAACATGCTTTCCAAAGGGGCAAAAATGTAAATTTTAGCTTAATCGGCCAAACATGTGGGCCTCACGGTTTTGGGCCCAAATTTGTGAAAAAATGAGAGTTTTGGGATTAAAAATGTTATTTGACCAAAGTTTGAGTCATAAATGTAAATAAACCAAATTTAGGGGTGAAAATAACATTTATTTCAAAATGGGACCAAAAATGTAACTTTTATCAAAATTGGGCCGAAAGTTTCAATTTTTA
Organism: Lactuca sativa; assembly: GCF_002870075.4. NCBI lineage: Eukaryota > Viridiplantae > Streptophyta > Magnoliopsida > Asterales > Asteraceae > Lactuca > Lactuca sativa. Next base: position 280,487,885 of record NC_056630.2, read on the forward strand.
CAAACAAGGGGCTGAAAATGCACTTTTCTGCATAACTGGGCCATAAATGTCAAAATAAATTTTTTTGGACTAAACCTGTGAATTTCTAAACATTTGGTACGAAATTACAAATTTTTATAAATTATGGACTAAAGTGTTATTTTTACAAAACTTTGGGCCTTAATTGAAAATTTGAGGCTTATTGATCAAGAATGTCGTTTTTACAAAAAGAAGACTTTTATAATCAATTTGGTAAACCTCGAGCTAAAATAAACAACGAAACAATAACGAACGGACGAAATACATCGATAATAATTTTATTGGGCCTAATATTCACATTACATGGCCAATGGGCCTTAAGGGCCCATTCATGTGTATATTGAGCCCAATATCTTCCATGACATGTTTATTGGGCCTTGCAACCCATTTACATGTTAATTTGGGCCTGATCTATGGGTCACATGTTTGTTGGGCCTTGGTGGTCCATTTACACGACTATTGGGCCCAATTTACCCTCTTACATGTTATTGGGCCTTTGTGGTCCATTTTCATGCTAATTGGGCTTGGACTAAAATTCACATGCTAGGTAGATCGTAAGTTTATCCTTTACATAATTATTGAACTTCGTATACTTATATGTGTACCTTTTGATATGAAAACATGCAACATACACGTAAACATTAAACATAGTGAAAAACATAACGAACATGAAAGGTTGAGAATCTAGTGAGACTTGTCGGTTGGCACCTTTAAGTGTACAATCGTAGCCTATAGTTATAACCAGAGTTTTCTGGAGGTAGAGCGGGAGTTTGTGTATAGATCTATACGATGTGACCCCTCACGCTTTAGCTGTTCGCTACAACTAGACTAGGCTAGTCTAGGGCGACAAAACCTTGAGCAAATACCGACATTTGGGAAAATGCAAGACATGCAACCTAGTCATTATCATGTATGGTTATAACGACTCATTTAGAGAACCAACACCAAGTTAACATTTCGGAGAGTAACCCTTCGATTGTGTCAGTACAAAACAACTTATTTAATGATACAAGAACCTCGACATTATTATAAATCAGAAAATATCGGATTTTCTGGGGAAATATTAATATTCAATTATCACTTACTTACAATACAAAGAAATCTAAACTATATTCATATATGCTACTACTATGAAATTCACACATGCATCTATACTTGATTTTCACATCATTTTCAGACATTTTACTAGAAAATATCGGATTTTCTGGGTTTTACGAAAGATACAAAGACTTTTATTCAAACATACTTATGAAATTACCAAGATTATATATGTTGACCGTTTTCAAAATAACTTGTATTCTCAGGTAATCGTTAAGCAAGAAGATTTTCAAGTATATATGGACTTATTTTGTGTAACATCACTCATTGTACTATTAATACTTTGAATTTATGTAATTTATAACAATGTACTTGATGTGAACAATGCTGGTTGTTATATGTAATGTCCGTGATGAATGTGTTATGTTTCATGTATATTCATTGTGATGATAATTCAATTGTTAGTCACACGAGCCCCCAGACGTTTCCGCCGTCTGGTTCGGGGGTGTGATAACCTCTAGTTGCTTCTACCCTTGATAACTTTATGAGTCATCGTTATTTCTTTCTTGGACCATCGTGGCATGCGAAGGAATCGGTTCGTTGTTGACATTTTCCATTAATACTAGTGCTCCTACTATAGAATTAGCTAGTTCTTGAGATAAGAGCTCCATAAACTCATGCCATTATTGATCGAGCATTTCTTGCATCATTGCTCGAGCTTTATTCATTTCGATTTGAACAACAACTGCTCCGACATTCTGAGGTGTTGGACCTTCTTCGTTATTTATGACTCTACCACTCCTTGTGATTGTCATGATGTTCTATATACCCAAGCAAGAATTTAACATATTAAGACGAAAATATAGGTAAGGAAGATTTAGATGCGAAATCCCCCTTATTACTCCGGAAAGGTATATGCCAATTCTAATAACATAACTAAACGTTTAGTAATTTGAACACATAAAATTCCTAATACTAGGTCAACAATAGACCTTAACTTTTCCAATACTTTGCAATCTAAGGTCGTCTATACACATCATTTAGCACATATAAGGCATTTCTAAAGTATGCTATTGCTTAATATAGAAAATAAGGTATTTAACCTACGTTATGCTATATATATATATATATATATATATATATATATATATATATATATATATATATATATATATATATATATATATATATATATATATATATATATATATATATATATATCAATTTCTTATTTAGCACTTAATTTTATGTGACAAAATTGTAAAAATGGTCCCTGTGGTATGCCTTTTTTTGGGGTTTTAGTCCAAATTACGATTTTTTTTTTGTTTTGTGGTCCTTTTGAACTAGTTTATATGTGAAAATAGTCCCTCTGAAAATTAAAATGACTATAATACCCTTGGGGTATTTATTTTTCATTTTTCTTTCATTTTTAAAATTTAATATTTATCTATTTATTTTAACAATTAAAAAAAAATAATAGAGGGACCCATCTCTCTCTCTCTCTTAAAACAATTTCTTTTTCGAAACCCAAACCCAAAATTAAATTCAGAAATTGAATCATAGATAATTTCTTTTAAGAAATTTAGATCTTGAATCGTTTACAAATTACTAAATTGTGTTATACAACCTTGGTGGTTGACTTCTGGTTAGTTTTTGGTGGAGGTCAACTCCTCATAAGTTTTTCACTTTTGAAGATGAACTTCGAATACAATGATTATTGATCTGAAGGAGGTGTAGCAATGGCTTTTCGTGTATTGGGTAAACCCCAAGAAATCGAGAATGGGCTCAATGATCAACTGTCTATGTTTGAATTGATTATAGATGGGTATGACAAATAAAAAATCAATTTTGAGGCACTTCAAAAACCCATGTTCAAGAACCCAAAATCTTGACAAGAAATTGAAAACGCAAAAACACACATAGTGATGAACACATACATGCAAAGGTCTCGACTGATGATGATGATGGTCCGGTAGGTTTCAAAAACAAGTCTTAGAAATGGATCTCGTTCATCATATGCGTTTCCCCGACCAACAAAAATCGTTGTTAAGAAGGATTTCTTCAATTGGGTTTACAAATCAAAGCTTGAAACCCTTTGAGATAACGTGAGACCTAGCGAGAAGGAGACAACAGCCATGTTGATGCTGCCGCTTCCGACTTTGTGGTGGCGAAACCGTCAGTGGCGGAGTAGAACGACTGCCGACTTTGCACCATCCACTATCGTTGCATCAATTTTGCACATTAACAAGTGATAAATCCAACTACAAGCACAATCAACGAGAAATTAGGAATTTAGACAGGGAAAACTGTACTTCAAATGATATCGTCTGATATCCCCAAAAATCGATCGTCTATTTAAGTCGATAACAATAAAAAAGAAGAAGATAAACATGTAATGGCATCTTAAAGTTAGATTTGTTGGAGGAGGGTGTTGTTGAAGGAGAAAACTTCATCAAATCTAGGTTACAAGTTGTGGCTACAATGGAGGTTTTTTGGTAGTTCTCATATCCAAATTTAGATCCAAGAACCGAAATCGGGTGTGGGTTTTGTTGTTTGTATTTAAGCTTTGAAGATCTGGGTTTACTCCTGCAGAAATAGGTTAAAAAATCAGATTGATGTGTTTGTCTGTTCTTGGCTTTAGAAATGAAGAACAAGTTTTTGGAGACGAACATGTTGAGAGAGAAAGAGAGATATGTGGGCCCACATTAATTAATTATTTTCTTTTTCATTTAAATTAAATAAAAAAACATCAAAAAAAAATCATAAGGGCATTACAGTCATTTTAGTTTACCGTGGGACCAAATCCGCAAAGAAACTAGCTCAAAAGGACCACTAATCCAAAAAATTTGGGGTTTGGACTAAAACCCCAAAAAAATTCATACCACAAGGACTATTTTTGCAATTTTGTCATTTTATCTAAGGCCTATATCCTAAAATATCCTAGTGCTTGTGTATATTCATGGATATGACCTAAACTATCCTAGACACACACCTAACCATCATTGCTTAACGTTTAGGTTTAACTTTAGAAATCCTAGAAATTCCCAGTTCACTTAAACTAAAGCTCTTATACCAACTGTGACATCCTCTAATTTTCAGAACCATTTAAAACTTTTCTTTACGATTTTAAAATCATTTATTTATATTTGCGGAAAATCCCAGTACAAAATATCATTTTTATTACAAATTTTTGTTTCCAAAATGTTAAAACCCTAAGGATGTCATAATCAATACATATACATAATTACAGCACAAAGACCTAATGGTCCTGCATACTATTGCATGTTGTCTCTTAATCACTCAGCATCATAATCAAGTTCCACTCGCTTAAGTCTTGATACATGTGATGCATATAAAATGAGTGGGTCAGGTTGGGGGAAACCTGGTGAGATACATAGGGATTTCAATCCTACAATATTGATATGATAATATTCCTTACTTATTTGACCCGCAAACCAACTTTTACCATACTAAATGCATATAGGCTTACATTCCTACATATCTATTTCTACCGATACTCGCAGATCCTAGTTCAAGATTATAAGAGAGAATTATCTCACTAGTAAACGATTTAAGGTAAGGGTTTGACTACATAAATAGGGGCTCCCTTAGCTGGTGTACGTCTTAAGGCACCCGAGCCTTCATAGTAATTCGATGAAACTTAATTGAGACTACATGATATCAAACATAATTGAGCTAGGTATCTTCCATAAGTCTAAGTTTATCCTTAGACTAGATTACAATGCCTGAAACCAACTTTTTAATACCAACTCTATTCTTGGGCGACACTAACCTACTTAGTGTGTGTGTATATATATATATATATATATATATATATATATATATATATATATATATATATATTCCATAAGAGTATTAGGTATTATTAATCATTTATGTTCTCAACAATTTTACTTTAAATATTATTATATAATATTATCTGTCTATCCTAACATAAAATAGAACCATATCTGGTTCGCACATAGCACATTATGTATGTATGTATGTGTGTAATTGGCAAATTGGACTGACTTAACAAAGTGTTTGGTAATTGGCAAATTGGACAGAGCTTCTCTTTACATCTTTTTTCAAAAGACCTAGATGTACATAAAGTTAAGTCCTAGCCTAATTTCATACTGCACAGACCTATTATCCTAAGGGTTCAAAATTCTTTACAATCCCAAAGTCTACTTCCAGATCTAAGTAAGGAATAACTAGGTAGTATCATATCGGAGATAGGTTTCGTTTGGTATACATAATATACTGTTTGGAAATACCACTTTAAAACCTCACTAAATCTAGCCTAGAAATCACTCCCATAAGTAGATCAATGAGTATAACGATTTGGAATTACTGATAAACCTTATTATAGATTCATAATAATGAATATGACTATAGCTAAAAATTACACTTAAAATTAACTAAGTGTAGCTTAACTTACAGAGGTTCTTGATGAAAACAAGAATCTAAGCTGGCATAATACTTGCTTGGGATCTCCTACTCGAAGGCTATTACTTAAATGAGTACTTAGGGGTGTCCCAGGGCTTCGCCGCAGGTCAAAAATGAGAGAAAAATGGTTTAAAAGGTAAGATTGCTCGAGAGAGATAGTGTGTAGGGGTGTGGACGTGAAATCATATACGGAACCGTCTATTTATAGGCAAGAAAAACCTGGCACACCGCGCACTCTAGGTATGCACACCACACACTAGGGCCTAGGTGGCTCCATTGGGCTTCTGTCACGTGTCGCGTCGTTGATCGCCCACCTCACCCCCTTCTAGACGGTGACACGTTTCATATTCTTATAGAGCCACGTATCGTGTTATTGTGGGTCCACGCCGCCGAGTCTCTCAGAGGAAGTGCGTCCTGACCATGCTACGTGGCACCCTCTCGTGGTGCCACGTCATCAGTGCGCATGCGGATTTCCTGATTTTCAAAATGGCGTAACTTCTTCGTACGAGTTTCCTTTTTGAAATTCTTTATATCTTCGAAAAGCTCTCGAAGATATCACCAACTCCGTTTGCTAATTTTGACTTTATTTTTGAAGCTATATTTTTAACAGTCTTAGCTTGTTAAAAACCATTAAAAATTCATAAATTTCTCATATAATATCCGTTCTCGACTGTCTTTATATCAATGAACCCATATGGACGAGATCTTCAACTCTTGTTTAGATTGTTTTTCCTAAGAATCAACAGATCTCTACTTCGGCTTTGGAGCTGTATACTGTTGCGCTGAAACTGTGAAAAATCATAACTTTCTCTTACAAAGTCAGATTTGGATGTTCTCTATATGCATACTCTCAGTTTAACGACTAATATGACTTTTGTTTAGATTACTTAGGCTAAAAAGCAATCTGTCAAAAATTCAGCTTTTACGATACCTAAAGTCGTGTCGGTTTAATCGTGAAACTTCGAAGAAGAATAACTTCTTTGTACGAAGTCAGATTTTAGCGTTCTTTATATGTACGAAACCCCTGTCACATACACTATAACTTTGGTTAAAGTTATTTATCCTAAATAATCGTATATCAAAAAGTCTTTTTTAACTCTAATCATGTCTTAATTGACTAACCCGAATCTGCGGGCGTTACACATATGTCCAAACGATGAAATTTTATCTAAAAAGTTTTCATATGATGTCATTTAAAAATATGCTATAAATTGTTTTATATGTTGTTTTTATATTGTTCTTCCTTTAAAATAAAAATGACTCTTTATGATGATATGATATTTTTATGAAGAAATGATGCTTTATGGTTTGGGGAAATTAACATGTGCTTGTGTGAGTTCCTCATTATACAAATACGAGATCGTCTAAAATGATGTATGATAACAATAAACACTTTCTAGATAATCCTTACTATGCACAAACAGGATAACTACCCCTTGAGTGGTTTTTCATATGATGGTTCAAGAATATGTAGCCTATGATATGGACTTGAGAGATGTTTTTTTTTTGAAGTGTGTTCCTCCTTACATCCTCCACATTAGTTATGTTTGGTATACACTCCTTCATGATTATATGATAGATTTTTGGAATACGTTCCTTCATACTCAAGCCCTAACTATCAAATTCATGAGGTTGGACTTTTTGAGAGAAACTTGGGTTTTGGGGATATTTGTATGTTTCATTACATTAGTGTTGTTATTTTCTTATCCTATTTTTGAACTAATTTGGTCTTTGATTTATATTTAACTAACAAATGTAGTTAAGTTTGTATATCATTTTGAAAGCTGATTTGTGTGTTATATACCCTTTCATTTGATTTGTGTCATTAAATCCCAACTTGTTTGGTATGGTATTGTTTAACTTGATTTGGGTCAATAAATTGCAACTCATTCTAAAATGGTATTGTTTAACTAAATTAGGGTAATTAAATCCCAACTTATTCTAAATGGTTTTATTAAACTTTGAATAATTAGATTCCAATACATTACAATAGTGTGTGATAAGATTTCAGTAATAAAATCCTTACAAGCTTTGGAAATAACATTTAAAATGATTTTTTGGAGGCTGGTTCAAGTATGTTAGATTGTTATCTTCTTACTCAAAATGACTCAACCTTGGGTATTCTCACTAGGAAATCCATTGCCTAACATGTTTTGACATATGCTTAGTTTGAAGATGTTGGATTAGGTGTCTAATTCCACAACTATAATTGGTATGTATTTGACCCGAGTGTAGCATAGTTCTTTTAGGTTGCATTCACCAGGGCAATTTGATAGGATGGATATTTGAGAAAGAGGTTATTTGTGATTTATTTATATATGATAAGTATAATATATTGAGAAATCATATTATTTAATTAATATTGATCAAGAATTAATTTGAATGAATTAAGTGATCAAAAGAGACTGATTAAATTAATGGGGACTGATTATATAAATCAGTGATACATATGGTTTGAGCTATAGATCCACGATGGACTAAGTTTATGTAAGAGTCCATGAAGAGTTAGTCCATATGAGTTATTAGATCATAAGCCTAAGTGTAAGAATTAGGTTTTACATATGACTCTTGGAATTCTACACTATATATGTATTCCCTAAACCCTAAAATCGGAACTTGTGTATTCCATGAAGAGAATAGTCATTTTTGGTGTGTCTGACCTCTCTCTTAAAGTTCTCCATTTGTTCATGGTGTGTTGTGATTCCATTAGAGGTGCAACATTTGAGGCACTAAGTTCTTGAAAGGCGAAAAACTCTACAAGCTACAACAAATAGGTAATTGTCTAACTTGTTTTATGTTTCAAATATCAAGTTGTCTACTAGTTATAGGTTTCATGCTTTGGATATTTTTTTGTTGCATGTATAACTAAATAAAACTTAGGTAAAAAAAACATTAGGGTTGTATGTGCACCATAGGGATGTTAGAGTACATAAAACCCAACAGTGGTATTAGAGCCATGGGTTGTATTCTGTTATATAGATGCATTGGTTAATTTTCAAAGCTGAAAATTTTTAATTTTTTGCTGTCTGAATATTGGACTCGACGAGTCCCATGAGTAGACTCGCCGAGTTGGATCATTTGGTATGAACTCGTCGAGTCCATGCCCTGACTCGATGAGTTGGGCAGTTTGTTGGCAAAGTTTTTCGAGTTGTTGGCCCGTTTTGGATTAGGATCATTACCACAAACTGTTTGGTTCATAAAATTTGATTTTGTTGATATGGTAATGATTATCCCCATCCAATAACATGATGATTGCCAAATTTTAAGATAATTACTTAATTCTGTGAAAAACTAATTATTTGTAAAATTTGAATCATTTTGCTACAAGAGTTGAATTAGATTAATTTAGTAAAAGATAAAACGACATAATTATTTTATTAGTTTAAAGTTTGATCTAAATGTTTCTTGAAGAGTTTCATAACTTGTCCTCAAGTTATGGAACTTGAAAAGTCTCATTCATGAAAAAAATTAACTCCTTAAATTATGGAATTCAAGAGTTTTGAAAGGTTACAAATCCTGCCATCAAGCTTAGTAATCTAAAAGGTTTTGAAGAGTTTCAAAACTTGCCGTCAAGTTTTGGAATTTAAAATTTGATTAAAAGTTTTAATTGTGAAATATTAAATTTTAAACCTTTTGGCTTCATAACTTAAATTTAGACTTAAAAGTTCAATTATGGTTTTGCTGATAGTTAATTAAAAGATTAATTAAAAGATTATTCATAAATCCATAATTATATGGTTTAAGTTTAATTAAATTAAAGGTCTAGTTTAATTAATAGATTAAACCACCTAGTATTTTAAATGTATAAAATACACCCTTATACTATATAAAATTAAAAGTCTAATATTCCTATTCTAATAAATGAATAGATTTATTCTCCTATTGACAATTGTCATTTTATTCGAACTCCTCATTAATATTATATGTAGGGTGGCAATTGTTGACACGACACGACAAAAATACACGACATGAAACGAAATTGGGACGAAATTGAAATTCGAATTCGTGTTCGTGTCGTGTTCGTGTCAAGTGTAAAAAACACGACGTCGTGTCGTGTCGTGTCGTGTTCGTGTTCAAAATTTGACACGATATTGACATGATTTAGCATTTATTTGTCATGTTTTTCGTGTTTGTCGTGTTATATGTGATCAAATATCAATTAAATACACTAATTGTTATATTATGTTATTTTTTGTCGTGTCGTGTCGTATTTGTCGTTTTTTAATTGGTTCGTTTTCGTGTTAGTTAGAAATGACACGACATCGTGTCGTGTCGTGTTCGTGTTACATAAAACATTGTCGTGTCGTGTCGTGTCAGATAAAAACACGACACGATGACCCGATTTGCCACCCCTATCTATACAGGACAAATACTCCCGCATCCTGACTGCTAGCTATAGTCCGAGCCAGTAAGGCCCATGGGTGACATAATGTTACTAACTCTAGGCGTGACCTGGAGGGTCATCAAGGATTCGATCATCAATCAGCATGGTTACATACGAGTTCACATTCACCCTTTTATTCTCTTTTAGACTTTGCAAGGCGTATTGTTCATTCGATACCCTCCTGGAGTCTATGTTTTATTCTATTATTAGACTGAGCCAAGCGTATTGTTCATTCGATACCCTCCTGGAGTCTATGTATTATTCTCCTTTAGACTGGGCCAGGCGTATTGTCCATTCGATACTTTCCTGGAGTCTATGTATTTATTTACCTCTTTAGACTTTGCAAGGTGTCCCGCCTGAAGTCTATGATTTATTTACCTTTAAGCTTTGCGAGGCGTCCTGCCTGGAGTCTAGGTTTTATTTACTTTTAGCCAGCAGTGTTCCTGCTGAGGTAAAATATTATTTTTCCCTATTATTTTTTTTACTTGTGACTTTTCTCACAATTCCTTTAAAGTAAAAACTATATTTTGATAATGATAGTACTTTTGGGGAAATTAATCCTTAAACATAAAATCATCGGGTGTTGGTAAAAGACTGCTTTTAATAGAGATACTCCTTGGTTTAAACACAAAACAATTGGGTCTTGGTAGAAGACTACTTTTATTTAGAAAATATAGGATTTTCTGGAAAGAATTCTAATACTCTGTAGATTCTAAACTACCATCTTTCATGAGGTTATTTTAAATAAAAATGTGTATTTATACTAATGTCATTAGATACTTATGAATTCACCAGCATTATAAAAATGTTGATACTCGCTTTCAAAATAACTTGTATTCTCAGGTCATCGATAGACAGGTACATCTCGGGAGTTTTTATGAAGACAACCTTGTACTGAGCTGCACTCTATGTTATTCTCTGTATTTACTTTGATGTTATTGTATAATGTAACCTATGTAAAATTATTACTATTAATGCAATGGTTGTTGTACTTTGATTACTATACTGCATATGTTGTGATACTTGACATGACGTCATCCACTCCAGAACGTTTCCGCCGTTCTCGGTTTTGGGGTGTGACAGATTGGTATCAGAACATTGTTTATAGTGAACTCAGTATATCTAATCGTAAAAGATATGCAACCTATAAATACATTGGGATAAAACAGTCTGACCAAGAATTATACTTTAAAATATAACCATATTTTACCAAAGTATAAGAACATCCAGAATCTAAATACCCGAACAAAGTATCACAAGAAGAACAAGAATAAAAGTCTTTGGATGTTGACCATTACCGTCAAACCTGGGCAGTTATGTAATCGTAAGCTAGAATAAATGTAACCTGATCAACTACATTTATTCGAGATGCGACTAACGTGTGCTTGGGAGTGATGGTGGTGTTGCAACAAGTCTGAAACTTACCAAATAGGAATGCTAGAGCCAAACATAAAGTTTAAAAATACTATAGGAGTATTTTATGATACTAAAAGATTTACACTCAACCCAAAATCGTATTCAGAAGATAAGAACCAAACATGTAATTAAAATACCATAGGGGTATTTTAGGAACCATAAATAACCTTGCGTGAAAACTAAAAAGATCCTTATCGACATACCTATAATTACAGAGTGTATACTCCCAAGGTTATATATAATGAGGATCTCATAGGCTAAGAATGTATGGTTTCGATCTACTTCCTTTTCCTTGTTTGGATGTGGATATAGAGTAGTATCACATATTCGAAGGCCTATCAGATCAAAGTTATATATGATTTGTATACACTGTGGAATGGTAGCAGGACTCGATATGGATCACCCAGTGAAATGTTTTAATAATTCCATAGGATTCTTTAGACATTTCCATTCTCGTGCGAAACCCTTTAGAAAACCCTATCCACTTCGGTGATCGGCAAGAGAGTCGATTCAGACCCAGAAGAGGTTCATTGAGAAGGTTTCCAATTTGGAAATAAATGAACAGGGTCGAGACTACTGAAGCCCCCATGTGTCTATACCTTTTAGGGACATCGGTAGGGAATTCGCCTGGATATCCGAGATTCCAGTCATCCATCTTGAAGTGATGCCACTCAGGATCAGGATCGGAAGTAAGGTAGTGATGACACTCAGAGTCAGGATCAGAATTAAGGTGGAGTAGAGATCCAGTATGTCTACAAGAGAAGAGAACCCTAGGTAAATACCCAAAGAAAACCAACGCCTATTCCAGTCAAGGATAAGAAGTGGACAGAGGGAGCCAATGCATGGAACCCGAAAATCTTTTCCTCCTTATCGTCATGCTAATAAATCCATAAAATAATACAATTTAGTGAGTTAGTGATTACACTACTCACACTATGTGTTAGGTAGATCGCCTTTCCCGTCGCAAGTAATACGATTAGATCGGATCCCAAAACCTCGATTGAGAGTGTTTAGCCATAAGTCTTCATGAGCCTTTTCTTCCGTAATCTTCGTTCCGAACTGTCCTCAAATCTTTCCAAGGCCGGAGAGCAAATCTCTCCAGTATAAAGATAACTTAGTAGGAACGAATCCCATTTTATGGCTTTCCGATGCACTTACTCCTACCTTGTTACCCAGAATGCATCATAGCGATGTAGGTCGGCGCTTAGATAACCATAATCCGAGGCGCAGGAAAAATTTATGCCTATAATATTAAGGATAGATAAGTCTAGAGTTAACCATCGTCTCTCATCATCTTGTATTCCTTTTTCGTGTAGGAAAAACCATGCCTCCAAAGAAACATAAGCAACCTGCTGTCAAGACACCGACTGTCCTATTCGATGAAGCTACGTTTCAAGCTGCAGTCTTAGCAGCCGTAGCAGCTGTCATGGCTCACCTAAATGCTAAAACGCCAATTTTAGCAGGATCCCTATCAAGATTTTCAATCCTAGCAATGGACATCAGCAACCAACACCTGCATACCCAGCCACCCAAGAGCCTCAACCAGATCCACCAAAAAGAAAGTTCAAGAACGAAGAGGGAAGTACCTCGGCTCAAGGACCTTCCGAAGGGCAACGAGCTGAGGCAGCCAATACCCCTGCCAACCCTTCCATCCCGACACCTAGAAGGCCATACCTAGGGAGCCTTCCCCGCTGCAGCAGGTGTAGCTACCATCATCATGGTACATGTCGAGAAATCCTTCGTGTCCGATGCAACAGGAAGGGGCATACCTCTCGTACCTGCAGAGCCCCGGTTGAGTTCATTACATCAACCACCAATGTGGGGACCAGTCCAGTATGCCACCTATGTGCTGAAATTGGACACTTCAAAAGAGATTGCCCATCTGAAAGAAACGAAAAGGACGCAAGAGGAGTCTAACCCTAATACATAGGGAGAAGCATCAAGAAACCCGGTAGAATTTTGGTACGTCTCTAAATTCTAAGTAGCTAGCCGAGAAATTTAATAAGTAAATTCTAATTGTAATTACTCCCTCGTTAAGGCGAAAGTCGCAACACTGTTGTAACACTTGAAAACCCATCAGGTAAAGCTATGATGGCTTAGTATATACGTTAAGGCCATTTATAATTAAGAATGATAGACCTCGAGTGAGTGATGCTGCCTCATCTCCTGTTCCTTGTTTGGTTGTGGATTTAGGGCAGAGTCAATCAGTCAACAGTCCTTTTAGTCTTAATTATACATGATTAGTGTATACTAGACGATTATAGAGAGGCCTCGTGGGGAATCCATTCATGAAAAGTACTTATTCCGAAACATTAGGACCCCCTAGAGTTCGGCGTCGATTCCATCGGTCCAAGTATCCGCGACAGTGATACCATGGACGAAACCCGAGATGCCGAGAACTTGTGTGCCATGTTCAACACATGGTCCTGTCGATCTTCACTCCATATCAGGTCGATGTATGTCAACTTCAACACATCCATCAATCATGGTTCGACTTAGTGCAACCATGTGTAAATTCTTAGTGTTGTGTAAAGAGAACTTTCACCATAGCCAATTCGTCAAATAAAGGTCCTTCCAAACTTAATAGTAAAACCTAATGCGATCAGTCGGTTGTCTCTCTTATCTAAAACCTTCCGAAATACCCAGGAGAATGTTATCGTGCGCTGTTAACCAACCCCTCCTTAGACAGATAGAACCCGAAGCGAAAGACACTACAGGTATTCCAGAAGACGATAACCACCCGAAATCTACTCAGCGGATCCCCCAGAAAGACCATTAGCACCACACAACCAGGTTCGTGAATCAAGAGAAAGAACTCATGGGATTAAGTTACTACTAACTGAGTATATGCATAAGAGTGGTATATATTTTAGATCAAAAAGATTTAAGATGTGGCCACACAACTGAACATCCTGTCGATCTCAATTCTATGCACCTTGCATACACCAAGTATTAGTGATTAAGCCGAGTATGAGCTCTACCACGAACCTTGTAATAAGACCCTTCATCCTATCCCATAGAATAGGAGCTGGAGTCAAGAGAACCACTGCGGGTTGAGCTACTAAAGTGACCATAAATTCGAAATTTGTTGTCATCCCGGTTAAGCCAACCTACTAGCTAACACCCTCAGTTAGAAAAAGTAACTCGAGTCATAAGAGTCAGATCATATTACTACGACTGTCCATTCATGCTTAACCCCACGAATTAAGCATCTCAGCAGAGATCCCGGAAACCTGGAAGTTGTGATAGGCTAAACTCTGAGATGGGTGGATGGGGAAAAATTAGAAGACCTGAGGGACGGAACCCTATACTCTCTAGACTTAATCTAGATCGAGGAAACTCTGAAACACCGGAAGAGTAGTTGCAAGGAATACTCGCACTACTCAGGCACTCCGTCCATCCAGTTACAGACGAGTAGTGCCTAGAAATTCACCGCCTCCTCATGCGAAGAAAGTCACCATCACCCTATAGACGAATCGACTGCATTCATCGAAGTGAATACTAGAATGCTAAGAACCACAAGATAACCTCCGCAACCCAGAATACTTGAATAAAGTAAAGTGGAGTGTTGCGTTAAGCCTTATAACCCAGATCTTAAAGCAATTGTAAACTAGACACCGGTATAGGTGTTAGTTGATGGGTTGAACAAGTACACGCGTTTCCTACAAACTAGAAGGAGCCGAAAACTTAGAGAATAGGGCATACCTTAGAGATTCGTTGAGCTACTTGATGTTCCAAGGAATACTATCCCTACAGAGATAGTGGAACCGCCTCCGGAAATAGTCCAACACTTCAGAAAATCTCTAAAGGCTAAGTTAGCCCTGATCAGAGACAAATATCCGTGAAACAGCGAAGCGAGTAAGAGTATGATTCTTTCCAGTTAGGAATCATACTGTGAAAGCATCTGTTAGATAATTATGAAAACTAAAACTCTTTAAACATCGTCTGGTAAAACCCTATCTCACTGATTTAGAGATTTTCTGATAGAAACACCTCGAGAGTCAGAAGTGCAGGTCCATTTTTTCACTGAATCGAGATAGATGTCCCGTAACCAATAGATGTCAGTGTATAGCCAATACATCTGATGATCCAGAAAACCTCCGAAATCCCATCAGTAGGAAATGCGAATCCGAAGACGACATGAGCCTTCTAAGAACCAACCCGGGAACTACGTCCTCAATAAAAGAGAACTCTTGGAACTTCAAAATGGTGATCACGCCAGTGATGATCTTACCATAGAAGTACTTTATGTTCCAAGTACTGAAAAGCTCTATCTTTCCGAGAGCTTAGGACCATCCGAGATTCTTTATAAGAATTGGTCCAACCCTCGTCAGACCTCGACTACTTTTGGAATTCCACCCTAATCTATTCACGTCCCCAAGGTGGACGAAGTGGTTGTCCGACATGACCCTTATAATCCCATTCGTCGAGATAGAAATCATCGAGAACCCCAACTTCGTAGAAGAACCTGTAGAAATCATGGACCAAGAGGCCAAGCGAACGAAACGAATCCGCATCCCGTTAGTGAAGGTTCGCTGGAACGCCAAGCGACGACCATAGTTCACTTGGGAGCGCGAGGACCAACCGAATAGGAAGTACCCTCATCTCTTTACTCGATTGTTCATGCCTACTTCCTTGCCAAAACTCTAATTTCGGGACGAAATTCTCTCTAACGGGGGGATGATGTGACAACTCGAAATTTTTATTTGTATAAACTCCGCATTTAAGCACTTCAGACATTAGCCAAATTTATTTCAAAACATTATTGGCCGGATTTAATCCCGTTGGAATATTTTAAATAATATTCGTCAAACGAACCAAAAATAAGGAAGTATAAATTTAGAGTTGCCGTGTTTAACGTAAGTCGTGAAACTCCAGAAAGTTGGAGTTTACGGGAGACAACTCGGAGTTTGGACCGCAAACCCCAAAGACTATATATATGGCACTTAGCCATTTTCCTTCATTTCTCCCATTTCAAGTTAGAAAAAACCCGAATTCTCTCCTAAGGATCTTCAAGCTTTCTTCCCAACCTTCGCATAACGTAAGTACTTCTATCCTAGAGCATATTAAGGCGTGTTATACTTCATTGTATCAAGGAAACACCCAAGAAACACCAAGAACAAGGTGTTTACGGTCCAAGGTGTTCTTGGACCGTAAACCCTAAAATAGGTGCCAAAGTGTGCCCTAGTTTCTTCTAAGCCTTGACAACTAGAATAGATACTTTCCTTGATAGGTTTAGCACTTGAAAACACCAAAAATCCCCAAAGAACTTGAGTTTATGGTTTGGGGACCTCCCAAAACCGTAAACACCTTCCAAAGGGTGTTTTGATGCCCTTAACACCTTAGATGGCTAATATGTGACTAGAACCTTGCATGCTTAACCTAGAACCACCAAAACACAAGAGAAATGGATAAACATGGGTTTGTGGCCGTCAACCCATGTGTTTACGACCGTAAACACCCAATGGAGTGGTCCAAGGACCGTAAACTCCATAAAGTGTCCATTTTGAGCCAGGGTCACTTCCATGACCCTTGATTCAAGTATAGCATAATTCCTTGAGTGAGAAAGACCTTTAAACACCCCATGGCACCACTACCATGAGTTTAAGGCCGTAAAATCATGGGGGTTATGGTCCAAAAACCGTAAACACCCCTAAGGGCTATCATTTGAAGAGTAAACTCCAATGTGAGGCCATACTCTCTTCATATGCAATCCTTGGTACTCCTAGCACTTGTAGCAAAGTGTTTTTGTGCTTTAGGATGTCCTTAATTACATAATTAGTTATTAAATGACCAATTGGATACTTAAATGTATCATTACTTGTTAAATAGGATCCGAGTGTGTGTTCAAGTCCTCACTTGACACTTAGCATCCTATACCGTCCGTTCATCTGAATCGCCCTCGTCAGGTGAGTTCATACCCCTGAATTAACCTTTTAAATGATTTTAATAGCTTTTATGGGGGGGGGGGGAATACAAGTTGAACTATACAGTTATTAGATCAATCACATGTTATTAATAACTGTATAGCAAAATAAATTTTTTCATGTTAAACTGCTTTATCCAGCTAAAGGTTTCCAAATCATGTTTTCGAGTCTCGTTAACGTATGGATATCCTCTTTTAGATTACTAAAGATTTTCCAAAGGTTTTTAAAGCTTTTTTTTTTATAAAAGGACATTAAGTTATAAATTCTTATTTATAAGTTTTCCAAAGGTTTTTACCAAATTTTCTTTTATGCTTTTATATTATAAAATGCATGTCCGTTTATGAATAGTTATATAAATAATGTTTAAAGGAGTTTGGAAGGCCAGCTCTCCCTACCTCCTTTTCCTTGTTTGGATGTGGCTCTAGGGTATCGGTTATCCGTCCGAAGGTCGTTTAAATATTATTTATATATCATGTATACATGTATGGTCATAAAAGATCTCTCAGCCAGTTCATCTCCTATGGGTAGCAAAGGCATCCTTCTATTATTCATATTTCTAGAACACTAGTAACTATTATAGGAATAGTTAGGAGATTCTATTTACTCTCTCACCCTCTCTATCTCTCTCACTCTCTCTCTATCTCTCTCTCTCACTCTCTCTATCTCTCTCTCTCTCTCTCACACACACACACACACACTCTCTCTCTCTCTCTCTCCCTCTCTAGTACGATGAATTACTCAGGAGTCAGTTCATTCATGAGTCTATACTATTATTATAATACTTTAAATGGAATGTGACACACTATTTCCCGATACGACGCTTCATAGCGCCATCGCCGTGTAACCAAAGTCTCTTGGAGGGAGAGCGGACATCATGTGTATACATCTATACATAGGGGTGGCAATTGTTGACATGACACGACAAAAATACACGACAGGAAACGAAATTGGGACGAAATTGAAATTCGAATTCGTGTTCGTGTTGTGTTCGTGTCAAGTGTAAAAAACACAATGTCGTGTCGTGTCGTGTTCGTGTTCAAAATTCGACACAATATTGACACGATTTAGCATTTATTTGTCGTGTTTGTCGTGTTATATGTGATCAAATATCAATTAAATACACTAATTGTTATATTATGTTATTTTTGTCGTGTCGTGTCGTATTTGTCGTTTTTTAATTGGTTCGTTTCGTGTTAGTTAGAAATGACACGACATCGTGTCGTGTCGTGTTCATGTTACATAAAACATTGTTGTGTCGTGTCGTGTCAGATAAAAACACGACACGATGACCCGATTTGCCACCCCTAATTATATGTCACACAGTATGCTACTTGTCCACCTATTAATTATCAATTTAAAAATTCAAAATTTAAATTTCTCACTCTAATTACATTAAATTAATAATTGATTCTCCATTTTAAATTTCAAAATTTAAAACTTTTCACTCTAATTATATTAAATTAATAACATTAGACTAAAAAATAAAATAATATTAATACGGATTATAAGGTGATATAACTTCACATAATTATTTAAATCAACGATTATATTTTTATATAACTAAAAGATAAGTAATAAATTATTTAAAATAATTGATTAATAATTTTGATTTCGTAATATGAAAATTTATTTAATTTTATAATTGTGGTTCTCATGGGTTATAAACTAGTATATTATATATGTATAAGTTAAAAGTCAGTCTTACCGTTAGTAGACCTCATTCACAAAGCTGATCTATAAGGAGTGTTTAAGGAAACGGCCTGTAAAATGACCGTCATTTGGTATATACTCTTACCCACCGCACCCTTGACCAGTGGAGGGGCGTTAGCTGAACGAGTTTGACAGGTCACTTAAATCCTCATTACAAGTATAATGAAATACAAAGTAACTAAACCTTTTATAAATACCCAATCTTAGTTACTTTAGGAGAAATGTAAATTTGGTGTTAATCCATGAAATTGCGCATTGCACCTTATTAGTCAGTTAGTGGAGCGTGTATGGTTAACCGACACACTAATGTGGACTAATGAAGGATGGCAATGGGTTTCTCTTAAATTATTATTGATCAGTGGAGCGTGTGTGGTTAACTGGCACATTGATTAAGTGATTAATGACATCGAGAGTACCAAGCTAATTTGCATGGTTATTCACACCTTGTTCATGATCCTCGATATCCCTGTCACAAACTTGAAGGGCATAATCGAGATTAAACATGTCATTGAAAAATTAATGAATATCAAAAGAATCTAGGAATTTCAATTCATTTAAAACCTAATATTCATTTTTGTTTTTCATGGTGGAAATTGGTAAATCATCATTTACGTACCTTCAAATATTTTGCAATTGGATTACGGCATCCATCTTCTGAATTTCATAATATTGTGTTGGGTCCTAGCCTTAATATTTTATTTGGGTGTTATATTAAGGACTTAAATCAATTAACTTGAATTTCTCCCTTGTAGATGTCTAGTTCTAACAGCTATGGTATTCCCGAATCTTATGGAAAAAGCTTTCCTCATGAGATGATGTTCCCAGAAATCATACTTCACTTCCTCCACCTCCTCTAATTATTCTCCCTGACCCACATGTTCGTTGACATGAAAAGTTCAAGGTCACTTAAACCCTATTGGCAAGCAAACACAAAGATGAAAAGTCTGTGTGTGCATACGTCTTGGAGATGAAGTCACACATTGACAAGTTGGGAATGTTAGGTGTCGTTGTCTCGAGGAAGTTGGCTGTTGACTTGGTTCTTAAATCACTTCCTAAGTCATATAGTGAGTTCGTTAAAGATTACTACATGACAGACCACAATGTAATCCTTATCGATCTTAATTATTTGCTAATTGCTGCCGAATCAAAAATTAATTGGCGCACTGGTAATGCAAATTTGATTGGGAGATCTACTTTCCAAACTTCCATGGATATTGACAATGGAAACAGTGGAAGTCAAGAAAAGTCTTCTATTCTCAATGGAAAGGGATCGGCCATGGTCGAACCATTAGACCAAATGGTAAAGAGAAAGGCTAAGTCTGAGATTGTCCCATGTGCCATTCCAAAAGAGTATCTTTGTTACTACTGCCAAGAGAAGGGGCATTGGTTGCAAAGTTGCCTTATTTACCTGAAGGATTACAAGGATGGTAAAGTCAAAGTGGTTAACTCTGCTTTAGGTAAGTCCACTATCTAACTCTATTAAATTCCTATTTGAAGAATCTTAATACATGATGTGATGAGATCACATTTTGATGTTTTGTAGGATCAAAGAAAAGAAAGGAAACTTAAAGGAAAAACATGTTGAGTCTGATCGCGAAGAGATGAATTTCAATCGCATGATTCGATGATCAGAATTGTGAGTTGCTACTTAGGAAGTTATGTAACATAGTTTTCATTTGTAATTGCATTGTAAGGATAAGATTTTCCGCAATTTTATAAATCAAGAAAAATTTGATTTTATCTTGTTTCATATTTCCTTGCAATGACATTTATGAAAATTAGTGTTTATATATTGTTAGCAATATTGGAAAATGGATTTGATTCTTTGGTTTGTGGTAGTGTCGATTTTTTTACCAACTAAGGAAAGATTCTCATCACCGAAGTTTCAATTTGATAGAAACATGGAATCATGTGACTTGAATTGTGTGATGAATGATGTAACACTTGTGTTTCTAGCCTAGGCATTTATATTGAGGTGATAGTCTAGGTTAACCTTTGTAACTCATTTTGAAGAAATGAAAAGGAATTATGTATTTTATGATTAAATATTAGGGTTTAATTAATTAAGAATAAAAATGAGTGTCAAAAATAAATATTAGATAAAGTTGATATCTTTACATAAAGTTGTAGTGGTTGAAACAAGGATTACGGGGATATAAAGAATACCAAAATCCGAGTTATAACGAAGAAGTTATGACCTGTCGAAGTTTCACGACAAAACCGGCACGGTGCTGAATGTCGTAAAAAGTGAGTTTTTAATAAACTACTTTTTAGCCTTAGTGATATAAATGAAACTCATAGTGTTCGTTAAACCGAGAGTATGTATAAAAAGAACGCCTAAATCTAACTTCGTATGAGAAAGTTATGATTTTTCGAAGTTTCAGCTTAGCAGTAGACAGCTAAAAACTCGAATTTTAGATCGAGTAATTTTTAGCCGACACGACCTAAACGAGAATCGAAGGTCTCGTCATTAGTAGCACAACGGTAAAAAGTCTGACGAAAACGGACGTCGAATGAAGAACTTATGAATTTTTAACGGATTTTCTGTCCCGGTATGTTAAAAATAATAATATAAAAATTAAATTCAACATTAACTGACAAAGTCTAAACAAAAGTTGTAGAGCGTAATTTTACCTACGCGTGCATATAAAGAACGTCAAAAACGGAGCTCGTATGCGAAAGTTATGGATTTTAGAAGTTTTTACACAAAAACCAAGAAATCTCGCATACGTGGACTTCGGCCACATCACCCTCGCTCAAAATGCGCCACGTATTCGAAATCTGTTGAGTCACTGAAGCCAGCTGGTGAGACGTGTCTCCTGTCCTCGCATCCGAAGTCCGGTCCAATGGGCGTCCGACGCGTGCCCTTTATCACATGTCCGAACCTCGCAGGGAGTGCCACGTCCGAAGCCTCGGATTAGACCTTGGTCCAATCAGAGGCCGACACTGAGCCCCTCACATGCGCATCCCACGTGCGAAGCCACCTGCCCCCTTCGGATCTGCTGTCACCTGGGAGCTTCTCAGCCGTCCGATCAGAAGCCTCCCCTATAAATAGATGGCTGCGAGCCTTCTCGGATAATTTTAAGAAATTGTCCATTTTCACCCCTTTTCTCATATTTCTTTCATTTTAACATCCCCTAAAGCCCCGGTATCGATTATAAGCCCCAAAATACGCCTCGAAGTGCCCGAGAAGCCCGAAAAATTTATCTTTTCAGTTTCGAAGCCCGACCTTTGCAGAGCCCGATTTCTCAATAAAACTCCCGGTTTTATTAGAAACGATCGTTTTAAGCAACGAGTTGGTGCCCGATTATCATCAAATCATGTGAGTGTATAGTCACTTTCATCTTACACATAGATATGAAGTATTTTATATAAATACGTGCTATATGTGTGTGTGTATATATATATATATATATATATATATATATATATATATTGATTGTTTATTTGAGATAATTGTTGAATTGATATTTTATACAAGTTTTAAACTGTATATGTATTTTTATCTACAAATATGTTGGGTAAAACATGGGTAGATAGGGATGTGTGATAAAATAAAAGTGATGAGAGGCCTCGATGTGATTTGAGATCCGGTCATCTTGCGGAGTTTGGATGACGACCACGGACATTCTATACAGTCCAGTGGAACACTGGCAGGCCCGCAACCTGTAGGTGTAATGAACTAAGAGTGTTCATTCTCTGTACTCCATCCCCCTCATGGTTTCCTTTTGGACATGTAAGGTTGAGGAAACCCCTTAGCAGTAGTGTCCATCCCGATGATATTCTTTAGGCTAGGTCCCTTGTGATAAGTGTTTAGGGACGTAAAGTGAGGATTAAGGGAACGGGTAATCAGGGTTATTGTTGATTGATGAACTTAATAAGTTTATTATTATTGTGGGTTGAAAACCATATATGCTCACCAGGCTGCCAAGCCTGACCCACTCAGCTTTTTATGTTACAGGTAGTGGACCCCGAGCATAATCAGAGGGCGACGAGAGATTTTTGGATTATAGGCCAGTAGTTGCAAATAACTGTTGAAAGGCTTATAACGTCTTGTTTATGCTTTTGATCTGTATCGGAACATAACATCCCAAGGTTTTGATATGAAATGAAACTATACATTTATTAAAGAAAATTTTTGCTAAACTTTTATCATGTTTTGTTTTAGGGACTAATTCCACAACATCTTTTAAAAGGATTTCTCTGATTTTATTTTAAAAAGCATAAATTAAATCGGTCTTTTCTGGCCGAGAAATTAGGGGATGTCACAGTTGGTATTAGAGCATTAGTTTAACCGAACTAAGAAATTGTAGGATTTCTAAACTTAAACTTAGAATGCTAAGTGATGATTGTGAGATGAGTGTCTACCATATTTTAGACACGAGCACTAGTTTATTTTAGGAAAGATGCCTAAAATGCCCTTATGTGCTAAATGCTATGTGTTTTCCATGTGTGCCATTATTTGATCAGATCTATGGTCTGTTGCCGACCGGATCTGGAAACCTGATGTGTGTAGGATTCTAAGCGTATGATTACGAGATTAGAACTAACATGTTAACTTTTCGGAGTGATAAGGGAATTAAAATGTCTAACAAGGATAAAGACCTAAATTCACCTTATTCGGTATATAGATTGTAATGGCAAGAACTCGTAGTGGAGTTGCAAATGCAAATGGAAAAAGGGATCAACAACCTCAACCTCAAGTAGTTGAGCAAGTACCTGTTGTAGGAGCTGCACCCGAGCCAATGACGATGGCTGGGGTAGAAGCAATGATGCAGATGATGTTAGATCGCCAGATGGAGGAGACAAGGCAATTACTACAACAACATAGGGAAGTGACTACGATACCTATTGAACAGCCCGTATTGAATGAAGGGAAATCAGTAGGAGGGAACTACAGTGGGACTCTTGGTCAAGCCAACCCACCGATAGTTAGACAAAACAACCAGGATGGAGGAGTTGATGGACGCGGATGCAAATACAAAGATTTCATGGCATCTAAACTGCCGTGTCTATCTGGAAGTCCGACACCGGTGGAAGTCATGAACTGGATCTCCGAAATGGAGACGATGTTTGAAAGCTGTGAGTGCAGCAACAAACAAAAGACCGCACTTGCAATTCCTCTGTTAAAGTCTAGTGTGTTGAGCTGGTGGAAGTTACTAGCTGATTCGATGCCCAAGGGAGAAGCTAGTAAGATGTCTTGGGAAGATTTTGTGGTACAACTGAAATTGCAGTACTGCTCTGAGCAGGATCTTCTGGAAATCAACAATGAGTTCCAGAATTTACAGAAGGGAAAGAGGAGCGTTACTGAATACGCTGCTAGTTTTACGGAAAAGATGAAGCTTGTTCCTCATCTAGTTCCAACTGAACTCTCTAAGGTCAACAAGTTTGCCCTTGGATCACTAGCGGACTTTGGTTCGATGGTTGAGCAAGCAACCACTTTGAAAGCCGCCATCTGGGCTGCTAAGAATGTTGAGGTTCAGATCAGAGTGAAGGGCCTGGAGAGGGCAGAAATTGGTGAAAAGAGAAAATTTGAAGGAACTTCAGGTTCCAACAAGAAAAGCAAATTTTTTAAGTCCAAGAATTTTGGAGGAGGAGGAGGTGAAGTGAAATGGTGTGAGAAGTGCAAGAAAAAGCACTCTGGGAAATGTAGTGAGGAGGTGACTTGATTCAAATGTGGAAAGATTGGGCATTATGCCAACGTGTGTCCGTCCGACAAGAGGGTATGTTTTGAGTGCCATGAAGTAGGGCATGTTTTTAAAAACTGTCCAAAGAGGAAGGATGTAGCAAAGCCCAATCTACCACCAAAGCCAAAGGCGAGATCCTTTCAGATGACACTTGAAGCTGCAAAAGAAGAAGTCGATGTCGCTTCAGGTACCTTTCTCGTAAACAAATTGCCTGCCCAAATTTTGTTTGATTCTGGAGCCAATTACTCCTTTATGTCACATGAATTTGGTAGAAAACTAGCTTTGCCTGTAGATAGGCTAGTTAGTGCTTTATTAGTCGAGATTTCTAGTGGCAAGTTTGTACATGTTAGCCATCGTATGAAAAACATCCTCATTGACTTGGATGGGAATAAGTTCCACGAGGAATTATTGCCTATCGAGTTAAATGGATTCGACATAGTTTTAGGAATGGATTGGCTTAGTGCCAATGATGCCGAAATATTGTGTAGGAAGAAGATAGTAAAAGTAAACCCGCCAGGGAAAGAGTCGTTTATGGTGTATAGAGACAAACGCAAAGTAAATTCTGGAATCATTTCCCTAATTAAAGGCAAAAAGTGTTTGGCCAAGGGATGTACATCATATCTAGCATTCGCGATCGATGCTAAGAACGAAGAGAAGGAGGTGCAGAATATTCTGGTGGTGTGTGATTATCCGGAAGTCTTTACCGCAGATCTTCCTGGATTGCCCCCTGATTGACAAGTAGAATTTCATATCCACTTGTTTCCAGGAATGACGCCGATAGCAAAAGCACCGTATCGATTAGCACCAACAGAAATGAAAGAACTTATGACACAACTTTAGGAGTTATTGGATAAAGGTTTCATTTGACCTAGTTCATCGCCCTGAGGAGCCCCTGTGTTATTTGTAAAGAAGAAAGACGGGAGCATGAGAATGTGCATCGATTACAGAGAGCTGAACAAAGTGACAATAAAGAACAAGTACCCGTTGCCGAGGACCGATGACCGTTTCGACCAATTACTGGGTTCAAACTGTCACACCCCAAAACCACGAATGGCGGAAACGTTCAGGGGTGGAGGACGTCATGTACAGTATCACAACAGTGTAATATAATAAACAAGCAACAACATCATCCATTGCATTATAAGTAAAATTTTATACATGTGTGTTCTTTATATGTAATAAGACACCAAAAATATACAATCGAAATAAAAGACGAGACTTGACTGCTCCGTCTTCTCAAAACCTGGCCTCCGTACCTGTCTGCTGGCGACCTGAGAATACAAGTTATTTTGAAAGCGAGTATCAGCTTTAAAGCTGGTGAGTTCATAAGTATATAAGTGTCATTGCTTTGTTTGTGAAAACCTGCTATGAATGCCAAGAAAACCTTTAAGTGAAAATGTTGAGGTACGTATGAAATCCCTAGAAAAACCCTTATTTTCTATAAGTATGAATTGTAGTCTTCTACCAAGACCCGAATGTTTTGTATGAATGAAGTGTAGTCTTCTACCAAGACTCGAATGTTTTGTATGGATGAAGTGTAGTCTTCTACCAAGACTCAAATGTTTTGTATGAATGAAGTGTAGTCTTCTACCAAGACTCAAATGTTTTGTATGAATGAAGTGTAGTCTTCTACCAAGACTCAAATGTTTTGTATGAATGAAGTGTAGTCTTCTACCAAGACTCAAATGTTTTGTATGAATGAAGTGTAGTCTTCTACCAAGACTCGAATGTTTTGTATGGATGAAGTGTAGTCTTCTACCAAGACTCAAATGTTTTGTATGTATGAAGATAGTTTTTCCTTTCTATTGACTAGTACCAAGTACTTGGTCTAACTCCTCGTTTATGTGAAAGCTATCACAAAATAAAGTAAACAGGAAAAATATAATCATGTAAGTGTTAGCCGGAGGTACTGGTGCTAACAAGACTGATGTAAATGTTGACCCGAGGTACTAGGGTTAACATCTTACATATAACCTAATGGACATCCGAAGATTTGTCCAATTTTTCCTCTGTAGCAGCAGCAGGTGGAAGGAATGGTTAGTCCCTGTAAAGGTACTCCTAGTATAAGTAATAACCGTAGGCATCCATACATGTTCATTACCCACTGTTGCTAACAGATGGGTTCCGGAATGGTTAGTCCCGTACATATATCCTGAGGTACTGTGGGATAGAGGCCCATCTAGGTATCCCGAGGTACTATGGGATAGGGTCCTGTCTTAGATATTCCGAGGTACTGTGGAATAGGCAGGAAGATTTACACAGAAGGTACTAATAAATCATCCTCCTAGATCTAAGTTCAAGTATCTAAGATAAGTAAGTACAAAATAATGTACGTATGAAGAAGTGTCCCTGTATAGAATTCATGTAGGTGTGTTCATGTAACAAGTAAGTATATGTAAACATATTCATGTATCATACAATCCTAAGTACGTGTACTCATGTATCATGTAAGGCATTAGTATAGACTCATGAATGAACTGACTCTTGTTTGATATCTTCTAACTATCCCTATGATAGCTAACTGGAAAGTACGTGATTGATCAAGTAGGTTTTTGAAAGATATCTAAGAGCTTTGAACGATAATTTAAAGTGACTTGAAGTCATTATACAATTCAAAACTAATACTTCTGTTGTCCAAGTATTTTAAGATAGAAAACCATTCCACGTGACTCCTTTTGAAATCTGTGAAATCTACTGAGTGAAAACACAGTTGTAAAATACATGAAACTGATTTAATAACATGTTTGTTTCTACTTGTATTCCCCCCCATTAAAGCATTTAAAATCCTTTAAAACATTGATTACAGGGTATGAACTCACCTGTGGTGAGCTGTTTGAATTGCAGTGTCGGATACCGTGCTAGGTGGCAAACGGAGACTTGTTTACACGCACGAGCCTAGTTATCATATAATAAGCATATATATAACTAATTAGACAAGTAATAACTTAATAAATAAGTTAAGACACTTAGGAAACATGTAAACACTTTTTATAAGTGTTTAAGGTCCAAATGGTTGCATCTAAGTTGCTAAGGGACAAGGCAAAAGGATTTGAAACATCAAATGGCCTTGCATAAGAGTTCACCACCCAACAAACCCCACCCTTTGGAGTTTACGGCCGTAAACTCATGGGTTTATGGCCGTGAACTCCTCTCATGGTGGTTTTGGGTGTTTTAAAGTGTTATCTTGATCCTAGAACACTCCTAGCTTTGTTGGAATAACACATGAAGTAGTTTAAGGCCCTAGAATGCTCCATAGGGGAGTTTACGGCCTAAAGTCCCTTCACCCTAGAGTTTACGGCTGTAAACTCCTATGGGGTGATGGCTTTTAATTGTTTTGAGGCCCTTACACATCAAGGATGGCTTCCATGATTTTATCTAAGGCTAATGGGGACAAGAGGCACACATTTGTGCCATTACTTGGAGTTTACGGCCCAAGATATGTTCCTTGGCCGTAAACTCCTTTTAAGGAGTGCGTATGATGTCTTTTGCTCTCCATTCAAGTCCCATGTGTTCAAGGTAAATTGTCTTAAGGCCTAAGGTGTGTTTGGAATGCTTTTTACCCTAGAAAAAGGGTTTTTCGGCCCAAGAGGGATTCTTGGCCGTAAACTCCTATAAACTTGTGATTTTGATGGGTTTTGATGTCCTAAATAAGCACAAGCATTTGAGGGTAAAGTTCCTAGGCTTAAGGGGGTGAGTTAGGGCATCTATGTCCCTTAAAAAGGGGTTTACGGCCCAAGGAAGTTCCTTGGCCGTAAACTCCAATAAACTTGTGTTTCTTGGTTGCTTTTTAGTCCCAAATGATTATACACTAACCCCTAAACAAGTTGTCTAACAAGGAATCGGGACTAGGAAGCCTTTAGGCTCCGTTTTGGAGTTTACTCCCCAAGAACGTTCTTGGGCGGTAAACTCCCGGATCTTGAAATCTAAGCATGTTATTGATGTTCATAAGCATCTAACAAGTATTGAAACACACTTAGTAAAGTAGACTCACAATATGGGATGAAAACCCGAAGATACGTCAGAGAGAATATGGCTTTTCTCTATTTGGAATTGTGAATAATGAATTAATTTAATTCAGAAAACTATTTATAGTCCTGAAATATTTTGACAAAAAATATTTTTATTCTGGAATTAAGACTGTAACATTATGAAACTTGAAATGTCCAAATTTCACAAACTCAGGAGCATCCACTCTCCTGATATCTCCTAAAGTGTAAACACTAATGTACACAAACTTGTTCAGAAAAGTATGAAAATCACTGAAACTGAACTGGCTTCTATTGAATAGATGATGTTCGTACAAATGGAAATTTCGGGTTGTCACATCATCCCCCCGTTAGAAGGAATTTCGTCCCGAAATTAGAATTTAAGCAAGTAAGAAATTACGAATAACTAAGCAAAAAGGTGAGGGTGTTTCAGTTTCATCTGATCCTCACGTTCCCAAGTGAATTCCGGTCCACACTTTGCGTTCCAGCGCACCTTCACTATCGGGATACGACTTTGCTTTGTTTGCTTGACCTCTCGGTCCATGATTTCTACTGGTTCCTCCACGAAGTTGAGGCTCTCGTTGATCTCGATCTCGTCGAGTGGAATGACAAGAGGCTCTCGTTGAGCTTCCCACGCTTTCCAAAGCGTATTAAGCCCTTCCAGGGTGAGACTTTCAATAAGACTCGATCGCCCACCTGGAACTCCAATGGTTTCCTACGCTTGTCGGCGTAGCTTTTCTATCGGTCTCTAGAGGCTTTTAATCGTTCACGAATTTGAACGATCTTCTTTGTCGTTTCCCGAATGATCTCCGGACCCGTGAGAGTGCTTTCGGGAACTCGTCCCTTAGCTAACTGGGTATCACCCACTTCAGCCCAACACAGAGGGGATCTGCACTTCCGGCCATAGAGGGCCTCGAATGGAGCTGCCTTTATGCTCGTGTGATAACTGTTGTTGTAGGAAAATTCAACAAGGGGTAAATGGGTATCCCAAGCTTTTCCAAAGTCTATCACACAGGCGCGCAACATATCTTCTAGGGTTTGGATAGTTCTCTCACTTTGCCCGTCGGTCTGTGGATGGTAGGCTGTACTCATGTCTAGCCTAGTTCCTAGGGAACTTTGTAGTGACTGCCAGAACCTCGAAGTGAATCTACTATCTCGGTCTGAGATGATAGATAAAGGAACACCGTGCGGTCTTACAATCTCACTAATGTAAGTTATGGTAAGTTTCTCCATCTTGTCTGTTTCCTTGATCGGTAGGAAGTGTGCAGACTTGGTCAGTCTATCGACGATGACCCATATGGAATCAAGTCCACCCGTCATCTTGGGCAACTTGGTTATGAAGTCCATAGTGATCTGCTCCCACTTCCATTCCGGTATCTCCGGTTGTTGTAGAAGACCGGAGGGTTTCTGGTATTCGACCTTGACCTTTGCGCAAGTAAGGCATTTACTCACAAAGGTAGCAATATCTGCTTTCATGTTAGGCCACCAGTATAACTTTTTAAGATCCAGATACATCTTATCTGAACCCGGGTGGATGGAATAACGAGTGTTGTGAGCTTCCGTCATGACCAAGTCTCTGAAGCCACCGTGTTTCGGTGTCCAGATCCGATCCATGAGGTATAAGGCTCCGCCACCCTTGACTTCCAAGTTTTTATCCATTCCTCTGAGGGATTCACTCGCTACGTTTTCAGGTTTCAAAGCGTCGAGCTGAGCCTCCTTTATTTGCGTGGACAAGTGCGAATGGATGGTTAGAGTCAAAGATTTGACTCTACGACCAGTATATTCTTTCCGACTTAGGGCGTCGGCTACTACATTGGCTTTACCTGGATGATAACGAATTTCGCATTCGTAATCACTAAGTAGCTCGACCCACCGTCGTTGTCTTATGTTGAGCTCTTTCTGGTCGAAGATGTGCTGTAGACTCTTATGGTCTGTAAAGATCATGCTTTTGGTATCATATAGGTAATGTCGCCAGATCTTCAGAGCAAACACAACTGCTCCTAGCTCGAGATCGTGGGTTGTGTAGTTAACCTCATGTGTCTTCAGCTGTCTCGAGGCATAGGCGATGACTTTACCTCGCTGCATCAAAACACATCCGAGTCCATGATTGGATGCATCGCAATAGACAATGAAGTCTTCTATTCCTTCGGGAAGGGATAGTACCGGGGCAGTGCACAAGGCTCGTTTGAGCGTTTGGAACGCTCTCTCCTGTTTCTCTTCCCAGTCGAAGGCCACGCCTTTCTGGGTTAGGGTTGTAAGAGGTTTCGCTATGCTGGAGAAGTTCTGAATGAACCTGCGATAGTAGCCAGCTAGACCTAGAAATTGACGAATTTCAGTAGGTGTCTTTGGTGCTGACCAGTTCTCGATGGCCTTAATTTTGGAAGGGTCCACGTGTATACCTTCTTCACTAACTACATGGCCCAAAAATTCGACTCGCCGAATCCAAAATTCGCACTTTGAGAACTTTGCGTAGAGCTTCTCCGCTCGTAATGTTTCTAAGATTTTACGGAGATGTTGACCATGCTCCTCCTTACTTCGAGAGTAGATGAGTATGTCATCAATGAAGACGATGACGAACTGATCCAAGTAAGGACGACACACCCTATTCATCAGATCCATGAATACTGCGGGCGCGTTCGTTAATCCGAATGGCATCACTACAAACTCGTAGTGCCCGTAACGAGTTCGGAAGGCTGTCTTGGGAACATCTTCCTCTAACACTCGTAGTTGGTGGTATCCGGATCGCAGATCTATCTTCGAGAAGTAGTTGGCTCCTTGAAGTTGATCAAATAAATCGTCAATACGGGGCAAGGGATACGATTTTTAATGGTAAGTTTGTTGAGTTCTCTATTGTCTATGCACATGCGAAACGATCCATCTTTCTTCTTGACGAACAAGACCGGTGCTCCCCATGGTGAGAAGCTTGGTCGAATGAATCCCTTCTTGAGAAGTTCGTTAAGTTGACTGGAAAGTTCCTGCATTTCAGCCAGTGCAAGACGATAAGGAGATTTGGCTATGGGGGTAGCCCCTGGCACTAAGTCGATTCTGAACTCGACTTGGCGCTGTGGTGGTAAACCGGGAAGTTCTTCTGGGAATATGTTGGGAAAGTCGCGTACTTTTGGGATTTTCTGGATGTCTTTCTGTTCTTGGCTGGTATCGACGACGTGTGCGAGAAATGCATGGTACTCCTTCCGCAAAAACTTTTGTGCTTGAATGCACGAAATGATGCGAAGGCTGGTACTAGGTTTGTCGCCGTAGATAATTAAAGTTTCGTTGTTAGGAAGGTTAAGACGAACTGCTTTTTCGAAGCACATAATGTCGGCACGCAGAAGACTCAACCAATCCATACCGATGATGACGTCGAAACATTTAAGGGTAACTGGCATGAGATCTATCTTGAAAGTATGGCTATCTAAAGTTAAAGTACAACCTATGTATATGCAGTTTGTACTCTCTGTTTTCCCGTTAGCCATTTCTACTGTGAATGAACTATCTAATGCACATGGTTTTTGTTTAAGCAGGTGTGCAAATTTGTGACTTACAAAACTTTTCTCGGCTCCACTATCGAAAAGTATGCAAGCATAAGAGTTATCGAGGAGGAACGTACCAGTAACTATCGTTGGATCAGCTACTACTTCCTCGTGGCCTAGAGCCATAACTCTTCCCACTCCTCCAACCATCCCTGCTTTAGGGCAGTTCCTCTTGTAATGGCCCACTTCGCCACATCCATAGCAAGCTTGGCCCATACCGGCGTTAGGAACTTGAGCAGCTTGAGTTGTTGGAGTTTTGCAGAAACGGACGGTATGCCCCTTCCTGTTGCAATTAGAGCACTGCATCTCCTTGCAAGGTCCGTGGTGGTGGTAGCTGCACTTGGTGCACTTTGGAAGAGTTCCAACATAAGTTTTTGCTGGAAAGGGGTTCGCAGGGACTACAGGAGTCACTGTGGTAGCATTGATCGCCACTCGTTGTTGTTTATGTTGGGTTTTGAGCATTCTAACACTTCCTAAGTGTACATGCAACCCTAAATACCTTGGATCTATGTTTTCTCTATTATACATGCAAATAAGAACATCCAAGGTATTATCCTAATCTAGCATACAAAAACTATGAATGTAACAAGATAGAATACATACCTCTTGATGTAGCTTGATGTCTTCAAGCTTTAAGAGCTTAGCCCCAATAGTGTGGAAGCCTCAAGTGGAATCACAAATCACCAAGACACCTTGGAATACTTTAGAGAATATGATTACTTGGTTCTCTCTAGTGAAATTGGCTAGCCCTTCTTTAGTGTATCCACACTAGTGCCCATTTCACCAACCAAAGACATCTTTATATAGTATGGAGGATTAGGGTTAAACCCTAATACCCATGACCTTTCATTTCCTAGGATCCATGGGTTAAACACTCCATGGACTATCCATGAAAGCTTAGCCCAACCTAAATGAACTTGGCCCATTCCATATATATAAGAGTCCATATTTAATTAGTTCCTTTTGATCACTTAATTAATTATAAATTAATTCTTGATCAATACTAATTAAATAATATGATTCCATATTAATATATTAGAACTTATAATATATTAATATTAATCATAAACATACTATTCTCAAAAGATTATCCATATAAATTGTGTCGGTGAAGTGCAACCCAAATGGACCATGCCGGGTCGGGTCAAGTACATACCAAATATAGTTATGGACTTAGACATTAATCCAACAGTCTCCCACTTGGATAAGTCTAAAACTATTATTGCGTATGACTTCAAACCTAACTGGCAATCGTAGCTCTTAAAGCTGCTGTCGAACTCTGATCTTGTCAACGAACTTGTCCATTAGATAAGGGATCATATATTCCTCCATTCTAGATATCATATGGACTGAGACATGGATTATAATCATTCTCTCTGTCCATTTGTTGTTTCCCGATTTCTGATTTATGACGACTGACTAATTGAACGAATCAAATCAGTCCTGGCCCGGCCGAGCACTTCCATTTGTCATCATCAAATCATCGAGGGGCCCACAGATATCGCTTTTATCCCGAAGGTAAAAGGAATGGATAAACTTCGACTCATATGGCTTGTTCTACTACTTGTTGAATCATACACAAAGGCACGTTTTATAGCACCGAGTTACCAAATGCGTTTTCGTGCAATCAATGTACAACCAACTCATAGTAACAACTCATATCTCTAGGTTTGAAGAATATAAGATATTATCGTCTCATGATCACTCGTGATAAAATCCATGAAGTGATTCCAATGAGCGCGGGTTGAATCCAATACTCAGAACTTATGAGCACTCATGAGTGTTGTAGCCCTTTGTCCAACACCTTAGACCTCTACAAGCCAACCCATGACAATCTTAATTCATATCTACTTCCAACATATGACCGACTGTGGATGGTTTGAATAACTTAGTCATTCCAGAAGAATAACCTAGTTTATTCGGGAAGTCAAAACATGCAAAGTGAAACACAATAATAATTGAATCCAATATGGTATCAACTCTTTGAACATAAATAAAACACCTTTTATTTATCACCATATGATTACACATTATTCATTGTATACTGTTTCAGCTATCAACTTTATTCTTGAATTTAAAACAATAGTTGTCCCATGCTCCAAGCATGTACACTATGTTTTCTTAAACACTAGTCATGCCACACAGCAAGTATGCATACTATGTTTGTCTATGATCCTTACTTTGTGAACTAGATCAATTGAACATAACTTCAATGATTCTCTTTTCACACTCCCAAATCCTTACCGCAAATGCAAGAATTCCAAATTCATGTCATTTACTGAAATCTGTTAGATTCTAAACTTATATGCATTGATCCTCTCGTAATGATTATGCACAAAGTCATAAAGACTTGGCAACAATCATTACAGAGTATTCCAAAGGAGATCAACTCCTTGGAAATATCCTTCTTGCATTAAGTTTCCTTAATCTTACACAGATTGAAAATTCTAACTTTGAAACATTTCCAGATTCCATTTTGACTATCACTTCTGAACAAGAGTTGCCTCCTTACAGATTATGTCAATATGGTCCTTCCAGAATTATCACTATACTTCCAATTGTCCTTGAGTAACCAATCTTTGGTAAACCTTAGATTGTCCTCGACAATTGTTTAATCCTTTTAGTCATATCCAGTTCTAAACCTTTTCCCTTCTTAATGCCCCAGGCATTTGGAAAATTTTAGAACGGATGAATATAGCACATGTAATCGATCCTATATCCGAAGCATATGGGACACGATTCATGATGTCTTACATAAAGACTAAACCAGTCTTTTGCTATAATATTTCCATTTCAATTTGCCAAGTTCTCATAATTCAGATTATGAAAAGGGATGCCGTAATCATAATCGAATTTTAGAACGCAAATAATGGACCCATATACAGAATTTCCTTATGTTGAGCCATTCCAACATGAAATTCATATATATCCTTGACTAAATGATTAAAACCTCACGATCTAAGCTTATAGATTTGAGATGAAGCATAATTTCCTCTCCCTTAATTATAGCAAAACAACTTTTTCCCAATTGAAACTTTTGTTTTCTATAATTAACATTGCTAACTTGCAATACTTATCATAATTATCATGCTCCCACTAACATGATGATTATTAGCCTAACACTTATGCTCCCACTAGCTTTGACATGTACTCAGAAATCAGCTGGACAGTCTGAAATTTAGATTCATACACCCTTTCCGTAGATAGCTCACCTGTGTGTCTAAGCAATTTCAAGAACCATGAAAAGGGATACCGTAATCATAGTCTCAATTGCTTAGGCATTTGCCATTTCTCACAAGTCCATGTTAGTGTGCCGGTTAACCACACGCGCTCCACTAACGACTTTTGAAAATGCAAATAACACAATTGATATCTTCGTAAAATCTACTTAGTGAAAGCGTTTCCTCACCATCATTTTCATTAATCGGAGAGAAACCTTATGACACTTAGATTTATATGGTGTATGAGTTCCTACCCATATGAATTTGTCAAACCATAATCACAAGACAAAGATACTGACAAATCCAAAACCATATGGATTGAACTCAATCTTAACTTCTTGCCACCTGGAAGCTCAAGGGCCTGCCATTGCTTCCAAGTTGTTATGCAACAAACTGAGAACTCTAAGAACTCATATGCAAAGCCAACTTTAACTGGAATGGGCACAGATATGTCAACACGATAGGTTATAAACCTCAAGTCGTGTGCTAGTGAAGAATTTCAGGTTTTATTCTTGATTATTTCTTGAGACTTTCAAGACCTTTAAGACTCCCACTGTCCTCTTGACATATAAGACTCCCTTGTCAAACATCCAAGAGATAGTGCGGATTCTAATCAAGAAAAACACTTTACCCAATTGGCCTAAGTTGGTCTTTGTTTTATCCAAAACATCACAACTTACCAATTTCAAATGTACAAGAGTAGAAAACTTTTACTCTTACATTTGACAAGTGTTTTAAACCTTCTTTAAGACATGTCACTCAAATGACAATCTTGGAATATGACTCTAAGACT
Source organism: Lactuca sativa (assembly GCF_002870075.4). Classification (NCBI taxonomy): domain Eukaryota; kingdom Viridiplantae; phylum Streptophyta; class Magnoliopsida; order Asterales; family Asteraceae; genus Lactuca; species Lactuca sativa. The sequence continues at coordinate 280,524,044 of NC_056630.2, forward strand.
TGTATTGGAACGAAGTATGACTCATCTTCTTGATTTAACCATTTCAACAATTCAAGTTCCTCTTCTTAGTCATAAGAATGCACTAAGATTTCCTTAGAGAACTAATTTTGATATGGTTTCTTAATCATTAAGATGATCACAAAAACTGATACTAAAGTACTCTCCCATCGTTTCAGATTTGAGAAACTTTTATCCTTCTGCCTAATTTGATTCTTCTTATTCGCTCTGCCTTACATTGGAACCTTTTCCAATGTCTCAGAGTTATACTTAAGCATGTAAGTATAATCATATTTACTGAGCTTTAGTAAACTATGACGAATAATCTTATGGATCTTTTGTGGTGGACTTAATCAGTGCACAAGACTGTGTACTCGATCCTTTAGTCCTTCACTTGACTCACACATCCATGTGAACCAGTAATTAGTCTTAATTTTTCCAAAACTTGAAAGTTCTCATTCATCATGCTATATAACTTGCATGATTCCAAGTCCCGGTCCAAATGAAACTTGGGTGATGAGAATCTTTCCTTATTTGGTAAATATAGACATTACCACAAATGAAAGAATCAACTTCATATTTCCACTCTTGCTCTTAATGGAATCATATAAGCAACAATTTTTCCTCAAAAGCCATTGTAAGGATATTTTAAAATAAATAAAATCAAAAAAAATTTCTTTTATTTTAAAACTTTGCGGAAAAACTTATCCTTACAATCCATATGAAAACTTGTTGTTATCTATTCCTAAGCAATATCTCATAACTCCTAAGAAGTTGCTCAAGAATCCGATCTTCAAACTATGCGATAGAAATCCATCTACGCCATCAGATTCAGCATATTCTTTCTTTAAGTTTCTTCACTTTTCTTTGATTCTTAAAACATCACCATGTGACCCAGTCACATCATGTATCAGGAATCTCAGAATAGAAACTTAGCAGAGTTAGATAGTGGACTTTACCTGAAGTAGAGTCAAACTTATTGACTTTAACCTCCTTAGGTAAATTTGGCAGCTTCGCAACCAATGCCCCTTTCTTTGGCAATATAAACATATGGACCCTTTGATAAAGGTGCACAGGACTATCACAGACTTAGTTTTTCTCTTTACCATTTGGTCAACCAAGTTGACTATGGCCGATCCCTTTCCATTGGGAAGAGAATGCTTTTCTGGATATCCTGTGTCACTATTGTCAATGTCCATCAAGTTTTAAGGAAGTTGATCTTAACAAATAGATAAGATCATTAAGGGTCTTGTCATAGTCTGTTTCATAGGTGTCCCAAAGGAACTCACTATGTGACTCAGAAAGTGATTGAACCACCAACTTTCTCAAGACTTTGACACCCAACTCTCCCGGCTTGTCAATATGTGACTACATCTCCAAGATGTGTTCACACCTAGACCTTGCCTTGCCAATAGGGCTTGAGTGACCTTAAACTTTTCAAGAACTTGTGGGTTGGGGAGAATAATTGGAGGAGGTGAAAGAAGTATGATTTCCAAAGGACATCATCTTCATTTAGGAAACCTTGTTTCACTAGATTTGGGAAGATCATAGGTGTCTATTACAGACATCTTTTGGGAGATATTCAAGATAGTTGATTTAAAGTCCTTAATATGACACCCAATATGAAATATTAAGGCTAGGACCCAACAAACTATTTTATAACTTAGAAGAGGGGTGCCGTAATCCAAGCTATAAAATATTTGAAGGTAGGTGAATGACGATTCACCAATTTCCACCAAGATAAATAAAATGAATTATTAGGTTTTAATTGGTTTTGAAACTCCTAGATCTTTGAGATTCATTGAACTTTTCAAAGGCATGTTTCAATCTCGAGTGTGCCCTTCAGGTTTTGTGACTGGGATGCCGAGGATCACAAAACAAGGTGTGAAGTAACCATGCAAATCACTTGGTACCCTTAATAAATTACCCCTCAATCGATGTGCCGGTTAACCACACACGCTCCATCGATACTATGATAAATATTAAGTCACCCTTTACCTACCTTGTTAAGTCCAAGTTAGTGTGCCGGTTAACCACACACGCTCCACTAACGACTTAGACAAAGTGTAAAGTGTAATTTCATGGGTTAGCACCTTATTCACATTTTTCCTAAGTAACTAAGATTGGGTATTATTAAGAGTTTAGTTACTTAGTATTATCATTAATACTTTTAATGAAGGAGAATTATAGTCTTGTCAAACCCGTTCGGCTAACGACCCTCCACCGGTCAAGCAAGCGGTGGGTGAGAGTGGACACCCATTAAGTTGCCATTTTATAGGCAACAACCTTATACCTACCTTATAGACCGGCTTCGTGAATGAGGCGTACTAGCGGTAAGACTGACTTTACTCTTATACATATATATATATATATATATATATATATATATATATATATATATATATTATTAACTTATAATATTATAAAGTATAAGGATTGAATTTTAACTTTTTAAAATTCTAAGGGCTAACTTGGAATTAAAGTATTCATAAGAGAAAACTTTACAAATTCCAAAACTTGAGGGCAAGTTTTGAAACTATTCAAAACTAATTAATTCCATAACTTATGTGTTTAAAGTAGTTTTAATCCAAAAACTCTTCAAGTTCCATAACTTGAGGACAAGTTATGGAAGACTTTAAACTAATAAAAGAATTAACTTTTCTTTATTTTATAACTTATGGATTTAATTATGGTTACATATTTTTCTTTAATGAAGTGACTCTTGAACTTCCATAACTTGAGGACAAGTTATGGAGTCATAAAAAATTATTCAATGACACAAGACTCTTCATTTTGTAACCATTGCCAACTTTATGAGTTTTAAGATTCATAAATGTGACTTTTAAGTTACATAAACACATTTTATGAACTTCTTTTAGATTAATTTGGATTAAAACCAACTAACAAATAATATTTTTCATCAATCTAAATTAACTCATAAAACAAGATAACACAAAAAAAAAACTTTTCATGTTCCATATCTTAAGAACAAGTTATGGAATTCTTTAAAACATTAACACCAAATTTTGTAACTCCAAAAAAAAACTTTGAATCAATTTTTTTTTTTTAAAACCTTTTCATATCCATAACTTATGGAGGTTTCAAAAAATAAAACTCTTTAGATCAAACTTTTAAAACTAATAAAATAATCATATTATTTTATCTTTTATTAAATTTGACCTAATTCAACTCATAAAACAAATTATTCAAATTTTACAAATAATTAGTTTTTCACAAGAACAAGTAATTATCTTAAAATTTGACAAACTTCATGTTTTTTTTCCTTTTTTTTTTCAACTTTGAAAATAAAATATTTGCATCAATATAACAGAAAACAACCCGTGGCTCTGATACCACTGTTGGGTTTTGAGCATTCTAACACTTCCTAAGTGTACATGCAACCCTAAATACCTTGGATCTATGTTTTCTCTATTATACATGCAAATAAGAACATCCAAGGTATTATCCTAATCTAGCATACAAAAACTATGAATGTAACAAGATAGAATACATACCTCTTGATGTAGCTTGATGTCTTCAAGCTTTAAGAGCTTAGCCCCAATAGTGTGGAAGCCTCAAGTGGAATCACAAATCACCAAGACACCTTGGAATACTTTAGAGAATATGATTACTTGGTTCTCTCTAGTGAAATTGGCTAGCCCTTCTTTAGTGTATCCACACTAGTGCCCATTTCACCAACCAAAGACATCTTTATATAGTATGGAGGATTAGGGTTAAACCCTAATACCCATGACCTTTCATTTCCTAGGATCCATGGGTTAAACACTCCATGGACTATCCATGAAAGCTTAGCCCAACCTAAATGAACTTGGCCCATTCCATATATATAAGAGTCCATATTTAATTAGTTCCTTTTGATCACTTAATTAATTATAAATTAATTCTTGATCAATACTAATTAAATAATATGATTCCATATTAATATATTAGAACTTATAATATATTAATATTAATCATAAACATACTATTCTCAAAAGATTATCCATATAAATTGTGTCGGTGAAGTGCAACCCAAATGGACCATGCCGGGTCGGGTCAAGTACATACCAAATATAGTTATGGACTTAGACATTAATCCAACAGTTTATTGGAGGATCCTTGCGGAGCCCCTCTTTTCCTTTTGTTCCACCCCTTCTTGTGGTAGTCGGGGTTGGTCTTCTGTGGTACAGGTGTAGGGATTGACGTGATCTGGGGTTTCCTGTGATCGATAAGAGACTGTGCCAGTTCCTTGGCGCTATCGAAGGTAATAGGCCTGGAAGTGATCACACTTGACTGGATCTGGGGCGACAGTCCCCAGATATACCTCTTGATCTTCTTGCTCTGGAGAGCAACCATGTCGGGGCATAAGTTTGCCAAATCACAAAACCTATTTGTGTAGGTAGTGATGTCGGATCCAACCATTTGAAGACCCCAGAATTCCTGCTCGAGTTTTTGTACCTCGCCTCGAGGACAGTATTCTTTCATGAGCATCTCTTTTAATTTCTCCCAGCTGATGGAATAAGCCACCACCAGAGTCAGATAGTTAACATGGCTGTTCCACCATGTTAGTGCTCGGTCAGAGAAGGTACAAGCTGCGAACTTGACCTTGCTGCCTTCTTGGCATGTGCAGATCTCGAAGACAGATTCCATCTTCTCGATCCATTGTCTCAACACCATTACACCCCCAGTTCCGTTGAAGCTGCGGGGTTTGGCGTTAGTAAAATCTTTGTAGGTGCATTCCCGAGGGTGTCCATGGCTTTCGTCGTGGTTTGAGGGTGGTGCACCTGTTCCTGATCCACTGGGGGCAGGAGCGTTGATTGCTGACACAGCAGCTGTGACCGCTGCTGTGAAAGCTGCCTGGAACATAGTGGCATTGAAAGGATTTGGAGTTTGAAGAGGTACAGGTGGTGGTGGAGGTGGTGGTATTGGTGCTTCGTTGTTTGGGTTCCTCCTAGGATTCCTGCGTGGAGGCATCTTTAACTATACGTTTAAAAGATGACGACATGGATAAGAATAAATGATAAATGAATGTGTCTCATGGACTAAATCACCATAGTCCAACAACAGAAGGAATAGTATGACTAAATGAAGCGGATAGCATTTGGATAATAATTTCCATAAGATTAGATATCTGTCAATAATAATGGAATTACAGATGTAACGAGTTCGGGAAAAATGGCCTAAGAGTAGGCCTTACATCAACCAAGATGGAAAATTTTGACAGACTAAAGACCAGATAAAGACTTAACAGGTCTAAGATTTATATAGACAGGAAATTAGACCAAAGTTTTACATAAACTAGGTTATATCCAAAAGATGAGATAATGATATTCTATCGGCAATGAGAACTAATAGCATGAGTCCTTGATCCCGACAGTAGACGTTCGATGTCCCTTATACGCCTGTCTGATCTTGCTTGTTGAGCTCGAAGTTCTCTAACTTCAGCTCGGGTTTCAGCAAGTTCCCTTTGCAGATTTGCATTACGGACCAGAGTCCTTTCATGAGCAGACTCTAGCTGGCGAATGTGGACAGTGTTAACACCTGAGTTGGCGTCAACTTCCAAGACTTGATTGACAGCCACCTGAGCTATTATCGAGTTCCTAGACATCCTACGCACCATGATTGGTAGGACTCTATCAGCAGAATCTCCTTCCGTGAGGTTGTAGAAACTTCGGTCTCCGTTGTAGGGAATGGGCTGACCCTGTTCATGACTCCATGTTATCAAGTTAGTGGCCCACAGAGGTGTGGGTCCTTGAAACACAGGGCGAGGGTTCAGGTTTGGGTTTTGTGCAGCTGGGGGTAGGTTGTTGACTTCTGGTTCCGAGTCGGAACTATCGGAAAAGCCTTCAGCATGGTGATCATCCAAAGGGATTGGGTGATCATCTTCTGGCTCTGCCTCTAGCCAACCAGCATTGCCTTGGTTCGGAAAGTACGGATCGCCGTGGTGAAATCCAGCCATCTTAATCTATGCGGGAAAAGGGATATAAGAGATAGCTGAAATAGACGAACTAACTAAGATAATTACAGTAAGATCAAATACCCATATGGTATTTCTTTATGGTTGTGTTGGTAAGTTTTTAGACTTGTTGCCACATCACAACCATTCTTGGGCATATGCTAATCACTCCTTGGACCAGCATAGTTGATCAGGCTATGCCATTCCCAAGACTGACTATATATCCCCAGGCTTACTTGTGATATCCAACAATCGTAATACTTTTGTTCTTGTCGTTGTGACACTGATTTTAGTATGAATGCAGGCACGTATACTTTGTTAAATATTTTATTATTTAAAAGTATAACTCTTAGACATAGTGTTTTAATCCCATGTATTTATAGTTAGTATATCTTTTATGGGTTGATATACTATATTCACTATAAACAATGCTCTGATACCAATCTGTCACACCCCAAAACCACGAACGGCGGAAACGTTCAGGGGTGGAGGACGTCATGTACAATATCACAACAGTGTAATATAATAAACAAGCAACAACATCATCCATTGCATTATAAGTAAAATTTTATACATGTGTGTTCTTTATATGTAATAAGACACCAAAAATATACAATCGAAATAAAAGACGAGACTTGACTGCTCCGTCTTCTCAAAACCTGGCCTCCGTACCTGTCTACTAGCGACCTGAGAATACAAGTTATTTTGAAAGCGAGTATCAGCTTTAAAGCTGGTGAGTTCATAAGTATATAAGTGTCATTGCTTTGTTTGTGAAAACCTGCTATGAATGCCAAGAAAACCTTTAAGTGAAAATGTTGAGGTACGTATGAAATCCCTAAAAAAACCCTTATTTTCTATAAGTATGAATTGTAGTCTTCTACCAAGACCCGAATGTTTTGTATGAATGAAGTGTAGTCTTCTACCAAGACTCGAATGTTTTGTATGGATGAAGTGTAGTCTTCTACCAAGACTCAAATGTTTTGTATGAATGAAGTGTAGTCTTCTACCAAGACTCAAATGTTTTGTATGAATGAAGTGTAGTCTTCTACCAAGACTCAAATGTTTTGTATGAATGAAGTGTAGTCTTCTACCAAGACTCAAATGTTTTGTATGAATGAAGTGTAGTCTTCAACCAAGACTCGAATGTTTTGTATGGATGAAGTGTAGTCTTCTACCAAGACTCAAATGTTTTGTATGTATGAAGATAGTTTTTCCTTTCTATTGACTAGTACCAAGTACTTGGTCTAACTCCTCGTTTATGTGAAAGCTATCACAAAATAAAGTAAACAGGAAAAATATAATCATGTAAGTGTTAGCCGGAGGTACTGGTGCTAACAAGAATGATGTAAATGTTGACCCGAGGTACTAGGGTTAACATCTTACATATAACCTAATGGACATCTGAAGATTTGTCCAATTTTTCCTCTGTAGCAGCAGCAGGTGGAAGGAATGGTTAGTCCCTGTAAAGGTACTCCTAGTATAAGTAATAACCGTAGGCATCCGTACATGTTCATTACCCACTGTTGCTAACAGATAGGTTCCGGAATGGTTAGTCCCGTACATATATCCTGAGGTACTGTGGGATAGAGGCCCATCTAGGTATCCCGAGGTACTATGGGATAGGGTCCTGTCTTAGATATTCCGAGGTACTGTGGAATAGGCAGGAAGATTTACACAGAAGGTACTAATAAATCATCCTCCTAGATCTAAGTTCAAGTATCTAAGATAAGTAAGTACAAAATAATGTACGTATGAAGAAGTGTCCCTGTATAGAATTCATGTAGGTGTGTTCATGTAACAAGTAAGTATATGTAAACATATTCATGTATCATACAATCCTAAGTACGTGTACTCATGTATCATGTAAGGCATTAGTATAGACTCATGAATGAACTGACTCTTGTTTGATATCTTCTAACTATCACTATGATAGCTAACTGGAAAGTATGTGATTGATCAAGTAGGTTTTTGAAAGATATCTAAGAGCTTTGAACGATAATTTAAAGTGACTTGAAGTCATTATACAATTCAAAACTAATACTTCTGTTGTCCAAGTATTTTAAGATAGAAAACCATTCCACGTGACTCCTTTTGAAATCTATGAAATCTACTGAGTGAAAACACAGTTATAAAATACATGAAACTGATTTAATAACATGTTTGTTTCTACTTGTATTCCCCCTCATTAAAGCATTTAAAATCCTTTAAAACATTGATTACAGGGTATGAACTCACCTGTGGTGAGCTGTTTGAATTGTAGTGTCGGATACCGTGCTAGGTGGCAAACGGAGACTTGTTTACACGCACGAGCCTAGTTATCATATAATAAGCATATATATAACTAATTAGACAAGTAATAACTTAATAAATAAGTTAAGACACTTAGGAAACATGTAAACACTTTTTATAAGTGTTTAAGGTCCAAATGGTTGCATCTAAGTTGCTAAGGGACAAGGCAAAAGGATTTGAAACATCAAATGGCCTTGCATAAGAGTTCACCACCCAACAAACCCCACCCTTTGGAGTTTACGGCCGTAAACTCATGGGTTTATGGCCGTGAACTCCTCTCATGGTGGTTTTGGGTGTTTTAAAGTGTTATCTTGATCCTAGAACACTCCTAGCTTTGTTGGAATAACACATGAAGTAGTTTAAGGCCCTAGAATGCTCCATAGGGGAGTTTACGGCCTAAAGTCCCTTCACCCTAGAGTTTACGGCCGTAAACTCCTATGGGGTGATGGCTTTTAATTGTTTTGAGGCCCTTACACATCAAGGATGGCTTCCATGATTTTATCTAAGGCTAATGGGGACAAGAGGCACACATTTGTGCCATTACTTGGAGTTTACGGCCCAAGATATGTTCCTTGGCCGTAAACTCCTTTTAAGGAGTGAGTATGATGTCTTTTGCTCTCCATTCAAGTCCCATGTGTTCAAGGTAAATTGTCTTAAGGCCTAAGGTGTGTTTGGAATGCTTTTTACCCTAGAAAAAGGGGTTTACGGCCCAAGAGGGGTTCTTGGCCGTAAACTCCTATAAACTTGTGATTTTGATGGGTTTTGATGTCCTAAATAAGCACAAGCATTTGAGGGTAAAGTTCCTAGGCTTAAGGGGTGAGTTAGGGCATCTATGTCCCTTAAAAAGGGGTTTACGGCCCAAGGAAGTTCCTTGGCCGTAAACTCCAATAAACTTGTGTTTCTTGGTTGCTTTTTAGTCCCAAATGATTATACACTAACCCCTAAACAAGTTGTCTAACAAGGAATCGGGAATAGGAAGCCTTTAGGCTCTGTTTTGGAGTTTACTCCCCAAGAACGTTCTTGGGCGGTAAACTCCCGGATCTTGAAATCTAAGCATGTTATTGATGTTAATAAGCATCTAACAAGTATTGAAACACATTTAGTAAAGTAGACTCACAATATGGGATGAAAACCCGAAGATCCGTCAGAGAGAATATGGCTTTTCTCTATTTGGAATTGTGAATAATGAATTAATTTAATTCAGAAAACTATTTATAGTCCTGAAATATTTTGACAGAAAATATTTTTATTCTGGAATTAAGACTGTAACATTATGAAACTTGAAATGTCCAAATTTCACAAACTCAGGAGCATCCACTCTCCTGATATCTCCTAAAGTGTAAACCCTAATGTACACAAACTTGTTCAGAAAAGTATGAAAATCACTGAAACTGAACTAGCTTCTATTGAATAGATGATGTTCGTACAAATGGAAATTTCGGGTTGTCACACAAGCTATTTCTTGAAGATCGATCTTAGGTCGAGATACCATCAACTAAAGGTGAGAGAGCAGGATATTGAAAAGACTGCGTTTAGAACAAGATATGGACACTATGAATTTTTGGTTATGTCGTTCGGACTAACCAATGCCCCAAAAGCTTTCATGGATTTGATGAATAGGGTTTGTAAACCATTCCTAGATAAATATGTGATATTATTCATAGACGATATCTTAATTTATCCGAAAAGCAAGCAGGGGCATGAAAAGTATCTGCGTGAAGTGTTAAAAGTCCTGAAAAAGGAGAAGCTATATGCAAAGTTCTCCAAATGTGAATTTTGGATTCAAGAAGTCCAATTTTTAGGTCATGTGGTTAACCAAGAAGGAATAATGCTTGACCCAACAAAGATTGAAGTTGTGATGAAGTGGGAACAACCAAAAATCCCTACGGAGATTCGAAGCTTTTTAGGATTAGCTGGATATTACCGAAGGTTTATCCAAGGCTTTTCTTCGATTGCTACTCCATTAACAGCTTTGACCCACAAAGGAGCTACTTATGCTTGGAATGAGAAGCATAAGGAAGCCTTTAAGAAGTTGAAGAAAAGATTGTGTGAAGCACCGATTCTTTCATTACCTCAAGGAGTTAATGACTTCGCTGTTTATAGCGATGCATCTGGAGTTGGGTTAGGTTGTGTTCTGACCCGAAGGGATAAAGTGATCGCGTATGCATTGAGGCAATTGAAGGAGCATGAACAGAACTACCCCACTCACGATTTGCAGTTGGCAACGGTAGTATTCGCCCTAAAGATATGGAGGCATTATCTTTATGGCACAAAGTGTAAACTTTTCACTGATCATAAGAGTCTCCAATATCTCTTTAATCAGAAGGAATTAAACATGAGGCAACGAAGCTGGCTAGAGTTACTCAAGGACTAGGACTGTGAGATACTTTACCACCCTGGTAAAGCAAATGTTGTTGCTGATGCTCTCAGTCGGAAGGTAAACCTTGAAAAGAAAAGGCCAAGGGCATTGAGAATTAAAGTTGTCTCGACAATTGTGCAAAGTATAAAGAAAGCTCAAGAGGAAGCTTTAGAGAAAAACGACCGAAAGGAAGAACGTTTGGGCAAAACGTTAGTATTCGGTACAAACAACCAAGGGTTGAAGGTATTCCAAGATAGGATTTGGGTACCTAAGACGGGCGGAGTAAGAGATCTTCTGATGGAATAAGCTCATAAGACCATGTACTCGATTCATCCTGGCAGTACAAAAATGTATAGGGATCTAAAATCCTATTATTGGTGGCCGACGATGAAGCTCGATGTTGCTAAGTATGTGGCCGAGTGTGTAACTTGTGCTAGGGTTAAGGCACAACATCAAAAACCGTATGGGAGTTTAGAACCTTTACCCGTACCCATGGGTAAATGGGATGACATCACCATGGATTTCGCGACTAAACTGCCCAGAACAAGGAACGGTCACGACATGATTTGGGTGGTCGTTGATCGCTTCAGTAAGAGTGCGCATTTCATAGCTGCCAACGAGAAATGGTCTATGGATAAACTTGCGAATTCTTATGTGAAGGAAATTGTGAGGCTTCACGGTGTTTTGTTAATGATTGTATCTGATCGTGACAGTTGTTTTTGTTGGGTTTTGAGCAATCTAACACTTCCTAAGTGTGCATGCAACCCTAATAAACCTTGGATCTATGTTTGTCTAAATACATGCAAAATAATAATTTTCCAAGGTTCATAACCTATCTAATATGGCATGGGGTACTTTTAAACATAAAAGAATTAGAAGAGATTACATACCTTTTGATGATGAGTTTGATTCCTAAGGAGTTTGAGGGCCAAGCACCAATAGTGTGAATGCCTCAAATGGAATCACAAATCACCACAAACACTTGGAAAACTTTGAGAGAGAAGTATACTTTCTTGTGGAATCGGCCACCACTAAGTCTCACACTCCTAGTGTCACATTTCTTGCATCATATGCTTCTTTATATAGTGTGCATGGTTAGGGTGAAACCCTAATAACCCATGTCTTTTCCTTTCCAAGGATCCATGGGTTAAAAGCTCCATGGACCATCCATGGACTTCCATATTAGCTTAGCCCATTAATAAATGAGTATTAGCCCACACTATATAAAATATAATAGCCCATAATTTAATCAATCTTCTTTTTAATCTCTAAATTAATTCATAATTAATTTAAGACTAAAACTAATTAAATAACATGACTTCATATTAATATATTATAACTTATAATATATTAATAAATCGTAAGTATACAATTCTCATAAAATTATCCATAAATCGTTTGGGTGAAGTGCAACCCAAATGGACCATGCCGGGTCGGGTCAAGTATGTACCAAATAAGTTATGGACTTAGACACCTTATCCAACAGTTTTACCTCAAGGTTTTGGAGGAGTCTACAAGAGGAATTGGGTACCAAGTTGTGTTTGAGTACATCTTACCATCCGCAAACCGATGGTCAGAGCGAATGAACGATTCAAACATTAGAGGATATGTTGAGAGCATGTACCCTAGAATTCCAAGGTAACTGGGATGAACACTTACCTCTAGTAGAATTCTCCTATAATAATAGTTTCCGCTCAAGCATTAAGATGGCACCTTATCACGCTTTGTATGGAGAAAAGTGTCGAACGCCATCATGTTGGCTGGAAGCTGGGGAAAAGCAGTTTATGGGACCTGAAATAGTCCATCAGACTGCTGAAAAGTTGAAAGTTATAAGGGAAAGAATGTTAGCTGCTCAAGATCGACAAAAGAGTTATGATGATATGAAAAGACAACCGATAACCTTTGAAGTTGGAGATTCGGTTTTACTTAAAGTCTCGTCGTGGAAGGGACTTATAAGATTTGGTAAAAGGGGAAATTTGAGTACAAGGTTTATTAGACCATTTAAAGTTCTTCAGAAGATCGGGAATCAATCTTACAAGCTAGAATTACCGGAAGAACTGGAGGGTATTCATAACACCTTTCATGTGTGTTATTTGAGAAAGTTCACGGGAGATGTGCCCGACATAATTCTGATTTCTGAGTTAAGGTTGGATGAAAACCAGAGGTTGATCGAAGAACCTGAGGCAATCGTTGACCGTAAGACTATGAAGCTGAGACGCAAGATGGTCGATTTAGTGCTTGTGCGTTGGAAACATACGAATGGTCCAAATCTCACTTGGCAAACGGAGATTGACATGATGAGTCGCTACCCACATTTGTTTGGTCATATATGAATCTGGGGACGGAATCATCCTAAGGGGGAGAGAATTATAACACTCGTGATTCTAGCCTAGGCATTTATATTGAGGTGATAGTCTAGGTTGACCTTTGTAACTCATTTTGAAGAAATGAAAAGGAATTATGTCAATATTATGTGAATTATGTGTTTTATGATTAATTATTAGGGTTTAATTAATTAAGAATAAAAATGAGCATCAAAAATAAATATTAGATAAAGCCGATATCTTTACATAAAGTTGTAGTGGTTGAAATAAGGATTACGGTGATATAAAGAATACCAAAATCCAAGTTATAATGAAGAAGTTATGACATGTCAAAGTTTCGCGACAAAACCGGCACGATGCTGAATGTTGTAAAAAGTGAGTTTTTGTTACTTTTTAGCTTTAGTGATATAAACGAAACTCGTAGTCTTCGTTAAACCGAGAGTATGTATAAAAAGAACGCCCAAATCTAACTTCGTATGAGGAAGTTATGATTTTTCGAAGTTTTAGCTTAGCAGTAGACAGCTAAAAACTCGAATTTTAGATCGAGTGATTTTTAGCCGACACAACCTAAACGAGAATCAAAGGTCTCGTCATTAGTAGCACAACGGTAAAAAGTCTGACGAAAACAGACATCAGATGAAGAAGTTATGAATTTTTAACGGATTTCCTGTCCTGGTCTGTTAAAAATAATAATATAAAAATTAAATTCAACATTAGCCGACGAAGTCTAAACGAAAGTTGTAGAGTGTAATTTTACCTACACGTGAATATAAAGAACATAAAAAACGGAGCTCGTATGCGAAAGTTATGGATTTTAGAAGTTTTTACACAAAACCGAGAAATCTCGCATACGTGGACTTCGGCCACGTTACCCTCGCTCAAAACGCGCCACGTATCCGAAATCTGCTGAGTCACCGAAGCCAGCTGGCGAGACGTGTCGCCTGCCCTCGCATCCGAAGTCCGGTCCAATGGGCGTCCGACGCGTGCCCTTTATCAAATGTCCGAACCTCGCAGGGAGTGCCACGTCCGAAGCCTCGGACTAGACCTTGGTCCAATCAGAGGCCAACACCGAGCCCCTCACATGCGCATCCCACGTGCGAAGCCACCTGCCCCCTTCGGATCTGCTGTCACCTGGGAGCTTCTCAGCCGTCCGATCAGAAGCCTCCCCTATAAATAGATGGTTGCGAGCCTTCTCGGATAATTTTAAGAAATTGTCCATTTTCACCCCTTTTCTCATATTTCTTTCATTTTAACATCCCCTAAAGCCCCGGTATCGATTATAAGCCCCAAAATACGCCTCGAAGTGCCCGAGAAGCCCGGAAAATTTATCTTTTCGGTTTCGAAGCCCGACCTTTGCAGAGCCCGATTTCTCAATAAAACTCCCGGTTTTATTAGAAACGATCGTTTTAAGCAACGAGTTGGTGCCCGATTATCATCAAATCATGTGAGTGTATAGTCACTTTCATCTTACACATAGATATGAAGTATTTTATATAAATACGTGCTATATGTGTGTGTATATATATATATATATATATATATATATATATATATATATATATATTGATTGTTTATTTGAGATAATTGTTGAATTGATATTTTATACAAGTTTTAAACTGTATATGTATTTTTATCTACAAATATGTTGGGTAAAACATGGGTAGATAGGGATGTGTGATAAAATAAAAAAGATGAGAGGCCTCGATGTGATTTGAGATCCGGTCATCTTGCGGAGTTTGGATGACGACCACGGACATTCTATACAGTCCAGTGGAACACTGACAGGCCCGCAACCTATAGGTGTAATGAACTAAGAGTGTTCATTCTCTGTACTCCATCCCCCTCATGGTTTCCTTTTGGACATGTAAGGTTGAGGAAACCCCTTAGCAGTAGTGTCCATCCCGATGATATTCTTTAGGCTAGGTCCCTTTTGATAAGTGTTTAGGGACGTAAAGTGAGGATTAAGGGAACGGGTAATCAGGGTTATTGTTGATTGATGAACTTAATAAGTTTATTATTATTGTGGGTTGAAAACCATATATGCTCACCAGGCTGCCAAGCCTGACCCACTCAACTTTTTATGTTACAGGTAGTGGACCCCGAGCATAATCAGAGGACGACGAGAGATTTTTGGATTATAGGCCAGTAGTTGCAAATAACTATTGAAAGACTTATAACGTCTTGTTTATGCTTTTGATCTGTATCGGAACATGAAATCCCGAGGATTTGATATGAAATGAAACTATACATTTCTTAAAGAAAAGTTTTGCTAAACTTTTATCTTGTTTTGTTTTGGGGACTAATTCCGCAACATCTTTTAAAAGGATTTCTCTGATTTTATTTTAAAAAGCATAAATTAAATCGGTCTTTTCTGGCCGAGAAATTAGGGGATGTCACAAATGAGAACCTTCGTCTTTGGGAAATTAAGACTAATTCCTTGTTCACATGTATATGTGAGTCAAGTGACGGACTAGGGGATCGGGTATACTTGGTTGTGCACTGGTCAGGTCCACCACAAAGAACGATAAGACCATTCGTCATGATTTACTAAAAGTTTAGTAAATATTGTTATGCTTACAAGATTAAGTATAATTCTGAATCATTAAAAAAGTTTTGATGTATGGCAGTACGAATAAGAAGAATCAAATTGGGCAAAAAGATAAAAGTTTCTCCAATCTGAAAGGAAAGGAGAGTACTTGAGTATCGTGTTTTATGATCATCATAATAATTATGAAAACCATATCACAATTTATCCTCTAAGGACATCTTAGTGCATTTGTATGGCTAAGAAGAGGAATCGTGAATTGTTGAAATGGTTAAACCAAGAAGATAAGTCATACTTCGTTCCAAAATCAAGTCTTAGAGTCATACTCCAAGATTGTGACCTGAGTGACATAATCTTAAGAAGGTTTATACCACATCATGAAATGTGGAGTAGAAAAATGTTTTCTTACTCGTGCGCATTTCAAATTGGTAGTTGTGATGTTTTTAATAAAATAAAGACCAACTAAGACCGATTGTATGAAGTGTTTTTCCTTGAGGAGAATCTGTGCTAACTCTTGAATATTTGTTTTGTTGAGGAATGTTTCTTGATAAGAGAATCTTATATGTCAAAAGGTCAGTGGGAGTCTTAAAGATCTTGAAAATGTTTAGGAACTGATTAAGAATAAACCATTATTTATCACTAGCACACAACTTGAGGCTTGTAACCTATCATATTGACATATTCTTGTTTATGTCCCCATTCCAGTTGAAGTTGACTATGCATGTAAGTTCTATGAGTTCTTAGTTGTTTGCATAAGGCAATGCACCTTGATCAGTAAGGGTGAGCTGCTAAGAAACTTGGAAAACATGGTAGGCCCGTATGCTGCCAAGTGGCAAGAAATTAAGATTGAACAAATTCAATCCATATGAGTTTGAATTTGTCATAGACCTTGTCTTATGATAATGGTTGGAAATGACAGATTCACATGGATAGGAACACATACACCATTATATCTAAGTGGTAAGGTTTCTCTCCAATTCATGAGAATAATTATGAGGGAACACTTTCACTAAGTAGATTTTAAGGAGATAGCAGTTGTGTTAATTGCGTTCTCAAATTCGATTATGATTACGACATCCCTCTTCATAGTTCGAATTGTGAGAAATGGCAAATAGTTTGAATATTCATAACTTATTGATGTGAGTTCTGAAATAGTTTAGACACACATATGGGCTTCAAATAAAAGGTGTATGACCTTAGATAAAGGCTTATCGAGGCATCTCATATAAAAAATCTAAACTTTGGTAAGAAAGTCAATATAGTATTGATTTCTAGAAGTCCAGCTGATTTTGGATACATGTCAAAGCTAGTGGGAGCATAAATGTTATGATAGTAACAAATAACTGTTATGCTACCGGGAGCATAATTATTATGGTAAGTGTTGCGAGTTAGCAATACTATTTATAAGAAACAAATTTCTAATTTGCAAAGTTCCAAAGGTTGAAAAGTTGTTTCGCTATAGTAAGGGAGAGGATACTTATACTTTGTTTCGAATCTAAGAGTTTAGATTGAAGTATTAATCAAACTTAGTCTTGCATATATATGAATACCATGTTGAAATATTTCAGCATTGGAAATTCTATATATGGAAATGTTATAGCAAAAGACTGGTCAAGTATCATGTCTTTATGTAAGGCGTTATGAATTGTGTCTCATATGCTTCGGATATAGGATTGACTACATATGCTATAATATTCACGTGTTCTAATTTTCCAAATGCCTAGGGCATTAAGAGGGAAAAAGGACTAGAACCGGATATGACTAAAGTGGTTAAACAACTGTCAATGACAATCTAAGGTTCGCTAAGGATTGTTTGCTTAAGGACAATTGGAAGTATAGTAATAGATGGGCCATATTGACATTATTATGAATAGACAAAATTCTATTAATAATGCATTGTCATATGGCAAATATGGAAATGTTTTCATATTGAGAGTTGGATATTGAGTATCTATGTGTAGGTTAGAAACTGTATTGCAAGAAGGATGTTCAAATGAATGTATTTGGAATGTGAGACTTCAATTTCGGGGAATTGTCTTGTAGCAATCCCAATGGAATATTTTGTAATATCATTGGCAAAGTCTTTGTGACTTTGGTACCATGACATTACAAAATGAATCATTGCATGATAGTTTAGAATCTTACACTTATGATAAAGATTTGGAATTGTGAAATGAGTTTCATTGAAAATGTGTCTATTTCACAAAGAAAGGACCATAGGCAAACATAGTGTGCATGCTTGGAGAATGGGATAACTATTGTTTCAATTTAAGTATTAATTTGATTAATTGAAACATTATACAATTAATAATGTGTAATCAACATGGTGATTAAATAAAAGATGTTTTATTTATATTCAAAAGTTTTGAGACCATATTAAATTCGATTATTCTTGTGTTTCACTTTTCATGTTTTGACTTCCCGAATAATAAGAGTATTCAAATTATCCACATTCGATCATACTTTGGAAGTAGGTATTGAGGTAAGACTATCACGAATGCGTCTGTAGATTGTCTAAAGTGTTTAGACATAGCACAAGTTTGCCGCAATGTTCATGAGTACTCCTATAATAAGATTTGAGTATTGGATTAAAGCCACGCTCATCTGAATCACTTAATGGATTTCATCAACAATGATTGTGAAACAATAATATCTTATATTCTTGAAACGGAGACATATAGTTGCAGTTTACAAGTCGGTTGCACATTGATGATATGTAAATGCTCTAGTAACTTGGTGTTATAAAACATATTATTGTGTGTGATTTGATGAGTAAATAGAGCAAGCATATGAGTCGAAGTTTATATGTTCCTTTTACCCTAAGAGGTATAAAAGCGATATATGTGGGCCCCTCGATGATTTAGTGATGACACCCTAAGCGCTTGGCCAAGCCTGGACTAATTTGATTTGTTCAATTAGTCGGTCGTCATAAATCATAAATCGGGAAACAACGCATCGACAATGAGAATTATTATAATCCGTGTATCATTTCCATACGATATCTAGAATGGAGGAATATGATCCCTTATCTAAAGGACGCGTCAGAGTTCGACAGCAACTTTTAAGAGCTACGATTGCTAGTCGGGTTTTGAAGTCGTAATTGCAGTTATAGTTATTAGACTTATCCAAGTGGGAGACTGTTGGATTAGGTGTCTAAGTCCATAACTATAATTGGTATGTATTTGACCCGAGAGTAGCATGGTCCTTTTGGGTTGCATTCATCAAGGCAATTTGATAGGATGGATATTTGAGAAAGAGGTTATTTTTGATTTATTAATATATTGTAAGTATAATATATTGAGAAATCATATTATTTAATTAGTATTGATCAAGAATTAATTTGGAATTAATTTAGTGATCAAAAGAGACTACTTAAATTAATGGGGACTGATTATCTAAATTAGTGATACATATGGTTTGCGCAATAGATCCTTGATGGACTAAGTTTATGTGAGAGTCCATGAAGAGTTAGTCCATATAAGGTATTGGATCATAAGCCTAAGTGTAAGAATTAGGGTTTACATATGACTCTTGGAATTGTACACTATATATGTATTTCCTAAACCCAAAAATCGGAACTCATGTATTCCATGAAGAGAATAACCATTTTTGGTGTGTCTAACTTCTCTCTCAAAGTCCTCCATTTGTTAATGGTGTGTTGTGATTCCATTAGAGGTGCAACATATGAGGCACTAAGCTCTTAAAAGGCCAAAAAATCTACAAGCTACAACAAAGAGGTAATTGTTTAACTTGTTTTATGTTTCAAATTTCAAGTTGTGTGCTAGTTATAGGTTTCATGCTTTGGATATTTTTTTTGCATGTATAACTAGAGAAAACTTAGATCCAAAGCATTAGGGTTGTATGTGCACCATAGGGATGTTAGAGTACATTAAACCCAACAGAAGATAATGTCAAGAAGTAGATGGCTTTAGCTTTAATTTTGAGAAGGACACAACTTGTGTGTTGAGCATGAACAAGTGTTTTTTATACCTTTATTGTTAACAATCTCGCTACTTTAAATTCGAAAACGTTTATGCTTAAAGGTGTTTTCAACCAAGCCTTAGCGAGGGGTGTTACAACAATCATGCTGAAATAATAGTATAACAAGTTATAAAAAAAGAGCAATATTTCGGTTCATCGTATTCCAAACTACTTCTTCAAGTTTCAAACTACGATAAGCATTCCGAACATACATAACTACCAAACTACTATTATGTATCCATATTAATAATTCCAATGAAGCCTAACTAATTCCAATGCCAAGTACTACATATTTTGAGATGAAACTCTTTACTTATTCTAGATAGGTTCATTGGATTATGGAAAAAAAACTTCCATTTTGTATTATGTTTTTTTCACTATATAACATAAAAAAATATAAGAAAGAAAGACAGAATGTACCCATGTCATCACAAACATCTTTACCATTAGATGTATTCTTTAAAATCCAGAGCCTTATAAAATCATACCCTGGCATGTGCTGGGTACCGTATTTTGGAAATAACTTAAATTGGAGGACTTTTTACCCAGTTGTAACGCCCTGTTCCGAATCGTTTCATATTTTGGGGTAATGATCAAAGATCGGGTATTAGCAGGCTCAGGTGTCACACCCCAAAACCTAGAACGGCGGAATACGTTCTGGGGTGGAGGAAGTCATGCATAGTATCATAACAATGCATAATAGTAAAAACAAGCAACAACATCCATTGCATTAATATAGTAACTTTTATACAAGCGTGTTCTCTACAGTTTGTTAGACAACAAAAAGTATAAACAAAAATAAAAAGGAGTCTTGTATGTGCTCCGTCTTCTCAAAAGTCGCATCTGTACCTGTCTACTAATAACCTGAGAATACAAATTATTTTGAAAACGAGTATCAGCATAAAGCTGGTGAGTTCATAAGAATTTAGTGTCATTGCTTGTATAAAAGTGTTTACAATTGTGTAACATGAAAGTTGTTATCAAGTTTAAAAATAGTGTGAATCTCTAGAAAATTCTATATTTTCTAATAAAAGTAGTCTTCTGCCAAGACTTGGTTACTTGTAGGTTTGATCCTTTGAGTGTGTAAAAGTTTTCCTAGTTAGACTCTTAATTATAAAAATATAGTTTGAACTTCATTTGAACAAAGTAAATGGGAAAATAATGTATTATTCCAGCAGTGTTACTGCCGACTGAATGGTAAATAACCACAAACTCTAGGTAGTGATATGTATTTAATACACCTCGGGAAGTCTACTTTACCTTTAATTCATAATTTGTTAATTTAGGGTTCCGAATGTGAATCTTTATGTAACCATGCAGATAGGCGATCGAATGTATCATGACCCTCCAGGTCATACGTAGTGTAGTAGCATGTTGTCATCCCTGAGCCTAGTCGGCTTGGACTGTAGCTAGCAATCGGGATGTGAGAGTATCCGCCCTGTATAGATCTATACACGTAGAGTCCACTCTCCCTCCAGGAGACTAAACTTACATGGCAAAGGCACAGTAAAGTGCCGTATGGAGGAATAGTGTATCACATTCTATTTTAGTATGTTCTCTTGTATTAGTGTATAGTGTACTTCTCGGTATAATGTATTTAGTATTCTTTTGTATAGTATATAGTATTCTTCTTGTATAGTACTTAACATGTAGAGACTCACAATAGTACTAACCATGGTAAGTATCATAGTAATGGTAGTAAGGAGTGGTAAACCTTAACTATACCTATTATAGTTAACTAGCATGTTGCAGTCATTCTTGGATACTCAAAAGTATTGAACTGAATGAATATATTCATATCCAACATAAATACATACAATATATAACTAAGAATTCAACGACAGCCGGACAGATGACAATATACCCTAAGACCCCAATCAAACAAGAATAGGAAATAAGGCGAGCTATCAGTCCTAAGTCCTTCAAGTCTTACTTATATAAATATATTGGTGTGGATATATTTTAGAAACATAAGAAGTTTAAAAGAGTTTGAAAATGGTTTTTATAACAAATTAACATGAAAATGAGTTTGATAAACATTGAAAGCAGTTTTGATGGCAAAACGGTTAAAAGTATAGAAATCCTTTTTTATTGTAAGTTACAAATGACATTCGATTGATACTATAAACTGTTGGATTTAACTTGTATTCCCCCCCAATAAAAGCATTTAAAAACATTTGAAAGGTTAATTAAGGGGTATGAACTCACCTGCAGTGAGTGGAGTGGATGGAATGTCGGGTAGGATGCTAGGTGTCAAGTGAGGACTTGAACACACACACGGATCCTATGAAATACATAGTGACACATAATGGTGTCTAATTAGTTATTTAATCACTAAATAGGTAAGTAATTACGCCCTAATGCATGAAAATACTTTGTTTTAGGTGCTAGGAGTGCCAAGGGTAGCATCTAAGGAGCATATGACCTCACCATGGAGTTTACTCCTCAAATACCCACCTTAGGTGAGTTTACGGTTGAGGGACCAATTCCCTCAGTTTACGGCTGTAAACTCATGGGAGAGGTGTATTTGTGTGCTTAAAGGTCTCTTGCATCACTAGGAAGGTTTCTAAGATCAAATCAAAGGCTTGGGAAGTGATTAGGGTTCAAAAGGGTACTCCTTTGGAGTTTGCGGTCCTTGGACCACTCCTTGGGAGTTCACGGTCATAAACACTAGGGTTTACGACCATAAACCCTTAGGCACATCTTTTCCTTCATTTTTGTGGTCCTAAGCTCATCCATACATATTTCTAGGTTAAGGTCCAAGGCTAAGTAAGGGGTTTAGGGCACATTTTGCACCATTTGAGGGAGTTAACGGCCTAATAAGGTTCGTGGGCCGTAAACCCTCATTCAACCCTCCAAACTTGATGTTTAAGGTCCATAACACTTCAAGGGTATGATCTAAGCTAGTCTCTAAGCATAAGGAAGGAGTTAGGGAATTTTGGCACCGTTTTAAGGGTTTACGGCCTAAGAAGGTTCTTGGGCCGTAAACACCTTGTTCTTGTGATTATTGGGTGTTTTTAATGATATATTGACATGAAATGAGCTTTAACACAATTTAGGTTAAGAGAACTTACAGTTTGGGGCCGAAAACTTGAAGATTCTTGGAAGAAATCGGGTCTTGAAGAGAGAGGGTAGAGAGAGAGAGAGAGAGCTTAAAGAGTGGGAAAAGCTCAAATTGGTGACCACTCAACCCTTATATAGGGTTTGAGTTTGTGGCCAGGTGGGAATCTACCCAATTCCGACGTTAAACGAAGTTTATGGTCGTACCCGATTAAATGGTCGTAATTTGACTTGGTCGTAACTAAAAAAAAATAAAACTTTTCAAGGGAATATTAAGGGTGTTTCGCGTGTTTCTAATTCGTTCCAACACTTATGAAGTCATAATAAAAGTCTCAATTTTAATTCGCCTGATCCAAGTGTTAACGGAAAAGTTTAATAAAAACGAGTTTTATTAACGGAAATGGGTTACAGTGACGGAATAAATTTCAGGTTGTCACATCATCCCCTCATTAGCGGGAATTTCGTCCTGAAATTAGAGTTCAAACAACTACGCTATTACAAAATAACTAAGCAAAAAGAGGAGGATATTTAAGTTTCATTTGATCCTCGCGCTCCCAAGTGAATTCCTATCCTCGCTTTGGCGTTCCAGCGAACCTTCACAATTGGGATGCGGCTTTGTTTCGTTCGTTTGACCTCTCGATCCATAATCTCCATAGGTTCTTCCACGAAGTTGAGGCTCTCATTGATCTCGATATCATCTAGTGGAATTACAAGAGTCTCATCGGATAGGCACTTTTTCAAGTTCGAGACATGGAAGGTAGGGTGTATGTTACTGAGTTCGTGGGGTAGGTTAAGTTTGTAAGCTACGGGGCTGATTCTAGCGAGAATCTCAAAAGGCCCTATGTATCTTGGATTCAGCTTCCCACGCTTTCCAAAGCATATCGTGCCCTTCCAGGGTGAGACTTTCTAAAAGACTCAGTCTCCCACCTCGAATTCCAAAGGTTTTCTTTGTTTGTCTGCGTAGCTTTTCTGTCGGTCTCTAGCGGCTTTTAATCGTTCACGAATCTGCACGATCTTCTCGGTCATTTCTCGAATGATTTCCAGACCTGTGAGAGCGCTGTCAGGAACTCGTCCGTTAGCTAACTGAGTGTCACCCACCTCAGCCCAGCACAGAGGGGATCTGCACTTTCGGCCGTAGAGGGCTTCGAATGGAGCTGCCTTGATGCTCGTGTGATAACTGTTGTTGTAGGAAAACTCAACAAGGGGTAAATAAGTATCCCATGCCTTACCAAAATGGATCACACAGGCGCGCAACATATCTTCCAAGGTTTGGATCCTCTCACTCTATCCATCTGTCTGCGGATGGTAGGCTGTACTCATGTCCAACCTCGTCCCTAATGCGTTTTGTAACGATTGCCAAAATCTCGAAGTGAACCTACTATCTCTATCGGAGATTATAGATATAGGGACACCATGCAGTCGTACGAGCTCCTTAATGTATGTTCTTGTGAGTTTCTCCATCTTATCTGTTTCCTTGATGGGTAGGAAGTGCGCGGACTTGGTCTATCTGTCGACGATGATGTCACACCCCGAAACCGAAGGCGGAAATGTTCCGAGGCGGAGGACGTCATGAAGTATCGCAACCAATGTACATAGTAAGCATAGTAAACACAAAACATTACATTACATAGATTCATTACATTTGTTTGAAAGTAAAGTAATACAAGTTTTGTAGTTAGATAAGTTAATCAAAATATGACGAGACTTCCATACGCTCCGTCTTCTGCAAAAGAACGCAGGATACCTGTCTAAGGAGAACCTGAGAATACAAGCAGTTTAAAAATCAGCATAAAGCTGGTGAGTTCATAAGCTGTTTGTTTATATAAAAGATCATGTTTTCTTTTGGTTTTCTGAAAAGTTGTTATCCAAGAAAATCCCATATTTTCTTATAAAGACAGTTTAGTTAAAACTTCTAAATTCTGTTCGGTACAACAGTAGATAGTTTAATACGTAAAACTATAAATTGAAAACCACTGGGAATACCATCCAATACAACAGTAGGTAGTTTTAATACACAAAACTATAGATTGAAAACCATGGGAATACCATCCCGTACTATAGTAGATATAAAATCTATAGATCAAAGATAGATATAAAATCCGTGAATAAACTATATTTTAATACGTATTGTGAGTCGTATAACCATGCTAATGAGACCCGAGACCTCCTTGACGTTCATCAGGCGTCAGACGATATCCAGAATTTGCCACCCCAAGCGTGCCCACCTAACTGTAGCTAGCAGTTAAGGTGTGGGATTGTCAGTCGGGAATAGATCTATTCACAAATTCCACACTCTCCCTCCAGGAGACCCTGGTTATACTTCCGGGGAGGATTTACTGATAACCCAAAGGGCATAATGAAGACTAATCTCACAAGCTAGTATTAAATTATTCACGGTGTACTCGGTCGTTATCGAATATCATAATCGTTTTGAAACATAATAAAGTATAAACAATTGAATACAAAGAAACTATCTGGCATAATATTCCACTTTAAACAGAGATAAACTGAATCATACATAGTTTATCTATTAACATTGCATGAAATCCGAATTCATAAAACGAGAACTGAAGATCCCAAATTATTCCCATAATAATTTGATTGGTTTGATTTGTTTCCTTTACCATAATTGAAATCCATGTAATTATATTCAATAAAACATCCCTTATGCTCCGCATAATACATAAGGGGTAAAGATATCTAAAAGTTAGCCAGATATTTATATAATTACATAAGTTTTAAGTTTTGAAAACATTTATAATTTTCTTGTATTCCCCCCCCCCCCTAAAAACATTGAAAAACATTGAAAAAGGCGTAGGGGTATGAACTCACCAGTCGAGAAATGTGTCGGTTTGGATGCTAGGCGTCAGTTCAGGGCTTGAAAACACGTGAGGTTCCTATGTAATATGAAGAGATACATAACTTGTATCTAATTAGACCTTGATCTATTAATTAAATAAGAATCAACACTTCTAGACGCGAAAACACTTCAATTCAAGTGTTTGAAGTGACCCGGGTAGCATCTAAGGGTGTGTAAAGCTTGGATATGGAGTTTGCTCTTCAAGAGTAAAATCCTTAAGGAGATTACGGCCCATAGACCCTATCCCCATGAGTTTATGGCCATAAACTCCTGGGTGGTGGGTTCTTGGTTGCTAAATGGCCTTAAAACACTTGAGGAAATTGGCTAGGATCAAATCTAGGGTATAGGGAAGGATTAAACCACCAAAGGGACTATCAAATGGAGTTTATGGCCATGAACTATGATTTTATGGCCGTAAGCTCCTATATACTCTTTCCTTTCGTGATTTGGTGGCCCTAAATTAACCATATGTGATTCTAAGTCATTTTACAAGCCTTGGATGGAATTTAGGGCATCATTTGACCATGTTTTAGGAGTTTACGCCCCAGGAACGTATCCATGGGGGGTTTATGGCCGTAAGCTCCTATGGGGTGGTTTTTATCAAGTTTAAGGCCCCTAACTCGTTTGTGGTTGCTTCTAGACTTTATTCCAAGGCTTATGAGGTGTTTAAGTGGCATCTTAACACCTTAAAATGAGTTTACTGCCCATGAAAGGGTGTTTATGGTCCAAGCATGTTCTTGGGCTGTAAACTCATGTTTAATCCCTAAATGTTGAGTTCAAGGTGTTCCAAGTCCATTCCAATAAGTCCTTAAGTCGATTCCAAGCTCCAAAAGTGATTTGGGAGGGTTTTGGGGCTCAAAAAACCCCTTTTATGTGTGTTTGCGGCCCAAGACTGTTCTAGGGCTGTAAACACATGATGTTGGTCCTATTCCATGATTTGAACGCGAATTTGAAGGCTAAGGATGATAATATATGAGTTAGGCTAGTTACCTTATCGATTTGGAGCTTGAATTGAGGTGATATTGGATCAAAAGCTTGGAATTGAAGAGAGAGAGAGAGAGAGAGAGAGAGAGAGTAGAGAGAGGTTGAAAAGCTTCAAAATGAAGTGATTTCAACTTTATATATGGTTTAAGTTTGGGACACGGTGGAATTCTACCCGATACTGACGTTAAACGAGGCTTTTGGTCGCACCCAATTAAGTTGTTGTAACCCGACGTGGTCAAAACTAAAAATTTTCTAAATAATAATTTGGGATGCTTTCATGTGTTTCTAACGTGTTTGGATACTTACGAGGTCATTCTAAAAATTCTTAAATTAAATAGCCTAATCCAAAATTGTTAACGGGAAAATTGAAAGACAAACGGGTTTTACCGACGGGAATAGGTTACAATAACGGAACAATTTACGGGTTGTCACATTATCCCCCCGTTAGAAGGAATTTCGTCCCGAAATTCAAAACTTAAGATACAAATCATATAATCGAAAAGATGCGGATATTTGTCTTATCGAGTCTTCGTGCTCCCAAGTGATATCGGGTTCCTGCTTGGCATTCCAGCGAACCTTCACTATCGGGATACGACCTTGTTTCGTACATTTGATCTCTCGATCCATGACCGCAATTGGTTCTTCCAGGAAGTTTAGGTTTTTGTTGATCTCAATTTCATCAAAGGAATTACTAGGGTTTCATCGGGTAGGCACTTCTTAAGAATAGAGACGTGGAATACAAGATGGTTGTTGCTAAGTTCTGAAGGTAGTCGGAGTTTGTAGGCTACGGGATCGATCCTAACGAGGATCTTGAAAGGTCCCATGTACCTCGGGTTAAGTTTCCCGCGCTTTCCGAGGCGTACCATGCCTTTCTAGGGCGAGACCTTCAATAAGACACGATCTCCAACCTGGAATTCTAGAGGTTTTCGTCGTTTATCGTTGTAACTCTTCTGTCTATCTCGTGTAGCTTTCAGTCGTTCTCAGATTTGGATGATTTTCTCGGTGATCTCGTTGATGATTTCAATACTAGGGGGAGTATTTTCGGGAATTTGACTCTTGACTAGCTGCGTGTCCCCTAACTCTCCGAAATTAATAACACATGCTCTCTACATACCATCTAAGGTCTGAATAGTTCTCACACTCTGTCCATCAGTCTGAGAATGATATGCCGTTCTCAAGTCCAACTTAGTTCTGAGAGCTTTTTGAAGGGACTGGCAAAACCTTAAGGTAAACCTGCTATCTCGATCGGAGATAATGGACACAGGTACACCGTGCAGTCGGACTATCTCTTGGATGTAGGTTCGCGTGAGTCTTTCCATCTTGAATGATTCTTTAATCGGAAGGAGGTGAGCGGATTTTGCCAAACGATTGACAATTGCCCAAATGGCATCATACCCACTCGGAGATCTGGGTAACTTGGTGATGAAATCCATAATAATCATTTCCCATTTCCATTCAGGTATCTCGGGCTGTTGGAGCAGACTCGAGGGCTTCTAATTGGGCTTCTCAAATCTATATGGATAAGTAGGAATGGATGGTCATCATTAATGTCTTCGCCTTGCGGCTTGAACTCTCCTTTCAGCTCAGGGTATCTGCTACCACATTGGCCTTGCCGGGATGGTAGCAGATTTCACACTCATAAACACTGAGCATCTCTACCCATCGCTGTTGCCTTATGTTTAAGTCTTTATGTGTCAGAGTGCTTAGGGGTTTGGCGATTCTGGAAAAATTCTGGATGAACCTGCGATAGTGGCCAGCGAGACCCAAGAATTGACGGATTTCTGTGGGTGTCTTCGGTGCTGACCAATTCTCTATCGCCTTGAATTTTGGACAGGTCCACGTGTATGCCTTCCTTGCTTACCACGTGACCAAGGAAAGTGATTAGGTCGAAGGGTATCATTATGAAATCATAGTGTCCATATCGAGTCCTGAATGTTGTCTTGGAAACATCATTCTCGTGAACTCGAAGCTGATGGTACCCTGATCTGAGGTCTATCTTCGAGAAGTAACTGGCTTCCTAAAATTGGTCGAAAAGGTCATCTATTCGAGGAAGAGGATATCGGTTTTTGACAGTCAAGTTGTTCAACTCGCGGTAGTTGATACACATCCGGAAGGATCCATATTTCTTCTTTACAACAATATCGGAGCTCCCCAGGGTGAGGGACTCCATCTGATGAATCCTTTTCTAAGTAGATCATTAAACTAACTGGATAACTCCTGCATTTCTGTTGGCGCTAATCGATATGGGGGCTTGACTACAAGGGAAGATTAAAACGGATGGCTTTTTCGTAACAAGGATATCTGCATGATTGGAACTCAACCAATCTATGCCAATGATAACATCAAAGCTCTCTATGGAAACTGACATTAGGTCGATGGGAGAGGAATGATCGTTCAAGATAAGGGTACAACCTATGAATCTATCGTTGACGTATTCTTTCCCACTGTTAGCTATCTCGATGGTAAATGGTTCAGTTACTAGACGAGGACTATGTTTAAGAAGACGCTTGAATGAATGATTAATAAAACTTCTTTGGCACTAGATTTGAAAAGGATGCGAGTATAAGAATTGTCGAGAGGGAACGTACTCGCGACGATGGTGGGATCGACGACTGCCTCCTCCTGCTTTATATCCAGAGCTATCCCAGCATTGCTAGTTGTTGCTGCTTTGGGGCAATTTCTCTTGTAATGCCCGACTTCGCCGCAACCATAGCAGGTCTAACCAACACCTGCTTCAGAAGCTTGATTGGTTGATTGGGCTGGCGCCTTGCAGAATCGAATCGTATGCCCCTTTTTACCACAGTTAGAGCATGAAAGTTCATGGCAGGGGCCAGGGTTATGGTGGTATTTACACTTGTCGCATAGGGGAAGGTTACCAGCATACCTACTAGTAGGTATTTGAGCTGTAGATGCAGCAACAGGAGTAGTGGCAGCATGAACTGCCACAGATTCATGCCTCTTGGAGGGTCCTTGTGAACTCTGACCCTTTCGCTTTTTCCAGATAACCTTATTACTCTCATTAGGCTCATTCTGATGCTCCTGAACATTTTCATGGTTTTGAGGGTAGGTATTACTTCCTGGTCTATTGGACCTGCTAGGGTTCAACAACGTCATTGCAGCCGTCACTGCGGCAATAACAGCTACCTGAAAAAGGACAAGGTCGAATTGAGAAGGATACGGTGGCGGGGAGTTGTTGTTCCTTGAGTTGGGTCCTTTCTTTGGAGGCATGATGATCTAGAATGATTAGGAAAGAGAGGATGGTAAGTCGTCTAAATTGAAATATGAGATATGAAACATGGGATATCTCATTATGACAGATATAGGGTTCCATAAGTGATAAGCAGGAAAGAGTTATCAAAGCAGATAAACTATCGCTAAAGAAGGAATGAGTAGCAATACTCGGAATGAATTTCTACAACGTACTCGGCTTTGGCTAAAATACTCCCATAGTATTTTATGTTTCGCTACGACGACGGCTCGTTGTTTTGGGTATTGGGTAAGTTTTAGGCATGCTGTATACTACAGTCACTCCCAAGCACATGTTGGTCGTGTCTCGAATGAATATAGTTGATCAGGCTATATTGACCCTAGACACGACTACATAACTGCCCAGGTTTAACCGCAATGTACAACACCCATTTACTTATGTTTTGTTCTACTCGAGATTATAGATTCCGGCGGTTAGGTATACTTGTATACTTTTGAAAATACTTATATTTTAAAGTATACTTTTAGTTCAGAGCACTTAGGCCCTTTAGTTTTTATAGTCTTATACCATGTAAGGTTTTGTATACTAGTTCACTATAAACAAGGGCTCTGATACCAATCTGTCACACCCCAAAACCGAAGGCGGAAACGCTCCGGGGCGGAGGACGTCATGAAGTATCACAACCAATGTACATAGTAAGCATAGTAAACACAAAACATTACATTACATAGATTCATTACATTTGTTTGAAAGTAAATTAATACAAGTTTTGTAGTTACATAAGTTAATCAAAATATGACGAGACTTCCATACGCTCCGTCTTCTGCAAAAGAATGCGAGATACCTGTCTAAGGAGAACCTAAGAATACAAGCAGTTTAAAAATCAGCATAAAGCTGGTGAGTTCATAAGCTGTTTGTTTATATAAAAGATCATGTTTTCTTTTGGTTTTCTGAAAAGTTGTTATCCAAGAAAATCCCATATTTTCTTATAAAGACAGTTTAGTTAAAACTTTTGAATTCCGTTCGATACGACAGTAGATAGTTTAATACGTAAAACTATAAATTGAAAACTGTTAGATTAGTGTCTAAGGCTGTAACCATATTTGGTAAGTACTTGACCCGGTTGTGATTTATTAATATGTTATAAGAATAATATATTAAAGGAGAAATCATACTTGTATAATTAATATTGGTCAATAATTAATTAGGAATTAATTTTGTTATCAAGTGTAATTAATTAAACTAGAGGGACTGAATTGTAATTATGTGATAGTTACAAATTAGGGCAATGATTATCCTTATTATAGGTTGGATGAAATCAAGGATAAGATATCCTTGAAATCGTCCAAGGGATAGAGGATATGGGCTTTTCTAGGCTTATCTTGTGATTGCTTGGTGGGCAAGTAATTGGATAAAGATAATGACTGAAACCCTAATTGCAATCATATATAAAGACCCCTTGGCCTTGAGAAATCGTCCCACATGCATCTAAGAGATACCAAGGCCGATTTCTACTCCTCCTCTCTATCTCTATAGTTTCTCCAATTGCTTGTGGTGTTTGTGAGCCATTAGAGGCACTACACTGGTGGTGCTTGCTTTCAAGACAAAGGGTTTGGAGATTTGATTTGTTATTACAATATAACAAGAGGTATGTGATCTAAATTTATATGAGAATTTCGAAAATAGCATTGTACATTAGGGATTTATTCTTGTGTTCATAATGTTGTATATCTAATAGTGAAAACATAGATCCAAAGCTAGGGTTGCATGTACACATAGGATTGTTTGTGTAAAACCCATTAGTGGTATCAGAGCCATTGGTTTACTTTTTTTCAATTAGTATATTCAAATGTATGAACTTGACAAATTAGGGTTTATAGCCAATAAACCCTAGGAGGCTATAGATTTCGAGATTAGGGTTTCCTAACCCTAATTTGCGAAAAATATCATGAAAGGTTTTGTGAATCCTTTCCTTTGATTCAAGATTTCGAAATCTAGGGTTTGTAAACCCTTAGATTTCGAGATTAGCCTCCTTCCCCAAGATAAGATCCTAAATTTTAGGGATTTGGATAATCCCATATCTTGTAATTATCCTTTAATTATTAAATATGGTAATTGAAGATCTTGCATTATCCTATCCCTTATTTTCGAGATTTAGAGAGGGATTCAAGGGATTAGGATATTTTAAATATATAAATGGTAATTATCCTCATGATTTAATAAATCCCTTGTGATTTAATAATTCAAATTAATTGTTTAATTTATGGTAATTATTAAATCAAGAGAGTTTTAATATTTAAAATTTTAATTTAAATTGTATTAAATTTCGAAAATTTTAAATTGAAGATTAAAAACCTAGTATTTTGAAATGTTTAAAATACACCTTATACTATTATATTATTACAAGCTTAATAAATATATATGTATAATTAAAGTGCTAGTCTTACCATTAGTAGGCCTCATTCACGAAGCCGGTCTATAAGGTGGGTATAAGGTTGCTGCCTATAAAATAGCGCTTAATGGGTGTACACTCACACCCACCGCTTGCTTGACTGGTGAAGGGTCGTTAGCCGAACGGGTAGGATAGGGCAATCCTCTCTTCATTAATAAGTATAATGAATCTATACAAAGTAACTAAACAATTTTTTACAAATTCCCAATCCTAGTTACTTTAGGAAAAGTGAATTGATGCAATTCCAAGAAATTACACTTTGCACCCTTGCTAAGAAGTTAGTGGAGCGTGTGTGGTTTACCGGCACACTAATTGGTTCTAGGCAAAGGTGGCAAAGGGTGATTCATTGTTTGTCATAGTTTGAAGGAGCGTGTGTGGTTTACCGGCACATCGAATAGGTGATTTTAACAATGAAGGCACCATGTAGATTTGCATAGTTATTCACACCCACTTTGTGATCCTCGGCATCCCAGTCACAAACGAGAGGGGTATATCGAGATTTAAACATGCCATTGAAAAGTTCAATGAATCTCAAAGAAAATCTAGGAATTCTCAATGCATTTAAAACTTAAGGTTATGTTTTTCATGGTGAAGAATTAGTGAATCGACATTCACTTACCTCCTAATTATTTGCGTGTTAGATTACGGCATCCCTTTTCTAATATGTGAATAATGTTGTTGGGTCCTAGCCCTAATTTTTAATTTTGGGTGTTTAATTAGGGATTCAATTCTAATCAACCTTGTCTTTTCTATTTGTAGATGTTGAACGCAAACAACGCTGCTGCTAACTCATTCACGTTAATGAGTCTTTGCCAAAAGGTGACTTTTGATGGAACAAACTTTAGCGAATGGATAAGATACATTCTCACTATTGCGCGCTATGAGGAAAAAGAGTATGTCCTCGACGAAAAGCTCGAGAAGATCAATCCAGAAGTCGCCACTCCCGGTGAAATGGCTGTCTTTGAGACCCACGAACGTGATGCAACGAAAGTACATTGCATCATGATAGCCACCATGAACGAAGAATTCCAAAAGTCCTATGAGGACATGTGTCCGTATGAAATGCATCAAGACTTGATGGAGAGGTATCATCAAAGCGCAAGGCAAGAGCGCTATGAGATCATTACGAATAGGATCACCGCTAAGATGGGAAGTGGAGAATCTCTTACCGTGCACTTGCAAAAGATGCAGAGATATGTCGATCGTCTTCGCAAGTTAAATGTTAACTTTGGGGAGGATTTGGCTATTGACATTGTTCTTCACTCGTTGCCTTCATGCTGCAACCAATTTAGGATGACCTACCACATGAACAAGGAAGAGGTCACCCTAAGAAAACTCCAAGGACTGCTAAGAGAAACCTAAAGGACAAGTCTGTTGCACGAACTCCCAATCCATCCACTGCTCCTGTTTTGGCTATAGCGCAAGGAAGAGGCAAGAAGAGGAAGGCTCCGTCAAAGAGCCACCGCAAGGGAAAGTCCCAAGATGGTTCCTCTTCTAGTGGGACCAAGGTTGATCCTCCTAAGCCCAATCCTAAACCGAAGGAGGCAGAGTGTCATCATTGCCACAAAATAGGGCATTGGAAGAGACGCTGCCCGGAATACCTGCAAGCCATCAATGATGGAAAGATCAAGCCGTCTTATGCAGGTATATACACAATTAAATCTAATGATTCATCACATGCTATTTCTTGGGTTCATGATACAGGATGTGGTTACCACATTTGTTCTGATTTGCAGGGACTAGGAAGAAATAGGGATGTGGAGCATGGAAGAATAAATCTAATCATGGGGAACAGAAGAACGTCGGTTGTCACCAAGATTTGAGTGTATTCTTTAGTGCTTAGTAATGGATTAAATTTGGATTTGAGTAATTGTTGCTACTCGCCAGATATGGCAAGAAACATCATTTCATTTTATGGTTTATTTAGACAGGGATTTAGATATTCGTTTAATAATGAGAATGGTTCTATTTATGCTTATCTAAATGGTGTCTTATACTTTGAAGCAATAGCTTGCAATGGAATTTATGAAACTATTATGGTTGTAGATAACCTAGGAAATGATGTGTTGTGTATGGATTCTTCCAATAGTATGGATAAAGCATCTTTGTGGCATTGTCGTCTTGGACATGTCAACAAGAAGCTCATAGCCCAACTCCAAAAGGATGGAGTGTTGGAGTCATTCGACCTTAGGGAAGATGACACGTGCGAATCTTGATTGCTTGGAAAGATGACCAAGTCACCCTTCACTGGCACTTGTGCGAGGGAAGAGGATTTATTGGATCTCATACATACCGATGTATGTGGGCCTTTCAGATCCACCACAAAGGATGGAAACCGCTTCTATGTGACTTTACCGATGATGATAGTAGATATGGGTATATTTACTTAATCAAGCACAAGTCAGAAACGTTTGAAAAGTTCAAGGAGTTCAAGCATGAAGTGGAGAATCAATTGGGCAGGAAAATCAAGATGCTTCGTTCTGATCGAGGAGGAGAGTACCTAAGTCTTGAATTCCATGACTATCTCAAGGAATGCGGAGTAGTTTCGCAATTGACGCCACCTAGGACACCGCAGTTAAATGGTGTGGCGTAAAGGCGTAATCGAACCTTGTTAGACGTGGTCTGTTTAATGATGAGTCGTGCTTCACTACCTATCTCATTCCGGTTGAACCAATTGACGAGTCCTTAACTCTTAGACGTTCCGAAAGAGTTAGAGTTCAACCCCAGTTTTATGGTTTTCATATTACTACTGAATTGGACACGTATATTAGTTATGGTACACTAATAAATTTAGATGAACCTAATAGCTATAAGAAAGCCATGGCAGGCCCAGAGTCTGAGAATTGGAAAGAGGCGATGGACAGCGAGATTCAGTCCATGTATGACAACCAAGTTTGGAATTTGGTTGACAATGTACCCGGACGTAAGACGGTTGGGTGCAAATGGATCTTCAAGAAGAAGACCGACGTGGATGGGAATGTACACACTTATAAGACGCGATTGGTGGCGAAGGGCTTTACTCAAACTCCCGGAGTTGACTATAATGAGACCTTCTCACCAGTTGCGAAAATAAAGTCTATTAGGGTGATGCTAGCCATTGCTGCATTTCATGACTATGAGATATGGCAAATGGATGTCAAGACCGCTTTCCTTAATGGGAAGTTGGCTGAGGATGTTTACATGGCTCGGCCAGAGGGTTTTGTCGACACAAAGCATCCCCATAGAGTGTGCAAGCTTGAGAAGTCCATTTACGGACTTAAACAAGCATCAAGCAGATGGAATCTTTGCTTTAATGAGAAAGTCAAAGAGTTTGGATTTGTACGAAGCGAAGATGAATCATGTGTATATGTCAAGGTCAGTGGGAGTATAGTTAGCTTCCTCGTTTTGTATGTCGATGACATACTGCTCATAGGAAACGACATCCCGATTCTGCAGGAGGTTAAGTCCTGGCTCAGGAAGTGCTTCGCTATGAAGGACCTTGGAGAGGATTCCTATATTTTGGGAATAAGAATAGTGAGAGAACGAAGTAAGTGACTAATAGGACTTAGTCAGAATACTTACTTGGAAAAGGTACTAAAACGTTTTAGTATGGAAAACTCGAAGAAGGGAGAACTACCGATACAGAGTAATGCCAAGTTGAGTAAGACTCAAAGTCCGAGTATCGAAGCCGAAATAGCAGAGATGAGCCGAGTACCTTACGCTTCCGCAGTTGGCTCAATCATGTATGCTATGACTTGTACTCGCCCTGATGTGGCCTTTGCTTTGAGCATGGTCAGTAGATATCAAGGGAACCTAGGCAAAGTTCATTGGATTGTTGTCAAGAATATACTTAAGTACTTTCGGAGGACGAAGGAATGGTTCTTAGTTCTCGGAGGGAGTGATAACTTAAAGGTGCGAGGGTATAGTGACGCCAGCTTCCAAACCGACAGAGACAACTACCATTCGCTGTCGGGATAGGTCATTACTCTAAATGGTGGAGCAGTGACTTGGAAAAGTTCCAAGCAGGAAACTGTAGCTGATTCAACATGCGAATCAGAGTACATTGCAGTGAGCGAAGCGTCAAAGGAGGCGATATGGCTGAAGAACTTCTTTAGTGACCTTGGAGTTGTGCCTGCCATAAAGGAGCCTATGAAAATTTTCTGTGATAATGAAGGAGCGGTTGCCTTGACCAAGGAACCAAGGGATCATGGTAGATCTCGACATATCGACAGAAAATATCATTTTATTAGACATCGATTAGAAGAAGGACACCTCGTGGTTAAGAGGATATCATCGGAAGATAACCCAGCAGATCCGCTTACGAAGGGACTGAGTAGGGTAAGCACTTGCAGCATGCTAGGAGCATTGGGCTGAAGGATGATATTAGTTTAGATTAGATAGTTTTGAAACTTGTAATAGATAAATGTAATTGACATTTGATGATTAAATAAAGGAGTATTATTTATAAGTAAAGTTAATGTCTTATGTTAATTGTTTAACTATTGTTTCGCTTTGCATGTTCTGACTTCAAGAATAATTGAGTTTATTAAGAATAATCGAATTGTTCAAACAGTCCACAATCGTTCATATGTTGGAAGTAGGTATGAATGAAGATTGTCATGAATTGGTGTGTAGATTGTCTAAATGGTATTATACATGGCAAATGTTTGCTGCAACGTTCATGAGTGCTTATGAAAAGGTTTTGAGCATTGGAATCAACCCGCACTTGCTGGAATCACTTTATGGAATATGACAAAAAGTGATCGCAAGATGATAATATCATATGGTCTTTAAACCTAGATATATGGTTTATTATTTTCTTATTGGTTGTGCATTGATAATGCGAAACCGCATCAGTAAATTGATGTCATAAAACGCATTGTTGTGTATGATTGATTGGTGAATAAGTAAATGCATATAAGTCGAAGTTTATCTGTTACTTCTATCCTAAGAGGATAAAAGCGATATCACGGCCGCTCGATGATTTGATTTGACTTATGTGTCGGGCCCGGTCAAGACTGAATTGATGTGTTCAATTAAGTTCTATGTCTAATAAATCTGAGATCGAGAAACCAACTGCTGGACAATTAGTTCCATAAAATTGTCAGCACAATATCTAAACAGAGGACTGTACGATCCCTTATCTAAAGGACAAGTTACTGATAAGATCAGAGTTCAGCAGCGTCTTTGAGAGCTATGATTGCTAATCGAGGTGTACGTTACATTTGTGGTTACTAGACTTATCCAAGTGGGAGACTGTTGGATTAGTGTCTAAGGCTGTAACCATATTTTGTAAGTACTTGACCCGGTTGTGCATGGTCCTTTTGGGTTGCCTTCACCAAAGCAACTTGACTGGAGAAATAGTTGAAGAGAGAGGTTATTATGACTTATTAATATGTTATAAGAATAATATATTAAAGGAGAAATCATATTTGTTTAATTAATATTGGTCAATAATTAATTTGGAATTAATTTTGTGATCAAGT
The DNA here is from genome assembly GCF_002870075.4 of Lactuca sativa. NCBI lineage: Eukaryota > Viridiplantae > Streptophyta > Magnoliopsida > Asterales > Asteraceae > Lactuca > Lactuca sativa. Next base: position 280,561,524 of record NC_056630.2, read on the forward strand.
GTAATTAATTAAACTAGAGGGACTGAATTGTAATTATGTGATAGTTACAAATTAGGGCAATGATTATCCTTATTATAGGTTGGACTAAATCAAGGATAAGATATCCTTGAAATCGTCCAAGGGATAGAGGATATTGGCTTTTCAAGGCTTATCTTGTGATTGCTTGGTGGGCAAGTAATTGGATAAAGATAAGGACTGAAACCCTAATCACAATCCTATATAAAGACCCCCTGGCCTTGAGAAATCGTCCTACATGCATCTAAGAGATACCAAGGCCGATTTCTACTCCTCTTCTCTATCTCTATAGTTTCTCCAATTGCTTGTGGTGTTTGTGAGCCATTAGAGGCACTACACTGGTGGTGCTTGCTTTCAAGACAAAGGGTTTGGAGATTTGAGTTGTTATTACAATATAACAACAAGAGGTATGTGATCTAACCTTATATGAGAATTTCGAAAATATCATTGTACATTAGGGTTTTTTTCTTGTGTTCATAATGTTGTATATCTAATAGTGAAAACATAGATCCAAAGCTACGGTTGCATGTACACATAGGATTTTTTGTGTAAAACCCATCAAAAACCACTGGGAATACCATCTAGTACAACAGTAGGTAGTTTTAATACACAAAACTATAGATTGAAAACCATGGGAATACTATCCCGTACTACAGTAGATATAAAATCTATAGATCAAAGATAGATATAAAATCCGTGAATAAACTATATTTTAATACGTATTGTGAGTCGTATAACCATGCTAATGAGACCCGAGACCTCCTTGAAGTTCTTCAGGCGTCGGACGATATCTAGAATTTGTCACCCCTGGCGTGCCCACCTAACTATAGCTAGCAGTTAAGGTGTGGGATTGTCAGTCCCGAATAGATCTATTCACAAATTCCACGCTCTCCCTCCAGGAGACCCTGGTTATACTTCCGGGGAGGATTTACTGATAACCCGAAGGGCATAATGAAGACTAATCTCACAAGCTAGTATTAAATTATTCACGGTGTACTCGATCGTTATCGAATATCATAATCGTTTTGAAACACAATAAAGTATAAACAATTGAATACAAAGAAACTATCTGGCATAATATTCTACTTTAAACAGAGATAAACTGAATCAGACACAGTTTATCTATTAACATTGCATGAAATCCGAATTCATAAAATGAGAACTTAAGATCCCAAATTATTCCCATAATAATTTGATTGGTTTGATTTGTTTCCTTTACCGTAATTGAAATCCATGTAATTATATTCAATCAAACATCCCTTATGCTCCGCATAATACATAAGGGGTAGAGATATCTAAAAGTTAGCCAGATATTTATAGAATTACATAAGTTTTAAGTTTTGAAAACATTTATAATTTGCTTGTATTCCCCCCTGAAAACATTGAAAAACATTGAAAAAAGGCGTAGGGGTATGAACTCACCAGTCGAGAAATGTGTCGGTTTGGATGCTAGGCGTCAGTTCGGGGCTTGAAAACACATGAGGTTCCTATGTAATATGAAGAGATACATAATTTGTATCTAATTAGACTTTGATCTATTAATTAAATAAGAATAAACACTTCTAGACGTGAAAACACTTCAATTCAAGTGTTTGAAGTGACCCGGGTAGCATCTAAAGGTGTGTAAAGCTTGGATATGGAGTTTGCTCTTCAAGAGTAAACAACTTAAGGAGATTACGGCCCATAGACCCTATCCCCATGAGTTTAGGGCCGTGAACTCCTGGGTGGTGGGTTCTTGGTTGCTAAATGGCCTTAAAACACTTGAGGAAATTGGCTAGGATCAAATCTAGGGTATAGGGAAGGATTAAACCACCAAAGGGACTATCAAATGGAGTTGATGGCCATGAACTAGGAGTTTACGGCCGTAAGCTCCTATATACTCTTTCCTTTCATGATTTGGTGGCCCTAAATTAACCATATGTGATTCTAAGTCATTTTACAAGCCTTGGATGGAATTTAGGGCATCATTTGACCATGTTTTAGGATTTTACGACCCAGGAACCTATCCATGAGGGGTTTATGGCCGTAAGCTCCTATGGGGGTGGTTTTTATCAAGTTTAAGGCCCCTAACTCGTTTGTGGTTGCTTCTAGACTTTATTCCAAGGCTTATGAGGTGTTTAAGTGGCATCTTAACACCTTAAAATGAGTTTACTGCCCATGAAATGGTGTTTATGGTCCAAGCATGTTCTTGGGCCGTAAACTCATGTTTACTCCCTAAATGTTGAGTTCAAGGTGTTCCAAGTCCATTCCAATAAGTCCTTAAGTCGATTCCAAGCTCCAAAAGTGATTTGGGAGGGTTTTGGGGCTAAAAAAACCCCTTTTATGTGTGTTTGCGGCCCAAGACTGTTCTAGGGCCGTAAACACATGATGTTGGTCCTATTCCATGATTTGAACACGAATTTGAAGGCTAAGGATGCTAATCTATGAGTTAGGGTAGTTACCTTATCGATTTGGAGCTTGAATTGAGGTGATATTGGATCAAAAGCTTGGAATTGAAGAGAGAGAGTAGAGAGAGGTTGAAAAGCTTCAAAATGAAGTGATTTCAACTTTATATATGGTTTAAGTTTGGGACATGGTGGAATTCTACCCGATACTGACGTTAAACGAGGCTTTTGGTCGCACCCGATTAAGTTGTTGTAACCCGACGTGGTCGAAACTAAAAATTTTCTAAATAATAATTTAGGATGGTTTCATGTGTTTTTAACGCGTTTGGATACTTACGAGGTCATTCTAAAAAGTCTTAAATTATATAACATAATCCAAAATTGTTAACGGAAAAATTGAAAGACAAACGGGTTTTACCAACGTGAATGGGTTACAACGACGGAGCAATTTACGGGTTGTCATAGATGACCCATATGGTATCAAGCCCACCTGTTGTCTTGGGTAGCTTGGTTATGAAATCCATAGTGATCCGCTCCCACTTCCATACAGGTATCTCCGGTTGCTGTAGTAGACCTGATGGCTTCTGGTATTCGACCTTGACCTTTGCACAAGTAAGGCATTTACTCACGAAGGTAGCAATCTCTGCTTTCATGTTAGGCCACCAATATGATTTCTTGAGATCCAGATTCATCTTATCTAAACCTGGGTGAACGGAATATCAAGTGTTGTGCGCTTCCTTCATGACCAAGTCTCTGAAGCCACCGTGTCGCGGTGTCCGAATTTGGTCCATGAGATATAATGCTCCGTCACCCTTAACTTCTAGATTCTTATCCATTCCTCGCATGGATTCTCCCGCTACATTTTCCGATTTCAAAGCTTCGAGCTGAGCATCCTTAATCTGTGAGGATAGATGCGAATGGATAGTCATTGTTAATGACTTGACTCCTCGACCAGAATATTCCTTTCGACTTAGGGCGTCTGCTACTACATTGGCTTTTCCCGGGTGATAACGAATCTCGCAGTCGTAATCATTGAGTAGTTCGACCCACCGTCGTTGTCTCATATTGAGCTCCTTCTGGTTCAGTATGTGTTGGAGGCTTTTGTGTTTAGTGTATATCGTGCTCTTCGTACCATGCAGGTAGTGTCTCTAGATCTTTAGAGCAAATACAACCGCTTCTAATTCGATGTCGTGCGTGGTGTAGTTAACTTCATGTGTCTTCAGCTGTGTCGAGGCATAGGCGATGACCTTACCTCGTTGCATTAGGACACAACCGAGCCCCTGATTGGATGCATCGCAGTATACTACAAAATCTTCTGTCCCCTCGGGGAGGGACAATATTGGTGGGGTGTATAAGGCTCATTTCAAGGTCTGGAATGCATTCTCCTGTTTCTCTCCCTAGTCAAAGGTCATGACTTTCTGGGTCAATGCGGTAAGGGGTTTCTCGATCCTAGAGAAGTTCTGAATGAATCTGCGGTAGTAGCCAGTGAGGCATAGAAATTGGCGAATTTCTGTAGGCGTCTTTGGTGCTGACCAATTCTTAATAGCTTTAATCTTGGATGGGTCCAAATGGATTCCTTTTTCGCTAACCACGTGTCCTAAGAATTCAACTCTTCGGATCCAAAATTCACACTTAGAGAACTTCGCGTATAGCCTCTCTGATCGTAGGGTTTCTAGGACTCGTCATAGATGGTTGCTATGCTCCTCCTTACTTCGAGAGTAGACCAGTATGTCATCAATGAAGACGAAGACGAACTGATCCAGGTAAGGACGGCACACCCTATTCATTAAGTCCATGAATACTGCGGGGGTGTTGGCCAGTCCGAAGGCATTACTACGAACTCGTAGTGTCCGTAACGAGTTCGGAAAGTTGTTTTCGGAACATCCTCCTCGAGCACTCGTAATTGATGATACCCGGACCTTAGATCAATTTTGGAAAAGTAACTCGCCCCTTGCAGTTGGTCGAACAGGTCGTCTATACGAGGAAAAGGGTAGCGATTTTTGACTGTGAGTTTGTTGAGCTCCCTATAATCGATGCACATACGGAACGATCCGTCTTTCTTCTTTACGAACAAGACCAGCGCTCCCCAGGGTGAGAAGCTTGGTCTTATAAAGCCCTTATTGAGCGGCTCGTTAAGTTGACCGGACAGCTCTTGCATCTCAACAGGTGCTAGACGATAGGGCGACTTGGCTATGGGGGTAGCTCGTGGAATTAAGTCGATCCTGAACTCGACCTGACGTTGCGGAGGTAAACCTGGTAACTCTTTTGGAAAAACGTCGGGGAAGTCGCATACTACGGGGAAGTCTTTTAGATCTTTTGTTTTCTGGCTCATGTCGACAACGTGTGCAAGAAATGCACGATATTCTTTATGCAAGTACTTATGGGCTTGTATACTTGAGATGATACAAAGACTCGTACTGGGTTTGTCTCCATAGATTAATAGATTTTCGTTATTCGGTAGGTTTATACGGATGGCTTTGTCGAAGCACAGGATATCAGCACGATGGAGACTCAATCAGTCCATGCCCACAATGACATCGAAACTCTTGATCGATACTGGTATGAGGTTGATTGGAAACGAATGATTGTCTAGCGTGAAGGTACAAACTATGTAGATCTCGTTAGAACTCTCTGTCTTTCCGTTAGCCATTTCTACGACGAATGTTTCGTTTAGTGGTTGTGGGGATTGCTTAAGTAATTGTTTAAAGTTATGGTTTACGAAACTTCTTTATGCTCCACTATCAAATAGGATACAAGCATAAGAGTTATCAAGAAGGAACGTACCCATGACTACTGTGGGTTCTGCTACTGCTTCATTATGTCCAATAGCAAGTAGTCTCCCTGTTCCTCCTACATTCCCAGCTTTTGGGCAGTTTTTCTTGAAATGCCCTACTTCGCCATAGCCATAACAGGCCTGGCTTACTCCCGACCTGGGGAACTGAGAAATGGGTTTGGGTTGAGATCTGCAAAACCGGGCGTTATGGCCCTTCCGATCGCAATTAGTGCAGTGCATTTCACGGCAGGGGCCGTTATGATGGAAGGGGCACTTTGGGCACTTGGGTAGGTTTCCAGCATAGGACCTTGTGGTTATAGGGGTAGCAGGAGTAGTGGCAGCATGGAAAAACATAGTTTGTTGGTTTATGGAAGAGGATTGAGTTTTCTTGCCCTTCTTTTGGTCCCACCACTTCCTCTTGTTGTCAGATGTCTTGGTCGGTGTAGTGGTAGTTGTTGTTACTGTTGATGGAGTGGAAGGAACTTCATGATCAATCAACCTGTGGGCCAATTGCTTGGCGCTGTCAAAGGTTGCAGGGTGTGATGATAGAACGTTCCCTCGATACGGGGGCACTAAAACCCAGATGCATCATTCAATTTTCTTGCTTTCAGAAGGGATCATGTTAGGGCACATAGCTACCAGGTCGCAGAACCTGGCCGTATAAGTCACTATGTCTGTCCCTTTCATCTTGAGGTTCCAGAGTTCCTCCTCGAGCTTCTAAACCTCACCTCTAGGGCAGTACTCCCTTCTCAGTAGGTCCTTCAGTGTGTCCCAGCCCATGGCGTTGGCTGTTACTAAAGAGAGTGAATTGACATGGCCATTCCACCATGTCAGGGCCCTTTCAATGAAAGTGGCAGCAGCGAACTTTATTTTGCTTTCTTCGGAGCATGGGCACATTTCGAAGACAGCTTCAGTTCTTTCGATCCATTGGGACAAAGCAAGGATCCCTCCGATCCCATTGAAAAATGTCGATTTGCAGTTCATGAAATCCTTATAGGTGCACCCCTGCATATGTGCTTGGATTTCACCATGTCTAGAACTGGTGCCCATTCCGGCTCCACTTGCATCACCAGAATTCATTTGGGCCATAGCTGCAGTCACAGTTGCGGTTACAGCTGTCTGAAACAGCACCGGATCGAACTGCGGAGGAGGAGGTGGTGGAGGTAGGGTTTGAGCCGCAGGTCTGCCTTTGTTCAGGCGCTTGCGGGGAGGCATCTTTAACTGAAAATTCATAGAGATGATGACAATAGTAAGAATCAATTGCAAACATGATGAGAGCGTTTCATGGACTAAATCGACATAGTCTAATTATCAGAGAGAGTCATAGCAACAAAGTAAGGAAAAATACGAAGGCATAAAATTTCTCATGAAGTAGGTAACTGCCAATATTACTGGTATTAATGATGTAATATGAGTTCGGGAAAAGTGACCTAACAATAAGTCTTACATCAAACCATAAGGGAAAATGTTGGCAGTCTAGGAGTCTAGGTAAGGTACTTTCAAAGTTAGGAATGTTTACAGACAAGTGCTCTATTGAGCATAGAAAAGGAAAGGCTAGTCCTTAAACAAAAGAGAGAGATGGTTTGACATCTTCTACTGGTGACGGGTACCCATTGGGCGAACCCTCAGATCAGCCAGTTGGCATACAATTTCCTGAAGATGTCGTTCATGAGCCCTCTGACGTGCTTGAAGTTCCCTAACTTCGGCTCGGGAGGCAGCTAGCTATTTCTGTAGAGCCTCATTGGTCCTCCTCGTCCTATCCATGGCTTCTTCCAGTTGGCGGATGCGAACAGTGTTAAGGTTAGAGTTGGAATCAACTTCCACAACTCTGCCAATGGCTGTTTGACCTTGCTCTACGTTCCTGGCAATCCTACAGACCATGATGGGCAAGACTCGGTCTGCTGAACCTCCCTCTCTTATGTTGTAGAAGCTTCGGTCTCCGTTGAAAGGTGAAGGCTGACCTTGTTCATCGCTCCATCGGTTCAAGGTTATTGCCCACATGGCAGTGGGACCTTGAAATGTCGGACGGGGGTTAGGGTTTGGAGCTACTGGGGGCAGGTTTTTGGCTTCTAGTTCAGAGTTAGAACTATCCGAAAAGCCCTCAGCATGGTGATCATCCAAAGGAATCGGGTGATCGTCTTCTGACTCCTCTTCGAGCCATCCTCCAATGTCGTGGTTTGGGTAGTACGGATCGACGGGATGGTGGAAGCTAACCATGCTAACTACGTGAGAATGGGGAAAGAAAGGTTAATAGACGTACTAATCTAGGATACTTATAAGATGACCATTATTAGCCGACCCAATACTTGCATAGTGCATACCAATTACATGTAACCAAAGCAGGATAGACCTTCGAATAAGTGAGCCTAACTCTAAGTCCACAATCAAACAAGAACAGTAAATGAAGCAAAGGTCACAAATTCTAAGTCTATAGCGCCTTAATCCCATTTAACCGTGGTGTATCCACTTAAACTATTGCCCTACTAGTAACGACCCTTTTAGTTCTCACATATGTAGTTAATAGAATGCAAAATACTCCTATAGTATTCTTTTTCTAACGTTCTTGTGGTAGTGTGGGTAAGTTTTTAGACTTGTTTCAACATCACAATCACTCTTAGGCACATGCTAGTCACTCCTAGGAAAATGTAGTTGATCAGGCTACATCCGCCCAGATGTGACTATATGTCTCTAAGCCCAATTGTGCTGTCCAACAATCTTAATACTTTTATTCTGTTCTAGTATGATACTAATCCTTTGTATTAATTGATGTGTATATATATACTTAGTTAAATATTTTAGTATTTAAAAGTATATATTCTTGGTCAGAGTGTTTTAGTCCCGAAGTGTTTATAGTTCGTATATCTTTTATGGGTTGATATACTTGATTCACTATAAACAATGCTCTGATACCAATCTGTCACACCCCAAAACCTAGAACGGCGGAATACATTCTAGGGTGGAGGACGTCATGTACAGTATCATAACAATGCATAATAGTAAAAACAAGCAACAACATCCATTGCATTAGTATATTAATTGTTATACAAGCGTGTTCTGAACAGTTTGTTAGACACCAAAAAGTATAAACAAAAATAAAGAGGAGTCTTGTATGTGCTCCGTCTTCTCAAAAGCCGCATCTATACCTATCTACTAATGACCTGAGAATATGAGTTATTTTGAAAACGGGTATCAACATAAAGCTGGTGAGTTCATAAGAATTTAGTGTCATTGCTTGTATAAAAGTGTTTACAATTTTGTAACATGAAATTTGTTATCAAGTTTGAAAATAGTGTGAATCTCTAGAAAATCCTATATTTTCTAATAAAAGTAGTCTTCTGCCAAGACTTGGTTACTTGTAGGTTTGATCCTTTGAGTGTGTAAAAGTTTTCCCAATTAGACTCTCAAATATAAAAATATAGTTTGAACTTCAATTGAACAAAGTAAATGGGAAAATAATGTATTATTCCAGCAGTGTTATTGCCGACTGAATGGTAAATAACCGCATACTCTAGGTAGTGATATGTATTTAATACACTTCGGGAAGTCTACTTTACCTTTAATTCATAATTTGTTAATTTAGGGTTCCGAATGTGAATCTTTATGTAACCATGTGGATAGGCGATCGAATGTATCATGACCCTCCAAGTTATACGTAGTGTAGTAGCATGTTATCATCCCTGGGCCTAGTCGGCTCGGATTGTAGCTAGCAGTCGGGATGTTAGAGTATCCGCCCTGTATAGATCTATACATGTAGAGTCCGCTCTCCCTCCAGGAGACTAAGGTTACAAGGCGAAGGCACAGTAAAGTGCCGTAAGGAGGAATAGTGTATCACATTCTGGTTTAGTATGTTCTCTTGTATTAGTGTATAGTGTACTTCTCAGTATAATTTATTTAGTATTCTTTTGTATAGTATATAGTATTCTTCTGTGACAATAGTCAATTTCGGGTCAAGTCAAAGTCAATCAAAGTCAACAAGTCAAACCGGTCAACTCAATTAAACCTTGTATATTAGGGTTTACGTTATGTAATTACTGTATAACTCACTTTTTAATGAGAAAACATCACTTGGAAAATTCGTGAGTTTAATTTTCCTTAGCCTTAGTGCTAAACAATGAACAAAACCGATAAAACAATGTTGCATACTCATCTGGAGTGTGTAAGATCCTAAAACATAGCTTAATGGGGTTTACGAAACTTGCATTGCGAAGCCGGACACTCAAAAATGTCACAAACGAAACCTCTCTCAATTGTATTCACTCTATCTCTCTGAATGCCAAAACTCTCCAAGTATGTCAAATCTCTCCGAAATCTCTCTTTGTATGAGAAATCTCTCCAAGTATGTCAAAGCTCTCCCAAATCTCTCCAAGAATGTCAAATCTCTCCCTAATCTCTCTTTGTATGTGAAATCTCTCCTAAATCTCTCTTTGTATGAGAAATCTCTCCAAGAATGTAAAATCTCTCCCAAATCTCTCTCCATATGAGGAATCTCTCCAAGATTGTGAAATCTCTCCCGAAACCTCTCTTGAAATTTTTATAATCAATTGGGGCATCCCGATACTTGGCTTGATGAGGAACCACTCAAAGAAGGGAAAAATCTTGGAAAATAACCCTTTAGGACCGGAGCCTCTCCATATGGGCCAAGTCCTCCTTGGATCGAGGTCCCAAGAGGCCAAACCGGAGTCCACTTGGCTAACCGCCGCAGCGAGCCGCACTCAGCGAACCGCAACCACCGACCGCAGCAGGCTTCGCTCTGGACCCTCCTGACGAACCCGCCCTTTGAGCCTCCTCAGACCGCAGCTCCTTCCTCCTCGGATCCTCCTCAACAGCCGAGCCACACCGGTTCCAAGGCTGCTGAAGATCGCACCCTTGCCAAAACTTCGGATTTCAGCACTTTCTACCCGGTTTTCGACATTTTTAACATTTTAAGTCCGTTTTTAATTATTTTAACGTGGGATTTTCTCCAAAAATCATATTTTAACATACAAGACCCTAAATATTCATAATTTAGACATATTTTTATGCAAATATTAATTTAAGAATAAAATCTTTTAAGTGAGATCTTGAGGTGGAGTGTGGATTTTGCCATAATATTTGACACAAACAACCACCCCATACCCATTCCCATGACCAGCCATAGTACTCCCCACCATACCTGGTCATTCAAGAGTACTTTCCCCACCATTTGACCAGCCCCACTCATGGTCAAAGGCTGAAGACTCTTACCTCTCCTCATTCTCACTCAGTTGCTCTCATTTCTCTAAAGATCAAACACCTCTTTTCTCTTTAACTCCCTCTCACAAAAACGAGATTTCCAAGGCATTTCCATCTTTTCTCCTTCACTTGGTAAGTATGATTTATCATCCTTGTGATAATTACACTTCATTCTACTCAAATCATTGATGGCTTACACAAACTCCATCATCATTGTGTTAGATTCTTGAATCTTCAAAGCAATCCTTCAAGTGTTCTTGAGTTGAACACTTCTCTTCTTCAACATTCAACCACTAAAATCACTCAAGGTGAGTTCATACCCTTGTATTTTCATATTTTCTTAAGTTTTAAGGGGGGGAATACAAGTTAAAACACCAAGAACATAACTAAACTTTTCTAACAGCCTTCATCAGAAAAGTTGGACTCCATTCACGGACTGTTTTGGACAACTTAAACATTTTAGTTTTCAAAACTGTATTAGGTTCAAATAGTTCAAGTTCGTAGCTTTAAAATGACTACTTGCACATTTCTATACGATTTTTCTACAACTTATGGTGCTTTTTACAAAACTGCCTATCATTTCAAACATCAATTCGGACCAGTCTGTGATTATGGACTTGTTCACAAAAGTTAGAATTCATTAAAAATCATGAGAAAAATTATGGGGAAACTAGAATTATTTTCCAAACTCTCAGAATTTTTAGATTCTGATTTGGACCATTAATGATTTTCTACAAATTTTCTAAGAACAGGGATAGAAAATGTTATCAATAGAAAAATACTATCAATTTCATTTCACCTTGTAACATGTTGAGCAAGGTGTATATCTTTATGTGATTATATGTTATTGCAATATATGACATTATTGTTTTAGTATGTAGACATACATCAGTTAAAAAATGAAGTTTTCTAGACAAAGCATAGAAATAACAATTGTTATAATCAAAGTACATCTATTACATTCAAACATTTTAATAAACTATGTTAAGTATAGTTTATGTACATTACCACGTTTACCCTTGTTTTGATAAACTATAATAGGTATAGTTTATGATACATCACATAACACACTCATACAAAAAGGGTACACTCATACAAAAAGGAATTTTTCATTACATTACATGTGAATTTGTTAATGGCTTTTGTGAGACATTCGCTTCACTTTACCAATAAGTCCTGTATTGTAACCAGAGTCTCCTGGAGGGAGAGCATGATAGTTGTATATAGATATATATTGGGATTGACAAACCCACACCTGAGTTGCTTGCAACAGCTAGACCGGCAGGTCTGTGGTGACAAATGTCATAACAGTTCTGACGCCTGAAGAACATCGTTTCAGGCCAACTAGGTCATAGTATGGTTATAATAGCTCACATTAAGTATTAACAAACATAGAATTTACAGGTAATTCATGTAGATCATACGAGTTTACATAGATTTAAACTTGCATTATTTCATCATAAGCATAACAAATTACTTGTACACCTCGATCTTTGGGTTTGAAGACTACTTTTACATATGAAGGAAAATATTGGATTTTTCTGGAACGAACACTACTTTTACAAGAAAAAGCTTTTCATAAATTGTCTACAAATGCTTATGAACTCACCAACCTTTGTGTTGACACTTTTTCAAACAACTTGTATTCTCAGGAAATCACTAAACAGGTAACCAAGTGCTTTTGAGGATGGGACGTTAAGGCGTCAAACATTTCACATTTTGTCAACATATTGTAATTGATTTGGAAACATGTAATTCATACAATGATGTAACTTTTTCAATTATATATATGTTGGTTGTGTTTGCTTAAATCACTATTGCAATTCTTGTTATGATGCTATACATGAAGTCCTCCACCCGGACGTTTCCGCCATCCTTGGTTTGGGGGTGTGACATCTTCTTGTATAGTACTTAACATGTAGAGACTCATAATAGTACTAGCCGTGGTAACTATCATAGTAATGATAGTGAGGAGCGGTAAACCTTAACTATACCTATTATAGTTAACTAGCATGTTGCAGTCATTATTGGATACTCAAAAGTATTGAACTGAGTGAAGATATTCATATCCAACATAAATACATACAATATATAACTAAGAATTCAACAACAGTCGGACAGATAACAATATACCCTAAGACCCCAGTTAAACAAGAACAGTAAATAAGGTGAGCTATCAGTCCTAAGTCCTTCAAGTCTTACTTATATAAATATATTGGTGTGGATATATTTTAGAAACATAAAAAGTTTAAAAGAGTTTGAAAATGGTTTTTATAACAAATTAACATGAAAATGAGTTTGATAAACATTGAAAGCAGTTTTGATGGCAAAACGGTTAAAAGTATAGAAATCCTTTTTGATTGTAAGTTACAAATCACATGTGATTGATACTATAAACTGCTGGATTTAACTTGTATTCCCCCCCCCCCCCCCCATAAAAGCATTTAAAAACATTTGAAAGGTTAATTAAGGGGTATGAACTCACCTGCAGTGAGTGGAGTCGATGGAATGTCGGGTAGGATGCTAGGTGTCAAGTGAGGACTTGAACACACACACGGATCCTATGAAATATCATAATGGTGTCTAATTAGTTATTTAATCACTAAATATGTAAGTAATTACGCCCTAATGCATGAAAATACTTTGTTTTAGGTGCTAGGGGTGCCAAGGGTATCATCTAAGGAGCATATGACCTCACCATGGAGTTTACTCCTCAAATACCCACCTTAGGTGAGTTTACGGTTGAGGGACCAATTCCCCCATGAGTTTACGGCCGTAAACTCTTGGGAGGGGTGTATTTGTGTGCTTAAAGCTCTCCTGCATCACTAGGAAGGTTTCTAAGATCAAATCAAAGGCTTGGGAAGTGATTAGGGTTCAAAAGGGTACTCCTTTGGAGTTTGAGGTCCTTGGACCACTCCTTGGGATTTCACGGTCGTAAACACTAGGGTTTACGTCTGTAAACCCTTAGGCACATATTTTCCTTCATTTTTGTGGTCCTAGGCTCATCCATAAAAGTTTCTAGGTTAAGGTCCAAGGCTAAGTAAGGGGTTTAGGGCACATTTTGCACCATTTGAGGGAGTTTACGGCCTAAGAAGGTTCTTGGACCATAAACCCTCATTCAACCCTCCAAACTTGATGTTTAACGTCCATAACAATTCAAGGGTATGATCTAAGCTAGTCTCTAAGCATAAGGAAGGAGTTAGGGGGCATTTTGGCACCCTTTTATAGGTTTACGGGCTAAGAAGGTTCTTGGGCCGTAAACACCTTGTTCTTGTGATTCTTGGGTGTTTTTAATGCTATATTGACATGAAATGAGCTTTAACACAATCTAGGGTAAGAGAACTTACAGTTTGGGGCCGAAAACATGAAGATTCTTGGAAGAAATCGGGTCTTGAAAAGAGAGGGTAGAGAGAAAGAGAGAGCTTAAAGAGTGGGAAAAACTCAAAGTGGTGACCACTCAACCCTTATATAGGGTTTGAGTTTGTGGCCAGGTGGGAATCTACCCAATACCGACGTTAAACGGAGTTTATGGTCGTACCCGATTAAATGGTCATAATTAGACTTTGTCATAACTAAAAAAAATAAAACTTTTCAAGGGAATATTGAGGGTGTTTCGCGTGTTTCTAATTCGTTCCGACACTTATGAAGTCATAATAAAAGTCTCAATTTTAATTCGCCTGCTCCAAAGTGTTGACGGAAAAGTTTAATAAAAATGAGTTTTATTAATGGAAATGGGTTACAGTGACGGAATAAATTTCAGGTTGTCACATCAGGACCTTTGAAGAATTGAGATTTGGACTCATTTGGAGGTGGGTTATGTAATTTAGATGATCCGGGTGTTCGGTTTGTGTTTTGGAACCAAAGGGTATTTAGGTAATATGTCAGCTCATGCTTTTATGGAGAAAGGGATTTTTGTTTGGGAAATTGTAAGGCAAGTATGATTTGATTAAAGCGTAGATCTTCTCGTTGCCTTTTCATGGATATAAGGATCGTTGAAATTGGGTTTATAACGAAGAAGTTATGGCCTTTGGATGAATTTAGGGTTTAAGGAAAAAACCCTAGTACGCGGGGCATACTAGTGTGAAAACTTTATGCGAGGCGTAATTTAGTGTACGCTTACCGTACAACGAAGGGTGTATCGGGGATGCAAGGCATCATATGCTGGGCGCACGAGGATTACACGAGGCGTACGAAGGAAATAAGAAACCCTAATTTTAGGATGTTGCACCCTTTATAAACACCCTTGTTACAATCTTATTGAGGTATCAAGTTCAAACCTTGTCTTCTCCATGATTAGATCTCTTCATTTCTTTTTTCTATGCTTTTGGTCCCTTTTTGGGTTGGTTTGAGGAGTTGGATCATTTTAAGGACCTATTCTTTTAGATTTGAGCTTGTTATGGACTCCTATGGCATAAAGGTGCAAGATGATGAGTTTAAGAAACTCTTTGATCGTTTAGATCTTATAACAGGTAAATCACGAAAGCGAAAAACACCAATATAAAACACAAGAATGAATCTGAATATGTCGAATGATTCAATTGATTCAATCCTCAGCAGAGCTCGATTAAGAACTTCCATTGTAGACGATATTAGGGTTACAAAAGATAAAGATCAAATGCTTGACAAAATAATTTCCAAATCTTACGTACTAGGATGCATGCAAGCACCTATAAATACAAAACCCTATAAAATAACTCACGGATGGACAGGCCCATACCGGAGACTAAATGGACTAAATAGCGAGCCCAAGACACAACACCTTCTGGACCTAACAATCTCCCCCTTTGCGTCAATTGGAGCGAGACTATCTCTTCAGCTTGCTGGGTCCAGCTGCAGGAACTTTCTTAGTGGTATCAAACAGACGTGGGATGAGAGCAAGGATAGTCTGTCTGAAGTGAATGTACCACTGAATCATGTCATCGAAGTACTTCTTGTCGTCTGCTGAATTCTGCTTGCATCGATGAATGATACCTAGAACATGTTCCAAGCATGCAGTGGTGTAAAGGTGTTTGTCAGCAAAGGCGAACAAGCATTTCTAGCCTTCGTTCCTTGTAAACATGACAAAATTCCGCTTCAGGTCAATTCTTCCCATCTGCATCATGTTCAAATCACTGGCAGAGCCTAAAGGAGAAATAGTAGGCTTTTCCTGAAGATGCTAGCGATCTCCTGATCCATCTTGACAACCTCCATAATGTAGCATACGAGCATCCTTTTGAAGTGATCAATAATTGGACCATATTCAGCTTCGTTGGTGAGGAGGATGTTGTGCAAAATAATCCAGTCATGTGGATTCAGGTTGGGAAGATCAGCAAGTGATATCGCGTGTTTGGTTTTAGCAGAACCTCTCAGCACTTTGAACCAAACGTTCGTGAAGTTCCCCTCACGAAACGGCTTGAGGACCTGAACGTTGACGATCTTCTGAGCGCTCCAAGTTTGATACTGTGGTTGAGCAGACTTCAGATAGAATTCGATGAGTTCCCTATCAACCTTTGGATGAGGATGAGGGACAGCAGCAACGTTATCAACGACGTGAAAGATGAAGGCTTTTCGGGTCAGTGGCATGTCGAACTAAGAATCGACAGAGTTGATACGATCCAATGAAAGCATTGGTTCGAGCCACAGAATGTTGGGAGTTTCAATAGCCTCTTTCAAAAGCTTCTCAAGAGTCCAAGGAGGAAAAAGAGTTTTCCTACTCTCAAGAAGGTCATGAGCCTCCTTCATTTTCCTTTCGGTCGCCTCAGCCTCTCTGGCAACACGAGCGCTCATGTCAGCATCTTTATCACGACCTTGTTTCTTTAAGAGATCTGCAATCGTCTCTTTATCATCATCATCACTGTCTTCAGCAATTTGCTTTCCTTTGTCTTTGACACCTGAACCTGAGGCTTGACCTGCTGGAGGAGGTTCGGTTGCTTTAGTTGCTGTAGAAGTGGGAGGTGGTTGGGACTGAGACACATCTTCTCCCCCTTGTTTCGGAGTGGACACGAACTCCAGGAGCCCTTCAAGTTTGCTTAAGAGAGCAAGGGCAGGAGTAAGCTTTTCTGCAAGAGTGCGCCTCACCGAGTAGTTCAGAATTGGATCATGGGCTTCAATGATGTTGGAAAGGGAGGCGTGGACATCCGAAACACACGAAGAAATAACTTCTCGCTCAGATCAAAGAGATTCAACTTCCTTTTGAGAATGGAAAAGCTGAAGACTCTTGACCTTGAGAGCAGTGGTCTTACGAGCGAGAGCGTCCATTACTGAGTTCTCGGCAGCTAGGTCTTCATGCAGCTTAGTCAGGCGCTCCTCAATAGTCGCCTTAAACGATGTGTTGTCATCACTGAGAGTTTGACGAAGACTGGAAAATGACTGCAGTTCTAAGGCAACTGAGGTAGCCAGCTTGTTGACAAGAGAGTCAAGCCTCTCTGCATTAGAATCTGTAGTGCCCTGTAAAGACTGTAAAAGAGAAGTAGTGTTATCAAATAGTTTTTTGACTTTTTCGGTCGTAGCAGCACACGCCTTGGTGGAGGCGTCAATAGCAGCAGTGGCAGAGTTGATAGAGGCTTCATGAGCCTTAGTAAACGTATCAACAATCCCCTGAATAGCAGCCTCTGAGATGGTAGATTGTGAGGAAGAAGAGGAGGAAGCAATGAGAGAATCAATTTTCACATGAAGCTCCTTGAGATGCTTCTTGGTTACTGGAGCATCATCGTCATCATCACTCTGCATTTGATACGGACTGTAATAGACCGAGTCAAACGTCATGTCCTCTTCACCAAGAAAAGGTTCTTCATTATCTGCGGAGGGAGCAGGAGATGAGGGAGAGGGTGAGGGTGGAGGCTCGATTGTGGAAGTGGGTTCGGGTGCAGATGTATGTTCGGTAGTGGGAGTGGTTTCGGGTGCTGAAGTAGGAGCCCCCGTATCAGATATGTTGGTTCTAATTCCAGCGGTGGTTGTTGTAGTAGCTTCAGTAAAAATGGGAGGTGGTACAGGGATAGAAGTGGGTGGTATTTGAGTAGTGGAGGTTATGGGGGGAATGGAAATGGAGATGGAGATTGGGGGAGGAGAGACAGGTCTAGTGGAAACATGTACCTCAGGGGTAGGCGAACGTGGAGGAGTGTTACCACGTAGGGACTCTTCAGAGTCTGAACTCTCTTCCTCAGATTCACTGGAGGAGGAGGCAAGAATAAGCTTTCACCTAGGTTGAGTCTTCCTCTTCTTTGGTGGAGGAGATTGAGTTGCTTAGGAGGGTTTGCGTTTCTTCGGAGAAGGACCTTTCGCACCTTTGACAACCTTCTTGTCTTTTCCCTTGTCATTCTTCTTTCCTCTGGGAGCAGGCCGATCAGCATCATGAATTGATTGAATCATGTCAGGAGTGAGCTCTCTAGGACCAGAGCGACGAAACTCCTTGTAAGTCCTGATGATCCGGCTGTCGCTTGGAACATCCCCATACATTGACTCAGGGATTGAGCCAATAAACTGAAACTTAGAGGAATCAGAGACAATTATCTTTGTAGTGTGGAAAGTACCTATCGAAGAAAGTGGAGAATCAGCAACAATTGGAACGTGATACTTGTCCATCACCTACTTTGCGACCAACGTCCAGAATCAGGCATAGGAGATCTCTGAATGGCGAGATGTAGACGTTAGACTCTGAATCAGCTGCTGCCATAAAACTGACCCATAATCAAGGTTGATGCTGTGATACAACCCATAAAGAATGGTCATAAACAAACGACTCGCCCTGTTTAAACCTGCACTGCGTTCTGATAGCCCCTTGAACAAAACGGTAAAGAAGCCGTTCCACTGAGGAGGTAAGCAAGATTTCTTGAATTTGGTCACCATTGTCAGAATTTCAGTGTATCCCATGTTATAAAACATGGAAAACAACTGTCCCACTGGGATGGATTCAGGGTTAACCCTAGATTCATCGGGTGCAAACTCTAAAAGTGAACAGAATCGCTGCTTGGAGATGGAGGCCTTGTGATCAAGAATGTCGAAGAAGATTCGATCGACAGACTTGTCATAGTGGGCTGTGGAGAATATTTACGAGAGACACTCCATTGGAGCTGTTGCGACCTTGGTGAGAGCTGGAACTAGCAGCGAATACTTGAGACATTCCATGATTGGAAACATGAATGCATCGTAAACTTGAGGAGTGAGGTCGATAATCAAACTTTGTTGAGGACGGATTGGCAGAATGTGAGAAGTAGCATGAACTGATGATGAGTCTGCCATTGAAGAGGAGAATTTGGGAGGGATGATGAACAGTAGAAGAATCAAAGCTTTTCATAATCTCTGAAGGTTTGGTGCAGTAAAGAGGTAAATTATGGTAGAAATTACCTTTTATACCGTGGTGAGAAGAGAGAGAAAAATCTGTTCCCAAATCTTCAAGGGAAATGCGAAGATTTTCCTTAGGTGATTGACGCGTGATAGTTTAGAGCCCCGATGATTACGCAGGAGAGACAAAAAATGTCCCGTTGCACATGCCTTCCCATCAGGCGCCGTTTGAAATGTCAAAAACGGTTCCACTTCACACGCCTTCCCATCAAGCGCCTTTTGAAATATTAAACCGATTGGACTTTCGGCTAAGTCAGCAACTTATCCCTTTAGAGTGAGCTGTCGTCATAAAGCAGAATAACCACGTGTAACATTGTGAGCCACATCTCTTTTATAACGTTAAATCCCATAGCCAAAAATTGCTTGTAAGTAATGAAACCAGAATTATGGAAAATCAAAAAGATTTTCGTGCATAGAGTGTAAAAGAAAAGAAATAAAACAATACATATGTGCGAAATTGTGATGTCAATAAAGACACGAAACAATAGATCCCGGGCACGAATCTCTTCCTTCAAAGTCAAGAGAGACCTTAAAGTGTTTGTGTGGTTTCCCGTTAAATTATGATCAAACACTCATTAAGAAGTGTTGAAAGGCATCTTTTAGCAAGAAGAGTTTTGGTATATGCTTCCTGGTTGATAAAGATGCCTTCAGGTCCCTATCTAATGTTTAAACTAGAGGTGGCAATCGTGTCGTGTTGTGTCGGGTTCATGTCGTGTCGAAACACTAAACGGGTTGAAAGTGCTTGACCCTAACCCGACCCATTTAATTAACGTGTCGTGTCGTGTCAACCCGTTTATTTTCGTGTCGGGTTTCGGGTTAGGGCTATAGCTCGAAATATGTCGTGTCATGTGAGGTTAAAAGATTGAGCATGCTTAAAGAGTAGGAGTTAGGTAGGCAGAAAGGAAAAGCTAATACTTTGGAGGCAGAATGGTTGAAGTCATAGCAAGTTCAGATGACAAAATTAAAAGAGTGGGAGTTGGAGAGGCGGATGACAAAGATGCGAGAGTGGTGAAAGAGACTGGGTAGTTTGGGAGAGAATGAAAATCGAAATGAAGTCTTGATCTAGATGGTTAAGTCATTTCAACATTACAAAACAATTTAATTCGAAGGCTTTCTTTTACTTATGGTTTTGATTTTATATCTCTCTACTTTATTTAAATATTTCAAAATACTTGCATATAAATAAACGGGTCATTTTCGAGTCATATTCGAGTTGAAATTCTCAACCCTAACCTTACCCATTTAATTTTCATGTCATGTCGTGTCAACCCGTTTATTTAAACGGGTTGAAATATTTTACCCAAACCCGTTTATTTGTGTCGGGTTTCGTGTCGTGTCAATTTTTGTCACCTCTAGTTTAAACCAACGAAAAATTTAATTGGACCCATTGAGATCATTTCAAATTTAGTCTCCATCAGCTTTCTGAATTTAGCTGTTAAGCTAGGATTCGTTGAGCCAAAGATGATATCATCGACATAGATTTGAACTATCATAAGGTGGTTACCTTCCTTCTTTCGAAAGAAGGTTGGGTCAACCGAACATTGTTTGAATTTAGACATCTTTAAGAACTTAGTTAGTGTTTCATACCATGCCCTAGGCGCTTGTTTCAGACCATAAACTGCCTTGTCTAGAATGTAACAGTGATTTGGATGCTTTTCATTCACAAAACCTGGAGGTTGCTCCACGTAAACCGTTTCTTCAAGTTCTCCATTCAGAAAGGCGCATTTCACATCCATTTGGTAGACCTCGAAGTTCTTGTGTGCAGCATAGGCAAGAAATATTCGAACAGATTCCAGCCTTGCTACCGGAGAAAATGTTTCTTCATAATCAATTCCTTCTTACTGGCAGTATCCTTTCACCACAAGACGAGCTTTATTTCGAATCACATTACCCTCCTTGTCCATTTTGTTTCTAAATACCCATTTGAGACCAACGACTGAGGCATCTTTAGGTGTTGGAATGAGGCGCCATACCTTGTTTCTTTCAAATTCATTGAGTTCATCTTGCATAGCCTGAACCCAATCAGAATGGTCAACAGCAGAATTGACGGTCTTCGGCTCAACTTTGGATACGAAGGAATTATACATGCAGAACTCTACTTTGGAAAATAGGGAGGTTTGCTTTGCCTTCACTTGGGATCGGGTCAGGACCTTTTCAGATACATTACCCACTATCTGAGATACATGATGATCTCTGGTCCATTTAATGAGGGGAGGATAGTTTGGATCATAGGATGGATCCAATTCGGCATTGACCATTTCTTCCAATTCAGATTGACTATCGTCATCATAGAACATATCGGAATTCTCCCCCTCGACTGATGATGAATCATTTGGATTTTCAGGTTGGTTCAGACCTTCGGGTGCAATAGAACTCTCAGGTGTAGCCGGACTATCTGGTGCTACTGTACTTTCGGGTGTACCAGGGCTTTCGGGTGCTACAGGACTTTCGGGTGTAGTTGGGCTTTCGGGTGCTACAGGAATGGAATTCTCCCCCTGAAAGTGTGAGTTCGGTTGATTTGAAGAAAATAGATTATCCCCCTCAACTGAAGTGTCGTGCTGAGGAGGTTCGTTTCAAACTTGTTCTCCTTCTCCCATTTGTTTGGCTGCATCTTCGACAATCTGCTTCAGATGATCGATTTTGTTGTATGCCGCCTTGGGTTCTGAGAGAGTGGCTTTCTCAGGTTCATCAAACAGGTCTACGAACTAATCAAATAAATTAGCAATCATGGTTGTGACTTGACCTTTTTGAGAGAAAATCTCTCCAATTGCTTCTTCAGTAGTCTTTAGCTTCTTGACGTAGCTGTCATCGAAAGTCACATAATAGGTTTCTTCAATCTTTCTAGAATGCTTATTTAAAACCCAGTATGCTTTTGAAGTAAGAGAATATCCCAGAAAAATTCCTTCGTCAACTTTAACATCAAATTTGTTACGATGTTCTTTGGAGTTGAAGATGAAGCACCGTGACCCGAACACATGGTAGAATTTTACGTTCGACTTCCTGTTATTGATGATCTCATAAGGAGTGTGAGAGAAACGTTTGTTGAGATAAGACCTATTCTACGTAAAACATGCTGCAACAATAGCATCAGCCCAGAAATATAAGGGAATAGAAGCAAAACTTAGCATAGTTCGGGCCGCCTCACACAAGGATCGGTTTCTCCTTTCGACAATACCATTCTGTTGAGGCGTGTAAGGGGCTGAGAAGTTATGACTGGTTCCTTTTTATGCCAAAAAGTTTTCGAATTCTTTGTTCTTGAATTCTAGTCCATTGTCGCTCCTAATGTTTCGAACGACTTTTCTCAGTTGCACTTCAACCTGCTTGATAAACATCTTTAGCTTAGAAGTGGCCTCAGATTTGTGCTTCAGAAAGAATACCCATGTAAAACATGAGAAATCATCAACAACAACAAGAATGTACTTGCTACCGCCAATTCTCTCGATTGATGATGGACCACACAAGTCGATGTGAAGCAACTCAAGTGGTTCAATAACTTTTGTGTTTATAATTGATGGGTGACTTTGACAACTTTGTTTCCCCATTTCGCATGCAGCACATAAGTGTTCTCGATCAAACTTGAGCAATGGAAGACCCCGAACATGACCTCCGGTGACAAGCTTGTTGATGTCTTTGAAGTTGAGATGAGAGAGCCTTCGGTGCCACAACCAGCTTTCGTCAGAATGAGCTTTGGACAAAAGACATATGGCTGGATTTCTTTTGATTGGTCTGAGATTCAGAGGAAACATTTCGCCTTTTCGATCTGATTTGAGAATGACGTTGTTGGATTTCTTCTCTATAATCTCTGAACCTTCGTCGTCGAATGATACTTTGAGACCGGTGCCACCCACCAGTTGAGATACACTGATGAGATTATGCTGCAATCCTTCTACGTATGCCACCTTTCTTATCGTGAAGTGTCCATTGGTTATCATCCCATAACCCTTTATCGTTCCATAGGAGTTGTTACCAAACTTGACATTGCCACCATTTTGAAGTGATCGAAACTCCCTTAACTCTTCCTTCCTTCCTGTCATGTGACGTGAGCAGCCACTGTCAATGTACCATTCTTCGTCAAACTACTCGTCACTAATAACCTGCAAAAATTAAGCAGATTTAGGAACCCAAAGTTTCTTGGGTTCACGTGAGCCTTTCACAGGAACAGGAATAGTAAGAGAAACATCAACAAGATATGTGCGTTTTACTAAGGTTGTTTCATCTTTTCTTTTAATAGTAACCACTTTGATTTTGTTAGAATTAGCTACAGGTGTTTTGGATTCAAATTCTGGCGTTTGAGCACTAGACTACTTTTGGTCCTCCTTGACTGAGGAAATCTTCGTTTTTCCTTTCAAGTTCGTTGATGATCTTGAATTTTATGTAGAGACTGAATTGGTTTTAGAAGAGGGTTTAGAATGAGAAGAATTAGAGAAAGAGAATTTAGAATGAGAGTTTTTCCTGACTTGAGGTTCGAAATGAATCTTTCATTTATGGTCATTAGAGGGACCGAACCTGGACCTTCGGTACCAGCTTGATGATGAGCTGAAGTTGGAGTTTTGTTTGTTGTTGGCTGGTGGTCTGAAACTTGGTCTTTTATTATAAAAGCTTGATGGACTGAAATCAGGTCTTTGCCTGTTATTACTTGGCGGACCGAAACTAGCTTTTCGGTTGCTGCTGCTTTCAGGACCGAACCTATCCTTTCGGTTATGTGCTTCGTGTGGCTCGAAAGTCTTTCACTCTGACTTAGAATCTTTATCATGGTAAGAATAATGAGGATTTTGAGAGCACCAAAACTGATTTCGCTCTGAGAGATTTTTCTTGTATCTAAGATTTCTCTGCTGCTTTTGATTTTTCACCTGTTTCGGTTGTCTGTGGATATTGGCATTTTGTTTCAGCTTCTTGGCAGCCGTTTCACTTTTCATAGATGAGGATTCGCTTGTGGAGGTGATTTCTTCTACATGAATTTCTTTTGTGCCATTTGTACTTGGTATGACGAAGTTGGTAGGCTCATTCAGCGGCTCGGGGACATATCTACCTTTGGTCTTCCAGGATGTTCGCTCCGACAGACCAACCGTTTCGTCTGCATTGTCTATGGGAGCTGACTAGAAAAACTCATCACAGCCATCTGCATTGTCTTCGTTCACTATGGAAGTGAGTTCGGCTATTTGATGTTCGGTTACTCCTGTGACCTTATACACCTGATTGGGAGTAGTTCTAACCTTCTGAAACACAACGGCCTTTTCTTTAAGGGCTGGGGACCTAGTTTTGGACAAACGAGCGAATTCCACAGAATTTTCAGAAATCAGATTTTTGTGGATTTCGGGTTCTCTCTTGACAAACTCAGAACAGTCGACTTCAACTTCTACAGAAATTTCACTCATATCATCGTCCTCATCAAGTTCAGATGCATTTTCAACATCAATTTTGTTTTCTGAACTTAAATTGGCACTCAATGAGTCGAATTTTTGTATGGTTTCGGTCCTGAGTTTTAGCTTAACGTTTTCATCCAAAAGATTTTTAAGCATGTCCTTATGGTCTTTGGACTTTATAAAAGATTCTATTTTGTCCAGACCATACATATAAGTGGGATTAACATCATCGGAAGATACAACACTTTCACAGTTGTATGCTTCGGCATCGATTTCATCATCCTTAAACTCAAGGAAGGGTAGAATCATGCGATGTATCTTCTGCGATATTTCACAATTTAGATGCAGTTGAGTAATGTTAGCATAAAGTCTTTTAGCGATCAAACAAAAAACATTCCTTTGTTTTAACAATTTCAAGTTGTCTCTTTGCAAATAAATGTTTTCATCCCTAGACTTAATTAGCTCCGACTCCTTCTGCTCAATCCACATCCTTCGCTCCTCACTCTTGGATGACACCCTACTTATTTGGTCAGTCAGATTAGAATTTGTGACTCGAGTTTGAGTTAAACAACTATCTAGATTTGAAAGTCTTGAATTCAAGTTATTTAATTCCTTTTCATATGATTTTTGTGGAATTTTAAACGAAACAAAAACAGATTGTACCTTCTTGATCAGTTCATCAAGTTCACTGATTTGCACATTGAGAGGTTTTGTTGTAAAGCATAAGTCCTCTCGCTCCTTGGTATCTTCATTTCCACCATCAGTATTGTATCCCCTCATCTGAGATACATCAGTCACCATTAGACATTTTCCACTGCTTTCACCACCTCTTGCGACATAAGCCTTTCCATGAGAAGGCTTTCTCACCTCATCATCTTCTGAGTCGGTCAACCACACCTGTACGCCACCGAACTCGTCACCCTCTGCTGAACCTTGCACAATAAGAGCATTCATAGAGGGATTAGTAGCAGCTTTCTTCCTTTTAATCTCCTCCAGCTTTTTCATAAGAATTGCCTCTTCATCTTTCTCCTTATCTTTCTCTGTCATTTTCTTCAAAACACAATCTTTGGCGTAATGATTCTTTCCTCCACAGTAATAACAGCTGACACCAGAATCAGCTTCCACCTTCGCCTCTTTCTTTGGTTCTTCAGTCTTCGGCTCCTCCCTCACTTTTTCAGAACTGTAGCTTCCCTGCCAATTTCGGTTCTTATTGGTAGGAAACTTCTTCTTGATGAACCTTTTGGGATTGGACACCATCATAGCATAATCTTCTGAAGTTATATCGTAGTCCCCCAGGTTCAGATCTTCGTCTTCTATTGCATTCTTACTTTTAGACAGAAGGGCCAAGGACCCCAAGTTTGAGACCACACTCTTCTCTTGCAACACCGTCTTTTCTTGGGATTTCAGAATTCCCACTAGTTTCGCCAGTGAATAAGATTTAAACTGTTCATGTGCTTTAACCGTTGATACGACCGCCCGCCATTCAGATTTTAGACCATTTAAAAAGGTAACCTTCTGTTCTATTAGCTTTCTTTCAATGTCATGTTTGATCATCTTACTGAGAAGATGATTAAACCGATCGAATGTTTGTGTAACTAACTCCTCTGGCTTTTGCTTGAACTCTCCAAATTCAGACAGAAGTAAGGTCTGAATTGAGTGCTCCAGATCTTCATTTATAGAGTACAGTTGTCACAGCCGATCCCAGATTTCTTTAGCAGTACTACAGGAACTAACCAATCTAAACGTGTCAGATTGAAGAGCGAATCGAATCAGTCTCAATGCTTGGATGTTGCACTGAAACTTCTCCTTTTCGTCCTGAGTAACATCTTTCACATCTTTTAACAAATCACTATACTCCTTTTGAGTTTTAATAATTCTGGATGTTCCTGAATGAGCAAATCGTCCAGACACAATAGCTTCCCATATCAAATACCCATTATCTTCAGATCCAATGACGTAGTCTTCAAAGTGATGCGTCAAAACCTCGTAATCTTGAGTGTAGAGAATTGGAATCGTGGTTGTAGATCCTATACTGTTTTAGATGTTGATAGGATTGGATTGAGAATCGTCCATGCTTCATCGTTTAACCTGTTGTAAGATCAGACTTGTAATACTTAATATTAGGGCAAGATGAATAATTACTGAGATTCGTCAATTATGGAGTGACGGCTCAATAAATATCAGTAAATGCGGAATTTGTGACAACCCCAAATCTATTCCCGTTACAAATCCAATTTTCACTAACGGAATGCGTCACTATACGTTATTTTACGTAATATTTGGAATCGTCAATAACTGAATATCTAATTATATGCATGTCTTGATATTATCATAAGAAATATAACTCGTATGTGTTAACCCCGTTTAACCTAATAGAGTTGTATTACTTTTTCAACCACTTCACCCGGGTAAAAAGTTTTAACCCAGTTAACTTTAAACATCGGGTAGCCGTGTATCGGGTGCGATACCCGAGACATATGAAATGAGTGTGCACAACATTTGAACACTCTTTCACCACACATTCACTCTCTCTCACTACTTTCTCTCTCTAGACCCGAAATAGACCCCAAATTCCGCTAATTTCCGACTTCCAAACGTAAGTACTCATCCTCTATCTTAATCTAGACATACTTCACTGAATTTAGAAGCCAAAATCATAGAAATCAAGGACCAAAAAGGAGTTTACGGCCTAAGAAGCTCCTTAGGCCGTAAACCCCCAAAATCATGCCAAAGACCATGTTTTTCCTTCCTTTAAGCTAGTATACTAATTAATGCATATACCTAGAAGAGTTTGGACACTAAAACACAAGAAATTGATGCTTAAAAAGGAGTTTACGGCCCAAGCTTGTGCTTAGGCCGTAAACACCTCAAACACCCGACAAATCTTTGTTTAAAGCCCCAAAAACTCATCTAACGTGTTTGGTAATTTGGACATGACAACAAGGAAGGCTTAAATGCATCAAACAACATCATTTGAACACAAAAGGAGGACTTTACGGCCAAGGCTAAGCTTGGGCCGTAAACACCCATGTTTTTGTGTCAAACAAGTCCCTAAACCACTCAAATGCATGTAAGGAATTTAGCTAAGACCTTTGGAGGTGTGTTGTACCATTAAACTTCACATTTGGAGGCAAAATGAAGAGTTTACGGCCAAGGATATTCTTGGGCCGTAAACTCCCCAAATTTCATGCCAAATTGTCCCAAAACTCATTATAGGGCCTTCTAGGATTTATCTAAGGTGAATAAGAGCATGTTGTACCATTAAAACATACATCTTGAAGGATTTAATGGAGTTTACGGCACAAGAACAAGTCTTGGCCGTAAACTCCCCAAAAATGTCACAAATTAAGAGTTTAATCCCTCCCTTTGGTCCAAAACACATACCATTAAAGTAAGGAAGTGAAATAAGGCCTTAAACATACATTTTGGAGTACCACATGAGTTTACGGCCAAGCCTAGGGGGCTTACGGCCGTAAACTCCCAAAGGGTGGCCTTTAGGCCATAAACTCCAAGGGAGTGAGCTCATGGACCCTCCCGTAAATCATTCATGGCCTTGTACCACTCCCGGGAACCATTTCTAGGCCCTAAAACCCCGAAAACGATGCTAGAATGCCCAAATACTATAATGAAAAGCATAAGATGATTAACTTCTTGTAAAATCCATATTTCATATGACATTAGGGTTCTAAAAGGTGTTCAAGTCGTTATTTGGTACCAAACGCTCAACCGACACTTTTACTCGATTTACCCGATTCACCCGATTTACGCGATTTCAGGTGAGTTCATACCCCTTTAATGAACCTTTCAAATGTTTTAAATGTTTTAGGGGGGAGATACAAGTTACTTATGTATGTTTATAGAAAGTTTTACAAAATGATGCTTTCCCGTTACGAGGATTAATCACATGTGATTCGCTATCCTTAGTTCAAATCACATGTGATTTATCACTAAGCCTTATAAACAAGTTTTTACATTTTCAAAACTATTTTTAGACAGCAAGCCAAATTTTTAAATGTTCTTGTGGAAAATACTTTTATTAAATCAATTTATTTATAAAACGTAACCACTCTGATATATTTATATAAGTAAGACTTGGAGGACTTAGGACCGATATCTCGCCTTATTTCCTGTTCTTGTTTGATTGTGGGCTTAGGGTAGTAGCTATCTGTCCGACTGTCGTTGATTTCTTAGTTATATAACTTGTATATTAGTATGGGATACGAATATCGCTTCTTTCACTAAATACTAAAGTCACTAACATGTCAAGAACCATCCACACTAAGTTAACTATAATAGGTATAGTTAATGTTATTACTACTACTATTCGCTAAAGTCACTACTCTCTACACTATAATACTCACTATTACCAGACGATACACTAGTAAGAGAATCCACTATGATCAATACTAAAAGATTACTACACTATAACAATTGAGAAAACACTAAACAAACAATAATACACTAACCCACTACGAGATACTCTATTCGCTACCCACTACGCCCGGAGTTTTCCGATAGGAAGACGACACTACATGTATAGATCTATACGGGGCAGACGCTATTACATCCCGACTGTTAATTTCAGTCTGCGCCGTGCAGGCCTAGGGATGCCACTACTTCACTATACGGTGTATGACTGGGAAGGTCATGGGATCCTCTATCATCCTCACTATTAGTATATACAAGGAAATACACTATAACTACACTAAAATACTACACTAAATGCTAAACTACATCCCGAAGTAAGTAAGTATCTATCACTAAAGGAAGCTTGCACCTCTATCACTAATCTCAAGCTTAACCTATTCTATCACATTTACTATTTGGAGATTTACCAGTACACTTTTAGAATAGATTGTTTCACAGAAATGAAGAATGTATACTTTTTTTACAGATTGTCACTTACAATGTATCTTCTGGAAAATATGGGATTTTCTAAGTTTCTACTATTTAAGAAAATAAATGACACATTTTTCGCACTAATGCTTTGTATACAAAAACTCACACTAAACTCTTATGAACTCACCAGCTTTATGCTGATATTCGTTTTCAAAATAACTTGTATCTTCAGGTCAAAGATAGACAGGTACAATCGGAGCATTTTTAGGAAGGTGGAGCACACAAGACCCATCTCTTATTTTTGATTACTTTTGGGTGATTGTTAAACATTACAAAACACACTTGTAATTAAACTCACTATGTAATGCAATGGTTGTATGTTTCTTTTTTTTTACTATTATGCAATTGTGATGATACCGTACACTACGTCATCCACCCCGAAACGTATTCCGCCGTTATCGGTTTTGGGGTGTGACAGATTGGTATCAGAACATTGTTTATAGTGAATCAAGTATATCAACCTATAAAGATATACGAACTATAAACACTTCGGGACTAAAACACTCTGACCAAGAATATATATTGTTAAGTATCTAAAAGATCTAACTAAGTATATATATATATATATATATATATATATATATACACACATCACTATAAAACACAGGAGTCAGTATTGTCCTAGAACAAAACGAAAGTATTAAGATTGTTGGGCAGCACAATTGGGTTTAGAGACATATAGTCACATTCAGGATGATGTAGCCTGATCTACTATGTTTTCCTGAGGGTGACTAGCATGTGCCTAAGTTTGGTTGTGATGTTGCAACAAGTCTAAAACTTACCAACAATACCACAATAATGCTACCATAAGAATACTACAGGAGTATTCTGTATCTCTAGACTATACGTAGGTGTTAACAAAAAGGGTCGTTACTAGTAGGACAATAGTTGCTAAGTGGATACACCACGATTACATGTGATTAGGGCGCCATAGACCCAGAATCTGCAGCCTTTGCTTCATTCCCTGTTCTTGTTTGATTGGGGGTCTGAAGTTAGGGTGGTTTATTCGAAGGACTATCTTGCTTCGGTTACATGTAATCGGTATGCACTATGCAAGTATTGGGTCAACTAGTAATGATTCATCCTATAAGTATCTTAGAATAGTACGTCTATTAATCCTCTTTTCCCCTTTTCTCGCGTAGATAGCATGGCTGGCTTCCACCTACCCGGCGATCCGTACTTTCTGAACCAGGGCAATGGAGGATGGCTCGAAGAGGAGTCAGACGACGATCACCCTATTCCTTTGGATGATCATCATGCTGAAGGCTTCTCGGATAGCTCGAGCTCCGAGCCAGAAGTCAACAACCAACCTCCTGAAACCCCGAACCCTAACCCCCGACCGGCATTTCAGGGCCCCACTCCTATGTGGGCGATATCCTTGCATAGATGGAGCGAGGAGCAGGGTCAGCCCTTGCCTTACAATGGAGACCGAAGCTTCTACAACATAAGCGAAGGAGGATCGGCGGATCGGGTTCTGCCCATCATGATCCGAAGGATTGCCAGGAATGTTGAGCAAGGTCAAGCTGCTACTGGCCGAGTTGTAGAAGTGGATGCCAACTCAATCCTCAACACTGTTCGCATCCGCCAACTCGAAGAAGCCGTGGACAGGACAAGGAGGACCAACGAGGCTCTGCAGCATTAGCTGGCTGCATCCCAAGCTGAAGTTAGGGAACTCTGAGCACGCCAAAGGACTCATGATCGACACCTTCAAGAAGTTATGCGTCAACTAGCGGATCTGAGGATTCGCCCAACAAGCAACCGTCGCCAGTAGAAGACATCTAGTTACCTCACTCTTTTGTTTAAAGGACTAGCCTTTTATCTCTATGTTCCGTAGGTCTCTTGTCTGTAAACATTCCTAGTTTAAAAGTACTCTAGCTGAACCTCTAAACTGCCAACATTTTCTCTATGGTATGATGTAAGACCTACTGCTAGGTCAATTTTCATGAACTTGTGTTGCATCATTAATACCAGTATATTGGCAGTTGATTTCTCTATTGCTATAACTCTCACCCTGATCTTGGATTATGTTGATTCAATCCACGAAACACTCTATTCATATTCGCAATAGGCTCTTACTATTGTTATCATTTCTATGATCTTCCAGTGAAGGATGCCTCCACGAAAGCGTCCCAGCAGAGGAAGAACCGCAACTCAAACCCCTCCTCCACCACCTCCTCCTCCGCAGTTCGACCTGGTGTTGTTCTAAATGGCTGTGACTGCGGCTGTAACAGCAGCCATGGCCCAAATGAACTCGAGAGATGCGAGCGGTGGCAACTCCAGGTTCGGTGAAGTCCATCAGAGGGTGCAGGGATGCACTTATAAGGACTTCATGAATTGTAAACCTGCCTTCTTTGATGGTACCGGAGGGATCCTGGCATTGTCCCAATGGTTCGAAAGAACCGAAGCTGTATTCGAGATGTGCTCTTGCCCCGAAGAGAGCAAAATCAAGTTCGCTACTGTTACCCTCACTAACAGGGCCTTGTCATGGTGGAACGACCATGTCAACGCACTCTCCTTGGTCACAGCCAATGCCATGGGCTGGGACACTCTAAAAGATCTTATGAGTGGAGAGTACTGCCCTAGGGGCGAAGTTCAGAAGCTTGAGGAAGAACTCTGGAACCTCAAGATGAAGGGGACCGACATAACGGCTTACACTGCCAGGTTTTGCGACTTGGCGGCTATGTGTCGCAATATGATCCCGTCTGAAAGCAAGAAAATTGAACGGTACATCTGGGGTTTAGTGCCCCCGTATCGAGGAAATGTTCTGGCTTCACGCCCTACCACTTTCGACAGCGCCAAGGAATTGGCCCAGAGTCTGATCAACCACGAAATCTCCTCCACTCCAGCAACAACAACCACAACAACCACTGCACCATCCGGATCATCTGACCGAAAAAGGAAACGATGGGATAAGAAGAAAGGCAAGAAGACTCAAACCAACTCCAAGGACCAGCAAATTGTGGCAGTCCATGCTGCTACCACCCCAGCCACACCAGCTGCTCCAGCCCCGCCAAAGGCTTACAGTGGAAACTTGCCTAAGTGTCCCAAGTGCCCTTTTCACCACAACGGTCCTTGCCGTGAATTACAGTGTTCCAACTGCGGACGAAAGGGCCATACTGTTCGATTTTGCAAGGCCCCTCCCAAACCTATCACACAGGTTCCTAGTACGGGAGTGACCCCAACTTGTTATGGCTGCGGTAAAGCGGGCCATTTTAAGAAGCACTATCTGAAGGCTGCAAATGTTGGGGGAACTGGAAGGTTACTTGCTATCGGTCACAATGAAGCGGTAGCTGATCCCACGGTGGTCACGGGTACGTTTCTTCTCAACAACTCTTATGCCTGTGTCTTGTTCGATAGTGGTGCAGAAAGAAGCTTCATAAATCAAAACTTTAAACACTTACTCAAACCAACCCCTCAATCACTAAAAGAAACATTCGTTGTAGAAATGGCTAATGGGAAGACAGAAAGCTCTAATGAAATCTATATAGGTTGTACTATCACGTTAGATGATCACCCCTTTTTAATCGATCTTATACCAGTCTCAATCAAAAATTTCGATGTCATTGTTGGTATGGATTGGTTAAGCTTTCACTACGCCGATATCCTATGCTCCGAGAAAGCCATTCGCCTGAACTTCCCGAATCGAGAGACCCTATTGATATACGGAGATAAGCCAAGTACAAACCTTCGTATCATCTCTAGTATTCAGGATCAGAAATACTTGCACAAGGAAGATCGCGCCTTTCTTGCTCACGTTGTCGACACTAACCAGAAATCGAAAGATCCAAAAGACATTCCTGTAGTGTGCGATTTTCCTGATGTCTTCCCGGAGGATCTTCCAGGCCTACCTCCCAAACGACAGGTTGAATTCAGAATCGACCTAATCCGAGGAGCTACCCCCGTAGCTAAGTCGCCCTACCGTCTAGCGCCCGCCGAAATGCAAGAACTCTCCGGTCAACTCAACGAACTGCTCAGCAAGGGCTTTATAAGACCGAGTTTCTCACCTTGGGGAGCTCCGGTCTTGTTCGTGAAGAAAAAGGATGGGTCGTTTCGGATGTGCATCGATTATAGGGAACTCAATAAACTCACGATAAAAAATCGCTATCCTCTCCCTCGTATCGACGACCTATTCGACCAACTCCAAGGAGCAAGTTACTTCTCCAAGATTGATCTTAGATCGGGGTATCATCAGTTACGGGTTCTTGAGGAAGATGTTCCAAAGACAGCCTTCCGAACCCGCTACGGGCATTTTGAGTTCGTAGTGATGCCCTTTGGACTGACTAACGCCCCCGCAGTATTCATGGACTTGATGAATAGGGTATGTCGTCCATATCTAGATCAGTTCGTCATCGTCTTTATTGATGACATACTCGTCTACTCTCGGAGCAAGGAAGAGCACGGAAATCATTTACGATTAGTCCTGGAAACCCTGCGATCCGAGAAGTTGTATGCGAAGTTCTCTAAGTGCGAGTTTTGGATCCGAAGAGTTGAATTCTTAGGGCACGTGGTCAGTGAAGACGGAATCCACGTGGACCCCTCCAAAATCAAAGCTATTGAGAACTGGTCAGCACCAAAGACGCCTACGGAAATTCGTTAATTTCTAGGCCTCGCTGGCTACTACCGCCAATTCATCCAAAATTTCTATCGGATTGCGAAACCTCTCACCATGCTAACACAGAAAGGTGTATCATTCGACTGGGAAGAGAAACAGGAGAAGGCATTTCAGACCCTGAAGCGAGCCCTATGCACCGCACCAGTATTATCCCTTCCCGAAGGGACAGAAGATTTTGTCGTATACTGTGATGCATCCAATCAGGGGCTCGGTTGTGTCTTGATGCAACGAGGCAAGGTTATCGCCTATGCCTCGAGACAGCTAAAGAACCATGAAGTGAACTACACTACTCACGACCTCGAGTTAGGGGCGGTCGTCTTCGCACTAAAGATCTGGAGACACTACTTGTATGGGACGAAGAGCGTGGTGTACACTGATCATAAAAGCCTCCAACATATACTAAACCAAAAAGAACTCAACATGAGACAGCGTCGATGGGTCAAGTTACTTAACGATTATGACTGTGAAATTAGATATCATCCGGGGAAGGCCAACGTAGTAGCTGACGCCCTGAGCAGAAAGGAATATTCCGAACGAAGGACCAAGTCGTTGACAATGACTATACATTCACATCTATCCACGCAGATCAAAGAGGCTCAGCTGGAAGCCTTAAAGCCTGGAAACATGATGGGAGAATCCCTGCGCGGAATGGATAAAAATCTGGAGGTTAAGGGTGACGGAGCCTATTACTTCATGGACCGAATCTGGACTCCACGCCATGGAGGTTTCAGAGATTTGGTTATGAGGGAAGCACACAACACTCGTTACTCCGTCCACTCGGGTTCAGATAAGATGTATCTGGATCTCAAAAAGCTATACTGGTGGCCGAACATGAAAGCGGAGATCGCTACCTTTGTAAGTAAGTGCCTTACTTGCGCGATGGTCAAAGTCGAATGTCAAAAGCCATCAGGACTCCTCCAACAACCGGAGGTACCATAATGGAAGTGGGAGCGAATCACAATGGACTTTATCACCAAGCTGCCCAAGACAGCAGGTGGATTAGATACCATTTGGGTCATCATTGACAGGTTGACCAAGTCTGCCCACTTTCTACCCATCAAGGAGACGGACAAGATGGAAAAGCTCACTAGGACTTATATAAAAGAAATAGTGCGATTGCATGGTGTCCCTATATCTATTATATCAGACAGAGATAGTAGATTCACCTCTAGGTTTTGGCAATCATTGCAAAAGGCACTAGGAACGAGGCTGGACATGAGTACAGCCTACCATCCGCAGACTGACGGACAAAGTGAGAGGACGATCCAAACCTTAGAAGACATGCTGCGAGCTTGTGTGATCGACTTCGGGAAATCCTGGGATACACACTTGCCTCTTGTGGAGTTTTCCTACAACAATAGTTATCACACAAGCATCAAGGCAGCTCCATTCGAAGCCCTCTACGGCCGGAAGTGCAGATCCCCTTTGTGCTGGGCTGAAGTGGGAGACACTCAGCTAGCTAAAGGACGAGTTCCTGACAGCACCCTCACTGGTCCGGAGATCATTCGGGAGATGACCGAGAAGATTTTACAGATACGTGAACGACTAAAAGCCGCTAGGGATCGACAGAAAAGCTACGTCGACAAACGAAGAAAACCCTTGGAATTCCAGGTGGGAGACCGAGTCCTTTTGAAGGTCTCGCCCTGGAAAGGCACGATACGCTTCGGGAAGCGTGGAAAGTTAAACCTAAGGTACATAGGGCCTTTTGAGATTCTTGCCAGAATCGGCCCTGTAGCTTACAAACTAAACTTACCCCGCGAGCTAAGTAACATACATCCTACCTTCGACGTCTCAAACTTGAAGAAATGTCTGTCTGACGAGACTCTCGTGATCCCCCTCGACGAGATCAAGGTCAATGATAGCCTCAACTTCGTGGAAGAGCCTGCGGAGGTTTTGGATCGTGAAGTAAAGCGGACGAAACAAAGCCGCATCCTAATTGTGAAGGTTCGGTGGAACGCTAAGCGAGGGTCGGAATTCACTTGGGAGCGCGAGGATCAAATGAAACCCAAATATCCTCATCTCTTTGCTTAGTAGTATTGTAATAACGTATCTGTTCGTATTCTAAATTTCGGGACGAAATTCCCCTAACGGGGGGATGATGTGACAACCCCAAATCTATTCCCGTTACAAATCCCATTTTCACTAACGGAATGCGTCACTATACGTTATTTTATGTAATATTTGGAATCGTCAATAACTGAATATCTAATTATATGCATGTCTTGATATTATCATAAGAAATATAACTCGTATGTGTTAACCCCATTTAACCTAATAGAGTTGTATTACTTTTTCAACCACTTCACCCGGGTAAAAAGTTTTAACCCAGTTAACTTTAAACATCGGGTAGCCGTGTATCGGGTGCGATACCCGAGACATATGAAATGAGTGTGCACAACATTTGAACACTCTTTCACCACACATTCACTCTCTCTCACTACTTTCTCTCTCTAGACCCGAAATCGACCCCAAATTCCGCTAATTTCCGACTTCCAAACGTAAGTACTCATCCTCTATCTTAATCTAGACATACTTCACTGAATTTAGAAGCCAAAATCATAGAAATGAAGGACCAAAAAGGAGTTTACGGCCTAAGAAGCTCCTTAGGCCGTAAACCCCCAAAATCATGCCAAAGACCATGTTTTTCCTTCCTTTAAGCTAGTATACTAATTAAGGCATATACCTAGAAGAGTTTGGACACTAAAACACAAGAAATTGATGCTTAAAAAGGAGTTTACGGCCCAAGCTTGTGCTTAGGCCGTAAACACCTCAAACACCCCACAAATCTTTATTTAAAGCCCCAAAAACTCATCTAGGGTGTTTGGTAATTTGGACTTAACAACAAGGAAGGCTTAAATGCATCAAACAACATCATTTGAACACAAAAAGAGGAGTTTACGGCCTAGGCTAAGCTTGGGTCGTAAACACCCATGTTTTTGTGTCAAACAAGTCCCTAAACCACTCAAATGCATGTAAGGAATTTAGCTAAGACCTTTGGAGGTGTGTTGTACCATTAAACTTCACATTTGGAGGCAAAATGAAGAGTTTAGGGCCAAGGATATTCTTGGGCCGTAAACTCCCCAAATTTCATGCCAAATTGTCCCAAAACTCATTATAGGGCCTTCTAGGATTTATCTAAGGTGAATAAGAGCATGTTGTACCATTAAAACATACATCTTGAAGGATTTAATGGAGTTTACGGCCCAAGAACAAGTCTTGGCCGTAAACTCCCCAAAAATGTCACAAATTAAGAGTTTAATCCCTCCCTTTGGTCCAAAACACATACCATTAAAGTAAGGAAGTGAAATAAGGCCTTAAACATACATTTTGGAGTACCACATGAGTTTACGGCCAAGCCTAGGGGGCTTACGGCCGTAAACTCCCAAAGGGTGGCCTTTAGGCCATAAACTCCAAGGGAGTGAGCTCATGGACCCTCCCGTAAATCATTCATGGCCTTGTACCACTCCCGGGAACCCTTTCTAGGCCCTAAAACCCCGAAAACGATGCTAGAATGCCCAAATACTATAATGAAAAGCATAAGATGATTAAATTCTTGTAAAATACATATTTCATATTACATTAGGGTCCTAAAAGGTGTTCAAGTCGTTATTTGGTACCAAATGCTCAACCGACACTTTTACCCGATTTACCCGATTCACCCGATTTACGCGATTTCAGGTGAGTTCATACCCCTTTAATGAACCTTTCAAATGTTTTAAATGTTTTAGGGGGGAGATACAAGTTACTTATGTATGTTTATAGAAAGTTTTACAAAATGATGCTTTCCCGTTACGAGGATTAATCACATGTGATTCGCTATCCTTAGTTCAAATCACATGTGATTTATCACTAAGCCTTATAAACAAGTTTTTACATTTTCAAAACTATTTTTAGACAGCAAGCCAAATTTTTAAATGTTCTTGTGGAAAATACTTTTATTAAATCAATTTATTTATAAAACGTAACCACTCTGATATATTTATATAAGTAAGACTTGGAGGACTTAGGACCGATATCTCGCCTTATTTCCTGTTCTTGTTTGATTGTGGGCTTAGGGTAGTAGCTATCTGTCCGACTGTCGTTGATTTCTTAGTTATATAACTTGTATATTAGTATGGGATACGAATATCGCTTCTTTCACTAAATACTAAAGTCACTAACATGTCAAGAACCATCCACACTAAGTTAACTATAATAGGTATAGTTAATGTTATTACTACTACTATTCGCTAAAGTCACTACTCTCTACACTATAATACTCACTATTACCAGACGATACACTAGTAAGAGAATCCACTATGATCAATACTAAAAGATTACTACACTATAACAATTGAGAAAACACTAAACAAACAATAATACACTAACCCACTACGAGATACTCTATTCGCTACCCACTACGCCCGGAGTTTTCCGATAGGAAGACGACACTACATGTATAGATCTATACGGGGCAGACGCTATTACATCCCGACTGTTAATTTCAGTCTGCGCCGTGCAGGCCTAGGGATGCCACTACTTCACTATACGGTGTATGACTGGGAAGGTCATGGGATCCTCTATCATCCTCACTATTAGTATATACAAGGAAATACACTATAACTACACTAAAATACTACACTAAATGCTAAACTACATCCCGAAGTAAGTAAGTATCTATCACTAAAGGAAGCTTGCACCTCTATCACTAATCTCAAGCTTAACCTATTCTATCACATTTACTATTTGGAGATTTACCAGTACACTTTTAGAATAGATTGTTTCACAGAAATGAAGAATGTATACTTTTTTTACAGATTGTCACTTACAATGTATCTTCTGGAAAATATGGGATTTTCTAAGTTTCTACTATTTAAGAAAATAAATGACACATTTTTCGCACTAATGCTTTGTATACAAAAACTCACACTAAACTCTTATGAACTCACCAGCTTTATGCTGATATTCGTTTTCAAAATAACTTGTATCTTCAGGTCAAAGATAGACAGGTACAGTCGGAGCATTTTTGGGAAGGTGGAGCACACAAGACCCATCTCTTATTTTTGATTACTTTTGGGTGATTGTTAAACATTACAAAACACACTTGTAATTAAACTCACTATGTAATGCAATGGTTGTATGTTTCTTGTTTTTGCTATTATGCAATTGTGATGATACCGTACACTACGTCATCCACCCCGAAACGTATTCCGCCGTTATCGGTTTTGGGGTGTGACAGAATTAACCCTAATCACTTCTTTCACAAAAGAGATGTGTATGAATTACACAGCCTCCTGCTCTGATACCAATTGATGAGTTTAAGAAAGTATTTGATCGTTTAGATCTTATAACAGGTAAATCACGAAAGCGAAAAACACCAATATAAAACACAAGAATGAATCTGAATATGTCGAATGATTCAATTGATTCAATCCTCAGCAGAGCTCGATTAAGAACTTCCGCTGTAGAGGATATTAGGGTTACAAAAGATAAAGATCAAATGCTTGACAAAATAATTTCCAAATCTTACGTACTAGGATGCATGCAAGCACCTATAAATACAAAACCCTATAAAATAACTCACGGATGGACAGGCCCATACCGGAGACTAAATGGACTAAATAGCGAGCCCAAGACGCAACACCTTCTGGACCTAACACAAGATTTTATGTGATTTTTGGTCACATGCATGCATTAAGTCAGTTGTTAAGTCCTCTTGAGCTTTAAGAGATTTATTAAGCCATGCATGAGCGTAAAGTTATTAACTTTACGTGATTACCCAACTCAAAGAAGTCAGATCTACATTTTGGGATCAATGTCTTAGCGGATTAAGAAGCAAATTGAGTTTTGGCTGAATGGAGGAGTACGTTGGGCGTACAATCCTGTACATGCAACGTACAAGCCCTTAAGCAAGTACGCTTAGCGTACAAGCTGAGTACGCCCCGCGTACTCAGCATGATGGGATTTCGGTGTTTGGGCTTCGATTTGGGCCATATTTTGGGCTTATTTGTTTTGGGCCCTGTTGGGCCATCAGGTTTGGGTCTGATATTTATTTTAGGAGGCCCACTATGGGATTTGGGCCTAGTTTGGAAATTTGGGCCTTAGGTGGCTAATTAGGATTGGGCCTTGCCTTGGGCCAAGTTATGGAAAGGGCAAAAAGGTTTTTTACCCTAGTTTGGATACTTAGTGTGGGTCGGATTCGATTATTGATGGATGATTACCTTATGATTGTTAGTGTGGGGATTCTTGCGGGCCAGCAGCCAAAGATTCTTTCTGTGAGATTCAGCAGTGCGATGTGAGTTTTCTCACTGTGTTTAGTGGGTAGAAGGCACCAATGCCGACCCATGATTTGTCATGTTAGATTACTCATTGTCTGTGTGACACTTGTATGTGTATGTGATGTATGCTTACTAGGCAGGACCCTATGATTATTTTGTATGATGTGACATGTTATGCTTATATGAATTGTATGTGGGCCCATTATGCGAGTTAGGGTGGAGCCCCTTATACTCATTAGACGGGGCCCGTTATGTGATATGGATGTTTGGTATGTGGTATCTTAGGGTACTCACTAAGCTTTGTGCTTACGGTTTTCAGTTTATGTTTCAGGTACTTCGGTTTTCAATTGAAAGAGCTTGGGATGATTGCAAAGCACACACCACATGTTTCAATATTCTGTGATTTACTCTGATAGCGATCATATATTAAGAAAGCTTTGATTACGTTGGTTCATGAAAATGAGATGATGTACTATTTTAATAATTTTAAAAATGAAAAGCTTTTTGGGTCTTTTTTTGGGACTTTTCACCCAGGTGGATGGCCAACGAATTTAGGTCCAAAATGCCCGGTTTTAGAAACATTGTACATTTTGGTAAAGTGCACAAATTTTATTATTTCTTTTAAGAGTAAATTAAGATATTTTCGTATTTGTAAATATCCTTTACGTTAACTATATAATTAAATAAAACTAAAAATACAACAAATATTTTAATATGTTAACCAAGATACCCGAACAATATCGGAAGTTATTGGAAAAATGGTCATCAATCAAGTTGTTAAGGGTTCAAAACTTGTTTGATCATAAATGTAGATTGTGCGTATTTTATCTATTATAAAATACTAGCATTTGATTATGTATTTATATAAGAGTAGACTATACATTATAGTGTGTTAGGTGTTAAAATAAATTTACATGTACTTAATAACGTGTTTATTCAAGAGTAGATTAATGGTGTGTATTAGCTATTAGACTATTGGGTATACAATCCACACCTCACGCAACCACATCATCTCTTCCCCCATGGCGTGAATAGACACCAAACAAGAGAGAGACGTTTAGTCATATGTTGCCTCAACCACGTGTAACGATGTAAATTTTCAAAACAAAATTTTCATTTTTAATCATATAATCTTCATAACACTTTTCATAAAACATCATTTATTTAGTTTACATAACATAACTCCGAGTTTAACTAGTTAATAATCCAGGATCCTCGAACACATGATTCTTTCTCTGATGTGTACAATCAAGCCAGTGCCGTCTCGTGATCCTGAGAAAACCTGAAACACATAACACATAACACGGTAAGCACGAAGCTTAGTGAGTTCCCCAAAATACCACGAACACGTAATTAGCCACTCGAGGCCATAGCTCTGTAAGACCCTCCAGTCAATGTGTCTCAGTGGAACCCTCCAGTCCCATAGCTCGTTGGACCCTCTGGTCCGGTCTAGCTCA
This sequence comes from Lactuca sativa, assembly GCF_002870075.4. Lineage (NCBI taxonomy): Eukaryota > Viridiplantae > Streptophyta > Magnoliopsida > Asterales > Asteraceae > Lactuca > Lactuca sativa. Next base: position 280,602,814 of record NC_056630.2, read on the forward strand.
TTGGACCCTCCGGTCCGGTCTGGTTGGGAGTCTTCCGGCCTCATAGTTCGTTGGACCCTCCGGTTTGGTCTATATAACACATAGCATAAGATCATACAAACAAAATGCATAACTCAAGCAAGAACATAAGACCCTTTGGTCACACATAATTACCACTCTAGGTAAAGTATAGTGAGAAGACTCACCTCGGCTAGCAGGTGAGCAAATAACCTCGCGCTCGGATCTCGAACTAGCCTCCTCCTAACACAAAGGATGAATATCTCTAATTAATACTCTTTTCACGACTCAAATAATCGAAGGCGGTTCTTTCTCTTTCTAACTCTTTGAAGTGGGTAAAAGTCCATTTTACCCCTCCAAGGTCTCTGTTACTTATGTTGACCAAAACCCCAAAGTCAATAGAAGTCAAACTTGAGTCAACAGTCCATATTTGACCCAACTCATCGAGTGCACCCTTGCGACTCGTCGAGTCCCCTCGCATCTTTTGAATTCTTCCTACAACTCACTCAGCTTGCCGAGTTGACTCCCAACTCGATGAGTCAACACTGGGACAAGGCTACTTAGACAAACCCACTACGACTCGTTGAGTCATCCTATGGACTCGGTGAGTCGGCTCCATCAGATTTCCCATCCAGCCACCTGAGGTCAGATCTATAACTCTAACTCGTAGATCTAACCTCCTAATACTCAAAAGTCACGTAAAGGTCCGATCTTGATACCCATGCATAGTGTATTTTGCTCTATATATAATTATGACTCCGTTAAAGCTTCATAACTTCAAAGCTCTAAGGTTGCTCAACTATGGCTTCCTACTATCATACTCTCTAGACCTTACAATGTCCAGATCTATGGCATAATTTAGAAGAGGGGGGTTTGATGCACCCAAAACCCCACCAAAAGTGATATGAGCCCTAACTTCTCATACTCAAGGGATCTATTCAATAAATCAAGAAAGGTAGGGACTTCATACCTAGATCTGAAGCTAAAGATGGAGATGCAGTAGATCCACAAGCTCTCCTCTTGATCCTTGCAACACCCTTGATCTTCTTCCCAAGGAATGACCTCAAATGAGCCTCTTTCCCTCTCTTGCTCACCAATGACTCTAGGGTTTCTCTCAAGTGACGAATGGCACTGATAAGCATGTCAAGGAGGCTATAAGTGCCTTTAAATAGGCCCAGGCCCGAGAAAATTAGGGTTTCTGCCAACAGCGCTGACTCGGCGAGTCATCTCTCCGACTCATCGAATCCATTCATTATCCATGTCACCAAGTCGCGACTCTACTCGACGAGTTGAGGCACCAACTCGTCGAGTCCCTCCAAAATCCTTAAATTAAATAATGAGAACACTATACTTGGAAAACCGGATGTTACACCACGACCTTCCACACGACACGGGGTTGTGTGCACGTCATCACCAACGACAAGATGACAATTTAACGTCCACCTCAATACCATGCCTCATACATTATATATATATATATATATATATATATATATATATATATATATATATATATATATATATATATAATAGATGTGTGTCAGCGCAAAGCGGGAGCGATAAATAGTTTTTTGTGGCGAAATTTTTTTACAGAGAAATAATTATTATATTTTATTATTAGTTATTATATAATAACAAATTACATTTTAAATAAAATATTTATGTTTATATTGCATGTTAATATTATTAATGTAAATTAATTAATATTGGTATTGGGTTTAAGAAATGTAAAATTAATTTATATACATGAACTTAATATTTTAAAGTTTTCATTTTGCTTAAAATTGAATTTCTTAATTACTTTCCTTAATTTAAATTTTGCACTTTTGGCAAATATTAATGAACTATTTATGTATAATTGATTTGTACAAAAAAAAAAACTTTGTAACTTATACCTTTTAAAATGAAAATATGACTAATATGTTTTATAATATAGTATAAGATAGTGCTAAATTATTGTATTCTAACTATCTATTGTGTGTATGTATAATTGATTGTGGACCTATCATTTTAATTATTTTAAGAAACTAATTAATACATATTAAATGTTGAATCTTTAGCATTTAACATATATTAATTACTTTATTTAAATAACTAAAATTATTGGTCCACAGTATATTCTACATGCACATAATAGATAATAGAATGTTCAAATGTGGATTGACATATGTTGTATAGACGTGTGACCAATGCTATTATGTGAGAACTACAAAGAAAATATGTTGTTTGGTAATGTGAATACGCTCAATCTTACATAACTATTGTCATTATCACACAATTTTATTAATTAAATCGTCTACAAGCTTATTATAGATTTATTATTATTATTATTCTCATTCTGTCAGAATGTTCATTGAGTCGTATTCTGTAAGAATTAAAATGAGTAAAAAACGATGCATGGGAACAAAAATGAATAAGAATTAGTGAGAATGAATGAAAATGACGATATTTGTATAAGATTGAACGTATTCACATTAGCAAACAACCTATTCTCTTAGTAATTATCATTGAATAATATTGTCCATACCTTCGCACAATAGTTGTCCATCCACATTATAACCTAGCCCTACTAGCAATAATATAAAAACACAAAAGATTAATTAAAGAGCCAAAAATCAAAACTTTTTGTCCAGATACCCTTTGTCTATCAAAAGAAATTGTATGGTGATTATTTTGGAACATAGTACAACGACAGGGTACTTAAGTTTACGATTTTTTTTTCATGAACAAATGTAAAAACTAAAAAGTGTACGGATTTTTTTCGCGACCAATGCGGAAAAAATAGAAATTTGGTTTGTGGATTTAACGTTTTCGGTTTCTTGGAAAATGAATAATTTTGACAATGAAAAAGTTTAAGCAATTATTTATATTTTTGTAATATACTTATTTTGTGAAATCTTTTACATGTTTTGCGAAAAGTAATTTATATTTTATAAATTATTTAGTTATATTTATGCAATAATACTTATTATTTTACGAGTCTACCTTAATAAATGAAGGTTTTTTTGCCACATGTCCTCTTCTCATTCATTTGAATACATGTCATTTTCTAGAATTTTTAAATTTTCTATTTCCACTTGTCATTTTATTGTATTTTCATTTTATTAAATTAAAATTCCACATTTAATGTGTAAGTTAATATATATGTAAAATATTTATTAAAAAAGGTTTATATATGTAATATATTCAATACATTAAAGTTTCATTAATTTTAATAATTCAAAAATTTTCTCATTTTCCTTACAAATTCAAACTTTTCAAATTGTTAAAATTTCATATATTTTTTAAAATTAACCTATATAATACATGGGTCTCACACCTAGTTAAATAGTAAATGAAACATTTTGTAGTAACAATTCGGACAACGTAATCTCACAAAATTTATCTTTTAAGATAGATGATTATTTGGTGATAGTTTACATAATTTTTTTTAATCATTTGATATTCCAATAACTGAAATGATTATGTCAACCTTTTGTGAATATGATATTCAATCATCTACGCATAAAGTTCCAATTTATCAAGCTTTAAACTAAAAAAATAACTCAAGTGATAACATATTTTCAGTTATAGAAATCTAAACGAATTAAACATGGATTTTTTAATATTTCATAATCATTCTTGGACTGATTCGATTTTTTTACAGGTGGATAGTCCTCTTGTTTTTTCGATGTTTTGATAGGGCGTCAGAGCTTCAAGATAGTTGCTCATAATTGAATTCTTTTTGGCCGGTCTCTTTCACTTTTCAACTTGTTCACTACAAAACAAAGAGACTTGAAAATTTATAATATATGTCACTATGTAAGTTTGTATTTGTGAAAATTTGTTATCCAATTATATTGATGAAGTTATATATCATTTTAAGATAGTTTTCTTATATTATTATATTTCTTTAATTACTTATTAAAATATGTCATTTAAACGCATCTTATAAAATTGAGAAAATTTATGTTTTATTTTATAGAATGAATAAATAAAATTTACATAATGTAGGTTAAATTTATCGAATATTAATCAAAGATGTATTAATTCCTTAGAACACCAAAATCATTTTTATTCAATAAATGATGTTATTATTTTGAATCGAAAGTATGGATGATCAAAAGTTAAAAAGGGGACGTGCATATAATACTAAAGATTTATATTTCACTAATTTATTTATGGAAAAGAGGGATGGAACATGAACATTGACATTATTTTCTCAATAATACATTTAGAAAAATGGGTGATGAAAATAGAAGTGCTATTTTATTAAGAAAAAAAAAAGAATTTACGATCAAGAATAAAAAAAAGTCCAACAAATCACGTTAGTGGCGCATGCTTCTCAACTTTTGAGTATAGAATAATTACAAAATGGTGCCCTAACTTCTACTTGATCTACATTCTTCACCAATGTATAATTTTCTTTGACATCTATGATCCTTGTATTGAAAATAAGTTCCAAATGACAACCATATTTTCTTACTAATCTATTTCACCATCTATGCCGGTCATATCCTCTTACAAAGCTATCCTTTCTACATAACTCAATAATTATCATAAACATCGAGCAATCATAATATGGTATTTGTTTATTTGTTTCTTTCTTAAATTTTACAGTAACTATATGGTGTAGTATATATTGTTTTCTATTTTTTTTTGAACAAATGTATTTTTTTCCTAATGAAACTAGAGTTTTAAAGGGTACAACATTTTTTGCATAGCTGACTCCACCGCTATTAAAGCATGTAATTAACTATATTCAAAGACAACTTCATTTTATTCGATACACGTACATTAACATAAAACCCGTTTAAGAAAACCTCTTATGAAAATACACAATGTACTAAATGAATAAAAATACTGCGAAGTAGATTATCATCTATACTACTATTATAGGCAGTGTTTTAAAAACTAATTTGAATTGGTCGGTCGAACCGGTTGGACCGGAAACCGGAGAAGTGAGCTATTCAATTAATACTGATTTTAATTCTATTTCTGAACCGGAATGAATCCGTTATTTTTTATAAAAAAAACCCGGTTGAAGTGGTTAAATTAAACCGGTTGAACCGGTTAAATTAAATAAAAACACTTGAAAATAGATCGTTTTGCATAACAAACTTTGTCGTTTTTTTTTCTTCACATCTATTTAGATTTCTTTGAATAAAAACACGTGGTAATGTTAGAGGTTTTTAATACGTTTGTATTCATCTAAAATTATATTTTGTTTTTATATTATATTTTATTTTCTTTTTTATATACGTAGATTGATATAAAATTTATAGTTATGTGTTTTTAATATATTTTGATTGATCCACGACTTATATATATATATATATATATATATATATATATATATATATATATATATATATATATATATATTAATGTTTAAATGTGTGGATGTCTATGCGTGTGTAACAATAGAAAAAAAATAAATATTATAGAAACCGGTTGAATCGACGATTGAACCGATTAAATTAAGAACCGGTCATCATACCGGTTCAACTAAAAAATCAGTTTTTTAAAACATTGATTAAAAGATAAAAAAGAACATAATTTCTACTTTTAGTGGTTTACTTCTCTTGATAGTATAAAGTTTTTGGTAAATTAAATTACCTCATACTTTTTATACATACAAATATTAATATCCATTAAATTGTGACAAATGTCATCATTTCATATTTTTTAAACTATCTAATTAAATGTATATTAGAAATATACCAAATAAAATTAAAGTGAATGGTGGAATCAAGAATGACAACACTTATTATAATTTTAATTATAATTTTAATGGGTATGAATATTTGTTTGCATGGCCGACTCCACCGCTATTAAAGCATGTAATTAACTATATTCGAAGACAACATGTTTCATTTTATTTGATAAACGAACATTAACATAAAACCCGTTTAAGAAAACCTCTTATGAAAATACACAATGCACTAAATGAATAAAAATACTACGAAGTAGATTATCATCTACATTATTATAAACATTGTTTTAAAAAGCGATTTGAACAGGCCGATCGAACAGGTTGGACTGGAAACCGGAGAAGTGAGCGGTTCAATTAACACCGATTTTATTTCTATTTCTGAACCGGAATGAACTAGTTATTTTTTATAAAAAAAATTCAGGTTGAACTGGTTAAATTAAACCGGTTGAACCCGTTAAATTAAAAAAAACACTTGAAAATGGATCGTTTTGCATAACAAACTTTGTCATTTTTTTTCTTCACATCTATTTAGATTTATTTGAATAAAAATACATGATAATGTTAGAGGTTTTTAATACATTTGTATTCATCTAAAATTATATTTTGTTTTTATATTATATTATATTTTCTTTTTTATGTATGTAGATTGATTTAAAATTTATAGTTATGTGTTTTTAACATATTTTAATTGATCAATGACTTATATATATATATATATATATATATATATATATATATATATATATATATATATATATATATATATATATATATATAATGTTTAAATGTGTGGATGTGAATGCGTGTATAAAAATAGAAAAAAAAATAAAAATTATAAAAACCGGTTGAACCGGTGATTGAACCAATTAAATCGAGAACCGGTCATCATATCGGTTCAACTAAAAAACCGGTTTTTTTAAAACATTGATTGTAAGATAAAAAAGAACATAATTTCTACTTTTAGTGTTTTACTTCTCTTGATAGTATAAAGTTTTTGATAAATTAAATTACCTTATATTTTTTATACATACAAATATTAATACCCATTAAATTATGACAAATATTATTATTTCATATTTTTTAACCGACAAAATCTATGAGCAGAACCTCATTCCTATTTATATTCTCATTATCAATTGTTCTATATGTTAAAAAAAATAAGTATAGTAAAACAAATAGCTTTCAACATTTTGTAGAGACTTACAAATTCAACAATAGTATAGGGGTGGTTCTTGTGTATTAAACAAACATAATATAAGAAAAGTCAAGGTCCAACGCTCACAATCAAAAGCAAGTTTGAAGTTGTGGTGGAGGTTGAGGACATATTCCTTCAACCGGCGTGAAACTTGACATCACCTATATTTTCATTCCAATAAATATATTTTATTTTATTTATTTATTTTTATTTTTATAAATTGACTGATTTTAATTGGTAGTTTATCGATTCTATTATAAATAATTTTATTATTCGGTTGCATTCTAAGTTTAATATAATAATTACTTTCACTAAAATATTAATTTAATTTTCACCTTTTCATTTTATCAACGATTACAAGGTTTTAATATTAATTTTACATTACAATTCCAAGATTCATCAAACATAATCAAATACGAATTTGAACTCGATTTTCAACAATTTTATTTTCTAGATGTCTCTAGAATTTTCCATTGTTTTCAAAAAAAGATGAAAATAGAAAGTCATGTACGAATTGAATTTGATCGATCTTGATTGTCGTGGCTTATCGGTCGAGTTTTGACATAAAAGGGCCATAATTTTCCACGTTTGTGAGTTTGCACTCACGTATAAAATTTTAATTATTAAAACAAGCTGCTTAACTTCATAGTTGTTATATTTTTCTTTCAAGGAAACATTTTTTTTCTTAAAAGAGAGAGCTTCAGCCATTTAACTCGGACCAAAAAAGCGTCTTTTAATCACTTAATTGTAGCTCTATAATGTCGTGGCGGAGATGGGTTAAGCCGGAGGTATTTCTTTCCGTTATCATGCATGGTTTTGATATTTTTTTATAATTAAGTTCCAATCTTTTTGATAGGTATATATATGTCTTATATAGGTTTACCCCTTGATGATACCAATTGTTGGAGTTCTTGGACTTGTTGCCACACAACTTGTACGTAACATATCTACCAACCCTGATGTGAGGTAAGATTAATTTAGTTACTACAAATCTTGAAAACTACGCTATATATATATATATATATATATATATATATATATATATATATATATATATATATATATATATATATATATATATATATATATATATATATATATATATATGAAAGTTGGCTTAATTCGGAACTTGGGTTTTAAGATGTCTAATGTATGAATCTCATAAGTGTTATTAACTAGGGGTGGCAATTATGGACACGAGACGACAAAAATACATGACACAAAACGAAATTGGGACGAAACTGAAATTTAAATTCGTGTTCGTGTCGTGTTCGTGTCAAGTGTAAAAAACACGATGTCGTGTCGTGTCGTGTTCGTGTTCAAAATTCGACACGATATTGACACGATTTAGCATTTATTTGTCGTGTTTTTCGTGTTTCTCATGTTTGTCGTGTTATTTATGATTAAATATTAATTAAATATACTAATTATTAAATTATGTTATTTTTTTCGTGTCATGTCGTGTTTGTCGATTTTTAATTGGTTCGTTTTCGTGTTAGTTAGAAAAAACACGACATCGTGTCGTGTCGTATTCGTGTTATATAAAACCTTATCGTGTCGTGTCGTGTCAGACAAAAACATGACACGATGACCCGATTTGCCACCCCTATTATTAACAGTATTTCCATATGAAAGTAAAAGTTCAACATGGTGTTTGTATAATTTTGCTCATAATTAATAATTTTCACAGGAGGTATCATGATCCTCTTTACCTAAAATTCTTAATAGTTGATAGAAAGGCTAACTTTGTCTATACATTATAAAAGTAACATTTATGTATGGGTTTATTGTGTTGGTTAAGAAATAATTGCCCAACTCATAAATGTTTGAAGTAGGGTTTGCACCCCGCACTTTGAAGTGGATACCTTGTGTTCGTTTGCAATCCTTTGAAAATCACATTCTAGCATGGATAAGGTTTTGTAAGACATAATTTGATACGATATTCTACATAGCAAGTTATTTTTTTAAAAGTATTTCACCTATAAAGCTTGCACTCCATCCAAACACAACAATTGTTACCTTCCATCACCATTAGTACATCTTTGTATAAAGACAACTTAATAAATCATAAATGAAATGTTGAAATGATCAGAGAAGAATCTTAAGCAGGGTTTCGCCCTTAAAATTTTAACAGAAACAGAAATCAATTTAAAATTTAATCATATCCTTAATAAAGCTAAATGCAAGAATTGCCTATATATTTTCATATATGTGTTTGTGTTTTACGAATTGGCCATGTAAGAGAATTGGAAAATGATGGTAATTTATGCGGCTTGACGTAAAATATAGTAGAAACAATAGAAAATATTGCAATAGGTAGTATTTTATAGTAGTTTATTATTTAGGTCTAATTATATGTGTAAAGTTCATTTCTGGTTTGAAAAAAAAAATGCTTATACAACTTTTATATGTTTTTTGCAACATAAATGCCCATATTTAAAAAAAGCTTTAGAAAACTAATTACTAAAACTCAAAGAATATTGAAAAATATACATGAAAACGTAAAAAAAAGTTGTCAAAATTTAATTATAAACTAATAATTCTGCAAATACGAAATCGCGACCAACATTTTAAAGCAAGTAATTTTGTAAAAATAAATAAGTTTGAAAGCATTTAAAAATAAAGCTGTAAAAAATTGAAAGAAAACCAATTTACAAAAAGCCTTAGACAAATTTATAAAAATAAAAAGAAAAGATTTATGGTTATTGTTCACACTTTGCAAATTGTATGGGTAATATAATTAAACGTTCTTGTGTTTAATGAATATGTTTAACACCTAATAATTAAATTCTGCATATTAACGAGATAATCTGCATTGAATCTTTTGTAATATGTAAATGATTTTGGTTTTTTAGGGTTACAAAAGAAAACCGAGCTGCTGGTATTTTGGAAAATTTTAAAGAAGGTGAGAAGTATGCGGAGCATGGATTAAGGAAGTTCGTTCGTGGTAGGACCCCTCAGATAATGCCATCGATCAATGATTATTTTACTCGAGAGAAATAAACTGAATCAATCATCGATTATTTTTTTAGCATTTTGAACAAAAAAACACAAAAGAAAAAAAATATATTATTATAGAATATTTACATTCAAATTGTTACGTTACAACCAAAATGTGGTCCATTATTCATATTTTGAAGCCATATTTTTGTGTTTTCTTAAAAATTCCTTAAGAGAGATATATGTTAGTGGTATGAATAGTGTCTACCTCATAGGAGAGGTGCGTATTTGAATTGTGCTTGTGAGACCACAAGACAACACATAAATACTGGATGGTGACAATACTAGATCAAATCGAATTTGTTAAACATGATAAACACTGCCATATTTTAGACCTGATAAAGCAATGGTGTAGGTTTTTTGTATTTTTTTTACCTTTAGTATTTTAGTTTACATTACAAATACATCATATTTTATAATAATGTTGGTGATTTAGTGTCATGAATACATTTAGTGTAAGCATGATTTAGTACGAGACAAGCCGAGTTTCATTTAGTTATATTGTCACAATTAAAAGGTCAGAGTTTCATTTCTATAATAAAGTAGAGTTTTTAAACTAAAATATAAATATACATTGGTTTTTCTATACTTTTGTTGTCTTTTTCAAATCAAGATTATAAAGCAACTAGAGTACTATAAGCATAAATCATCAAGAGATTATTTTGGATTTCATCAAATTATTTTTAGAACATAAGAAAGCACTATACTTTTATTTCCGTTTTTTTTACAATATTGTGATAGTATGAAATGAGAGCATGATGACTTATTAAAAAAATCAATGAAATAAGAACTGTCTTTATTACATATAAATAGCCAATGTAAGATGCTTTTCATTCTACTTAAAAGCATACATTTAGGCCGTATGACATGCTTTTCATGGAACCAGATCGTGGTTTAGGTGGTGGATTGGCAACGGTCGTGCACACCATCCCGATGCCATGTTCGTGGCGCTTCGTTGTATGTGGCACGAGAGGCAACTACACAAACAAGGCTTAACCTTCTATGTCTCTCACCATCTCTCTCTCTTGCTTCCTTGCTTCTTTCTTCCATTTTTCTTTTTCTTTCATCTTCTTCGTTTGGAAGTTCCCTACGCTCCTTAGCATGGAGAGTATACCTTTCAGACTTATTTCCTCTTCTTCATCAACTTGACGACATGTTTCTAAGGATCAAAAAGTTCTATTTGTCCTAACATCCCCTATCACCTTGTGAAGAAAATGTGATCAAAAAGTTGTATTAGGTAAAATTTCAAAGTTTTATCTTAATAAACCACAATATAATTAACAATCCAGTAAAGAAAGACTAGAAAAGTACAATTATTGCTCACACTAATAATTTAACGACAATTGATTAGTCCTAACAAAAATGTAAATCAAATTGAAATATTTGAAATCCCAATACACCACCACAGTTATGGGAACAACGGCCAAAAATTCAACACATCTGATCACCACGCCATGGCCATGCACCTTCCGTGATGTGTCAATCCCTTGACAAAACATTCGCGAAGAAATCCACTCGCCACGACGGGGTAAGCAGGTTTCCACGTTGTGGGAACTGTCCAGAAACTACTTAATGGATTAAGCCCTTAATCCATTAAGCCACACACTCATCTCTTCTACAATACTTCCAAATGTCATTAAGCTTCATAAAAACCCTTGACTAATGGACATGCATGTTCAATGCATGTCTAGAACTTGTTTAGGTCAAAATGATGAAAAATGAAGTCAAAATCTCATGCATAGAACCAAAACTCAACCAAACCTCAAATCTATCACACAAAACCTCAAAGGGACCCAAGGATCCATAAAGTTGCCAACTTTATGGAATCCAAACACTCAACCACCCCAAACATGATGAACAAAGCATGAAAGCCTAAATCTAGAAGCATGTCACATAAAGGTTGGAACATGAGGACTTACCATGGTCAAAAATATGTGCTCCAAGGTGGTGAGAGAACTTGCTTGCTGGATCTATGCACCAAGAACATCTTATTCTTTAAGGCATCAAAAACACACCAAAGGTACCCAATGGATGAAAGAGGATAAGGGAGGCTTAAAGTGGTGAAAAGGAGGCTAGGGTTTCATTTAGGAAGGTTGGAGGCTAAATAGGATCCCCAAATCTTGAAGTTAGAGGCTTTAAATATAGAAGAAACCCTAAAAGATCATGGGATTGGGCTGCCACAACCACCATGCCATGGTGCTCACCAGAAAAACATGATCATAAAAGCCATGCCACGTCGTCGGTATCCATACACCATGTCGTGACAAGTATTTTGTGACAACCCGAAATTTTCTATCCTGTACAGTCAAACACTTCATTGAAAGTCAAACTCATTCCTGCTATCATTTAGCACAATTTGGAGTCTGTTTGAGCGTTCTGAGCCTTGTACACTTAAGGGATAAGTGTTGGGGTTTATCTGCTGAAGCTATAGTACAAAGATCAGGCCTAAAACACCATGACCATGAGTTCACGGCCACCACACTAGATTTTATGGCCGTAAACTCCATGTGGGCCGTAAACTCACACTATATGATCAAGTGTTGGCCACTTGTTTCATTCCTTTCCTTCCTTGGCTGATTTTCCTTCAAATCCTCTCAACTATCATCCCGATCTTCACCTTAAATCTTCAAAACTAGTAAGTATTCTTCCTTGACTTGTTGATACACCTCTTAATCTAGCATTCTCTCATGATTTCATCCATGAAAATCATGTTTTCATAGATCTTCAAGTTTCACCAAGAACACACACTAGTGTTCTTAGCCAAAATCGACCATTTAAAGCTTCTATATTGTAAGCACTCTTGTTCTAACTTGTTATGTACTAGCTTAAACATTTTTAGGCCTTAGAAACATCAAGAATCAAGGGTTGGAAGAGAGTTTACGGCTAAGAATCTCCCAAGGCCGTAAACTCCCTATAAGGGTGCATTGATGCCCTAAATTCCTTCCTTATGCATAGAACTTGGATTAGAACCCTCCACCAATGAACTAGGGACATTAAACTTCGAGTTGGTACATAATACCATGAGTTTACAGCCGTAAACTCATGGAGGAATGGTCCCTAGGCTGTAAACTCATGTTAAGGTCAATTCTTGGACCTTAAACTCATTTAGACTCTTGTTTAGCCTTGGAACACTTAAACACTTGAGACTCCCTACCTTTAAGACCATAAATATGACCCTTTAGAGAGTTTATGGCCAGGAGTAAACTCCCCTGGGTCGTAAACTCCATTGAGAGTGGTTCTTGGTCCATAAACTCTAATGCAATGCCTTACACTCCTTAGATGCAACCCTAATGAACTCCTAGCACTTGAACCAAAGTGTTTTCCATGTTTTAGGGTGTTTATACTTATCTAATTAGTGTTATAATCACTAATTGTATACACATATGTGTTTTTATATGTTAATAGGATCAGTGTGTGTGTTCAAGTCTTCACTTGACACCTAGCACTTGTCCGACACTTCCATACGATCCACTCACTACAGGTGAGTTCATACCCCTTAATTAACCTTTTAAATGTTTTTAAATACTTTTATGGGTGGGGGGATACAAGTTGAATCATACTAGTTATGATATCAATCACATGTGATTAATAACTAGCATACAAATGGATTTACTACACTTTTAGCTGTTTTACTCAGTATACTACTTCAAAATGATTTCTCAAAACGTTTTACATATTAAACTCTTTATCAAACTGTCTTACATACTATATCTTTCTTTTCAAACTTTGTTATAACTACGTTTCAAACAAAGGTTTTCATGTACTTAACTGTGTTTCAATCAAAGGATTTCTTATACTCTAAATTGTTCTTATCAAACAAACAGCTTTTAAATCGTTTTATAAACTGACATCAAGTCATCAATACTTAGTTATTAAACTTTTCAAAGGTTTTACAAAACTTCTTTTTATACTTTTATATGGTCAAATGGATGCCTATATGTGTATAGATATATAAGTAATGTTTTAAGGACTTAGGGCTGCTAGCTCGCTTTATATCCTTTTTCTTGTTTGGATGTGGCCTTAGGGTATCAGATATTTGTCCAAATGTCGTCTAAATATTAGTTATATATTATGTATACATACATAGACATAAAAGTTCTATCAGTCAATTCAGTACCTTTGGGTAGCAAAGACATACTTTCGGTTATACACATAGATTACTAGTAACTATAATAGGTATAGTTAGGAGATACTATTTACTATTCCAAGTACAAGGAATCACACTAAGAGTCAGTTCATACATGAGTCTATACATACACTACTCTAATACATACTATACGAAGAGACACTAATATATACTATACGAAGAGACACTAATACATACTATACGAAGAGACATTAATACATATTATACGAAGAGACACTAATACATACTATACGAAGAGACACTAGTACATACTATACGAAGAGACACTAATACATACTATACAAAGAGGCACTAGTACATACTATATGGAGAGATGCTACTACATACTATGTGAAGTTATACTTCTACACACTCATGGACTGACCATCCTACACTTGGCTGCTCGCAACAGAAGGTGTGTTCATCTACGGACGTTCTCGGTTGTACTGTTCGGCGAGTTACAACGCCGTGTTTATCCTATACAAATGGATACATTCATAAGGATTATACAATTTTCCTTATTACCTTTACTTTGTGACACATTTACATAAATGATGAGGTAGGATATATTTTGATATAAATATATTATTTTCCTTATTATCTTATTTTGTGATACATTCACTTAAACGAAGAGGTAGACTATATTTTTATAATGATAGTTATACATGGGAAAAATCATCATTTTTACAATGATGCATACTTTCAAAACAGTCAGGTCTTGGTAGAAGACTACTTTTTATACTAGTAGGAAATATGAGATTTTTTAGGGTTTTCATACTTATATACACTTTTCCTCAAAACAATTAAAAGTCTTTCATTACAAGGTTTTACAAATCAATGACACTAAAATACTTATGAATTCACCAGCTTTATGCTGATACTCACTTTCAAAATAACTTGTAATCTCAGGTCACTATAGACAGGTACGATGACCAGGTTTTGAGAAGACGGAGCAGTCAAGACTCGTCTTTTATTTTGATTATTCATTATGTTGTTTTATTCAATGAAAGAACACACTTGTATTTAAAATTATACTATTAATGCAATGGATGATGTTGTTGCTTGTTTACTACTTTGCATTGTTGTGATACTTTACATGACGTCCTCTGCCCCATAACGTTTCTGTCGTTCTTGGTTTTGGTGTGTGACAAATTTTTCCTCAAAAATCAAACATTTGACTCCTTTAGGTCACCATTGATTCATCCTGTAAAACGGGTGTTACAAAATCATTATTACGAAAAGACTTTATACACACGGACGAAATACTAAGGCTTGGTAATATTCGTATTTAGGTCATTTTAAAGGGAAAACCGAAGTGTCAGTCAAAGAGCCAAATTTCTCGTAAGTCTTCTACCTAAATCCGGTGAGTGGATAGTTACTTTCTTGAGCATGATTTAATAAGTATTAAATACTTAAAAGATTAAATTTATGTTGAAAAAACATTTTATTTGTATGCTTTGCTAATAATAAATTTTATGTGTGAATTAAATGCATGTTATCTGGAATACATGTTAAATCTATATTCAAAAATATTACATAACATACATTTTATGAGTTAGATGATATTATATATATATGCTAAAAAGTATTTTTGGTAATATTGTGCGACAACCTTGATACAAGTAATACTACTTACATAGATTAAAAATATATTGGAATACTCTTTGTTTGAATTATGCGCAATATACTGATATTTACATGTAGTATGATAAATATTTCATAAACAAGAAAAAGGTTTTTAGAAATTGTTTATTTGAAACATAGTCTTGTCTAGTGATAAAGTAAGACTTATAAATGATGCTTAATTTGAAGTACATTGGATACGTGCTTAGTTATACCATGTCTTATAATGATATTGAATTAATAGGCTGAAGTACGTTGGATATTTGGTAAGATGTGATTTTATAGCGGAGCATAGTAGTCCTCCTCTTTCTAGATAGCCAGAAATGACAGGTCTGTATCAGGCAACCGAGGGTATGTCTGGTCATCTATTAGAGTAAGATGAATACTGTCACACCCCCGAACCGGAACGGCGAAAACGTCCGGGGGCGGGTGACTTCATCTTGCAATATCATAACAATGTATATAAATGAAACATAGCCACCATCATCATCATACATTCAAGATAACAACATACATGGTTTACAACATTGTGTTTGTTCATAAAAACTACATCCCAAAATAACAAATGTATGATGAAACCAAAATACAACATTCATTCAAATCTATAGCTGTAAAGAACCAACTCACTGTGTTCCTGAGAATACAAGTCGTTTGAAAAGCGTCAACATATAAAATGTTGGTGAGTTCAAAAACATATTTGTATGAAAACTTTGTAGTAGTTTGTAAATATTCAAAAAATCCAATATTTTCTTGTAAAAATAGTTTGTAAGTCTTGTTTCAAATCATGTATAATTGCATGTGTATTCTTTGTTTAACTTGTTTGACAATGTGTAGAGAGTGACTCCCAAAAAACCCTATATTTTCTGGTTTATGAGAAATTGTGGCCTTAAACCCTAAGACCAGAGTGATGTGGCTAGTTACAAAATAATCTATACAATGTTTGTACTTTGTAAAAATCAGTGGTATGTATATTCAGCGTAAATCTTATAATAGTATTGTTATTCTCTATGTGAGTCGTTATAACCATACTAATATAACGGAGTGCCTGTCTTGACGTTCTTCAGGCGTCGGTTTCTAAGAAGATATTTTTCAGTCTCGATTGACTTGTCTAGCTGTAGCGAGCAGCTCAGGTGTGGGGTGTCAACCCCGTATAAATATATACACAAAATCTCGTTCTCCCTCCAAAAGACTCTGGTTATAACTACAGGACTTACGGTGTACACTAAGTGGGTACCAGTGAAGGAGTGTCTCATAAGAGCCTTAATGGAATTTACGCAAATATTGAGTTTCATTATTCAACGTTATAAATAATGTTACTAGTGTATATTATTGACTACAAACCTAGGTGATAAAAATATAATCGTTTTTACCGAAGGTGTCAAAATATCACATTGTTACTAATGTCCCAATTAACATAAAATTTGTCATCTAAAGCCCAATTAAAATAGAATTGTCATATAGGGCCCAATTTTTTTTACCCAAATTATTATAAGAGGCCCATTTTTATTAAAATGTGATGGGTTTTGGTTATAAGACATCCTCTATGCTCATACAAACCCTAATGCTTGGATCTAGGTTTCTCTATTGTACATGCTTTGAATCCAAGACTATAAACCCTAATTCTAGCATATGGAAATCAATATTAACATATAATTAGGTTTATGATATTACCTTGATTGTCATGTAGCAATAACAATCCCAATTCCTCCTTGAATTGACTTTGGAAGGCTTAGAGTCACAAGTGTCACTCCTCTAATGGTTCACAAACACCATAAGCAAGAGAATGAAGAGGAGAGAGGATGGAGGCTGCCAAAACTCGTGTGAAACCCTAGCAAGAAGCTTAGCCACGTTTTTGGTCCTTAAGGGATCTATATATAGTGAGGCAATTAGGGTTATCTAACAAGGAAACCCTAATTTGGTTGCTTAAGCCCTAAGCAACCCATAGACTCCTTTAATCAAGCCCTTGGACGATTTTCTTATGGGCTTCCCATAAGAATTCGTCCACCTCTTGATTTAAGACAATCCATGGCCCAAATTGCAATTATCTTATAATTACAATTCCAGTCCCTTAAGTTTAATTAATCTCTTTTAGTCACAAAACTAATTACCAATTAATTATAGACTAATATTAATTAAACAATATGATTTCTCCTTTAATATATTATTCCCATAATATATTAATAAATCATATTTAATCCTTTCTCTCCATAATTCATCCTATCAAGTTGCTTTGGTGAAGGCAACCCAAAAGGACCATGCACCATCGGGTCAAGTACATACCAAAATAGTTATGGACTTAGACACTAATCCAACAGTCTCCCACTTGGATAAGTCTAACAACTATTCTGCGTATGACTTCAGATCCTGATCTACAATCGTATCTTTCCAAAGCCGCTGTCAACTCTGATCTTATCAGATACGCATGTCCTTAGATAAGGGATCATATATTCCTCCATTCTAGATATCATATGAGATATGATTTCAAATCATTCTCTTTGTACTATATCTCGATTTCCCGATTTATGACGACTGACTAATTGAACAAATCAAATTAGCCCTAGCCCGGACAAGCATTTACGTTTGTCATCACTAAATCATCGAATCACACACAACAATATGTTTTATAACACTAAGTTACTAGTGCGTTTACATATTATCAATGTGCAACCGATTCGCAAGATACAACTCACACATATCGGTTTCAAGAATATAAGATGTTATCGTCTCACCAATCACTCATGATACAATTCATGGAGTGATCCAAGTGACTGTGGGTTTAATCCAATGTTCAAATTCATATTCATAAGCACTCACGAACGTTGCAGCAAACATTTGCTTATGTCTAATACTCTTTTAGACAATCCACACACCAATTCATGACAGTCTTCATTCATATCTACTTCCAACATATGAACGACTGTGGCCCGTTCGAATAATTCGATTATTCTTAATAAATTCAATTATTCTGGAAGTCAAAACATGCAAAGTGAAACACAAGAATAATACTAATCCCATATAACCTCAAACCTTTGAGTATAAATAAAACTCCTTTTATTTATCACCATATCGATTACTCATTATTTGTCGTTTCGGATAATCAACTTCTTACTTGAATTACAACACTTGTCCCATGCTCCTAGCATGCACACAATGTTTAACTATGGTTCTTACTTTGTGAAATAGATCATATTGAACACATTTCTAATCATTCTCATTTCACAACTCCAAATCCTTTTCCATAAGTGAAAGAATATCAAATTCTTGCTACTTATAGAATATGCTAGATTCTAACATTCTATGCAACTATCCTTTTGTAATGTCACTGCACCAAAGTCACAAAGACTATTGCCAATGATATTACAAAGTCCTCTATCGGAGATTGTTACAAGACAATTCCTTAGATATGATGTCTCTCACTCAAAGTACATTCCTTTGAACATCCTTTTGCATAAAGGTTTCTAATCTAGTCATAGGTTTTCAATATTCAATTCCCAATATGGATACATTTCCATATTTTCCATATGACAACTTATTCTTAATAGAATATTTTCTATTCATGATAATGTCAATATTGTCCATCCAATATGGAAACATTTCCATATTTTCCAATACTATACTTCCAACTACTCACAAGCGACCAATCCTCGTCGAACTTTGGATTGTCCTTTGATAGTTGTTTAATTATCTTAGTCAAAACCGATTCTTGTCCTTTTTCCCTCTAAATGCGCTTGACATTTGGAAAATTTTAGAATGGTCAAACATTAAAGCATTTGCAATCGATCCTATACCCGAAGCGTATGGGACACGACGCATAATGTTTTATTTGCTATGTTCTCAAAATTCGAATTGTGAAGAGGAATGCCGTAATCATAACCGAACTTTTAAGAACACACTATGTACCCTTGACTAAATTTATTAACATTTCTCAACCTAATCCTTTAGATTTGAAATGAAGCATAATATTCTCTCCCTTAATTATAGCAAAACAACTTTACAACCCTTACTACTTTGCAAGGTATGACTCTTGTTTTCTATAATTAATATTGCCAACTTGCAATACGTGCCTTAATAATCATACAGTCATAACATTTATGCTCCCACTATCATGATGATTATTATAAAACATAACACTTATGCTCCCACTAGCTTCGACATGTATTCATAAACATGTTAACTTTCAGAAAAACAATGCTTATTGAATTTCTTAAGTTCATGTTTCTCATACTTAGTGCTTTGATAATCTTTTATCAAGGCTTCTTGAACTTATACACCTTTGCCTTAGATAGTTCATATGCGTGTGTAAACAATTGCCAAAGCTCACAATTCAAATTATGGAAAGGGATACCGTAACCATAATCGAATTTGAGAATGCAATTTTACAATCATTATCTTCTTAAAATCTTTCTTAGTGAAAGCATTTCCTCACAATCATTTTCATGAAGGAGGAAATCTTATGACACTTAGATTTAAATGGTGTATTTGTTCCTATCCATGTGAATTTATTAAAACCAAAGTTTACGACAAATTCAAACTCATATGGACCGAACTTTCTTAATCTTGATTTCTTGCCTTATGGTAGCACAACTGCCCACCATGTCTTCCAAGTAGTTAAGCAGCTCACCCTTTCCTATCAATTTACCTTTCATTGATTAAGGTGCTTTGCCTTTTATGCGTTCAAAATGAGAACTCATAGAACTCACATGCATAATTAACTCGATTGGATTGGCACAGAACCAAAATAATGTCATCACGATAGGTTGTAAACCTCAACTCGTGTGGTAGTGATGATCGATAAGGTTTATTTGATTTGTTCTTGAAACCTTTCAAGACCATTAAGACTCCCACTGATTCCTTGACATATAAGATTCTCTTGTCAATAACCATTTCTTGACAAACAAATATTCAAGAGTTAGTGTAGCTTTTATCAAAACACTTCATAAATTGGTCCTAGTTTGTCTTTGTCTTATCCAAGACATCATAACTTACCACATTTAATGCATGTTATAAACCCTCTTAATACTTATCACTCAATGTCACTATCTTAACTCTAAGACTTGTTTTGGAACGCAGTATGATTGACTTCTTGATTTAACCATTTCTTCAGTTCTTGAATCCTCTTCTTAAACATACAATTGTACTAAGACTCACTTAGAGGATTAATTGAGATATGGTTCTTAATCATTAAGACCCATCATAAAGCATAAAAGGTACTCTCCCTTCTTCTTAGAATGGAGAAACTTTTATCTTTCTGCCTACTTGATTCTTCTTATTCGTTCTACTATTGATTTAAACCTTTTTCAATCAATCTAGAATTACACTTAATCTTGTAAGTATAATCACATTTACTAAACCTTTAGTAAATCATGACGAATATCTTTGTTACTCTTATGGTGGACTTGATCAACACATAACTTTGCGTACTCGATCTCCTAGTCCTTCACTCGACACCTTGTCAACGAATTAGTCTAATTTCCAAATATGAAATTTCTCATTCATCGTGCAACAAAGTTGCATGATTCCAAATTTCTGTCCAATTGAAACTTGGGCGATGAGAAACTCTCCCTATTTGGTAAATTGTCGACTTTCCATAAATAATATAATTAAGAATCAAATCCATTATTGCTAATAATAGAAACATTCAAACATCAATTTTTCATATATGCCATTGCAAGGATAAATAAATAGTATAAAATCAAAATTTTATTTTATTGCGGAAAAATTTGTCCTTACAATGCATCTCATTGAAAAACTATGCTAGTACATATTTCTTAGCAATCTAATTCTAACTCTAAGTAGTAGCTCAATAATCTAATCTTCAAGTAAGGCGATCCAAATCCATTCCTTGTCGGTTAGATTCTGCTCACTTCTTCCCTTAAGCGTCCTTTTCTTTTCTTCGATCCTACAAAACATCAATTGTAATCTTATCACAATATGTTTCAAGAATCTAGAATAGAAACTTAAAAGAGTTAGTCAATGGATATTACCTAAAGTAGAGCCATACGTTTTGACTCTCCCATCTCTTAGATCTCTTAGGTAAATAGGGTAGTTTCGTCTCCAATGCCCCCTTTCTTGGCAATAAAAGCAAATTGACTATTTTGGAACATGACATGGAACTACTTTATACGTTGCCTATCTCTTATGATCAAACCTTTCGATCATAGCATGTCTTTCGTTGCCATTTTCAATATCCATAGAGGTCTTGAAGGCAGATTCAACATTCAACTTTGCTTTTCTATTGCGCCAAACCATTGTTGATTCAGCAGCAATAAGCATATAGGTGAGATCTATAAGGGTCATGTCGCGATTCATCATATAGTACTCTCTTACGAACTCACTATATGAGTTAGGAAGCAACTGAAGAACCCAATCAACAACCATTTCCTCACCGACAACGGATCCCGACATTCTTAACCTATCAATGTGTGACTTCATCCCTAGGACGTGTGCACACACTGGCTTTCCTTCTTTATGTTTACTTGCCAAAAGGGCTTGAGTGATCTTGAACTTTTCAAGCCTTTGAACTTGTGGGTTAGGGAGAATAATCGGAGGAGGTGGAGGAAGTGAAGCATGATTTCTTATTCCTTGATCGAATCGTGGAATATCATCTTCATGTGGAAAGCTTGTCCCACGGGATTTGGGAAGAACATAGTTGTCGAACTTTGACATCTACAAAACGGGAGAAAACGAATTCAAGTTAGTTGATTGAATGAGTCCTTAGCAATTCACCCAAATGAGATACTAAGGCTAGGACCCAACACAATATTCTACAACTCGGGAGAGGGATGCCGTAACCCTAATTGCAGAATATTTGAAGGTAAGTGAATGACGATTCACTAATTTCCACCACGAAAACGAAAAAGAATTTAAGTTTTAAATCTATGAAAACTCCTAGATACTTTGAGATTCATTGAACTTTCAATGGCATGTTTAAATCTCGATATGCCCCTCTTGTTTGTGACTGGGATGCCGAGGATCACAAAGCGGGTGTGAATAACCATGCAAACTTACATGGTGCCCTCACATGTTACAGTCACCTATTCGATGTGCCGGTAAACCACACACGCTCCACCAAACTATGAAAAACATTGAGTCACCCTTTGCTACCTTTGCTTAGAACCATTTAGTGTGCCGGTAAACCACACACGCTTCATTAATGTCTTCGCAAGGGCACATAGTGTAATTTCGTGGAATTGCATCAATTCACTTTTGCCTAAGTAACTAAGATTGGGAATTTTATGAAAACATTTAGTTACTTTAATAATTCAGTATACTTATAATGGATGGTTTCGTCCTATCCTACCCGTTTGGCTAACGACCCTCCACTAGTCAAGAGTGCGGTGGGTAAGAGTGGATACCCATTCAATCGCCATTTTATAGGTGTCACACCCCAAAAACCAAAGGCGGAAACGTTCCCGGGGTTGACTCCACGTTGAGTATCAAATCCAATGTACATAGTAATCACAGTAAACAACCATTACATTACATATATATGAACGTTTACATTTGGTTCAAAAGTAAATTGTACAAAAGTTATACATATATCATATGAACAAAAGAGACGAGTCTTCAGAGCACTCCGTCTTCACCAAAAGATATCGCCGGGTACCTGTCTAACTTGGACCTGAGAATACAAGCAGTTTGAAAATCAGCATAAAGCTGGTGAGTTCATAAGCGGTTTTGTTTTGTGAAAATGTATCGGTTCCCTTTAGTTTTCTGAAAAGGTTTGATATCCAAGAAAGTCCCATATTTTCTTATGTAAAGTAGTTAAGTTATCTTTCGTTACAGTTCAGTTACAAGTTATAAGTTAACCCCAGGAAAATCCCATATTTTCCTAAATGTAAGATTGATTAAATAACACATAGTATAGTTTAATATACAAAACTATAATTTAGACGAACTGTATATAGAAAGTATTTTGAAAACCTTGGGACTAACATCCCGAACCAGTTTATAGATAATTCGATAAAGATCATGGGATCACTATCCCGAAAATAGATATAAGATAGCTTGATAAACCATGGGATCACTATCCCGAAACTAGATATATGATAGATTGATAAAATCATGGGATTATCATCCCGTATAAGATTTAGCTTCAAAACCATGGGATTACCATCCCGAACGAGATATAGACACAAGATCATGGGATTATCAACCCGAACGAGATATAAACATAAAACCATGGGATTACCATCCCGAACGGAATATAGATACAAGACCATGGGATTATCATCCCGAACAAGATATAGACATAAAACCATGGGATTATTATCCCGTACAAGATAGAGATTCTAAACAAAATCCTAGCTGTGAATAAGTTTATATTAATACGTATTGTGAGTCGGGTAACCATGCTGATATGACAACGAGACCTCCTTGACGTTAGTCAGACGTCGGACGATATACAGAATTTGTCACCCCAGGCGTGCCTGCCTAACTGTAGCTAGCAGTTAAGGTGTGGGATTGTCAGTCCCGAATAGATCTATTCACAAATTCCTCGCTCTCCCTCCAGGAGACTCTGGTTACACTTCCGGAGAGGATTTACTTGATCATCCATATAGGGTAGTGACTATCTCACAAGCTAGTATTAAACTGTTCATAGGATTCTCATACGATAACAGACATACAAAGATTTTAAGACATGATACAGTGAATATAGATACATACAATGAAACTATCTGGCAAAACATTCAAATAATACGGAGATAAACTGAATCAGACATAGTTTATCTAATAACTTAATACAGATATCAATACATGATATAAAGAGAAACATAGAACCCCAAATTATTCCCATAATAATTTGATAAGTTTGGTTATTTTCTTAACTAAAATCCATTTAGTTGAAATTGATAAATCATTCCTTATGCTCAACATAATATATAAGGAGTAAAAGTGTTTATAAGTTTGCCAGATAATATTTGAAACATATTAATGTTATAATTCGAAAACAGTTATAGTTTTGCTTGTATTCCCCCCTGAAAACATTGAAAAACACGGAAAAAGGCGTAGGGGTATGAACTCACCGGACGAGAAATGTGACGATTTGGATGCTAAGAGTTGATACGGGGCTTGTAAATACACGAGGTTCCTAATTATAATGTAAAGATACACATTTGTATCTAATTAGGACTTAGTTTATTTATATGTTAGGGACACTTGCTTCAAGTCGCGAAAACACTCTGATACGAGTGTTTGGAGGGACCCGGGTGGCGTTTAAGGACGTGAAATGTCACTAGGGACTTGGGACTTGAGTTTACTCCCCATGAGTAAACTAATATAAGAGTTTTGGTCTAAAAACACCCATTCCCCATGAGTTTATGGCCGTGAACTCATGGTGGGTGTGGTTTAAGGTGCTAAATGACTTCTAACACTTAGGGGATAATTTCTAGACTTGGTTTAAGGACTTGAAAGGATTTTAAAACATAAAATAGACCCACTTATGGGAGTTTACGGCCTAGCATGGCTTCCTGGCTGTAAACTCCTATTTTTCCAAGAAAATGATGTTAAATGGTTCCAAAACAAATCACATGTGATTAATAGAATTATTCCAAGGCCTAACTTGAGTTTGCAAGGGACATTTGAGGGTTTTATGGAGTTTACGGCCCATGAGACCCCTCTCATGGCCGTAAACTCTTCTATAGGGTGCTACAAGGTGTTTCAAGGTCTAAAACTTGCATGGAAGGACTTCTAAAATTCATCTAAGGGCCTTAGGGGTGTTTAGTTTGCATTCTAACACCAAAAATCAAGGAGTTTATGGCCTATGAACAAGTCTTGGCCATAAACTCATAGAAATCCCTCAATTAATGTGTTTAAGGCCCTCAAACTATTTTTGGTTGGTCCTTTGATTTATTCTAAGGCTTTTGGTGGTGTTGGATGGCTTTCTAACACCTTAGAATTGAATTTATGCCAAGTTTTGAGGAGTTTACGGCCCAAGCTCATGCCTTGGCCGTAAACTCACATAAGTCCCCCAAAAATCATGTTTCAAGTGTCCAAATGCTAAAACCAAGGTTCTATAATTCATAACTAAGCCATACTAGTGATTTGGAAGGGTTTGAGGGCATGAAAAACCCCATTTACATGAGTTTACGGCCCAAGCTTATGACTTGGCCATAAACTCCTTCAAATGACTCAAAATCAAAGTTTTAAATGTTCTAAGTCCATATCTTGAAGTCCCTTAGCCATATCTAAAGTCCAAATGAGTTTAGGAAGGAGTTTAAGGGCTTAAAACCCTTCAAAATGGTGTTTACGGCCTAGGCAGCCTCCTGGGCCGTAAACTCACATATGTTGTCCTATTTCATGATTAAATGTCAAATTTGGAAGCCAAATATGCTATAGATTAAGGCTAGGAAGGTACCTTAAGGATTTGAGGCCTTAAAATTGAGTTTTGGACCCTTAATCTTTGGATTTAGGAGAGAGGTTAAAGAGAGAGTAGAGAGAGAAGGAAAAAGCTTCAAATGATAGGTTAAACACGTTTATATAGTTCCTAAAACTTGGACACGGTGGAATTCTACCTGATACCGGCCTTAAACGAAGCTTTAGGTCGCACCCGATTGAGTTTCCGTCACCCGACGAGGATATTTCTAAAACTTATGAAATAAATGTTTTGGGCTAAATTTATGAGTTCCTAAATGATTTGGACCCTCATTGAATGATAATAAACATATAATTTTAGTTAACTAAGCCCAAAAACGATATCGGGACATTTCGATCTCCGACGAGTTATACGGGTAGAATGGGTTTTCGGCGATGAACAACTTCGGGTTGTTACAATAGGCAATTTCCTTAAACACCCCTTATAGACCAGCTTCGTGAATGAGGCCTACTAACGGTAAGACTGACTTTTACTCATACATATATATAGTGTTAGACTTTTAATGTTATACATATAGTATAGGGTGTATTTTATACTTTCAAAATACTAGGTGGTCAAATTTAACAATTATACTTTTAATTCAATTAAATTGAAAACCAAAACTTTTATGGATTTATTAAACCTCTTTTAATTATACACTTTAATTAATTAATAAAACCATAAGGGTGTGATTTGAACTTTTTCAAAACAATACTAGAGTTTTAGAATTTAACATTCCTAATTAAACTTTTAATCAACTTTTAAATTCCAAAACATGAGGGCAGGTTTTGAAACATTTCAACACATTAGGGTTTAGAATTTAAATATACATCAAAATTAAACCATTTAATCAAAATTTAAATTCCAAAACTTGAGGGCAAGTTTTAAAACCTTTTTCAAAACATTAGGGTTTTAACTATTTAAATTTCAAAACAACAAAACTTTTGGGTTCAAATTTAAACTATAAAACCTAAGGGGAAAATATGAAACTTTTCAAAGCACAAGGATCAAATAACAAATAATCTAAATTAACATTTAATTACATAATTATCCATATTTGATTTATTTAATGATTTCTTGCAAAACAATTTACCAATTAAGTCAAAATAATTAAACAGTTATCACATAAGGAAACAATTATCTTATTAATTGATAAATATCTTCAATTAGATCAAGAATATAGTCAAATATATCATAAAATCGGATTTATATTGATCTAACATGATAAGGTAACTATCCAGAATCAAAAACAGCAAGAAATCGAGAAAATATCCCCATCTGACGAGTTGACTCGTCGAGTCAGGCTTGGACTCGTCGAGTTTGCATGGACTCGGCGAGTTCAGCCTCCAGAACACCAAAAATCGAATTTTTCAGATATACAATGCATCAATACAATTGAAACCAGTCTAGGCTCTGATACCACTGATGGGTTTTGGTCATAAGACATCCTATGTGCTCATACAAACCCTAATGCTTGGATCTAGGTTTCTCTATTGTACGTGCTTTGAATCCACGACTATAAACCCTAATTCTAGCATATGGAAATCAATATTAACATATAATTAGGTTTATGATATTACCTTGATTGTTATGTAGCAATAACAATCCCAATTCCTCCTTGAATTGACTTTGGAAGGCTTAGAGTCACAAGTGTCACTCCTCTAATGGTTCACAAACACCATAAGCAAGAGGATGAAGAGGAGAGAGGATGGAGGCTGCCAAAACTCATGTGAAACCCTAGCAAGAAGCTTAGCCATGTTTTTGGTCCTTAAGGGATCTATATATAGTGAGGCAATTAGGGTTATCTAACAAGGAAACCCTAATTTGGTTGCTTAAGCCCTAAGCAACCCATAGACTCCTTTAATCAAGCCCTTGGACGATTTCCTTATAGGCTTCCCATAAGAATTCGTCCACCTCTTGATTTAAGACAATCCATGGCCCAAATTGCAATTATCTTATAATTACAATTCCAGTCCCTTAAGTTTAATTCATCTCTTTTAGTCACAAAACTAATTACTAATTAATTATTGACTAATATTAATTAAACAATATGATTTCTCCTTTAATATATTATTCCCATAATATATTAATAAATCATATTTAATCCTTTCTCTTCATAATTCATCGTATCAAGTTGCTTTGGTGAAGGCAACCCAAAAGGACCATGCACCATTGGGTCAAGTACATACCAAAATAGTTATGGACTTAGACACTAATCCAACAAAATGTTCACAAATGGCCCAATATTATCCAAAGTGTCAATAATGGCCCATTATTATCAAGAATGTCGAAAATGGCCCTTTTTTACTAGAGTTGTCAAAAATAGCCCATTTTTACAAAATATTCATTGAAGGCCCATTTTTACAAAAGTGTTCAAAAATGGTTCATATTTACTAAAAATGTTCAAAAATGGCCCATGTTTAGTAAAAAGCCCATTTCCGGTCCATTTTTACTAAAATGTTCACCTTGGGGCTTTTTCGGTTTTGAAGAAGAGAATGGAGTAAGTTTTCGGCCTATGGTGCTTCTTTGAGGAGATCTTCAAGTGAAGGTGGTTCTAAGAAGAATATATACAAAATTTAGGTTGTAAGAAAAAATTCCTTAGTATAAACTTGGAATAAAGTAGTGGAGTTCAACATGAGCTTACCAAGGAGCTTAGCAATAAACCTTGATGATGGAGAATTCGAAATATCCTTGAGAAAACAAGAGAGTTTGAGAGCAAATAAAATGAGTGTGTGAGTGTTTGAAATGAATTATGGAGTAAATACTTGTTGGTTAACACATGTTGCATAGATGTATGCAAAACAATAATGTAGTTACATGGTGTATAATATGGAGGTGGCACCACCAAAGTCAACTCTCATTTTCATTTCTTTTTTTTAAGGGTCGATCGGATTTTTGGAGAGGGGAGAAAAGAAAGATATTGGGCTTGGTTTGGAATGGTAGTCGAGAACACATTGGCCCAATAAGGATTTTCGACCCAATGAGGCTAAATGGAAAGGTTTTCGGCCCAAAAGGTTAAATGAAATAGTTTTCGTCCCAAAAAGGGGCCCATTAAAGGTTTTCAGTCTTGGAAGACCCATTAAAGTGTTTTTTAATACCCTATGGAGGTATTTGGCCTACTTTAGTCTAAGGAAGATATTCACGGCCCAATAAGGCCCAATAGGAGAGTTTTGGTCCATTAAGAGGTTTGGACCCGCAAGTACAGTAAGGAAAACTCTCCTCACGAGCAAAATCATGTATATCTATTCTATACTCAACATAGCAGTGAATATCAAGATATCAATCCAATGGGCCAACCTTGGTGCCTTCGACCTGCAAGTACAGTCAGGAAAACTCACCTCACAAACTAGAAAAAAGCTGATGAAGTCTCCGCTCCGAATCTTAGCTCTAACCGCCTCATATTTCAACCAAATGACCAGCCTCAGACAAAATCCCAAAATATCCTTAAGGTCAAACTTGGTCAACGTCAAATTCAACTATCCTCATGTCATGGCCAAGAATTGGTCACGTCGTGACAGGGAACCCGATCCGATTCCCACTCGACTTGATCCAAATTGTTCAACTCATTCAAAGAAACCATTTGAGCTAGCATTATGGCATGAACAAGCATTCTCACGTTGTGAGATCCAAGGGTTCTAACAGAAACGAGATTGCTCTGATTCTTATGTCGTGGGATCTTTCACCTCACGTTGTCAGCGCTGTCTGTGGCTAAGGGTCACCATTTTAAGTTCTTATTTTATTAAGTCTTTGAGGCCACTTCATCCAGAAGCTAAAGGGGACCCCTAAGGTCTATAAATGTGACAACCCAAAACTTTTTCTGTCAATGTGAACCCGGATTCTATTAATAAAATTTCAATTTTGTTAAGTTCCGTCAGACTCCCTTGGTTTGGAAAAATCATTTAGTGATATGATTTAACTTTATATAAGGGTCGGGACCAAAACCACGCAAAATCTTGAGTTTTCCGTTGAACAAAACATCAGTTCACAGCCTGACTAGAGTTCACATCCGTAAACCTATTTATGGACGTAAACCCGTTTGCGGTCGGTGCCCGGTGGACCCCACCACCGACCATATCCCCAGCCTATATATATGAGACCCCTACCTTCCCCACCTTTATTTGAACCTTCTTGGCCGAAAATCCTCTCATTCTCTCTCTCTACCACTTGACCGTAAACCCTAAGACACTCTATTTTCTCCCAAAAATCATCAAGAATCACCTTGGGGTGTTGTTTTGGAGCACCTAAAACACGTTTTTCATCGAATCCAACATACTTGTTCTTGAGTTTACGGCCATACACCCTTCAAATCTTCAAATCATCAAAGACCGCAAACTGTTCACGGCCATAAACCCTTCAAGAGGCTGTTGACATCCATAAACCATTCAAGATGCAGTTCACAGCCGTAAGCCCCCTTCACAACCGCAAACCCCCACTATTTCGTGAATTAGACTGAAAACCCGTTTTCCTCGATTCAGTCAAGTCCCAGTAACATTCCTTAACCAAAAGCTAGTGTTTTTCTAACACTTTATCTAACGAAATCACTAATTTAAATACATATATGTATTTAATTGTTATTAGGATTCCGTTAACTGCCACATACAACAACTCGAGGGTCTTCATTTCTAATTCGGTGATTCGACGCTTGCACACAACTAACAGTGAGTTCATACGCCTATGCTTTTATGATTTTTAACGTTTTTTTTTTGGGGGGGGGGGATACAAGACAAAATATAAATGATTTTGTGAATCAAAACAAAAGGGTTTCAACAAGCTTTAACACTCATGCAATTGATACAGTCAAACGATTCTCACATTTTATAAAATATTTAGATATTTTATCTCTTTTGTACTATGTTGAGCATAAGGGTCACTTTTAACTTGAGAACATAATTGCATAGTTTTCAAATCAATTCACAAACCAAGTACATCACATTTCAAGCAAACTATAATGGGTATAGTTTGGGGAATTCATTACACAATTTTTACCGAATTCAGACTATATACATGGGCAAACATATAAACTATGACCGATTTAGTTTATCATATACATTACTACAATGGTACAACATTTAATAATTATTTAAGTGTAATTATTACCTTATACATATGGATTCAAATACAAAAGAACCATACAAAACTACACGTAAACTAGTTAATACAGGATTGTGAGACATCACTTCAATTGTACCTTTCGGGGTACAAGTTAAATCCTATCATAGTATAACCAGAGTCTCCTGGAGGGAGAGCGTGAGATTTGTGAATAGATCTATTCGGGACTGACAATCCCACACCTAAACTACTAGCTACAGTTAGGTAGGCATGCCTGGGTGACAAATATTATATATCCGACACTTGAAGAACGTCGTAAATGTCACTAGGTCATATCAAGCATGGTTATACGACTCATAATAGTATAAATTAACCTTATTGTTTACGGGATTACATTCTTCATAAGTTTTATTTTCCTTAATAAAACTAGTTCATAATACAATTGGAGGATTCTGGGGATTCACTCATAGTTTTATTCTAAGTAATGAAAGTACTATACATACTGGCGGTAGCCAGAGTTTTCAAATAGAAAAATGCTTAACAACATAAGTAAGGTAGATACTTGTACTCTTCGATTTGGAACAGATAATTCAGTAACTTATATTTAGGGAAAATATAGGATTTTCCAGGATAAACATCAGAACTTTACAAACAATGGGATTACTACTCACTTAACAAATATTCATTATTAATTCTATAATTCCTTAGTTTATGCAGTCGGGTTACGTATTAAGAATATATGATAGACTGTGGAATGTATGGTTTCTGCCTCATTTTACTTGTTCTTTGTTTGGTTGTAGGTTTTGGGCAGATCCACACAATTAACTGTCTGTTCGATATTAATTTATACATAACTAGTATGAACTAAGTAGTCATAAAAGGAATGGGATTAATCATGCTATACATACTGGTGGTAGCCAGGGTTTTCAAACAGAACTTACATATTAGAAAATATTGGATTTTCTTGAAAAGCATGCATATATTTTTCAGATTCAGTGACAAGATTTTTGCATTACTGAAAACATTCTTATGAACTGACCAGCTTAATGCTGATACTCTTTCAAAAATCACTTGTATTCTCAAGAAATCAGTAGACAGGTACTCCCGCCGGCTTTTGAGAAGACGGAGCATATAGAGTCATGTCTTTTTTATTTTTTTGCTACTTTTGATATATACAAACAATGAATCAAACAGATGTAAATATTCATCTCTTAATGTTATGGTTGTGTTTACTTTGATTACTATGATGAAATTGTTGTGATACTACACATGACGTCATCCACCCCCGAACGTTTCCGTCGTTTCGGTTTGGGCGTCTGACAGATTGGTATCAGAGTAGTTGTGTATAGCGAACTAACTATACCGAACCTTAAATGGTATACAATTATAAACACTAAGGGGCCGAAGTGCTCTGAACTAAAAGTATATTTTTTAAAATATAATTATTTTATAAGAAGTATACAAGTATACATACGTACCAGAAACAATATCATAAGTAGAACAAAACAAAAGTATTTGGATGTTGGACACTGCGGTTAAACCTGGATGCTTATATAATCATGTTTGGGATCAATATAGCCTGATCAACTATATTTATTTGAGACATGACCAACATGTGCCTAGGAGTGACCGTGGTGTTGCAGCAAGCCTAAAACTTACCAAGGTATATACAACAAGATATCGATAGAACAGAGCATACAACTTAAAATACTATAGGAGTATTTTAGCAAGAGCCAAATACAGTGTAGAGATTCATTCCAAATGTTGCTACTTATTTCTTCCTAGCGATAGTTTACTTGTATTGGTAACCTTTCTTTGTTTATCGTTTATTAGAATACTTTATGAAACATCCCAAAAATACCACCCAAAAACTTTTGTTTCAACATTACCAAAAACCACAACATCAATTTTATAAAATAAAGCCATATATCGTATATCTCAAAATACCATAGTAAATGTATCAAATCGAAACTGAAGTCAATATCATATCAAAATAGCAGAACAAAACTCCCAGGATAAAACTATAACTATAGTGTGTGCCATGCCATCAACCCGAGCTCTTCCCTTTACTTGCGGAAGTACCTGAAACCAAAAATTGAAACTGTAAGCACAAAGCTTAGTGAGCTCCCCCAATCTACCACATACCATATAATAACATATAAGCACATATTGGGCCTTGCTCACTGCATCGGATCGAAGTCTAGAAACTGAATAGGACCGAAGTCCGGAACTAACCAGGGCCTTGCCCTTTGCATCGGACCGTAGTCCAGAAACTTCATCGGACCGAAGTCCAGAACTAACCAGGGCCTTGTCCTCTGCATCGGACCGAATTTCGAAAATTGCATTGGACCGATGTCCGGAAACTGACCAGGGCCTTGCCCCCTGCACCGGATCGAAGTCCAAAAATTGCATCAGACCGAAGTCCGGAAACTGTCTGAACATGGTATAGCATAATGATAATTGTTAGTATAAACACATATACTGTATACTGCATCGGACCAAAGTCCGGAACACATAACACAATGACATACTTGAATCACAAAGACATCAAGCACACTGAACTACTGCATCGGACCGAAGTCTAAAACTACTGCTAACTAATTGGGCCAGCACTGTGGCCGTAGACCCGTTCCTACTGGAAGGAAAAACTCACCTTGTAACGCTGGCTGCTGAGATGCTAAATCTGGAACTGGCTGACTGCTACTCCGGAACTCCCCGACTACAATCCCATAAACACTAAATCAAATATTGATAACTGTTCATAGGGTAAAATGACTATTTTCCCCTTGTCAAAATCAACATCCTGGTCAAAGTCAACTATCCGCTGACCGGACTCGCCGAGTTGGGCCGCCAACTCTCCGAGTCGCTATCTTCCATTCTAATACTCTACTCGCTTCCACTCGACGAGTTTGGCAAAGACTCGACAAGTTCTTCTTCGATAATAACATCGAGTCAAACTTCATCCGACTTGCTGAGTTGTATGAACAAATCGTCGAGTGCTCCTTCATCATATTTACATGTCTGTATGTGACTCGCCGAGTTGTATGAACAAGTCGTCGATTCTGATCTTGGGGCCAAGAAGATTACCTTGGAATTGCCGAGTCACGGCGTCGACTCGCCGAGTCCTCTGCATTCCATTACTGTACAGCTGATTCTAGGGTATTTCAGTGCATCCAATTCATATATCTGGGCTTCTAGGGCTGGTTTTGCACGTAAAGATTCCAACTTTACGTGCATGCATACGAGAATGAGGCCAAAATACCAAAATCATCCAATACTAAGCACTTAGGGTTTTGAACAAGGCTATTTCCGCATAAAGGTAGCTACATTTAGTTCCTAGAGCTCAATAACATCCAGATCTATGGTCTCCATCCTAAGGAGAGCTCATATCTCGAGTTTGAATCATAAAAGCCTCCAAAAGATGCATAACAAGCATACAAGAGCGTTTAATGGAGGAATACACAAGGTAATAACTTTTTTACCTAAATGAGAAACAAATAGAAGCTAGCTCTTGGATCTCCTTTCTCTTCTATGGACCTTCTTTCCTTCCTTCTATTCTACAATTCCAAAACTATCAGAAAATACTTAAGTTCAACAAAGGGGGACTAGAGTTTTACAGAGGAATGCTCTAAAGGTGCTGGAGGCTGGAGTGGGAGGCTATAATGATGTTTAAATAGGGTACAAACCCTGGGATTTAGGGTTTCATCCAGACAAGCGGACTCGCCGAGTCTGGAATATGGACTCGTAGAGTCGCGAACTAAGAATGTATGCAAATCCCGTCTCTACTCGACGAGTCAGGCTACAGACTCGTCGAGTTCCTCTTAAGGAAGGAAAATACTTATATTTAAATTACCTACAAGAAATGGGGCGTTACACTTTATCTATCAGGCTGAGATATATTTTGTGTCATATCTCTTGATTCAAAGATCTAGGGGACATACCATCCTCTTATTCCTAATTATTTTTAGTACAAGATGCCTACCAGGAAGAGACCCAATAGAAAGAACAACAATCCCCCGACGGATCCGACGCCACCACCTCCTTAGTTCGATCCTGCCACATTCCAGGCAGCAATTACAGCCACTGTGACTGCCGCAATGTCACAGATAAATTCTAGTGGCTCTAGCGGGTCAGGAAGTGGTACCCATCCCCATAATCTTGAGGGTGGTCAGGGACATCAGAAAGAGTGTTCCTATAAGGACTTTATGAACACGAAACCTAAATCCTTCGAAAGACAATAGAGGAGTCATTGCCCTGACCTGATGGTTCAAGAAGATCAAATCAATTTTCGAGATATTTGCTTGTTCTGAGGCCAGCAAGGTGAAGTTTGTCGCCTGCACCTTCACCGATAGAGCATTGACCTGGTGGAATGGTCGAGTTAAATCCCTAACTCTGCCCATAGCCAACGCCATGGGTTGGGAGAGTTTAAAGCAACTCATGTTTGCTGAGTACTGCCCAAGGGGTGAGATGCAGAAGCTGGAGCACGAGCTTTGGAACCTGAAGATGAAGGGTTCCGACATTGCCACCTATACAACTAGATTCTGCGATCTGGCTCTTCTCTGTCTGGGAATGGTCACCTCGAAAAGCAATAAAATTGAGAAATACATTTGGGGATTGACGCCCCCAACTCAAGGAAATGTTTTGGCTGCTAAACCTCTCACATTCGACGGCGCCAAGTGTTTAACACAAACTCTCATAGATCACGAGGTTGATCTTGATAAAGTGGCAGTCGCTCCCAAACCACCAAAGGTAGGTGGTGGGAAGAAGAAGCTTTTAAACCAGCAAAATGGCTAGTCTTCGCAGGAGCCCTCTAAGAAACAACAAGTAGTGGCAGTCCATGCTACTACCACTCCTACCACTATTCTTGCAACTCAAGCACCTGCCAGTAGATATGTTGGTACTCTTCCAAGGTGTGACAAGTGCACTTTTCATCATCACGGACCCTGCCGTGATCTGCAATGCAACAGCTGTGGCAAGAAGGGGCACACAACTCGATTTTGCAAGACACCAGTCCAACTAACCAATCAGGCTCTTGGAGCAAGCGTTGGTCAAGCCTGTTATGGTTGTGGAGAGACCGGGCACTTCAAGAGAAATTTCCCCAAGGCAACAAAAATTGGAAACACAGGGAGGATGTTGGTGATGGGCCAAGAGGAGGCAGTTGCTGATCCTATCGTTGTTACGGGTTCGTTCCTCCTTGACAACTCTTATGCATGCATACTTTTCGATTCTGGTGCGGAGAGAAGTTTTGTTAGTCATGCATTGAAGCATCTTCTCAAGCATAAATCCCAAACTTTAACCGAAACATTCACCGTCGAGATGGTGAATGGAAAGAAAGAGAGCACTAACGACGCATTCATCGGCTGTATCCTTATCCTAAACGACCGTTCCTTCCCAATCAATTTCACTATTGGTTTCCATAAAAAGCTTCGACGTCATCATCGGCATGGATTGGTTGAGCCCCAATCATGCTGATATCCTTTGTTATGAAAAAGCAATCCATCTTAATCCGCCATCTGGTGAAGCTCTCATTATATTTTGCCATGAACTCAGCTCAAACCTTCGCATCATTTCATGCATCTAAGCCCAGAAATATCTGTGAAAGGAATGCCATGCATTCCTAGTGCATGTCATTGATGACAAGCCAAAAGTTAAAGACCTCGAGTGCATCCCCGAAGTCTGTAACTTTCCAGATATCTTCCCGGAATCCTTCTCAAGCGCCAAGTCGAGTTCTGCATCGACTTAATTCCAGGAGCTACGCCCGTAGCTAAATCCCCATACCGTCTAGCACCGACAGAAATGCAAGAGTTATCTAGGCAACTCAATAAGCTACTCAACAAGGGATTCAGCAAACCAAGTTCCTCACCCTGGGGAGCCCCGTTTTTGTTTGTAAAGAAGAAAGATGGATCCTTCCGGATGTGTATAGATTATCGCGAACTGAACAAGCTTACCATCAAGAACCGTTTTCCCCTACCCAGAATCGACGACCTCTTCGATCAACTTCAAGGAGCCGACTATTTCTCAAAGATAGACCTGAGATCAGGGTACCACCAATTGTGAGTCCATGAGAATGATGTTCCCAAGAGAACATTCTGAACTCGCTATGGTCACTACGAGTTTTAGTCATGTTCTTTGGTCTAACCAACGCACTGGCGGTATTCATGGATATGAGGAATCGGGTATGCCACCCTTTCCTAGAAAAGTTCGTAATCATGTTCATTGATGATATACTTGTCTATTCTCGGAGTGAGGAATATCATAGACAACACTTGAGGATGGTGTTAGAAACTCTAAGGGCGGAGAAGTTGTATGCAAAATTCTCCAAGTGTAAATTATGGATCCGAAAGGTAACATTTCTTGGTCACGTGGTTAGCGAGGAAGGCATACATGTGGACCCTTCCAAAATCAAAGCAATTGAGAATTGGTCAGCACCAAATACGCCCATAGAAATCCGTCAATTCTTGGGTCTCGCTGGCTACTATCGCAGATTTATCTAGAATTTCTCCAGGATTGCTAAGCCTTTAACCACCCTGAATCTGAAAGGTGTACCCTTTTTTGGGGGAGAAAAGCAAGACATTGTGTTTCAAACATTAAAGCAGTCCCTGTACAACGTACCTGTATTGTCTCTGCCTGAAGGGACGGAGGACTTCGTTGTCTATTGTGATGCATCCAATCAGGGCTTAGGCTGTATGCTCATGCAGTGGGGAAAGGTTATTGCCTATGCCTTGAGATAGATGAAAGCATACGAAGTCAACTATACAACTCACAATTTGGAATTGGGAGCAGTGGTCTTCGCATTAATGGTATGGAGATATTATCTCTATGGAACCAAGTGCACCGTATTTACTGACAATAAGAGCCTACAACATATTTTTGATCAGAAAGAGCTGAACATGAGGCAACGGTGGTGGGTAGAACTACTTAGTGATTATGAGTGCGAAATACGCTACCATCTCGACAAGGCCAATGTGGTAGCAGATGCCCTCATCAGGAAAGAGTACTCAGGTCGTAGAGTGAAGGCATTGAAAATGACCATCCTTTCCCATTTGTTTGCTCAAATCGGTGAGGTTCAGCATGAAGCCTTGAAACCAGAGAACAGGACGAAGGAAGCCTTGAGGGGAATGGAAAAGAACTTAAAGATTAAGGGAGACGGAGTCTACTATTTCATGGACCGGATCTGGACTCCAAAGTTTGGTGGTTACAAGGAGCTTGTCATGAACGAAGCTCACAAGACTAGATACTCCGTTCATCCAGGTTCAGATTGTTGGGTTTTGAGCATTCTAACACTCCTAAGTGTACATGAAACCCTAAATACCTTGGATCTATGTTTTCTCTCTTATACATGCAGATATGAATATTCCAAGGTATTACCATAACTAGCATACAATCTTTTTGATACTTTAATAATAAAATAGATAGAAATACATACCTTTTTGATGTAACTTGTCTTCATGAAGCTTGAGTGCCTAGTGCTCCAAGTGTGACACCTCAAATGGTTCACACAACACCATGAACACTTGGAATAACCTTGAGAACAAGGATACTTGGTTCTCTCTAGTGAAATCGACTAGCACTCTTAGTGTACCCACACTTGTGCCAATTTCCCCAACCATGGACATCTTTATATAGTGTGGAGATTACGGTTAAACCATAATACCCATGACCTCGAGTGGCTCATATGGATATGTTTCTGGAAGAAGATTTCTATAGACCTCCATCTGCGTCCACTTCATCATCCAAAGGGAAGTCCCCGGTTTCTTCTGAGGGGGAGTCCTCTGCTATGCCTGAGGGGGAGTCGTCTACTACACCAGAGGGGGAGTCATCTGCGCAACTTGATTGTCCTAAATCTTCAGTCCAAAATGATACTCCTGATGTTGAAGCTACGCCATCTACACTTACGGAGAGAGAGTTCATACCTAATGATGCTTCTGCAACCACTTCAACCTTTATGGAACTACTCTTTCCTGAATTTATCTCAAATGAGTTTGTGGCAGAGCCTTCTGGAGCGGCTCAATCAGCAAATGAAGGAGGTATCAACATTCACACTCTTCCTGTCTCTCTCATTGATATCAACCAAGAGATACCTTCAAGAATTCAACGCGATCATCTGATCGATAACATCATTGGTCAGCTGGGCGATGGTGTTAAAACAAGAAGTTAGAATGGAGATGTTAATACTTGTCTCTACTCTTGCTTTATTTCTCAAATAGAGCCCAAGAATGTTGAAATGGATCTGAATGAACCCAACTGGGTAGATGCAATGCATGAGGAACTGCATCAATTTGAAAAACTCGGTGTTTGGAAGTTAGTTGAATTACCAAAGGGCAAGAAGTATCTTGACACAAGATGGGTTTATCGCAATAAGCAGGACGATTCAGGGGTCATTGTGCGAAACAAAGCTCGATTGGTGGTTTGCGGGTTTCAGCAAGTCAAGGGTCTTGATTACACTAAAGTTTATGAGCCACTCGAGGACACACTTATTGACTTGAATAGCGATGTGTAATCAAATAGGTAATCTGAACCCACTCTAGCGTCCGTCTCATTTTCTTCCAGCCAACGCACGTCATACGATTCTAAAATCTGTTTTGTCTTCTTATTGTAGACTCTATAGTCAGTGCGAGCAGCATACCCTACGAAGTAACATTCATCGGCCTTTGCGTTAAACTTCGGGTTGGCATCTAAGTGAAGAAGAGTGCAAGGACAGCCAAATAAACAGAAATGACTGACTGATGGCTTGTGACCATAGAGAATCTCATACGGGGTCTTCATCTGAGCTTTGTTGATCAACACTCGATTCTGAACATAACAGGCAATGTTTATCGCCTCGGACCAAAAGAAAACCGGTAGCTTTGAATCACACAACATCGTCCTTGCAGCGCCCTTTAAAGTTCTGTTCGTTCTTTCAGCAACACCATTTTGTTGGGGTGTATCAGCAGAACTGAATTGACATAGGATACCCTTTTCTACGCAAAAGTAATCGAGTACAGAATTCTTGAACTCTGTACCGTTGTCGGTATGAAGCGCCTTCACTCGATTGTTAGTTTGGTTTGAAAAAGATTTCTTATGATTCAAGTCAATAAGTGTGTCCTCGTCTTCGTCTTCAGAAATCTTCTTCAAACCAGAAACATATCCATATGAGCCACTCGAGGACACACTTATTGACTTGAATAGCGATGTGTAATCAAATTGCTAATTCGGACCCACTCTAGCGTCCGTCTCATTTTCTTCCAGCCAACGCACGTCATACGATTCTACAAT
The DNA here is from genome assembly GCF_002870075.4 of Lactuca sativa. Taxonomy (NCBI): domain Eukaryota; kingdom Viridiplantae; phylum Streptophyta; class Magnoliopsida; order Asterales; family Asteraceae; genus Lactuca; species Lactuca sativa. The sequence goes on from NC_056630.2 coordinate 280,643,108, forward strand.
TTGTTTTGTCTTCTTATTGTAGACTTTATAGGCAGTGCAAGCATCATACCCTACGAAGTAACATTCATTGGACTTTGCATTAAACTTCGGGTTGGCATCTAAGTGAAGAAGAGTGCAAGGACAGCCAAATACACAGAAATGACTGACTGATAGCTTGTGACCATAGAGAATCTCATATGGGGTCTTCATCTGAGCTTTGTTGATCAGCACTCGATTATGAACATAACAGGCAGTGTTTATCGCCTCGGACCAAAAGAAAACCGGTAGCTTTGAATCACACAGCATCGTCCTTGCAGCGTCCTTTAAATTTCTGTTCCTTCTTTCAGCAACACCATTTGGTTGGGGTGTGTGAGCAGAACTAAATTGACGTAGGATATCCTTTTCTACGCAAAAGTAATCGAGTACAAAATTCTTGAACTCTGTACCGTTGTCGGTATGAAGCGCCTTCACTCGATTGTTAGTTTGGTTCTCAACTAATACAATGAACTCCTTGATCAAATCAGCAACTCCATCTTTGTTGGATAGAAAGAAAACCCATGTAAACCGAGAGAAATCATCAATCACAACCAGGCAATAAGAATTTCTGTTGATGTTGCGAACATTTACTGGTCCAAACAAATCCATATGAAGCAATTGGCTAATTGAGTTGACCTGTTTTGGCAGGTGTGGTTTTCTATGATGCTTTCCTTGAGCACATGACACACATTTTTCAAACATAATGAAGTCCTTGACAGGAAATCCACGGACCATCTCATTCTTCACAAGACGATTCAAGTTCTTGGCATTAGCATGACCTAGTCTTCTGTGCCACAACATTGCAGTTTGTTTGGAGATCTTGGAGAAAAGGCATGTAACTTGTTCTGGAAGATTGCTATTCATATCAATGATATAGGCATTCCCATCCCTTTTAGATTTTACAAGAATCCACTCTTTTGGGATGACAAAGCTTGGCTAGAGAATCATGCATTCCTTATCACTGAAATACGTAGAATAGCCTTTGTCACAGATATGAGAAACACTTAACAAACTATGTTTCAGCTCGGGAGCAAAATTAACATTCTCGAAACTTAAAACCCCATTTGAGACGGTTCCTCGTTGAGTGATTTTACCACCTTCTCCACCCGCAAAGGAGATGTATCCCCCATTAAATGATTGAATGTTGTGCAGTTGGGCGATATCTCCTGTCATATGCCGGGAACAGCCGTTGTCGACGAACTAGGGTCTGACGACATTTCCCTGCAACTGTCCCTGCAAAATGTGCGGGTTAAATTTGATTAGGGAACCCAAGTCATTACTCTCCTGGGTGGCCCCAATGCCTTTTCAGATTGATAATTTTTGGAATTTTTAGAGGACACGGAAGATGAATTGGAGACTAGTTTGGGCAGCCATTTATAATTGTGTTTTCTAATCGTCCAGGGTGTTTTTTGAATGAGTATCAGTTTGCCTAAGGTATGTGGGTTTTCTACCAGATTTTGTTGAAGACTCACTGCTGCCTCTTGACGAAACTGACCTTGGCTTGGCCATGCTCGGTTTTGGCAAACTGCCTGGGACTTTGTGATAAAAAACCTTTTTATTCTTTTGAGAAATGGCTCGTTTTCTACTCCGATCATCTTTCCAATCACCATTCCGGGAACGATTTCTAGAGGACTTTCTAGTTAAAGATCTTCCTCTGGATTCGTTCTCTCCTCTTGGAAATTTGAAATGTACAAACATACGATTTTGACAATTTCTAGCTATATCACCCTTGCTTATCTTACAAGAACATGAATAGGAATTAGCTTGTGAGGCAAGCGAGGGTACATTAGATGGAGAAGTTTGTGAAACTGGTGGTTTTTCAAAATCATTATCACACACATCAGAATTGTCGACCAAATTGTTCAAACTAGATTTTTTCAAACCATTCAAAACAGTATCAGAAGTAATAGAATCACCACCACAAAAAACATTGTCACTTAAAACATTAGAAAAATTATTGTCTTTATTAGAAACTAAAACTTCAGGTTAGGACTCAGTTTTATTTTCAGAAACAGATCCTTCAACTTCGTGCTTTGACTGATTCAAGGATTGATCTGTAGGAGAAGTAGAAATGTTAGTACTTTCAACATTAATAAATCCTCCTGAAATAAAACCAAATGTCTTGCCATAAACCATGAATGGTTCATTGGCAATCTCTTCTTTGGACATGGCTTATGCTGATATGAATGATTGAAGGGAGGAGGCACTTGATTATAACCTAGACCCTTTGATTGATTTTTCTTAAATTGCATGCAGTGGTCTATCATATTTGCAACTACCTCATTCGAGACATCAAATTTCCTAAAATCAAAATCAGCGGTATGAAATTTGCCCTTTAGAGATTCAATTTCAGCCACCAGTTCAGCGTTCTGTTTCACTACATAATCATAATTTTCGCATTTATTACTGTAGTCTTCCTGAAGTCTCCTAAAGTCCTTTATTTTTTATTCTAATTAGGCTTTAAGTGGTTTTTGACATTTTCTAAGTTGGTAACCTTCATATCTAAGGTCTTCTACTCCCCTTTTTAATGAATCATTAAGTTCACGAAGAATCTTAAGATTTTCTACCTCACTATCTAATGTCAATTTTCTCATGCAAAATTTTAACATAATTAATACAAGCTTGAGAACATGATGGTAAACTTACCTCAGTAGAATTAGGTTCATGAGAAGAAGATACCCTCAATGCAAACTGCAGCTCCGTCATCTTATCTTTGGCTGCCACAATCTCTGCCGGGGCATCATCACAAACTTGTGCCAGGTGGGCAGTTTCTGGTTCAGACAAGTTCAGGGCCTGCATTTGATCCTCCCATTCAAATGACTGAGCGACCATAGCCTTCTCGTAGTTCATTTGATTGCCACTTCGATTGTTTCCGACTGCAACAATTGTCCTATCATTATTTAATCTTTTGTCTGGATGTGGACAATCATGAGCAAAATGCCCTGGCTCGTGGGAGTTGAAACATCGCAACTTTCCCTTGCTGAACCCAACCTTCTTGTCAGCACTCATCCCCCAATTGTTCTTTCCAGTCTTTTTGGCAAACTGTTTTGCCTTAAAGACTGCCATGCTATTTGCCATGTAATATCCATCCCCTCAACGTCTTCAGGGTGAATCTGATCAAGATCGGAAAATGACAGTTGAGGTGGAAGATCCCCGGCTACGAGTGCATTGTAGCAATTGACAAGCCCTGAAGCAAGTGCACGATTTTCATCACCCTCCTTTCCCTTTGAAGAAGAAGCCCCAGTTAAGGATGAAGCAGCTTGAGAAGTCACGAACGATTGATTCTGCGAGAAAGGCATGGCTGATGCAGAGGAAGCTGATGGAGTTGGAAAAGTATGAATCTGAGCTTGCAAAGTGGTAAATGATTGACCTGCAGAAGGAAGAGGAAAAGAAAAGGATGAAAGAGCATTATTAGAAGAGATGCCAAGGTTCGCAGCTGAGTATGAGTTGACATGGTTGATCTCCCGTTGCTTGTCATCAATATCACATGCCTTGATGACTGCCATAACTTCAGCAAGACTGAGACGGCTGAGATCCTTAGTTTTCTTGATGACAGCTACATTCATGTCCCAAGATTTTGGGAGAGCATTCAGTAGCTTCTTGTTTATCTCTGACTTTGTATAGAAAATCCCAGCCACATTCATCTCAGTATTGAGAGATGTAAACCGCTGCAGCTGTGCTTCAAGAGTCTCTCTAGGAACATAATTGAACATATTGAATCGTTGTCACAACATGTTTTGGCGACTCTCTCGCATATCTTCGTTCCCTTCATAAACTTCAATTAGAGCTTCCCACAAAGCCTTAGCAGAGGTATACTCTCTAAAACGTTGAGCAATATCTGGTGACAAGGCCATGGTCAAGATGGCTAAAGCCTTCTCCTACTCTTCCACTTTCTCGAAGTCTTCGTCAGTGTAATTTGCTATCTTTTTCTCAACCACTTGCCCTGGAACTGTTGTGGTTATTCTGACTGGATCCTTGATGATGCATTTCCAGATCTTGAAGCCTTTCATTTTTATGTATTTCTCTATTCTATACTTCCACTCGGGAAAACCATTAGCAGACATTAACCTTGGAATTCGTGTAGTGGTGCCCATGACAACATCAAGTTCTTGCAAATGATTTTGACTTTGAGATTCCATTTTATTGTTTAATAAATGTGAAATAAAATAAAATTAATTAAAATTTAAATTGAGTTCTTGGTCAGAGTTAAAATCCGATTTGCTGTCAAAAAGAGTTTACTGCCCAAAACTAGTTTGCGGCCATAAACTCTAAGTTTGCGGTCGAAAGGAGAATACGGTCCAAGATTCACGGTGCAAGAACACTTAGTCTTTGATTCCGAGTTTACTGTTCAAGAATGCAGTTCACGGTTGAAGAACAATGATGAGATTGCGACCGTAAATAGAGATTACGGCCGTAACCTCGAGCCGTAAACAACGATTTTTGCAGTTTCTTGATGAAACCAAAAAAATCCACTTGCAGAAAAACACGAACTTAGTCTCAAGCTAATAAGAACTTGCTCCAAAATCAATTGTAGAATGCCTTTGATGCTGGTTCTGCTCTGATACCAATTGTAAGGTCCTAAGAATGGATCTTACCAGTGATCAATAGCAAACACAATCATACAAAACAAGAATAAAGGCGAAAAAGAATAAACCAAGCTTGCACACGACTCGATGGAAAGCCGTGAACAATAAGGCATCAACAACCACAAAACATCTGACTAACCCTCTATTTATAGGGACCACGACCGAGAAGAGTTTACGACCGTAAACTCATTACAACCGTAAATTAGCTATAACATCTACTAACATACTCCAACTAAACCAAACTACTATTACATTGCAAAGCCTAGACCAAACTACTAATTTGAGCCCTTCACCGACTAGCAATTGTAGCTCTCAAAAGCTTCATCGAACTCTGACCTTGCCGATGATCTCTAACCTTTGTCAATGACTTGTCCATTAGATAAGGGATCATATATTCCTCCATTCTAGATATCATATGGACTGAGACATGGATTATAAATCATTCTTTCTGTCCATTTGTTGTTTCCCGATTTCCGATTTATGATGACCGACTAATTGAACAGATCAAATCAGTCCTGGCTTGGCCAAGCACTCATATGTATCATCATTAAATCATCGAGGGGCCCACAGATATCGCTTTTATCCCGAAGGTAAAAGGAATGGATAAACTTCGACTCATATGGCTTGTTCTACTACTTGTTGAATCATACACAAAGGCACGTTTCATAAGATCAAATTACCAATGCGTTTTCATGCAATCAATGTAGAACCAACTCATAGTAACAACTAATATCTCTAGGTTTGAAGAATATAAGATATTATCGTCTCATGATCACTCGTGATAAAATCCATGAATTGATTCCAATGAGCGTGGGTTGAATCCAATACTCAGAACTTATGAGCACTCATGAGTGTTGTAGCACCACTTTGTCCAACATCTTAGACCTCTACAAGTCAACCCATGACAGTCTTGATTCATATCTACTTCCAACGTATGACCGACTGTGGATGGTTTGAATAACTTAGTCATTCGGGAAGAATGACCTAGTTTATTCTAGAAGTCAAAACATGCAAAATGAAACACAAGAATATTTGAATCTAATATGGTATCAAAACCTATGAATATAAATAAAACACCTTTTATTTATCACCATACTAATTACTCATTATTCATTGTTTCGGATTTATCAACTTTATACTTGAATTAAAAACACTAGTTGTCCCATGCTCCAAGCATGTACACTATCTTTTTCTAAACAATAGCTTTGCCATACACCAAGTATGCACTCTATGTTTGTCTATGATCCTTACTTTGTGAAATAAATCAATTGAGCATAATTTCAATGATTCTAATTTCACACTCCCAAATCCTTATCGAAAATGTAAGAATTCCAAATTCCTATCATTTATCGAAATTTGTTAGATTTTAAACTTATAAGCACACATCCTCTTGTAATGACTATGTACACAGTCACAAAGACTTGTCAAAAGACATTACATAGTATTCCAATGGAGATCAATTCCATGGGAAACATCCTTCTTGCATTATGTTTTTCTAATCTTACATAGATTGAATACCTCCCACGTATGAAACATTCACATTTTGACGATCACTTCTGAACAAGAGTTGCATCTTTTCAAAATATGTCAATATGCTCATTCCAATAATTAACACTATACTTCCAACTGTCCATGAGAAACCAATCTTTGGTAAACTTTAGGTTGTCCTCGACAATTGCTTAATCATTTTGGTCATATCCAATTCTAGACCTTTTCCCTTCTTAATGCCCCAGGCATTTGTAAATTTTTAGAAAGGATGAATATTTTATCACATGCAATCGATCCTGTACCCAAAGAAAATGGGACACGATTCATGATGTCTCACATAAAGACATGATTCTAGACCAGTCTTTTGCTACAATATTTTTATTTGCCAAGTTCTCATAATTCAGATTATGAAAAGGGATGCCGTAATCATAATTAAATTTTAGAATGCAAATAATAGACCCATATATAGAATTTCCTTATGTTGAGCCATTCCAACACAAAATTCATATATATCCTTGACTAAAGATGATTACAACCTCAATCTAAGCTTTTAGAATTGAAATGAAGTATAATTTCCTCTCCCTTAATTATAGCAAAACAACTTTTTCAACCCCTACAACTTCATGAATTGAAACTTTTGTTTTTCTATAATTAACATTGCTATGATACAATACTAATAATAATTATCATGCTCCCACTAACATGATGATTATTAGCATAACACTTATGCTCCCACTAGCTTTTTCATGTACTCAGAAATCAGCTAGACTTCTAGAAGTCAATACTTTACTGACTTTCTTACCAAAGTTCAGATTTCTGAGACGAGATTGCCTTGATAATACTTTATCAAAATCATACACCTTATCTTAGATAGCTCACAGGTGTGTCTAAACAATTTTAGAACTATGAAAAGGGATGCCATAATCATAGTCTCAGTTGTTTAGATCTTGTCTATCCGCTTCAAATCTACTTGGTGGAAGTGTTTCCTCACCATCATTTTCATGAATCAGAGAGAAACCTTATGACCCTTAGATTTCATGGTGTATGTGTTCTTATCCATGTGAATTGTCAAAACCATAGTCACCAGACAAGGATAATGACAAATCCAAACTCATATGGACTGAACTCAATCTTATTTTCTTGCCACCTGGCAGCTCAAGGGCCTACCATTGCTTCCAAGTTGTTATGCAACCAATTGAGAACTCTAAGAACTCATATCCAAAGCCAACTTTAACTAGAATGGGCACATAAATAGAAATATGTCAACACGATAGGTTATAAACCTCACGTTGTGTGCTAATGTTAAACTACAGGTTTTTATTCTTGATTAGATCTTGAAATTCTTCCAGGATCTTTAAGACTCCCACTATCCTCTTGACACATAAGACTCACTTGCCAAATATTCAAGATATAGTTTGGATTCTTTATCAAGACAAACACTTCATACAATTGGTATTAGTTGGTCTTTGTTTTATCCAAAACATCACAACTTACCAATTTCAAATGTACAAGAGTAGGATACTTCTACTCTTACATTTGACTAGTGTTAAGAAACCTTCCTTTAAGATATGTCACTCAAGTTTCAATCTTGGAGTATGACTCTAAGAATTGTTTTTGGAACGAAGCATGACTAATCTTCCTGATTTAATCATTTCAACAATTCAAGATTCCTCTTCTTAGTCATAAGAATACACTAAGATGATTCTACAGGACTAATTGTGACATGATTTCTAAATCATTAAGAGGATCACAAAAAATGATGCTAAAGTACTCTCCCATCTTTTCAGATTTGTGAAATTTTAATCTTTCTAACTAAGTTGATTCTTCTCATTCGTTCTACCATACATCGAAACTTTTCCAATGTTTCAGAATTATACTTTAAACTTTTAAGTTTAACCATATTTACTAAGCTTTAGTAAATCATGATGAATAGTCTTATTGATCTTTTATGGTGGACCTGACCAGTGCACAAGAATGTGTACTCGATCCCTTAGTCCTTCAATTGATTCACTTAAACATGTGAACAAGGAAGTAGTTTTAATTTTCCAAAGATGAAAATTCTCATTCATTATACAACTTGCATGATTCCAAGTTTCTATCCAACTGAAACTTGGGTGATGATAATATTTCCTTGTTTGGTAAATTTCGACACTACCACAAATGAAAGAATCAAGTCGACTTTCCAATATTGCTATCAATGAAATCATATAAACAACAATTTTTCACAAATGCCATTGTAAGGATACCTAGAATAAATAAAACCAAAAATTTTATTTTAAAACTTTGCGGAAAACTTATCCTTACAATGCAAAAGCATATGAACAACTTGTTGTTATCTATTCCTAAGCAATATTACATAACTCCTAAGTAACAACTCAAAATTCTGATCACCGAACCATGCGATCGAAATCCATATTCGCGATCAGAATCAACATATACTTCCTTATTCACTTTTTCTTTGATTCTTAAAACATCAATATGTGACCCAGTCACATCATGTAATAAAAATCTCAGAGTAGAAACTTAACAGAGTTTGATAGTGGACTTTACCTGAAGATCTTTCAGGTAAATTTGGCAGCTTTGTAAGCAATGCCCCTTACCATGTACCATTGTCAATGTCCATGGAAGTTTGAGAAGTTGATCTTTTAATCAAATTTGCTTTACTAGTCCTCCTAATCATTGCTGATTTAGAAGCACCAAGCAAATAGATAAGATCATTAAGGGTCATGTCATTGTCTGTTCCATATTAGTCCCAAAGGAACACACTATGTGACATAGAAAGTGATTGAACATCCAACTTTCTCAAGACTTTGACACCCAACTCTCCCGGCTTGTCAATATGTGACTTTATCTCCAAGATGTGAGCACACATAGACTTTGCTTGCCAATAGGGCTTGAGTGACCTTGAACTTGTGGGTTAGGGAGAATAATTGGAGGAGATGGAGGAAGTGAAGTTCCAAGAGATTTGGCAAGATCATAGATGTCTGAATTAGACATCTTTTGGGAGATATTCAAGATAGTTGATTTAAAGTTCTTAATATAACACCCAATATGAAATATTAAGGCTAGGATCCAACAAACTATTTTACATCTTAGAAGAGGGATGCCGTAATCCAAGCTATAAAATATTTAAAGGTAGGTGAATGACGATTCACCAATTTCCACCAAGATAAACGAATTGTATTATTAGGTTAAATTGGTTTTAAAACTCCTAAATTCTTTTGAGATTCATTGAACTTTTCAATGACATGTTTCAATCTCGAGTGTGCCCTTCAGGTTTTGTGACTGGGATGCCGAGGATCACAAAACAAGGTGTGAAGTAACCATGCAAATTAATTGATACCCTTAAGTGTTTACCCCTCAATCCATGTGCCGGTTGACCACACACACTCCATAGATACTATGATAAACATTAAGTTACCCTTTGCCTACCTTGTTAAATACGAGTTAGTGTGCCGGTTAACCACACACGCTCCACTAACCGACTTAAACAAAGTGCAAAGTGTAATTTCATTGATTAGCACCTTATTCATATTTTCCTAAAGAAATTAAGATTGGGAATTGTAAAAAACATTTAGTTACTTTATATTTATCATTAATACTTTTAATGAAGGGAGAATTATAGTCCTTGTCCTACCCGTTCGGCTAACGACCCTCCACCAATCAAGGAAGCGGTCGGTGAGAGTGGAAATCCATTAAACGGCCATTTTATAGGCAGTAACCTTATACCCCCTTATAGACCGACTTCGTGAATGAGGCCTACTAATGGTAAGACGACTTGCTTTTATACATAGATACATATATATATATATATATATATATATATATATATATACATACATATATATATATATATATATATATATGTATATATATATATATATATATATATATATATATATATATATATATATATATAAATATTATTAACTTATAATATTACAACGTATAAGGGTTGAATTTTATCTTTTAAAATTATAAGGGCTTAACTTGGAATTAAAGTAATAATGAAAAAAAACTTTTCAAATTCCAAAACTTGAGGGCAAGTTTTGAAACTATTCAAAACTTTTCATTTCATAACTTATGAGTTTAATGGTTCATTAAAATGAAGACTCTTCATTTTTTATGTAACCTCTTATTCTTTAATAACACTTTTAAAGAAGTGACTCTTAAACATCCATAACTTGAGGACAAGTTATGGAGTCATAATACTATTTAATGAAAAATACTCTTCATTTTTTATGTAACCTATGGCACTTTTATGAGTTTTAAGATTCATAAATGTGACCTTTTATGTAACTTGAGGACAAGTTACAAAAACACATTTTATGAACTACCTCTAGATTAATTAGGATTGAAAACAACTAAAACACAATTTTTTTAATTAATCTAAACTAACTCATAAATCAAGTAAACATAAAACTTTTGGTAATCCATAGCTTTTAGAGTTAAATGCTTGTTTTATGATGAAACTTTTCATGTTTCATAACTTAAGAACAAGTTATGGAATTCTTTAAAACATTAACACCAAATTTTGTAACTCCATAAAAAACTTTGAATAAATTTTTTTTAAAGCCTTTTCATATCCATAACTTATGGAGGTTTAAAAAAAACACTCTTTAGATCAAACTTTTAAAACTAATAAAATAATCATATCATTTTATCTTTTACTAAATTTGACCTAGTTCAACTCATATAGCAGATGATTTCTAATTTTACAAATAATTAGTTTTTCACAAAAACTAATAATTATCATAAAATTTGACAAACGTCATGTTTTTTTTCCCTTTTTTTTCAACTTTGAAAATAAACATTTGCATAAATATAATAGAAAAAAACTCATGGATCTGATACCATTGTTGGGTTTTGAGCATTCTAACAGTCCTAAGTGTACATGCAACCCTAAATACCTTGGATCTATGTTTTCTCTATTATACATGCAAATATGAATATTCCAAGGTATTACCCTAACTAGCATACACTCTTTTTGATACTTGAATAATAAACTAGATAGAAATACATACCTGTTTGATGTAACTTGTCTTCATGAAGCTTGAGTGCCTAGTGCCCCAAGTGTGACACCTCAAATGGTTCACACAACACCATCAACACTTGGAATAACCTTGAGAACAAGGATACTTGGTTCTCTCTAGTGAAATCGACTAGCCCTCTTAGTGTACCCACACTTGTGCCAATTTCACCAACCAAGGACATCTTTATATAGTGTGGAGATTAGGGTTAAACCCTAATACCCATGACCTTTAATTTCTTATGATCCATGGGTTAAACACTCCATGGACTATCCATGAAAGATTAGCCCAACCTAAATGAACTTGGCCCATCACACATATATATCTAAGTGTAACGACCAAAAATTTCAACCAAATTAAAATATTTAATTCATTCAAAAACCGTTACGACCATACATATTGTTTTTAAAATAGTTTAAACATCATAGTATTTTCCCCAGAATCATATTACATAAAGCATAAACATGAGGAGCGGTACGATCACGCATTCGCCTTGCCACGATCTCATGAAGCACCTGAAACAATAAACCACAACTGTAAGCCTGAAAGCTTAGGGAGTTCCCCCAAAGTACTCATACACACATAAGCATCTGTATACAACAAGAACAACATACTTCAGGTCCAATCAACCTTCCGTTTGGAATACCCCCGACCCTCAACCATCGGGTCGGAATGCCTACGTAACACGAGCCCAATCATCCTACCGGTATGGAATACTCTCGGCCCACAACCATTGGGGGTGAAAGCCCCAACCACCTATACGTACAATAATAGCTACTATGGGTCCAATCATCCCTTGGGATGGGATACCCCAGGCCCCTCAACCATCGGGTTGGAATGCCAAACTATTGTGAGTACAATCATCCTACCTGGATGGAATACTCCTGGCACACAACCATCGGGTTGGAATGCCCCACTTCCTATACATGTAGTAACTACTACTACTACTACTACTACTACTACTACTACTACTACTACTACTACTACTACTACCACTACTGCTGTTACTATGGGTCCAATCATCCCTCGGGATGGAATACCCCAGACCCCTTAACCATCGGGTTAGAATGCCAAAATACTATGAGTCCAATCATCCTACCTGGATGGAATACTCCTGGCCCACAACCATCGGGTTGGAATGCCAATCTACACTAGCAGACATGCACATATAACCGACATACATAAAACACTTTCTACAGAACCAACACACTAAGGCCCTATCATCCTACCGGGATGGAATACCCTCTGCTAACGCTCAACATACATAACCTGGACGTACCTCCTACCAGTTTGCACATAGTGCAAGACCAACTACCAGTCTATAAATAATCACTACCCAACTACCAGGGCGCAGATCTAATGGAATTAGCCATCATACAACTATCCATTACTCAAGGATACTAAGCTAACAAAGCATATTCTCATATCACTATCTAATTTACCAAGAAACTAGCAAACATATCATCACGTAACATAACATGCTCTAACAACAATTCAAAGGTTCGGCCTTGGTGCCTTAGACCCTTGAGTACAGTGAGGAAAACTCACCTTGCAACTGCCAGAATCTTGCAACTCTTTTACTGTTGACTCGCCGGGAATCCCAACTATCATAAGAAAACCATCACATAAGAAACCATCATAACTTTCTAGACCAAGGCCCCACAACACTCATTAAGCCCATCATCCTCTTATTGGGCCAAGACCCAAGGTCAAACTCTCATGCAAAGCCCAATATTGGCTCACTTTACTAAATTAGGCCCACCTCACCAAATGGGCCTAGATCCAAGGTCCATAATAATTATTGGGTCTAAATTACTCCATCCAAAATGCTTAGTCACAGCCCAAGCCCCACTAGCCCAATAACAGCCCAATCACTTAAGGCCGAAAATCAAAAACCCAACAAAGGGAGTACGCTGGGAGTACTCCTCTTGGTACGCTGGGCGTACACCGATGCTCATGGACTGGAATCGGGACACAGACCCACTACGCTGGGCGTACATAAGCTTATGCGGGGCGCAATCTCGCTGAACTAAAATCCTTCATAAGTTCTTAATGGCTTAAGCTCTTAAGCCCAAACTTCAGATCCATAGACCAATAATGCCAAGGATTCATAAAGTCTCAAACTTTATTACGTGAGACGTCCATAAAGCTCTTAACCCAAGGTCTTAATCCATTAAGATCTACTTATATCACACATGAGACAACCAAAGCCATTGGGACCTCATTTTTCTCACTCAAGACCTCTCCTAAGGTCTGAAAGGACAACTAATCTCAACCAACTCGCATCATGCATCACTTTGAGGCTTTTGGGACAAGAATGGAGTCCAAAACTTCACCATACTTAGATCTACACAAAATAGATGTCAAGCAAGAAGCTTTATACCTTTACGAGCTCTTGAACCATCAGAAGACTTTAGATCTACTCGTTAGCCTTCTTCCTCAACTCACTAGATGCAACTCCTTCTTCTTAAAACACTCCAAATACACTTCCAAAGCTCACACACTCAAGAGGTTGGCTATGCTTTGGGGGAAAATGGCTCTAAACAGTGGAGGCTAGGCTTTGGGAGGGTTATTAGCTCTTAAGGTTTTTTAAATAGCCTCCACACCGGAGATATCCGGGTTTCTGGATGATAGACGTACGCTGGGCGTAATTCCAGTACGTTGGGCGTACGTTGAGGGACCCTACGTTTCATTAACTCCATTACGTTGGGCGTAACCCAGCCTTATGCTGGGCGTACTCACGTGTGTCCCATGCATGCATTGCCTCACCTTGTCAACTTTTTCCATCAAGTACCAAAAGTGACAATATCTTCAAAGTGCCATAGCTCCTTTATTCTAAGTCCGTTTCCGACGAACTTTATATCCATGAAAAGGTGGCGAGAAGCCCTATGCTTCTAGCAACACACCCTGACCCGAAACCTTATCGAATAAAACCCATTGCCCATAAAAGACCGAAACGCCCTTACTCTTTGATCCCGGGGAACCATAAATAACTGCTCTTAGAACGGGGCGTTACCATTCTCCCCCACTTAAATATGATTTCTCCCTCGAAATCGCCAATTGCCAACTCTGGCTATCCGAATACTAAAAAACACATTTACGCCCCTAAAGCGTGACGACCACCAAGGGTGACTAGTCCCGCAGGAACTCCCTCTCGAAGAGATACGTCCTTCTTCTCATGCAACCTCAATACTTACCTCTTCGGAAGCCCTAAACCCGGAAAGTTAAATTGGATCCGTCTCCCAGACTGGCCGTCCAAACTAATCATCCCCTTACCCATTCCCATTACTATGAAAAGGAAATACTCAACCGTGGGAACCCGAATTCCCAACCTAAAAACAGGACCACGAGTCCTACTCTGCTGCCGACCACACTTGGTCTCTCTCTTAACTCATATCCGACCAAACATACATTGATACTCTTACCAAACAAACACTCATGCCTGGCTCAATCAGCCTCAGGCTGGAATACCAGGTATGCCTACAACGGGTCCGCTCATCCCCAGGATGGAATACCCTCGCATCCCTACATATGTTTGGTCCAATCAACCCTGGGGTTAGAACACCAAACACATCTGGTCCAATCAATCATAGGGTCCGGTCATCCTCATGATGGAATACCCCAGATTGGAATACCTTTAAATTCATAACTCAACCTATAACCATACTTGGAACCAAGGACCCTGTCCTTGTGTCACCCTCGAACCCTTTGGTTCGCCACATTTGAGTGTAACACTACCCATACCTGCTTATCACGATTTCCAGGTCCTTGACCTCTGACTGTAATATCTTACATAATTCTTGTCACCGGTCCAGACAGCTCCCGAGTCTGTTAACCTGCTATCCCACTTTCCTCTGTCCAAACCTCCAATCTGGAGCCACTATCCCTCTCCTCTTCCAAGGAGGCTGAAAACATGCCCATGCATCAGCCAACATTGCCACCGCGATAGATCCTCGATATACATTACCCCTTTGCGATACTCACTGTTATCCCATATCATGCATACATACATAGAGGCTGGTTGCATACCCAGCGACCCACACATAACTTGCTGCATATCCTCAACACATGCAAACCCTTACAATAACTAAACCGCCTCATTGCATCATCCCAATAGCCGACGTTCAAGCCGCTCCAGGTAACCTTCTACAACCAGCGACTTATCCGAGAATTTCCAATTCTTCCCCACGTAGGGCACTAGCCACCATCTGCGGCGGCGAAGTTAACACGCATGCTCAATCGAACCCACTAATACACCGAACTTCGAGGAAACCGAGTTCCTGCAGAAAGTTCTCAAATTCTCGAACCATAACCTTCCTTTCTCATGAATTCCACACTGGATGATAATCCTCTAAGAACCCTCAATGCTCGCTCACCTCTAATACATACAACACTAAACATCTCATGCAAGAAACAACAGCTCAAACACAACATAAACAAGATAAAGCAGAAAAACATACCGACTGACACCTCTGGCTCAGATCTGACCTCCTTGGTCACAAGCTGATAAGCACGCCCTGGAGCCTTCGGAGGCTCTGCTCGACCCTGACCTCCATCGGTAAGTCTCAAAGTGGCTGGCGCTGGGGCCTGCACTGACCTGGCAGCCAGTAGAGGACACTCGGCCTTGATATGGCCCACCTAATCACAATGATAACAAAGTCCGAGTCCTGCCGCTGGAGTTGACTGCCTGCAATCCCTAGCTATGTGGCCCTTCTTGCCACACGTGTGGCACCCCGAAGAAGAACGACAATTACCCTCGTGCACCTTGCCGCACTTCCCGCACGTGCGACTCCTCTGACCTCCCTGTCGATAATCAATAGATCTCATCCGCTTCGATGCAAGCTGTGACTGCACTGGGGCCTGCCTCTGGTATCTCAACTGGAGCTCAATCTCTAACTCGTGCCGCCTAGCGGCTTCCTACAACTCCAACAAGGTAGTACACCTCTGTGTGGATACAAACTGCCAGATGTCCTTCTTGAGCATACTCAGATATCTAGACATCTGAGCCTGCTCTGAAGCAAACTCCGGGAAAAACATCGCCCTCTCAGTGAACATCCTGGTGATCTCCGTCACTGACTCTAAACCATGCTTCAGTTCCAGGAACTCTTGAGAAAACCTCTCTCTCTCTCTCAACCTGTGGAACATAACGGGTACTGAACATTTTCCGGAACTGATCCCACTAAACCGTAGCCCGCTGCACATCAGAACAAGATCCTATGGTCAACCTCCAGCAATCCTTCACCCTGAGCCTTAGAAGGTTCAGAGCACACCTCACCCTCTGATCTGCAGGGCATGAACACGTGAAGAAGCAACCATCCACGTCTGACAACCACCTCATAGAAACGATCAGATCCTGAACTCCATCAAAGTAGGGGGCTTTGTATTGTGGAAATCCCGATACTGAAAAATCCGACTGGCTCCTCCCCCTGCCGCTGCCACAGCCGCTGCGGCTGCCGCGGCCGCTATCTCTAGCGCTCATCAAAATACTCAACCATGGCGGTCTTGATCGACCCAAACAGTTCCGACAACTTAGCTCGGAACATAGCAGCAACCTCCTCATGTAGGATATCACGAATCCTAGCGTCCAACTCAACCGTATTCATCTGGCCAATGACTTTGGGTGATACGGGTCCATCCTGGCCACCCTCTCCTGATCTTGATCTCGAACCGGATCCTGCCTCCAAACGTCTAGCATCCGACATACTGGAATGAACCATAAAAATCTCAGATTCCTCGCATAACCACCGAGAACTAACCTCAAATCAACAAACTAGGGGTTGTGACTTCCTTGACACGCGTATGGGTCCTATACTTTTAGTAGTACGGGCCCATACTACCTTCCACACCTACCCATATTTGTATCAAGTATCACCACAACGCCCTAAGCACAAACATACACATCAAACACTCAATCCTCACCCCTAGAGGAATACCGAATAACTCATAACAAAAAAACGCTAGGCTAGCAGGCATCATAAATCAGGCAATTCTGTCATGCAATTCCTAAAGATCCCTAGCCTAGTACTAGCATGCTGTTCTAACATATCTCAAAACAAATAACTTGTATGGTATTTTAGTGTAACTTACTGGCTCCGGCTGATCGTACCCTCTGTGTCCTCCTTCACTTATTTTGAAAACCATTTGAAAACCATTTTTGAAAACCTCTCCTTGATTTGAGACTGGATTCACACGAATGTTCCTCCAATTCAATCAAACCAAGGCTCTGATACCAATTTGTAACGACCAAAAATTTCAACCAAATTAAGACATTTAATTCATTCAAAAACCAGTACGACCATACATCTTGTTTTCAAAATAGTTTAAACATCAGAGTATTTTCCCCAGAGTCATATTACATAAAGCATAAACATGAGGAGCAGTACGATCACGCCTTCGCCTTTCCATGATCTCCTGAAGCACCTAAAATAATAAACAACAACTGTAAGACCGAAAGCTTAGCGAGTTCCCCCAAAGTACTCATACACACATAAACATCCGCATACAACAAGAACAACATACTTCGGGTCCAATCAACCTTCCGTTTGGAATGCCTACGTAACACGAGCCCAATCATCCTACCGGGATGGAATACTCTCGGCCCACAACCATCGGGTTGGAATGACCAACCACCTATACATACAACAATAGCTACTATGGGTCCAATCATCCCTTGGGATGGGATACCCCAGGCCCCTTAACCATCGGGTTGGAATGCCAAACTACTGTGAGTCCAATCATCCTACCTGGATGGAATACTCCTGGCACACAACCATCGGGTTGGAATGCCCCACTTCCTATACATGCAGTAACTACTACTACTACTACTACTACTACTACTACTACTACTACTACTACTACTGTTACTATGGGTCCAATCATCTCTCGGGATGGAATACCCAGACCCCTTAACCACCGGGTTAGAATGCCAAACTACTATGAGTCCAATCATCCTACCTGGATGGAATACTCCTGGCCCAAAACCATCGGGTTGGAATGCCAATCTACACTAGCAGACATGCACATATAACCGACATACATAAAACACTCTCTACATAACCAACACACTAAGGCCCTATCATCCTACCGGGATGGAATACCCTCTGCTAACGCTCAACATACATAACCTGGACGTACCTGCTACCAGTGCACATAGTGCAAGACCAACTACCGGTCTATAAATAATCACTACTCAACTACCAGGGCGCAGATCTAATGGAATTAGCCATCATACAACTATCCATTACTCACGGATACTAAGCTAACAAAGCATATTCTCATATCACTATCTAATCTATCAGGAAACTAGCAGACGTATCATCACGTAACATAACATGCTCTAACAACAATTCAAAGGTTCGGCCTTGCTGCCTTAGACCCTTGAGTACAGTGAGGAAAACTCACCTTGCAACTGCCGGGTTCCTGCAACTCTCTGACTGCTGACTCGCCGGGAATCCCAACTATCATAAGAAAACCATCACATATGAAACCATCATAAGTTTCTAGACCAAGGGCCCACAAAACTCATTAAGCCCATCATCCTCTTATTGGGCCAAGACCCAAGGTCAAATTCTCATGCAAAGCCCAATATTGGCCCAATTTACTAAATTGGGTCCACCTCTCCAAATGGGCCTAGATCCAAGGTCCATAATAATTATTGGGTCTAAATTACGCATCCCAAATGCTCAGTCATAGCCCAAGCCCCACTAGCCCAATAACAACCCAATCACTTAAGGCCCAAAATCAAAAACCCAATAGAGGGAGTAAGCTGGGCGTACCCCTCTTGGTACGCTGGGTGTACATTGATGTTCGTGGACTGGAATCGGGACACAGACCCACTACGCTGGGCGTACATAATCTTACGCGGGGCGTAATCTCGTTGAACTAAAATCCTTCATAAGTTCTTAATGGCTTAAGCTCTTAAGTCTAAACTTCAGATCCATAGACCAAATATGCCTAGGATTCATAAAGTCTCAAAGTTTATTACTTGGGACGTGCATAAAGCTCTTAACCCAAGGTCTTAGTCCATTAAGACCTACTTATATCACACATGAGACAACCAAAGCCATTGGGACCTCACTTTTCTGACTCAAGACCTCTCCTAAGGCCTGAAAGGACAGCTAATCTCAACCAACTCGCATCATGCATCACTTTGGGGCTTTTGGGACAAGAATGGAGTCCAAAACTTCATCATACTTAGATCTACACAAAATAGATGTCAAGAAAGAAGCTTTATACATTTAGGAGCTCTTGAACCACCAGAAGACTTCAGATCTACTCGTTGGCCTTCTTCCTCAACTCACTAGATGCAACCTCTTCTTCTCAAAACACTCCAAATACACTTCCAAAGCTCACACACTCAAGAGGTTGGCTATGCTTAAGGGAAAACAACTCTAAACAATAGAGGCTAGGCTTTGGGAGGGTTATGAGCTCTGAAGGTTGTTTAAATAGCCTCCACACCCGAGATATTAGGGTTTCTGGATGATAGATGTACGTTCGGCGTGATTCCAGTATGTTGGACATACGTCGAGGGACCTCGCGTTTCATTAAATCCATTATGCTGGGCGTAACCCAGCCTTACGCTGGGCGTACTCACGCCTGTCCCATGCATGCATGGCCTCACCTTGTCAACTTTTTCCATCAAGTACCAAAAGTGACAATATCTTCAAAGTGCCATAGCTCCTTTATTCTAAGTCCGTTTTCGACAAACTTTATATCCATGAAAAGGTGGAGAGAAGCCCTATGCTTCTAGCAACATACCCCGAACAGAAACCTTCTTGAATAAAACCCATTGCCCATAAAAGACCGCAACGCCCTTACTCTTTGATCTCGGGGAACCATAAATAACTGCTCTTAGAACAGGGCGTTACACTAAGAGTCCATATTTAATTAGTTCCTTTTGATCACTTAATTAATTCCAAATTAATTTTTGATCAATACTAATTAAATAATATGATTATATATTAATATATTAAAACTTATAATATATTAATATAAATCACTAGTATCCTTTTTCCTCATCTTGTCTATCCAATTGTCATGCCGGGCCGGGTCAAGTCTTACCAATTATAGTTATGGACTTAGACATTAATCCAACATGGATAACATGTACCTGGATCTCAAAAGGCTCTATTGGTGGCTGAACATGAAAACATAAATCGCTACCTTCGTGGGCAAGTGCCTAACTTGCGTCATGGTGAAGGTAGAATATCAAAAGCCCTCAGGTCTACTTCTGCAATCGGAAATACCTGAGTGGAAGTGGGAAAGGATTAAGATTGATTTTATCACAAAATTACCCAAGTCACTGAGTGGGTACGATACCATCTGGGTAATTGTCGACCGATTAACCAAATCCGCACACTTCTTGCCAATCAAAGAAACGTTCAAGATGGAAAGACTTATGCGAATCTACATCCAAGAGATAGTTCGTCTTCATGGTGTGCCTGTGTCCATTATCTCTGATCGATATAGCAGATTCACCTCGAGATTTTGGCAGTCATTGCAGAAAGCTCTTGGAACTAAGATGGATTTGAGCACAACTTACCATCCACAAACAGATGGGCAGAGTGAGAGAACCATTCAGACACTAAAAGACATGTTGATAGAATGTGTCATAGACTTTGGCAAGTCGTGGGACACCCATTTTCCTTTGGTCGAATTCTCCTACAACAACAGTTATCATACAAGTATCAAGGCTATGCCATTTGAAGCCCTCTATGGCTGTAAGTGCAGATCCCCTTTATACTGGGCTGAGGTGGGCGACACGCAGCTAGCCAAGGGGCAAGTCCCCGACAGCACTCTCACAGGCCCAGAAATCATCCTTGAAACCACAGAAAAGACCGTACTAATCCAGAAACGACTAAGAGCTTCCAGTGATAAACAAAAGAGCTACGCCGATAAGAGACGAAAACCCTTGGAGTTCCAAGTTGGTGACCGTGTTCTATTGAAGGTCTCTCCCTGGAAAGGCATGATCCGCTTTAGGAAGCGTGGAAAGCTGAATCCGAGATATATAGGACCATTTGAGATCCTTGCAAGGATCGGTCTCGTAGCATACAAACTTCGTTTACCTCGAGAGCCTAACAATATTCATCCTGTCTTCCATGTCTCGAATCTTAAAAAGTGTTTATCCGACGAGACCCTTGTGATTCCTCTTGATGAGATCGAAATCAACGAGAACCTTAACTTCGTGGAAGAACCAGTCGAGATCATGGATGAGAAAATCAAACGAACAAAACAAAGTCGCATACCGATAGTGAAGGTCCGCTGGAATGCCAAGCGGGGACCTGAATTCACTTAGGAGCGAGAAGATTCCATGAAACAGAAATACCCGCATCTTTTCCCAAATCCATGATTTGTATTTTATGTTTGAATTTCGAGATGAAATTACCTCTAACGGGGGGATCATGTGACAACCCGAATCTTTTTCCGTCAATGTGAACCCGAATTCCGTTAATAAAATTTGAATTTTATTGAGTTCCGTCAGACTCCCTTGGTTTGGAAAAATCATTTAGTGATATTATTTAACTTTATATAAGGGTCGGGACCAAAACCACGCAAAATCTTGAGTTTTCCGTCGAACGAAACATCAGTTCATGGCCTGACTGGAGTTCACGGCCGTAAACCTATTTACAGTCATAAACCCGGTTGCAGTCGGTGCCCGGTGGACCCCACAACCGACCATACCCCCAACCTATATGTATGAGACCCCCACCTTCATTTGAACCTTCTTGGCCGAAAACTCTCTCATTCTCTCTCTCTCTCTCTCTCTCTACCTCTCGACCGTAAACCCCAAGACACTCTCTTTTCTCCTGAAAATCATCAAGAATCACCTTGGGGTGTTATTTTGGAGCACCTAAAACACATTTTTCATCGAATCTAGCATACTTGCTCATGAGTTTACGACTGTACACCCTTCAAATCTTCAAATCATCAAAGACCGCAAACTGTTCACGACCGTAAACCCTTCAAGAGGCTGTCCACGACCGTAAACCATTCAAGAGGCAGTTCACGGCCGTAATCCCCCTTTACGCCCGCAAACCCTCACTAAGTGGTGAATTATACTGAAAAATCGTTTTCCTCGATTCAATCAAGTCTCGATAACATTCCTTAACCGAAAGCTAATGTTTTTCTAACACTTTATCTAACGAAATCGCTAATATATATATATATATATATATATATATATATATATATATATATATATATATGTATTTAATTGTTATTAGGATTCCATTAAGTGCCACATTCATGTGACACCCGGATTTCCAGGGATAATATTTTGAGTATTCATTTCGAGATATGAGGAGTGACTCAACGAGTTGGTGCCTTAACTCGTCAAGTAGGGTTGCGTTTTGGTGACGTGTTTATTGAATGGACTCGACGAGTCGGGTATCTGACTCGCCGAGTCAGCGCTGCTGAGGAAAACCCTAATTGTCCGGGTTTGTGACCTATTTAAAGGCCCTTATGTCCTTCAATTGCTGCCACACTTCCCTTGAGAGACCCTAATTGATCCAGAGAGCATAGAGAGAAAGAGAGAGCTAATTTTCATCATTTTTGGTGCATTCATGCAAGGAAGAAGGAGATTGTTCAAGCAAAATTGTTGGAGGGGCCCAGATCTACTACGAGTCCATTCAAAGCTGCTGGTTAAGGTATAAATCTCTACATGTTTTCATATAGTTAGTAGATCTCATGAATTTAGGGTTTCTTTACGCTCTTTTAAGTCGAGTTATAATGAAAGTGAAGTCCTCTTGAGGCATAGACATCAGATCTAGACCTTGAGAGGTCCAAAGTGTCCCATGATCCCAGCTTTATGCAGTCACATAAGATTATTGAGCCCTAGACACCATTATAACGGTTATTTCATCAAATATAGCTAGATGTGTGGTGCATGGACATAAAGATTGAACCTTTACGTGACTTTTGGGTGCCAGAAGGCCATATCTATAAGTTAGAGAAACATATCTAACCTCAGAAGGTCAAATGAGTATTGCCATGGAGGAAACTCGCCGAGTCCATGAGAGGACTCGACGAGTCGGATCGGGTTGCCCCTCGATTCGTGACCAGTGGTAACCCGTCGTGTGAAAGGTTAACTCAAAGAGTCGAGTGAGGCCTTAGGAGGATTCATAGGACACGCATGGACTCGTCGAGTCACCTGAGGGCACTCGAAGAGTCTGGTCAAAGTTGGACTGTTGTCTTTCGTTGACCTTAGGGTTTTGGGTCAAACTGATTCAAGAGAGGCCATGGAGGGGTAGAATGGTCTTCTACCCATTATTAAGAGATGAGAACATAAAGAGAGTACTTATTAGAGATATTATCATTTTGATAGGAGGAGGCTAGATCGGGGATATCGAGAACAAGAGTATACTAGTCATCATACGAGCTGAGTCTTCTCACTATACATTACCTTGAGTGGTATCCATGTGTATACCGGAGGGTCTTATGTGTATATGTATGTTTGAGATTTATGTGCATTGCTTTATATATATGCTATGTGTTATATAGACCGGACCGGAGGGTCCAACAGTAGAAATTAGACCGGAGGGTCCAACGATATGGACCGAGCCGGAGGGTCCAATGATACAGATCGGACCGGAGGGTCCAACGAGCTACGACACTGGAGGGTCCCGCTGAGACACATTGACCGGAGGTTCATATCGAGTTATAGCCTCGAGTGGCTTATGTGTTGTATGTGGTATTTTAGGGATCTCACTAAGCATTTATGCTTATCGTGTTATGTGATATGTGTTTCAGGTACTAGCAAGGACCGCGGGAGGACGCAGGCATGATTTGTACACACTGGCAGAAGATTATGTTCTTGAGATTCTAGGATATGTTTATTTGTGATGACATTGATAACATAAGATTTGAGAACATTATATGAGTTTTATTGTGATGGAAAATGAAAAATTGTTTTGAAAAATTACGTCGTTACAATACAACAACTCGAGGGTCTTCATTTCTAGTTCGTTGATTCGACGCTTGCACACAATTCACAGCGACTTCATACCCCTACCCTTTTATGATTTTTAACGTTTTTAGGGGGGAAACACAAGCCAAAATACAAATGATTTTGTGAATCAAAACAAAAGGGTTTAACAAGTTTTAACACTCATGCAATTGATACAGTCAAACGATTCTCACATTTTATAAAATATTTAGGTATTTTATCTCTTTTGTACTATGCTGAGCATAGGGACACTTTTAACTTGAGAACGTAATTGCATAGTTTTCAAATCAATTCACAAACCAGGTACATCACATTTCAAGCAAACTATAATGGGTATACTTTGGCGAATTCGTTACACAATTTTTACCGAATTCTGACTAAATACATGGGCAAACATATAAACTATGACCGATTTAGTTTATGATATACATTACTAAAAGGGTATAACATTTAATAATTATTTATGTATAATTATTACCTTATACATACGGATTCAAATACAAATGAACCATATAAAACTACTCGTAAACTAGTTAATACAAGATTGCGAGATAATACTTCAATTGCACCTTTCAGGGTAGAGGTAAAATCCTATCATAGTATAATCATAGTCTCTTGGAAGGAGAGCATGATATTTGTGAATAGATCTATTCGGGACTGATAATCCCACACCAGAACTGCTAGCTACAGTTAGCCAGGCATGCCTGAGGTGACAAATATCATATATCCGACACTTGAAGAACGTCGTAAAGGTCACTAGGTTATATCAAGCATGGATATACGACTCAAAATAGTATAAACTAACCTTATTGTTTACGGGATTACATTCTTCATAAGTTTTATTTTCCTTAATAAAATTAGTTCATAATACAACTGGAGGATTCCGGGGATTTCAACTCGTAGTTTTATTCTAAGTAATGAAACTACTACACATACTAGCAGTAGCCAGGGTTTTCAAACAGAACAATGCTTAAAAACATAAGTATGGTAGATATTTGTACGCTTTGATTTGGAACAGATAATTCAGTAACATATATTTAGGGAAAATATAGGATTTTCCAGGATAAACATTAGAACTTTACAAACAATGGGATTACTACTCACTTAACAAATATTCATTATTAATTCTATAATTACTTAGTTTATGCCATCAGGTTATGTATGAAGAATATATGATAGACTGTGGAATGTGTGGTTTCCGCCTCATTTTACTTGTTCCTTGTTTGGTTGTGGGTTTAGGGCAGATCCACACAATTAACTGTCTATTCGATATTGATTTATATATAACTAGTATGAACTAAGTAGTCATAAAAGGAATGGGATTAATCATGCTATACATACTGGTGGTAGCCAGGGTTTTAAAAAATAACTTACATATTAGAAAATATTGGATTTTCTTGGAAAGCATGCATACATTTTTTAGATTCAGTGATAGGATTTTTGCATTACTTAGAATATTCCTATGAACTCACCAGCTTATTGGTGATACTCTTTCAAAAATCGCTTGTATTCTCAGGAAACCAGTAGACAGGTACTCCCGCTAGCTTTTGAGAAGATGGAGCATATAGAGTCTCATCTTTTACTTTTGATATATACAAACAATGAATCAAACCGATGTAAATATTCATATTTTAATGTTATGGCTGTGTTTACTTTGATTACTATGATGCAATTGTTGTGATACTACACATAACGTTATCCACCCCCGAACGTTTCCACCGTTTCGGTTTGGGGGTGTGAGAATAAAAATGTTTCCTTTATGGCCATGCATGCACCAAATATGATCATTCTTTTTCTAGGTGAAAAAGGGAAGAAATAAGCTTCAAACTTGTTTGCATGCCTCAAATCTTTACCAACTTCCAGATCTGAACACTATAATGCTATTGGGAATCTTAGAATCCATAAAGTTGCCAACTTTATGGATCTACTCCACTCAATCATGCAAACATCAATAAAATGGAAAAAACTTAAGATATATCCATGATAAGAAATAAAATTGGAGCCTTTGATGCTTGCATGGTTCCAAAAGTAGGAAAAGACGATGATGATATTGATTCTTTTCCCACACCAACACTAGAGCACTTCATTCTTCTTCTTTTCTTCTTCCCATAAGCTAGATTTGCACCCAAATGACAAAAGTTTATTAAGGAGGAGTAAGATTAGGGTTTATGGAGGTTTAGAGAGTGATAGAGGCTGAGGGTGAGAAACCCTAGCCCTCTTATTCCTTTAAATACTAAAAACTTAGGGTTTTTGTCATCAACCGCCATCCAGTCGTGAGTATTTGGCTGCTCACGTCGTGAGCCTTAAAATGATGCATAGGTTCGGATCACTCTTCACGACGTGAGAAGGCATTCCTCACATTGTGTTAAGGGAAAAAAGGGAAACTTTTGACTTTACAATATAAAAGATAATATGCACCTGATCTGGGGGTTACAATTCTCCCCCACTTGAATCAGACTTCGCCCTTGAAGTCAACTGCCGCGAACAACTTCGGGTAATGCTCCCACATCTCATCCTCTGGCTCCAAAGTCCACTCTGAGCCTCTCTGATGCTACCACTATACCTTTACCAAAGGTATCTCCTTGTTGCGCATGACCTTCATCTTCCTTTCCAGGATAACCACCGGTCTCTCAACATAGTTTAGGCCCTCATCGACCCGTAATCATCCAACGGGACCACTACCTGACTTTCCAACACACACTTCCGTAACTAAGAAACAGGGAAAGTGTTGTAGATCTGAGGAAGCTCACTCGGAAGATCCAACCTGTAAGTTACCTCGCCAACCTTGGCAATCACCCAAAAAGGTCTAATGAACCGCGGTCCCAATTTCCCCCTCTTCTTGAAGCGTATCACACATATTCGGGGTGAGGCCTTTAGAAGCACCATATCGCCGACCTAAAACTCCAACTCTGATTGGCGTTGGTCGACATAGCTCTTTTGCCGACTTTGAGTAGTCTGCAATCTATTCCTGATCTGCTGGATAAGCTCTATGGTCTAAAGGACCACTTTGGTCCTTCCCATAACCCTGTAACCAACCTCTCCCCAACAAACCGAGATATGACACCTCCGACCATACAAGAGCTCAAATGGTGGAGCACCAATGGTGGAATGATAATTTTTGTTGTAGGAGAACTCCGCAATAGGTAGCTGTAAATCCTAACTCCCACAAAATCAATAAAACATGCTCGTAACATATCCTCCAGGGTCTGTATAGTCTGCTTACTCTGGCTGTTGGTTTGCATATGATATGTGGTGGTGAATGCAACCTCGTGCCCAATTCCCTATGGAACTTCTGCCAGAAACGGGAGGTGAACCGAACATCTTGTTTAGAAACAATGGATATCGGGACCCTATGGCATGCATCGATCTCTAGGACATAAACATCGGCCAGCTTTTCGGCCGAAGAGCTCTCCCGGATGGCTAAAAAGTAGGCACTCATGGTCAATCAGTCCACGATGACCCATATAGAATCGAAACCCTTTTCCTTCTTTGGCAACTTGGTGATAAAATCCATGGTGATTTGCTCCCATTTCCACATGGGAACCTCTAGAGGCTACAACTTGCCATGTAGTCTCTGATGCTCATCCTTGACCATCCTACAGGCCAAGTATCTCTCAAGATACCATGTTATCTCCCTTTTCATACATGTCCATCAATATCTTAATCTCAAATCCCGATAAGTCTTGGTGGCCACCGGTGAATAGAAAACTGAGACTTATGTGCCTCCTCCAGCATAATCTGTCTGATCCTACTAGAAACTGGAACCTAAAACCGACCACACCAGGTCAACAACCCTCGACTATCCATGAAAAATATGTCAATCTCACCTCTGATCCTTTCTTGTTTCCAGTTTTACTTCAAAACTCCCTCAACCCGAGCCTCCCTGATCAATCCCAAAAGTGGAGAATCAACGGATATCCTCATACACATCCCCCTAATTGAAGATCCAACCAACTTGTGGCTCAAAAAATCTGCTACCACATTCGCTTTACCCGGATGGTAAAGGATCTCGCAGTCATAATTCTTGACTACATCCAGCCACCTACACTGCCTTATGTTCAGGTTCGACTGATCCATAGTATGCATCAAACTCTTGTGATCCGTGTAGACAGTACAATGGACCATATAAAGATAATGCCTCCACATCTTGAGGGCAAAAACCACTGCCCCCAACTCTAGGTCATGCATAGGATATCGCGCCTCATGCGCCTTCAGCTGCCGAGAAGCATAAGCATTCCCTCGTTCTCTCTACATGAAGATTGCCCCTGAACTGGTGATGGATGCATCATAGAATACCAAAAAATCCTCGACTCCCTACGGGAGGGTCAATACCGAGGTCTCGCATAGCCTCTACTGAAGCGTTTCAAACGCCGGCTGCTGCTCCGGGCCCCATCGAAAATCCACCCCTTCCTCATCAGACGAGTGAGGGGTACCACAATCTTGGAGAAATCCTGAATAAATCTCTTATAGTACCCTTCCACACCAAAGAAACTCCTAATCTCCAAGGAAGATTTCAGAACCTCCCACTACATCACATCCTTGATCTTGGATGGGTCGGCCTAGATCCCATCCTAGTTAACAAGGAGCCCAAGAAACTAGACCTCTCATAACCAAAACTCGCACTTTGAGAACTTGGAATAAATTAGTTCCTGCCTGAATACTCGCAGAATCTCTCTAAGGTTCTCTTTGTGCCGCTCTCTGGTCTTGGAATACACCAATATTGTTGGATAAGGTGTCTAAGTCCATAGCTATTTCTGGTATGTACTTGACCCGGTTTGGCATGGTCCATTTGGGTTACTTGGCATCATGCATTTGGATATACTAAATGAGAGAATTAACACTTGTGGTTTATTAATATATTGTAAGTTCTAATATATTAATAGTATTATTTGTTTAGTATTGATCAAGAATTAATTTGGAATTAATTAAGTGATCAAAAGAAGAATAATTAAATATATGGGTTGATTATGTAAATCATCCATAACTTGTATAGTGGGCTAAAGACTCCATGGATTATCAAGTTGGGCTATGGTCCATAGAATGGTCCATGGATGCTCCATGGGAGTTACAAACCCATGGGTCATGGAAATGAAGAGCGATGTTACATTAGGGTTTACATGGTGTAACCCTAATTGTAACACACTATATAAGCATCATGTTAGACACCAAAATTGACACCTAAGAGGACAAGTGAGGGCAAGTTGATTTTGCAAGTGTTCTACATATCTCTGAAGTTTATTCTAAGTTCATTTGGTGTTGTGTGAGACATTTGAGGCATCACACTTGAGGTGCTAGGCTCAAAAGGTTTCAAAGAATCCAAATCACTACAAGGTATGTAATTCTAGCCATCTTTTATGTTAAAAAGTTCCCCATGTATGCTAGATAGGATTATTGGTGAACCCGATTCATCAAATCCATCAACATAACAAGCGTATTGGTGAACCCAAATGGCATCACCACAAACTCGTAATGCCCATAACGAGTCCGGAATGCGGTCTTCTCCATGTCCTCCTCTCTTACTCTATCCTGATGATATCCCGAACTCAGATCAACCTTAGAGAACCAAGATGAACCTTGCAACTCATCAAAGAAGTCATCAATCTGCAGAAAGGGATAACGGTTCTTCACTGTTAACTTGTTAAACTCCTGGTAATCAATGCACACCTGATGTGAACCATCCTTCTTCTTGACGAACAATATTGGTGCTCCCCACGGAGAACTACTCGGTCTGATGAACTGCTTGCCTAGTAGCTCCTGGAGCTGAGATGACAACTCATGCATCTTAGGTTGTGCCAATCAATATAGTGCCATGGTAATCCGAGCCTCACCTGGCACAAGATCGATCATGAACTCAACCTGCCTCTCAGGAGGCACATTGGGTAACTCCTCCGGGAACACATCAACAATCTCTTTGTCAACTAGAACCTCTAAAACTGAAATATGATCCCCAACTCAAGTATCAACCACATAAGCCAAATAACCTGCACACCCGTGCTGAATATACCGACGAGCCTTGGCTGCCGAACTAAACCCTGAACCAATCCTGGGGCCCTCTCTATAGATAACTAGTTCTCCCCCATTTGGGGTTCGAACTACCATTCGTTGGCCCTCATAGTCAATCATGGCACCAAAATTAATCAGTCAGTCCATATCCACTATCACACATACATCCCTCATAGGGATAGGAATCAGATCAATCATATAAGGCACTCTGAAATCTCCACTATACAACCCCGATACACTGTAGATGTAGAAAACCCATGTTCATTTGTGATGGAAACTCGCAACGGACACTCTAACTCCCTAATAGGCATATCAAACTCCCTACTGAATTATCGAGATACAAAGGCCCGACTTGCCCGAGTCAAATTACACATGTGGTGCCGACTTGGCCTCGTATGACGTGAGCTAGAATGTGTGATCTCGTGCCCTCGGGGTCTCTACCCTACCCTGACTCCCATCCATGATCCTCAGAGTAGTCGGCACTAGAGCCTACGCCGACCTAGAAGCAAGTGAGGGACACATGGCCAACCTGGTTATAATGATAACAAATCCTAGATCTAAGTGTTCGGGCCTGTTGGAGGCAATCCCTCGCCATATGGCCCTACCGGCCACAATTGTGGCTCCCAGAAGATGATCGACAAGAACCCTCATGAACCTTATCGCACTTCCCACAAGTGCGGCCCTTCCGACACCTAGATCTGACATCAGTAAACTTAAACCGCTTCAGCGCAGGCTGCGACAACGCCGGTCCCGATCTCTCCTCCCTCGTTCGGAGCTCCATCTCAATCTCACGCCACCTGGCGGCCTCCTGCAACTCCAACAATGAACTATAATGTTGGGTGGATACAAAATGCTAGATGTACGTCTTGAGCATGCTCAAGTAACAGGTCATCTGAGCTTGCTCAGATGCAGAAAACTCGGGACAAAACATGGCCCTCGCCGTGAACATGTTGGTGATCTCCATCACCGACTCCATCCCCTGTCTCAAATCCAAGTACTCTAGAGCCAACCTCTCACGTTCCACCAACGGAATGTATCTAGAACGGAACATATCCGAGAATTGCTCCCAAGACATAGCAGTCCTATGCTCAGGATAATACGAGCTGGTAACAAGTCTCCACTAATCCTTTGCTCCGGACCTCAGAAGGTTCACAACGTACCCGACCTTTTGGTCAGCTAGGCGGAGCAAGTGAAGAAACACCCCTCGATGTCAGAAAGCCACGTTATGACTATGATTGGGTGTTGACTCCATCAAATGTCAGTGGATTTGTATTGTTAAAGTCACGATATAGGAAGACTCTCCCAACACCAACCCAACAACAACAACAGCTACAATGGCTGTAGTAGCAACATCAGCCTCAAAGAGGATAATGTATCGCTCATCAAATTAGTCTACCATGGCAGTGTTAATAGAACCAAACATCTCTGTTAACTATGCTCGAATGTAAGCAACAACCTCCCCCTGAAGGATCTCCCTAATCCTGTCATCGGACACAACTAGACCATTTTGTCCACTTGTCCCTGATCCCGATCCGGATCCTGCCTCATAACATCGCGTCATCACCATACTGAAAATAAACTAGAGAGATATCATATAATGTGCAAATCAAACCAGGGAACCAACTCCCAACAAAGCCCTAGAGGTTATAACTTCCCTGTTACGCTTACGGGTCTTGTGCTTTCAGTACTATGGGCCCATACTACCTTCTATACCTACCCGTATTTATCTCAGAGGATCATCACAACAACCCTAACAATATATACTAGCATACACATACAATCAGTCCTAAATCCCTAAAGGAAGGCTAAACAACACGAAATTGGCCGACTGACCCCACACAACACATCCATGAAACTTCTGCCAACCCTGTAGCACTCGTGTATGCTAGTTATACATAACACTGGACCCTATAGACATTCAAATATCTGATCCTACCCTAAGACCTTCATCAGAAAAGAATAGGAAATAAGGCCAAACCAAACATTCTCAGGCTATAGAATCTAAGTTATGTATAACTATGATGCATACACTAAGCAACTATAGTAATGATGTCAATTTCATAAGGAAGAATCATAGGATATCAGGCATCATATACTCAAGAATTCTCTAATGCAATTCCTAAAGATTGCAAGCCTATAACTAGCATGTTGTTCTAACATATCACAAGATCAAATAACTGTGTGGTAATTTGGGGTCTACTTACTGGCTCCAACTGATCGTACACCTAACATCCTCTTTGAATATTTTGAAAACAATTTGAAAATCATTTTTAAAACCTTTTTTGCTTAGTTTGAGACTGGATTCACATGAGTGTTCCTCCAATTCACTCAAACCAAGGATTTGATACCAACTTGTAACATCCATAAAAATCATGAAAAATTTAAACTTTTTAAATACAACCCAAAACCATAAAGTGTTTACAAATAGTTTTCAAAACATTTATGACATCACAGTTTTCCCAAAATCAAAGGTAATAAACAGAGCATGTGTACGGTCATGGCTTCGCCTTCCCGTGGTTATCTGAAGTACCTGAAACATAACCCAAAACTGTAAGCCAACACTTAGTGAGTTCCCCCAAAGTAGCAACACATAACCAGATAACATATAGAATAACATCATGTAATGGGTCCACAGCTAAAATACTGGATTACCTCTAAGCCCACAACATTCGTTTGGCTTTCCCTCGGGGCCCATAACTTATGTCTGGCTTGCTCCCTGACAAGATCAGTCATCGGACTAGAATACCATCAAGCCCTCAATATAAATATGAAAGACCACCCGATCATCAACTCGTATATGGAATGCTCATGAACCCTTAGTATGAGTCTGGCATGCCTTACTCAACCCTCATCTCATATCTGGAATGCTCCAAGGTTTGTTGGCTACCACACGGAAGAGTACAACCTCAACCCAACCTAATATGTCGACATATAACAGATAATAAAAATATATAGATAATCATGCAGGCAGAATCATAGGTAGTCCTACATATCTACTAGACTATCATATCAACAACTATCATAATCATGCATATCTATTCCATACTCAGCATATCAGTGAATATCAGGATATAAATCCAATGGGCCGACCTTGGTGCCTTCGACCCGTAAGTATAGTGAGGAAAATTCACCTTGCAAATTAGAAAAATGTTGATGCAGCCTCGGCTCCGAATCTTAGCTCTAACCGTCTCCTATTTCAACCAAATGACCAACCTCAGACAAAATCCCAAAATATCATTAAGGTCAAACTTGGTCAAAGTCAAAGTCAACTATCCTCACGTCGTGGCTAGGCATTGGTCACGTCGTGACAGCGAACCCGATTCGATTCCTAATCGATTCAACCCAAACTGGTCAACTCATTCAAAGAAACGACCTGAGCTGGCATCACGACGTGAGCACCTGTTCTTACCTCGTGACCTCATAGGGTTCTAATAGAAACAGGACTGTTCTGATTCTTACGTCGTGAGCGTTGTCTGTGGCTAGGGTCACCATTTTAAGTCCTTATTTTATTAAGTGTTCGAGTCCACTTCATCCAGAAGCTAAAAGGGACCCCTAAGGTCCATAAAAATGTTTCCTTTATAGCCATGCATGCACCAAACATGATCATTCACTTGCTAGGTCAAAAAGGGAAGAAATAAGTTTGAAACTTGCATGCATGCCTCAAATCCGTACCAACTTCCAGATCTGAACTCTATAATGCTCTTGGGACTCGTAGAATCCTTAAAGTTGCCAACTTTATGGATCTAATTCACTCAATCTTATAATAACATGAATAAAATGGACAAAACTCAAGATCAATCTATGATAAGCAATAAAGCTGGAGCCTTTGATACTTACAAGGGTCCAAATGCAGGAAAAGATGATGATGATGTTGATTCTTTGCCCACACCAGCACTAGAGAACTTCCTTCTTCTTCTTTTCTTCTTCCCACAAGCTAGAAATGCAGCCAGATGACAAAAGGATCTTAAGGAGGAGTACGATTAGGGTTTCTGGAGGTGTAGAGAGTGATAGAGGCTGAGGGTGAGAAACCCTAGCCCTATCATTCCTTTAAATACCAAAAACTTAGGGTTTTTAGTCACCAACCTTCGTCACGTTGTGTGCATTAGGTTGCTCACATCGTGAGCCTTAAAATAATGCACAGGCCCAGATCACTCTTCACAATGTGAGAAGGCATTCCTCACGTCGTGATAAGGGCAAGAAGGGAAACTTTTGACTCTACAATATACAAGTCCGGGTGTTACAATTGATTATGACATCCCTAGATTTTTGTATTTTGAAACAATATCTTTATTCAAGAAATTTAATAAAACGAGTTAGTTTTTGCAAAATATTTTATTGTACTGGGATTTTTCGTAAACAAAGATATTATGATTTTTAAATCATAAATAAAAGTATTTTTTTTTTTTGAAAAATAGGGGATGTCACATTCTTCCTTTTTATTATTCATATATGATTATCGAGTAAACATATATTAATAAAAAAAATTCAAGATATCTATTTTTTTTAATCTGAAGTGAACAATCCCATATATATATATATATATATATATATATATATATATATATATATATATATATATATATATATATATATATATATATATATATAT
Source organism: Lactuca sativa (assembly GCF_002870075.4). Taxonomy (NCBI): domain Eukaryota; kingdom Viridiplantae; phylum Streptophyta; class Magnoliopsida; order Asterales; family Asteraceae; genus Lactuca; species Lactuca sativa. The sequence continues at coordinate 280,677,782 of NC_056630.2, forward strand.
TAATGCTTTGTAGCTCCTAGTAGTTTCAGTGGATGGATGGAAGGTGAGCCTCCTTTTTTATATTGATAAGTCATCATGTCTGCAAAACAAAAAGGAGCTTAGTCATGAACATTACCAGGATATACCTCGATAATGATCTCTGTTGCCAATATCACAACTTAGGATCATATTGTAGAAATGTTGAGAATATATTGTTGATAGGTGCATTTTTTATAGTTTATTTTAGCATATTTTATTTTATTTTTAGCTAATCATCCTTCATAATTTCCTATTTCTTATTTTATGTTTATTTTGTGTCTTTTTGCATATTTTTATAAGACTAATGCGAAGCGAAGAATATTGGAAAACAAATGGGACTGTTGTAGATTTAACCATGATTGTTTGTGGATTTTTATTAACTTGCGATGAATTATTGTTCTGGGTATTCCGAAGAATTTGATTGGTGATTGGAGAGTATTTGAGCTATGAAGATGAAGATATTTGTACTATGGATTCTTGATTATGTTTACATAATTGGGATTTGGAAGTTTAGAAGAAGAAGTTGGGTTTGTTTTGGGATATACAAAGTCAAAGCAAGAGGACAAGATAATAGTACGTGAAAGAGACACAAGCTTGCACTCTTATTCACGATCAGCTAACTCACGAGGCCGCATGGCTCCTGCATGGTAGTTTTGTAATTTTGAAGTTTTTTGGGGATCTTTCAGCACTTTTGAGATCAGGATTTTATGGGTTTTTCTGTGGACCTTTTGGAGCATGAAGAACTTTTGAAGAACACTTTTGATCATCTTTGATTTTGGATTTAATGCTTGTTATTTCTATTTTCTTTATATTTTGTTTGAACCTAGTCATTTTAGGCTAAGTTAATCTTGGTTGATACTGGAAGTAATCTTTGAATGCTTGGTTTATTTTGAAGAGCTTGTAGTTGAATCTCCGTGGAAGTATTTTCTAGAAAAAGTTCTCTTTATGTTTATGTATCTTTAATCATGAGTTTATATGTATGAATATTATGTTTGTTGGTTTTTTCTTGGTTAAGTACCAGATCTTCAAAATAACAAACAACAATTTATTATTGTGTGTGTGTGTTCATTTCATGTAAGCCAAGAAAGTATTTCCTCCATAATGGTAATGAAAGCATGCTGATTTCCTTTTGTATTTGGTGACTCTTAAACCTTAATGGAAGTTGATATTCACAAACTATATGCTTCATTAATTTGTGACTTTGACTAATAAGATGTGTTATGAGATTCTCTAACCGTTAAGTTAATTAAGAAGAGTCTAGGTAATTTCAAGCGTCTTGGATTACTATAGCCAAGTTATAAATTTATTACTAGTATTGCACCTTATGTTCTAATTATTTGTTAACTACATGTTCAAATGATGAAATTCCAATATAGCCCATTCCCTTCTTATATGTTTGTATAAAATTTTATTATTTTAAATTGTGTTTCACCTATGTTAGATAACGCAGGTTTTTAAACAAGCAAAAGACTAAAATCCCTATTTTTACTTTTGTTACCGTTTTATAAGTATTTTTACAATGAAATTTTTAAGGAGATACAAATTGAACCAATCTTCTAGAATTCAATCCTTTTACCATTTTCCGCTATTTTGGTGTGCTAGATTTAGGGTATTTATTATTGGCGTAGAAACCTGCCAAATTTTGGTGCTGTTGCCGGAGATTGATTTGTTTTTAATCAATTTGTTTCTCTGTGCTCAGATCTCTCCGTACATGTATATTGGTTTATAATCTTGAGATTGAAAAAGAAGCAAGGCGTTTAGCAAAATAAACAAGGATAAAATGTGGTCAAACCTCCATAACTAATATGGTGCCTATAATTTAGTTTGAGTCCTCAAGTGATACCGAAGTTGAAACAAATCAAGCCCCGATCATTGCCAAGAAATTCCTGAAACACCTCCCACCAATCCAATTCCAAAATACATGCATATACGACCCAAATAATGTGGGAGAACTCGTAATGACCATAATGAGTCCTAAACTCTATCTTCTCCACATACTCCTCCCTGACTCTCATCTAGTGGTAACCCGACCTTAGATCAATCTTGGAGATCCAAGATGCAATCTACAACTGGTCGAAAAGATCATCAATCCTAAGGAGAGGGTAACTATTCTTCACTGTCAACTTGTGCAGCTCACAGTAATCTATGCACCTACAATGAGATCAACCTTCTTCTTCACAAACATAATCTGCGCTCCCCAGGGTAAACTGCTCGGTCAAATAAACTGCTTGCCCAATAGCTCCTTAAGCTGAGAGGACAACTACTATATCTCTGGTGGTTCATGGTGATGATTAGATCGATCCTGAACTACGAAAATACATCTGGAAACTCCCTGAATACTAGCACATATGAAACCAAAACTATCCTCTCATACCGAGTGTCAACCACATACATGAGTGTAACGCCCGGATCCTGAGTTACTTTATGTTATTAACTCTTGGCATTTTAGGGTTTGCCACGGCGTGGTGAGGGCACCACCACACCGTGGCAAACCCTAAAATGCCATAAATTAAAAACATAAAGTACCTCATGATATGGAGAGTCATGTTGGAACGTGTGTCTCATTTAAGCTGTCACGACGTGGCGTTATATGGACACGACCTGGTAGTTAGCTGATGGGTTAGGGACTTTTCAGAATAAAACACTAACCTTTATGTTAGTTTTCGGTGTTAGAAACATTTTTCGAGTTAATGGGTTAGGGACTTTACAAAATAAATCTCTAATGGATGAATCCATGTCTTGTTTAGCCTTTTTGAAACCTAGGGTTTGAGATCTTGACCTTTTGGGTGGTCTTAATGGGTAAATTTGGAAACTTTATCCTTCAAGACCATGTTTAGGACTAGATCTGAGTTTTGGAGCTCTTGGAATCGAAGAAAACAACTTAACCCATTAAGTTGTTGGAAACCCAACGCCTACGAAGTGGCCTTAGGTCGTGAGAACTGGGAAAAAGCCTATCTTTGTTGATGTATGAGGGCCACGGTGTGGCCATGGATGGCTACAGCGTGGTGGTTGACAAAAGTCAACATTGACCGTTGACTTTGACCATTGAATTTTGACTTGAGTTGAATTTGGTTCAAAATCCTAGTTTTGGAAGAAAAGATAATGGATTATTTGGCATAAATGTATAGGTGGAGCGTAGCATCGGTATTTTTAGCAGTGAGAGAAGTATGAGTTGAGTATCAACTGAGAGGTGAGTCTTCTTATTGTGCTTGTGGATCGAAGGCACTAATGATGGCCAACTGGATTGTGTTATGGAGGATGCTAGTTGTCTTTGTGAATATTGCATGTTTTTATGCTTGGTTTGAAATAAACCCCATGGTTGGGCCTAGAATTGTATTCTTGGGTTGAAAGAAACCCTAGGGTTGGGCGCATTAATGCACATTTGGGTTGAAACATACCCCATGATTGGAACCTAGGGCTAGACCCATGATTGTATGTTGGGTTGGAATACACCCCAGGGTTGGGCCTAATTGTATGTATGGTAGGTGGGACTTTGAGGAACTCACAAAGCTTTGTGCTTACAATTTTATATTTATGGTTTCAGGTACTTCTGGCACGAGAGGGAAGGGTCGGACATGATCTCACATCATTCCCCTCGTGATTTCGCATTTATGACTATTCTTAATCTGGTGATTTTTGATATATTGTATCATGGTAAATTTTGAGACATTTGATATATCGAATTAATGATTTATAAAATGAAAAATTTTGTCACACTATTTTTGGGATGTTACAAGTTGGCATCAGAGCCTTGGTTTAAGGAATTCAGGCATACTTTCGGGTGTGTCAGAACTCAAACAGAGGAATTGTCAATCTTTTCAAAAGAAAAAGTTTTTTTTAAAAAAAAATATTTTACAAATAAGAAAAGGGGTGTGATGCCTGCAATCAGTCGTGCTCAAGTAAGTGGTTCACAAAATACCTATACCCATGTGTTATGATTATTATGCCTAATATGTGAACTGCGTGCTAGAATAGGGCTAAGGGTACCTTCGGGAATCGTATGTTAGAATTTCCTAATTTGTGTGAAGCCTTATAGCCTAGGAGGATTGGATGATATGTGTTACATGGAATTGATATCGGCTCTGTTAATTGCTAAGTGTATGCTTTAAAAGTTATATACGATTAGGTTCATATAGCCCTAGAATGATTGGTTTTGCCTTATTTCCTATTCCTTGTTTAGTTGTGGACTTAGGGTAGAATCATTATTCAATAGTCTATGTGATCCCATTTTGTGTACAACTTGCATGCATAAGGCAACCAATAGTGTTGGTTGAGATTCTCGGTATTGTAAGGTGGTCGAGTTGAGAATTCCTAGGAGAGCCTAGGAAACGCCATAGTGGGATATGTATGTTGTTTAGAATAAGGATGGTGTGTATGGTTTTAGCAGGATGACTTAGAGGATTCAGGATGGTTCTTGAGGAAAGTAAGGTTAAGTGTGGAAGGTAGTATTAGGCCTGTACTACTGAAATTACAGGATCAGTACTCGAGTCAAGGAAGATCTCGGAGATTTTAAGGGGCTTCTAGAGTGGAAGTTCCCTCGAGATTATGCTTATTGTTTATATGTTTATAATTTAGTTAAGTATGGTGACACTCGAGGAGGAGCTTATGGACCTGGTTCTGGCTCTGGTGTCGAACCGATGGATGAGCAACTATGTGAGTTTATCACATCTGAGATTACTTGTGGTATCATGGAGGCCACCCATGTGATTTCGGTACCATCAAGGAAGGGATTATGGAGCTTTTGGACGAGCATCTCGAGGCCTTATGGGCATAGGTCACTATGGGACTGTTAGGAGCACGGACCCCCTCGTTCCGAGAGTTTAAGGCATGTGGAGCTTCAGATTCGTTTGGGGATATGGATCCCATTTCTATCCGCCGATGGATCGCTGGAATGGAGAATGCTCAGCGAACAAGCTTCTACCCTGAAAGGGCGAAGGTGGCGTTTTCCTCCTGCCTTCTGAGGGACCAAGCTCGTGATTGATGGGATGAGGTTGGTCATGCATTGTGCTCTACGACTGTGGTGGCCATGACTTGGGAGGAGTTTGTTATGAGATTCCAGGAGGAGTTTGCACCGAAAATTGAGGTGAAACATCTGGCGAGGAAGTTTCAGGACCTTCTCCAGACTACTGAGATTGTGGCGGAGATCACCGTCAAGTTCCATGAGAGGGCTCTGTTGGTTCCACAATATTCTGCAGATGAGAAGATAAAAAAGACGAGATACCATGACATGTTGAGGGATGCTATTAGAGAAGTTGTGAAATTTTTAGGGTGAAATACCCTAGATGACATGAGTGTGAGAGCCTACGAATGGCAGATTAAGCTGGAGCTTCTAACAAAGCACAATCCAGAGCATGTACAAACAACAATATGCCAGGCTAAGAGGCCCAAGACTTCTGATTCACAGTAGAGTCCGATGTGGTCGGAACTGTTGTGGCATGTGCGGAAATCTGCATGGTGGGTCATGTCGAGTGATGTGGTCGGGTTGTTTCAGATATGGACAGACTGGTCATATGAGTAGGACTTCCCCGGGGTGCACTGATTTGCTTTCATTACAATTAGACTGGCCATAAAAAGGCTGATTGTCCGAGGTTGATGGGCGGAGCACTGTTTGCGCCTGTACCAACCACCTTGAGGATTACTAATGGCCACTAGGTCAAGGTGGAGGCATTTGTGGTGAAGAACAGGGCATTCCAGTTAACCACCGATGAGGCTCAAGTAGCACTGGATGTGGTTACCGGTATGTGTTTTTATAATATTCTTTATTCTTTTCCTTATTTATGCTTATGTTTTTATCTGATCATGTATATGGACTTTCTTTGTCAATGGTATGACTCCTCATGTTCTATTCAATTCGGGTGCTACACGATTTTTTTATATCTCTTGCACATAGCAAGAAGTTTAACGATGCTCCCAGGATTTCGGATTATCCGTTGGAGGTAGAGATTGATGATAATCATTTAGTAAGTGCTTTGAGGGTTTATCAAGGGTGTGTTATGAAATTGTTCCACAAGAGATATTCTATTGACTTGGTTCCAATTCATCTGCAAGGGCTGAATGTTATCATATGGATGGATTGGCTGGGTCCCGATAAGGCCAAGATTGACTGTGAGCCCCAGCTAGTGAGAGTTCGAACCCCAAGTAGGGGAGAACTGGTTATTCAGGGCGAGAGTGCTCAGCGCGGACCGACTCTCTGTTCACCCATGAGGGCTAGGGGATATCTTTAGCAGGTTTGTTCTGGATTTTTGGCATATTGGAACACCGTAACTTTTCAAACAAAATTTTCATTTAAAATCGCTTATCTTCTTAACACTTTTCATAAAAATCCCATTCGTTTAAGTCACAATACATAACTCTTTTGTTCAATCGATTAATAACCTAGGATCCTTAAAACAAACATTTCCCCCATAATTGATAGATCTAGGTGCACAAAAGATCAAGAACATATTAGTACCTCAAGTGCAAGTTCCCACTGAAGTAGACCTCAGATCTATATCACTCCCTTGCTGAAATCCCTTAGCCTTCAAGTTCCCTTTTCAAAGTTTCCTTTCCCAAAGCTCCAATTTCACTATCAATGGAGTTCCACTCGATTTCTAGGGTTGTAAGCTCACAAAGGTGGTAAGGAGGCTGAAGAAAGGATGTTATGTTATTTATATAGGGCACAACCCCCTGGATTAGGGTTTTCTCCGTACAGCACCAACTCGCCGAGTACACCCATGCGACTCGCCGAGTTGGTCACTTACCACGTGACCCGTAACGCGACTCGACTCGCCGAGTCTATCCATCGACTCGCCGAGTCGACCTTCTTATTTACACTTTTAGCCCTTCACCTATACTTCTGAATTTCCAGGATGTTACAATTCTCCCCCACTTAAATTAGGCTTCGTCCTCGAAGCCTGATGTAGCACACAATTCCAGATACTATTCCCACAACGCATCCCCTGAAATCAACCGACTTAGGTTCCTCCAAACACTGTTACCAAACCCCTATAAAGTCTAACTCCTTCTCACAGAGTCACGACAATCGCTTCAAGCCGGTCACCGGCTTCTTTCTCTGATTACAACCCTTATTAGCCAATGATCACCCGAGGATACTTTCATCACTCCAAATCACAACAATCATTAAACCCTTACTAAGCTAGATACCACCCTGGACCACCGGGTCCTGACCAGGTACCGACTGCTGGGACTTATCTCGCTTCCTTTTGGAATCCAACTCTTTTCCTTCCGTGCTGACAGAATGACACACCCTGCAGCTTTTGAGCAACTCCCATGAGTTCTCCTCCGAAATCGCATACACATGCTGAGCTTGCTCTACATCCTCGGGTTGGAAAACACAACACACTGACGATACCATCAAACATCCCCAGGATGAATTACCACTCTATACATAACCTCTTGATCACAACCATACTTAAATCCAAGGCTCTATCCTTGCATCTCTTCCGAACTCCTCTGGTTCTAAACAACCGGAGATTCTTCCGCAACCTCAACAGACACCCAACCCGGATGTGCTTCCATACCACTGGCACATACACAGTGTTCAACGACCATACTCTTAATCATCCATTCTCACTACTGCTTTCACTTCCGTGAACCAACACTCCCTCCCGGAGTTACATAACTTTCTCTTTCCTTACCCAAGGAAATCTACTTGTCAATCTTGCCACTTCAGACAGGCGCCACGGTGCTCAGACCCCACTCTACATTATCCCTAGTAGAGTAACCGCTACTCCATGTATCACACATGCTCTGAATCTGCTCGCAATGACTCTCGGGTCCATGCACTACCTCTCCCCAACAAATGGGGGTCAGACACCTCCTCCTATACAACAACTCAAAGGGTGGCACACCAATGGTCGAATGATGGCTGTTGTATAGGAAAACTCAGCCAAGAGTAAATACGTGTCCCAACTCCCTCCGAAATCTAATACACATGCCCGAAGCATGTCCTCGAGTGTCTGAATCGTCCGCTTGCTCTGAAGTGTCCTCAGACATCACCATGATAAACTCTACATCATTTCTCATATCTCACTTCGATACTGAGCATCAGATCAGCTTTTGACTCCACAGTTGAACCTCCAAAGATCACCTATAACATGATCCAAAATATCTCACTAGCTTCCTCCCCGTGACCACTATCCCGGCCCAATGACTCACAAGTCACGAAATTCTATTTTCCTCATACGAAAAATATGATCCAACCGAGGATCGACTCAACTTTGACTTCCAGTTCCACCCTTGGTTCAACCACCAGGCTCCAAAAACTCTATATTAAGGCTACTCAAGCCTAAAACTCTTCTGCATCATACACTGATCGGGGAACACTCCAACATCACACTCTCTTGCCGTCTGGTGAGTATTACGGCTCCCCGTAATAACACGACAGGCTCTGACTAGTGAGTACTATGGCTCCCAGTAGCACCACAACACCAACTGTCTAGTGAGTACTGCGGCTCCCCGTAGTAACACGACTCCCTCTCTTTGACTTGTGGATACTACGGCTCCCCGTAGCATCACAACACCCTCTGACTAGTGAATACTACGAATCCCCGTAGCTTCAACCCATACTCTCATTCTCATCCCAACGCCACACTATGTCCACTCACTCGTGGTCATAGACTATCATAGATAGCTACACACACTTGTCCCACATATGCATCACAGACTCTGGCAGCAACTGATATAATGAAAACACCTACCTTTGCGGAGATCCCCTTTCTTAAATAATCCCTATTGATGTTAATACCCGAAGGGCTCCCACTGGAACCAAAAATACATGATTCACCACTGGTCGTCTCAAACCTAAGATTCTAAATAACTCCGAAATCGGGACATTATTCCCGGTCACCACGGAACACCATTACAGAAGATCACGATGTCCTGCCTCAACCACTGATCTCCTACTCCCAGCACCATACACATACAACAATTCATATCATCTGAACTCCATAAATAATTCTCCTTTTTGCCAATGCGCAACTTCAGTGTATCCAAACACTCTATTGGAAAACAAAGAAAGCGCTAACGCTTCAGAACACACTGGTGATCCTCCGAAACCCTTTTCCCCTACTGCTCAAATCCAAGCAAGAATACACATACCGACCCGGGAATTGACTGCACGATAATCTTCTATCCATAAGTTCTCAACCGCCCATACCATCATTACGAGTCTTCCCTTTGAAATGGCCCTGGCCACCACCAGATTCCTGACCATTTTCCAACTGTCGAGGAGACACCCATCCTTTCTCAGACAGATACCACATGCATTATCTCACTCTGCTCCTTTCTTTGATCATCATTGATCCTGGCCTCATGAATTCGAGCCGCAAATTTCTGTATCCAACCCCTAACCTCTCTTGAACAAATCTCTGGTTCCCTCAATAAAATACCCGGTTCTCCCCCACTTAGGGTTCGAACCATCACCAATTGACGCACACACCATCCCACAGACTGTTTCCACTAGCAATATTGCACCTTCCCTTGGAAGGTGCTACGCAACGCCCGATAATCTCCTTTAAAGAGATCAAGCAACCTCAAATACCCTGAATCTCAAAAGAAATCCTCAGGAACTTCTCATCACGACCGACTCTAGTCATTCAAAGTCTCATACCATCCCAATACCGAACATCTCAACTGTCCAATAATATCACTGAATCTTTAGACTGAAACAATAGATCATCGTACTCCTCAACCTCGACTTCTCAACCCACGTTCCAACACCTGAATCATCACAAGAACAGGGACTCCACTCCCATACTCAATATCCATCATAGACAGAAGAGCCGCCGCCCTGATATACTCGTATGGATTGCCCACTGATACTGCTACCACACTCCCTACTATACTCAAATAGGGTTCAACGTGGTCCTTGACCACCCTAGTCCCAACCAACTACATGCTCATGATATATCCTTACCTTGCGGCAGACATGTTGCCTGATACACTGGTGGAAAATCGTCATAAATGTCAATCCGCAGGGTTTTACTCCTAAACCCCAAAACCGAAATCTCACACCTCTTATGTTTCCCACTAGAAACGGAAATAGCACCACTCAGATCACAGAAGGTGACATCTCTTCTATCGGCTGGTTGCTCAACTCAGGTCGCAATCCTCTATAACCGTCATCTGTACTCATTCCTGAGTCTTGCGACTCCAATTGGCATCTCATCAACAGTTCCTCGGGGCTAACTTGATTTCCTTATTAAGGGATACTTCACTAAAACTTGTTCATCATGGCCCTCTAGCCCCATACTCTTTCACCTCTAATCTCGGTCTAACCAATCACCACGGGGTAACTGGTAGAACCAATAACACTAACTGTCGTGGGTCATGGTACTCGAACTACGTGGCCACAATCGATCTGCTATGAATCATGGTACCCAAACCATGTTATCTCTATGAATCATGGTACTCGAACCATATAATCACCTCTCGATTTGCTCTGATGTATGGTACTCGAACCATAACATCACTCCTCATTCTGCTACTTAGGACCTTCAGAATACTCCCTGTATTGAGTATGGGTCCTCTGCTTTCGGTAGTACGGACCCATACTACCTGCCACATCTACCCATACTTTCCACACGGACCATTCTAGAGTTCCTAAGTAGCTGCTCAACCTTCTCGTTCACTAATTCCGCCACGCGCGCTCGCTCCTCAGCGAAATGCTCAACTCCGCCAGCGTACTCATCTGGCTAAGGTTACTCCCTAAGCTCTTCCTCGGTCCTCCCACTTCTCCGCCATCAGCTGCTGAAGAGCTCCTAATGATGCAACCATCTACCTCCTGAATATCGTCATATTCACTTGGTAGCTGACACCTATCATCGAGAGTTCCACAAAGCACGAAGAAAGCCGCATTCGGGCATCGAAGAATATATAGGACTCACTCTGAGTGATAACTCCGCTTGCTCTGCTCATCCTCAAAAGTACAACCGAACTCTGCAACTCTACCCCTACCGGGTTCTAATTATCTTTACGATAAGCACCACAACACCCATCAAGGCGTCTCTCCTAGATTACTCCTCTACTCAAATCCCCTAAAAGGATTCGAACAGAATACTCTCACTCATACTCAGAATCACATTCCATATAACAGCTACTCCTAGGCTAAGGCATCACAAATCAGACCACTCTAGTCCTAAGATATGAAATACCTAGTCTGTCTCTAGCATGCATAATATCTCATACAATGCATCACAAATATCTCATAACACAAAAGCCAGGGAATTTTTGGGAAATCACCATTCGGGCTCTGGCTGATTGTACACACTGATCTTTCTCGCTTGCTCTTTAAACTCTTATTCACTTTTAGAAAATCATTTCGTTTGAAAACTTTTCTGACTTCCTCAGCTTGAGTCCAGATTTACCCGAAGGTGCATCTGAATCCCTCAAACCAAGGCTCTGATACCAACTTGTAACACCGTAATTTTTCAAACAAAATTTTCATTTAAAATCGCTTATCTTCTTAACAATTTTCATAAAAATCCCATTCGTTTAAGTCACAATACATAACTCTTTTGTTCAATCAATTAATAACCCAGGATCCTTAAAACAAACGTTTCCCCTGGTGTGTACAATCGAGCCGGTGCCGTCCCTGTGAACCCGAGAAACCTGAAACACATAACACAAAACACTTTAAGCACGAAGCTTAGTGAATCCCCCAAAATACCGCTCTAACACTTATTAGCCACTCAAGGCTATAGCTCTGTTGACCTTCTGGTCAGCGTGTCTCAGTGGGACCCTCCAGTCCCAACTCTCTATGGGCCCTCTGGCCCTAACTCTATGGACCCGAGGGTCCTAACTCTAATAACTCTGAATCATGCATATCACATATCACAACAAATCTCATAACATAAATAGCATACAATACACTGGCACATAACTCTAATCCTAACTCTGGGGGCCCTATGGTCCTAGCTCTGTGGACCTTCCGGTCATAACTCTGATATGCACACAACAAATCACAAAGAAATAATGCAGTGCGACACATAGCATATATAGCATATAAGATACTCTGTCACATAACTCTGGTTAGCTACTCAAGGTAAAGTATAGTGAGAAGACTCACCTGTTACTGCCGACTGAAGAACAAGATCACGCTGCTCCGACCACCGTCACGAACTCCACCACTGAATCACCGAAACCAACAAATACCAATAACAACCAAAATACCCCTGAAAATCCATTGGTCAACCCTTGGTCCAATTCAAAGTCCTCAGTCAAAGTCAATCTTCCTGGTTGACCCTACTCGCCGAGTCAACCCGTCGACTCATCGAGTCCCTAAACTAAGAAACTCCCAATCCACGACTCAACTCACCGAGTCGTCTCAAGACTCGCCGAGTCCAACCAAATCTGAGTCCTTTCTCGCTCAACTCACTGAGTCGTCCCTCGACTCACCGATTCACAACTCAATCAAAAGATTAGGACTTCACGACCCGACTCACCGAGTCCAAGGCAACATTTAACATACTCGCCGAGTTGTTCTTCTAACTCGTCGAGTCCCTGCCTATCTTCATCCAAGTCGCTGAGTACACCCATGTGACTCGCTGAGTACATGTAGTTCTTAACCCATACAGTGGCGTTCTAAGCCATGCAGGGGCTCTAATCCATAGATCTACCCTTCTACAACCCACCCATCACGTAAAGTAGCAAACTTTACATGAATCCAAAGAGATCTACACACAAAACACTCTTGGTCTAAGGTTTGGGACAAAAGAACTTCTGCAACAACTCTTAGGCATATACTTTAAGGCTTTCTAGATCATTAACAATCTAGATCTGAGGTAGCAACCTCAGATCTTACACCAAACTCGAGATGGACCACATTTATGCCCCAAAACCCCCCACAATTGATAGATCTAGGTGCACAAAAGATCAAGAGCAGATTATTACCTCTAATGCAAGCTCCCACTGAAGTAGACCTCGGATCTATATCACTCCCTTGCTGAAAGCCCTTAGCCTTCAAGTTCCCTTTTCAAGGTTTCCTTTCCCAAAGCTCCAATTTCACTATCAATGGAGTTCCACTTGATTTCTAGGGTTGTCAACTGACAAGGATGGTAAGGAGGCTGAAGAAAGGATGTTATGTTATTTATATAGGGCACAACCCCCTGGATTAGGGTTTTCTCCGTACAGCACCAACTCGCTGAGTCCACCCATGCGACTCGCCGAGTAGGTCACTTAACACGTGACCTGTAACGCGACTCGACTCGCCGAGTCTATCCATCAACTCGCCGAGTCGACCTTCTTATTTAAATTTTTAGCCCTTCACCTATACTTCTGAATTTCTAGGATGTTACAATTCTCCCCCACTTAAATTAGGCTTCGTCCTCGAAGCCTGATGTAGCACACAATTCCAGATACTATTCCCACAACGCATCCCCTGGAATCAACCGACTTAGGTTCCTCCAAACACTGTTACCAAACCCCTATAAAGTCTAACTCCTTCTCACAGAGTCACGACAATCGCTTCAAGCCGGCCACCGACTTCTTTCTTTGATTACAACCCTTATTAGCCCATGATCACCCGAGGATACTTTCATCACTCCAAATCACAACAATCATTAAACCCTTACTAAGCTAGATACCACCCTGGACCACTGGGTCCTGACCAGGTACCGACTGCTGGGACTTATCCCGCTTCCTTTTGGAATCCAACTCTTTTCCTTCCGTGCTGACAAAATGACACACCCTGCAGCTCCTGAGCAAATCCCATGAGTTCTCCTCCGAAATCGCATACACATGCTGAGCCTGCTCTACATCCTCGGGTTGGAAAACACGACACACTGACGATACCATCAGACATCCCCAGGATGAATTACCACTCTATACATAACCTCCTGATCACAACCATACTTAAATCCAAGGCTCTATCCTTGCATCTCTTCCGAACTCCTCTGGTTCTAAACCACCGAAGATTCTTCCGCAACCTCAACAGACACCCAACCCGGATGTGCTTCCATACCACTGGCACATACACAGTGTTCAACGACCATACACTTAATCATCCATTCTCACTACTGCTTTCACTTCCGTGAACCAACACTCCCTCCCGGAGTTACATAACCTTCTCTTTCCTTACCCAAGGAAATCTACTTGTCAAGCTTGCCACTTCAGACAGGCGCCACGGTGCTCAGACCCCACTGTACACTATCCCTAGTAGAGTAACCGCTACTCCATGTATCACACATGCTCTGAATCTGCTCGCAATGACTCTCGGGTCCATGCACTACCTCTCCCCAACAAATGGGGGTCAGACACCTCCTCCTATACAACAACTCAAAGGGTGGCATACCAATGGTCGAATGATGGCTGTTGTATAGGAAAACTCAGCCAAGAGTAAATATGTGTCCCAACTCCCTCCAAAATCTAATACACATGCCCGAAGCATGTCCTCGAGTGTCTGAATCATCCGCTTGCTCTGAAGTGTCCTCAGACATCACCATGATAAACTCTACATCATTTCTCATATCTCACTTCGATACTGAGCATCAGATCAGCTTTTGACTCCACAGTTGAACCTCCAAAGATCACCTATAACATGATCCAAAATATCTCACTAGCTTCCTCCCCGTGACCACTATCCCGGCCCAATGACTCACAAGTCACGAAATTCTATTTTCCTCATACGAAAAATATGATCCAACCGAGGATCGACTCAACTTTGACTTCCAGTTCCGCCCTTGGTTCAACCACCAGGCTCCAAAAACTCTATATTAAGGCTACTCAAGCCTAAAACTCTTCTGCATCATACACTGATCGGGGAACACTCCAACATCACACTCTCTTGTCGTCTGGTGAGTATTACGGCTCCCCGTAATAACACGACAGCCTCTGACTAGTGAGTACTATGGCTCCCAGTAGCACCACAACACCAATTGTCTAGTGAGTACTGCGGCTCCCCGTAGTACCATGACTCCCTCTCTCTGACTTGTGGATACTACGGCTCCCCGTAGCATCACAACACCCTCTGACTAGTGAATACTACGACTCCCCGTAGCTTCAACCCATACTCTCATTCTCATCCCAACACCACACTATGTCCACGCACTCGTGCTCGTAGACTATCATAGAAAGCTACACACACTTGTCCCATATATGCGTCACAGACTCTAGCGGAAACTGATATAATGAAAACACCTACCTCTGCGGAGATCCCTTTCTTAAATAATCCCTCTTGATGTTAATACCCGAAGGGCTCCCACTGGAACCGAAAATACATGATTCACCATTGGTCGTCTCAAACTTAAGATTCTAAATAACTCCGAAATCGGGACATTATTCCCGGTCACCACGGAACACCATTACAGAACATCACGATGTCCTGCCTCAACCACTGATCTCCTACTCCGAGCACCATACCGATACAACAATTCATTTCATCTGAACTCTATAAATAATTCTCCTTTTTTCCAATGCGCAACTTCAGTGTATCCAAACACTCAATTGGAAAACAAAGAAAGCGCTAATGCTACAGAACACGCTGGTGATCCTCCGAAACCCTTTTCTCCTACTGCTCAAATCCAAGCAAGAATACACATACCGGCCCGAGAATTGACTGCCCGATAATCTTCTATCCAGAAGTTCTCAACCGCCCATACCATCATTACGAGTCTTCCCTTTGAAATGGCCCTGGCCACCACCAGATTCCTGACCATTTTCCAACTGCCGAGGAGACACCCATCCTTTCTCAGACACATACCACATGCATTATCTCGCTCTTCTCCTTTCCTTGATCATCAATGATCCTGGCCTCATGAACTCGAGCCGCAGATTTTTGTATCCAACTCCTAACCTCTCTTGCACAAATCTCTGGTTCCCTCAATAAAATACCCGGTTCTCCCCCACTTAGGGTTCGAACCATCACCAATTTACGCACACACCATCCCATAGACTGTTTCCACCAGCAATATCGCACCTGCCCTTGGAAGGTGCTACGCAACGCCCGATAATCTCCTTTAAAGAGATCAAGCAACCTCAAATACCCTGAATCTCAGAAGAAATCCTCAGGAACTTCTCATCACGACCGACTCTAGTCATTCAAAGTCTCATACCATCCCAATACCGAACATCTCAACTGTCCAATAATATCACTGAATCTTAGACTGAAACAATAGATCATCGTACTCCTCAACCTCGACTTCTCAACCCACGTTCCAACACCTTAATCATCACAAGAACAGGGACTCCACTCCCATACTCAACATCCATCATAGACAGAAGAGCTGCCGCCCTGATATACTCGTATGGATTGCCCACTGATACCGCTACCGCACTCCCTACTATACTCAAATAGGGTGCAACGTGGTCCTTGACCACCCTAGTCCCAACCGACTACATGCTCATGATATATCCTTACCTTGCGGCAGACATGTTGCCTGATACACTGGTGGAAAATCGTCATAAATGTCAATCCGCAGGGTTTTACTCCTAAACCCCAAAACCGAAATCTCACACCTCTGATGTTTCCCACTAGAAACGGAAATAGCACCACTCAGATCACAGAAGGTGACATCTCTTCTATCGGCTGGTTGCTCAACTCAGGTCGCAATCCTCTATAACCGTCATCTGTACTCATTCCTGAGTCTTGCAAATCCAATTGGCATCTCATCAACAGTCCCTCAGTGCTAACTTGATTTCCTTATTAAGGGATACTTCACTAAAACTCATACATCATGGCCCTCTAGCCCCATACTCTTTCACCTCTAATCTCGGTCTAACCAATCACCATGGGGTAACTGGTAGAACCAATAACACTAACTGTCATGGGTCATGGTACTCGAACTACGTGGCCACCAATCGATCTGCTATGAATCATGGTACCCAAACCATGTTATCTCTATGAATCATGGTACTCGAACCATATAATCACCTCTCGATTTGCTCTGATGTATGGTACTCGAACCATAACATCACTCCTCATTCTGCTACTTAGGACCTTCAGAATACTCCCTGTATTGAGTATGGGTCCTTTGCTTTCGGTAGTACGGGCCCATACTACCTGCCACATCTACCCATACTTTCCACACGGACCATTCTAGAGTTCCTAAGTAGCTGCTCAACCTTCTCGTTCACTAATTCCGCCACGCGCGCTCGCTCCTCAGCGAAATGCTCGACTCCGCCAGCGTACTCATCTGGCTAAGGTTACTCCCTAAGCTCTTCCTCGGTCCTCCCACTTCTCCGCCATCAGCTGCTGAAGAGCTCCTAATGATGCAACCATCTACCTCCTGAATATCGTCATATTCACTTGGTAGCTGACACCTATCATCGAGAGTTCCACAAAGCACGAAGCAAGCCGCATTCGGGCATCGAAGAATATATAGGACTCACTCTGAGTGATAACTCCGCTTTCTCTGCTCATCCTCAAAAGTACAACCGAACTCTGCAACTCTACCCCTACCGGGTTCTAATTATCTTTACGATAAGCACCACAACACCCATCAAGGCGTCTCTCCTAGATTACTCCTCTACTCAAATCCCCTAAAAGGATTCGAACAGAATACTCTCACTCATACTCAGAATCACATCCCATATTACAACTTCTCCTAGGCTAAGGCATCACAAATCAGACCATTCTAGTCCTAAGATATGAAATACCTAGTCTGTCTCTAGCATGCATAATATCTCATAAAATGCATCACAAATATCTCATAACACAAAAGCCAGGGCATTTTTGGGAAATCACCATTCGGGCTCTGGCTGATTGTACACACTGATCTTTCTCGCTTGCTCTTTAAACTCTTATTCACTTTTAGAAAATCATTTCGTTTGAAAACTTTTCTTACTTCCTCAGCTTGAGTCCAAATTTACCCGAAGGTGCATCTGAATCCCTCAAACCAAGGCTCTGATACCAACTTGTAACACCGTAATTTTTCAAACAAAATTTTCATTTAAAATCGCTTATCTTCTTAACAATTTTCATAAAAATCCCATTCGTTTAAGTCACAATACATAACTCTTTTGTTCAATCAATTAATAACCCAGGATCCTTAAAACAAACGTTTCCCCTGGTGTGTACAATCGAGTCGGTGCCGTCCCTGTGAACCTGAGAAACCTGAAACACATAACACAAAACACTTTAAGCACGAAGCTTAGTGAATCCCCCAAAATACCTCTCTAACACTTATTAGCCACTCAAGGCTGTAGCTCTGTTGACCTTCTGGTCAGCGTGTCTCAGTGGGACCCTGCAGTCCCAACTCTCTATGGGCCCTATGGCCCTAACTCTATGGACCCGAGGGTCCTAACTCTAATAACTCTGAATCATGCATATCACATATCACAACAAATCTCATAACATAAATAGCATACAATACACTGGCACATAACTCTAATCCTAACTCTGGGGGCCCTATGGTCCTAGCTCTGTGGACCTTCCGGTCATAACTCTGATATGCACACAACATAAATCACATAGAAATAATGCAGTGCGACACATAGCATATATAGCATATAAGATACTCTGTCACATAACTCTGGTTACCTACTCAAGGTAAAGTATAGTGAGAAGACTCACCTGCTACTGCCGACTGAAGAACAAGATAACACTGCTCCGACCACCGTCACGAACTCCACCACTGAATCACCGAAATCAATAAATACCAATAACAACCAAAATACCCCTGGAAATCAGCTGGTCAACCCTTGGTCCAATTCAAAGTCCTCAGTCAAAGTCAATCTTCCTGGTTGACCCTACTCGCCGAGTCAACCCGTCGACTCCTCGAGTCCCTAAAATCAGAAACTCCCAATCCACGACTCAACTCGCCGAGTCGTCTCAAGACTCGCCGAGTCCAACCAAATCTGAGTCCTTTCTTGCTCAACTCACCGAGTCGTCCCTCGACTCACCGATTCACAGCTCAACCAAAAGATTAGGACTTCACGACCCGACTCGCCGAGTCCAAGGCAACATTCAAGATACTCGCCGAGTTGTTCTTCCAACTCGTCGAGTACACCCATGTGACTCGCTGAGTACCTGTAGTTCTTAGCCCATACAGTGGCTTTCTAAGCCATGCAGGGGCTCCAATCCATAGATCTACCCTTCTACAACCCACCCATCACGTAAAATAGCAAACTTTACGTGAATCCAAAGAGATCTATGCACAAAACACTCTTGGGCTAAGATTTGGGACAAAAGAACTTCACCAACAACTCTTGGGCATAGACTTTAAGGCTTTCTGGATCATTAACAACCTAGATCTGAGGTAGCAACCTCAGATCTTACACCAAACTCGAGATGGACCACATTTATTCCCCAAAAACCCCACAATTGATAGATCTAGGTGCACGAAAGCTCAAGAGCAGATTATTACCTCAAATGCAAGCTCCCACTGAAGTAGACCTCGGATCTATATCACTCCCTTGCTGAAATCCCTTAGCCTTCAAGTTCCCTTTTCAAGGTTTCCTTTCCCAAAGCTCCAATTTCACTATCAATGGAGTTCCACTCGATTTCTAGGGTTGTAAGCTCACAAGGGTGGTAAGGAGGCTGAAGAAAGGATGTTATGTTCTTTATATAGGGCACAACCCCCAGGATTAGGGTTTTCTCCATACAGCACCAACTCGTCGAGTCCACCCATGCGACTCGCCGAGTTGGTCACTTAACACGTGACCCGTAACGCGACTCGACTCGCCGAGTCTATCCATCGACTCGCCGAGTCGACCTTCTTATTTACACTTTTAGCCTTCACCTATAATTCTGAATTTCTGGGACGTTACACATATGTTGCGGATACTCGGGTTGGGGGCATGATGACTGTGAGTGATGTGTCTATCGTTCTACATTTTTGGATGTATTTCCATAGGATTTTCCTTGAGTTCCTCCCGAGAGACAAGTTGAGTTACAAATTAATTTAGATCCTAGTGCGGTCCCAACATCCAAAGTATCGTGTCGATTAGCACCGCCACAGATGCAGGAATTGTCTACCCAGCTTCATGAGCTACTAGACAAGGGTTTTCTCAAACCGGGTAGTTCGCAATAGGGAACAACAATCCTATTCATGAAAAAGAAGGACGGTTCACACAAGATGTGCATTAACTACCAGCAGTTGAATAAGATAATGGTGAAGAACCATTATGCACTCCCGATGATTGGTGATCTATATGACCAGCTTTAGGGTGCATCTTGGTTCTCCAAGATTGATTTGTTGTTAGGTTACCACCATATGAGGGTTAGAGATAAGGATATGCAGAAAATAGCCTTTAGGACTAGTTATGGTCATTACGAGTTCGTGGTGATTCCATTCGAACTCACCAATACACCCACAACGTTCATGGATATCACGAACCGAGTATGCAGACTACTGCTGGATCGATCGATGATTGTGTTCATTGATGATATTCTAGTCTACTCCAAGACCAAGGACAAATAGGAGGATAATTTGTAGGAGGTATTAGAGAATCTGCGGAAGGAGAGGCTATATGCCAAAATTTTCATATGTGAGTTTTTGTTGCATCAGGTACAATTCTTGGGCACATTGTCATCCAAAAGGTTATATTGGTGAATCCGGCCAGGATTGAGGTGGTGATGAGGTAGGAGGTTCCAAGGTCACCATCTAGGATTCAAAGTTTTCTAGGTCTGGAGGGTTATTATTGGAGGTTTATTTAGGATTTCTCCAAGATCTTTGTACCATTGATCTGCATGACGAAGAAGAATGTCACTTTATGAAGGGGCGCCCAGTCAGGAGAAAGCTTTTGTGACTTTAAGACAAAGATTATGCAAGGACCCGATTATCACCCTTCCCGAGGGCATGGATTATTTTGTAGTAATTGTGATGCATCTATCTCGAGGTTATGGGTTGTTCTCATGCAAAGAGGTCACGTGATTGCCCACGCCTTAAAGCAGTTGAAGCCTCATGAGGTGAATTACCCTATACACAATTTGGAGCTGGGGACGGTGGTTTTCGCCCTCAAGATATGGAGGCATTATTTGTATGGGGTTAGGTGCACTATTTTCACATACCATAGGAGCTTGAGATATCAAATGGACCAGCCGAATATGAATATGATGCAGCGCAGGTGGCTAGACGTGGTGAAGGGTTATAACTGTGAGATTTTGTATCACCCCGGGAAATCCAATGTTATAGTCGATGGATTGAGCCGTAATGAAGTGAGTGCACCTATTATAGATATATGTATGAGGATGGTTATTGTTTCTCCTCTTTTAGATATGATTAAGAAGGCTCGTGTGGACGAATTAAAGAAGGAAAAGTGGAAGGTGGAGAGAATTTGGGGACTAATTTCATTTTTCGTCAGAGATAGTCGGGGCTTGTTGACTCAATGTGATAGGGTTGGGTCCTAGATACTGATGGAGTTAAACAGACAGTACCAGAGGAGGCTCATAAGTTGAAGTTTTCGATCCACCCAAGGGCCACGAAGATGTTGAGGGATCTGAAGTTAAGTTATTGGTGGCCCTGTATGAAGAGGGAGATAGCATGGTTTGTGGAGCAGTTCATTCCTTGACAGAAAGTCAAGGCCGAACATCAGATACCTCACGAAAAGATGCAATCGTTACTCATTCTTATGTGGAAATAAGAGGAGATCACCATGTAAATCATCACAAAGTTGCTGAGTACAACACACAGGGTTGACTCTATTTGGGCCATCGTTGATAGATTAACCAAGAGTTTTCATTTTATACCGATCACTGATAGTATATTTATTGAGAAACTGGCCGACATATACATCCAGGAGATGGTGTTATGGCACAAGGTGCCAGTTTCAGTGGTTTTATATTGAGATGTTCGCTTCACCTCCAAGTTTTGAAGTAAGTTTCATGAGAAGTTGGGTAATCAGTTACATTTCAGTACTAAATACCACCCCTATACCAATTGACAAAGTGAACGGATGATTCAGACACTCGAAGATATTCAGGGTTTGGATATTGATATTCTACTAGCCGAGTTCTACTACAAAAACAACTATTATGCTAGTATTGATCGACCACCTGTCAAGATGTTATGTGGAAGGAAGTGTAGGACACCGGTTTGTTGGGGCAAGGTCGGTCATCGGATCATGGGGGTATTAAGGTAGTACTCAGGACCACTGAGTTGATATAGCAAGTACGCAATAGGTTGCGAGTCATGCAAAGTCAACATAAGAGTTATGATGACCGTATATGATCGGACCTCTAATTCTGCGTGGGGGATTTTGTGCTTCTGAAGGTGTTACCTTAGAAGGATGTCATCTGGTTTTGTAAGCAAGGCAAGCTATCCCCCCCCCCCCCCGGTATATTGGTCCATTCAGGATTATCGCCCAAGTGGGCAAGGTTGCATACCGACTGGATTTGCTTGATGACCATAGTCATATTCATAACACTTCCAATGTCTCTCAGTTATGAAAGTGTTTAGTCGACGATTCTATGGCGATTCCTTTGGATGACATTTATGTTAATGAACGTCTAAACTACGTAGAGAGACCGATTGCGATTTTCGACAGAAAGGCAAAGACTTTATGCAACAAAGTGGTGAACTTGGTGAAGGTATAATGGCAGCATCGGAAGGGTTCTGAGCGGATGTGGGAGCCTGAGGCCTGTGGTGAGAGAGCATTGCCTCGAGTTATTTAAGGGATGAACTTCAAGGACGAAGTCTAAATTAAATGAGGAGAGTTGTAACGCCCGAATCCTGAGGTACTTTATGTATCTAATTATTGGCATTTTAGGGTTTGCCACGACATGGTGAAGGCACCACCACATCGTGGTAGTATATGGCCACGGCGTGCCAACTAGCTGGTGAAAACCCTATTTTGGTTTGTTCCTTATTTAAAGGAATGAGGAGGCTAGGGTTTGCTCACCCTCAGCCTCCATCAACCTCCTAAAGATATGAAGAAACCCTAATCTTGTTCCTCAATTATTAAATCCTGGTGTTCTTTGACGTCCTTGAAGGAATAAAGAGGAAGAAGTGAGGTAAGATTCAGTAAGCAAGTCTCTATTCTTTGTCCTAGCACTCTTTAGGACCTTTGTCAGTGTCCAAGACTCGATTTTTATCATGATAGGTTGTTAGATCTTGATTTTTGTCCCTTAATCTTAATGTTCTTGTTGGTTGGAGTGCTGAGATCTCATAAACTTTGCAACTTTATGAATTTATGGAACATTTAGTATGATTGTTGGTTTGGATCTGAAGTACAGCTGAGTTTCTTATCCATGCATGAGATTTTTATTAAAAAAAAGAAACTGTTTATTACTCATTACGGCTTCAAGACATGCATTGGACATGCATGTACATAAAGTACCAACTTTTATGTTACTTTTGGGTGTTAGAAACCCTTTTGGAGTTAATAGGTTAAAGACTTTTTGGAATAACTGCTTAATGGATGAATCCATGTCTAGTTTAGCCTTTTTGGAAGCTAGGGTTTGAGATCTTGACCTTTTAGGTGGTTTTAATGGGTAAAGTTAGAAGCTTTATCCTTTTAGACCATGTTTCGGACTAGATATGAGCTTTGGAGCTCTTGGCATCGAAAAAAACAACTTAACCCATTAAGTTGTTGGAAACTAGCGCCCACCACGTGGACTTAGGTTGCCACGGTGTGGTGACTGGGATAAAGCGCGTCTGTCTCAATGTATATGGGCTCCTGCGTTGCCATGGATGGCCATGACGTGGTGCGTAGAATTGATATTTCTAGCAGTGAAGGCAGTAGCAGTTGAGTATCGACTGAGAGGTGAGTCTTCTCATTGTGCTTGTGGGTCGAAGGCACCAATGTTGACCCACTGGATTGTGTTACGGAGGATGCTAGCTGTCTTTGTGACTTTTGCATGTTTAGATGCTTGGGTTGAAAGAAAATGTCACAACTGAAAATTTTGAGCCATGTAATCTATACATTCAAGTTAATGTGAATCAAAAACTGCAATCAAATACATCATACAAGTACTACAAATAGTCATCAAACAATTGGACAACCATAGAAGTTCTTGTTAAGTCTATTTTAGACTAGAACTTCCTTATTGGATCCAAATGGACCAATAAGCTTCCAATTAGACTATCATGGGCTTAGAACCCTAATTGGGCTCTAATTGGACCCACACTTATTTATTTCAACATCTTGGGTCATATTGGGCCCAGAATGAAATAAATCACAAACTTTGGTCCATAATTTAACCTAACCTAGCTCATTAAAGCATAAAAATCACAATTTTAATTTATAAGGCTAATAAGCACCCAAACTACCTCTAATGTTGGGCTTAGGGGCAAAAAGCCCAAAAACCCTTTCTTCTCTCCCCATTCTCGGCCCAAGCTCAAATAAAAGGGAAAGAGTTGACTTTTCATGACACCTCATCTTTGTATGGAGGATATCTAGGCATTACCCTTCAAACATCCATGCATTCTCATTCTTCCATGCAAACATCACCTCAAGGTCTTTTCTTCTCTCCCTGCCTCTTCTTTCTTGTTTTGGCCGAGAGCAACACCACACACACACAAAACACTCACAAACTCTCTCTAAAATTCACTCAAGACTTCTTCCTCTTCTCCATCCAAAATCTCGAAAATTAGGAAGCATTCAAGGAAGTTCTTCCACAAAAATCATCATCTAAGGTAAGGTTTTGTTTGGATCTATGACTTGTATTCCTTATTTATCAAAAATCTCTTCCTAATCCATGCAAAAATCATGATCTTACACTCTAGAAACCCCATAATCTCGAAAAGTTCATCAAGGAGTGCAAAGGCCAAAAATCACTTCATTTCTTCCATCTTTTCTTCAAGAACCGAAACTACCCCCTAAGGTGAGCTTCATACCCCCTATTTTCTGTTTTTATGAGTTTTGTGGGGTGGGGGGGGGGGAATACAAGTGAAAGTGTAGATCTATATGTGTTTTGTATGCCTTGTATGATTTCCATGCTTATATGTATGCTTTTATGTGTTTTAATGTTGGATCTAGCCATAAAACTCCTCCAAACCGAGATATAACTTAAGTTTTATGATTTAAGCATGAAATGTATTTCTACATACAAAGTGTTTCAAGAAAGATAGCTAAATGGTTTAGTAAAAATTTTCCTTAAGCTAAAGACCCAAATTTTGGGCCAAAAATGTGAAAAATACAAAATTAAGGGCCCAAATTGACATTTCACAGATTCTGATGGACGAAGTGTGCCAAAACAGTATCCATAAATTTATTTCTGGAATTATACTCAATTAGAGGGTTAAAAACATAAATTTCAAGCTTAATGGGCTAAAAATGAAAATTTCGGCCCAATGAGGCCCACTATGCGAATTTTTCTGTTTTGAAGGGCCAAAACTGTAATTTTCTGTAAAACAGTGGACTATAAGTGTTCCAAATCCTTTTCAAAGGTTTAAAATGCGCTTTAAATTTAAAAAGGACCAAAATTGCAAAAATTTTCCAATTTGGGCCAAAATTGTCAAAGTTGCGAAAAGAAGGGATTAAAACCGAGAAAACTGCATTTTCAGGGTCTTAAGCTATTTTCTATGAAAAATATGCTGGAAAATGTTTATTTCAATAATTTTTGGTGTCAAAATGTCAAGAAAACTGATTTAAGGACCAAACCGGAAAATATTTTAAATAAAGGGTGGAAAAGGTAAATTTTACAAAAGAGGAGGGGCTGAAACAGAAAATTTCCAAGATTAATTCAATACATGCAATATAATCAAATAATACTACTACTACTATCGACAAAATACAATACACTACAATACCAAAAGTCGTTAAACGAATTGGTTCGGTCTCGAACCAATAAAAATCCAAAACCACTAACACAACGATACTACGATACTACAATACTATGGTTCATACAAATAACGATTCGGAATACATTATACATGTGCACAGACGTCTACGCACTATCTTTGGGCCCCACAAGTGTAAAATCTTGTTCGTTGAGCCTAGCTAGCCCGACGACCTGATCTTAAGGCCCAAAGACTTCATCTTACGAAGTGTTGGGTTTTACCAACCCGACACGACGTAACCGGACTTTCAATAGCTGTAGACTACTGGCCCCCAAGGGTCCTTTAGTGTCGCTGGTGGAGTCTGCCATTTTGCGAGGCGGGTCTGGGACCCCTCGTACCTTTTTATCCCCAACCGGCTAATGGAGTCGTCGAGGCCTTCGTGCCCTCCTTCTCTTCGGATGTGGGACTACAGGACGGTTGGATAGCGTGACTAGTACGGACGACGCCTTCGGGATCGTTAGTATTGCTATAGACTAGTCGTTTGTGTAACGCGTGTTTGTGGCGGATAGTCATGCTCAACAATGATCCAATGTCGTCTGGAAAGATAACTTCATGCGTTGCAATGGTTTCAAAGTAATTTCATGGAATTCAAAGAATTAGGAAAACATCGGGTTTTCCTAGGGTTTTCAATACATACACTTTCAGAATACATACGATTTTTAACGAACAATGTTTTACAAGTATAGAAAACAAACACGCATACTTATGGATCTTCACAACATTTTCAAAAGCTTTTCTTTTCAGAAAATATCGGATTTTCTGGTGGTTTTCAAACAATACAAAACATTGGATTTCAAACACTACTTATGAACTCACCAACATTTCACATGTTGACGTTTTTCAAAATACTTGTATTCTCAGGGAACCAGTGAATCAAAGGAAATCATATTCGGTGACGGCTGCAGTTTATTTATGTTTGAATCGAACAATTTAATTTTTGGGAATGTAACGTTTAGACAATGTATGACATGTAAACACTATTAGTTGTAATATATTAATGCACGGTGACGAATGTTGTTATGTTTCATATATATTCAATGTCATGGTATTCAATTGAGTCACGACAGCCCCTGGACGTTTCCGCCGTCTGGTTCGGGGGTGTGACAGGTTGGTATCAGAGCTTTGTTTATAGTGAACTAGCATGTCGAGCCATACATTGATATGCAACTATAAACCAAAAAGAGGGACTAACATAACTCTGAACAAAACAAGTAAATAAAACACACTTGCTTGAATTAGGAATAAGGACCTAACGCTGAATCAAACACAATAATGCTGGTATCTCGGTTAATTCGGGACTGTTCTTAGTGATACCAAGGAGTGAATGTAGCCTGATCAACTACATTCTCTCCATAGTAAAACTAACACACGTCTTGATGAGATCGGGATAGCCAGGAAACCTAAAACTATACCCCTTAACACCAAAAAGAGAATGTATGTTTAGTCTGCAATAATGGAAGAGACATAGGATAATATTAGTGAACTTTTACGTGTTTGCTATGTGTTGCGAATCTAGGATTGTGTGCTAAATGATAGAAGTTCTTAAGTCCGTACCATACCCCTAGTCAGTAGGACCACGACCTCACGGAAACCACGTACACTCAACATCTTTCCGTTCCATGACAAGAAGATGCCTCGCCGACCTACTCGCGGAAATCCCGAACCAATCCCGCCCGAAGTTGACTCCACTGCTTTCCAGGCAGCCGTGTCTGCTGCGGTCACAGCAGCTATGGCACAACTTCACCGAGGGAACAACGGAGGAGGTAACGGGCAAGGATCCGGAAGTTCGAACAACGGGACGAACCAAGGACCCACTAAAACGTGCACCTACAAGGATTTTGCGAACGCTAAACCCCGAACTTTCAACGACACTGGAGGAGTGATCTCTCTGAAGCGATGGATCGAGAAGGTAGAGTCGGTATTCGAGATATGCGAGTGCCCCGAACAGATGAAGGTGAAGTTCGCGGCCTGCACTTTCATGGACCAAGCACTCACTTGGTGGAATGGTCACGTAGAAGCTATGACACTCCCTGTTGCCAACTCTATTCCCTGGGTAGAAATGAAAGAGATGTTAACGGCTGAGTACTGCCCCCGAGGCGAAATACAGAAGATGGAGCAGGAACTATGGAATCTCACGGTGCAGAATGGGAACATCGATGCTTACATATCGAGATTCAGTGAACTATCTTTGTTGTGCCCGGGTATGATCACATCAGAGGGAAAGAAGATCGAACGATTCATCTGGGGACTGACATCCCCTATTCAAGGGAATGTGATAGCTGCGAACCCTGAAACGTTCGACAGTGCAAAGAGATTGGCAAAAAGACTATATGATCATAACCACAAAAAGGGCGAGAAACCGGTAGAGACTGAGAAGAAAAAGGAGAGTGATGGTAAGAAAGGATGGAACAACAAGAGAAAGGGGCGTCAGGGCCCCGAGACCTCTAAAAAGCAGCAAACGGTGGCAGTTCACTCTGTCACTGCACCGGTTCCAGTCACATCACATGCTCCAGCCTCAGCTGCATCAAATGCTTCAAGACCCTATTCCGGTAATTCTCCCAAGTGCAATAAGTGCGGGTTCCATCACCATGGAGAATGCAAGGAGTTCCATTGCACCAGTTGCAACCGAAGGGGACACACTGCAAGGTTCTGCAGGACTTATCCTTCTCAGAACCAGAGTCAGGGAAACAACCAGAACAACAACAACCCTCGCAATAACGTCAACACCAATACCGGCGGCAACAACGCAGGGCCTAGCCACACCTGTTTTGGGTGTGGAAGGACGGGGCATTTCCGTCGAGATTTCCCTAACAACAACAACTCAGGAAACAGAGGAGCAGGAAGAATGCTGACTATGGGACAGAGTGATGCAGTTCAAGACCCCGCAGTTGTGACCGGTACGTTTCTCCTAAACCACACTTATGCATGCATCTTATTTGATACCGGAGCGGAGCGAAGTTTCGTAAGCGAGAAGTTTAAACCTTTATTAAAACAACAACCCCAGAAGCTAAATGAAACCTATACGGTGGAAATGGCCAATGGGAAAACCGAATCCACTAGGGAGATCTACATCGGATGTACCCTAACCCTCAACCAACACGTCTTACGAATAGATCTGATGCCAGTATCAATTAGGAGTTTCGATGTGATTATCGGCATGGATTGGTTAAGCCCCCACCATGCTGAGACTATGTGCCATGAGAAGGCCATTCGCCTTCGTCTCCCGAATCACGAAACCCTAGTAATTTACGGAGACAAACCCAGTACAAATCTCCGCCTCATCTCGTGCATCAAAGCGCAAAAACACCTGCGAAAGAACAATTTGGCGTTCCTGGCTCACATAGTGGACAGGACCAAAGAAGAAACTAACATCCAAGACATTCCGGTAGCGTGTGAATTCCCGGACGTGTTTCCTGAAGATCTTCCGGGAGTACCCCCAGAGAGACAGGTTGAGTTCCGAATCGACCTCGTTCCAGGAGCAACTCCCCTCGCTAAATCACCATATCGACTGGCTCCTGCTGAAATGCAGGAATTGTCCAGCCAACTCAGTGAGCTTCTGGACAAGGGATTTATCCGACCTAGCTACTCGCCGTGGGGAGCCCCAGTGCTCTTTGTCAAAAAGAAGGACGGATCTTTCAGAATGTGCATCGATTACAGAGAGTTGAATAAACTCACTGTTAAAAACCGCTACCCACTCCCGCGAATCGATGATCTATTCGACCAGCTCCAAGGAGCTAGCTATTTTTCTAAAATAGATTTACGGTCCGGATACCACCAACTCAAAGTCCGAGAAGAAGATATTCCTAAAACCGCTTTCCGAACCCGCTACGGACATTATGAATTCGTCGTAATGCCCTTCGGTCTAACAAATGCACCTGCTGCATTTATGGACCTAATGAATCGAATCTGTCGACCGTTCCTTGATAACTTCGTCATTGTGTTTATCGATGACATTCTCGTCTATTCACGAAGCAAGGAGGAGCACGGCCAGCATCTACGACAAATTCTAGACACTCTGCGATCGGAAAAGCTTTACGCCAAAATCTCCAAGTGTGAGTTCTGGCTTCGGAGTGTGAATTTCCTAGGCCACGTGGTTAGCCAAGACGGAATTCATGTGGACCCCTCTAAGGTCAAAGCTATGGAAGGATGGGCAACTCCGGCTACGCCCATAGAAATTCGTCAGTTTTTAGGCCTAGCAGGCTACTATAGGAGATTCATCTAAAACTTCTCTAAAATCGCCAAGCCACTTACCTTGCTTACACAAAAGAGCGTGCCTTTCAAGTGATCAGACCGGCAAGAGATTGCGTTTCAAACCTTGAAGCAAGCCCTCTGTAGCGCTCCTGTGCTATCTCTACCTGAAGGAACAGAAGATTTTGTAGTCTACTGTGACGCGTCGAATCAAGGTTTAGGTTGCGTTCTCATGCAACGTGGAAGAGTGATAGCATATGCGTCCCGCCAGCTAAAGACGCACGAAGTAAATTACACGACCCATGACCTAGAACTGGGAGCCGTGGTCTTCGCTTTGAAAATTTGGAGGCACTACCTGTACGGTACAAAGTGCACCATCTTCACAGACCACAAGAGCCTCCAGCACATCTTGAATCAAAAGGAGCTGAACATGAGACAGCGGCGATGGGTGGAATTACTAAATGACTATGAATGCGAGATCAAGTACCACCCAGGCAAGGCCAACGTGGTAGCTGACGCATTAAGTCGGAAGGAGTACACAAATCGCCGTACGAAAACACACTCGATAACCATTCAGTCTCATCTGGCCACTCAAATTGTATCAGTCCAGTCAGAGGCTATGAAAGCGGAAAATAGAACTAGCGAGGCATTGCGCGGAATGGAGAAGAACCTAGAAGTCAAGGAGAATGGAGTATACTACTTCATGAACCGTATTTGGGTCCCAAAAATCGGGGGATTTAGGGAGACCGTTATGAAGGAAGCCCACAAGACACGATACTCCATTCATCCCGGATCGGACAAGATGTATTTGGACATTAAGCAACACTATTGGTGGCCTAACATGAAGGCGGAAATCGCGACCTATGATGGTAAGTGCCTTACGTGCGCCAAAGTGAAAGCGGAGTACCAGAAACCTTCCGGATTGTTACAGCAACCGGCAATCCCTGAGTGGAAATGGGAGGGGATTTCTATGGACTTCGTGACCAAGCTGCCCAAGACGTCGGACGGATTGGACACCATATGGGTAATAATCGACCGACTGACGAAATCTGCACATTTCTTACCAATCAAAGAGTCCTACAAGATGGAGAGACTGACGCGTTTGTACCTACGAGAAATCGTAAGACTCCATGGAGTGCCAAAATCTATCATCTCGGATAGGGACAGTAGGTTCACGTCGCGGTTTTGGCAATCACTCCACAAAGCAATGGGAACTCATCTCGATATGAGCATCGCGTATCACCCACAAACGGACGGCCAAAGCGAACGAACTATCCAAACGCTTGAAGACATGCTTCGTGCTTGTGTGATAGACTTTGGAAAGTCTTGGGATACCCACCTGCCGTTGATCGAATTCTCATATAACAATAGTTATCATTCGAGCATCAAGGTGGCCCCTTTCGAAGCACTGTACGGGCGTAAATGTAGATCACCGTTATGTTGGGCTGAAGTAGGTGACACCCAGCTAGCAAGAACGCACGCGTCAAACAGGGCATTAACGGGACCGGAAATCATTCGCGAGACCACAGAAAAGATTGTCCAGATCAAAGCTCGATTACAAGCATCGCGTGACCGGCAAAAGAGCTACGCAGACAAACGACGAAAGCCCTTAGAGTTCCAGGTCGGTGATCGAGTATTGCTGAAAGTCTCACCCTGGAAAGGAGTTATACGTTTCGGAAAACGGGGAAAGCTAAACCCACGGTACGTTGGACCTTTCGAAATCGTCGCCCGAATAGGTCCGGTAGCCTACAGACTACAACTACCCGCGGAGCTAAACGGTGTACACCCCGTGTTTCATGTCTCTAATCTGAAGAAGTGTCTATCAGATGAAACCCTTGTCATTCCTCTCGACGAAATCGAAATCAATGAGAATCTCCTGTTCGTCGAAGAACCAATCGAAATCATGGACAGGGAGGTGAAGCGTACTAAGCAAAGTCGCATCCCGATCGTGAAGGTACGGTGGAACGCAAAGCGTGGGCCAGAATTCACGTGGGAACGTGAAGATCAAATGAAGCAGAACTACCCTCACCTATTCTAGCAATTCTCAAATCTAGCTTTCAAACAGAATTTCGGGACGAAATTCCCTCTAACGGGGGGATGATGTCACAACTGAAAATTTTGAGCCATGTAATCTATACATTCAAGTTAATGTGAATCAAAAACTGCAATCAAATACATCATACAAGTACTACAAATAGTCATCAAACAATTGGACAACCCTAGAAGTTCTTGTTAAGTCTATTTTAGACTAGAACTTCCTTATTGGATCCAAATGGACCAATAAGCTTCCAATTAGACTATCATGGGCTTAGAACCCTAATTGGGCTCTAATTGGACCCACACTTATTTATTTCAACATCTTGGGTCATATTGGGCCTAGAATGAAATAAATCACAAACTTTGGTCCATAATTTAACCTAACCTAGCTCATTAAAGCATAAAAATCACAATTTTAATTTATAAGGCTAATAAGCACCTAAACTACCTCTAATGTTGGGCTTAGGGGCAAAAAGCCCAAAAACCCTTTCTTCTCTCCCCATTCTCGGCCCAAGCTCAAATAAAAGGGAAAGAGTTGACTTTTCATGACACCTCATCTTTGTATGGAGGATATCTAGGCATTACCCTTCAAACATCCATGCATTCTCATTCTTCCATGCAAACATCACCTCAAGGTCTTTTCTTCTCTCCCTCCCTCTTCTTTCTTGTTTTGGCCGAGAGCAACACCACACACACACAAAACACTCACAAACTCTCTCTAAAATTCACTCAAGACTTCTTCCTCTTCTCCATCCAAAATCTCGAAAATTAGGAAGCATTCAAGGAAGTTCTTCCACAAAAATCATCATCTAAGGTAAGGTTTTGTTTGGATCTATGACTTGTATTCCTTATTTATCAAAAATCTCTTCCTAATCCATGCAAAAATCATGATCTTACACTCTAGAAACCCCATAATCTCGAAAAGTTCATCAAGGAGTGCAAAGGCCAAAAATCACTTCATTTCTTCCATCTTTTCTTCAAGAACCGAAACTACCCCCTAAGGTGAGCTTCATACCCCCTATTTTCTGTTTTTATGAGTTTTGTGGGGGGGGGGGGGAATACAAGTGAAAGTGTAGATCTATATGTGTTTTGTATGCCTTGTATGATTTCCATGCTTATATGTATGCTTTTATGTGTTTTAATGTTGGATCTAGCCATAAAACTCCTCCAAACCGAGATATAACTTAAGTTTTATGATTTTAGCATGAAATGTATTTCTACATACAAAGTGTTTCAAGAAAGATAGCTAAATGGTTTAGTAAAAATTTTCCTTAAGCTAAAGACCCAAATTTTGGGCCAAAAATGTGAAAAATACAAAATTAAGGGCCCAAATTGACATTTCACAGATTCTGATGGACGAAGTGTGCCAAAACAGTATCCATAAATTTATTTCTGGAATTATACTCAATTAGAGGGTTAAAAACATAAATTTCAAGCTTAATGGGCTAAAAATGAAAATTTCGGCCCAATGAGGCCCACTATGCGAATTTTTCTGTTTTGAAGGGCCAAAACTGTAATTTTCTGTAAAACAGTGGACTATAAGTGTTCCAAATCCTTTTCAAAGGTTTAAAATGCGCTTTAAATTTAAAAAGGACCAAAATTGCAAAAAATTTCCAATTTGGGCCAAAATTGTCAAAGCTGCGAAAAGAAGGGATTAAAACCGAGAAAACTGCATTTTCAGGGTCTTAAGCTGTTTTCTATGAAAAATATGCTGGAAAATGTTTATTTCAATAATTTTTGGTGTCAAAATGTCAAGAAAACTGATTTAAGGACCAAACCGGAAAATATTTTAAATAAAGGGTGGAAAAGGTACATTTTACAAACGAGGAGGGGCTGAAACAGAAAATTTCCAAGATTAATTCAATACATGCAATATAATCAAATAATACTACTACTAGTATCGACAAAATACAATACACTACAATACCAAAAGTCGTTAAACGAATTGGTTCGGTCTCGAACCAATAAAAATCCGAAACCACTAACACAACGATACTACGATACTACAATACTATGGTTCATACAAATAACGATTCGGAATACATTATAAATGTGCACAGACGTCTACGCACTATCTTTGGGCCCCACAAGTGTAAAATCTTGTTCGTTGAGCCTAGCTAGCCCGACGACCTGATCTTAAGGCCCAAAGACTTCATCTTACGAAGTGTTGGGTTTTACCAACCCGACACGACGTAACCGGACTTTCAATAGTTGTAGACTACTGGCCCCCAAGGGTCCTTTAGTGTCGCTGGTGGAGTCTGCCATTTTGCGAGGCGGGTCTGGGACCCCTCGTACCTTTTTATCCCCAACCGGCTAATGGAGTCGTCGAGGCCTTCGTGCCCTCCTTCTCTTCGGATGTGGAACTACGGGACGGTTGGATAGCGTGACTAGTACGGACGACGCCTTCGGGATCGTTAGTATTGCTATAGACTAGTCGTTTGTGTAACGCGTGTTTGTGGCGGATAGTCATGCTCAACAATGATCCAATGTCGTCTGGAAAGATAACTTCATGCGTTGCAATGGTTTCAAAGTAATTTCATGGAATTCAAAGAATTAGGAAAACATCGGGTTTTCCTAGGGTTTTCAATACATACACTTTCAGAATACATACGATTTTTAACGAACAATGTTTTACAAGTATAGAAAACAAACACGCATACTTATGGATCTTCACAACATTTTCAAAAGCTTTTCTTTTCAGAAAATATCGGATTTTCTGGTGGTTTTCAAACAATACAAAACATTGGATTTCAAACACTACTTATGAACTCACCAACATTTCACATGTTGACGTTTTTCAAAATACTTGTATTCTCAGGGAACCAGTGAATCAAAGGAAATCATATTCGGTGACGGCTGCAGTTTATTTATGTTTGAATCGAACAATTTAATTTTTGGGAATGTAACGTTTAGACAATGTATGACATGTAAACACTATTAGTTGTAATATATTAATGCACGGTGACGAATGTTGTTATGTTTCATATATATTCAATGTCATGGTATTCAATTGAGTCACGACAGCCCCCGGACGTTTCCGCCGTCTGGTTCGGGGGTGTGACAGAAAACCCAGGGTTGGGCCCATAATTGTATGCTTAGGTTGAAAGAAACCCCAAGCTTGGGCCCATTAATGCATGTTCGGGTTGAAACATACCCCAAGGCTAGGCCCATGATTGTATGTTGATTTGGAATACATTCTAGGGATGGGCCCAACTGTATGTATGACATGTAGGACTTTTAGGAACTCACTAAACTTTGTTCTTATAGTTTTATGTTTATGGTTTTATGTACTTCCGGTATGAAAGGGAAGGGCCCAAAGTGATCGCACAACATCCTCCTCATGATTCCACATTTTATGACTGTTCTTACTCTGATGATTTTTGATATACTTGTTGGATTAGTGTCTAAGCCTGTAACTATATTTGGTAAGTACTTGACCCAGTTGTGCATGGTCCTTTTGGGTTGCCTTCAGCAAAAGCAACTTGACAGGGTGATTTATGAATTGAGAGGTTAATATGGTTTATTAATATATTATATGAATAATATATCAAAAGAAAAATCATATAATTCAATTAATAATAGACAAGAATTAATTAAGAAATTAATTATGTGGCTAAAAGACATTAATTTAATATTAGGGACTTAAATTGTCAAATGTGTGATAGTTTAGTATTAGGCTGAGGAGCCTCTTGGACTGGGCATAGATGAAATTAGGATGTGTCCATCCATAGTTTCGGCCATAAGGCCCTTATTCCTGAAACTTCCTTGGATTGCTTAAGGCCTAAGCTGTCCATTAGGGTGTAGGCTGAAACCCTAGCTACACCAGTATAAATAAGACCCTAAGGCTTCCAAATTTCGACCACTTGATACCCTAGAGAGATCATATCCGAAATTGTGCCTCTCCACTCTCTCCATTATCATCCTCTTGCTTGTGTGGTGTTTGTAAGCCATTAGAGGAGTGACATTTGTGACTTTAAGCTCCAAGATAAGAAGATTCAAGCTATTGTTCAAGAGGTAATCATCTAGATCTGTTTTCCTATGTCAATTTCGAATCATGTATGCTAGATCTAGGGTTTGTAAGTCTTTGATGAATTGCATGTACAATAGAGAAGCCTAGATCGAAGCTTTAGGGTTTGCATGAGCACATAGGATGCTATTTTGTGTAATACCCATCAGTGGTATCAGAGCGTTGATTGGCTTCTATTGTATTTGATTATTTGTGTTTCATTCTTTCTTGAAAATCGAGCTTTTGGGTGTTCTTCCTGACAGACTCGGCGAGTCCTAATGTGGTCTTGACGAGTAGGATGAACTCGACGAGTCCATAAGGGGACTCGGAGAGTCGGTTCGTTAGATAGAGGGATTTTCAGGTTTCTTGTTGTTTTGCTGAAGGATAATTACCAAAATCGTTTTTGACTACTAAAATCCAAATTTTATTCTTGTTATATGTTTATCCTTACCAAAACAAAAGATAATTACCAATTATTTGAATAATTAATTCTTTATATGATAATATTTGATTATTTAAACTATTTGATGAATTATCTTGTGAATAAAATTGATTAGGTCAAATTTAGATAATCATTAAATTTAAATGTTTAATTTAAATTATTTTCTATTTGATTCTATGTGTTTTTAAAAGGTTCAAAACTTGCCCACAAGTTTTGAAATTTAAAATTTTTGATTAAAAGTTTAATTTGAACTATTTAAATCTCAAACCCTAGAATTTTACAAGTTTAGAACAACCTTATACTTTATAATATTATAAGATATATATATATATATATATATATATATATATATATATATATATATATATATATATATATATATATGTATGTATGTATGTATAAATTAAATGTTAGTCTTACCGTTAGTAGGCCTTATTCACGAAGTCGATCTATAACAGGCGTATAAGGTTGTGGCCTATAAAATAGTCGTTTAATGGGTATCCACTCTCACCCACCGCTTCCTTGCTGGTGGAGGGTCGTTAGTCGAACGGGTAGGATAGGGCAACCCTTTCCTCATTAAAAGTATAATGGATTTACAAAGTAACTAAATGTTTTTACAAAATTTTCAATCTTAGTTACTTTAGGTAAAAGTGAATTGATGTAATTCAATGAAATTACACTTAGTACCCTTTCTAAGACGTTAGTGGAGCGTGTGTGGTTAACCGGCACACTAATTGGGTTCTAAGCAAAGGTGGCAAAGGGTGACTCATTGTTTGTCATAGTTCAATGGACCGTGTGTGGTTAACCGGCACATCGAATAGGTGGCTATAATAATGAGGGCACCATGTACATTTGCATGGTTATTCAACCCGCTTTGTGATCCTCGGCATCCCAGTCACAAACTTGAGGGGCATATCGAGATATAAACATGTCATTGAAACGTTCAATGAATCTCAAAAAATCTAGGAGTTTTCCATACATTTAAAACATAATCTCCTATTCATTTTTCATGGTAGAAAATTAGTGAATCGTCGTTCACTTACCTTCGAATATTTACTTGTTAGATTACAGCATCCCTCTTCTAATTTGTGAATAATGTTGTTGCATCCTAGCCCTAATTTCTCATTTTGGTGTTTAATTGGGAATTCATTTCTAATCAAATTTTCTTCTTTTTCCTTTTCAGATGTTGAACGTCAATAACAACGCTTTCGGCTCAAATTCCTCCGGCTCATTCTCACTCATTAACTTGTGTGGGAGAGTGATCTTTAACAGGTCCAATTTTAATGATTGGATCCGCAACATCCGAATGTTCACTCGTTACGAGGACAAAGAGTATGTCCTCGATGAGAAGCTGAAGGAAATCAACATCAACACTGCCTCTGCTGAAGAAATTGCGGCCTTTGAGGCCCATGAGCATGATGCTATGAAAGTCCATTGCATCATGCTGGCGACTATGACTGCAAAACTCCAGAAGTCCTATGAGGACATGTATCCCTATGAGATGCATCAAGATCTGCTAGACTGGTACCACCAGAGCGCTAGGGAAGAAAGATACGAGATCATCACTTTGATGATCACTGCTAAAATGGGTAGCGGAGAGTCCCTTACCGCCCATCTGCAAAAGATGCAGAAATATGTCGATCGCCTGCTAAATTTGAATGTGAACTTTGATGAAGAGCTGGCAATTGACATCATCCTTCACTCCTTGCCTCTCTGCTATAACCAGTTCTGCATGACCTACCACATGAATAAGGAAGAGGTCACTTTAACCAAGCTTCAAGGCTTGCTAAGGACTGCTGAGAGCAATCTCAAAGATAAGTCTGTTGCATCATCTCCTACTCTAGCTATTGCCCCAGTCTTGGCAATTGGGAAAGTGAAGGGTAAGAAGAGGAAGGCTCTCTCAAAGAGCAACCACAAGGGAAAGTCCCAAGATCGTACCTCTTCTAGTGGAACCAAGGTTGGTTCTGCTAAACCCAACTCCAACCCCAAGGAGGTAGAGTGCCACCACTGCGACAAGCTATTGCATTAGAAACGAAGCTGCCCAGAGTATCTGCAAGCAATCAAGGATGGGAAGATCAAGCCATCCTACGTAGGTATATACACTATTAAATCTAATGATTCATCACATGCTATTTCTTGGGTACTTGATACAGGATGTGGTTTTCACATTTGTTCTGATTTGCAAGGCCTAAGAAGAAATGGGGATGTGGAGAATGGCAAGATAAATTTGATCATGGGGAACAGAAGATCGTCGCATGTCACCAAGATCAGTTTACTCTTTGATGCTCAGCAGTGGATTAGGATTAGATTTAAATAATTATTGTTATTCGCCAGATATGGAAAGAAACATCATTTCATTTCATGGTTTGTATAGACAAGGTTCTATATATTTATTTGATAATGAAAAGGTTCTATTAGTGCTTATCTTACTGGTGTTTTCTATTTTGAAGCATTGCCTTGTGATGGAATATATGAAACCGTGATGGTTGTAGACAATTTAGGAAATGATGTGTTGTGTATTGATTCTTTCAATGGTCTGGATAAAGCATGCTTATGTCATTTTCATCTTGGAAATGTCAACAAGAAACGCATAGCCCAAATCCAAAAGGATGGAGTGTTGGAGTCATTCGACCTTAGGGACGATGATATGTGCGAGTCTTGTTTACTTGGAAAGACGACCAAGTCACCCTTCACTGGAACTTGTGTGAGGGGTAAGGGTTTATTGGATCTCATACACACTGATGTGTGTGGGCCCTTTAGATCCACCGCAAGGGATGCAATCCGCTTCTATGTGACTTTCACCGATGATTATAGTAGATATGGTTATATCTACTTAATCAAGCTCAAATCAGAAGCCTTCGAAAAGTTCAAAGACTTTAAACAAGAAGTGGAGACTCAGTTGGGCAGGAAAATCAAGATGCTTCGATCCGATCGAGGAGGAGAGTACCTGAGTCTTGAAATCCACGACTACCTTAAGGAATGCAGAATCGTTTTGCAATTGACACCACCTAGGACAACACAGTTGAATGGTGTGGCTGAGAGGCATAATCGAACCTTGCTATACATGGTTTGTTACATGATGAGTCGTGCTTCACTACCTATCTCATTCTGGGGGTATGCCTTAGAGACTGTTGCCCATATCCTTAACTTAGTCTCTATGAAGAAGGTTGCCAAAACACCTCACGAGATGTGGACAGGGAAAGCTCCCTCATTGGCACATATCAAGGTTTAGGGTTTTTGAGGCTTTCATAAGACGAGAGACTCACGACAAGCTCGAGCCTCATAGTGAGCGGTGTATTTTCATTGGCTACCCGCAGAAGTCCTTTGGATATCTCTTCTATAGACCGAGTGACAATGTTGTCTTCATTGCAAGGAGAGGGGTTTTCCAAGAGAGAGAACTCATAAGCCAAGGGGATAGTGGGAGGCAAATTGATCTTGAAGAGATTCAAGAGTCGAGCGATGAAGGAACCTCTAACGCTGGTGCTCAACCTGAGGAGGAAACTCCGGTTGAACTGATTGACGAGTCCTTACCTCTTAGATGTTTCGAAAGAGTTAGGGTTCAACCCCAGTTTTATGGTTTTCGTATTACTACAGAAGGGGATACGTTCATTAGTGATAGTACACTAGTGAATTTGGACGAACCTAATAGCTAAAGAAGCCATGACAGGCCCGGAGTCTGAGAAGTGGAAAGAGGCAATGGACAAATAGATTTAGTCCATGTATGAAAAAAAAGTTTAGAATTTGCTTGACAATGTACCAGGTCGTAAGACGGTTGGGTGCAAGTGAATCTTCAAGAAGAAGACCGACATGGATGGGAATGTGCACAATTATAACGTGCGATTGGTTGCGAAGGGTTTCACTCAAACTCTCGGAGTTGACTATGATGAAACCTTTCCACCGGTTACGAAGATAAATCCTATTAGGATAATGTTGGCCATTGTTGCATTTCATTACTACGAGATCTGGCAGATGGATGTCAAAACCGCTTTCCTTAACGGGAAGTTGGCTGAGGATGTTTACATGGATCAGCCAGAGGGTTTTGTCGATGCAAAGTACCCTAATAGAGTGTGTAAGCTTAAGAAGTCCATTTATGGACTGAAACAAGCATCTCACAGATCGAATCTTTGTTTCGATGAGAAAGTCAAAGAGTTTGGTTTTCTACGAAGCAAGGATGAATCATGTGTATATGTCAAAGACAGTGGGAGTATAGTTAAGTTCCTCGTATTGTATGTCGATGACATACTACTCATAGGAAACGGCATCCCAACGCTGTTGGAAGTATAGTCCTTACTTGGGAAGTGCTTCGCTATGAAGAACCTCAGAGAGGCTGCCTATATTTTGGGAATATGGATAGTGAGAATCAGAAGTAAAAGACTGATAGAACTTAGTCAGAATACTTACTTGGACAAGGTACTAAAGCGTTTTAGAATGGAGAACTCAAAGAAAGGGTATTTACCAATCGAAAGTAATGCCAAGTTGAGTAAGACTCAAAGCCCGAGTACGGAAGTCGAGATAGAAGAAATGAGCTGAGTACCATACGCTTCCGCAGTTGGCTCGATTATGTATGCTATGACTTGTACTTGCCCAGATGTGGCCTTCGCTTTGACCATGGTCAGCATATATCAAGGGAACCCTGGCAAAGCACATTAGACCGCAGTCAAGAATATTTTTAAGTACCTTTGGAGGACCAAGGAATGGTTTCTAGTCCTCGGTGGGAGTGATGACTTAAGGGTGTGAGGGTATAGTGACGCCAGGCTGGGTCTTTACCTTAAATGGAGGAGCAGTGACTTGGAAAAGTTCCAAGCACGTGACAGTAGCTGATTCAACGTGCAAATTAGAATATATAGCGGCGAAGCGTCAAAGGAGGCAATATGGTTGAAGAACTTCATTGGAGACCTTGGAGTTGTGCCAGCCATAAAGGAGCCCATGGAAATTTTCTGCGATAATGAAGGAGCGGTTGCCTTGACCAAGGAACCGAGGGATCATGGTAGATCTTGACATATCGACATAAAATATCACTTTATTCGACATCGGGTGGAAGAAGGACTCCTCATAGTGAAGAGAGTATCGCCGGAGGATAACCCAGCAGATCCACTTACGAAGGGATTGTGTAGGGTTAAGCACTTGCAGCACGCTAAGAGCATCAGGATGAAGGACGATATTAGTTTAGATTAGATAGTTTAGAAACACATAATATATAAATTGTAATTAACATTCGATGATGAAATAAATGGGTATTATTTATGAGTAAAGTTACTGTCTTATGTTAATTGTTTACCTATTGTTTCAATTTGCATGTTTTGACTTCCTGAATAATAGGATTATTCGAACAGTCGACATTCATTCATATGTTGGGAGTAGGTATGAAAGAAGATTGTCATGATTT
Organism: Lactuca sativa; assembly: GCF_002870075.4. Lineage (NCBI taxonomy): Eukaryota > Viridiplantae > Streptophyta > Magnoliopsida > Asterales > Asteraceae > Lactuca > Lactuca sativa. Next base: position 280,719,517 of record NC_056630.2, read on the forward strand.
CGTGTGTATATTGTCTAAAGTGTATTAGACATAACAAAGGTTTGATACAACGTTCATGAGTGCTTATGAATAAGATTTGAGCATTGGAAAAAACCCACTCTTGCTGGATTCACTTCATGAAATTTATCATGAGTGATCGCAAGACGATAATATCAGATGGTCTTAAAACCTAGATATATGGTTTATTTCTTGTTGATTGGTTGTACATTGATAATGTGTAAACGCACCAGTAACTTGATGTTATAAAACGCATTGTTGTGTATGATTTGATGAGTGAATAGTAAATGCATATAAGTCGAATGTCACATCCCTAAACCAAGGATGGCGGAAACGTCCGGGAGTGGAGGACTTCATGTAAAGTATCACAACAACGAGTATAATAGTGCTCAAAGTAAATACAACAATTATAAATATAATCGAGAAAGTTAAATGATTTCACAAGTTACAGTTTTCAAAACCGATTACAAAATAATGACAAAATGTTTGATTAACGTTGAAGCGTTCCATCCTCAAAAGCTGGTAGTCACCGATTTCTATTGATTATCTGAGAATAAAAGTAAATTTTGAAAGAGTGTCAACAATTAAGTTGGTGAGTTCATAAGCTTTTAGATGTAGAGTTTGAAAACCTTTGTTTGTAAATGTAATGTATACTCAAGAAAAATACAATATTTTCCTTATAAGATGTTATGTAGTCTTTAATCCTAAGACCGAATGTATGTGTGTGTTTCATACTTTGTAACAATTTATGTAGTTTTAAATAGATAAAACCCCTTATTAAAGTAGAAATTCCCGTAAACTATATGTGTCGTTATCTCCCTATGTGAGTCGCTATAACCATACTATGACAGAGTAGACCTGCTGCGACGTTCTTCAAGTGTCAGAACTGTTATGACATTTGTCACCCCCGACCGGCCGGTCGGTCTGTTGCAAGCAACTTGGGTGTGGGTTGTCAATCCCAATATAGATCTATATACAATTATCACGCTCTCCTAACAAGAGACTCTGGTTATAACTTACAGGAATTTTAACTCTTACTCTAAGAGTATAATAAAGAGATGTATCACGATTTACGTTAACGAGTTTACGTGGGGTTTGAATGTGAAACCTTTTCTATGGTGGAAGTAAATCTCCTTTTATGTAGTATGTTTGTAATGTAAAATCCATAAACTATACCTATTATAGTTTATTGTACGTGTTCGAATTGAATGAAAACCCTTATCATGAATGAATAATTTATGTTTATGATGTTAAACTAACAAAAAATTCATTCAACATTTAGAAACTTATTGTTATACACTTTGTTCAACATGTTACAAAGTGTTGTTAATATTGTAAGCTGTTTAACTAGTTTTTAACTTTTCTCCACTATTTTAGAAAAATCACAGAAAAATCATAACAAGTCGAAAACTGAATCCGTAAACTCTGAGAGTTTATAAAATGTGTCTAGTTTGTGGATAATTTTTATTATGATTTTTAGAAGTCTCTAACTTGTATGAAAATGTTCAACTTCACAGACTGGTCCGAAGTTGTTTCTGAAATGATAGGCAGTTTTGTAAAAATCGCAATAAATTGTAGAAAAATCGTATGAACACGTGCAAGTAATAATTAGAAAGGTATAAACCTGAACTACTTTCATATTAAATAGTTTTGAAAGATATTAAGTTTAAGATGGTCAAAACAGTCCATGAATAGAACTTATCTTTTTTGTGAAAAGCTGAAGTATGTGTTTGAGTTATGTTAAGGTGTTTTAACTTGTATTCCTCCCCTAAAACTTGAAGAAAACATGAAAATTTAGGGGTATGAACTCACCTTGAGTGATTCCTTGAGATGGATGTTGAAGAGAAGAGGTTTCCAAGTCAAGAACACTTGGAGAAAGCTTGAAGATTTGAAGATCCTAAGGACAAATACGTCGATATTTGTGTAAGAAATCCATGATTCGAGTGAAGGTGTGTAGAATGTTCAAGTGTAGGATGAATACAATTACCAAAAGTGGATGAAAAGCTTGAGATCAACCCTTGAAATCTCGAGTTTTGAGAGAGAGATATGTTTGCTTTTTGGTGAAAGAGTGAAGTCTTAGAGGGGAAAGGTAATGTTTGTCTAAGATTTGGTTAAGGAATCTTATGGTGTGTTGGAAGGTGCATAAAAAGACAATGATTTGATATGGTAAGGTGTGAATAGTGATTGGAGGTTGTCATAGAGTGGATATGGGGGATGGCTTGTTGTCATAGCTTTATGGTGAAAGTCAAAAGTACCTTCTTGTACTTGTACTTTATCCTAATCAATATTCTAGATTATGTCTTCGAAATCTCCAAGATATGGGTAAATCATGATGTTAAAGGGTTGGAATAGATAAAATATGGATATATATGAAAATCCCGCGAGGGTTCGAAAACTAGAAGTGAGGAGCGAACCTGCGAGGGTTCGGTTCATGTTGCTGAGGACCGAAAGTTGGTTATCTTCGGACCGAAGGTTGCTTCAGGACCGAGGGTATGTTCGGTCCGAAATGGCTTGACCTGAACCGAGGCGAGATGAACCAAGAACAGATGAACCAAAAGCAGACTGGGACCGACCCGAAGTGCAAGGAACCGAACCGAAGGTGGATTTGGTCCTTAAGAGGGACTTCGGTCTTAAGAGTAGTGTCGGTTCTATAAGTGGCTTCGGTCCTTTAAGGTTGTTTTTAAAATTAACTTCCCGTTTCGAGTGGATTTTGACTAAGTTAAGGGCCTGGATGCCCCGAGTGCTCATGAAAAGTTGAAAGAGATTTTGAGAGAGATTTGGGAGAGAGAGAGAGAGAGAGATATAGCGAGAGAGATTGAGGGAGACTTTGTTTGTGGCTATTGTTAGTGTTTAGCCTCCAAATGCAAGGTTTTTAAACCCCATTAAGCCTCATTATGAGTGTTATACACCCTTGGAGGGTATGTAATAACGCTTTATCAAGTAATTCCATCACTTACCCTAATTAGGGTTTCGATTTTCTGAACATGTGAAAACTCTAAGTGATACTTTGCATTAGGATGGTGTGTTATACAATAGTAACATAATGTAAACCCTAATATACAAGGGTTAATTAATTTGACCGGTTTGACTTGTTGACTTTATTTGACTTTGACTTAACCAGATAGGGTTGGGAATCATGTCAATCATATAGGGCACCCTAAATATATCCAAAGTGCAATCCCGAAAAACACTCGAAGCAGAAATCCCGATCTCATTGGCGATCGAAACCCGCAACGGACACTCCTGCTCTCCAAGAGTTACACCAAAATCCTTGCTGAAAGACTAAGATACAAAGAACTGATTCGTACCCAAGTAAAAAAGCACAAGTGTAGGAAAAGAATTCACTAAGAAGGTACCTATCATAGTTACAAGAATAAGCATCAATGAAATAAATGAACATAAATTAAAAGAATACATACCAGTAATGACGTCAGGTGTCCCCCTGTCTTCCTCTGTTGCGAGCAGAAACGCACAAACCCTAGCCTTCAGGGCCTCACCCCTCCCCGGCATCCATCCGTAATCATCAAAGTAGCCGGTGCTATAGCCTGCACTGCCCCCGCAACGAGTAAGGGACAATTGGATTTCACATGGCCAACTTGATCACAGTTGTAGCAAAACCTGGTGCTCAACAATGTGGCTTGCTAATGAAAATCCCTAGCAATATGCCCCTCCCATGCATATTTTGTGGCACACTGACATTGATCGACATGTCCCCTCATGCGTCTTCCCGCACTTGCCACAAGGGCAGCCCTTATAACCTCTAGATCGTGAAACAGGGGGCTTGAACCGCTTTGCTGTTGGATGCGTCTGGATCAGGGTCTGCCTCCTCTCTCTCGTCTGAGTCTCGATCTCAATCTCCATCTTCCGCGTAAAAGACTACAACTTGGAGAGAGAACTGTACCTCTAGGTAGAAACAAAATCATGGATCTCCGTCTTAAGAATACACGGGGCAAAAAAGGGCTCTCTCTGTGAACATCTTAGTAATCTCCGCCACCGACATTGTCGTTTGCTTCAGCGATAGATACTCTTGAGCCAACCTCTCCCTCTTAACTAGTGGGACATACTTGGTGCGGAACATATCAATAAACTACTCCCAATTCACTATGGCCTTCTCTGTAAAAGAATAAGCACCGATCACCAGCTTCCACCAGTCCTTCGCCCCCAAACAAAGAAAGTACAAAGCAAACTTGACCTTATGGTCCTCTGGACACGAGCATGTGAAGAAACAACCCTCCACATCAGATAGCCACCTCATGGAGAAAATCAGGTCCTTGAAAGCGTTAAACTTTGGGGGCTTTGTGTTGCCGAAGTCCTGATACTGAACCGTCCCTCTCCTTTGGATTCCCACAACAACAATTGTTGCGGTGGCTACAACCGTAGCAGCCTCACACACACAACGACATATTTCTCATCGAAAAGATCGATTATCATGGCCTTAATAGACCTAAATACCTTTGGAATCACCTCCCTAACATCCATGGTCACCTACGTGGTGATCATCTCACGAATATCATCGTCAATCAATCTCAGCCTCGTCGGGCTACCAACTCCTGATCCATAACGTCTAGTAATCGACATACTGAAAAAACCAAGAAAATATTAGGAAAGTATTCTTAATCCAAACTACTATATCATCTCGGAACTACTCAACCCTCGGGGTTTGGGACTTCCTTGATATGCGTACGGATCATGTGCTTCTAGTAGTATGGGCCCATACTACCTTCCACACCTACCCATATTTGTCTAAAGGGATCTTTACAAACCATCTGCCCACAAAGCCCAAACTAGGATACATATACATCCTATACTCACTCTCTCGAGAGGGGCTAATCATTCCTTATAATGTCTTCCTATAAACCACACTCACTCATGAAATTTCCACTAACCATGTAGCCACTCATGCATGCTAATCATAGATAACACTAGATTCGATAGACAGTTGAATACTTGATTATACCCTAAGCCTACAACTAAACAAGGAACAAGAACTAAGGCTAAATAAAAAATTATCATGCTATAAAATCTTAGTTATGTACAACTATGATGCACACACTAAGCAGCTACAATCATAATGTCAATTCCATATAACATAACAAGAGATTATCCTAGGCTATCATGCACATAAATCAGGAAATTCTATCATCCAATTCCTAAAGATCCTTAGCCTACAAACTAGCATATAGTTCTATCAATACACAAAAAAGTATGGGTATCTTGGGGTACACTTTGCTTTCCTTCTTCTGATTGCCTACGTGACATCTTTCTTGGCAGTCCTTTTTAGAGTTAATTTTCAAAAATATTTTGCAGATCCTTAGTTTGAGTCTGGAATCCCCCAAGTGTTCATCCATTTCTCTCAAACAAGGGCTCAGATTCCAACTTGTAAGATCCCAAAAATCATGACAAAATTTTTATTATAAAAACCATATCAAAATCCATAAATCATACAAATGATAGATTACAAAATTCATAATAATCAATTAGAGTATCCCAAAATCATAGGTCAAATAAATATCAAGGATGATGTGTGATGTGCGCAAAAGATATAACCTATCTAGCTTTAAATTTATAACCTAACTACTTATCTACTAATGCACATATAGGAAGTATACCTAGTCAGTATATAGTGTAGTAAATTAAGTTGGGTGTCGAACACAGGTAACGAATTTAGTATACTAATCTAATTACTAAAAATTAATCTGAAATTAAATATTAATTAAAAATGGTTTTTATTTGATTTTGCAAGTTCAGACAAACTTAAGCACTCAACAAAAACGGTTGTAATCAATATATTAAAAACACTTTCATTTAGTTTCGAATCCATCTTTTTCCTATGGTTAGCTCTTATTTATGGATTAATAAAGTTGGTTACCAATTTATATGTAATTAGCAATTTGGTCAAATCTTCTAATATATTACTAATTCATGAACTACTATGTAAGGGCTTACATTAGCAAACACATAATTAGTGATTAATGTTAATTAGGCTATGTAAGATATATCTAGATAATCATGTATGGTCAAGAAAATCAATAAAACAAAATTATGGTCACAGTTATGTTCTCTAACACAACTAAAGATGACGCCTTTATTACTTAACTAAGATTTGGTCGATCCTAGATCTAGCAATCTAATGATCACTAAATTACTAGGTAGATAATTTCATGCAGTTTAATGGTCACTAATCTACACTTAACTTGAATTAAAGCAACAAATATGACAACTTTAGCATTCTAGGTATGATAATCAAACACAAGCTCCAAACCAACTTTTATAAATCCATGAATAAATAGCTAAACCATAGTATTAGGTTTCATCTAGCTAAACGAAAGCCTACTAATTTAGCTACTCATGAGTGAAAGTAAACACACAAGCTAAAAATAAATTGATATGGTTAAATTAACACAAACTGGATGTAGTGTTTTAATCTTCAAATTCTCGATCTTCAAACAATTTCTCCTTCCAAAAGGTGTTTTTCGCACTTTTCAAACCTCTAAACTCTATTATAACTCCAGGAAATCAGATCCAACCTCCCCAAAGTCGATATTCTAAGAGATATTTATATTTTTCAAAATTAGTATCTCACGTCATGAGATTTAAGGTCTCACATCGTGATCTCAGTAGAATTCGTGTTCGGCAAGGAAACTGCATTCCGCGTAACTATCGTCTAGAAAAATCAATCTCATGTCGTGAGATTGTATTCCTCATGTCGTGAGAACTGAGAATTAGAATTTGGCACAAATACGAAAGTCGTCTGAAATATTGTCTAGTTTTCAGATCATTTTGAATCTTGTCAATCAGAGTTACGAGTCTTGAGATATGGTCAAAATACCGACGATGGGTCAAGCGGTCCAACAAGGTTATTTTTTTAACTTTTCAGCTCCAGTCCTCCAAGTATCCAGCTTTTGTCGATTATAGTGTTTTTCTTTGAGAATGTTCACTTTTGGCTGCAAAATACAATTTAAACATTATAAGTACCAAATATCTTTGCAATTAACCTTATTATAGCTTAAAATGTATTAAAATACTGCCTAGAAATGTGTATAAATATGACACTATCAAAATACCCCACTTTTATCTTTTGCTTGCCCTTAAGCAAAACTAATTTATTTAAAGTCAAACTTCCATCACTAGCATCACATTGACCAATCAATTTTAAACTCATCCATTATACCAAGACCGCAATGCGCATATTTGTGTCTAAATCTCCTAATAACTTCCCAATCCTAAATACTCACATTCCTTATAAACATTCACCCCTTAGCTTATATGACACTCATTTATGCAACCCTCCGAATCAATACTCAGAAATCTTTCTTAACCTCAAGGTATTTTGGTTAAGCTACCCAAGCATACATAATCTATAAATTATAACTTTAGTACCACAATGGAGCTTTCGGAATTCTTCACTTCTTTGAATATTTGATGATTGATTTATGTGAATTCACCACCTTTTTGTTTGATTTTTGGTATCTTCAACTTTTGAATTTCTTCAGAATTTTTGATCTTTTCATCTTCATACTTTGATAGATCCAACATTCTTCAACTTTTTGGTAATTTATCTTTTTTTTTTATATAACTCACTTTTTTTTATCTCAAAACCTACATGCTTAAGCAAGGGAACTTAACTTCAACCTTTATTGGTTAAAGGTATTAGTCTAAGTGCAATGACTCTATAAGCTCTCTTGGATAGATTTCAGGTACATGCTGCAAAACTTATTATTCCATAGAAACTACCAGATTACCTTTCATATCTCATGACTTTTTACTAAAACTTGGGAAGCCACAAATATACTATAACATATATTGGCTCAACTAAATACTTGATCTCTCATTGGATCATCCCACGCAACACTAGCAACTTAAGTTCAACAATTATTACAAGATTTAATTTTTAGATTATTATTCAAAATCTATTAGATATTTTTTAAAATGTTCTAACAATTTACCTTTTCAACCCCCTACCACACACTTATTACACACAATGCCCTCATTTTATGCATAAATAATTTAAAAGTAATAAAAGGGAGAAAATTGAACAGACTCCCCTTGGATAGAAGAGGCGAGATCGATTTATGCACGTGTGGATAACTTGAACGTCTTGAATATGACATCTTCAAATATGGAACTTGGGTCTTTAACAAATAATATATGTAAATGTGTCGACAAAAAATAGAATCCGAGACTTGAATCTTCCATAAGCATGATGTAGAAAAATCTTCAAAGCATAATAGAACAATGTGGGAAAGCATACGCTACAATGCATGGTTGAGAAAATGAGTCATAAGCAGGTTCATGATATTTCCAATAAGGGCAATAATGACCCATGAAAGAAATATACAATAAAGGCCTTCTATATCGTTGAAATTGTGGACTCACGACGTGAGGAATAGAAGCCACAACGTGATGTCGTGAATAATCAATTTCCGAAAAAGTGTTGTTAACGAGCTCACGATATGAGAGATTAGTGCTAACGTTGTGAGAACTGGGTTTCATAGAATTCTGTTGTGGAAATCCTTTTTCAATAAGTGTAAGTCTCTTAACAGATTAAGACCCTTCTCAAACTCTATATTATATGACTCTTCTCTAGACTTGCTTCTCTCTCAATTAACCCCACACTTATCTAAAATTGTAGGTCTCGACTCTCAACTCTAAATACTCAGATAAAACTTGTATATGCTCTCATATATCTAATTCTTCATTATTCGCATTTTTCTCTCACATATATTACCAATAAACAACCAAAGGAAGTTGAAAAGAAGCATAACAAGCTTAAAGTTTTACAACCAAAATCAAAATAAAGAAACCGAAAATAAACTAGACAAAATTTAAAATAAAATAAAAGGATAAAAACTAATCATCATCCTCATCTTGTGCTCCACTTCCTCCAGCTCCATCGTCTCCTGGGATCCATAATTCCTCCCATGTCGGAATGTAAGGGCATTGGGGAGGTATTGTAGGAGGTCGCACCACATTCATATGTGTAAATATAGTGTCGAGAATTTGGGTGTTGTAGTTCACTCCTCCATGAAGATTGTCTAAATATGTACCCACCTGAATCTGAAACGGATCGGTAAGTACTCCACCCTCAAATTGTAGAAGTGGATGTTGTGATTGCCCCCTTTCTCCATGAGCTCTCACATTCCTCCTACCTCGAGGCAGTAGTTGGTGTTCAGGATGATTGTGTAGCTCCATATCATCATCAATAGGAATGATCCAATGTGAACCCATGTTGACTGCCACACACATGGACTCCAAATATCCCATAGAGAGGTCATCCCCTGGTTTGTGTGTCAACATCTTAGTCAAGCATGGTATAATAAGGCCATATGATATAGCCAGGTGGGTAATAAAATGGCCCCCATTAATAGGGCTACCAGCTCGGGAAATGGCTGCCTTGTTACCTAAATAGCTAGCCAAATGGTACGGGATGTTGCAACAAACTCTCGGTGTAATAATGCTCCACAAGAAAAATAGGTTCAAGCTTGTAACCTTATCCCTCATGTCTTTTGTGGTTGATGGAAAAAGTGATCAACCGGTGAAGAAGTCGATAAATCAGGGATCTAATATGACTCTCCTATGAAACACTCGAGTAAAACACCCTATTGGCAACCGTCCCACAAAAATCATACCCAGATACACCCGACAAATAGTCTCGAATTGTGGATCTCAAGAAAAGTTTGAAAGCTAGTGACCGTGTCTCATGTTCCTGATAAATCCCCATTCGCCATGCAAATTCAGTGAGGCTACATTCCATCCATTCGTCACCGAGGTGAAAAACCAAAGCCCTCAAGTAAGATGGATCAACAATGTCTTCTTCAAGTGAAACAGAGGCGAAAAACTCAACACACATCTCTTGGAAAACTGGCTCACTAATGGAAAATAAATTCTTCCATCCGTTACAGGTGAAAGCAAAATCATCCACGAATAAAGTCTTTATCAAATACCGAGCCATCCTTTCCATTAGCCCAACTTCTCCCAAACATACCCAATCAATTCACGGGGACATGGCAAATTCTCTATTGTCAAGCCATCCCAACTTGTTGGTGAAATTTGTAACCACATTCGAGTGCATGTCAGTGGGAATTTGATACAATGGGTGGCGAGTAGACACATGTCCTTGAAATTGCTCATTGGACCTTCTTAAAGCCATTTCTTACAAAAACAAATAAACAAGAAACAACCAACAAGACGCTGACGGCGTGAGTTCATAATCGTCAATTCAATCGACCATATAGGGAAGTGAAATTGGACTAAATTCATGTTTGGGGTTTGGTAGCAAGTTGATTATAAACATATTTAAGTAACATGCAGTAGAGAAATCGCATATTTAGGGCATAAATTTCGACATTGAACATAGCATAAACCCCTAAATTAAATAAATCGGTCAAACTAAACCACTAAGAGTATGAACTGTTTGCCGGAAAATGAAGATTACATAAGCAAGAAAGTGGATTGTAGAAGATCTGGTCAAAATCGAGTGTGGGGGACCAGAGAATTTGAGTTTCGTTCATGAGTAAAGAATAATGGTCAAATGCTCTTCTGATTACTTTAATCCGTCGTCCCGTATTTTTGATGCTCACATCGTGAGCTTAAAATCTCACGTCGTGAGTTTGGTATGGGCTAAAAATATTCAGGCTAATCAAAATTACCACGAGGTGGGTTTTGGGCCACGAGGTAGTGTCGAGGTTTTTCATATAAAAGGTCCGTTTTACTATAAAAATTTTAATTTATTTTACCACTCAATTTTTAAGGACTCCACACTTGATTTTCACCATTTTCTAAAATAATTAAAGGACTTGATGATTCATTATCCTAAAAATTAACTAAAAATGAAAAAACTAAACTAAATGAAAAAACGAAAAGAAATCGAAAACCAAACTCGGGTTGCCTCCCGAGAAGTGCTTCTTTTTGTTTGAGTCATGAGCCGGACTCCGTGCCTCCTCATGTTGAATTTGTCATAGTGTCCATCACCAACTATATCTTTTGCTCTTTCCACCTTCTTTTGTAAGCTTGAACTCTTCTAATATAGGCCTTCTTAGAATTTTCTTTTTAATATTCACATCATTTTCTTCAAGCTTTTTCTTAATCCCTTTATTTTCAACAAGATGAGGTTTTTCTTTTTCTTCGGTCTTTAGCTCTACGGGTACCATCTTCTTATCCATGGTTAGCCTCTTTTCATTGGAAGTAACTTTGTCCTCATCACTTGATACCAAGTCTTCACTTTCCTTACTCACCCAAAAGGTTGAAGTTTTATAAGTAATTACTTCAAAAACAATCGGAATTGATGCTCGAGGCTTGGTGCGTTTGACTTGTTGAATCTCTTCTTCCATAAGCTTTTCCAATTTCTCAAGTGCATTCTCTTCATCTACGTTAAATACTTCACCTTGAACATCATTGCCTTGAAAACCATCTTCTACTCCAAAAGTAGCTTAATCATCTCCAACTCTCAAAGTAAGTTTGGATTCATGAATGTCAACCAAGGATCGAGCAGTATTAAGTAAAGGGCGACCAAGAATTATTGGGACATCGTTGTCTTATTTCATGTCCATTACGACTAAGTCAATTGGAAAAACGAATTTCCCAATTTTTACCAAAATATCTTCCATAATGCCTCTCGGATACGCCAGTGAATGATTGGCCATGTGAATTGTCATTCTTGTAGCCTTTAAATCCGGAAGATTTAGCTTTTGATAGAACGAGTAAGGCATTAGATTTATGCTAGATCTAGAATCAGCTAAAGCATAAGTCTTCTAATTATTCCAAAACTCACATGGAAGAGTAAGGCATCCAAGATCTCCTATCTTCTTTGGTAACTCTCCCATAATCACTTTAGAACTCTGCTCACTAAGAATTACCTTGGAATTCTTCTCTAGCTGATGGCGAGTATCAAATAGATCTTGCAAGAATTTATCTCTATCCCTCCTATTTTTCCTATAATTACATCTCAACCATATTCTACCATTCCCACTCCAATCTTTACTAAAGCTACAACTACCACCACTACTGGCGTTCGAAACCAACATATCTGATACGGGGGCTCATTCTTCAGCACCCGCTCCTCCAGTTACAACCGAACCACTAGTCACTATCGAACCTCCTGTAACCACCAAACCACTATCTCCTACCCAATCCACTGAAACCAACACGGTTCTTGGCGGTGAAGACTTGGAGTTTGATTCCACTTACTTCAGTCCCTACCGTGTCTAAAGTGATGATGACGAAGATGCTCCTATAATCAAGCATTGTCTCAAGGAGGTTACTGACAAGCTTGATCAGCTGCTTTCCTCCTCTTCCACTGGTGCTTATTCTGAAGCTGCTCGCAAAGCCTTGTTCTCTTCGGTTGTCAAAGAACATGATGCTTCTCTCTCTGCTGCAGCACATGCCATTGATGCCTCTACCTCCTAATGCCAAAAGGCCTCTCTCGCTGTTGAGGCTTCAACGAAGGAATGCAAGGATGCGACCACAAAATTCGATAAACTAATTTCTGAGGTTCATCTTTTCTTAGATTCTTTGCAAGCTGCTGCTCAGAAGAACTCTCAGACAGTGAATGCTTCGGTTGATAATCTTCAGCATTCTCTTCAAGCTGAAAGGACCAATCTTGAAGCCGCTCGTCAGACCATATAAGCTGCCAATGCCACCCTTCACGATAATGTTAATGATTGTCTGACTCAACTGGAAGCAGAGTTGGCTATCGAAAATCACATAATGGATGAGTTGGACAAGCGTACGTCTCAGCTAAAAATGCAAAACCTCAAGCTTCGCACTACAACGAATGAGCTTAGTGATTTAAAGTCTGATAGGGAGGTCATTCGAAGCTCTGTCGGTGACGTTCATTCCATTCTTCTTCATCTTCTTGATGCACATGATGCCATTATGACTATCACCATCAGACGTCATTTGACTGAAAAGCTCAGACCTGCATTGGACATCCTTCGTTAGATTGAGGGTGTTTCAGTGACTAGTGTCCAGCCAAAACAAGGGGAGAAAACGCAAAAACTCAACCTCCTCTCGAACCTAAGTCAACAGCTGAACCGAAGGATAATGAAGCTTCGGTCAGTAAAAGGGATAAGTGGAAAAAGAAAATTGGTGAAGATGATACAGATGATGAAGATGATTATGAAGATATTTTGGGTGAAACTCCCTTTAAGCCTTATCAGAAAACAAAACTTTCTGATAAAGAGTTTGCAGAAAAGATCAAAAAGGAAACGGCTGAGCTAAAGAAGAAGCAAAAAGAAAAGGATCTCTTGGAGAAAAAGAAGTCTATTTTTCCAGAGTGGACCATTGATTCGCTTCAAAGAAGTGCTATAGATGAATTGAGTACTCACTGGCTCGAACCTGTCATGTCGATCGTCTTTGAAAACTCGAAGGATGCGTAGTTGACATGCCAATCACTCGAAAGGCATTTATGTTTCATTGCTTCAACTCAACTATTGTTATTCCCTCTCCGGACCCGAAGGTGGATCCGGATTTGTTAGAGTTTTATCTGGAGTTCGCTCAGCCACAGTACTTGATAGGGTGCTCACAGAAGATTACTACTGTCAAGGTACTGAAACCTTATTCAGCCAGGAAGTTCATCAATTTCAAATTTAAAGTGACTTGAGGCTCGGAAGGCTCGGTTCATAACTTCTCTCTGGCTGATCTGTCGAACCTCAATCCTCACGACTGGATACTCCTCAACAACATTTTGCTATCGAATCCTCAGGAGTATTAGCCGATTATAGACCATATCAAGCGAATGCTTGTTTGCTACATTCATGAAGTAGTGAAGATGGATCAATAAATCGCCTCTGCTATTCACAAGCGACCCACGATCAAACCAATGGGAAGAGCTGGCGATGTGAATACAATGATCAAGCGAAAAATTGACTCAAAATATCACACTGTGATGTTTCTCAGGGGCGAAGGTCAAAAATGCATGTTCGCTCTTGTTGACAAGCACCTGTTCTCAACTGCTTTCCTGGAGCATATTTTAGAGATCATACAAAGGTGTAATCAGAACTCAGCAGCTGTGAAGAAGTTGTTTACTGACATGCTGAGATGGTACATTCAATTTCGACAGACTCTTCTTGTTATCATTCCTCGGCTGTTAAAAGTCGTGAAGATAGTGAAGCCTACTCAAATGAAATAATCTCTCGCCTCATTTGACGCAAAGGGGGAGATTTTTGGGCTTATAGTATTGCGTCATGGGCTCGGTCCTTAGCCCAGTTTTGGTATCCGTTTTGGGCCTATCCAACCGTGATTATTTTACTCTAGGGTTTTAGTATTTAAGGTGCATGCATGCATCCTTTGTTAGTAACGCTTTTATTATTTTTCTCATTAGTATTGTAAACCCTAGCTCGCCTCTACAGTGGAAGTTCTTCATCGAGCTCTGCTGAGGCGTGACTATATTTGAATCATAAGCTTTGCATTGATTCCATACTATGTTCATAATCTTATTGTGTTTAAATTGTTTGTTCTTCATCTATTTACCTGTGAAAGATCTAAACGATCTGAGATTTAATCTCATCATAAACATTTATAATTTATCTATTTATAATATATATCTATACTAATTTATTAATTTTGTAATTTAGTTTTTCAAATATGTTCAAAACGTTTCACCCGATACAAAAAAACATTAATATGCATTTTCTCTCAAAAGTTTTCTGTCTATAATATTTAACTATAATATACCTTCTTATTAGTTGTTTATAAATTTTAAATCACAACTAAATAATTTGTTTTTGCTTCTTATGTAAAGTTGGGTAATATTAGAATTATATGTCGTTTTAAAAGGTTTCGGTTTTTGTAAACCGAATTATAAAAACCGATCCAACCGAATTGTAATTAGTTCGGATTTGAATTTAGTTTGGACTATTCAGATCCATGCTTTGAAAACCGAAATCAATTTGGATTCACTTCATTGGATCGGATCAAACCGATCCATCCAAACGAACACCCCTAAATTAGGGGTATGTTATTTTGTTCTAACTATCTATTTTGTGCATGTAGAATTGATTCTGAACCAATCATTTTAGTTATTTTAAGAAAGTAATTAATGTATATTACATCTTGAAGATATAATGAGTATTAATTAATTTCTTAAAATAACCAAAATGATTGGTCCATAATCAATCCTACATTCACACAATAGATAGTAGAAACATTTGAACCTAACTCTCTCTCTCTCTCTCTCTATATATATATATATATATATATATATATATATATATATATATATATATATATATATATATATATATATATATGGCTTAGGTTATTCTATTCAAAGTAATTATTGTGGTATTGTATGCATAAATATGGGTCAATCAATTTTACTTATATTAAGAAAGTGATTAATATATATTATTTAATTAAATATAATTGAAAATATCATCTAATTTAATGACAAGGGTACTTTACTCAATTAATATAGATTTATAAAAAGAAAATTGCATACTTTAAGGGATCATATATTCTATTAATTTTAAAAATCCGATTTTTACGAATTATAATTCTTTTAATTCGGAAATTCTGGCAGAATATGTTTATGAGTATATTCAAAAAATAAAAATATTCTTGAACCATAAATAATAAAAATATTCTTGAACCTATTTCTTGATCATGACTTTAAAAAATTCTTGTAGAATAACAAATTCTTGAACAAATAATTGAAGAATAAAAACAAAAAATACATTATTTCTTATAGAATACGGGTAACAATTATTAAGAATTGCATTTATTATTAAAGAATAAAACTAAAAACTTTCAAAACGAGTAAGAAAACATCAAAATCTAACAACGACACTAACATATTCTAAATTAATAATGTTGCTTAGAATGACTTTCAATTTTGTGGTCCGTTCTTCAAGCATTAACTTCTGTGAAAACAAAACCAAATTGTAGTTTAGATTCCAATAATGCATTAGCAAATGAAAAATAAATTAGCGAGAAAACCAAGAATTATAGAACATGCATAAATCAGTGAGAACATATTCATACTCCATTCCAACAGAATTAGAATTCATGATTCCATTCCAACAGAATTGGATTCGTGATTTCATACAACATAATTAGAATAAGAATTCATGATTCCATTCTAACAGAATTAAAAATCATGATTCCATTCCAAAGGAAAAATTATTTCCTTTTCACAATAGATGTCACAAGATCAACCTCACTCACCCCTCTCTTCTACGTTTTCTCTAAATGAACCCCTTGTTTCCTTTCATTCTACATGGATTCCAGTCAAGAAATACAAGAACAATCTTTTTCTTGCCTTTATGTACCCAGCAAACCAACAAAAAAAAGAGTGCATTTCCCCCATTCGTGTTCTTCCTTCTCCTATTTGTAACATCCCAAAATTCAAGGCTGAAAATTTCGTTTTTAAATACATTATAACATAAAGCTATCAGTATAAAAAAACATTCATAATGATATCTCATGTCACAACCAATGTCTCAACAATCCAAAACATGTCCCTATAATACCTTTTTGTCAAAACTAAAGTAAATCAGAGTACATTCCCAGGAAGCTCTATGCGGAAAACATGTGTGTGTGTGTATGATGCGCTGCTACACCACCGGCTCCTTCCCCTTAGACAAAGAGGTACCTGAAACCAAAACTGAAACTCTAAGCACGAAGCTTAGTCAGTTCCCCCATCATACCCATGGCACATAATCATCGGTATCTTTCAACCGGTAACCGGGAGCTAACCCCCCCTTCGGTATCTTTCAACCGATAACCGGGAGCTATCATCCCCTTCGTTATCTTTCAACCGGTAACCGGGAGCTATCCTCCCCTTCGGTATCTTTCAACCCGTACCTGGGAACTAACCTCCCCTTCGGTATCTTTCAACCGGTATCTAGGGAATATTTCACCACCTATCCCTATCACATATTAAGGTCATAAACATATTGGTTTCATAATAACATACATAAGCATACTGAGTCACATGATGACATATCATAATCATACTACTATACATGCATGGGTTTTATCCACCCCTTCGGTATCTTTCAATCAGTAATCGTCCTTGGTATCTTTCAACCGGTAACTAGGGCTAGTGTGCCCTACTACTACTTAACACATTCTCAGCACATATATAGCAACCAGAAAATTACCACAAAGATAACCATCTCAACCATAATCACCTATTGGTGGGCCGACATTGGTGCCTTAGTCCCACCCCTACTGGAAGGTAACTCACCTCGAAAGGCTGACTGCTGAAAAGCTGATCGACAGATGTCTGACTGCTGCCTTGGTGATCCTCTGGCTATAATTCCCACAAAACACTTAGTCTGACACTGATAATTGTTCTTAGGGTAGAATGACTATTTTACCCCTTAACAAGTCAAAGTCAAAGTCAACTTCCAGTTGACCTGACTCGCTGAGTTGGGCCTCTGACTCATCGAGTCCCTACCCTTCATTTGTCATTATTAGCAATGACTCAACGAGTTGTCCTTCTAAAACAACCTCAAATGAACCTTCATCCGACTCGCCAAGTTGTATGAATAACCCATCGAGTTCATCCTCATCCTACAACAAGTCCTGTCCTCGACTCGCTGAGGTGTATGAACAACTCGTCGAGTTCATCTTCAAAGGTTGGGAGATTGCCTTGGACTCGCCGAGTCTGCTCATGCACTCGCTGAGTCCTATGAACTCCAGGTCTATGGGTAAGTCCATTGCGTTGGGTCACTCCCCCGAACCCTTCTAAGACCATTCTAACACTCATTGGGTTCCTTTGAACCCTAACATGAAAAGGGAAGTCAAGCCTCGGACTCGCCGAGTCAAGGTTGTCCAAAAGAAGCCTCGGACTCGCCGAGTCATGGAATTATGAGCTAAAAAGACCCTAAAAGAAGCTATTGAGTTGCATGAGGCTTTCCATGGGTGCAAAGGTAGTCCCTTTCTGCCTTCTAACCCTTTAATGAGCTTGGATCTGAACCCTTAACCCCCACCATGCTTGCAATCATGGTTGGTCACCAAGAATAGCTTATAAAACCCCTAAATCTCCCCAAAAAGGGATCTAATACAAGAAGGATCAAGGTGTCGACTTTATACCTTCCAAGAACTATGGATGATGCACAAGTTTGACTCCTCTGGCCAACCTCTTGGTTCCTCAAGCTTCTCCTTCCTTCTTGCCACCACAAACCACTAATAATCACCAAAAAGGCCTTAGATCTTCACCAAGGACGATTAGGTTTTGATGTGAGGGGGTTCTGAGAGAATAAGGGACGAGGAAGGCTGAATAAGACGTTTTAATAGGGTGCCAACCCTTGGATTAGGGTTTTGTCCAGCCATAGTCTACTCGTCGAGTCATGCTGCCGACTCGACGAGTCCACCACTTAACCCCCGGGTCCAAGTCGCTACTCCTCGACGAGTTGGGCCATCAACTCACCGAGTCTTAGTCCAAATTATGAAAAAAAATACTTGAATGAAATACATACCATGAACCGAGTGCTACACAATTTATGTGAAAACAACAAACCCAATCACCTCTACAAAAACCCATCAATTTTCTGTCAAAAGCAAACCCAAAATATCTAATTTGTTCATTTCATAGATTCATGATAAAACAAACAACATCCCAAAACACCATTTTTACCTATTTTGATTAATTGGAAAAAGAGAGAGAGATAGATAGATAGAGAGAGAGAGAGAGAGAAAAGAATATTCTTTTAACTATTGATGGTCGATGACTGCAACTAAACCACCAAACCGAATCGATTGCTGCCACTGTTAGCATTCAACCATGCCACCACCAGAGCCCCCTGTAAACACCTTCGTCCTTCCCCTGCTCCATTCGTGAATCCTTCTTCCTTCTTCGTGTGTTGATGACGATCGAACCAGCCAAGAAATGATATTTTGTCAACCAGCAAGTTTTGTGGCTTCAGATCTCTGATATTTTTTTCCAACAGTTATTAAACCAAACAAAAAAGGGCAAG
Organism: Lactuca sativa; assembly: GCF_002870075.4. NCBI lineage: Eukaryota > Viridiplantae > Streptophyta > Magnoliopsida > Asterales > Asteraceae > Lactuca > Lactuca sativa. The sequence goes on from NC_056630.2 coordinate 280,738,437, forward strand.
GGAATATAAGAGCTAGAGATTAAGGAAATAGATACCTGTAAAGAACATCGTAACCATGGCAGTGAGCAACACCTTTACACAACTGAAAAAGAAAGCTCTTGATCTAAGAAGGAGGTATAGGATACGATAACACAATAATTACTTTAAATACCTGAATCTCTCTCTCTCTCTCTCTCTCTCTATATATATATATATATATATATATATATATATATATATATATATATTGGAAAACCATCAATTATCTTTGTATAAAAGAATTCGTTTATTGTTTTTTGAATCTGCAACAATTAGTGGATACATATAGTATTTATTTTACTCTTCGTGGTTTGCCTCCTCACAATATTGACATCAACAAATCGATTATTCTCCTTCACTTTAAATGAATTTCTAATATGGGCCATGTGCCAGGCCTACACTACATACAATGATACAAACTGTAACATCCCAAATTTCAGAAGTTTGAGTTAAGAGCTTAAATTGTAGATTGAAGAAGGGACTCGACGAGTAGGTATACTGACTCGCCGAGTCGGAGCTGGATCCGGGTTATAGAATAAATGACCGACTCAACGAGTCGTTGAGTCTGGTCTGGACGAGAAAAGCTCTAATCTTAGGGTTTCCACCCTATTTAAAGGACCTTATGTCCTCTCCTCAGCCCCCTTGTCGGCCAGAAGTTTCTTTAAGCGATTCCAAACCCTAATTTGAGTAAGAGGAGGAGGAAAGTGAGCTTGGGGCTTTTACAAGAGAAAGATTTAGTGGATTTGACCGCTAAGGAGCTAGAGGATTCAACTCTTTGGTTGTGAGCATTAGTTTGAAAGTAACAATCTGTCACTTTGCCTTTGTTGCTTCTAGATCTTTTCTTGGATGATGTTTTGGAGCCATTTTGGCATATTAAGGAGCCATTTCGAGTTAGAAGTCCAGATCTGAGGTTGCTACTTCAGATCTAGGCTTGTCTTGGTCCAAAAACCCGTAAAGTATTAGCCCTTGGTGTGTTGGTTAAGCATGTTTGTCTTAAACCCTAGCCCTAGAGTATTTTAAGCCTATAGCTCGTTGGTTTCACATAAAGTTTGCAACTTTACGTGAAGGGTGGGCCTTAGAAGAGTGGATCTACAGTTTGGGGCCCCTGCATGGCTCGAAAAGCCACTGTATGGATTAAGATCTGAAGCAACTCGGCGAGTCACATGGGTGCACTCGGCAAGTTGTATGAAGATGGGCAGGAACTCGACGAGTTGGAAGAATAAGTCGGCGAGTCTGTTGAAGATTGTCTTGGACTCGGCGAGTCTGTGCTTGGAGACTCGGTGAGTTGGTCAAGACGGAATTCTGAGATCGTTCAACTCGACAAGTCGCCCCATGGGAGTTTTTTGAATATAAGAAATCGATGATTCGATAGGTTGACTCGACGAGAAGGGTCAATCAGGAAGGTTGACTTTGACCAAAGTTGACTTAATTGACCCCGGGAAGACAGTTTAGTCTAAGTGTTGTTATTGGTATTGGTTGCTCAGGGAGCTAGAGGAGCAGCATTTCGGAGAGTTGTCGGTTAGCATCCGGGGGGTTATCGGCTTAGTTCAGCAGTTCAGGTGAGTTTTCCTTCCGGTAGGAACGGGTCTACGACCACAATGCCGGCCCGTCTAGTTAGCAGTAGTTTCCGGACTTCGGTCCGATGCAGTAGTTCAGTGTGCTTGATGTCTTTGTGATTCAAGCATGTTTTTGTGTTATGTGTTCCGGACTTCGGTTCCATGCAGTATGTAGTATATGTGTTTATGCTAATAGTTATGATTATGCTATGCCATGTTCATCCATTTAGTCTGGACTTCGGTCCGATGCAGTTAGCCGGAATTCGGTCCGATGCAGGGGTCAAGACCCCAGTTAGTCCAAACTTCGGTCCGATGCAGTTAGTCAGACTTCGGTTCGTTGCAGGGGGCAAGGCCCCAGTTAGTCTGGACTTTGGTCCGATGCAGTTAGCCGGACTTCGGTCTGATGCAGGAGGCAAGGCCCCAGTTAGTCCGGGCTTCACCCCGACGCAGTTTCCGGAATTTAGTCCAATGCAGTGGGTAAGGCCTAGTATGTGCTTTATATGTTATTGTATGGTATGTGGTAGTTTGGGGGAGCTCACTAAGTTTCGTGCTTACAGTTTTCAGTTTTGGTTTCAGGTACTTCTGCTAGCAAAGGGAAGAGCTCGGGATGATGGCATCGCACACACCACAGCTTCAGCTTTTATCCTGGGAGTTTATTTCAGATGCTATGATATATTGATATAGTTCTTTGTCATGATACATCTATTATAACTTTTTAAGATTTGTGACGTACGGTTTCATTTTATATTATGGATGATTGTTATACTATTTCAACAAAAAAAAATTGGGTCGTATTTTGAGTCGTTTGAAGTTGGTATCAGAGCCTTGGTTTGAGGGATTCAGGCACACTCTCGGGTGTGTATGAACTCAAACTAAGGAAATGGTATAAGGTTTTCAAAAGAAAAATATTTTCGAAAAGAATTTTGAAAAAGAAACTTAAAAAGATAAAAGAGTTTTGAAAAAGTGAAAAGGGTGTGGTGCATGCGATCAGCCGAGCTTAAGTAAGTACTCCCAAATTACCCATACAAGCTTATGTTATGATTATTAGTTTCGATTTCATTAGAACAGCATGCTAGAATAGTGATGGGTTTTATGCATAAAAAACATTCCTATGTGCTCATACAAACCCTAATACTTGGATCTATGTTTCTCTATTGAACATGCTTTTATTCCAAGACTTACAAACCCTAATCTAGCATACAAATAACAAAAACAGCATATAGAATCAGATCTAGATGTTTACCTCTTCAAATATTGGCTTAGATCTTCTCCTCTTCTTCTCTTGAGCTTAGAGTCACAAATGTAACTCCTCTAATGGCTTACAAACACCACAAGCAAAAAGGAAACTATATGATAGAGGTGAGAGATGCTAGAAATCGGCCTAGGGATCTCTTAGAATCAAGTGGTAGCCGATTTCAATTCCCTAGGGGTCTTATTTATACTTACAGGCTACTATGGTTTCAGTCTAAACCCTAATGGACAGCTTAGCCACCAAGCAGCCCAAGGAACCTTCTGGAATAAGGCCTTGGACGAAAATATGATGGATACCCATCATAATTTCGTTCCCCCTTAAGTCCATTAGGTTTCCTTAACCCAAAACTCAACTATCATACATTTGACAGTTTATACCCCTTTATTCAATTAATCTCTTTTGGTCACCAAATTAATTCCTAATTAATTTATGACCAATACTAATTAAATAAATATGATTTCTCCTTTAATATATTATTCTTATAATATATTAATAAGCCATAATGTTCTCTCTTTCTCCTTAAATTACCTTGTCAAGTTGCTCTGGTGAAGGCAACCCAAAAGGACCATGCACAACCGGGTCAAGTACATACCAAATATAGTTACGGGCTAAGACATTATTCCAACAGTCTCCTACTTGGATAAGTCTAGTAACTATATCTCACATATGACTTCAGAATCCGATTAGAAATCTTAGCTCTTATACTCTGCTGTCAACTCTAATCAAGTTGTCCTTTAGATAAGGGATCATATAATCCTCTATTCTGGATATCATGCTGACAATGCTTATTGTCCAACACTTGTTTCTTGATTTCTGATTTGTTTGACATAGAATTTAGTTGAACACATCAACTTCATTCTGACCGGGCCCACCACATAAGTCAAACCAAATCATCAAGTGGCCAAGATATCACTTTTATTCTCATAGAATAAAATTAAGGAACCGATCAACTTCGACTCATATGCATCTATTATTCACTAATTGAATCATGCACAATAATGCGTTTTATAACATCAAGTTACTGATGCGTTTGCACATCATCAATGCATAACCAACCAGCAAACAACAACCATATCTCTAAGTTTTAAGACTATATGATATTATTGATGGGTTTTGAGCATTCTAACACTTCCTAAGTGTACATGCAACCCTAATAACCTTGGATCTATGTTTGTCTAATTATCATGCAAAGTTGAATTCCAAGGTTATATTCCTATCTAGCATACATGGGGAACAATTTTAACTTGAATCATAGATAGAATAACTTACCTTGTTGTTGCTTGTGTTCCTTGAAACCTTGTGAGCCTAGCACCCCAAGTGTGATGCCTCAAATGCTTCACACAACACCAAATGCTCTTGGAAAGACTCTTGAGATAACACACTTCTCAAAAATCGGCCAAGCCCTCTTGTTTCCTTAGTAGTGCCGATTTTGGTGGAGAATATGCTTCTTATATAGTGTTGACACATCTAGGGTTACACCATGTAAACCCTAATGTGTCATGACTCTTCATTTTCATGACCCATGGGTTTGTAACTCCCATGGAGCATCCATGGAGCATCCTATGGGTAGAACCCAACTTGATAATCCATGGAGCCTCTTAGCCCACTATACAAGATATGGATGATTTACACAATCAACCCATATATTTAATTAGTTATCCTTTGATCACTTAATTAATTCCAAATTAATTCTTTGATCAACTAATCAAATAATATTATTAATATATTAGAACTTATAATATATTAATAATCTCCAAGTGTTATTTCTCTCATTTAGTCTATCCAATTGCATGGTGCCATGCAACCCAAATGGACCATGCCGGGTCGGGTCAAGTACAAGCCCGAAATAGTTATGGACTTAGACACCTTATCCAACAGTCTCCCACTTGGATAAGTCTAATAACTATATCACTAGTACTTCAGGAACCGACCGGCAATCGTAGCTCTTTACAAGGTTTCTCGAAACTTGAGAAGATGATGGTACGCCATTTAAGATAAGTGATCATATAATCCTCCGTTCTAGATATCAGCCGGACAAATACATGGAACATAGTCTTGCTTATTGTCCAGCATTTGTTTCCCGATTTCCGATTTGTTTGACATAGAACTTAATTGAACACATCAACTTAGTTCTGACCGGGCCCGGTACATGGGTCAAAACAAAATCATCGAGGGGCCCAGATATCAGCTTCTAATCCAAGAAGGAACAGATAAACTTCGACTCATATGTTTGTTCTACCACTCATTGAATTACACACAAAAGTACGTTTTATAACATCGAGTTACCAATGCGGTTTCGTACAGTCAATGCATAACCAACTTGTAAGTAACAAATCATATCTCTAGGTTTGAAGACTTATATGATATTACCGTCTCACGATCACTCGAGATAGAATTCCATGAAGTGATTCCAGTGAGCGTGGGTTGAGTCCAATGCTCAGAACTTATGAGCACTCATGATTGTTGTAGCCTTGTCCAACACCTTGGACCTCTACAACCCATCATGACAGTCTTGATTCATACCTACTTCCGACATATGACCGACTGTGGAGGTTTGAATAATATGTTACACCAAACAAAATTATTCTGGAAGTCAAAACATGCAAAAGAAATATAGTAAACGATTGACAAGAGATAGCAACACTTTACTCATAAATAAAACACCTTTTATTCATCATCAAATGTCAATTACACTTTACAAATTTCTGAGTTATCTAACTACTAAAACTTATATCATCTTTCAGCCCTATGCTCCGAGCATGCTGGAGATGCTTAACCCTACTCAGTCCCTTCGTGAGGGGATCTGTTGGGTTCTCATCCGATGATACCCTCTTTGCCACGAGGAGTCCTTCTTCGATCCGATGTCTAATGAAATGGTATTTTCTGTCGATGTGTCTGGATCTCCCATGATCCCTTGGTTCCTTGGCTAAGGCAACAGCACTTTCACTATCACAGAAAATTTCCATTGGCTCTTTAATAGCTGGTACAACTCCAAGGTCTCCAATGAAGTTCTTCAGCCATATCGCTTCCTTTGCTGCTTCACTAGCTGCAATATACTCCGATTCACAAGTAGAATCAGCCACTGTCTCTTGCTTGGAACTCTTCCAAGAAATTGCTCCTCCGTTTAGGGTAAAGACCCAGCCCGACTGAGAGCGGAAATTATCCCTATCAGTCTGGAAGCTAGCATCACTATACCCTACAACTCTCAAGTTATCACTCCCACCGAGGGTAAGGACCCAGTCCTTAGTCCTCCGTAGGTACTTGAGGATATTCTTTACCGCAGTCCAGTGTGCCTTGCCAGGGTTCGCCTGATACCTGCTAACCATGCTCAAGGCAAAAGCTACATCGGGTCGAGTACACGTCATAGCATACATGATCGATCCTACAGCCGAAGCATAAGGTGTTCGACTCATTTCTGCTATCTCAGCCTCAGTGCTAGGGCTTTGTGTCTTACTCAACCTGGTATTACTCTGGATGGGTAACTCTCCTTTCTTGGAGTCCTGCATGCTGAATCTCTTCAGCACCTTATCCAAGTAGGTACTCTGACTAAGTCCAATTAGTCTTTTACTCCGATCTCTCAAGATTCTTATCCCTAGAATATAGGCAGCTTCACCAAGGTCCTTCATAGCGAAACACTTCCCAAGCCAGGACTTTACTTCCTGCAGGGTTGGAATGTCGTTTCCTATGAGTAGTATGTCATCCACATACAATACCAAAAAGCTAACTATACTCCCACTAGCCTTGACATACACACAAGATTCATCTTCACTCCTAGAAAAGCCAAATTCCTTGACCTTTTCATCAAAGCAAAGATTCCATCTGCGAGGTGCTTGCTTCAATCCATAAATGGATTTCTCAAGCTTACACACTCTATTAGGGTACTCGTTGCTGACAAAACCCTCTGGCTGACTCATGTAAACATCTTCAGCCAACTTCCCATTAAGGAAAGCGGTTTTGACATCCATCTGCCATATTTCATAATCATGAAACGCAGCTATGGCTAACAGAACCCGAATAGACTTAATCTTGGCTACCGGAGAAAAGGTCTCATCATAGTCCACTCCAGGAATTTGAGAGAAGCCCTTTGCAACCAGTCTAGCCTTATAAGTGTGTACTTTACCATCCATGTCGGTCTTCTTCTTGAAGACCCATTTGCACCCTACTGTCTTATGACCTGGTACATTTTCAACCAAGTTCCAAACTTGATTGTCATATATGGATTGTATCTCGCTATCCATAGACTCTTTCCATTTAGCAGACTCGGGGCCTGCCATGGCTTCCTCGTAGCTATTAGGGTCATCTTGACTTACTAGTGTCTCATCACTAATAAGTGTCTCACCTTCTGCAGTAATATGGAATCCATAGTAATGCTCAGGTGCACTCCTAACTCTCGTGGAACGTCTCAGAGGTACAGATTTGTCAATTTGCTCAACAGGAGTTTCCTCCTCAAGTTGAGGGCTAGAGTTTGAAGTTCCTTCACCGCTTGATTCTTGAATTTCTTCAAGATCAATTTGCCTCCCACTGTCTCCTTGGCTTATAAACTCTCTTTCTCGAAAGACTCCTCTTCTTGCTACAAAGACCACATTGTCACTAGGTCTGTAGAAGAGGTAACCAAAGGAATGCTGTGGGTAGCCGATGAAAATACACCTCTCGCTTCGAGGTTCGAGCTTATCATGAGTCTCGCGTCTCACGAAAGCCTCGCAACCCCAAATCTTGATGTGGTCTAGTTTAGGTACTTTACCAGTCCACATCTCGTGAGGAGTTTTGGCAACTTTCTTTGTAGGGACTAGATTGAGGATATGGGCGGCAGTCTCTAAGGCATACCCCCAGAATGAGATTGGTAGCGTAGCTCGACTCATCATGGAACGAACCATATCCAACAAGGTTCGATTACGCCTCTCAGCCACACCATTCAACTGTGGTGTCCTGGGAGGTGTCAATTGTGAGACTATCCCACATTCCCTTAGATAGTCGAGGAACTCTGAACTAAGATACTCACCACCACGATCGGATCGAAGCATCTTAATGTTCCTGCCCAATTGATTCTCGACTTCCTGTTTAAATTCCTTAAACCTCTCGAAAGTCTCTGACTTATGCTTGATCAAGTAGACATATCCATATCTACTATAATCATCAGTAAAAGTCAAATAATAACGATTAGCATCCCTTGTGGCATGTTTGAATGGTCCACACACATCCGTGTGTATAAGGTCCAACAAACCTTCACCCCTCTCACATGAACCTGTGAAGGGTGACTTTGTCATTTTTCCAAGTAAGCATGATTCGCAACTATCATCTGACTTTAGGTCAAACGACACCAAGACTCCATCTTTTTGGAGTTGGCCTATGCGTTTCTTGCTTATATGTCCAAGACGACAATGCCATAATGATGCTTTATCCAAGTTATTATTAGTAGAATCAATACACAAAACATTATTTCCCAAGTTATCTACAACAGATACAGCTTCATACACACCATCACAAGGTAATGCTTTAAAATAAAAGACATTATTATAGAAAACTTCTATAGAACCAACTTCATTATTAAATGAAAAGGTAAACCCTTGTTTGTACAAAGCATGAAAGGAAATAATATTTCTTGCCATTCCTGGTGAATAACAACACTTATTCAAATCTAAACTAAACCCACTACTTAGCGATAAAGTATAAACTCCAATCTTGGTAACAGGTATAACTTTCCTATTCCCCATGATCAAGTTTATCCTTCCTTGCTCCACATCCTCACTTCTTCTTAGTCCCTGCAAGTCACAACAAATGTGAATACCACACCCGGTATCAAGGACCCAAGAATTAGAATGGGGTGAGTTATTAGAAATGATAGTGTAAATACCTGCATGGTTGGGTTTAACTTTCCCATCCTTCACATCTTGCTGGTATTTTGGGCAGTTCCGCTTCCAATGAGCTTTTTCATGGCAATAGAAGCATTCAGCCTCTTTTGGGTCAGAAGAAGGAGTAACGAAACCTTTCTTGGTTCCACTTGAAGAAGAGCCATCAAGGGTCCGAACCTTGGTACCCTTAGAAGAGCTCTTTCTCTTCCTCCCTCGATTCTTCCCGATTGCCAAAACCGGAGTAGAGTTTTGAGTAGGAGTGATAGCAACCGACTTCCCCTTAAGACCTGTTTCTGTGGTCTTGAGAAGTCCCTGAAGTTTGCTGAGGGTGACTTCTTCCTTGTTCATGTGATATGTCATGCGGAATTGATCATAGCACGATGGTAAGGAATGCAAAATAATATCTATTGCAAGATCCTCCGGGAAGTTCACATTAAGCTTCAGCAAACGATCCACATACCTTTGCATTTTCTGCATGTGGCTCGTGACGGATTCCCCGTCCTTCATCATGGTTGTTATCATGGAGCAGATGATCTCATACCTCTCTTGTCTTGCACTTTGATGGTATCTTTCCATCAAATCTTGGTGCATGTCATAAGGGTAGAAATCTTCATAAGACTTTTGGAGTTCCGCTGTCATCGTGGCCGTCATGATGCAAGCCACTTTCGTAGCATCCCTTTCATGCGCCCGAAATTCAGCGATCTCCTGAGGAGTTGCAGTGGACTCATTAATCTCCTTAAGCTCCTTGTCAAGGACATATTCTTTGTCCTCGTAGCGGGTAATCATCCTGATGTTTCTGATCCACTCATTAAAGTTGGATCCATCAAAGGTGACTTTCCCACACAAGTTCATAAGGGAAAAGGAGCCATTAGGATTAGAGCCAGAAGCATTGTTGAAAGACATCTGAAGGAGAGAGGACAAGATTAGTTTAGATATAAGAGAGTCCTTAATAAAACACCCAAATGTAATATTAAGGCTAGGATCCAATCACAATATAATATAACTTAGAAGAGGTATGCCGTAATCTAAGCTATATCATATTTGAAAGGTAGGTGAATGACGATTCACCAATTTCCACCACGAAAACCGCAATATTTTACTATTAGGTTTTTTGAATGGTTCTTAGAAATTCCTAGATTCTTTGAGATTCAATGAACTTTTCAAAGGCATGTTTCAATCTCGAGTGTGCCCTCCAAGTTTTGTGACTGGGATACCGAGGATCACAAAACGAGGTGTGAAGTAACCATGCAAATCACTTGGTACCCTTAAAGTTTATCACTCAATCGATGTGCCGGTTAACCACACATGCTCCATCGATACTATAATAAACCCTAAGTCACCCTTTACCTACCTTGTTAAGTCCAAGTTAGTGTGCCGGTTAACCACACACGCTCCACCAACGACTTAATCAAAGTGTAAAGTGTAATTTCATGGAATAGCACCTTATTCACATTTTTCCTAAAGTAACTAAGATTGGGAATTTAATAAAACATTTAGTTACTTTATAATATTCATCATACTTTGAATGAGAATTAATAAGTCCTTGTCTTACCCGTTCGGCTAACGACCCTCCACCGATCAAGCAAGCGGTGGGTGAGAGTGGACACCCATTAAGTCACCATTTTATAGGCAACAACCTTATACCCACCTTATAGACCGGCTTCGTGAATGAGGCGTACTAGCGGTAAGACGACTTTGTTCTTATACATATATATATAATTATTAAATCATAATAATATAAGTATAAGGGTTGAATTTTAACTTTTAAAATTCTAGGGGTTGGAACTAAAGTTTTAACTTAACTTTACTTGTTCCAAAACTTGAGGGCAAGTTTTGTAAACTTTCAAAACTTTTCATTTCTTGTAACTTATGAGTTTAATAGAGTAATAAAATGAGAACTTTTCATTTTTCTAACTCTTGTGTTCTTTTAATGGTTTTTTTTAATCCAAGAGACTTTTGGTTTTCCATAACTTGAGGACAAGTTATGGACTCCATTAAAACACATTATGATCATGAATGAATCTACCACATAGGTTACAAATAATTCCTATGATCATCTAAACATCATAAGAACAAGAACATGAATATGAACACTTTCAAGAATCAAAATCACATTTAATCTTTCTAATTTTGATAACTAGTTGTTGTAAATGAGTTAGAAAAGACATTACACCTTCTAAAATAAGTTTTCAAGTACCAAAACATTTTAGGGTAATGATTCTAATCCATTTCCAGCAACACAAGTCGAAATTCTGCACTCTGTCGACCCTACTCGCCGAGTGCATAAACCTACTCGCCGAGTAGGTTGAAGATACACATGAACTCGTCGAGTCCTCCCCATGGACTCGCCGAGTCCATCAGTCAGACAGCAAGATTTTCGACTTTCTTCAACTTTTAAGCACAAATAACAAACAAACAAGCCTAGTCTCTGATACCACTGATGGGTTTTGAGCATTCTAACACTTCCTAAGTGTACATGCAACCCTAATAACCTTGGATCTATGTTTGTCTAATTATCATGCAAAGTTGAATTCCAAGGTTATATTCCTATCTAGCATACATGGGGAACAATTTTAACTTGAATCATAGATAGAATAACTTACCTTGTTGTTGCTTGTGTTCCTTGAAACCTTGTGAGCCTAGCACCCCAAGTGTGATGCCTCAAATGCTTCACACAACACCAAATGCTCTTGGAAAGACTCTTGAGATAACACACTTCTCAAAAATCGGCCAAGCCCTCTTGTTTCCTTAGTAGTGCCGATTTTGGTGGAGAATATGCTTCTTATATAGTGTTGACACATCTAGGGTTACACCATGTAAACCCTAATGTGTCATGACTCTTCATTTTCATGACCCATGGGTTTGTAACTCCCATGGAGCATCCATGGAGCATCCTATGGGTAGAACCCAACTTGATAATCCATGGAGCCTCTTAGCCCACTATACAAGATATGGATGATTTACACAATCAACCCATATATTTAATTAGTTATCCTTTGATCACTTAATTAATTCCAAATTAATTCTTTGATCAACTAATCAAATAATATTATTAATATATTAGAACTTATAATATATTAATAATCTCCAAGTGTTATTTCTCTCATTTAGTCTATCCAATTGCATGGTGCCATGCAACCCAAATGGACCATGCCGGGTCGGGTCAAGTACAAGCCCGAAATAGTTATGGACTTAGACACCTTATCCAACAATTATCGCTTTGCGATCACTTGAGGCAAAACACCACGAAGTGATACCAACAAACTCGGGTTTATCCCAATGCTCAAATCATATTCAAAGCACTCATGAACTTTGCAGCAAACCTTTGCTATGCCCAAAACCTTTTAGAGAATCTACAAACAATTCATGACAGTCTTCATTCATATCTACTTCCAAAATATGACTAATTGTGGACTGTTTGAATAATCCTATCATTCAGGAAGTCAAAACATGCAAAATTGAAACAATAGATAAATAACCAACACAAGATAGTTGCTTTACTCATAAATAACACAATTTTATTTACTCATCAAATCTCAAGTACAAACTATCTATTACACGTTTCCTATCTAATCCAAACTTATATCATCCTTCAGCCCAATGCTCCTAGCGTGCTGCAAGTGTTTGACCCTACTCAGTCCCTTCGTAAGGGGATCTGCTGGGTTTTCTTCTGATTATACCCTCTTCACAACGAGGAGTCCCTCTTCTACCCGATGTTTGATAAAATGGTATTTTCTGTCAATATGTCGAGATCTACCATGATCTCTTGGTTCCTTGGTCAAGGCAACCGCTCCTTCATTATCAAAGAAAATTTCCATCGGCTCCTTTATGGATGGAACAACTCCAAGGTCTCCAATGAAGTTCTTCAATCATATAGCCTCCTTCGACGCTTCGCTCGCCGCAATGTACTATGATTCGCACGTTGAATCAGCTACGGTCTCCTACTTGGAACTTTTCCAAGTCACTGCTCCTCCATTTAGGGTAAAGACCCAGCCCGACTGCGATCGGAAATTATCCCGATCCGTCTGAAAACTAGTGTCACTGTACCCTCGTACCCTTAAGTCATCACTCCCACCGAGGAGAAGAAACCATTCCTTGGTCCTTCGCAGGTACTTAGAAATATTCTTAACTGTAATCCAATGGGCTCTACCAGGGTTCCCCTGATATCTGCTGACCATGCTCAAAGCGAAGGCCACATCAGGGAGAGTACAAGTCATAGCGTACATGATAGAGACAACTGCAGAAGCGTAAGGTACTCGACTCATATCAGTTATCTCTGCCTCTGTACTTGGGCTCTGAGTCTTACTCAGCTTGGTATTGCTTTGGATTGGCAACTCCCCTTTCTTGGAATTTTCCATACTAAAACGCTTTAGTACCTTATCCAAGTATGTATCCTGACTGAGTCCTATCAGTCTCGTTTCTCTGTTTCTTACTATCCTTATTCCCAGAATATAAGTAGCCTCTCCGAGGTCCTTCATAGCGAAACATTTCCCAAGCCAGGACTTGACCTCCTACAAGGTTGGGACATCGTTTCCTATGAGCAATATGTCATCGACATACAATTCGAGGAAGCTCACTATACTCCCACTGGCTTTGACATACACACAAGATTCATCTTCGTTTCGCAGAAAGCCAAACTCTTTAACCTTATCATCAAAACAACGATTCCATTTGCAAGACGCTTGTTTCAATCCATAAATGGATTTCTCAAGCTTGCATACTCTATTTGGATGCTTTGCATCGACAAAACCCTCTGGCTGATTCATGTAAAGATCCTCATCCAACTTTCCATTAAGGAAAGAGGTTTTCACGTCCATCTGCCAAATTTCATAATCATGAAACACAACTATTGCAAGCATTACCCTAATAGACTTTATCTTCGCAACTGGTGAGAAGGTCTCATCATAGTCAACTCAGGGAGTTTGAGTAAAGCCCTTCGCAACCAATCGCGCTTTATAAGCATGCATTTTCCCATCCATGTTCGTCTTCTTCTTGAAGATCCACTTGCACCCGACTGTCTTACGACCCGGTACATTATCAACCAAATTCCAAACTTGGTTGTCATACATGGACTGAATCTCGCTATCCATTACCTCTTTCCATTTCGCAGACTCCGGGCCTACCATGGCTTCCTTGTAGCTACTAGGTTCGTCCAAATTTACTAGTGTACTATCACTAATAAATGTATCCCCTTCAGTAGTAATATGAAAACCATAAAACTGGGGTGGAACACTAGCCCTAGTGGAACGTCGAAGAGGTAAGGACTTGACAACAGGTTCAATAGGAGTTTCCTCCTCAAGTTGATTGCCAGTGTCCGAGGTTCCTTCATCGCTTTGATCTTGAATCTCTTCAAGCTCAATTTGCCTCCCACTATCTTATTGGCTTATCAATTCCCTTTCTCGAAAAACTCCTCTTCTAGCAACGAAGACAACATTGTCACTTGGTCTATAGAAAAGATAGCCAAAAGACTTCTGCGGATAGCCGATGAAATAACATTTCTCACTACGAGGTTTGAGCTTGTCGTGAGTCTCTCGTCTTACGAAAGCCTCGCAACCCCAAACCTTAATATGTGCCAACGAGGGAGCCTTCCTTGTCCACATCTCGTGAGGAGTCTTGGAAACCTTCTTGGTGGGAACTAAGTTAAGTATATGGGCGGCAGTCTATAAGGCATACCCCCATAAAGCTATTGGTAACGAAGTCCGCCTCATCATAGAACGAACCATGTCCAACAAGGTCCGATTACGTCTCTCAGCCACACCATTCAATTGTGGCGTCCTCGAAGGCGTCAATTGCGAAACAATTCCGCATTCTTTTAGATAGTCTTGAAACTCAACACTTAGGTACTCTCCTCCTCGGTCTGACCGAAGCATCCTGATTTTCCTGCCCAACTGATTCTCCACTTCATTCTTAAACTCTTTGAAGTTTTCAAAGGTTTCCGACTTTTTCTTGATTAAGTAGATATATCCATATCTGCTATAATCATCTGTAAAAGTCACGTAGAAGCGGCAAGCATCCCTTGTGGTGGATCTAAAGGGCCCACACACATCGGTGTGTATGAGATCCAATAAACCCTCACCCCTTTCACAAGTGCCAGTGAAGGGTGACTTCGTCGTCTTTCCAAGTAAACAAGATTCACACGTGTCATCGTCCCTAATGTCGAATGACTCTAACACTCCATCCCTTTGGAGTTGGGCTATGCGTTTCTTGTTGACATGGCCAAGGCGACAATGCCACAAGCATGCTTTGTCTAGACTAGTAGACGAATCAATATTCAAAACATTATTTCCTAAATTACCAACAACCATCACAGATTCATAAATCCCATTACAAGGTAATGCATTGAAATAAAAGACACCATTCAAATAAACGTTAATAGAACCATTACTATTATCAAAAGAATATATGAAACCTTGTCTAAACAACCCATGAAATGAAATAATGTTTCTTGCCATATCTGCCGAATAACAACAATTGTTTAAATCTATCCCTAACCCATTGGTTAACACTAAAGAATAAACACCGAATTTGGTCACATGCGACGATCTTCTGTTTCCCATAATCAGGTTCATCTTTCCATGTTCCACCTCCCTACTTCTTTTTATGCCCTGCATATCAGAACAAATGTGGTAACGACACCCTGTATCAAGAACCCATGAAGTAGCATATGATGAGTTATTAGATTTAATAGAATACATATCTGCAAAGGTGGGCCTAATCTTCCCATCTCTTATGTCTTGCAGATATTGAGGGCAGCTTCGCTTCCAGTGGCCCTTTTGGTGGCAATAGAAGCACTCTAATTCTTTGGGATCGGAAGAGGGTTTAGTAGGGCCTACTTTGGTCCCACTTGAGGACGAACCATCACGAGGTTTCCCCTTATGGTGGCTCTTACATGGAGCCTTCCACTTTTTACCCTTTCCTTGAACTATTGCCATCACAGGAGCGACCACAACAGGGGACGGTGCAACGGATTTGTCTTTGAGGTTGCTCTCAGCAGTCCTCAAGAGTCCTTGGAGCTTGCTCAAGGAGACCTCCTCCTTGTTCATGTGGTAGGTCATCCTAAACTGGTTGTAGCAGGAGGGCAAGGAGTGGAGGATTATGTCGATAGCCAAATCCTCATCAAACTTAACATTAAGTTTGAGAAGACGATCAACATACCTCTGCATTTTCTGCAAATAAGAGGTTAGGGATTCTCCACTCCCCATCTTAGCGGTGATCATGTTAGTAATGATCTCATAGCGCTCTTGCCTCGCGCTCTGGTGATACATGTCCAGCAAATCCTGATGAATTTCATACGGATACATGTCCTCATAGGACTTTTGGAGTTTGAGGTTCATGGTGGCCAGCATGATGTAGTGAACTTTCGTAGCATCACGCTCGTCGGCCTCAAAGGCGGACAACTCTTCAGGAGTAGCAACGTCTGGGATGATCTTCTCAAGCTTTTCATCGAGGACATATTCTTTGTCCTCGTAGCGTGTGATCATGCGAATATACCTCATCCACTCGTTGAAGTTTGAACCATCAAATGTCACTTTTTGACACAGGTTCATTAACGAGAATGACCCAAAAGTGTTGTTGTTGTTGTTGTTTGCAGACATCTGAAAAAGAAAGGAACAAAGTTTGATTAGAAATGAATCCCTAATGAAACACCCAAATGAGAAATTAGGGCTAGGATCTAACAACACTATTTACAATTAGAAAAGGATGCCGTACTCTAAAAGTAAATAATTTGAAGGTAAGTGAATGACGATTCACTAATTCTCACCATGAAAAACGAAAAGGCAATTTAGGTTTTAAATGTATAGAAAACTCCTAAATCTTTGAGATTCATTGAACTTTTCAATGGCATGTTTAATCTCGATATGCATTTCAAATTTGCGACTGGGATCGCAAACAAATTGTGAATAACCAAGCGAATCAACATGGTGCACTCAATGTCTCTATCACCTAATCAATGTGCCGGTAAACCACACACGCTCCATTGATCTATGACAAACATCGATTCACCCTTTGCTACTAATGTCATCCCCAAATTGATGTGCCAATTAACCACACGCGCTCCATCAACGTTTGACAAGGGTACGAAGTGTAATTCCATGGATTAGCATCATTTTTACATTTTACCCTAAAGTAACTAAGATTGGGAATTTGAAAAACATGCAGTTACTTTGTATCTTACATTATACTTTTAATGAGGAGAGGGTTGCCCTATCCTACCCGTTCGGCTAACGACCCTCCACCAGTCAAGCAAGCGGTAGGTGTGAGTGTACACCCATTAATCTCCATTTTATAGGCAGCAACCTTATACCCACCTTATAGACTGGCTTCGTGAATGAGGCCTACTAACGGTAAGACTAGCATTTTAAGTTATATATATATATATATATATATATATATATATATATATATATATATATATATATATATATATATATATTAAGCTTGTAATAATATATAATAGCATAGGGTTGAATTTTAAACTTGTAAAATTCTAAGGGTTTGAAATTTAAATTATTCAAAATTAAACTTTTAATCACAAAATTCAAATTTCAAAACTTGAGGGTAAGTTTTGAACTTTTCAAAACACAAGGGATCAAATAACAAATAATTCAAATTAAACAATTAACTTCATAATTATCTATATTTGACCTAATCTTATTTTAGTCATTAGATAATTACCAAATAACTTTAAATAATCCATATTTATCATATAAACAACCTATATTTAAAAGATTTGAAATTATCTATTGTTTTGGCAAGCATAATCATTTAATTAAGATAAAATTTGGGAATTTAACTTCATAAAACTATTTAAGGATCAAATACAAGTCAAAACAGCAGCTAAATCCCGAAATACCCTCTGTCTGACGCACAAACTTGCCGAGTCAGACCTGGACTTGCCGAGTAGGGCCAACTCGCCGAGTCCAGATACTGACTCGCCGAGTTGTGTCGGGCAGAGGCAAAAAAACTCGATTTTTAGAAAAGAAAACAGTTAAGCATCACATACAATTGAAACCAATCAAGGCTCTAATACCACTGATGGATTTTATGCATAAAAAACATTCCTATGTACTCATACAAACCCTAATGCTTGGATCTAGGTTTCTCTATTGAACATGCTTTTATTCCAAGACTTACAAACCCTAATCTAGCATACAAATAACAAAAACAACATATAGAATTAGATCTAGATGTTTATCTCTTCAAATATTGGCTTAGATCTTCTTCTCTTCTTCTCTTGAGCTTAGAGTCACAAATGTAACTCCTCTAATGGCTTACAAACACCACAAGCAAGAAGGAAACTATATGAGAGAGGTGAGAGATGCTAGAAATCGGCCTAGGGCTCTCTTAGAATCAAGTGGTAGCCGATTTCAATGCCCTAAGGGTCTTATTTATACTTTCAGGCTACTAGGGTTTCAGTCTAAACCCTAATGGACAGCTTAGCCACCAAGCAGCCCAAGGAACGTTCTGGAATAAGGCCTTGGACGAAAATATGATGGATACCCATCATAATTTCGTTCCCCCTTAAGTCCATTAGGTTTCCTTAACCTAAAACTAAACTATCATACATTTGACAGTTTATACCCCTTTATTCAATTAATCTCTTTTGGTCACCAAATTAATTCCTAATTAATTTATGACCAATACTAATTAAATAAATATGATTTCTCCTTTAATATATTAATTAGCCATAATATTCTCTCTTTCTCCTTAAATTACCTTGTCAAGTTGCTCTGGTGAAGGCAACCCAAAAGGACCATGCACAACCGGGTCAAGTACATACCAAATATAATTACGGGCTTAGACATTATTCCAGCAAATAGGACTAAGGATCTAGGAGGATGCCTTATGTGTCGGCTATATGTGTTTCAACTTTATGAGAATTGCATGCTAGTATTGAGTAGACAACAATAGGATTAGCCTGGTTAGGTTATGCCTGATAGTATGAGATTAGCATTGTATGCTAGTGTATATTAGTCAGAATGATAGCCAGAGTGTTATACGCTTGATTATGTACTCAATGATCGAATGTTGCTTGCTCTGTGCTTTTAGGAGTTCTAGTTGTCTTTCACTAACTAGTAAACAAATATGTTAAGTTACATATTGCAAGGACTGAATAATTTCAGAAGCTTAGTTCTAGCTCTATTTCGCAAGTCTCGTTTGAATCCAACCACTATAGGGTAGGATCTCTCATTCGAAGAATTATCTAGTCTGAGTGACATGTAATAGTATTCGCGAGCTAGTTAGGGGAAGAAAGTGGGGACTTCTTATGCAGCTGATGGCGGAGAGTGGGTTGGTGATCACCCTAGGGCAAGCCCAGGACCAGATTAGCATGAGAGTAGCAGAGATTAGTAGCAGTAGAAAGGAGTTGGTTGAGTTATGGTAACTCTTGAGGAAAGTACGGATAGATGTGGAAGGTAGTATGGGCCCGTACTACCGAAAGCAGATGATCCGTATTCATTTCAAGAGGGGCCAAGATGAAACCAAGGAATGGTGGAGTCTGTGTGAGATCCCTCAGTAGCAATGAGTATTCTGACAGTTAGTGTGATATGTTTTTAGCATTGTGACGTTGCGCGAGATATCAGTTGGCAGTTCAGGTGCCGGGGATGGATCTGGCTCAGGCTCTAGAGCCGGACAGTTTGATGAACAGATGAGGGATGTCATTTCCACAGAGATTATGCGCAACATCATTGATCAAACTCATGTGATATTCGGTTCAGTCAGGGAGGCCATCGTGGAGCTTTTGGACAGTCGACTTAAGGCCTTTAGGGCCAAGACAATTTCAGGACAGTTTGGGGCTCGTCTAGAACCCGATTCTTATGGATCCCAAGGATCCATCAGGGAGGGGAATCCCATTTTTAGCACTTGCCATTAGGGTTCGGGAGAGGATGGCACACCTTACCCCTAGGAGGGTTCCCTACAGGATTGGATTTTTTGTAGAGGTTTCGCGGGCCCTCTGCGAGGAGTTACCTGACACCATCGGACGTGTCACTGATAGAGTGATCGATAGGATAGAGAGGCGGACCTCATCTATCCGAGCAGTGGGCGAAATGGTAAGGGTGACCCAGGAGCAGGAGATGGGTTCTGATAGTCAGTTAAGAAAGAGGAAGCGAGTTTCCGGTCTGGCTCAGCAAGCTGGACAGTCAGACGCTACCATGGATAGTGCCAAGGACTCGAGGAGTCAGGATGGTTGCTCAAGGAAGGAGGGGACACGGGGGATGTGCTCAGTAGGTCCAAGTGTGACAGATGCGGGTGTAAGGGTCAAAAACATCAAGAATGCACAGTAGAAGTAGAGTTATGCCATCGTTGTCATCGGCCTGGCCATGTTAGGGCGAACTGTCCCGTTCAGCGGTTGGGACAGCCTCGGTGTCATAGTAGGCTTCGAAAGACAAGGGGATTCAAGGATTCTTTAGAGCAGGTTACGGGTAAGTATTTTTCTCTCTCTCTGTCAGCTTATGTTATGGTGTTATTGTTATGGTACTGCATCGATGTTAGTAGGTGCATATATTGGAGTACTATATATTATCTGCTTGTTATTGAGTTATATGCCATCTGCATACCTTGGATTTTAGAATGGTAGTTGGAGGACGTCCCCTATAGAACAGGTTACTTCGGATGCAGTAACTGTAGCATGTATATGTAAGGCTGGAAGTGTCTCACTACTTTCGAGAAGGTGTCATTCGAGTATAGACCGATTATAACCCCAGCAGTGGTAAGCTGGAGTTTCTAATGGAGTAACTAGAGGTCGATAGGGTTGTGGTTCGAAGACATTTCCCCCTTCAGCGTAGGTTCTCAGTATGTAGTCACTGAAGAAATGCAATCAGAGATTTAAAGTTGTTCCATTAGTTGGCAAGAATGGTTCAAGTCTAGTAAAGGGTTAGTTGGAGCGCCAACAGAGGTGAACGTGGTTGATAGCAGATCGAACCATTAGATGGTAGGAAGGATTGAAAATCCTTTTGAACTATGAGTTGTAAGGGAATTAGCCAGATCGAAGTGGGTGAGAACCCTTCAAGTATTCGGCATGGTAGTATGAACTTATAAAGGGTTAGTAATCTATGAGAAGGAAGGGAAAGCAGTCTGATGGGTTGTGTGGGTAAAGAAGTATAGGAGTTGGGAGCTTGGGAACTTCCCAACATTGAGTTCATGTAATTGATATTAGTGGGCGAATTGGTTTGGAAACCCAACAAAATATTTTCTCGACAGAACACTAAGGTAGCAAGGATGTAAGCCTACGGGACAATTATAGCAATTGTTTTCGGAGGGTTGGTTTGGGAAATCGGGTTGGAGGATCGCCAACAAGACTCGAGTGAGCTGGGATGCCCTCGAAATGGTAGTTAGTGATATAGTCAGCAGCGAGAGTGTTGTAAGTCTGCGGGTGTAGCCGTAGCATTCACTAGCAGTCAGATAGTATTAGAGTGTTGTAAGTCTATGGGTGTAGTCGTAGCATTCACTAGCAGTCAGATAGTATAGAGTGTTGTACGTTTGCGGGTGTAGCCATAACATTCACTAGCAGCCAGATAGTGATAGAGTGTTGTAAGTTTACCGGTGTAGCCGTACCACCCACCAGGTTGGTAGATAGCATGAGCACGTTGTTCAAACGTGGAGGAAACATTAGCTCCCAAATCGGGACAAATTGGATTTCGGAATTATCTAGATGGATTAGACCTAGTTGAGCCAAAGATAAGACTGTAGGAATGTCACTGCAGTTTAAGATCGAGGAAGCAATGGAAAACTTCAGGTTGCTTGTTATATAAGGCTATAATTGGTCATGTAGCAATCACGTTTAAACACGATTTAATAACATCAGGTTTCGACGCTCGGACCCGATCGGTTGGATCAGAAGGATGTTAGAGCCTCAGTAACATGATAACTAGTGGTAACTACTTCCAGAGAAGGATTTTGTTCGGAAGTCATATGAGGCGACAGAAATAGGGAGTCCTTTGGCTCTACAGCCGGGTTGGAACCCGATATTTCAGATGACTGTCGAGGGAATTAAGACCAGGAAGGTCTCGAGAGTTATAGGAAAGCAGCCATGTAGCAGCATGTTGTTTCAGGCAGTTCAGTGTTTCAGGTAGTCAGTGCTCAGGCAGTTTAGTGTTTCAGGCAGTCAGTGTTCAGGCAGTTCAGTGTTTAGGCAGTTCAGTGTTTCAGGTAGTTCAGTGTTCAGGCAGTTTAGTGTTTCAGGCAGTTCAGTGTTCAAGCAGTTCAGTGTTTCAGGCAGTTCAATGTTCAGGCAGTTTAGTGTTTCAGGCAGTTCAGTGTTCAGGCAGTTCAGCGTTTCAGGCAGCTCAGTGTTCAGGCGGTTCAGTGTTTTAGGCAGTCAGTGTTTCAGGCAGTCAGTGATCAGGCAGTTCAGAGTTTTCAAGAAGTTCAGTGTTTTCAGAAAGTCTTGGGTCTCCAGCGGTGATGGTATTTTGGATCTGTGGATTCTGTTGTTCTAGCGAGAACCTGGGGTAGTTAGCATGAAAGGAATGGATTCATGAAGAGGACAGAATGAGTTCCAACCTTGCGAGTTGCTCGGGTTATTGGCAGAAGGAGGATAGTTTGGCACCGGGAGAGGACCCAGGGAATTATGGTGGTATATAACTTTCGCAAGTCATGAAATTGTGTTCCTGTCAGGAAGGGGACAGTATCCTCGGGTGATACTTGGTTGTTATGTGATGACTTTGAGGCCGGTGGTCGGCATGGAGTTTTGGCAAGTTTGTCTTAAACCCTAGCCCTAGAGTGTTTTAAGCCTATACCTCCTTGGTTTCACGTAAAGTTTGCAACTTTACGTGAAGGGTGGGCCTTAGAAGAGTGGATCTACAGTTTGGGGCCCCTGCATGGCTCGAAAAGCCACTGTATGGATTAAGATATGAAGCGACTCGGCGAGTCACATGGGTGGACTCGGCGAGTTGTATGAAGATGGACAGGAACTCGACGAGTTGGAAGAACAACTCGGCGAGTCTATTGAAGATTGCCTTGGACTCGGCGAGTCTGTTCTTGGACTCGGTGACTCAAGTCGTAGAACCCCAACCTCTTTTGGTTAAGCTTCGGATCTGTGAGTCGATTGGCGACTCAGTGAGTTGGTCAAGACGGATTATGAGATCGTTCAACTCAACGAGTCCTAGGGCGACTCGGCGAGTTGAGTCGTGTAATGGGAGTTTTCTGAATATAAGAACTCGACGATTCGACGGGTTGACTCGATCAGTAGGGTCAATCAAGAAGGTTGACTTTGACCAAAGTTCACTTAATTGACACAGGGAAGACAATTTTGTCTAAGTGTTGTTATTGGTATTGGTTGCTCAGGGAGCTAGAGGAGCAGCATTTCGGAGAGTTGTCGGTTAGCAGCCAGAGGGTTATCGGCCGAGTTCAGCAGTTCAGGTGAGTTTTCCTTCAAGTAGGAACGGGTCTACGGCCACAATGTCGGCCCGTCTAGTTAGTAGTAGTTTCAAGACTTCGGTCTGATGTAGTAGTTCAGTGTGCTTGATGTCTTTGTGATTCAAGCATGTTTTTGTGTTATGTGTTCCGGACTTCGGTCCGATGCAGTATACAGTATATGTGTTTATGCTAGTAGTTATGATTATGCTATGCCATGTTCAGCCTGTTAGTCCGGACTTCGGTCCGATGCAGGGGGCAAGGCCCCAGTTACTCCGGACTTCGGTCCGATGCATGGGGCAAGGCCCCAGTTAGTCCGGACTTCGGTCCGATGCAGTTAGTCGGACATCGGTCTGATGCAGGGGGAAAGGCCCCAGTTAGTCCGGGCTTCGGCCTGATGTAGTTTCCAAACTTCGGTCCGATGCAGGGGGCAAGGCCCCAATTAGTTCGGACTTTGGTCCGATGCAGTGTGCAAGGTCCAGTATGTGCTTTATATGTTATTGTATGGTATGTGGTACTTTGGGGGAGCTCACTAAGCTTCATGCTTACAGTTTTCAGTTTTGGTTTCAGGTACTTCCGCTAGCAATGGGAAGAGCTTGGGATGATGGCATCGCACACACCAGAGCTTCAGCTTTTATCTTGGGAGTTTATTTCAGATGTTATGATAGATTGATACAGTTCTTTGTCATGACACATCTATTATAACTTTTTGAGATTTGTGATGTACGGTTTCATTATATATTATGGAGGATTGTTATACTATTTAAACAAAAAAATTTGGGTCGTATTTTGGGTCGTTTCACAAACAATAATACATGGTCTAAAAGATAAATACAAATACATACAATATGCATGTACACTAAAAAATCGAATTTCTTGTTGTAACTCACAAGCTGAGTCACAATAAGCAGAACTCAGTGGAAGCTAAAATGATTACTTGTTCTCTAATTGTCTTAAGAAATCGCTTCGTGAAACTGTAGAGTCACAAATGATGACTCTGCAAAATCTCACTAGTTTTTAGTTACACCATGGAATTTATTTAATGTTAGAATGCATGGAATTTATTCTAATAATCAAATTTATTTAATGTTAGAATGCATGGAATTTTCGGAACGTTTAAATTTTTCTAATTGCAACAAAACATCTTTATTTTATTTAAAATATAGGCAACGAAAGTCTGTAAAACTAGCTTTATAATGTGATTTTTGTGATTCTTATTTTTCAAAAATTAGACACCGGGTACCCGAAACCGGAACTTGTTCCGGCGGTTCCGGGAGCGGTTCCAAAATCTTGGGAACTGATGTAATCGGTTCTGGTTCCGGTTTCAACATCCTAGGAACCGTCGGTTTCGGTTCCGGTTTCGGTTCCGGTTCCAGCAAATTCGGTCGGGTACCTGCCTATGCTCAACCCTACAATTTGGATTCGAAATCAATTTTTGGTCGAACTCAATTTCGGAATCGGTTCGTGCTTAACGTTGCTGTCCTTGTATCATACAATTAGGGAAAAAGTGAAAAGTTACACTTTAGGTGCCCAAAGTTTTAGAGAAGTGACAGTTTTGATCCAAAATCTGAAACATTTAAAAATCTCTAGGGCTAATGTTCGAGATGATCATAATTGATTTTTTAGCAAGAATATTTTACGTGATCAGTACATATTGGATAACGGTTCAATTCAAAAGTGGTTCTCAAAGCCAATTTCTAAATTTGTCACATTTTTCGACTTCTTCGAATTTGAAAATCCACGTTTATTCCACTTATCGAGGGGGAGTTTCACATTGATATATCCGATTTAAGCATATTCTCATGCTCATTGGAAGGTATAAAAAGTGGGAGAATTTGGTATGGTCATTCGAAAGAAGATTGTGATTTTTCAACATGGTAACTTTTAGTGAAGTTCGAAAAAACTTTATTGAAGTCAGATATTTTTGGTATCTCGATGATCATAATCATATGTGCTTGACTACACGGTTTAATGTCTATCAATTTTGGTTCTTCTTGATCAAGTTTGATTGAAAATGTTGATCTTGATTTGTTACATGACACTTTTGAATCTTCATGCCTTTAGCGAATGTTCTTCTTGATTAATTTTGAAGATCGATGTCATGTTGAGGGGTTAGTATATAAAAATAGGACGCATAGAATTGGTATCGCTTGATCTGGAGTGGGTATTTGATGGGTTTCACTAAAAAGATATGCTTTTGGGATTACTTTCTATAGCCCGGGTTGATTATTGTCTTTGGAGATTTTTCTATACTGTTACATATCCTAGAGAATTATATATATATATATATATATATATATATATACACACACACACTATGACCTGCGATGAGAACATTTAATAAAATTCTAAACATCCCTTCGACTAAAACTACTCACTCAACCCTTTAGGTCAAACGCCTAAACTAAAGTTAGTACCGTACATAAGGCATACCACACATAAACCTGGAACGCGTGCCTATGTTATTTATGGTCGGGTTGGTACATAACCAACATTAAGAAAGGTGTTTGACATACTATCAGTGTTGTAAAACTCGCCGAGTTGGCCGATTACTCCTCTGAGTACTCGCTACTCAGTCCCTTACCGAGGCGAGTTACAGAATTCCGAGTACTCCCCGGTCGGCCCCTTAATGAAGTGAGCAGTGTTGTAAAACTGGCTCAACTCGGTGATTAATATATAAAATAAACTTAACGATTTATTATTTAACACACACACATGTGATTATTACTACATATCAAGGTTGTAAAAATCGTTCGATGGTAGCTCGGTGGTCGACTGGCGATAAGCGATTAATCAGACTAGGCGAGGAATAATCAGGGACCCTAAATTATTTAAAAAATTAATATTCCCTAAAAAACTAAGTATTTGAAAATTCAAAATTTTAAAATTTTAAAATTTTGAAAATTATAGTTTAATATTTTAAATTTTGAAAGCTTAAAAATATGAAAATTTAAAATTTTGGTGTAATATTTGAAATTAATTTTTTTTTGAATTTTTTAAAAATTCCCGCCTATGACCGCCGAGACCGCCAAGACCGACTTTGAACGATTTTGACCAATTTCCGCCAAGTACCCTAACCGTAATCAGTTTAAGGCCGCCAAGCGATTAATCGCCGATTAATCGGCCGCCAAGCCCGATTTCTACAACACTGCTACATATATATCTTAAATTTTCAGTAATTATTCACGAAGTGAGACCATTATGTGTTTTTCAGTTTTTGTGTATTCACATGTATTTAATTTTTTTATATATTTCAAGCAACATAAGATTTTAACTTACGATT
This sequence comes from Lactuca sativa, assembly GCF_002870075.4. Classification (NCBI taxonomy): domain Eukaryota; kingdom Viridiplantae; phylum Streptophyta; class Magnoliopsida; order Asterales; family Asteraceae; genus Lactuca; species Lactuca sativa. The sequence goes on from NC_056630.2 coordinate 280,764,750, forward strand.
TTGACATATATAAATATCCTAATAATAGCTCTACACGAATTACCGAATCTGAGTACTCCCCGAGTACTCCTCGAGTACTATCGAGTACTCCCTACTCGGTAGTCGGCCGAACAGGTACCGAGTAACGAGTTCTACAACCTTGCATACTTTAACGGTTGAAAATTTTAGAGATTGGAGAATGTTCTCAAGATTCATTGCAAAATACCTAGTACCTTAGAATCTTTATGTCAACATGAAAAACACTTATATTATTTTAAAACACTTCTACTTTTAAAAACTTACTAACACACTTAAGACCCTTTTATGTAGATGGCGGATTTACCCGACGGCCATCCTACTTGGATGGAAATTATAGACCCAGATGAGCTTCACGAAGTCCCGATACAGCTAGCCGGGGATCCATATTTCCCCAAAATGCTCCAGTCGCCCCTGCGGACCTCTTGGAGGAAGAGGATTCGTCAGAGGACGAGGATGATGACGATATATAGGAGGTTACTGAGTTTGACAATGAGGGCATACTTCAGGATGCCCAAGAGACAGAGTCTAACAACGCCATTGAGGATGAGGAGGGCCTTACTGACGAGGAGTCTGCCCCTCCCACTCCACCATCCTCTCCGCCCAAGCCACACTATCATCCTTATCGACATGACAACAAGGGTCCCTATTTGATGAGGACCCCGAGGATGAGAATTCCTCCCATACACCACTTAGACCCTTTTGTTCATGTTTCATGACCCACTTGTGGTCAGCTGGGGAAATGGGCCTTGCCCTATGAGCCAGCTTGGCTCCTTGACATGCTATGCAATGAGAGGATCGCTGACCTTCCACCAAATTTTGAGATTGGTGAGTCTTCTCAGGCTCCGCCACATGCACCACTCAGGGATGACCCTAAGAATGATCTGATCCCCCACTTTATGACTCAAGGCAACCAGCTATCTGATAGAGTCGGATCCTTGGAGGGAAACATGAGGAGTTTAGGCTCTACTTCACTAGAGCAACAGGTTGAAAAACTTGAGGACGAAAAAGAAGGAGGAAAAATTGGCCATTCAGACACTATGAGTGCTCATTATAGAGCATTAGCCTACAAGACCCAGATGCCTAAGAGCCGGCTGGATGCGGCTGAGCACTGATCAGTTGTTGCCAAGCAGGAGTAGCACCATCTCCGGGAGCAATTTGAGGAATTGGTCCACTATATGATTTCGCATTATGGGAGATAGACGTTTCATCCAAGGTGGCTTGTGCCCTAGGGTAGGGTTAGAACATTTGACGAATAGCTTTTGTTTTTGCAAGTGTTTATCACTGCCTGATTTGAAAATGTTCTTTTGTAAAGCTTTTCCATTTCTAACCTTATACGGTTAGTACCTTCGTAACCGAAAACAAGCTATTATAATATATGAAACTACATTTAGTATTTGTTAAATGTGAAACTAATTATTTGTATTGCTTGTAACATACTATCATTACTCAGTTCAAAACATCGGTTACAACTCTCATACAATGAATTAGAAATCTGAAAGATTTTAGGAACAAGTTACCCTAATACACTATCATAAAATACAACTTGTTTATGAATAAATAGTGTAAAACACCTTAACGCATCCATCTAAACATATTAGGATGATGCCTCCACGAAAAAGTCCACGAGTTCGTCCACCACCAACTCCATGAGGCAATCAAAGAGGTGCACCAACAGTAACTCAAACATCGGGAGAGACTCCAAATTCTTGAGCAACTCCAGTCGGGAACAATGAAACCCCACCAGTTATTAATGCCTCAAACCCATCATTCCAAATGGACCTTACTTTAAAGAAGACACTGCTTGCATAAGTGATAGCTACAACCTTAGCCACATATGAGGCTGCCCGGAGTGACAAAACCGGGAACAGTAGAAATGGTGGCGACACTCCCATCATAAACCAAAACAATTCAAGACCTTGTTCATACAAGGATTTCATGGGCTACAAACCCGGATCCTTTTAAGTCACGAAAGGAGCTGTTGGTCTATCCCGCTAGATAGAAAAGATGGAGGCAATATTCCACATCAGTGCTTACACTGAGGACTGCTGAGTTAAATAAGCTACCTGTATACTGGTGGATTATGCCTTGACTTGGTGGAATAACCATGATAAATCCATGGGGATCAATGAAGCCTATGTCATGTCTGGGAAACTCTTAAGCAAATGATGATCAAAGAATACTGCCCATGACATGAAGTCCGGGCTCTAAAGAAGGAGCTTTGGAATCTCACCATGAAAGGATCAGAGGTGGCTGCCTACACCTACTAATTTAATGACCTTGCTAACTTTTTCCCGCGAATGGTGACCCTGGAAGACATAAAGACAAAGAGGTACATCTGGGGACTAGCATCACTTGTCCAAGTTTTGGTTACTGCATCCAGACCCTCCACTTTCGATAGTGCTAAGTAATTGGCCTATCAATTAACTGAGTAGTGTATCCGTCAGTGTACCATGACCCCACCAAAAGAGAAGAACCAAGCTGGGAGTACAAATAGGAAGTTCCATGGAAAGTCAAAAGGGAACTTCAAGCACCATAAGCGCAACCCAAAACTTGTGGCTATGTATGCCGCAATCACAAACACTCCCACTCCAGCAAAGCCCTATTCTGGAAGTCTACCCCACTGTACTAAATGCAACTTTCACCATGTTGGAAATTGCTTGATTTGCGACATCTGCAATTTGAGGGGCCACACCTCTATGTTTTGCAGAAAGGCCTCAAACAACACAACCTCAACCACTACTGCAGGGGGAAGCCGGAATTTCTTTGAATGCAACAAGCCATGGAATTTCATGCAAGGTTGACCTAAAGTGAAGAACCATAATGGTAAAGGAAGGGCATTCATGATAGGTGCAGGCGATGCATGCCAGGAACAAACTATGGTTACTGGTACGTTTCCTATCAACAATATTTATGCTTTCGTATTATTTGTGTCACACCCCAAAACCGGAACGGCGGAAACGTTCTGGGGTGGATGACGTCATGTCAAGTATCACAACACATGCATTATAGTAATCAAAGTACAACAAAACATTGCATTAATATTAATAATTTTATATGGTTACATTACAATACATCAAAGTAATACAGACAAGTGTAATAAGTACAACAAGGTACTAAGCTATCTTCATCAACAGCTCCTGGGATGTACCTGTCTAGTTTCTGACCTGAGAATACAAGTTATTTGAAAAGCGAGTATCAACATTTTTACAAATGCTGGTGAGTTCATAAGTATTTAGTGACATTTCATTCAAATAGCTTTATAAAGTAATAGTTTAAGTGTTTACAGTGCATTAGAGTTCTTTCTAGAAAATCCTATATTTTCTTTAATAAAAGCATCCTTCTACCAAGACTGGTCAGTGTTATGTGGTAAAAAGTGGTTTTCCCTTAATTGCTATCATTATCAAAATACTGAATTTGATTATTAAAGAAAGCGAGAGACAACAGGGAAATAACATATGCCTCAGCTGTGACAACCGTCAATTTTCAGTCAAGTCAAAGTCAACGAAAGTCAACAAGTCAAACCGGCCCACTCATCTTGCCGTAAGTGCTAGAGCTTATGATAAGTAACTCCTAAACAACTCTCTATTCTAACGAGAGATCCTAAATCAAAAAGTGCGTACATCTAGATCTCCTTAACCTTAAACTGAGGTACGTGGCGAGCCAAACCGATAAAACAATGGTACATACTCATCGGGAGTATGCAAGATCCCTAATCAAGGCTTAACGGGGTTTACGGACCTTGCAGTGCGTAGCTGGACACTCAAAAAGGTCACCAATGAAACCTCTCCCACATATCTCTAAGTATGTGAAACCTCTCCCACATATCTCTAAGTATGTGAAACCTCTCCCACATATCTCTAAGTATGTGAAACCTCTCCCACATATCCCTAAGTATGTGAAACCTCTCCCACATATCCCTAAGTATGTGAAACCTCTCCCACATATCTCTAAGTATGTGAAACCTCTCCCACATATCCCTAAGTATGTGAAACCTCTCCCACATATCCCTAAGTATGTGAAACCTCTCCCACATATCTCTAAGTATGTGAAACCTCTCCCACATATCCCTAAGTATGTGAAACCTCTCCCACATATCTCTAAGTATGTGAAATCTCTCCAAGTACATCAAATCTCTCCCAAATCTCTCTAAGTATGTGAAATCTCTCTCACATATCTCTTTGTATGTGAAATCTCTCCAAGTATGTCAAATCTTTCCCAAATCTCTCTAAGTATGTGAAATCTCTCTCACATATCTCTTTGTATGTGAAATCTCTCCAAGTATGTCAAATCTCTCCCAAATCTCTCTAAGTATGCGAAATCTCTCTCACATATCTCTTTGTATGTGAAATCTCTCCAAGTATGTCAAATCTCTCCCAAATCTCTCTAAGTATGTGAAATCTCTCCCACATATCTCTTTGTATGTGAAATCTCTCCAAGTATGTCAAATCTCTCCCAAATCTCTCTAAGTATGTCAAATCTCTCCAAGAACGTCGAATCTCTCCCAAATCTCTCTAAGTATGTGAAATCTCTCTCACGTATCTCTTCGTATGCGAAATCTCTCCAAGTACGTCGAATCTCTCCCAAATCTCTCTGAGAACGAGGAATCTCTCTCAAATCTCTCTCGAAATCTCTCCCAACTTTCTATAATCACTCGGGGCATCCCGACCCTCGAATTTGGCGAAAAATAGCCCAAGAACGGAAGTCTACGCGAAAAACGGACTTAAGGAAACGAACCCTCCGAACCGAAAGTACTATTCATGAACCGAACCGAAAGCACTATTCATGAAGGTCCGAACCGAAAGTACTGTTCATGAGCTGGACCGAAGTTACTGTTCATCCGAACCGAACCCAGCTTTGAAGGAAATCCGAACCGAACCATGCTAAGAAGAAAGGTCCGAACCGAACCTTGTGTAGAAGGGAAATCCGAACCGAAGGTACTGTTCATCACTGTTCACAACAGTCCCTTCGGTTCTAGCCTGACCTCGGACCGAACCCTTGCCTTTGCGTCGGACTGCTTCACCTCGGACCGAGCCACCCTTCGCGCCTTCGCCTCCGGATTCAACCTCCCGCGTCCGAACCGAGCCCAGCTGACCGAGCCTCGGCCGAGATCCGAAGAACTTCGCTGGAAAATGCAATTTTCACCCCGTTTTTGTATATTTTTGCGTTTTAAACCCATTTTTAATTATTTTAACGCGGGGTTTTCACCCAAAATCATATTTTAACATAATAAACCTAAATATTCACAATTTAATCATATTTTCATAAAAATCTTTATTTAAATATTAAAAGTAAGTGGGTAAAGTACAAAGAGATGGAGTGTTGACTTTGCTTTACTTTATGACGCAAGCAACCCCTCACCCACTCCATGACAACCCACACTCCTCCCCACCATACCTTGTACTTTTTACCTCCCTCACAAGCCATCTCCATGTTTTGAGAGCTGGATATCCATCCTCTCTCATCATTTTCTTTCATTTGTTCTCATTTCACAAGAAGATCAAACTCCTTTCTCTCTCACTTTCTCTCTCTAGAAATCCAAGATTCAAGGGCTGATCTTGAGAGTTTCCTCCACCTTTGGTAAGCATAATCCATTTCCTTTATGATTACCTCTATTATTTCCACTCAAATCATGGATATCTTACACAAACTCCATTATATTTGTGTTAGAGCTTCGAATCTTCAAACGGTTCTTCTAGTGTTCTTGGGTTGAACACTTCTCTTCTTCATCACTTATCTACTGAAATCACACAAGGTGAGTTCATACCCCTACATTTTCACGTTTTCTCAAGTTTTTAGGGGGGGGAATACAAGTTAAAATGCTTAGAACATAACTACATTTTTCTAACAGCTTTTATCAGAAAAGTTTCACTCCATTCACGGACTGTTTTGGACATCTTAAATATTTTTGTTTTCAAAACTGTTTTAGGTGCATGTAGTTCCACTTCTTAGCTTTAAAATGACTACTTGCACATCTCCATACGATTTTTCTACAATTTATGGTGATTTTTACAAAACTGCCTATCATTTCAAACATCAATCTGGACCAGTCTGTGATTATGGACTTTTTCACCCAAGTTAGAGGTCATTAAAAATTATAATAAAAATTATGAGCAAACTAGACTCATTTTCCAAACTCTCAGAAGTTACAGAACCTGATTTGGACATTTTATGATTTTTCTACAATTTTTCCAATAACAGTTACAGAAAATGTTATTAACAGAAAAACACAATAAATTTCATTTCACCTTGTAACATGTTGAGCAAGGTATACATCGTTATGTGATTATGTGTAGTTGCAATATATGACAAATTTTGTATTCCTACATAGACATACATCAGAAAACACATGGATTTACATCTTCACAAGTATGACAAATATAGATATATATATATATATATATATATATATATATATATATATATATATATATATATATATATATATATATATATATATATATACGATACTACGAGGCTATATCCATTAAAATATAAATATTGATAAATTATGACAAGTAAGGCCTATGCTCATTTCCCACGAAATCAATCGATAAACTATAATAGGTATAGTTTAGGGTCATTCATATAACAAACACAATATTAAAGGTCTTACACTTACATAAGAGTTATTGCCGCTATGGACGATTAAGATAATCTATAATAAGTATAGTTAAGCCATTATACCCCCACAAACGAACTCGTTAGTTATAATTGGTATAGTTATGGTAAATACATATTACAAACAATGTAATAAACTATAATAGGTATAGTTTATGTTTCATCTACTCTAGGAACTTAATTACAAGAAAGGAATTCACCATCACATCACTTTCGATAAGCTATTCATATGCATAGTTCAGGTTCACTAATCTCTATTATTCCCCAGTGAACTATGATATGTATAGGTTATATTCACATTAACACATTGTATAGGTTACACTCACCATCACCATCACTTTCGATAAGCTATTCATATGCATAGTTCAGGTTCACTAATCTCTATTATTCCCCGGTGAACTATGATATGTATAGGTTATATTCACATTAACACATCATATAGGTTATATTCACATCACTTTCGATAAGCTATTCATATGCATAGTTCAGGTTCACTAATCTCTATTATTCCCCGGTGAACTATGATATGTATAGGTTATATTCACATTAACACATTGTATAGGTTACACTCACCATCACCATCACTTTTGTTAAGCTATTCATATGCATAGTTCAGGTTCCCTAATCCCTATTACTCCCCGGTGAACTATGATATGTATAGGTTATAATCACAATAGATTTTCATATGGTTAGACTTCAACTATAATCGTTGAGCGTATATGCTTGAGTCATACAAGAATTTAGTCTGGATTGGCTTAGAATTGGTGGTGCCCGCCTCATCTCCTGTTCCTCGTTGGGTTGTGGACCTAGGGCAGACCCACTACATTCGACGTTTTATCTAACTTAAATCTTCTATAACTTATATACGCTGGACAATTATAGGGGAAATCTACGGGTCAATCTAGGATACATTAACACATCATATAGGTTATATTCACCATCACTTTTGATAAGCTATCATATGCATAGTTCAGGTTCACTAATCTCTATTACACCCCGGTGAACTATGGTATGTATAGGTTATATTCACATTAAAGGTTAGCATTGTTAGACTTCAACTATAATCGTTGAGCGTATATGCTTGAGTCATACAAGAATTTAGTTTGGATTGGCTTAGAATTGGTGGTGCCCGCCTCATCTCCTGTTCCTCGTTGGGTTGTGGACCTAGGGCAGACCCACTACATTCGACGTTTTATCTGACTTAAATCTTCTATAACCTATATACGCTGGATGATTATAGAGGAAATCTACGGGTCAATCTAGGGTTCATCAACACATCATATAGGAATATTTTGTTTACACCTAACTAAGAAAATATTGGATTTTCTGGATTCATATCCTATCGCTTTTAAAAAGAAAAACGGTTTCTACTCCAAACAAAACTCTTATGAACTCACCAACTTAATTGTTGACACTTTTCAAAACTACTTGTATTCTCAGGAAATCAGTGAAACAGGAAAACTTCAGCGCTTTGAGGATGGGACGTTAAACCGTCAACAACTTATTTTTGTCATCATAATGTAATTGATTTTTGAAACATGTAAACATATACTTTGATGTAACTTTTTCAATTATATTTATGATGGTTGTATTTACTTTGAGCACTATTATACACATTGTTGTGATACTGTACATGAAGTCCTCCACCCCTGGACGTTTCCGCCATCCTTGGTTTGGGGGTGTGACAGATTGGTATCAGAGCATTGTTTATAGTGAACTCAGTATATCGAACCACATAAGATATACAAACTATAAATACATTGGGACCAAAAGTCTCTGATTTAAAGCTTTCAAAACAACTATACCTTTAGAAACAAATAATTCCTCGGTAAAAGTAGGAGCATGTGCACACACACTAGGGTCAGTATCACGGTGGGATGGGACAAAAGTAGCGATTGTTGAACAATACGAGTAGGCTTGGGGATGTATAGTCAGGTCTGGGAATGACATAGCCTGATCAACTATGTCTCACCCAGAAGTGATTAGCATATGCCCAGGAATGGTCGTAGGTGTTGCAACAAGCCTAAAAACTTACCAACACTACCACAATGAAATACCATAGGGGTATTTGGTGTTATTATAATTACTTATTTGAGAACTAAATAGATTTTTACCAATAGGTCAATAATTGCCTAGTGGATACATTAAAATTATATGTATCCAGGACGTCATAGACTTAGAATCTGTGGGTCTTTGCTTTACTTCCTGTTCTCGTTGGATTGGGGATTTAGAGTTAGGATCGCTTATTCGAAGGTCTATCCTGTCCCAGATACATATGACTAGTATGCACTAAACAATATATTGAAGTACCTGGTAAAGATCATCTTATAATTATCTAATTAGTACGTCTACTTATTATTTCTTATATCCCCATTTCTCGCGAAGATATTATGGCTAAATTCCTTCCCCACGACGACCCGTACTACCCTAACCACGACAATACTGAATGGCTCGGAGAGGAGCCATAGAGTGATTACCGAATCCCTTTGAATGGTCACCAAGCTGAAGGCTTTGCTGATGGTCCTGACCCCGACCCTGAAGTGGAGAACCTACCCCGATGGCCCTTGTTCCAAATCCTAACCCTCGTCCGGTTATTCAAGGCCCAACGCCTCCTTGGGTAGAATGCTTGGAAACCTGGAACGAAGAACACGACCAACCTAGGTTGTTAAGTGGAGACATTCGAATCCTTCAGAATCCGGAGACTACACTATTCCAGGGAACCGTAGCATTGCCCAAAATCTTCCTTACGTTAATGAGATGTAGACCTATTATCCTCGAACCCTATACTACAAACAATTTACATATGGTAACTCCAAGAAATTCTTAAATTATATACCAAGTGATTTTAGAAGGAGAGACCACCCCGGAACTGCCCGCAAATATTAGTATGTGTTTCTAACACCGACGTTTAAATACCAAATTTCTTTATTTGATTAACTCTAGCATCGACTAAAGCATCCATAGTAGTGATGCCAAAAATTAAACTGAGAGCATAAACAACAAGAAATTCCAAAGCCGTCATGAGACCATTCTATGAATTTCCTTCGACTCCGTAATGGGACTGCATCATAGGGATGTAGGTCAAACTTCCGAGAACATGCTTCCACTCTATGGGTGAGCGGTCGAATTACATCTAGGTTCAATGTTAGCACTGACTAGGAACTCTAATTCATTAAGAAGGATTACTAAGTTATTTGTTATGATTTCCTCACTTATACATTCCCCAGTTATATATAACGAATACCTGGTAGATAATAGAATGTGAGAATTCTGACTTAGTTTCTTTTCCTCGTTGGGATGTGAAACTGAAGTAGAATCACACATTTTACCATCCGCCCAGTATTGGTTATATCATAATGTGTATAAGCTAAGTTTTCATGTATAATAACTCATCTCTTAGTCAGAATCAAAATAATGTAGAGCCGACCTTAGTCATTTTCAAACTCCTTGCCTGATTTCAAATTTCGGGACGAAATTCCCTCTAACAGGGGGATGATGTGACAACCGTCAATTTTCAGTCAAGTCAAAGTCAACGAAAGTCAACAAGTCAAACCGGCCCACTCATCTTGCCGTAAGTGCTAGAGCTTATGATAAGTAACTCCTAAACAACTCTCTATTCTAACGAGAGATCCTAAATCAAAAAGTGCGTACATCTAGATCTCCTTAACCTTAAACTGAGGTACGTGGCGAGCCAAACCGATAAAACAATGGTACATACTCATCGGGAGTATGCAAGATCCCTAATCAAGGCTTAACGGGGTTTACGGACCTTGCAGTGCGTAGCTGGACACTCAAAAAGGTCACCAATGAAACCTCTCCCACATATCTCTAAGTATGTGAAACCTCTCCCACATATCTCTAAGTATGTGAAACCTCTCCCACATATCTCTAAGTATGTGAAACCTCTCCCACATATCCCTAAGTATGTGAAACCTCTCCCACATATCCCTAAGTATGTGAAACCTCTCCCACATATCTCTAAGTATGTGAAACCTCTCCCACATATCCCTAAGTATGTGAAACCTCTCCCACATATCCCGAAGTATGTGAAACCTCTCCCACATATCTCTAAGTATGTGAAACCTCTCCCACATATCCCTAAGTATGTGAAACCTCTCCCACATATCTCTAAGTATGTGAAATCTCTCCAAGTACATCAAATCTCTCCCAAATCTCTCTAAGTATGTGAAATCTCTCTCACATATCTCTTTGTATGTGAAATCTCTCCAAGTATGTCAAATCTTTCCCAAATCTCTCTAAGTATGTGAAATCTCTCTCACATATCTCTTTGTATGTGAAATCTCTCCAAGTATGTCAAATCTCTCCCAAATCTCTCTAAGTATGCGAAATCTCTCTCACATATCTCTTTGTATGTGAAATCTCTCCAAGTATGTCAAATCTCTCCCAAATCTCTCTAAGTATGTGAAATCTCTCCCACATATCTCTTTGTATGTGAAATCTCTCCAAGTATGTCAAATCTCTCCCAAATCTCTCTAAGTATGTCAAATCTCTCCAAGAACGTCGAATCTCTCCCAAATCTCTCTAAGTATGTGAAATCTCTCTCACGTATCTCTTCGTATGCGAAATCTCTCCAAGTACGTCGAATCTCTCCCAAATCTCTCTGAGAACGAGGAATCTCTCTCAAATCTCTCTCGAAATCTCTCCCAACTTTCTATAATCACTCGGGGCATCCCGACCCTCGAATTTGGCGAAAAATAGCCCAAGAACGGAAGTCTACGCGAAAAACGGACTTAAGGAAACGAACCCTCCGAACCGAAAGTACTATTCATGAACCGAACCGAAAGCACTATTCATGAGGGTCCGAACCGAAAGTACTGTTCATGAGCTGGACCGAAGTTACTGTTCATCCGAACCGAACCCGGCTTTGAAGGAAATCCGAACGAACCATGCTAAGAAGAAAGGTCCGAACCGAACCTTGTGTAGAAGGGAAATCCGAACCGAAGGTACTGTTCATTACTGTTCACAACAGTCCCTTCGGTTCTAGCCTGACCTCGGACCGAACCCTTGCCTTTGCGTCGGACTGCTTCACCTCGGACCGAGCCACCCTTCGCGCCTTCGCCTCCGGATTCAACCTCCCGCGTCCGAACCGAGCCCAGCTGACCGAGCCTCGGCCGAGATCCGAAGAACTTCGCTGGAAAATGCAATTTTCACCCCGTTTTTGTATATTTTTGCGTTTTAAACCCATTTTTAATTATTTTAACGCGGGGTTTCACCCAAAATCATATTTTAACATAATAAACCTAAATATTCACAATTTAATCATATTTTCATAAAAATCTTTATTTAAATATTAAAAGTAAGTGGGTAAAGTACAAAGAGATGGAGTGTTGACTTTGCTTTACTTTATGACGCAAGCAACCCCTCACCCACTCCATGACAACCCACACTCCTCCCCACCATACCTTGTACTTTTTACCTCCCTCACAAGCCATCTCCATGTTTTGAGAGCTGGATATCCATCCTCTCTCATCATTTTCTTTCATTTGTTCTCATTTCACAAGAAGATCAAACTCCTTTCTCTCTCACTTTCTCTCTCTAGAAATCCAAGATTCAAGGGCTGATCTTGAGAGTTTCCTCCACCTTTGGTAAGCATAATCCATTTCCTTTATGATTACCTCTATTATTTCCACTCAAATCATGGATATCTTACACAAACTCCATTATATTTGTGTTAGAGCTTCGAATCTTCAAACGGTTCTTCTAGTGTTCTTGGGTTGAACACTTCTCTTCTTCATCACTTATCTACTGAAATCACACAAGGTGAGTTCATACCCCTACATTTTCACGTTTTCTCAAGTTTTTAGGGGGGGGGAATACAAGTTAAAATGCTTAGAACATAACTACATTTTTCTAACAGCTTTTATCAGAAAAGTTTCACTCCATTCACGGACTGTTTTGGACATCTTAAATATTTTTGTTTTCAAAACTGTTTTAGGTGCATGTAGTTCCACTTCTTAGCTTTAAAATGACTACTTGCACATCTCCATACGATTTTTCTACAATTTATGGTGATTTTTACAAAACTGCCTATCATTTCAAACATCAATCTGGACCAGTCTGTGATTATGGACTTTTTCACCCAAGTTAGAGGTCATTAAAAATTATAATAAAAATTATGAGCAAACTAGACTCATTTTCCAAACTCTCAGAAGTTACAGAACCTGATTTGGACATTTTATGATTTTTCTACAATTTTTCCAATAACAGTTACAGAAAATGTTATTAACAGAAAAACACAATAAATTTCATTTCACCTTGTAACATGTTGAGCAAGGTATACATCGTTATGTGATTATGTGTAGTTGCAATATATGACAAATTTTGTATTCCTACATAGACATACATCAGAAAACACATGGATTTACATCTTCACAAGTATGACAAATATAGATATATATATATATATATATATATATATATATATATATATATATATATATATATATATATATATATATATACGATACTACGAGGCTATATCCATTAAAATATAAATATTGATAAATTATGACAAGTAAGGCCTATGCTCATTTCCCACGAAATCAATCGATAAACTATAATAGGTATAGTTTAGGGTCATTCATATAACAAACACAATATTAAAGGTCTTACACTTACATAAGAGTTATTGCCGCTATGGACGATTAAGATAATCTATAATATGTATAGTTAAGCCATTATACCCCCACAAACGAACTCGTTAGTTATAATTGGTATAGTTATGGTAAATACATATTACAAACAATGTAATAAACTATAATAGGTATAGTTTATGTTTCATCTACTCTAGGAACTTAATTACAAGAAAGGAATTCACCATCACATCACTTTCGATAAGCTATTCATATGCATAGTTCAGGTTCACTAATCTCTATTATTCCCCGGTGAACTATGATATGTATAGGTTATATTCACATTAACACATTGTATAGGTTACACTCACCATCACCATCACTTTCGATAAGCTATTCATATGCATAGTTCAGGTTCACTAATCTCTATTATTCCCCGGTGAACTATGATATGTATAGGTTATATTCACATTAACACATCATATAGGTTATATTCACATCACTTTCGATAAGCTATTCATATGCATAGTTCAGGTTCACTAATCTCTATTATTCCCCGGTGAACTATGATATGTATAGGTTATATTCACATTAACACATTGTATAGGTTACACTCACCATCACCATCACTTTTGTTAAGCTATTCATATGCATAGTTCAGGTTCCCTAATCCCTATTACTCCCCGGTGAACTATGATATGTATAGGTTATAATCACAATAGATTTTCATATGGTTAGACTTCAACTATAATCGTTGAGCGTATATGCTTGAGTCATACAAGAATTTAGTCTGGATTGGCTTAGAATTGGTGGTGCCCGCCTCATCTCCTGTTCCTCGTTGGGTTGTGGACCTAGGGCAGACCCACTACATTCGACGTTTTATCTAACTTAAATCTTCTATAACTTATATACGCTGGACAATTATAGGGGAAATCTACGGGTCAATCTAGGATACATTAACACATCATATAGGTTATATTCACCATCACTTTTGATAAGCTATCATATGCATAGTTCAGGTTCACTAATCTCTATTACACCCCGGTGAACTATGGTATGTATAGGTTATATTCACATTAAAGGTTAGCATTGTTAGACTTCAACTATAATCGTTGAGCGTATATGCTTGAGTCATACAAGAATTTAGTTTGGATTGGCTTAGAATTGGTGGTGCCCGCCTCATCTCCTGTTCCTCGTTGGGTTGTGGACCTAGGGCAGACCCACTACATTCGACGTTTTATCTGACTTAAATCTTCTATAACCTATATACGCTGGATGATTATAGAGGAAATCTACGGGTCAATCTAGGGTTCATCAACACATCATATAGGAATATTTTGTTTACACCTAACTAAGAAAATATTGGATTTTCTGGATTCATATCCTATCGCTTTTAAAAAGAAAAACGGTTTCTACTCCAAACAAAACTCTTATGAACTCACCAACTTAATTGTTGACACTTTTCAAAACTACTTGTATTCTCAGGAAATCAGTGAAACAGGAAAACTTCAGCGCTTTGAGGATGGGACGTTAAACCGTCAACAACTTATTTTTGTCATCATAATGTAATTGATTTTTGAAACATGTAAACATATACTTTGATGTAACTTTTTCAATTATATTTATGATGGTTGTATTTACTTTGAGCACTATTATACACATTGTTGTGATACTGTACATGAAGTCCTCCACCCCTGGACGTTTCCGCCATCCTTGGTTTGGGGGTGTGACATCAGCAGTGAGGACTGCTGACTAAGGCAAAGGAATCATAGACTCTAGGAGAGTATCGAATTAACAACACACCTGGTTCCGTCTAACAAATGGAGACTCAGACCCCAGAAGGTACCAAATGAAAGGTACAGCTGGTAAGGTCTAAAACAGTGAAAAACAGACCCCAGACAGTATCAAATGAAAGATATGTCTTATAAGGTCAAAACAGAGAAAACAGACCCCAGACAGTATCAAATGAAAGATACGTCTTGTAAGGTCAAAACAGAGAAAACAGACCCCAGACAGTATCAAATGAAAGATACGTCTTGCAAGGTCAAAACAGAGAAAACAGACCCCAGACAGTATCAAATGAAAGATACGTCTTATAAGGTCAAAACAGTGTGACTCTAAAAATGAATTACCAGCATACAGTGTAAACTGCCGGTGAAATATCGTTACCTTAAGGCCAGAGAATTATAAGGTAACATGGGCTACTTGTAACCATATTGACTAGAGTACCAGACGCCCTACAAGCGTCTAAAATATGATATTGGTCACCCGTTGGCTTGGTAGGCCGGGACTGTAGCTAGCAGTCTGGGTGCGGGGTTGTCAATCCCGTATAGATCTATACACACAATGTCCGCTCTCCCTACAGGAGATTCTGGTTACCATTCTAGACGAAGTAGAAGGCCGTGTCCTGAAGATGCATCCCAAATAGTGGGTAGAGACTTCCAAATAGTGGGTAGTGTGTAACTGTTGAACTAGAAGTAGAGACTTCCTAATAGTGGGTTTCTAATGTAAGTGTAGACTAGAGGTAGAGACTCTTGACTAAACTGACTAGAGAATTCCTATATGTCCATACTCATATACATAATATATAACTAATGAATCAAACGACCTTCGGACGGCCATCCGATCCCACCAGACCACATCTCAACGAAGAAAAGGAAATAGGGCGGACGAGTCTTCCTAAGTCTTTCAATCATTATTTATATGTACCTATACAAGCACAGACATATATCTAACTACGACTAACTTTGTATCAAGTAGAAGTGATTCCCGTGAAGTAGGAGTGTCTAACAAGTGAAGTAGGAGCGGTCGCAAGTGAAGTAGGAGTGTCGAACAAGTATAAGCGTATCACGAAGTAGAGACGACAATAAGTGAAGTAGGAACATCTATAAGGTATAAGCGACTACAAGCATAAGTGATATAGAGACAATAACAGGTATAAGCGTATCAGGAAGCGAAAGCGTTATCAAGTAGGAGTTTACAATAAGTGAAAGCGAAGCAGCGGTAACTAACAAGTATAAGTATTCGGCGTGAAAGAGGAATTTGATGAAAACCTTGGAAAACCTTTATATTTAGGAAAATCGCATTTTGTATTCTTTGGTAAAATCAGTGTGAAAACCTTTAGAAATCCTTGGAACCTTTATAAATCAGTTTGAAATGATTTTGAATAAAACAGTATAAGTAAGAGTTTGAAACAGTTTGAAAACCTTTTTGAAAGTCATTATAGTATCCTACTCGGTAAAACAATGTACAGTGTGGTAAAATCTTGTGCATGCGGGTTATCAATCATATGTGATTGATATGATAACTGGCATGTTTAACTTATATCCCCCCTATAAAACATGTAAAAACATTTAAAAGGTTCATTCAGGGGTATGAACTCACCTGGTGTAAGTAGGTCCGACGAAGGTGCCGTTTGGGCGTTCGGTGTCACGTAACGACTCGAACATGCTCAATGACATATTTAACATATTTAACATATGTTTACATACAATTAGTATATTTAATACTAATTAAAAGAATATACACACTAAAAGGAGCGAAAAACACTTTGGTTAAGTGTTTGGGTGTCTCGGGTAGCGTCTAAAGGTATGTATGGATTAGGAATGGAGTTTGCTCTCCGAGAGTAAACTCCCAAAGCTTAGTTTACGGCCCAGGGACATCTCACCATGAGTTTACGGCCGTAAACTCATGGTGAGGGGTTCTAGTGTGTTTCAAAGCTTAATCTTGTTAGTGGGATTTTTATAAGTACAATTCCAAAAAGGCATGAGTGGGTTTAAGGTCTTTAAGGTCATCTTAATGGAGTTTACGGCCCAGGGACAACTCCTAAGGGAGTTTACGGCCGTAAACTCTCATATCATGGATTTAATTAAGTTTTAAGCCCTTAAATCATTCCTAGCATTTTATAAAAATAGTCTAAGGCCATTTGGGGGGTAAAAACCATCTTTTGGGCATGTTTAGGGGTGTTTACGGCCTTGACACATGTCTGGTCCCTAAACTCCCTTTACCCCTTCATTTCATTGTGTTTAATTGTGCTAAACCCAAAATACTAAGTCCCTAAATTATGTATGAAGCCTAAGGGTGATTTAGGAGTGTTTTTGGGGCACTTTTGCAAGGTTTAGAGGTGTTTACGGCCTAAGCATGTGCTTGGGCCGTAAACTCTCTTTTATGCCTCAAATCATTGTGTTTTTATGATTACACACTCCTAGACAAGTTCCTTAATTGGTTTCTAGGCTTAAAGGGACAAGCTTGGGTCATTTTGGCCACATTTTGGGTGTTTATGGCCTGAGGAGGATCTTAGGCCATGAACTCCTTTCCAACAACTTAAATGGTCAAATTTTAAGCTATAAACACGAATCATAATGTTTAGAATAAGCTAGGGTAAGCGAACGTACGATTTGGAAGCGTTTGGTTGCGGATTTGGGGCGAAAATGAGTCTAAAGAGAGAGTATAGAGAGAGTGGGTGGAAAAGATCCAAATGGAGTTTACTCCCATATATATATATGGGTGGGAGTTGGAGCTCAGTAGAATTCTACCCAATACTGCCGTTAGACGGGGCTTTTGGTCGCACCCGATTTAGTGGTCGTAATAATAAAAACGAACTTTTTCCAATTAAATGGAAATGTGTGTTATGTGCTTTTATTCCCTTTTATCACGACTTAACGACATATTAAACATAAACAACTGAAATGTTTATTAAATTGACGACCTCTAATGAACGGAACTTTTATAACTGGAATATTCCGTTAACGTTAACGGGGAAATGTAACGGAACAACTTGGGTTGTCACATCATCCCCCCGTTAGAGGGAATTTCGTCCCGAAATTCAGGTCTAGGCAAGGAAGTAGGTATGAATGGCCAAGTAGAGGTAAGAGAGTACTTCCTACATGGTTGTCCTCGCATTCCAAAGTGAACTCTAGTATGTGTTTGTCATTCCGACGGACCTTAACGTACAGGAGGCGGATTCCGTCTAGTGTAGCTAGTGTGTTCCAACTGGTGTATCTACAAGGTTAGGGTTCACAATGGGTTCTATCAAGATGAGTGAGGCACGAAGAGTGATGTCGGGCAATCGTATATCTAGTCTAAGAAGTGGTTCGATCAGGTGTGAGTCTTGTGGAATATCCGAAAGTAGTAGCGGCCTGAATAGGGTTGGACCAAATCTCCATGAGGATTCTCATATGGTCCTAAGCTCTTGGAAGGGTAGAGCTTTTCAGTACTCAGAACATAGTGTACTTCTATGTCAAGATCCTCATTGGCATGATCGCCATTCCGAAGTTCCTAACATTCTTACCCGTACTGTGTGTGTAGTCCTTCAGGTTGGTTCTTAGGAATCTCGAGTGGTCTTTGGTTTCGTGTTTTCTGTCACCTGGCTGATAGAGACTTTCTAGATCGTCGATTGGGTTGCGCGACTATGGTTATCGGTTTGCTGTAGAGTGTCTATCTCAAGCTTGTGTAAAAGGAATCTACACTAACGAAGCTTGAGATGCGGAAACCCTGGTGGTCGGGAAGATAGGGTTTCACCAGACGAGTGTCGGACTATCTCTGGAGGTGGTTCTATTATCTCAGCATGAGATAGTATTCGTGGAACACCCAATAGTCCAATGAATCTCTAAGACTGTGGTTTATTCTAGCGTGGAAAGTGTATGCTCCTACATAACCCTTCGACTAACACCAGGACTGGTGTAAAGTCTAAAACCTATTCGGGATCTGGGTCATGAGGCTTAACGCAACTACTTTTGCACTTGATCAAGTATTCTTCACTGCGAAGGTTATCCTGTGGTTCTCGGTATCCTAGTGTTCACTTCGGAGAGTGTATTTCATCGTCTACAGGGCGACGACGATTTCCTCCATGCGAGAGGGTGGAGGATGATAGGCACTACGTGTCTATAACAGGGTGGGCAAGGTGCCTGAGTAGTAAGGGCATCTACTGTAACTACTCTTTCAAAGGTTCTGAGTTTCCTCAGTCTAGGTCAACTCTAGTGAGTATAGGGTCTCATCACTCGGAACTTTACTAGCTCAACCCGCAATGATTCTCTTGACTCTGGCTCCTATTTTAGGGAATACGGTGAAGAGTTTTTCTAAGAGGTTCGTGGTAGAGCTCATGCTTCGTCTAACCATAAATACCGGGTGTATGCAGGCAGTATACAATTGAGGTCGACAGGATGTTCAGCTGTGCGACTCCACCCCAAACCCACAACCCAATGAGGAATAGGGAATAGGGAGGAAACACACACCTTAAATCTTTTTTGATCTCAATTATATGCCACCTTTACGCATATACCTAGTTATAGTGGTCTGTCTCATGAGTTCTAATCTCTATGCTTACGAAACTGACGTGCGAGGTGCGAGGGGTCTTTCTGGGGAATCTACGAAGTATGCTTCGGATGGTTATCGTCTTCTGGAGTATCTGCAGTGTCGTTCACTTTGGTGTCTATCTGACTACGAGGGGTCGGTCAACAGCGTACGGTACCCTCTCTTGGGTACTTCGGAAGGTTTGGGATAAGAGAGACAATTGACGGATCACATTAGGTTTGATTATTTGTGTTAGGTTTAGGTTCGGGAAAACCTTTATTTGCCGACATGGCTATGGAGAAAGTTCTTTTTGCACAGCACTAAGAATGTACACATGGTTGCACGAAGTCAAACCATGATCAATAGAGTCGTCGAAGTTGGCACACTCTAACATGATATATAATGAAGATCGATAGAGTCATGTGCCAAACAGGCACACAAGTTCTAGGCGTCTCGGGTTTCGTCCTGTGTATCACTACCGCGGATACTTGGACCGATAGAGTCGACGCGGAACTATAGAGAGTTCTAAGTGTTTCCGAATAGAGTACCTTTTCATGAATGGATTCTCATGAGGCATTTTATAATAGCCTCACATATAGTAGTCATGTATATTTAAGGTGGGGAGAACTGTTGACTGAGCGACCCCGCCCTAAATCCACAACCAAACGAGGAACAGGAAATGAGGTGGCATTCGCTCACTCTAGGTCTGTCCATCTTAAATATACATGGTCGTAACGTATATGTTTAGCCATTATAGTTTTACCTGATGAATTTTTTAAATCTTATAACAGTGCTGCGACTTTCGCCTTACTGGGAAGAATTTACATTTTGAATTAATCTTTTATTGTTTTTTTTTAGTTACCTGAGATCGAGAGACGTACCAAAATCTAACGAGTTCCTTGATGCTTCTCTCTAAGCAGTAGAGTTAGGCTCCTCCTATGTCTTTGTTGTTTCCTTCAGCTGGGCAATCCTTCTTAAAATGTCCCATTTCACCACATAGGTGACAAACCTGCTTGGTCACCGCATTAGTGATCGATGCAATGCGCTCCACCGGAGTTCTGCATACACGAGCAGTATGCCCTTTCATGTTTCACCTAGCAGATAAGAGTTCTCGGCAAGCACCATGATGATGGTAGTTGCACTTGCTGCAGTGGGGAAGGTCTCCTAGGTATGGTCTTCTAGAGGTCGGGAGGGAAGGATTGACAGGGGTAGACTGCCTCAACTCGTCTCCTTTTAGAAGGTCCTTGAGCCGAGGTACTTCCTCCTCAATCTTGAGTTTTCTCTTTAGTGGGTTCGGTGAAGGTTCTTGGGTGACTGGCTATGAAAGTGTTGGTTGCTGCTGTCCATTGCCAGGATTGGAAGTCTCGACAGGGCCCTTGCTAACATTGGCGGTGTTAGCATTCAGGTGAGCTATGACAGCTGCTACGGCTGCTGAGACTGCAGCTTGGAACGTAGCTTCATCGAATAAGAGAGTAGGTTTCTTGCTTGTGGATTGGTTACGCTTCTTCGGTGGCATGGTTTTCCTACACGGAAAGGAATACAAGGTAATGAGAGATGATGGTTAACCCTGGACATTTCTGTCCTGAACGTATTAGGCATAAATTTTTCCCATGCCTTGGGTACTGGTCGTCTAAGTGTCGACCTACATCCCTATGATGTAGTCCTGGTAATCGAAGTGGGTATATGAGTATCGGAAAAAGGCCATAAGATGCGCGTCATTCCTACTAAGTTACCTTTATACTGGGAAAGTTTTCACTCTCCGGCCTGGAGAGATTTGAGAACGGTGCGGAACTAAATTGCGGAAAGAGAGGCTCACAAGGGCAAATGACTAAATTCTCTCAATAGAGATGCGGGGATCCGCCCTAATCGTGTATCTGGCAATGGGAAATGACGATTTTACCTAACACATAGCGCGAGTAGTGTAACCACTAACTCACTAAATTGTATTATTTTATGGGTGTATTAGCATGACGAACACGAGGAAAAGACACTTCCCGGGTTCCATATATTGGCTCCCTCGGTCTTCCTCGTGTCTTTGACTGGAATCGGCGTTGGTTTCCTTCGGGTAGTTTCCTAGGGTTCTCTTCTCGTATGGACATATTGAATTTCTAATTTACCTCACTTCCGAATCCGACAATGGGTGTCATCACCCTATAAAGGGCAACTGGGAATCTCGGAAGTTTAGGCAAATTTCTCACCAATGTCCCTAAAAGAATATGGGCACTTGGTGCATTCAATAGTCTCGACCCAGTTCATTCATTTCCTAGCTGGAAATCTTATCAATGAACTTCTTTGGGGTCGGAATCAACTCTTCTGTCAAGCACTGAAGTGGGTAGGGTTTTCTACAGGGTTCGTGCGAGAATGGAAATGTCTAAAGAATCCTAAGAGATTATTAACATTTCACTGTATGATCCATATCGAGTCCTGCTACGATTACACAGGGTATACAAATCATATATAACTTAGATCCGATAGGCCTTCAAATATGTGATACTACTCGGAATCCACATCCAAACAAGGAAAAGGAAGTAGAGCGAAACCACGCATTCTTAGCCTATGGGATCCTTATTATATATAACCTTGGGAGTACACCCTCTGTAGTTATAGGTATATCAATAAGGATCTTTTTAGTTATTCACGCAAGGTTGTTTATGGATTCTAAAATACCCCTATGGTATTTTAATTCTTGTTTGATTCTTATCTTCGGGTTATGATTCTGGGATTAGTGTGAATCTTTTAGCGTTCTAAAATACTCCTATAGTATTTTAACTTTATGTTTGGCTCTAACCTTCCTAGTTGGTAAGTTTCAGACCTGTTTCACACCACTATCACTCCCGAGCACACGTTCATCGCATCTCGAATAAATGTAGTTGATCAGGTTACATTTATTCCAGCTTACGATTACATAACTGCCCAAGTTTGACGGCAATGTTCAACATCCGAAGACTTTTATTCTTGTTCTTCTTGTGATACTTTTGTTTGAGTGTTTAGGTTTTGGATGTTCTTATACTTTGCTAAAATATGGTTATATTTTAAAGTATAATTCTTGATCAGAGTGTTTTATCCCATTGTGTTTATAGGTTGTATATCTTTTATGAATTGATATACTTAGCTCACTATAAACAATGCTCTGATACCAATCTGTCACACCCCAAAACCGGAACGGCGGAAACGTTCTGGGGTGGATGACGTCATGTCAAGTATCACAACACATGCATTATAGTAATCAAAGTACAACAAAACATTGCATCAATATTAATAATTTTATATGGTTACATTACAATACATCAAAGTAATACAGACAAGTGTAATAAGTACAACAAGGTACTAAGCTATCTTCATCAACAGCTCCTGGGATGTACCTGTCTAGTTTCTGACCTGAGAATACAAGTTATTTGAAAAGCGAGTATCAACATTTTTACAAATGTTGGTGAGTTCATAAGTATTTAGTTACATTTCATTCAAATAGCTTTATAAAGTAATAGTTGAAGTGTTTACAGCGCATTAGAGTTCTTTCCAGAAAATCCTATATTTTCTTTAATAAAAGCATCCTTCTACCAAGACTGGTCAGTGTTATGTGGTAAAAAGTGGTTTTCCCTTAATTGCTATCATTATCAAAATACTGAATTTGATTATTAAAGAAAGCGAGAGACAACAGGGAAATAACCTATGCCTCAGCAGTGAGGACTGCTGACTAAGGCAAAGGAATCATAGACTCCAAGAGAGTATCGAATTAACGACACACCTGGTTCCGTCTAACAAATGGAGACTCAGACCCCAGAAGGTACCAAATGAAAGGTACAACTGGTAAGGTCTAAAACAGTGAAAAACAGACCCCAGACAGTATCAAATGAAAGATACGTCTTGTAAGGTCAAAACAGAGAAAACAGACCCCAGACAGTATCAAATGAAAGATACGTCTTGTAAGGTCAAAAAAGAGAAAACAGACCCCCAGACAGTATCAAATGAAAGATACGTCTTATAAGGTCAAAACAGTGTGACTCTGAAAATGAATTACCAGCATACAGTGTAAACTACTGGTGAAATACTGTTACCTTAAGGCCAAAGAGTTATAAGGTAACCCGGGATACTCGTAACCATACTGACTAGAGTACCAGACGCCCTACAAGCGTCTAAAATATGACATTTGTCACCTGTTGGCTTGGTAGGCCGGGACTGTAGCTAGCAGTCTGGGTGCGGGGTTGTCAATCCCATATAGATCTATACACACAATGTCCGCTCTCCCTACAGGAGATTCTGGTTACCATTCTAGACGAAGTAGAAGGCTGTGCCCTGAAGATGCATCCCAAATAGTGGGTAGAGACTTCCAAATAGTGGGTAGTGTGTAAGTGTTGGACTAGAAGTAGAGACTTCCCAATAGTGGGTTTCTAATGTAAGTGTAGACTAGAAGTAGAGACTCTTGACTAAACTGACTAGAGAATTCCTATATGTCCATACTCATATACATAATATATAACTAATGAATCAAACGACCTTCGGACGGCCATCCGATCCCACCAGACCACATCTCAAGGAAGAAAAGGAAATAGGGCGGACGAGTCTTCCTAAGTCTTTCAATCATTATTTATATGTACCTATACAAGCACAGACATATATCTAACTACGACTAACTTTGTATCAAGTAGAAGTGATTCCCGTGAAGTAGGAGTGTCTAACAAGTGAAGTAGGAGCGGTCGCAAGTGAAGTAGGAGTTTCGAACAAGTATAAGTGTATCACAAAGTAGAGACGACAATAAGTGAAGTAGGAGCATCTATCAGGTATAAGCGACTACAAGTATAAGCGATATAGAGACAATAACAGGTATAAGCGTATCAGGAAGCGAAAGCGTTATCAAGTAGGAGTTTACAATAAGTGAAAGCGAAGCAGCGGTAACTAACAAGTATAAGTATTCGGTGTGAAAGAGGAATTTGATGAAAACCTTGGAAAACCTTTATATTTAGGAAAATCGCATTTTGTATTCTTTGGTAAAATCAGTGTGAAAACCTTTAGAAATCCTTGGAACCTTTATAAATCGGTTTGAAATGATTTTGAATAAAACAGTATAAGTAGGAGTTTGAAACAGTTTGAAAACCTTTTTGAAAGTCATTATAGTATCCTACTCGGTAAAACAGTGTACAGTGTGGTAAAATCTTGTGCATGCGGGTTATCAATCATATGTGATTGATATGATAACTGTCATGTTTAACTTATATCCCCCCTATAAAACATGTAAAAACATTTAAAAGGTTCATTCAGGGGTATGAACTCACCTGGTGTAAGTAGGTCCGACGAAGGTGTCGTTTGGGCGTTCGGTGTCACGTAACGACTCGAACACACTTAATGACATATTTAACATATTTAACATATGTTTACATACAATTAGTATATTTAATACTAATTAAACAAATATACACACTCAAAGGAGCGGAAAACACTTTGGTTAAGTGTTTGGGTGTCTCGGGTAGCGTCTAAAGGTATGTATGGCTTAGGAATGGAATTTGCTCTCCGAGCGTAAACTCCCAAAGCTTAGTTTACGGCCCAGGGACATCTCACCGTGAGTTTACGGCCGTAAACTCATGGTGAGGGGTTTTAGTGTGTTTCAAAGCTTAATCTTGTTAGTGGGATTTTTCTAAGTACAATTCCAAAAAGGCAAGAGTGGGTTTAAGGTCTTTAAGGGCATCTTAATGGAGTTTACGGCCCAGGGACAACTCCTAAGGGAGTTTACGGCCGTAAACTCTCATATCATGGACTTAATGAAGTTTTAAGCCCTTAAATCATTCCTAGCATTTTATAAAAATAGTCTAAGGCCATTTGGGGGGTAAAAACCATCTTTTGGGCATGTTTAGGGGTGTTTACGGCCTTGACACATGTCTGGGCCGTAAACTCCCTTTACCCTTTCATTTCGTTGTGTTTCATTGTGCTAAACCCAAAATACTAAGTCCCTAAATTGTGTATGAAGCCTAAGGGTGATTTAGGAGTGTTTTTGGGGCACTTTTGCAAGGTTTAGAGGTGTTTACGGCCTAAGCATGTGCTTGGGCCGTAAACTCTCTTTTATGCCTCAAATCATTGTGTTTTTATGATTAAACACTCCTAGACAAGTTCCTTAATTGGTTTCTAGGCTTAAAGGGACAAGCTTGGGTCATTTTGGCCACATTTTACGTGTTTACGGCCTAAGGAGGAGCTTAGGCCGTGAACTCCTTTCCAACAAGTTAAATGGTCAAATTTTAAGCTATAAACACGAATCATAATGTTTAGAATAAGCTAGGGTAAGCGGACTTACGATTTGGAAGCGTTTGGTTGCGGATTTGGGGCGAAAACGAGTCTAGAGAGAGACTATAGAGAGAGAGGGTGGAAAAGCTCCAAATGGAGTTTACCCCCTATATATATGGGTTGGAGTTAGAGCTCAGTGGAATTCTACCCAATACTGCCGTTAGACGGGGCTTTTGGTCGCACCCGATTTAGTGGTCGTAATAATAAAAACTCACTTTTTCCAATTAAATGGAAATGTGTGTTATGTGTTTTTATTCCCTTTTATCACGACTTAACGGCATATTAAACATAAACAACTGAAATGTTTATTAAATTGACGACCTTAATTAACGGAACTGTTATAACTGGAATATTCCGTTAACGGTAACGGGGAAATATAACGGAACAACTTGGGTTGTCACAATTTGACACTGGTGCCGATAGAAGCTTTATTTCCCATAAGTTTAGGAGAACGATAAATCATATATCATGAACACATAATGAAGCTTACACGGTAGAAGTAGCAAATGTTAAATTAGAAAGTACCTAAGAAATACTCATCAATTTCCTTCTCACCCTGAATAACCACGTCTTCCATGTCGACCTAATGTCGATGACCATTGGAAGCTTCGATGTAATCATCGGAATGGATTGGTTATCACTACACCAAACGGAAGTCTTATATTACAAAATGGATGTTCGACTACCTTTACCAAACAAGGAAGCCCTTTTGATTTATGGAGATAAATCAGAAATGAACCCAAGACTCATCACTTTCATGAAGGCAAGGAAGTATTTGCAGAAGAGATTTTTCGTTTTCTTTGTTTATGTGGTGGATATGCAAGGCAAGGATAAGGAAATTAAAGACATACCGCAAGTATGCGATTACCCAGACATATTTCCAGAAGATCTACCTGGAGTACCTTTAGTCAGACAGGTCAAATTCCGAATTGACCTAATCTCGAGTGCAACACCAGTGGCAAGATCTCGTTATTGCATGCCTCCATCAGAAATGCAAGAACAATCTAGTTAACTTCATGAACTTCTTGAAAAAGGATTTATCCGTCTAAACTTCTCTCCATGGGGAGCCCTGGTATTGTTTGTTAAAAAGAAGGATGGATCGTTTAGGATGTGCATTGATTATCAAGAGTTGAACAAGCTCACCATAGAAAACCGATATCCATTCCTAAGGATCGATGATATGTTTGACTAGCTGCAAGGATACTGCTACTACTCGAAGATCGATCTAAGATCCGGCTATCATCAACTCAGAGTTCAAGAAGCAGATATCCCAAAGATGGCATTCAATACTCAGTACGGTCACTACAAGTTTCTAGTTATGCCATTTGGATTGACCAGCACACCAATCGTATTCATGGACTTTATGAATCAAGTGTGTAAACCCTCCTCGGATAAATTTGTGATCGTTTTCATCGACGACATATTGATATATTCACGAACCAAGGAAGAGCATGGCCAACACTTGCGTTTAATCCCGAAACTGTTAAGAAAAACATAAACTTTATGCAAATTTTCTAAATGTGAGTTATGGATTAACGAAATGCATTTCTTTGTCCATGTGGTCAACAATAAAAAGATTCATGTCGATCCCGCAAAGATCGAAGTGGTTAAGGATTGGAAAGTACCAACGACACCAAGAGAAGTATGCCAATTCTTAGGGCTAGCGGACTACTATTGGAGATTCATTAAGAACTTCTCCAGGATAACCAAGCCTTTCAGAGTACTAATCCAGAAAGATAAAAAGTTTGATTGGGGAGACAGTCAAGAGTCTGCCTTCCATAAAATGAAATAATTGTCGTGTAGTGCACCAATTTTGTCTTTTCCAAAGGGAAACAGAAGAATTTGTAGTATTCTATGACACCTCACATCAGGGTTAGGATGAGTTCTAATGCAAAGGAATAAGTTCATTTCATACACATCCCGAAAACTTAAACAAAACGAGAAAAACTACACGACCCGTGACATAAAGTTGGGAGTTGTAGTGTTTGCTTTAAAGATTTGGAGGCACTACCTATATGGAGCAAAGTGTGCCGTATTCACTAAGTAAAAAATCCTTCAACACATCTTTGATCAGAAGAAGGTCTACATGAGACAACAGAGGTGGGTTGGATTGCTAAATGATTATGAATGCGAGATTCATTATCATCCTAGTAAAGTGAATGTCGTGGTTGATGCTTTAATCATGAAAGAACTAGCAAATCCACTTCATGTAAAGGCTCTTACCCTAACCATCCACTCCAAACTCACCACCCAAATTCATGATGTTGAACTAGAAGCACTCAAACCGAAGAATATCATGGAGGAAAACCTACAAGGTATGGACAAATAGTTTGACCTCAAGGAAGACAAACACAATATTTCATGAATTGAATTTGGACTCCAAAGTTTTGAGAAGTCGGGAGTTTAGTTTTAAATGATGCTCATAAATTGAGATATTCAATACATCATGGATCAGATAAGATGTATCTCAATTTCAAAAAGCTTTATTGGTGGCCCATATGAAGGCAAAGATTGCCGCCTATGCCGGTAATTGTTTGACTTGCTACAAGATCAAAGTAGAGTACAGGAAGCCACCTCGTATACTACAAAAAATGTCAATACCAGAATGGAAGTGAGAAACAAGGGATGAGAGTGGATCTAAACTTGGACCGGTAGACCCGAACCTGAAAAACCCAGGAACCGGTTAACGAGATTTTGTAGGACCGAAAACTGGACCAGTATATAGGAACTGGTTCTGGTTCGGTTCCGCTTAAGGTACCGGGTAAAGTGGGTCTAGAACCAAAAAACCCATAAATATCAAAGTGGGTCGGATGGAACTGGTTAAAGTGAGTCTAGAACCGGATAACCTGGAAAAACCGGAATTTTTTGGTAATTACTTAGTGGTTGAACTTTGAAAATTTCAACTTTGATATCCCAACTTCAGGGGACTGTAAGTCATTGAATATTAAACCAAAAATAACAAAATTATAGTCTAAAATCATGTACAAACTATAAAATACACGTTGAAAAAAATCCTATGATAATCCGAATTCAAACGAATTAGATATGCATGTTTTAAAATTTCACAAAATATAAAAATAAAACTGACAAAAATCGCAGCTTTGATATCCCTACTTTGGGAGATTATAAATATATGAATATGAAACCAAAAATGACAAAATTATAGTCTAAAATCATGTACAAACTATAAACTACACTCCGGAAAAAACTCATGTCAATCCGACTTCAAACCAATGAGATATGCATGTTTTAAAATCATCACAAAATACAAAAAAAAAAAAAAAAAAAAAGCTGAAAAACATAAAATTTTCGGCTTTGATATCCCGACTTTGAGCGACTGTAAGTCAATGAATATAAAACAAAAAATGACATAATTATATTCTAAAATCATCTACAAACTATAAAATACACTCTGGAAAACATCTTATGCCAATCTAACTTCAAACGAGAGATATGCATGTTTTAAACTTTTCACAGAAACCGGTTCCGGCCCCTAAAATCGATTCCGGTTCCTAACACGGTTACGGTTCTTAAACCCGGTTTACCTAGACCCAAAGGACCTGAAACTCAGATTATCCGGAACCCGAATAGAGCCATTTTTTAAACGCGGGACCCAGAATGGTTTTACATATTTTGGTTCCAACGGTTCCGGTTCCGATCCAATTCTGGTTCCGGTCTGATTTTCTGGTTCTAAATCTCATCTCTAGTGGGAACAAATAATCATGGACTTCATAATAAAGTTTCCAAAAATATCAAGCGGTTATGACACCATTTGGGTAGTGGTTGACCGTTTGACCAAGTCCGCCCATTTCCTAGTCACTAAAGAGACTGTCAAGATGGAAAAACTCACCAGGACATATCTTAAGGAGATAGTCAGACTGCATGGTGTGCCAATATCTATCATCTTGGATCGAGATAGCTGATTCACTTCTAGATTTTGGCAATCACTACAAAGGTCCCTAGGTACCAAGCTCGATATGAGTACAACATACCATCCTCAAACTAATGACGAGAGCGAAAGAACAATACAAACTCTGGAATACATGCTCCGCACTTGTGTGATAGAATTTGGTAATGCATGGGACACTCACTTGCCATTATTTGAATTCTAATACAACGGTAGTTATCACACTAGCATAAAGGCCGCTCCATTTGAGGCCTTGTACGGGCGCATATGACATTCTCCGATATGCTGGGAAGAAGTGGGAGACACTCAATTAGCTAAAAAGCATGTTGGAGATACTATACTCACTGGTCTGGAGATCATTCATGAAACGACAAAGAAGATCGTTCAGATAAAGGAACGATTAAAGGTCGCACGTAGTCGATAGAAAAGCTATGTTGATATAAGATGCAAACCATTAGAATTCAAAGTAGGAGATTATGTTCTGCTAAAGGTTTCTCCATGGAAGAGTGTCATTGTAACGCCCCGTTCTATAAGTAATTATTTATGGATCCCCGAGATCAAGAGTAAGGGCGTTTTGGTCCTTTATGGGCAATGGGTTTTATTTGAGAAGGTTTCGGGTCGGGGTGTGTTGCTAGAGGCGTAGGGCTTCTCGCCACCTTTTCATGGATATAAAGTCCATCGGAAACGGACTTAGAATAAAGGAGTTATGACACTTTGAATATGTTGACACTTATGGCACTTAATGGAAAAAGTTGTCAAGGAAAGGCCATGCATGCATTTGGGACACACGTGGGTATGCCCAGCTTATGCTGGGTTACGCCCAGCGTAATAGAATGAATGACCGCGGGTGCAAGGACACGTACACCCAGCGTACTAGAGTTACCCCCAACGTACGCTCAGAGTCTTAAAACCCTAATTTTAGGGCCATACACTATTTAAAGAACATAAGGGATCAACCCTAGCCTCCATATCTATCCCCTTATCCTCAGAAAACCCTAGATAGCCATTCCATCTCGATTGTTGGGTGTGTTGGCCTTATGGAGCTTAGTTTAGCAAAGAAAAGCTTAGAAGGAGAAAGAAGAGGTTGGCAAACAAGGAAACTTGGTGGCTGGAGCTTGTAGATCCGAGATAACATCACCCTTTGCAACCACTTGAAGGTATAAAGCTTCTTGCTTGACATCTATTTTGTGTAGATCTAAGTGTGGTGAAGTTTTGACACCATTTCTTGTCCCAAAAGCCCTATCATGATGCATGATGTATTTTGGTTAAGATAAGTTGTCCTTTCAGACCATGGGAGAGGTCTTGAGTAAGAAAAATGAGGTCCTAATGGCTTTGGTTGTCCCATGTATGAAGTAGGGAGGTCTTAATGGGTTAAGACCTTGAGTTAAGAGCTTTATGGACATCCAAAAGGATAAAGATTGAGACTGTATGAGTCTTATGACCTTTTTGTCGCTGGATCTAGCATATGGGCTTAAGTGCTTAAGCAAGTAAGCTCATGGAAGGATTTTTGGTACAGACGAGCGTACGCCCCGCGTACCAGAGGAGTACACCCAGCGTACACCCTCTGTTGGGTTTTCAATTTTGGGCCTTGCGTAATTGGGTTGTTTATGGGATAGCTAGGCTTGGGCCGTGACTGGGCAGTATAGATGGAGTAATTTGAGCCCAATAATTATTATGGACCTTGGATCTAGGCCCAATTAGAAAGGTGGGCCGAATTTAGTAAATTGGGCCAATATTGTAACACCCAAAATTTTCAAATAATTTTTCACAATTTAAAACATACTTTCATTCATAAAATAATATTGTACATAATGTATCCACTGTCTTCATAGTAAAACATATCCCAGAATCATATAAACAAAAGTTCCATGAGTGTGTACAGATCATGCCGACGCCTTCCTGTGATCATCACTTGTACCTGAAACACATACACAAAACTCTATAAGCATAAATGCTTAGTGAGTTCCCTAAAATACCACAATAATACATATCAACCAGTCAACGCTAAAACTCTAATGACCCTCTGGTCAAATATCTCTGTGGGACCCTCTTGGTCCCATAACTCTGTGGACCCACTGGTCCTAACTCTGTAAACTCTGATTCATGCATATCACATATCACATAGAAATCACAACACATAAATAGCATAAAAGATACACTGTCACATAGCTCTGATTACCACTCTAGGTAAAGTATAGTGAGTAGATTCACCTCGGGGATCTCGGTAAAATCTCGATATCAGAATACTACCCTAGCCTCCGCCTAGTCACAATAATAAATTACAGTCAATAAATGTCTCTTCATAATTAGATATTCTCTCATGCAAATCCCTAGAAGGGTAAAAGGCCATTCCCTCTACAGGCCCAAAGGCCCATTTGTTGACAAACCCTAAAAGTCAACCAAAATACAACTGTCCATTTTGACCAGACTCACCGAGTGCATACGACGAATCGACGAGTCCCATCGTCCCCACAGACTCTTCCCTTTCTAAGCCTCACTCGACTCACTGAGTCACCCCTCAACTCACCGGGTCAACACTGAGTTATACATCGGGGCAACTCGGTCCGACTCGTCAAGTCTACATATGGACTCGGCGAGTTTCCTCCATGGACTTTCTCAAAGAACCTCCTGAGGTCAGATCTACTTAGCCAAATCATATATTTAACCCTTAAACACTCAAAAGTCACGTAAAGGTGCAATCTTTACGTGCATGCAACCCATATCAAGCCTCAAATGGAGAAATAACACTAGAAATGGCAACCTAGTCTCCAATTCCTTTTTTGCTTGTAAAAAGCTGGAAGATAAAGGATCTAGGGATCTCTCATGGTCTAGATCTGATGTTATTCGTACCAAGGGGACCTTATACTCACTAGATCTCATAAGATTATGAGGGAAAAACCCTAAAACTATGAAATCCACCATATGAACATGAAATGGAAAGAATTATACCTCCAAAGACAATATCTCAAGATGATTAGCTGCACTCCAAGCTCCCTTCACATTCTATATGGATCCTCTCTTCTTCCTCTAGCAAAATCACCCCAAAAATGAAGATTATAAGCCCTCTCTTGCACTCAAGCCTTCCTCACTCTCTCTAGGGTTTCTCTAGAACAAGGTGGCCGCAAATAAAGGCCAACAGGGCTTTTAAATAGGCTCCAAACCCGGGGATTAGGGTTTTCCTAATCAGCACTGACTCGGCGAGTCAGGTCCTCGACTCGTCGAGTCCGCTCGCGAACCCGTGTCAATAGTAAAGACTCTAATCGACGAGTTGAGGCATCAACTCGTCGGGTTCCTCAATAAAACAATAAATAAACAATTTAATTAACATACCCGAACTCAGGATGTTACAATTCTCCCCCACTAGAATCAGACTTCACCCTCGAAGTCTCGCTCTGCAAATAACTCTGTATACTACTCACGCATCTAAATCTCTAGTTCCCATTTCAGCTTGGACCCTTTCCTATGCTGCCACTGAACCTGCACCAAGGACACCTCCTTGTTTCTCAAAACCTTGATTCTCCGATCCCGAATCGCTATTGGCCTTTCAACATAATTCAGGCTCGCGTCCACCTGAATATCCTCTAACGGTACCACCGCCGATTCATCGGCAATACACTTCCTTAACTGAGACACATGGAAGATATCATGAATCTGACTCAACTCCGTAGGTAACTCCAAACGATATGCTACCCTGCCTACCCTCACGATCACCCTGAAGGGACCAATATACCGAGGCCCCAACTTGCCTCTCTTCCTAAACCAGATCACACCTTTCCAAGGTGACACCTTCTAGAGAACGAAATCACCAACTTGGAACTCGAGCTCTGAGTGATGCCTATCCGCGTAGCTCTTCTGACGACTCTGAGCCTTCAGCAACCTCTGCCCGACCTGTTGTATCTGCTCAGTCGACTGAAGCACTATCACCATGCTACCCATCACTCGCTGCCCTACCTCTCCCCAATAGATGGGAGTCTGACACCTCCTCCCATACAACAACTCGAAAGGAGGCATACCAATGCTCGAATGGTGGCTATTGTTATAAGAAAACTCAGCCAAAGGCGGATACGTGTCCCAGCTCCCTCTAAAGTCCAGCACACATGCCTGAAGCATGTCCTCGAGCGTCTGAATCGTCCGATCACTCTATCCGTCCGTCTGTGGGTGGTAAGCGGTACTGAAATGCAGCCTAGTACCCAACTCCTCATGGAACTTATTCCAGAACCTGGAAGTGAAACGCACATCTCGATCTGACACAATCGAGATCGGCACACAATGCCGTGATACCACCTCTCTCACATACACCTCTGCCAGCCTCTCTGCGGAAGAGCTCTCACTGATAGCAAGAAAATGAGTGCTCTTTGTCAGCCGGTCAACAATCACCTAAATTTGATCGACACCTCCCGCAGTCCTCTGCAATTTGGTGATAAATGTCACACCCCAAAACCAAGAACAATGGAAACGTTCTGGGGCGGAGGACGTCATGTATAGTATCACAACACAGTAAATGTAAATAAGCAAACAAGATCATCCATTGCATTAAATATATAGTTTTAATACAAGTGTGTTCTGTACAGTTATAGACACCAAAAATAATGTAACGCAAAATAATATGAGATGAGTCTTGAATGCACTCCATCTTCTCAAAAGCTGGCCTCGGTACCTGTCTACTGATGACCTGAGAATACAAGTTATTTTGAAAGAGTTTATCAGCATTAAGCTGGTGAGTTCATAAGTATTTTAGTGTCAATGTTTGTTGTCAAAACGTTTGAACCTGTCTCAATGTATAAGTTTGTAAAAATGTAAGTAAATGTTTGAAAGTGTTTGTAAAAGTTTGAATCTCTCAGAAAATCCTATATTTTCTATTAAAGTAACCTTCTACCAAGGCTTAACTGTTTTGTAAACTCGTCTATTGTAAAAGTGTGTAATTACCCAAGTATAACTATCATTTGATAAAATATAGTTTGTACATAAATGCTTAAGTGAGATTATCACCAAAATATGTAATGGGTAAATCATTGTAGTAATGGAGCTTTGTATAATAAGAACTACTGTTGTACTAATTACTACTACCTTAAACCGGATTTATATTAAGGTATATTGTGATAAATTGCACCATGCTATCGACTGGTAACAACGACATAATGAATGGTCGTAATAAAAAGAAATGACGTTTGGCACCTGCAGACCTGCAGGTCCGGCTATAGCTAGCAGCAAGGTGTAGGATAGTCAATCCAGTATAGATCAATACGCAAACTCACACTCTCCCTCCAAAAGAATTCTGGCTACAACTCGAGCCATGACATTTAAGGCATGCTCCGACACAGTGGATCACAATTGTTAACGTATTCATGTATATGTAATGTTTCTCGTTCTAGTATAGTGGTATAAGTACTTGTTTCTAGTATAACTATATATGTACATGTTTCTAGTATAACTGTATAAGTACTTGTTTCTAGTATAGATGTATATGAACTTGTTTCTAGTATAGCTGTATATGTACTTGTTTCTAGTATAGCTGTATATGTACTTGTTTCTAGTATAGCTGTATATGTACTTGTTTCTAGTATAGCTGTATATGTACTTGTTTCTAGTATAGCTGTATATGTACTTGTGTTACCCCGATGGTAACTAACTATTGATGTACTGATAAGTATGAATATGGAAGTACTTTTATGTCTATACATGTATATATGACATATAAGTAATATGGAAACGACCTTCGGATGGTCACCCGAAATCCCACCAAACCACATCCAAATCAAGAAAAAGGAAATAGGGTGGATGGCCTTCCTAAGCCCTTTAAACATTATTTATATATCTATACATATATGGGCATGCAACTGAATATATAAAAAGCATAAATAAGTTTTCATAAGACATTTGAAGCATAAATATAATTTCAAGAGAAGATCGACTTGATGTCGATCAATAAAACAATTTGAAAGCATAAGTTGATAAAACAATTTAAGTATAAGAAACATTTGTTTGAATCACAGTTTGAAAATAAGTTTGGATAGTAAAAGAGTTTGTAAAACATTTCAAAGTAAAGCAGTTTGATAAACAGTTTAAACAGTGGTAAAAATCGTTGTTTTCCTAGTTATTAATCACATGTGATTAAATGCAATCACATGTGATTGAAGCAATAACTATAAGTATTTGACTTGTATTCCCACCCATAAAGTATTTAAAACATTTAAAATCATTTCAAAGGTTGATTAAAGGGGTATGAACTCACTTGTGGTGAGTCGTTTGAATTGAAGTGTCGGATACCGTGCTAGGTGGCAAACGGAGACTTGTTTACACGCACGAGCCTAGTTATCATATAATAAGCATATATATAACGAATTAGACAAATAATAACTTAATAAATAAGTTAAGACACTTAGGAAACATGTAAACACTTTTTATAAGTGTTTAAGGTCCAAATGGTTGCATCTAAGTTGCTACAGGACAAGGCAAAAGGGTTTGAAACATCAAATGACCTTGCATAAGAGTTCACCACCCAACAAACCCCACCATTTGGAGTTTACGGCCGTAAACTCATAGGTTTATGGCCGTGAACTCCTCACATGGTGGTTTTGGGTGTTTTAAAGTGTTATCTTGATCCTAGAACACCCCTAGCTTTGTTGGAATAACACATGAAGTAGTTTAAGGCCCTAGAATGCTCCATAGGGGAGTTTACGGCCAAAGGACCTTATCCCCTAGAGTTTACGGCCGTAAACTCCTATGGGGTGATGGTTTTTAATTGTTTTGAGGCCCTTGCATGTGTAGGATAGCTTCTATACTTTTATCTAAGGCTAATGGAGACAAGAGGCACACTTTTAGGCTTTCACTTGGAGTTTACGGCCCAAGATATGTTCCTTGGCCATAAACTCCTTTTAAGGAGTGATTATGATGTCTTTTGTTCTCCATTCAAGTCCCATGTGTTCAAGGTAAATTGTCTTAAGGCCTAAGGTGTGTTTGTGGTGCATTTAGCCCTTGGAAAAGGGGTTTACGGCCCAAGAGAGGTTCTTGGCCGTAAACTCCTACAAACTTATGATTTTGAAGTGTTTTGATGTCCAAAATAGGCACAAGCATTTTAGGGTTAAAGTCCTTAAGCATTAGGGGAAGTTTTAGGGCACTAAATGCCCTTGAAAAGGGGTTTACGGCCCAAGAGAAGTTCTTGGCCGTAAACTCCAATTACTTGGGTTTCTTGGATGGTTTTTGGTCCCAAATGTTTATACACTAAACCCTAAACAAGTTGTCTAACAAGGAATCGGGACTAGGAAGCCTTTAGGCTCCGTTTTGGAGTTTAGTCCCCAAGAACGTTCTTGGGCGGTAAACTCCCGGATCTTGTAATCTAAACATGTAATTGATGTTATAAAGCATCTAACAAGTATTGAAACACATTTAGTAAAGTAGACTCACAATCTGGGATGAAAACCCGAAGATCCGTCAGAGAGAATATGGCTTTTCTCTATTTGGAATTGTGAATAATGAATTAATTTAATTCAGAAAACTATTTATAGTCCTGGAATATTTTGGCAGAAAATATTTGTATTCCTGATATAGGACTGTAACATTATGAAACTTGAGATGCTTAAATTTCACAAAACCAGGAGCATCCACTCTCCTGATATCTCCTTAAACATAAACCCTAATGTACACAAACTTGTTCGGAAAAGTGTGAAAATCACAGAAACTGGACTAGCTTCTATTGGATAGATAATGTTCGTACAATGGAAATTTCGGGTTGTCACATCATCCCCCTGTTAGAGGGAATTTCGTCCCGAAATTAGAATTTAAGCAAATATAAAGTTACAAATAATTAAGCGAAAAGATGAGGGTATTTCAACTTCATCTGATCCTCGCGTTCACAAGTGAATTCCGGTCCTCGCTTGGCGTTCCTGCGAACCTTCACGATAGGGATACGGCTTTGTTTCGTCTGCTTGACCTCATGGTCCATGATCTCTACAGGTTCTTCCACGAAGTTGAGGTTCTCGTTGATCTCGATCTCGTCGAGTGGGATTACGAGAGTCTCTTCAGACAGACACTTTTTCAAGTTAGATACGTGGAATGTAGAATGTACGTTACGCAGTGTGTCGGGTAGGTCGAGTTTGTATGCTACGGGGCCGACTCTGGCAAGAATCTCGAAAGGCCCTATGTACCTCGGATTAAGCTTCCCACGCTTGCCGAAGCGTATCAAGCCTTTCCAGGGTGAGACTTTGAGAAGGACTCGGTCTCCCACCTGAAATTCCAAAGGTTTTCTTCGTTTATCGGCGTAGCTCTTCTGTCGGTCTCTAGAGGCTTTCAATCGTTCACGGATCTGAAAGATTTTCTCTGTCGTTTCCCGAATGATTTCCGGACCGGTGAGAGTACTATCGGAAGCTTGCCCTCTTGCTAATTGGGTATCACCCACCTCAGCCCAGCACAGAGGGGATCTGCACTTGCGGCCGTAGAGAGCTTCGAATGGAGCAGCCTTGATGCTCGTGTGATAACTGTTATTATAGGAAAATTCGACAAGGGGTAAATGAGTATCCCATGCTTTCCCAAAATCAATCACACAGGCTCGCAACATATCTTCCAGTGTTTGGATGGTCCTCTCACTCTGTCCGTCGGTCTGTGGATGGTAGGCTGTGCTCATGTCCAGCCTTGTTCCTAGGGAATGTTGTAGTGATTGCCAAAATCTTGAGGTGAACCTACTATCTCTATCGGAGATAATGGAAATAGGTACACCATGTAGCCGTACGATTTCCCTAATGTATGTTCTCGTAAGTTTCTCTATCTTGTCGGTTTCTTTGATAGGCAGGAAGTGTGCAGACTTGGTCAATCTATCAACGATGACCCATATGGTGTCAAGTCCACCCGTTGTCTTGGGCAACTTGGTTATGAAATCCATAATGATCCGCTCCCACTTCCATTCTGGAATCTCTGGCTGTTGCAGTAAACCAGAGGGCTTCTGGTACTCGACCTTAACCTTTGCACAAGTAAGGCATTTACTTACGAAGGTAGCAATCTCTGCTTTCATATTAGGCCACCAGTATAGCTTTTTAAGATCCAGATACATCTTATCTGAACCTGGGTGTACGGAATACCGAGTGTTGTGCGCCTCGGTCATGACCAAGTCTCGGAAACCACCGTGTTTCGGTGTCCAGATCCGGTTCATGAAATATAAAGCTCCGTCACCCTTGGCTTCGAAGTTCTTGTCCATTCCCCTAAGGGATTCACTCGACACCTTTTCAAGTTTCATGGCCTCAAGTTGGGCCGCCTGAATTTGCTTAGTCAGGTGTGATTGGATGGTTATTGATAATGACTTGACTTTGCGACCAAAATATTCCTTCCGACTTAGGGCTGCTACTACGTTGGCTTTACCCGGATGATAACTGATATCGCATTCGTAGTCACTGAGTAGCTCGACCCACCGTCGTTGTCTCATGTTGAGCTCCTTCTGATCGAAAATATGTTGTAAACTCTTGTGGTCGGTAAAGATAGTGCTCTTCGTTCCATACAAGTAATGTCTCCAGATCTTCAGAGCAAACACTACTGCTCCTAGTTCAAGATCGTGGGTCGTGTAGTTAACCTCGTGTGTCTTCAACTGTCTCGAGGCGTAGGCGATGACCTTACCTCGCTGCATCAGAACACATCCGAGTCCTTGATTTGATGCATCGCAATAGACTACGAAGTCTTCTATTCCTTCTGGAAGGGATAGTATTGGTGCGGTGCAAAAGGCTCGTTTGAGCGTTTGGAACGCTCTTTCTTGCTTCTCTTCCCAGTCAAAGGCCACGCCTTTCTGGGTCAGGGTCGTAAGAGGTTTCGCTATTCGGGAGAAGTTCTGAATGAACTTGCGGTAGTAGCCAGCGAGACCTAGAAATTGACGAATTTCTGTAGGCGTCTTTGGTGCTGACCAGTTCTCAATGGCTTTTATTTTGGATGGGTCCACGTGGATTCCCTCTTCGCTTACCACGTGTCCTAAGAATTCGACTCTTCGGATCCAAAATTCACATTTCGAGAACTTCGCATAAAGTTTCTCTTTTCGTAATGTCTCTAGAACTTGTCGTAGGTGATCGCCATGCTCTTTCTTACTTCGGGAGTAGATCAGGATGTCGTTGATGAAAACGATAACGAACTGATCTAAGTAAGGTCGGCATACTCTATTCATCAGATCCATGAAGATTGCGGTCGCATTGGTCAATCCGAATGGCATCACCACGAACTCGTAGTGTCCGTAACGAGTTCGGAAGGCTGTCTTCGGCACATCCTCCTCTAGCACTCGTAACTGGTGATATCCGGATCTCAGATCAATCTTGATAAAATAGTTCGCCCCTAGCAGTTGGTCGAATAGATCATATATGCGTGGCAGAGGATAACGATTCTTGATCGTCAATTTGTTGAGTTCTCTGTAGTCAATACACATACGGAATGATCCGTCTTTCTTCTTAACGAACAAGACCGGTGCTCCCCAAGGTGAGAAACTTGGTCTTATAAAGCCCTTGCTGAGCAGTTCGTTAAGTTGATCAGAGAGTTCTTGCATCTCGGCTGGTGCTAAACGGTAGGGCGACTTGGCTACTGGGGTAGCTCCTGGGACTAAGTCGATTCTGAACTCGACTTGTCGTTGCGGAGGTAATCCGGGTAGCTCTTCTGGGAAAATGTCGGGGAAGTCACTCACTACTGGGAGGCTCTTTAGTTCTTTCGGTTCTAGGTTCGTGTCGACGACGTGAGCAAGGAATGCGTGGTATTCTTTGCGCAGATATTTATGTGCTTGAATACTAGATATTATGCGAAGACCCGCACCAGGTTTGTCGCCGTAGACTATAAGAGTTTCGTTAGACGGGAGGTTTAGACGGACTACTTTCTCGTAGCACATGATGTCGGCGCGATTTAGACTTAACCAATCCATGCCAATAATAACGTCGAAACTTTTTATTGAGACCGGCATAAGGTCGATTGGGAATGAATGGTTATCTAAGGTTAAAAGACAACCTAAATATATGCTATTAGTACTTTCAGTTTTCCCATTGGCCATTTCTACTGTGAATTGTTCATTAAGTGCATGTGGTTGTTGCTTAAGCATGCGAGCAAATTTGTGGTTTACGAAGCTTCGCTCCACTCCACTATCGAACAGAATGCATGCATATGAGTTATCAAGGAGGAACGTACCAGTCACCACTGTCGGGTCAGTAACTGCTTCCCCGTGGCCTATAGCTAGTACCCTCCCTGCTCCTCCAGTATTCCTCGACTTGGGACAGTCCCTTTTAAAGTGGCCTGCTTCGCCACATCCATAGCAAGTTGGGCTCGCACCTGAGCCAGGAACTTGGGAGATCGGTTGTGCCGGGAACTTACAGAAACGGATAGTGTGTCCTTTTCTGTTGCAGTTAGAACACTGCATTTCACGGCAGGCGCCGTTGTGATGGAAGTTGCATTTGTTGCACTTCGGCAAACTTCCAGCATACTGCTTCCCCGGAGCAGTAACAGCAGTAGGGGTTACCGCAGCATGTACTGCCACAATTTGCTGTTTCTTTGAAGCTCGCTGCTTCTTCTTCTCATCCCAGAACTTCCGCTTGGTGCCAGCGGTTTTAGAGGGTTATGGGATGGTTAGGGTGGTTGTGGTTGCAGGGGTCTTGACTCCATGGTCAATGAGTCTTTGTGCCAATCGCTTGGCACTGTCGAAGGTAGCGGGGTTGGATGCTAAGACATTCCCCTGGTACGGAGGCACTAGCCCCCATACATACTGTTCGATCTTTTTCCCTTCAGTGGGAACCATATTGGGGCATAGGGCCACCAGTTCGCTAAATCGGGCAGTGTAAGCGATCACATTGGTTCCCTTCATGGTCAGGTTCCAGAGTTCATGTTCTAACTTCTGGACTTCGCCCCTCGGGCAGTATTCCTCATTCATGAGGTCCTTCATCGTTTCCCAGCCCATGTCGTTAGCCACGACGAGAGTTAGGGTTTTGACGTGGCCGTTCCACCACGTTAGGGCTTTACCCTCAAAGGTGCATGCGGCATATTTCACTTTGCACGTAGCAGGGCATGAACAGATTTCGAAGACTGATTCAGTCTTCTCGAACCATTGCGAGAGGGCAATGACTCCGTCGGTGCCATAGAAAGGCTTCGGCTTGCAATTTGTGAAATCCTTGTAAGAGCACTCCCTTGAGCGCACAAGGATTTCGATCGGAATAGATTCCACAGGGGTTCCACCTCTGCTGGTATCTGATGAGTAATACTGAGCCATGGCAGTTGCCACTGCTGCAGCTACGGCAGCATTCAGGGCTGCAGTATCGATGGCCGGAGGCGGTGGAGGTGGTGGAGGTGCAGGATTATTCCTATTCCTGGGAGATTTGCGAGGAGGCATCTTTCAGCTATAAGTTTATAAAGATAAGAAAGATGGTAAGAATCAATTTGCAAGTAACGTGAGAGTGACCCATGGACTAACCAACCATAGCCCAACAGTTGAATGAGTGTTTGAAATCACAATAAGAAATATTAGTAGGAATACACAAGTGTACAAATTTTTCCCATAGATTAGATAGATTTCAATGGTACGGGTATTACTGATGTAATAAGTTCAAGGAAAATCGACCTAACAGAAGGTCTTACATCATACCAAAAGGACAAGACTGACAGTCCTAGATTCCTAATTAGAGTATCGAAAGTTAGGAATATTTTACAGACAAGTGCTACTTAGAGCACATAAGTTCAAGGCTATCCCTAAATCAAAAGACAGAGATGTACCAGACATCATCTAATGGCGATGGAAATTCCTCGGGCGAGCCCTGAGGTCGGACACTTGGCGAAACACCTCTTGAAGGTGTCGATCCTGAGTTCTCTGACGAGCTCGAAGTTCTAAGACTTCCGCACGGGAGGCAGCCAGCTGTTGCTATAGAGTTTCGTTGGTTCTCCGAGTCCGTTCCATGTCTTCTTCAAGACGGCGGATGCGGACTGTATTGACGCCTGAATTGGCATCAATCTCCATGACCCAGTCGATGGCTGCTCGACCTTGCTCGACATTACGAGCTATTCTGCGGATGATTACCGGCAGAGCTCTGTCAGCAGAGCCACCATCGCTGATGTTGTAAAAGGTTCGGTTCCCTAATGTATGGTAAGGGTTGACCCTGTTCATCACTCCAGCGGTTCAGGTTGTTTGCCCACATGGGAGTAGGACCTGGAAACGCTGGTCGAGGGTTGTTGTTCGGGGCTTGACCTACAAGCGGTAGGTTGTTGACTTCAGGCTCGGAGTCAGATCCATCAGAAAAGCCTTCTGCGAGGTGATCATCCAAAGGGATTGGATGCTCATCTTCAGGCTCTTCATCGATCCACCCGGCATTGCCTTCATTGGGAAAGTACGGGTCGCCATGATGGAATCCAGCCATTTAGATCTACGCGAGAAGAGAGGTATAAGAATATAGTATACGTGTAACTAGTAGCACAAAATACACCTATTGTATTTTAAGTTTTAAGTTCTACTGATCTTCTTGTCGTAGTGTTGGTAAGTTTTTAGACTTGTTAACATATCACAACCATTCTAGGGAATATCCTAATCACTCCTAGGACCAGCATAGTTGATCAGGCTATGCCATTCCCAGGACTGACCATACATCCCCGAGCTCACTTGTGATATTTAACAATCGTAATACTTTTGTTCTTGTCATTGTGACACTGATTTTAGTATGAATGCAGACTAGTATACTTAATTGAAGATTGTATTATTTAAAGTATAGACTCTTGGTCAGAGTGTTTTAATCCCATTTGGGTTTATAGATTAGTATATCTTTTATGGGTTGATATACTTCATTCACTATAAACAATGCTCTGATACCAATCTGTCACACCCCAAAACCAAGAACGGCGGAAACGTTCTGGGGCGGAGGACGTCATGTATAGTATCACAACACAGTAAATGTAAATAAGCAAACAACATCATCCATTGCATTAAATATATAGTTTTAATACAAGTGTGTTCTGTACAGTTATAGACACCAAAAATAATGTAACGCAAAATAATATGAGATGAGTCTTGAATGCACTCCATCTTCTCAAAAGCTAGCCTCAGTACCTGTCTACTGATGACCTGAGAATACAAGTTATTTTGAAAGAGT
This sequence comes from Lactuca sativa, assembly GCF_002870075.4. Classification (NCBI taxonomy): domain Eukaryota; kingdom Viridiplantae; phylum Streptophyta; class Magnoliopsida; order Asterales; family Asteraceae; genus Lactuca; species Lactuca sativa. The sequence continues at coordinate 280,808,516 of NC_056630.2, forward strand.
TTATCAGCATTAAGCTGGTGAGTTCATAAGTATTTTTAGTCTCAATGTTTGTTTTCAAAACATTTGAACCTGTCTCAATGTATAAGTTTGTAAAAATGTAAGTAAATGTTTGAAAGTGTTTGTAAAAGTTTGAATCTCTCAGAAAATCCTATATTTTCTATTAAAGTAACCTTTTACCAAGGCTTAACTGTTTTGTAAACTCGTCTGTTGTAAAAGTGTGTAATTACCCAAGTATAACTATCATTTGATAAAATATAGTTTGTACATAAATGCTTAAGTGAGATTATCACCAAAATATGTAATGGGTAAATCATTGTAGTACTGTAGCTTTGTATAATAAGAACTACTGTTGTACTAATTACTACTACCTTAAACCGGATTTATATTAAGGTATATTGTGATAAATTGCACCATGCTATCGACTGGTAACAACGACATAATGAATGGTCGTAATAAAAAGAAATGACGTTTGGCACCCGCAGACCTGCAGGTCCGGCTGTAGCTAGCAGCAAGATGTAGGATAGCCAATCCAGTATAGATCTATACACAAACTCACGCTCTCCCTCCAAGAGAATTCTGGCTACAACTCGGGCCATGACATTTAAGGCATGCTCCGACACAGTGGATCACAATTGTTAACGTATTCATGTATATGTAATGTTTGTCGTTCTAGTATAGTGGTATAAGTACTTGTTTCTAGTATAACTGTATATGTACATGTTTCTAGTATAGCTGTATAAGTACTTGTTTCTAGTATAGCTGTATATGAACTTGTTTCTAGTATAGCTGTATATGTACTTGTTTCTAGTATAGCTGTATATGTACTTGTTTCTAGTATAGCTGTATATGTAGTTGTTTCTAGTAAAGCTGTATATGTACTTGTTTCTAGTATAGTTGTATATGTACTTGTGTTACCCCGATGGTAACTAACTATTGATGTACTGATAAGTATGAATATGGAAGTACTTTTATGTCTATACATGTATATATGACATATAGGTAATATGGAAACGACCTTCGGATGGTCACCCGAAATCCCACCAGACCACATCCAAATCGAGAAAAAGGAAATAGGGCGGATGGCCTTCCTAAGCCCTTTAAACATTATTTATATATCTATACATATATGGGCATGCAATTGAATATATAAAAGCATAAATAAGTTTTCATAAGACATTTGAAGCATAAATATAATTTCAAGAGAAAATCGACTTGATGTCGATCTATAAAACAATTTGAAAGCATAAGTTGATAAAACAGTTTAAGTATAAGAAACATTTGTTTGAATCACAGTTTGAAAATAAGTTTGGATAGTAAAAGAGTTTGTAAAACATTTCAAAGTAAAGCAGTTTGATAAACAATTTGAACAGTGGTAAAAATCGTTGTTTTCCTAGTTATTAATCACATGTGATTAAATGCAATCACATGTGATTGAAGCAATAACTATAAGTATTTGACTTGTATTCCCCCCCCCCATAAAGTATTTAAAACATTTAAAATCATTTCAAAGGTTGATTAAAGGGGTATGAACTCACTTGTGGTGAGTCGTTTGAATTGAAGTGTCGGATACCGTGCTAGGTGGCAAACGGAGACTTGTTTACACGCACGAGCCTAGTTATCATATAATAAGCATATATATAACTAATTAGACAAATAATAACTTAATAAATAAGTTAAGACACTTAGGAAACATGTAAACACTTTTTATAAGTGTTTAAGGTCCAAATGGTTGCATCTAAGTTGCTACGGGACAAGGCAAAAGGGTTTGAAACATCAAATGGCCTTGCATAAGAGTTCACCACCCAACAAACCCCACCCTTTGGAGTTTACGGCCGTAAACTCATAGGTTTATGGCCGTGAACTCCTCACATGGTGGTTTTGGGTGTTTTAAAGTGTTATCTTGATCCTAGAACACCCCTAGCTTTGTTGGAATAACACATGAAGTAGTTTAAGGCCCTAGAATGCTCCATAGGGGAGTTTACGGCCAAAGGACCTTATCCCCTAGAGTTTACGGCCGTAAACTCCTATGGGGTTATGGCTTTTAATTGTTTTGAGGCCCTTGCATGTGTAGGATAGCTTCTATACTTTTATCTAAGGCTAATGGAGACAAGAGGCACACTTTTAGGCTTTCACTTGGAGTTTACGGCCCAAGATATGTTCCTTGGCCGTAAACTCCTTTTAAGGAGTGATTATGATGTCTTTTGATCTCCATTCAAGTCCCATGTGTTCAAGGTAAATTGTCTTAAGGCCTAAGGTGTGTTTGTGGTGCATTTAGCCCTTGGAATAGGGGTTTACGGCCCAAGAGAGGTTCTTGGCCGTAAACTTCTACAAACTTATGATTTTGAAGTGTTTTGATGTCCAAAATAGGCACAAGCATTTTAGGGTTAAAGTCCTTAAGCATTAGGGGAAGTTTTAGGGCACTAAATGCCCTTGAAAAGGGGTTTACGGCCCAAGAGAAGTTCTTGGCCGTAAACTCCAATTACTTCGGTTTCTTGGATGCTTTTTAGTCCCAAATGTTTATACACTAAACCCTAAACAAGTTGTCTAACAAGGAATCGGGACTAGGAAGCCTTTAGGCTACGTTTTGGAGTTTACTCCCCAAGAACGTTCTTGGGCGGTAAACTCCCGGATCTTGTAATCTAAACATGTAATTGATGTTATAAAGCATCTAACAAGTATTGAAACACATTTAGTAAAGTAGACTCACAATCTGGGATGAAAACCCGAAGATCCGTCAGAGAGAATATGGCTTTTCTCTATTTGGAATTGTGAATAATGAATTAATTTAATTCAGAAAACTATTTATAGTCCTGGAATATTTTGGCAGAAAATATTTTTATTCCTGATATAGGACTGTAACATTATGAAACTTGAGATGCTCAAATTTCACAAAACCAGGAGCATCCACTCTCCTGATATCTCCTTAAACATAAACCCTAATGTACACAAACTTGTTCGGAAAAGTGTGAAAATCACAGAAACTGGACTAGCTTCTATTGGATAGATAATGTTCGTACAATGGAAATTTCGGGTTGTCACAATAAAAATCCATGGAAATTTGTTCCCACTTCCACTAGGGAACCTCAAGATGCTGCAACTTGCCATGCGGACACTGGTGCTCGGCCTTAACCCTGCGACAGGTCAAGCACCTCTCTACAAATCACGGCACATCCATCTTCATACAGGGCCACCAATAGTCTCTCTTCAGGTCCAAAATACATCTTAGTGGCCCCAGTATGGATCGAAAACCTCGACCTGTGCGCCTCCTCCATCAAAATGGCACGTGCCCCGCCCTCAAATGGCACCCAAATCCGGCCCTGGAAGGTCATAAGCCCCCGAATATCGGCAATGAACTCAGATATCTATCCGATCACCTGCTCTCGGTTGCGGTTCTCCGGTCTCATGGCCTCTACCTGGGCCTCCCGAATGGTGTCCAACACTGGAGTCATCACTGTCAATCTCAAACAAACATCTCATATCGGGGCACCCTCCGCTCTGCGAATCAGGGCATCGGCTACAACATTAGCCTTACCCGAGTGGTACAGGATCTCATACTCATAATCCTTTACCACATCCAACCATCTCCTCTGGCGCATATTTAGGTTGGGCTGATCCATCAAATACTTCAAGCTCTTGTGATCTGTGTAAATGGTACACCGGACTCCGTATAAATAGTGACGCCAGATCTTGAGGGCGAACACCACAGCCCCCAACTCCAAATCGTTTGTAGGATACCTCGTCTCATGAGTCTTCAGCTGCCTCGATGCGTATGCTATCACATGCCCTCTCTGCATCAGCACCGCGCCCAGTCCTGATATCGACCTGTCACAATATACCACAAAGTCCTCCATTCCCTCCGGAAGGGCTAACAATGGGGCTTCGCACAATCTCTGGCGAAGTGTCTCGAATGAGGCCTGCTGCTCCGGGCCCCAACTGAAAGTCACGCCCTTCCGGGTCAGTCTGGTGAGAGGAACAGCAATCCTGGAGAAATCCTGGATGAATCTCCGACAATAACCGGCCAACCCCAGGAAACTCCTGATCTCCGAAGGGGATATCGCCACCTCCCAACTCATCACCGCCTTAATCTTGGCCGGATCGACCAATATCCCATTCTGGTTGACGAGGTGTCCTAGAAACTGGACCTCTCGTAACTAGAAATCTCATTTGGAGAATTTGGCGTAAAGCCTCTCCGATCTCAGAACTCCGAGGATCTCCCTCAAATGATCCTCATGTTGCTCTCTGGATCTCGAATACACCAATATATCATCAATGAACACGATCACCAAATGATCCAACATCGGCCTGCACACCTTGTTCATGAGATCCATGAATGCCGCCGGTGCATTGGTGAGCCCGAAAGGCATCACCACGAACTCGTAATGCCCGTAACGAGTCCTGAACGTTGTCTTTAGGATATCCTCATCACGCACCCTCATCTGATGATATCCAGACCTCAAATCAATCTTGGAGAACCATGAGGCTCCCTGCAACTAATCGAACAAATCATCGATCCTCGGTAAGGGGTAACGGTTCTTGACTGTTAGCTTGTTCAACTCTCGGTAATCAATGCACATCCGGCGTGAACCATCCTTCTTCCTGACAAAAAGGATCGGTGCTCCCCACGGCGAGCTTCTCGGCTGTATAAATCCCTTTCCCAGCAGCTCCTAAAGCTGTGAGGATAACTCCTACATCTCTGGAGGTGCAAGGCGATAGGGCGCCTTGGCGATAGGCGCTGCCCCCGGAACCAAGTCGATACGGAACTCCACCTGCCTCTCGGGAGGCACACCCGGCAACTCCTCAGGGAAAACATCCGAGAAATCACGCACTATCGGGACCTCATCAACCGACCTCGGTCTCTCTGCACCTACTCTCGTATCCACCACATAAGCCACAAACCCACTACAACCCTGTTGTAGACTCTGCCTCGCTCTAGCGGCTGAACAAAATGTTGACCCACAACGGGTGCCCTCTCCATAAACCATAAGAACTCCCCCTTTGGGGTCTCGTATGGTCACCAGCTGTCACTTGCAGTCGATAACCACTCCAAATCTACTCAACCAATCTATGTCCACGATGACACATACATCTCCCATAGCAATCAGAACCAAATCAATCGGAAACTCAACACCGAAGATCTCGAGTACACATCCTCGAATCACATCAGTGGCATACATTGCTCTCTCGTCAGCTATGGAACTCGCAAAGGTCGACTCAACGCCTCTCGATGAATATTGATGTGCTGACTAAAGGCTAACGACACAAAAGACCGACTCGCACCCGAGTCAAATAACACCAAAGCAGGTACAGTACTCACAAGAAATGTACCTACGCATATCATAATATAAGCATAACACCACAAACTCAAAATAAACATATGAAAGAATACATACCATCCACAACATCTGGCGCTACGTGGACCTCCTCCGCTTTCAACTGGAAGGCTCTCCCGCGAGCCTTTAACGCCTCGGCCTTCACTGGCCGACTCTCGGTAGCTCGAACAGCAGCAGGGGCAGATCCCTGTGATGCTCCTTATGGTGACCCCCACAACTGCGGTCACTCAGCCTTTCCGTGTCTGGTCTGGTTGCAGTGAAAACAGACTGCAAACCCCTTGTAACAGCCCGAATTCCCAGGTATTATTTTATTCTTATAATTTTGGTGATTTGTGAGGAGACTCGGCGAGTTGGAGCTCAAACTCGCCGAGTATGATCGCGGTTTGGGATCGGGTTCGCGTCCGGACTCGGCGAGTCCACGTTCTTTAATGAAACCCTAATTTCCAGGGTATGAGACCTATTTAAATGGGTTTATGGCCGTCATTTGCGGCCACCAACCCCAGAGAGAACCCTAAAGAGTCTTTGAGCATCTTGTGAGAGAGAAGAGGAAGATCCTTGACTATTTGTGGGTGTTTTTGCATATAAAAGAGGATCAAGGCAATAGGAGACCAAAGAAGGTGCTAATCCAGTGATTTCTGAGCTCAAAGACTTCATTTGAGGTAACCATTCGTTCCTTTATCAGTCCTTGGTGTAAATCTTAGAGTTAGGGTTTCTTTGTGGAATGATCCATGGAGTAATTGGCCTCTTCTTGTGTTGGTGCTTTAGATCTGGACCCAAAGAGGTCCAGAGACTCTTTTCCCTCAAGCTTTATGAGTGTTAATGGAGGCCATGAGCTTAGAATAACATTCTAGAGACCATATCATCAAATAAGGCCTTTGAACCTTTGCATGAGCACCAAGATAGAAAATTTACGTGATGTATGTGCTTGGAAGGACTGGATCTATGAGTTATTGGAACGGATCTGACCTCAGGAGTGAGTTTGAGTTTATGCATGGCATAGACTCGCCGAGTCTGAAGAACAGACTCGACGAGTAGCATGAAGATTGTCCATAACCACTCAGCGAGTGGTCTTGCCGAGTTAAAGGGTTGACTCAGTGAGTCAGGGAGAGTCAGAGAGGGTTGACAGGTGGACTGAGTCAAGCTGGAACTTGCCGACTTGTTCCAGAGACTCGGCGAGTTGAGTCGTGGTGGCCCCGCAACTCATGCCAGGTGGAACTCGTCGAGTTAGGAAAATACTCGACATGTCGAGAGAGGATCCCAGGGAAGCAGTGGATGCGTATAGACTCTCCGATTTGCTATAGTGCACTCGCCGAGTCCGGTCAAAGTTGACCGTTGACCATTAACCAGTGTTGACTTGATAGGGGTAGTCAAGCTTAGTTGTGAAAGTGTTATTTAGATATGTATTGTGTTATAGGAGGATTATAGCTCGGGGGATCGAGCGCGAGTGATTTCTGGGATTTGTGAGTTATCGAGATATGCGAGGTGAGTCTTCTCACTATACTTTACCTTGAGTAGGTAATCAGAGTTATGTGACAGAGTATTTGTATGGTATATGTATGTTATGTTTTGTACTGCATTATTTCCATGTGATTTATGTTGTGCATGTTTATAGAGTTGGAACCGAAAGGTTCACAGAGATTAGAACCAGAGGGTTCACAGAGTAGGGTCTACGGACCCACAGAGTTATAGCCTCGAGTGGCTAATATGTGTTATGTTTGGTATTTTGGGGAACTCACTAAGCTTTGTGCTTACAGTGTTGGTGTTATTTGTTTCAGGTACTAGTGATGACCGTGGGAAGGCGCCGGCTTGATCAGTACACACACACACTGGATTTTTATGTTATTAGATCTTGGGATTTTTATATAGCATGGATTCAGTTTCAAACATTAATGTTTTTATGAATGTTAAATGATTTGTGTTTTTATGAAATGCGAAAAATTGTTATGAAATTTACGGTGTTACAAGTTGGTATCAGAGCCTTGGTTTGAGGGATTCGAGTACACCTTCGGGCGTATTTGAACTCAAACTGAGGATTTGAAAAGTATTTTCAAAAAGAGTAAAAGATTTTTGGAAAAACGCAGAGCAGAGTTGTGTGCACGATCAGTCCGCGCCCGAACGGTGATTTCTCAGAATACCCTCATTTTATGTGATATTGATATTGATATGATGTATTCTCATGCTAGAGTAGGCTAGGTACTCTTATTAGGACTAGAGTGGCCTGATTTGTGATGCCTTAGCCTAGGGAGAGGTGAGCTGCTATGAGGTGCTTGAGAGTGAGTAGGTAGTAGCGAGGGGCTTATGAGAGATCGGTTAGAGAGTGGATTATGCATGATAGAGTACTTGGAATTTGGGATCCGAATAGGAGGACTTGGGGTGTATTCTGCTACGATGCGGACAGTAGTATTGGGCTCGTACTACTGAAACCACCGGGGCGGTGTACAGCCTAAGTAGGAATCTTTGGAATACCAAGGATCAAGGAGGAATGAGTTGTCGAGTGTGAGTATGCTCGAATGGATTCTAATTTAACGTATGTTGTAGTTCAGAGGTAGATCATGGTGACGACACGTCTTATGCCTGAGAGCAGTGGGGCCAGTGATGAGGAGATCCGCCGGATCATCCATGAGTACGTGGCTGTGGCCATCAGGGTAGACATACCAGAGATGTTCGGGTCTATTAAGACCACATTGATTAAGACCTTCAACGAGCGTTATGCCGCTCTTTCTGAGGCTGTTGTTGCAGCGGCCACCGCAGCTATTGCTACCACGAGGCCGCAGGGTGGTGATGCGTTGCTGTTCTGAGAGTTCAGCAACACAAAGCCGCCGGAGTTTGATGGGACCCAGGACCCGGTGGCGGCTATGAGATGGATTTCTGACATAGAGGGGTGTTTCTTCACTTGCTTATTACCTGAGCATTTTAGAGTACGGTTCGCGCTGAACCAGCTCCGCTTGGGAGCGAAGGACTGGTGGAAGTTTGTGACGGCGCACTTTACGCCTGCTGAGCTTGCGGCGGTGACCTGGGAGAGGTTCACTGCCATGTTCCGAGATGAGTACGTTCCCCAGTTGGAGAGGGAGCGTTTGGCCTAGGAGTTTCTGACCCTCAAGCAGGGTACTGAGTCTGTTACGGTGATTACCAGGATGTTCTACGAGAGGGCGATGTTCTGCCCTGAGCACGTGTCCACTGAGCAGGCACGTATGAGCCGATATTTGAGTGTCTTGAGGCGAGACATTCGGGAGTTCGTGGCGAACTCCTTGTACCGGACATTTGCCGAGCTTCAGGCAAATGCCCGGAAGAGGGAGATTGAGCTAGAGACTCAGGCTAGGGAGGAGGCAGAGTCTCAGGGGAGGGATCGGCGACCGGCGCAGTCTCAGCCGGCAGCCAAGCAGGGCCAAGCCCGCTGATCCCAAATCAGGGAGCCAGAAGGGTTGCACTTGTGGGAAGTGCGGCAAGGGTCATGATGGAGTCTGTAGAGCGGGATCTTGCTACAAGTGTGGCAAGGAGGGGCATATGGCCAAGGACTGCCCCAAGGGGTTTGCGATGTGTTTCCACTTCAACCAGACCGGACACCGGAAGGCAGAGTGTCCGCAATTGTGAGGATCATCTCAGGGAGCACCTCAGGGATCTGTCCCTACCGCTATCAGAGCTACCGAGAGTCGGACAGTGAAGGCCGAGGCGCCGAGGGCACGAGGGAGAGCCTTTCAGTTGACCGCATAGGAGGTCCGCGCAGCGCCCGATGTCGTGGCTGGTATGTATTCTTTTGTGTATTTATTTTGATGTTGAGATATTATGCTTATATTATGTTATGCATAGGTACTTTCCTTGTGAATTCTGTACCTGCCTTGGTGTTATTTGACTCGGGTGCGAGTCGGTCTTTTGTATCTTTGGCTTTTAGTCAGCATATCAGTGTTAGTCGTGAGGCATTGAGTCGGCCTCTGAGAGTTTCCATAGCTGACGAGAGGGTGATATATGCCATGGAGGTTCTTCGGGGGTGCGTGTTCGAGATTTTCGGTGTTGAGTTCCCGATTGATTTGGTTCCTATTGCGATGGGTGATGTCTGTGTCATTGTGGGCATGGACTGGTTGAGCAGATTCGGTGCGGTTATCGACTGCGAGCGACAGCTGGTGACCATACGAGACCCTAGTGGGGGAGTTCTTATCGTGTACGGTGAGGGTACACGTTCTGGATCAGCATTTTGCTCGGCCGCTAGGGTGAGGCAGTGTCTGCAGTAGGGATGTAAGGGTTTTGTGGCGTATGTGATGGATACGCGGGTGGATTCCGAGAGACCAAGGTCAGTTGAGGAGGTTCCGATAGTGTGTGAGTTCCCGGATGTATTTCCAGAGGAGTCGTCGGGTGTGCCTCCCGTGAGGCAAGTGGAGTTCAGTATCGATTTGGTTCCGGGGGCTGCGCCTATCACTAAGGTGCCTTATCGCCTTGCACCTCCAGAGATGCAAGAGCAGCTCGTCGTGGGGAGCACCTATCCTGTTTGTCAAGAAGAAAGATGGTTCACACCGGATGTGCATTGATTACCGGGAGTTGAACAAGCCGACGGTCAAGAACCGCTACCCGTTGCCGAGGATAGACGATTTGTTCGACCAGTTACAGGGAGCATCTTGGTTCTCCAAGATCGATTTGAGGTCTGGATATCATCAGGTGAGGGTGCGAGATGAGGACGTCCATAAGACAGCGTTCAGGACGCGTTATGGGCATTACGAGTTTGTGGTGATGCCTTTCGGGCTCACCAATGCCCCGGCAGTGTTCATGGATCTCATGAACCGAGTGTGCAGGCCGATGCTGGATCGGTCAGTGATTGTATTTATCGATGATATTTTGGTATATTCGAGATCTAGAGAGCAGCATGAGGAGCATTTGAGGGAGATCCTCGGAGTTCTGAGAGCGGAGAGGCTTTATGCCAAATTCTCCAAGTGTGATTTCTGGTTGCGAGAGGTCCAGTTCCTGGGTCATCTCGTTAACCAGAAAGAGATATTGGTCGACCCGGCCAAAGTTGAGGCGGTGATGAGTTGGGAGGTGCCGAGGTCACCCTCCGAGATCAGGAGTTTCCTAGGGTTGGTCGGTTATTATCGGAGATTTATCAAGGATTTTTCTAAAATCACAGTGCCACTCACCAGGTTGACCCGGATGGGTGTCGCTTTTTCATGGGGCCCTGAGCAGCAGGCCTCCTTTGAGACGCTTCGCCAAAGGTTATGAGAAGCCCCGGTGTTAGCCCTCCCGGAAGGGATGGAGGAGTTTGTTGTATATTGTGATGCATCGATTTTGGGGTTGGGGGCGGTGCTGATGCAGAGAGGGCATGTGATAGCATATGCATCGAGGCAGCTGAAGCCTCATGAGACGAGATATCCCACCCATGATCTAGAGTTGGGGGCAGTGGTGTTCGCCCTCAAGATTTGGCGTCACTACCTGTATGGGGTTCGGTGTACGATATACACGGACCATAAGAGTTTGAAGTATTTGATGGATCAGCCCAACCTAAATATGCAACAGAGAAGGTGGTTGGATGTGGTCAAGGATTATGATTGTGAGATCCTGTACCACCTAGGCAAGGCTAATGTTGTCACCGATGCACTGAGCCGCAGGGCGGAAAGCACCCCGCTGCGGGATGTATGTTTGAGATTGACCGTGATAGCTCCAGTGTTGGACGCCATTCATGGGGCACAGGCCGAGGCTGTGCTACCTGAGATGCAGAAGAAAGAGCGAGTTGTTGGTTTGATTTCAGAGTTCATTACCGATGGTCGGGGGCTTATGACATTCCAGGGGCGTATCTGGGTGCCGTTTGTGGGAGGAACGCGTATCATTTTGATGGAAGAGGCTCATCGGTTGAAATTTTCGATCCATCCTGGGGCCACTAAGATGTATTTGGTGTAACACCAGGATTTCCAAAAAATAAATTTTTTATTTAATTAATCAATTTAATATTAAAAACACTTGTTTAAAATCTTATCCACATTCGAATTACAAGACGTAGTTTCATTTTTATTATAATAAAAGACCAGGATCCTCCAAAACACAACTCTTTCTTCGGTGTGTACAATCGAACCGTTGCCATCCCGCGTTACTGTAAGAACCTGAAACAACACAACATGAACAACGTAAGCACGAAGCTTAGTGAGTTCCCCAATATACCTTACGCACATACGCCATCCGGCCCGGACCTTTCGGTCCACATAACATTGCCTTCCGGCCCGGATCTTTCGATCCACATAACATTGCCTTCCGGCCCGGATCTTTCGATCCACATAACATTGCCTTCCGGCCCGGATCTTTCGATCCACATAACATTGCCTTCCGGCCCGGACCTTTCGGTCCACATAATCTATAACACATAATACAAATACTCTAACACATAAAGCACATATATCATATATCATACCTGACCTTTCTGTCACATAATACCTTGCCTTCCGGCCCATAAATAATCATGTATATCACGCGTAGCAGCTAACTTTCCATTTATAGCATATAAACATAACACATAACATACTTGACCTTCCGGTCACACAATCAAACCCTTCCGGGTGAGGTATAGTGAGAAGACTCACCTCGCGGACACTGGAAGATAGCAACTCCTAAAACCCCTTGCACTTGATCCTCCGAGCTACAAGCTCCCTGTAACATCATATATCTCTTTTTAATACTTCTATCTTCCACGTTAACTGACCCTAAGAAATCACACCAGTCAACTCTGGTCAACGGTCCATTGTCAACTCGACTGGACTCGGCGAGTTCCCTGGCGACTCGGCGAGTCTGGTCGTCCTTCAATCCTCTAAGATTCCCCTTCTACTCGTCGAGTATCCTCTTTGACTCGACGAGTCACTCCTGGAAGAATCGCGGGGCCACCCCGACTCCACTCGCCGAGTCTGAAGAACAACTCGGCGAGTCCCAGTGAATCTTCAAGCTACTCGCCGAGTCTGATCATCCGACTCGGCGAGTCCACGCCATGCAGTCGATCGAACTGCTTCCTGAGATACATATATTCCCGAATAAACAAACATGGGACCTTCTGGACCTCTAAGGGTCCTAATACAAGGTTATAAACATTGGGGTAACGACACTACAATCCGTCTAATCTCCAAATGGGTTTCATAAACCCTAAATTCGTGCACACTTCAATATAGCAGAAATGATCCGAAATATTACCTGAATAACACCCTCTCTGTGCCTCCAAACCTCAGAACTCGATCCCCTTGATATTCCTTTGGCCAAAACTCTTCTTCTTCTTGCCTAACCAATTCTTCAAGGTTCCAAAAGCTTCCTCTCCTACTCTAGACGTCCACAACGATTAGGGTTCTTCTCAATCGGCCAAAAGACGGACAATGACGGCATAAGAGGCATTATATACGATCCAAAACCAAACGGCTAGGGTTTCTGCTGAACAGCGTCGACTCGCCGAGTCCATATCTGGACTCGTCGAGTCCAATCGCGAACCCGCGACCAAGTCTGCGACCCTACTCGGCGAGTCTAGCTCCAACTCGCCGAGTCTCCCCTTTAAAACACCCCAAAATGCAATTTAACAATACTTGGGATTTTGGGCTGTTACAATTCTCCCCCACTAGAATTAGACTTCGCCCTCGAAGTCTCACTCTGAAAATAGCTCTGGCTGCTGCTCCCGCATCTCACGTTTCGGCTTCCCTAGACACCACCGATCTCTTCCGAGGCCGCTACTGAACCAATACCCGAGGTACCTCCTTGTTCCTCAGAACCCTGATCTTCCGATCTCCGACGGTCCCTGGCCCCTCGACGCAACACAGGCTCGCATCCACCTAACCGTTCTCTAGTAGAACCACTGCTGACTCATCCGCTATACACCTCTTCAACTGCGACACATACCAGTGTCATGGATCCGTCCCAATTCCGTTGGCAGCTCCAAACGATAGGCCACCCTTCCTACCTTCGCACCTTCACGAAAAGACCCAACATACCGGGGCCCCCCATTGACCCCTCTTCCTACATCGAAGCACCCCATCAGAAATACGGAGTCGCTGACCTGAATCACATGCTCGTAACGGCGTCCGCCTGCATAACTTTCCTGTTAACTCTAGACGATCACTAACTCTCTTTAACCTGCTGAGTCTGCTTGTCAACTAAAGCACGAACTCTGAACTGCTCATCACTCTCTGCAATCGGAAATTACCCAAGATGCACTCTGCTCCAAATCTCAACGATCACTCAACCCCTAAGGGTTAGGAAACCCTGAACCACCGGATCCCCGATCCAAAGCCCACTTTGCCCATTCCGGACCGACTGAGAGATCCGTTCTCCCTCTCAGATCAACTCTCACAAGTTCCCTCTTGCCATCGCATACACATACTGAACTAGTCCCAACACCCGCAGGTGGAAAGACCCGATACACCGATGATATCCTCGAACATCTCCCAAGATGAACCACCACATCCACCCTACACTTTGATCAGATTCACACTAAGAATTTAAAACTTTCCCTCTCCATGCATCCCTTCTGAACCTCAACAGACATCCCAACCCGGATGGGTTCCTACTTCACTGCTGCAAACACGATGCTCGAAACCATACTTGAAATATTCTAACCATAACTCTGCTCTGCAGCTTTCACTTCCGTGAACTTGCACCCCTTCGAAGTTACACCTTCCTCTTTTCTTTTTTTTTCTTTTTTTTCCAAGGAACCCTTTTGGCCATAATGCCACTCCACCCGGTGCCACGGTGCTCGCCTCAAGCGACACCACCCCTTTTTGCGTAACCGCTATCCACATACTCTGGTTCCCATTGCAGGGGCTCTCAATCCCATACGCTCTCTCCACTCATCAGAATCACTGCCTCAGCTAAACAAGATCACTAACCCGGGGCCAGACCTTCCAATGCAATCACACTGCACATACGCGAATCCGCAAATCCCAAACTAATCCAGCAATACCAACAGAGTCTCCAGTATGACTGGACCGACTCTCACAACACATACTAGCCACTCGAGGCTATATCTCTGTGGGTCCGTACACCCAACTTTGCGAACCCTTAGGTTCTAACTCTGGAACCTTCCGGTTCCAGCTCTAGAAACATGCACAACATAATCCCGTGGGGTTAATGCAGTACAACCCATCACGTACCTCAACGTACCAATACTCTGATCGCAAAATTCCGATTACTTACTCAAGCTTGATCCCGGCCTTCTCTCAGGCCTCCAAAATCGAATGCCCTAGGTCTGTATCCCGCCCCGCATACTCGACACTCGCTCTCATCGGCCTATACTCTGCGCTGACAAACACTGCTGAATCCCGGCAGCTAAGCACCCTCACATACTCATCGATCTCCCGGATAATTTTCTAATTCTCCCCCACTAAAGCACTGACTAACTGCCCGATCGTCATTAACGACCCTTCAGAATCATCCTGCACAAAGAGAACATTTACCCACTGACTGCTTCCCACAAGCGTAAGCAACCCTCAGCACAACACATCTCCTCCCCGGTCAATCCGCTCAAAAGAATCCGATCTTTCAATTATCCACTCCACAACTGCAGATGCTAACCCGTCATTCAACCCAGTGCCGCGTCTCCACTATCAACCCTCACGAACGATGCCCAACGGAATTCCCAAGCAATAACCCATAACCAAACCCACAACCTGCCAAAGGTTGAATATCGCATCGAAAACCCACAAGGCTACCGGTACCAAAACACCAAACTATAATCATACCAAACCATCAGGGAACAACGAATGCCAAGCGAAAACCTGAAGCACCAATTCATAACCATGCCAAACCCGCGAAACAACGAATACTGCATCGAAATCCACACCAGACACCAGCACAAACGATACGCCACAATCAACGCAAGCTACTCAAGACATCAAGAGAGCATCATACCCGCAGCTGCCTCCGGCACTGCTCCGTCTCCCTCTGCCGCAAGCCGATAAGCACAACCCTGAGCCCTTGGGCTCTGCTCCATCCTGTCCTCCTCCTGAACTCCTCAAGGTGGCCGATGCTAGAGCCTGCACCGGTCCTGCAGGAAACTGAGGACGGTTGCCCCTCAAATGTCCAACCTTCCGACACTGATAACAAATCCTGAAATCCCGAATTGGCACTGACTGCCGACAATCCCGTGCACCATGCCCCTCCTTTCCGCACTTGCGGCATGCACCACTGGGCCAACAAGCTCCGGTGCCATCTCTCTCACACTTCCCCCAAGTGTGACTGCTCCGATCCCCCATTCTAACGTCTACGGTCATGAACCGTTTCGGCGCCGACTGCGACTGCATCGGGGCCTGCCTCATCTCACGCTACTGCAACTCAACCTCTAACTCACGCCACATGACGGCCTCCTGCGATACCAACACGGTCTCGCGTCTCTGCGCAGACACGAACTGTCTGATACTCCCCCTCTTGAGCATACTCGGATTTCGGGACATCTGAGCCTGCTCCGAAGCGAACTCAGGGCAAAACATCGCCCTCTCAATAACACCCCGGTGCTCTCAGTCACCGACTCCAAATCCTGCCTCAGCTTAAAGAACTTCCGAGCCAATTTCTCCTTTTCATCCCGCGGAACATAGCGAGTACTGAACATCCCTCTGAATTGATCCCATGAAACCGCAGCCCTCTGCGCGTCGGAAAATAAGCTCGTGGTCACTCTCCACCAATCCTTCGCCCCGAGCCTCAACAGGTTCAGAGCACACCCCACCCTCTGATCAGCAGGGCATAAACTCGTGGAGAAACACCCCTCCATGTCTGATAACCATCTCATAGCAACAATCGAGTCCTGAACTCCATCGAGTGCGGGAGGCTTCGCATAATAGAAGTCCCGATACTGAAAACCCCGACTAGCCCCTTTCTTTGCCGTTGCTACGGCCGCTGTAACCGCCGCGGCAGCCGTCTCTGCGAAAGCCGCATATCGCTCATCCAACTACTTCAATCATAGTGGTCCTGATCGACCCAACAATTCTGGCGACTCAACCCGCAACAATGCAGCAACCTCATCACGCCGGATCTCGCGAATCCTCGCATCCCACTCGCTCGTGCTCGTCCGATCGATAACCGGATAACAAGATAGCCACAAGCATCATCCACTACGAACCATGGTACCCATCCCATGACATCCCTTCTCAACACGCCTCGGTGTGTGGTACCTGAACCATAGCACCACTCCTCCATCTGCTCCAATGTATGGTGCCCGGACCATAACATCACTCTGTATCCGCTCCGATGTATGGTATCCGAACCATAGCATCACCCCTCAATCTGTTCCTTAGGACCTTTAGAATGCCCCCTGTATCAAGTATGGGTCCTCTGCTTTCAGTAGTACGGGCCCATACTACCTGCCACATCTACCCATACTTTCCACACGGACCATCCCAGAGTTCCTAAGTAGCTGATAAACCTGCTCTTTCACCCATCTCATCGCGCGTGCTCGCTTTCCAGCGAAATCCTCTACTCTACCAGCGCACTCATTTGGCTAGGTTTACTCCCTAGTCCCTTCCGCCGTCCTCCCACTTCTTTGCTATCAGCTGCTGAAGAGTTCTTAATGATGCCAGTCCTCTACCTCCTGAGTATCGTCATACTCACTTAATAGCTGACTCCCATCATCGATAACTCCACAAAGCACAAAGCAAGCAGCATTCGAGCATTGAAGCATACATAGGACTCCCCATCTGTGGTAGCTCCACCTTCTCGGCTCATCCTCGGAAGTACCTCTGTACCCCGTAGCTTTACCCCTTGTGCGTTCCAACTAGATACCCTCACTCATCACATATACACAAAAGCATAACGCACATATAACAGCAAACCCTAGACTAAGGCATCACAAATCAGGCCACTCTAGTCCTAAGATATGAAATACCTAGTCTGTCTCTAGCATGCAATAATGTCTCATAAAGTGCATAACAGATATTTCATAATACAAAAGTAAGAGTATTTTGGGAAATCACCGTTTGGCTCTGGCTGATTGTACACACTGCTCTTTCTTGCTTTCTCTTTGAACTCTTATTCACTTTTAGAAAACCATTTATTTGGAAAACTTTTTCTTACTTCCTCAGTTTGAGTCCAGATTTACCCGTAGGCGCGTCCGAATCCCTCAAACCTGGCTCTGATACCAATTTGTAACACCAGGATTTCCAAAAAATAAAATTTTTATTTAATTAATCAATTTAATATTAAAAACACTTGTTTAAAATCTTATCCACATTCGAATTACAAGACGTAGTTTCATTTTTATTATAATAAAAGACCAGGATCCTCCAAAACACAACTCTTTCTTCGGTGTGTACAATCGAACCGTTGCCATCCCGCGTTACTGTAAGAACCTGAAACAACACAACATGAACAACGTAAGCACGAAGCTTAGTGAGTTCCCTAATATACCTTACGCACATACGCCATCCGGCCCGGACCTTTCGGTCCACATAACATTGCCTTCCGGCCCGGATCTTTCGATCCACATAACATTGCCTTCCGGCCCGGATCTTTCGATCCACATAACATTGCCTTCCGGCCCGGATCTTTCGATCCACATAACATTGCCTTCCGGCCCGGACCTTTCGGTCCACATAATCTATAACACATAATACAAATACTCTAACACATAAAGCACATATATCATATATCATACCTGACCTTTCTGTCACATAATACCTTGCCTTCCGGCCCATAAATAATCATGTATATCACGCGTAGCAGCTAACTTTCCATTTATAGCATATAAACATAACACATAACATACTTGACCTTCCGGTCACACAATCAAACCCTTCCGGGTGAGGTATAGTGAGAAGACTCACCTCGCGGACACTGGAAGATAGCAACTCCTAAAACCCCTTGCACTTGATCCTCCGAGCTACAAGCTCCCTGTAACATCATATATCTCTTTTTAATACTTCTATCTTCCACGTTAACTGACCCTAAGAAATCACACCAGTCAACTCTGGTCAACGGTCCATTGTCAACTCGACTGGACTCGGCGAGTTCCCTGGCGACTCGGCGAGTCTGGTCGTCCTTCAATCCTATAAGATTCCCCTTCTACTCGTCGAGTATCCTCTTTGACTCGACGAGTCACTCCTGGAAGAATCGCGGGGCCACCCCGACTCCACTCGCCGAGTCTGAAGAACAACTCGGCGAGTCCCAGTGAATCTTCAAGCTACTCGCCGAGTCTGATCATCCGACTCGGCGAGTCCACGCCATGCAGTCGATCGAACTGCTTCCTGAGATACATATATTCCCGAATAAACAAACATGGGACCTTCTGGACCTCTAAGGGTCCTAATACAAGGTTATAAACATTGGGGTAACGACACTACAATCCGTCTAATCTCCAAATGGGTTTCATAAACCCTAAATTCGTGCACACTTCAATATAGCAGAAATGATCCGAAATATTACCTGAATAACACCCTCTCTGTGCCTCCAAACCTCAGAACTCGATCCCCTTGATATTCCTTTGGCCAAAACTCTTCTTCTTCTTGCCTAACCAATTCTTCAAGGTTCCAAAAGCTTCCTCTCCTGCTCTAGACGTCCACAACGATTAGGGTTCTTCTCAATCGGCCAAAAGACGGACAATGACGGCCTAAGAGGCATTATATACGATCCAAAACCAAACGGCTAGGGTTTCTGCTGAACAGCGTCGACTCGCCGAGTCCATATCTGGACTCGTCGAGTCCAATCGCGAACCCGCGACCAAGTCTGCGACCCTACTCGGCGAGTCTAGCTCCAACTCGTCGAGTCTCCCCTTTAAAACACCCCAAAATGCAATTTAACAATACTTGGGATTTTGGGCTGTTACATTTGCACCTGAGGAAAGAGTATTGGTGGCCCTGTATGAAGAGGGATGTTGCGTGCTTTGTTGAGAGGTGCTTGACCTGCCGTAGGGTTAAGGCCGAGCACCAGAGACCGCATGGTAAGTTGCAGCCGTTGGAGGTTCCCGAATGGAAGTGGGAACAGATCACCATGGATTTTATCACCAAATTGCCAAGGACTGCCAGGGGAGTTGATGCAATTTGGGTGATTATGGACAGGTTCACGAAGAGCGCTCACTTCCTTGCTATTAGTGAGAGCTCCTCCGCAGAGAAGCTAGCAGAGATGTACGTAAGGGAAGTGGTATCTCGGCATGGGGTGCCGATCTCGATTGTCTCAGACCGGGATGTACGTTTCACTTCCAGATTCTGTAAGAAGTTTCATGAGGAGTTGGGTACTAGGCTGCATTTTAGTACCGCATATCACCCCCAGACAGACGGACAGAGTGAGCGGACGATTCAGACGCTCGAGGACATGCTCTGGGCATGTGTGTTGGATTTCGGGGGAAGTTGGGATACGTACTTACCCTTGGCAGAGTTTTCCTACAACAACAGCCATCATTCGAGCATTGGTATGCCGCCCTTTGAGTTGTTGTATGGGAGGAGGTGTCGGACCCCCATTTGTTGGGGAGAGGTTGGACAGCGTGTGATGGGCAGTATAGAGATCGTGCTTCAGACGATAGAGCAGATCCAGCAGGTCAGACAGAGGTTGTTGACCGCTCAGAGTCGTCAGAAGAGTTATGCAGACAGACACCGGTCCGAGCTTGAGTTTCAGGTCGGCGACCTAGTACTCCTGAAGGTCTCTCCTTGGAAAGGAGTGATTCGATTCAGGAAGAAGGGCAAGTTGGGGCCCCGATATATTGGTCCATTCCGAGTGGTCGCGAGGGTAGGCCGGGTAGCCTATCGTTTGGATTTGCCATCAGAGTTGGGGCAGATTCACGACACTTTCCAGGTGTCGCAACTGCGGAAGTGTGTAGCCGATGAGTCGGCAGTGGTTCCATTAGAGGATATTCAGGTGGATGCGAGCCTGAATTATGCTTAGAGACCAGTGGCGATCAGAGATCGAAAAATCAAGGTTCTGAGGAACAAGGAGGTACCCTTGGTTTTGGTTCAATGGCAGATCGGAAGGGGTCCGAGATGACTTGGGAGTCGGAGCGTGAGATGCGTGAGCAGCATCCGGAGTTATTTGCAGAGCGAGACTTCGAGGGCGAAGTATAGTTCTAGTGGGGGAGAATTGTAACAGCCCGAATTCCTAGGTATTATTTTATTCTTATAATTTTGGTGATTTGTGAGGAGTCTCGACGAGTTGGAGCTCAAACTCACCGAGTATGATCGCGGTTTGGGCTCGGGTTCGCGTCCGGACTCAGCGAGTCCAAAAGGTGGACTCGGCGAGTCCATGCTATTTAATGAAACCATAATTTCCAGGGTATGAGACCTACTTAAATGGGCTTATGGTCGTCATTTGCGACCACCAACCCCAGAGAGAACCCTAAAGAGTCTTTGAGCGTCTTGTGAGAGAGAAGAGGAAGATCCTTGACTATTTGTGGGTGTTTTGGCATATAGAAGAGGATCAAGGCAAGAGGAGACCAAAGAAGGTGTTAATCCAGTGATTTCTGAGCTCAGAGACTTCATTTGAGGTAACCATTCGTTCCTTTCTCAGTCCTTGGTGTAAATCTTAGAGTTAGGGTTTCTTTGTGGAATGATCCATGGAGTAATTGGCCTCTTCTTGTGTTGGTGCTTTAGATCTGGACCCAAAGAGGTCCAGAGACTCTTTTCCCTCAAGCTATATGAGTGTTAATGGAGGCCATGAGCTTTGAATAGCATTCTAGAGACCATATCATCAAATAAGGCCTTTAAACCTTTGCAAGAGCACCAAGATAGAAACTTTACGTGATGTATGTGCTTGGAAGGACTGGATCTATGAGTTATTGGAACGGATCTGACCTCAGGAGTGAGTTTGAGTTTATGCATGGCATAGACTCGCCGAGTCTGAAGAACAGACTCGACGAGTAGCATGAAGATTGTCCATAACCACTCAGCGAGTGGTCTTGCCAAGTTAAAGGGTTGACTCAGTGAGTCAGGGAGAGTCAGAGAGGGTTGACAGGTGGACTGAGTCAAGCTGGAACTTGCCGACTTGTTCCAGAGACTCGGCGAGTTGAGTCGTGGTGGCCCCGCAACTCATGCCAGGTGGAACTCGTCGAGTTAGGAAAATACTCGACATGTCGAGAGAGGATCCCAGGGAAGCAGTGGATGCGTATAGACTCTCCGATTTGCTATAGTGCACTCGCCGAGTCCGGTCAAAGTTGACCGTTGACCATTAACCAGTGTTGACTTGATAGGGGTAGTCAAGCTTAGTTGTGAAAGTGTTATTTAGATATGTATTGTGTTATAGGAGGATTATAGCTCGGGGGATCGAGCGCGAGTGATTTCTGGGATTTGTGAGTTATCGAGATACGCGAGGTGAGTCTTCTCACTATACTTTACCTTGAGTAGGTAATCAGAGTTATGTGACAGAGTATTTGTATGGTATATGTATGTTATGTTTTGTACTGCATTATTTCCATGTGATTTATGTTGTGCATGTTTATAGAGTTGGAACCGGAAGGTTCACAGAGATTAGAACCAGAGGGTTCACAGAGTAGGGTCTACGGACCCACAGAGTTATAGCCTCGAGTGGCTAATATGTGTTATGTTTGGTATTTTGGGGAACTCACTAAGCTTTGTGCTTACAGTGTTGGTGTTATTTGTTTCAGGTACTAGTGATGACCGTGGGAAGGCGCCGGCTTGATCAGTACACACACACTGGATTTTTATGTTATTAGATCTTGGGATTTTTATATAGCATGGATTCAGTTTCAAACATTAATGTTTTTATGAATGTTAAATGATTTGTGTTTTTATGAAATGCGAAAAATTGTTATGAAATTTACAGTGTTACACCCCTTGGGGAAATCCTTGGCCATGTACCCCTCCTTGCCACACTTGTAGCAAGACCATGCTCTACAAACCCCCTCATGACCCTTGCCACACTTGCCATAACTGCAGCCCTTATGGTTCCCTGATCTCGAATCGGTGGGCTTGGCCCGCTTGGCTGCCGGCTGGGACTGAGCTTGCCGCCGATCCCTCCCCTAAGACTCCGCCTCCTCTTTATCCTGAGTCTCCAGCTCTATCTCCCTCTTCCAAGAATTTTCCTGAAGCTCGGAAAATGTTAGGCACGACGAGTTCACCATGAACTCTTGTATGTCCCTCCTCATAATACTCAGATACCAACTCATACATGCCTGCTCAGTAGACACATGCTCAGGGCAGAACATCGCCCTCTCATGGAACATCCTGGTGATCACAGTAACAGAATCAATACCCTGCTTGAGGGTCAAAAACTTATGGGCCAATCGCTACTTCTCCACCGGGGGAACATACTCATCACGAAACATGGCGGTGAACCTCTCCCAGGTCACTGCAACAAGATCAGCAGGCGAATAGTACGCTGTAACAAACTTCCACCAGTCCTTCGCTCCCAAGCGAAGCTGGTTCAGCGCGAACCGAACCCTCAGATGCTCCAGAAATGAACACGTATAGAAGCATCCCTCAATATCAGAAACCCATATCATCGCAGCAATCAGATCCTACGTCCCATCAAACTCCGGTGGCTTCATGTTGCTGAACTCTGAGAACAGCAACGCATCACCACCCTGAGGTCTGGCAGCAGCAACAGCTGCGGAAGCTGCAGCCTCAGTAACCGCTGCGTATCTCTCATCAAAAGTCTCAATCAACGTGGTCTTAATAGACCCAAACATCTCTGGAATCTCTACGCGGATGGCAGCAGCCACCTCCTCATGAATCAACCTATGGATCTCCTCGTCACTGACACCACTGCTCTCAGGTGTGTGGTGTGTCCCAACCATGATGTCTCTCTGAAATACAACACAAAATATCAGAGACTCTCTCGAGCATACACACACTCGATATCCCATTCCTACTCGATCCCTGGTACCCTAAGGATTCTTACTTGGGCTGCGCATTGATCCGGTGTCTTCAGTAGTACGGGCCCAATACTACCGTCCACACCGCACCAACATTCACCCCATGTCCTCCTCCTTGGATTTCAAATCCCAAATACTACTCTCACTATACATGGTCTACTCTCCAGCAGATCTCTCATAGCTCCTCGCTGCTATCTATTCACTCTCAAGCATCTCCTAGCAGCAAAACCCCTAAGCTAAGGCATCATAAATCAGGCCACTCTAGTCCTAATAAGAATACGTAGCCTACTCTAGCATGCATAACATATTATCTCATATCGCATAACACATAATATAATGGTAATTTGGGAAAATCACCGTTCGGGCGTTGGCTGATCGTACACACTGCTCTGCTCTGCTCTTTTCAAAACTTTTACTCTTTGAGAAAAATTTTGTGATTTTATTTGAAAATCTCTCAAATCCTCAGTTTGAGTTCAGATACGCCCGAAGGTGCACCCGAATCCCTCAAACCAAGGCTCTGATACCAACTCGTAACATCCAAAATTTTCAAGTAATTTTTCACAATTTAAAACATACTTTCATTCATAAAATAATATTGAACATAATGTATCCACTGTCATCATAGTAAAACATATCCCATAATCATATAAACAAAAGCTCCATGAGTGTGTACAGATCATGTCGGTGCCTTCCCGCGATCATCGCTGGTACCTGAAACACATACACAAAACTCTGTAAG
Source organism: Lactuca sativa (assembly GCF_002870075.4). Taxonomy (NCBI): domain Eukaryota; kingdom Viridiplantae; phylum Streptophyta; class Magnoliopsida; order Asterales; family Asteraceae; genus Lactuca; species Lactuca sativa. Next base: position 280,832,325 of record NC_056630.2, read on the forward strand.
CGTAAATGCTTAGTGAGTTCCCTAAAATACCACAATAATACATATCAGCCAGTCAAGGCTGTAACTCTGATGACCCTCTGGTCGAATATCTCTGTGGGACCCTCTTAGTCCCATAACTCTGTGGACCCACTGGTCCTAACTCTGTAAACTCTGATTCATGCATATCACATATCACATAGAAATCACAACACATAAATAGCATACAAGATACACTATCACATAGCTCTGATTACCAATCTAGGTAAAGTATAGTGAGAAGACTCACCTCGGGGATCTCGGTAAAATCTCGATATCAGAATACTACCCTAGCCTCCGCCAAGTCACAATAATAAATTACACTAAATAAATGTCTCTTCATAAATTGATATTCTCTCATGCAAATCCCTAGAAGGTTAAAAGGCCATTATACCCCTCTATAAGCCCAAAGGCCCATTTGTTGACAAACCCTAAAAGTCAACCAAAAGTCAACTGTCCATTTTGACCAGACTCGCCGAGTGCATACGACGACTCGGCGATTCCTATCGTCCCCACAGACTCTTCCCTTTCTAAGCCTCACTCGACTCACTGAGTCACCCCTCAACTCGGCGGGTCACCACTGGATTCAGACCCCGGGGCAACCCGGTCCGACTCGTCGAGTCTACATATGGACTCAACGAGTTTCCTCCATGGACTTTCTCAAACAACCTCCTGAGGTCAGATCTGCTTAGCCAAATCATAGATCTAACCCTTAAACACTCAAAAGTCACATAAAGGTGCAACCTTTACGTGCATGCAACCCATATCAAGCCTCAAATGGAGAAATAACACTAGAAATGGAAACCTAGTCTCCAATTCCTTATTTTCTTGCAAAAAGCTGGAATATAATGGCTCTAGGGACCTCTAATGGTCCATATCTGATGTTATTCGTACCAAGGGGACCTTATACTCACTAGATCTCATAAGATTATGAGGGAAAAACCCTAAAACTATGAAATCCACCATATGAACGTGAAATGGAAAGAATTATACCTCCAAAGACAATATCTCAAGATGATTAGCTCTACTCCAAGCTCCCTTCACGTTCTAGATGGATCCTCTCTTCTTCCTCTAGCAAAATCACCCCAAAAATGAAGATTATAAGCCCTGTCTTGCACTCAAGCCTTCCTCACTCTCTCTAGGGTTTCTCTGGAACAAGGTGGCCGCAAATGAAGGCCATAAGGGCTTTTAAATAGGCTCCAAACCCGGGGATTAGGGTTTTCCTAATCAGCACCGACTCGGCGAGTCCGGTCCCCGATTCGTCGAGTCCGCTCGTGAACCCGCATCAATAGATAAGACTCTACTCAATGAGTTGAGGCATCAACTCGTCGAGTTTCGCAATAAAACAATAAATAATTAATTAAATTAACATACCCGAACTCAGGATGTTACAAATATTGGGCTTTGCATGAGGATTTGGTTTTGGGTCTTGGCCCAATAAGAGGATAATGGACTTAATGAGTGTGGTGGGCACTTGGCCTAGAAAGTAATGATGGATTCTAATGTGATGATTTTCATATGATAGTTAGGATTTCCGGTGAGTCAACGGTCAGAGATTTGTAGGATTTCGGTAGTTGCAAGGTAAGTTTTCCTCACTGTACTCAAGGGTCTAAGGCACCAAGGCCGACCCTTTGAATTATTGTTTAGAGCTTGTTGTGTTTTGTGATGATATGCTTGCTAGTATCCTGGTATATAGGATAATGATATGAGAATATGCCTTGTTAGCTTAGTATCCTAGAGGAATGGATAGTTAAGTGATGGCTAGTTTTGTTGGATCAACGCCCTGGTAGTTCGGTTGTGGTTATTTACACACCTGTAGTTGGTCTTGCCTTATGTACGCTGGTAGGAGGTTACCTGCGGGTTATGTATGTTGAGCAGTAGCAGAGGGTATTCCATCCCGGTAGGATGATAGGACCCTAGTATGTTGGTTCTGTAGAGTATTATGTGGTTTCCTGTTATGTGTGCATGTTTTCTAGTTTGGGGCATTCCAACCCGATGGTTGTGGGTCAAGAGTATTCCATCTCGGTAGGATGACTAGACTCATAGTAGCTTGGCATTCCAACCCAATGGTTGTGTGCCTGGCGTATTCCATCTTGCAAGATGATTGGACCCATAGTAGTAGTAGTTACTGTATGTATAGGGAGTGGGGCATTCCAACCCGATGGTTGTAGGCCAGGAGTATTCCATCACGGTAGGATGATTGGACTCGTAGTAGATTGGCATTCCAACCCGATGGTTGTGGGCCTTGGGTATTCAATCCTGCGAGATGATTGGACCCATAATAGTTATTTTTGTACGTATAGGTGTTTGGGCATTCCAACCCGATGGTTGTGGGCCGAGAGTATTCCATCTCGGTAGGATGATTGGGCTCATGTTATGTAGGCATTCCAACCCGATGGTTGAGGGCCAGGGGTATTCCAATCGGAAGGTTGATTGGACCCGTAGTATGTTGTTCTTTGATGTATGCATATGTTTATGTGTGTATGGGTACTTTGGGGGAAACTCACTAAGCTTTCGGGCTTACAGTTGTGGTTTATTGTTTCAGGTGCTTCAGGAGATCGTGGCAAGGTGAAGGCATGATCGTACCGCTCCTCATGTTTTTTGAATTATGTGATATGGTTCTGGGGGATACTTTGATGTATAAAGTATTTTGAAAAAAAGATATATGAACGTACTGGTTTTTGAATGAAATAAAATGTTTTAATGTGACAATCGTCAATTTTCAGTCAAGTCAAAGTCAACTAAAGTCAACAAGTCAAACCGGTCAACTCAATTTGCCGTGAGTACTAGAGTTACTTTATGTAATTTCTAAACAACTCTCTATTCTAATGAGAGATCATAAATCGAAAAGTGTGTTCACCTAGATCTCCTTAACCTAAAATGGTGGTACGTGGAGAGCCAAACCGATAAAACAATGTTACATACTCACCGGGAGTATGCAAGATCCCTAATCAAGGCTTAACGGGGTTTAAGGACCTTGCAGTGCGTAGCCGGACACTCAAAAAGGTCACCAATGAAACCTCTCCCACATATCTCTAAGTATGTGAAACCTCTCCCACATATCTCTAAGTATGTGAAACCTCTCCCACATATCTCTAAGTATGTGAAACCTCTCCCACATATCTCTAAGTATGTGAAACCTCTCCCACATATCTCTAAGTATGTGAAATCTCTCCCACATATCTCTAAGTATGTGAAACCTCTCCCACATATCTCTAAGTATGTGAAATCTCTCCCACATATCTCTAAGTATGTGAAACCTCTCCCACATATCTCTAAGTATGTGAAACCTCTCCCACATATCTCTAAGTATGTGAAACCTCTCCCACATATCTCTAAGTATGTGAAATCTCTCCCACATATCTCTAAGTATATGAAACCTCTCCCACATATCTCTAAGTATGTGAAATCTCTCTCACGTATCTCTAAGTATGTGAAATCTCTCCCAAATCTCTCTCCGTATGTGAAATCTCTCCAAGTATGTCAAATCTCTCCCAAATCTCTCCAAGTATGTCAAATCTCTCCCAAATCTCCCTAAGTATGTGAAATCTCTCCCAAATCTCTCTCCATATGTGAAATCTCTCCAAGAATGTCAAATCTCTCCCAAATCTCCCTAAGTATGTGAAATCTCTCCCAAATCTCTCTCCGTATGTGAAATCTCTCCAAGAATGTCAAATCTCTCCCAAATCTCCCTAAGTATGTGAAATCTCTCCCAAATCTCTCTCCGTATGTGAAATCTCTCCAAGTATGTCAAATCTCTCCCAAATCTCTCCAAGTATGTCAAATCTCTCCCAAATCTCCCTAAGTATGTGAAATCTCTCCCAAATCTCTCTCCGTATGTGAAATCTCTCCAAGAATGTCAAATCTCTCCCAAATCTCCCTAAGTATGTGAAATCTCTCCCAAATCTCTCTCCGTATGTGAAATCTCCCCAAGAATGTCAAATCTCTCCCAAATCTCCCTAAGTATGTGAAATCTCTCCCAAATCTCTCTCCGTATGTGAAATCTCTCTCACGTATCTCTTTGTATGTGAAATCTCTCCAAGTACGTCAAATCTCTCCCAAATCTCTCTGAGAACGAGGAATCTCTCTCAAATCTCTCTCGAAATCTCTCCCCGACTTTCTATAATCACTCGGGGCATCCCGACCCTCGAATTTGGCGAAAATAGCCCAAAAACGGAAGTCTACGCGAAAAACGGACCTTAGGAACCGAAACCCCTCTTAGGAACCGAAACCCCTCTTAGGAACCGAACCCTCCGAACCGAAAGTACTATTCATCAACCGAACCGAGAGTACTGTTCATCAACCGAACCGAAAGTACTGTTCATCAACCGAACCGAGAGTACTGTTCATCAACCGAACCGAGAGTACTGTTCATCCGAGCCGAACCGCGCATAGAAGGAAGGTCCGAACCGAGCCTCGCATAGAAGGAAGGTCCGAACCGAAGTTACTGTTCATTACTGTTCACTACAGTTCGTTCGGTTTTGACATTCTAGCCTCTTATCTCCAGACCGAGGACCGAAGCTTCCCTTCTGACTTCGGACCGAGCCTTCGGACCTAGCCTTCGGACCGAACCCTCGTCCCTTCGCTTCTCGCCTCTGGCTCGCGCGTCTCGCCTCCGAATCAGCATCCTCCTGACCGAACCTCGGCCTAGGGACCGAACCTCGGCCTAGGACCGAGAGGTCTCGCTGGGAAGCATTTTTCTCCCGGTTTTCAACCAAATTTGCGTTTTAAGCCCGTTTTTAATTATTTTAACGCGGGGTTTTCACCCAAAATCATATTTTAACATAATAAACCCTAAATATTCACAATTTAATCATAAATTCATAAAAATCTCTATCTAAATAATAAAAAGGAGTTGGTAAAGTACAAATAGGAAGAGTGTTGACTTTGCTTTACTTTATGACACAAGCAACCACTCCCACACCCACTCTTTGACCAGCCATACCTCCCCACCTTACCTAAGTCACATCAATGTCCTTTCCACTCAATCATCACTCCTTCCCACGTTTTTGAGAGCTGGATATTCATCCTCTCTCCTCATTTTCTCTCATTTGTTCTCATTTCACAAGAAGATCAAACTCCTTTCTCTCTCACTTTCTCTCTCTAGAAATCCGAGATTCAAGGGCTGATCTTGAGAGTTTCCTCCACCTTTGGTAAGCATAATCCATTTCCTTTAAGATTATCTCGATTATTTCCACTCAAATCATGAGTATCTTACACAAACTCCATTATAATTGTGTTAGAGCTTCGAATCTTCAAGCGATTCTTCAAGTGTTCTTGGGTTGAACACTTCTCTTCTTCAATATTTATCTACTGAAATCCCACAAGGTGAGTTCATACCCCTACATTTTCATGTTTTCTTAAGTTTTTAGGGGGGGGGGGGGGGGGGGGGGGGGGGGGGGGAATACAAGTTAAAACACCAAGAACATAACTAAAATTTCCTAACAGCTTTCATCAGAAAAGTTGGACTCCATTCACGGACTGTTTTGGACACCTTAAACATTTTAGTTTTCAAAACTGTTTTAGGTGCATGTAGTTCCACCTCTTAGCTTTAAAATGACTACTTGCACATCTCCATACGATTTTTCTACAAATTATGGTGATTTTTACAAAACTGCCTATCCTTTCAAACACCAATCCGGACCAGTCTGTGATTATGGACTTTTTCACCTAAGTTACAGGTCATTAAAAATCATGATAAAAATTATGAGTAAACTAGACACATTTTGGAAACTCCCAGAATTTACGGATTTAGTTTTCGACTTCGTATGATTTTTCTATAAATTTTCAAAAACAGTGTAGGAAGGCTGAAAATTTGTTAACAGCTTGTAATCCTTACAACACTTTGTATTATGTTGAGCAAAGTGTATAGGGTCAAGTTCTAAGTATTGAATGTGATACGTTGTAAATTTTATCATCATAAACTGAAAATAAGTCATTCATGATAAGATTATTCATTCATTTAGAACATGTATATATATATAAACTATAATAAGCATAGTTTAATGGATTTCATAATCCTAACGCTTTTTCATAAAAGAGTTCTTATATATTACAAACGTTTTGGATAAAACTATAATAGGTATAGTTTTCGATACATCACATAACACACACGTACGAAAAGGGGTACATTCTTACAGAAAGGTTTTACACTCCCGCATACAACTTGTAAACTTGTTAACCTAGATTGTGAGACATTCTCTTTCCGTATGTCCGCGTGCGGAATATAAAATCCTGTACGTTATAATCAGAGTCTCCCGGATGGAGAACGTGATAGTTGTATATAGATCTATATTGGGATTGACACCCCACACCTTGTTGCTAGCTACAGTTGGACCTGCAGGTCTACGGGTGATAATTGTCATTTCAGTTATTCGACGCCTGAGAAACGTCGTGGCAGGTTCATTAGTCGTAAGTATGATTATAGCGGCTCACATAAGGATATAACAATACACAAAGTTTACGGGGTTTTTATAAAACTTTAATGGGTTTTTATGTCGATTTTAAAATCACTTTTATCTCAATAAGTACCGATATTACTATCTACATTCGGTTTTTGGTATTTATGACTACACATCATTTTTACAAGGAAACCGGTCTATTTCTCCAATAAAATCTCTTATGAACTCACCAACCTTTGTGTTGACACTTTTCAAAACTACTTGTATTCTCAGGAATTCAGTGAAAACAGGAAACCAACAACGTTTTGAGGATGGGACGATAAATCGTCAAATAGTTCATTTTGTTTCATAATGTAATTGATTCGAATCATGTAAACATATACATTGGTGTAACTTTTTTAGTTATATTTATGATGGTTGTATTTACTTTGAGCACTATTATACTCGTTGTTGTGATACTCTACATGAAGTCCTCCACCCTCGAACGTTTCCGCCATCCTTGGTTTGGGGGTGTGACATTTAAATTGGTTGAAATTCTTGGTCGTTACAAGTTGGTATCAGAGCCTTGGTTTGAGTGAATTGGAGGAACATTCGTGTGAATCCAGTCTCAAATCAAGGATTCAAAATAGTTTTCAAAAGGTTTTCAAAACAAGTAGAGGAGGACGCAGAGGGTACGATCAACCGGAGCCAGGATGTTACCCTAAAATACCATACAAATTTTTTTTTTGAGATATGTTAGAACAGCATGCTAGTACTAGGCTAGGGATCTTCGGGAATTGCATGATAGAATTGCCTGATTTGTGATGCCTACTAGCCTAGGGTTTTCTTGTTATGAGATATTTAATATTCCTCTAGGGGTGAGGATTGAGTGCTTGCTATGTATGTTTATGCTTAGGGCGTTGTGGTGATACTTGAGACAAATATGGGTAGGTGTGGAAGGTAGTATGGGCCCGTACTACTGAAAGCACGGGACCCATACATGTGTCAAGGAAGTCATAACCCCTAGGTTGCTGGTTAGAGGTTGGTTCTTGGCGGTTATGTGAGGTATCTGAGATTCTTATGGTTCGTTTCAGTATGGAGGATGCGAGACGTTTCGAGGCAGGATCTGGTTCGGGATCAGGATCAGGAGAGGGTGGTCAGGATTAGGGATGAGTTATAAAGCCGGAAAACCGGACCGGAACCGGAATCGGACCGCAACCGGAACCGGTATAACCGGAAAATGCTTAAACGGTCCGGGTATTGGGTTTCAAAATTACTCTTATCCGGGTTCCGGGTATTTCGGGTATGGGTCCAACGGGTCCGGTTAATCCGGGTTTTTGAGCCAAATTTGTTTAAAAAACCAGGACCGGGTTTAATGGACCGGGTCCGGGTTTAAAAAACCGGAACCGGGTTTAATGTAGTCTTTTCATATTACTTTTATATGATCATCAATCCTTTAAAAATAAATCAAAATACAAAAATTAAATTCTATTTAAAACTAAATATTGTTTCATTAATGCCAACCAAGCGTATGAGGAACTGGAGTATATTCCGACTCAAATTACTTTGACATATTTGCAGAAACGTCATTATGCCAAGTTGCCAACCAAGTAACCCATTATTTCTTAGTGTCATTCTCTACATTTTCAAAATGAGTAACAATTTTGGTCCCTGTACTTTACTGTTAATCATAGGTTCTGTCCAAGTTTTGATTTTGTAAAAAATGTCCCAATGGTTTTAATTTGTTGCTGAATCACTAAATCTAGCCATTAGTTTGTGAATTTCTAAATAGACTATTTTTCCCTTGGACCAAACCTAGAAAAATGATATGCCCAGGGACCATATTTGTAACTTACTAAATATTATATAGGATAGTATTTGTGATGGCATATAAGTGAATATAATAATATTGTCTTAGAAAATGAAGTATCCACTCTTAGGCCTACTAAATTACAATAGTTGAATAGATTATGAGTTTTGTTGGCTACTTACAACATGCTCTTTCTAATTTCCACAATTCACAGTAATATTATACCAACTTTGATATTAGATTACTTCTTTTTTTTTAAATAATCAATGTCGTCATTTATGTAAACTTAATGTAATTTTTTGTTTATTAATTTTTTTCTATAACGGTTGAAAAATTATGAGATTGAGGTAATTACAAAAAAAATCTAGGTTTTCCGGTTCTAAACCCATTTTACCAGGTTCCACCTTACCCACTTTGATATTTCCGGGTTTTTCGGTTCTAGACCCACTTTACCCGGTACCATACCCAGAACTGAACCGGAACCGGTTCCTATATATCGGTCCGGTTTCCGGTTCTTTAAAATCCTGTTAACCGGTTCTGGGTTTTTCGGGTCTGGGTCCATCCGGTCCGGGTTTGGACCCACTTTCATCCCTAGTCAGGATGGACCAATACCACCCGAAGTCATTGGTCAGATGAGTATGGATGAGTTGGATACTAGGATTCGTGATATCCTTCATGATGAGGTTGCTGCTATGTTCCGAGCTGATTTTTCAGAACTGTTTGAGTCGATCAAGACCGCTATGGTTAAGTATGTTGATAAGCGCTATGCGGCTCTTACAAAGACAGCGGCCGCGACAGCCGCAATGGCTGTGGCAGCGGTAGGGGGAGGAGCCAGTCGGGGCTTTCAGTATCGGGATTTGGAAAATATGAAGACCCCTACTTTTGATGGAGTTCAGGATCCGAACATTGCTATGAGATGGTTGTCAAACGTGGAGGGTTGCTTCTTCACGTGTTCATGTCCTTCAGATCAGAGGGTGAGTTGTGCTCTGAACCATTTGAGGCTCGGGGTGAAGGATTGGTGGAGGTTGACTATGGGATCTTATTCTGATGCGCAGCGGGCTGCGGTTTTGTGGGATCAGTTCCAGGAAATTTTCAATACTCGTTATGTTTCACATGTTGAGAGAGAGAGGTTGGCTCAGGAGTTCCTAGAACTGAAGCAAGGTCGAGAGTCGGTGACAGAGATCACTAGGATGTTCACTGAGAGGGCGATGTTTTTCCCGGAGTTTGCTTCGGAGCAGGCTCAGATGTCTCGATATATGAGTATGCTCAAGAGGGACATCAGGCAATTTGTATCCACGCATAGGTGTAGTACCTTGTTGGAGTTGCAGGAAGCCGCTAGGTGGCACAAGTTAGAGATTAAGCTCCAGTTGAGAGAGCAGAGGCAGGCCCTGGTGCATTCACAGCCTGCACCGAAGCGGATGAGGCCCGCTGATTATCGACAGGGAGGTCAGAGGAGTCATACTAGCGGGAAGTGCGGCAAGGTGCACGAGGGTAGTTGTCGTTCTTCTTCAGGGTGCCACGAGTGTGGCAAGGAGGGCCACATAGCCAGGGATTGCAGGCAGTCGACTCCAGCGGCAGGAGTCTGACTTTGTTGTCATTGTGATCAGGTGGGCCATATGAAGGCCCAGTGTCCTCTGTTAGTTGCCAGGTCAGTGCAGGCCCCAGCGCCAGCCACTTTGAGACTTAGTGACGGAGGTCAGGGTCGAGCAGAGCCTCCGAAGGCTCCAGGGCATGCTTATCAGCTTGTGACCAAGGAGATCAGATATGAGCCATAAGTGTCAGTCGGTATGTTTTTCTGCTTTATCTTGTTTATGTTATGATTATGAGATGTTTTTTCTTGCATGAGATATTAAAGTGTTGTATGTGTTAGAGAAGAGTGAGTATTGAGGGTTTTTAGAGGGTTAATATCCAGTGTGGAATTCGTGAAAAGGAAGGTTATGGTTCGAGAATTCGGGAACCTTCAGCAGGAACTTAGGTTCCTTGAAGTTCGGTGTATTAGTAGGGTCGATTGAGCAACGTGTTAGCTTCGCCGCCAGTGGATGGTGGTTAGTGCCCTAAGTGGGGGAGAATTGGAAATTCTCGGATGAGCCGCTGGTTGTAGAAGGTTGCCTGGCGCGGTTTGAATGTTGGTTATTAGGGTGGTGCTATGAGGCGGTTCGGTTATAGTAAGGGCTTTGCATGTGTCGTGGATCTTTGAACCAGTAGTGAGAATGGTGTTATGAGATAGCGGCTAGTGGGGTTGTCCCCGGATGGTGGAGATGTCGAGGAAATGCGGTAGACTATGTATGGGTTGTTGGTTATGCGATCAGTCTCTGAGTATGTATGCATGTTATGAGATAGCGGTGAGCACCGCTAAGGGGTGATGTATAGCGAGGATCTGTTTCTGTGGCAATGTTGGATGATGCGTAGGCATGTGTTTCAGTCTCCTTGGAAGAGGAGGAGGATAGTGGCTCCAGATTGAGGTTTGGACAGAGGAAAGTGAGATAGCAGGTTAACAAACTCGGGAGTAGTCTGGACCGGTGATGAGGACTGTGTAAAGATATTACAGTCGGAGGTCAAGGACCTAGAGATCGTGATAGGAAGGTATAAGTGGGTTACACTCAGTTGTGGCGAATCGAAGGGTTTGAGGGTGAAGCAAGGACAAGGTCCTTAGTTCCGAGTATGGTTATACGTTTGAGTTATGTATATGGAGGTATTCCAATCTGGGGTATTCCATCATGAGGATGACCGAACCCTATGATTGATTGGACCTGATATGTTTGGTATTCCAAACCGAGGGTTGATTGGGCCAAACATGTGTATGGATGCGAGGGTATTCCATCCTAGGGATGAGCGGCCCGTCGTAGGCATGCCTGGTATTCCAGCCTGAGGCAGATTGGGCTAGGTGTGAGTGTTGGTTTTGGTAAGAGTATTGATGTATGTACGTTTGGGTATGCGTTAAAGAGAGAAAATGTGGCCGACAACAGAGTATGATTTGTGGTCCTGTTTTCGAGTCGGAAATTCAGGATCCCAAGGTTGAGTAGTCCATTTTTAGCAATGGGAAGAGGTCAGGTGATGGTGAGTTTGGGCGGCCTGTCTAGGAGACGGATCCAATCTAACTTTCCAAGTTCAGGGCTTTCCAGAGAGGTGGGTATTTGAGACTGCATGAGAAGGAGTAGGTATCTCTTCGATATGGAGTTCCAGTGAGGTTAGCCTCCCTTGGTGGTCGGCACGCTTTAGGGGCGCGAATGTTCCTTTCGGGATTTTGGGTAGCCAGAGTTGGCAATTGGCGATTTCGAGGGCGAAATCATATTTAAGTGGGGGAGAATTGTAACGCCCCATTCTATAAGTAATTATTTATGGATCCCCAAGATCAAGAGTAAGGGCTTTTCGGTTCTTTATGGGCAATTGGTCCTCCATATCTGTTCCCTTATCCTCAGAAAACCCTAGATAGCCATTCCATCTCCATTGTTGGGTGTGTTGGCCTTGTGGAGCTTAGTTTGGCAAAGAAAAGCTTAGAAGGAGAAAGAAGAGGTTGGCAAAGAAGGAAACTTGGTGGCTGGAGCTTGTAGATCCGAGATAGTAGCACCCTTTACAACCACTTGAAGGTATAAAGCTTCTTGCTTGACATCTATTTTGTGTAGATCTAAGTGTGGTGAAGTTTTGACACCATTTCTTGTCCCAAAATCCCCATCATGATGCATGATGTGTTTTGGTTAAGATGAGATGTCCTTTCAGACCATGGGAGAGGTCTTGAGTAAGAAAAATGAGGTCCCAATGGCTTTGGTTGTCGCATGTATGAAGTAGGAAGGTCTTAATGGGTTAAGAGCTTTATGGACGTCCAAAAGGATAAAGATTGAGAATTTATGAGTCCTAGGCCCTTTATGTCACTGGATCTAGCATATGGGCTTAAGTGCTTAAGCCATTAAGCTCATGGAAGGATTTTTGGTACAGACGAGCATACACCCCGCGTACTGGAGGAGTACGCCCAACGTACGCCCTCTGTTGGGTTTTCAATTTTTGGCCTTGAATAATTGGGCTGTTTATGGGCTAGCTGGGCTTAGGCAGTATAGATGGAGTAATTTGAGCCCAATAATTATTATGGACCTTGGATCTAGGCTCGATTAGAAAGGTGGGCCCAATTTAGTAAATTGGGCCAATATTGGGCTTTGCATGAGGATTTGTTTTGGGTCTTGGCCCAATAAGAGGATAATGGACTTAATGAGTGTGGTGGGCACTTGGCCTAGAAAGTCATGACAGATTCTAATGTGATGATTTTTATATGATAGTTGGGATTTCCGGTGAGTCAGCGGTCAGAGATTTGCAGGATTTCGGCAGTTGTAAGGTGAGTTTTCCTCACTATACTCAAGGGTCTAAGGCACCAAGGCCGGCCCTTTGAATTCTTGTTTAGAGCTTGTTATGTTGTGTGATGATATGCTAGCTTGTATCCTGGTATATAGGATAATGATATGAGGATATGCCCTATTAGCTTAGTAATAGTTAAGTGATGGCTAGTTCTATTGGATCAGCGCCCTGGTATTTGGGTAGTGGTTATTTATAGACCTATAGTTGGTCTTGCCTTATGTACGCTGGTAGGAGGTTACCTGCGGGTTATGTATGTTGAGCAGTAGCAGAGGGTATTCCATCCCGGTAGGATGATAGGACCCTAGTATGTTGGTTCTGTAGAGTATTATCTGGTTGCCAGTTATGTGTGCATGTTTGCTAGTGTGGGGCATTCCAACCCGATGGTTGTGGGTCAGGAGTATTCCATCTCGGTAGGATGACTAGACTCATAGTAGCTTGGCATTCCAACCCAATGGTTGTGGGCCTGGGGTATTCCATCTTGCAAGATGATTGGACCCATAATAGTAGTAGTTCATGTATAGGGAGTGGGGCATTCCAACTCGATGGTTGTGGGCCAGGAGTATTCCATCCCGGTAGGATGATTGGACTCATAGTAGGTTGGTATTCCAACCCGATGGTTGTGGGCCTGGGGTATTCCATCTTGCGAGATGATTGGACCCATAATAGTTATTGTCGTACATATAGGTGTTTGGGCATTCCAACCCGATGGTTGTGGGCCGAGAGTATTCCATCCCGGTAGGATGACTGGGCTCGTGTTATGTAGGCATTCCAACCCGATGGTTGAGGGCCAGGGGTATTCCAACCGGAAGGTTGATTGGACCCGTTGTATTTTGTTCTTTGTTGTATGAGTATGTTTATGTGTGTATGGGTACTTTGGGGGAAACTCACTAAGCTTTCGGGCTTATAGTTGTGGTTTATTGTTTCAAGTGCTTCAGGAGATCGTGGCAAGGCGAAGGCGTGATCATACCGCTCCTCATGTTTTTTGAATTATGTGATATGGTTCTGGGGGATACTCTGCTGTTTAAACTATTTTGAAAAAAATATGTATGAACGTAATGGTTTTTGAATGAAATAAAATGTTTTAACTTGGTTGAAATTTTTGGTCGTTACAGTCATCAAATTTGGAAAACGAGGTAAACTAAAACCCCGTTACATCGGACCTTTCAAAATCCTGGCAAGGGTTGGTCTCGTGGCTTACAAACTCAAATTACCTCAAGAACTCAACAAATTCCACGACACCTTCCATGTGTGTAGTCTCAAAAAGTGTCTCTCTAGTGAGAACCTTGTCATTCTGTTCGATGAGATCCAAGTCAACACTAAAATTCACTTCATGGAGGAACCGGTGGAGATCATGGATCGAGAAATCAAAAGCCTCAAACAAAGCCGTATACCCATAGTAAAGGTTCGATGGAACTCTCGTAGAGGGCCGAAGTTGACTTGGGAACACAATGACTAGATGAAACAAAAGTATCCACAACTGTTCAACGGTGCTCCCTCTACTACTTGAACGAAATAATAGTGGAACAAAGTAGTCTAGAACTTAATAATTTCGAGATGAAATTCCCTTAGCGGGGAGGTAATGTGACATCCCGAAATTTAGGTCAAAGACTGTGGACAATCAATTTACAGTAAATCTCTTTGTAATTTGACTCATTGAGTTTTAGTGCATCTTTTGTAAAATAAATGATTTCATTTCAACTATTATAAGATACCAGATGGTATCTTACTTCAGAATGTGTAAACTGGCCAACAAATCAAACAACTCAAACTGCAACCCTAGTTAATGCATCAGAAAAACTGAAAATTCGTATTAAGTAGTTGTGAGAACGGAAAACATCTTAATCTCATAGTACATGTTCCTCTATTTCCAAAAATATAAAGAACATCTAAAACAAAGTACGTATGCAAAAGATATGACAGTTATAAGAAAACAAATCGGTAAAACACTAATTTTCTTTAAACTGCTAAAATCGTATGCATACTACTTCTGTTGACTTACTCCTAAGTTTGTAGTCGACATATATAAGTAATTTCTTTAGTTAATGTTTATTTATTAGGAATCTTCCTAAAACTATTATATTCTTACTTTGGCTAACTGGCGTTGTGTTTGTATATAAAAGGGAAAAAATGAATTTTTATTTTCTCTTTTTATAAGAAAAATACCAACATGCTTTCATTTAATTGTTTGTTACAACATTCTATTTTCATTTCTCTACTTCCAGATGAAGGTATGGATGTGAAACGAAATACATTATCTCATATCTACATGCATCATTTTGACCCATGCAAAGCACAAATTTCCTTCTAGTTAATTTTATTAATTATTGTCAGGGTTGGCCTTACCTTGTTCAGAACTAAGTTAGGGCTTAGGGCCCCTAATTTCAAAGGGGCCTACTTAACACAAGATACTTTAGCAAATCTCAATTCTTTCTTCTCCTTTCAAAGTTATGCACACCACAAAAATATCAACCAAAATTGAAAGTCTCGATTATTACAAGTGAGCGACAGTTCTTCATCCTTCTTATTTTCGGATAATCGATTCTTGAAAACTGATTCTGAATAACACCTATTGTTCTTAACTTCTTTTTCTTCTATTCCTTCTCCATTCTCTGATTGATTGTCCATTCTCTGAAAAATACCTTCGGCTTCTCAATATGATTCTTTCTCTATCATCTGATTCTCCATTGTTAATTGTTCAAACTTCAAAAGACTCAAAACTTCAAGGTTGTCAAGAAGACAAGAACTGAAACGGTATGTGCGATGTTTCCACTTTCCAGTTTTAAGTAATTGAGTTTTCCATTAATTATCGAATTATCTATTAGGATTAATAAACGATTTTAGGGTTAATTTTCTTTATAAATTATCCATTGTCCATTGACTACATAATATAGAATCAGGGTTGGAACGAATTTAAGTTTTTCATTATCTTCTATTCTCAATCTCAAGGCTATCATTGTCAAAACTCACTGTGTCAAGCTGGCACTACCAATTTATTGTTTCTTTTCTATATATTTTTTAGTAAATAAAAAACTATATTAATGTTCTTGAAACTAAGACAAAAACTAAAAATAAAAGTTTAAACCATAAATTTGTGTGTGAAGGGAATTTAAGGCAAATGAGGGGGGGGGGGAGGGGGGGGGGGCGTAATATAATTTGTCTCCCCAAATGCAAAACAAAAGTTCAATAACTTCATTTGTATAGATAATTATAATTATATAAATTGAAATTTATATATAATATAAGGTAAATATGTTAAGGTTTTGATTTGTTAGTGTGACATCAAAAACAAAAAGGTTATTGACGAAACAATTTTTCTTGTTTTGGGATGTATTTTATTATGTTTCTCAAAAGTTGCTACAGGCATATTACATGTAATGAATGTATATGCATTTAGCTAGGCTTGAGATCTATAATCTACTTTCAAGCTATTATTTTACTTAAAAGTAGAGACAAAACGGCCTCAAATTTTTGATTCCCTTAAGGTCTCAAAACTGATTGGACCGCCTCTGATTATTGTAGTTGATTAATATTTTTTGAGCTACAGTCCGGTTAAAGTTTTTGTGAAAATCTAGAATATTATTTTATTAAAACAATAATTTTTTGCAAATTTTTGCTTTACTTTTGTTAGTATAATATATTAACAATAAGTTTAAAAGAAAAAAAAAATCACTGCTATCCTCATAATTTATTAATATTTATTTATTGATATATAAAATAATCATCATAAAAACGATACATATTCCTCATATTTTAATAATATTTATTTATTGATATATATAAAATAAATCATCATAAAAACGATACATATGATTTTATTTTAGTTATCTAAGTGTTATAACTTATAACTTATATTATCATATGGTTAAAAAATAATGATTATTGTTATTATAAAACTTTAAATGTTTTTACTTATTAACTCTTATAAAATAGTATAAAACATTTTAACTACTTGACAATCTTTTTATTTAATTTTAATATCAAAATAATAATTCAATGTAAGTTTAAAAAATATATAAATTCTATTAATTATTATCATTTCAATCATTACAAATATTATAATAATTCAATTTCAAATTTTATTATCATGTAAATCAAGATAATAAACAATGTTCTATTTCGATATATAAAAATTGTTATTTCATAGTTACAGCAAGTAAGGAGAAATCTTTTTTTTTTCTTTATCGTTTTTAGAATAAAAAAACCCTTAAAACATAGTTGCAAGGACTTAAATAATTTTAATAAATAACTTTTTTATTATTTTAATTAGAAAAAATTTAACAAAGTCATTAACTTTATACGAAAATTCGATTTTGATATTGTGTTATTTGTTATCTCAAATTGGCTGCGTTTTCAACTTGTCACAATTCTAACAATTTGACCGGTCAACCTGGTTGTCTGCTGATGTGATATGATGATGTGTTAGTTTTGATAACGAGACATGCTGCCGTGTCAAAATTGAAAAAAAAAATGTAACAAAAAACACTATATTTTTCACCTTTTTCCACTTTGACGTAGGCCTGACAATTGGGATGGGTTCGGGTTGGCGGGTCAAAATACATTAACCCAACCCAACCCATATAATATATGGGTTGGTGGGTCACGAGTTGACGGGTTGAAAACATCAACCCAACCCAACCCATATAACTCGTATAAGTATATGGGTTCGTGGGTTAGTGGGTCGATCCCAACCCGTATAACTCATTTAATAAGCAACACATTTTAAAATGAAATTAAAAAATACAAATAAAATAAAGTCATAAGTCTTAAATATTCAACATAAATTCATAAAACAAGGGGTGAATAAAGTCACAAGAGTGACGACGACGAGTGGTGTGGGACAGCCGGAGGACGAGAAGACGAGTGGTGTGCGTGCGACACTGCGATAGTTGATGACTCGATGCCTCGATGCCTCAATCGACAAAGAAAGGAGACACGGAGTCGTGAGTTTGGAGACTGAAGACTGAATTTCTTTTTTATTAGGGGCTAAGGCACGCTAAGTCGACTAGAAGATGTTTTGCAGTTTTGGAATTCGAAAAACGATTAAACGATAATCAAATATTCAAAACTGATAAATAATTAAATATATTTTTTTACACATAATATATATATATATATATATATATATATATATATATATATATAGAGAGAGAGAGAGAGAGAAAGAGATAGAGGTGGGTTCAATTAAGAAAATAAAAAAAGTTGAGAATGGGAGAATCATTCTCAGCCACTCATTTAATTAGCCTCTAAACATAAAGGACACGGTGGCAAACTTGTAAATATGATATAGCAGCCTCCAATCACAAATACGTAAGTGTAGAGAATTAGATAACAGTGGAAATTCATTCGTTTTTTGCTCTTTCAATCCAACCTTCAATTCTGCTTGAATACGAGCATATCTTCAACATCTACGATTAATTATACTCCCAGCATCATTAGAACAACATCATCGATAATCAACAAAAAATTCAATTCGTATCATTCATTCAACATCGTTCATCAAAAAAAACATTGAAATTAAGGTTATAAAAAGCTCAAATCATTTTTTGTTTGAAATTTTTCATATATTTCTCTACCAATCTACTTTTTTGTAAGATTTAAATAGTCAAAATATCATATTTATGACATTTTTAAAAAAGTTAACTTGTATGCACCCCAACTGTTTGATGAAATGCATAAACTAAATTATCACGTTATATTCACATATGAAAATGTTTTCTCACCTGAATCAATATGTGATTATTAAAACACAAAACAAATATGCAAGTCTGTATGTTATTCATATATAAATAACATGTAAAAATTATATATTTTTTTGAAAACACCTTGTAATATTCATATATGAATATACTGTGCAATATTCATATATGAATATACCAACTATTATTCAAAAGTGAATATACGATCTAATATTCACAAGTGAATATACTATGTACTATTCTCATGTGATATATCATATAATATTATATAATATTCACATATGAAAATATCATATAATATTCATAAGTGAATATACCATCTAACATTCACAAGTGAATATACTATGTAATATTCACAAGTGAATGCATCGTATAATATTTAAATATGAATATACTATGTTTAGTATATGCTATATTCATATATGAATGATACTTAATTTGTAAAAAAAATTAATCATAGTTTTTATTCATAAATGAATAACGAATGTACTGTAGTAAAGACCTGATTCATTTTTATTCACTTATGAATAACGATAGCTGAAAATATAAAATATATATATATATATATATATATATATATATATATATATATATATATATATATATATATATATATATATATATATATATTATCTTAAAACTATATCAATATGGATGTCTATTTGTAGAGAATAAAAAATCATAAATTTTGATATATTTAAAATCATTTTTCGATAACAATAGCTTCTTAAAAATAAAAAAAAAATAAAAAAATAAAAAAAAAAAGAAAAAACTATTTTTTTGTATATATTAAGGTAATGCTTAGCATAGTTTAAGGAAACATATTTTGTTGGAAAACACATGTACATTCCTTTCTCATTTCCGCCGATATGTTGGAGGTTTTTGGGCAAAAATAAAAGATTGGCTGAGAATGATTCCCTCATTCTCAACCTTTTTTTTCTCAATTGAATATATATATATATATATATATATATATATATATATATATATATATATATATATATATATACACACACTAGGAAGTCTTAAGGCCGTCCTAAGGACGGCCCAACATCATCATGCATTATATAGGAGGGCGATGTTTAAATGAAGACATCTTTATTGATAATGCTTATATATATATATATATATATATATATATATATATATATATATATATATATATATATATATATATATATATATATATATATATATATATATATATATATATATATATATATAAAAGAGTAACATTCAAATATAAGTATGTATACAAATTCCATCGAAGGAAATCTAAGCAAAGACAGATAAGATTTTAACATAAGCATGAGTCATTTGCTACCACCAGACAGAATCTTCTACACCATGCCTTATGCAGTTTTTTTTTAACTTTAATATATGTTTGGAGTTAATAATAAAAGCAGTTGCTCATAATCTTTAACCTGAAACAACTCCCTAGATCAAGTATGTGGGACTCATTCACATCAAGTTACATTATTATTATTATTATAAGTGTGACTTAATTTTCAAGTTTACCTCAAGTTGATTGACTTCAAGATTTGAAGTCCCTCAACCTCTCTTTGTCTTGCAATGAGACTATGATTGTTGAAATATCAGTGTGTGGTTTGACTCCAAAGGCCAAAACACTGTTAAAACATGAACATGCATGGGAAACACCCTAATTTTGAGCTATATTCATCAACAACCTACCTGAAACATCACAATTTTATAATAGCTCATTTTTAAACAAACAATTTCATGTCGACACTTACAAATAACCTTTAAACCAATATACATTAATGATTTTACCGGAAGTGAATGAGATTTTGAGGACAAAACTGAAAGCCTTTGTCCATGTTTTGGAAGAACATTGAGAAACGCTGACCAGAAAACATTAGGAAATTCATTCAAAAGGTAGAGTTTTGAACACTAAATCACTAAAGCACATAGATAACGCTCTTAAACTACCCCTAAAATGTATGCTTTAATATGTAAATCATTGCAACAAAAACCTTTCCCTAAACTTGAGATTTTCTATTTGCTGGCAAGTCTCCAAGCTTGAATCAATCAAAGTCATTTCTTTTTGTTCCATCTCAGAGAGCTCATTGACTAACAAGTCATGATTACACATGATAATAATCACATAACTAATTAAAATTCCGAAAATAAACTTGTACTAAATTACGTTTAAGATTCAAACACATATAAATCAATCAAACAGGCACATGATTCACATAACTATGACACTAACTAACAAAATCATTGAAAAACAAGTAGTATAAGAAGAACATATCAAAGGAAAACAAGGTTTCTAGTTACTTACAAACAGGAAGACGTTAAGATCCGTTGTTTGATAAAGGCTTCAGAGCTAGGGCTTAGAAAGAGAAGAAACTTACCTTCAAGAGAAGTCGATGTGTGAGGTGTAAGGTCGTGGTGTCGATTATATGTTTAATGGCTAAGGATTTGATTCAATTCCACTTGCCCATTTCAAGCATTTGAAGGGAGATAATAATTTCTTTGATTGCTACTGTTAGCTACAACAATTTCTTTCAAATTTGTGTAATGGCCACTCCCAATGCAAATAAAGAAACTAAGTAAAATGTATAATATATTTTCTATTTCAAATTATACCAACAAGTTAAATTGCGTATGTTATTATGGATCAATCCTTTTAAGTCAAATCATCAGCTTTGAGTATGAACTATGAGTTCCAGATGAGAATAAAGTTGATCCCAGATAACCTCTATCTCGTTTATAGGCTTTTCTTCTTTTTATTCATGTAGTTTATATTGGCCATTTACTAAAATGAAAACATGGTATTCAAAAATAATTTGACCATTTGAGAATAAAATAAATGAAAATTGGTAGCTTTACCTCCTTTAGTTTCCCATTTTTATTGCAGCCAAAACTTGCAAAAAGGAAATGTATGTTTTTCAATTCACATTACTTTCATCCACAAAGCATTAAATGAATGAAAGGTCATTTGAGAGATTGATAATCATCATCAAGAACACCAGATATTAATAAAAAAACGGCACATATCAGTAAATCCCTATGAACTTCAAATAAAGGGTATTTGGGGAAATATGAAAATGAAAAGACAAGAATGAGAGCCTTGACTTCTATGGTGAATATTTGTGACAACCCGAATATTTCATATATATAATTTCTACAGTCAAACACTTCATTTGGAAGTCAAATTCATTTCCGCCATCTTCTAGCAAATTTAAAATCCGTTTTAGTATTCCGAGCTTTTCACACTTAAGGAACAAGCGTTAAAAAGTAACCACTAAAGCCCTAACACCAAAAATCATGCCATAAACCTCATAAGATGGAGTTTTCGGGCGGTAAACTCCGGGCGGTAAACTCTGGGGCAGTAAACTCACCCTATATAAGGGTTAAGTGAACCTCATTTACACTCTTTCCACTCTCTCTCTACCCTCTCTCTTCAAGACCCGATTTCTCCCAAGAATCTTCAAGTTTTTGTCCCCAAACTGTAAGTTCTCTTAACCTAGGTTGTGTTAAAGCTTATTACATGTCCATATACCATTGGAATCATCCAAAAATAGCATGAACAAGGTGTTTACGGCCCAAGAACTTCTTAGGCCGTAAACCCTTAAAAAGGGTGCCAAAATGCCCCTAACTCCTTCCTTGTGCTTAGAGACTAGCTTAGATCATACCCTTGAAGTGTTATGGACCTTAAACATTAGGTTTTGGAGGGTTGAATGAGAGTTTACGGCCCAGGATCTTCTTAGGCCGTAAAGTCCCTCAAATGGTGTAAAATGTGCCCTAATCACCTCACCTAGCCTTGGACATTAACCTAGAATTATACCTCAATGAGTTAGGGACTTGAATCAACGATTTGGCACTTCATGCCATGAGTTTACGGCCATAAACTCATGGGGAAGTGGTCCCCAGGCTGTAAACTCCACACAAGACCATTTATGGACCTTAAACTCACCCAATCTCTTGTTTAGGCCTTGGAGCACATAACCACTTAAGTTATAGTAGTTTTAAGACTTGTTTGGAGACCCAATTGAGAGTTTACGGCCAGGAGTAAACTCCCATGGGCCGTAAACTCCAACAAACATTGTCATTTGATCATACATTTCCGTATAAAGCCATACACTCCTTTATTGCAACCCAATAGCCTCCTAGCACTTGACCAAAGTGTTTTCTTCGCATTCGGATGTTTATACGTGTTTAATTAGTGTTATAATCACTAATTATATGTAAACATATGTCTTCATATGTTACTAGGGTCATTAAGTGTGTTCAAGTCTTCACTTGACACCGAGCACTCAACCGACACTCCCATCCGATCCACTTGCTGCAGGTGAGTTCATACCCCTAAATTAACCTTTTAAATGTTTTTATGGGGGGGAATACAAGTTGAAACATGCTAGTTATCATATCAATCATATGTGATTAATAACCCGCAGGCAAAAGGATTTACTACACTTTCATCTGTTTTACCATGTATATTACTTCAGATGGTTTTCTAAAACATTGTTACTTGTTTAGATCCTTCTCAAATTATCTTTCGTGTTGTATGTTTTCCTTCAAAACCTGTTACAGCAGTGTTTCAAACAAGGGTTTTCTTCACTTAAACCGTTTTATCAAATCATTTTCAAAGCTTGTTTATGAAAGGTTTTCAAAGCTTGTTTTACAAAACGACATCAAGTCGTAAATTCTTATTTGTAAAGATTTTCCAAAGGTTTTACCAAAGTTTTCTTCTATGCTTTTATTTCGTTAAATGCATGCCTATATTTGTATAGTTATATAAATAATGTTTAAAGGACTTAGAACGGCTAGTTCGCCCTATTTCCTTTTCCTCGTTGGAATGTGGTCTGGTGGGTATCGTTTATCCATCCGAAGGTTGTTTAAATATTAGTTATATATCATGTATACCTATATATACATAAAGGTTTCCATCAACCAGTTCATTTCCTTTGGGTAGTAAGGGCATCCTTCCATTCATCATTCATATACCTGAAACATTAGTAACTATTATAGGAATAGTTAGGAGATTCTATTTACTCTCTCTCTCTCTCTCTCTCTCTCTCTCTCTTTCTCTTTCTTTCTCTATCTCTTTCTCTCTATCTCTCTCAGTACCTCTCTCTAGTACGAAGATTTACTCAGGAGTCAGTTCACTTGCGAGTCTTTACTAATATTATAATACTTTAGATAGAATGTGACACACTATTTCCCTCTATGATACCTCATAGCGCCATCGCCGTGTAACCAGAGTCTCCGGGAAGGAGAGCGAACATCATATGTATAGATCTATACGAGACCGACACTCCCACACCCTGATTGCTAGCTACAGTCCGTGCCGGTAAGGCCCATGGGTGACATAATGCCACTACCTCTATGCGTGACCTGGAGGGTCATCGGATACTCTATCGTCGATCAGCATGGTTACATACGAGTTCACATTCACCCCTTGTTTTAGACTTTGCTAGCTGTATCGTTCATTCGATACTGTCTGGAGTCTGTATTTCCTTGTTTTAGACTTTGCTAGTTGTATCGTTCATTTGATACTGTCTGGAGTCTGTATTTCCTTGTTTTAGACTTTGCTAGCTGTATCGTTCATTCGATACTATCTGTAGTCTGTATTTCCTTGTTTTAGACTTTGCTAGCTGTATTGTTCATTCGATACTGTCTGGAGTCTGTGCTTCCTTGTGTTAGACTGAGTGTAACGCCCGCAAATCTGGGCTAGTCAAATTAGAGGCAATAGGGGTCGAAAACGACTTTTCGACAAAAGATTATTTAGAATAAATAATCTTAATCAAGTTGTAGAGTATGTTACAAGGTTTTCGTACATATAAAGAACGCCGAAAACCGACTTATAACGAAGAAGTTATGACGCGTTGAAGTTTCGCGACGGGACCGGCACGATACCGAGAAGCGTAAATAGTGAATTTACGATAGAGCGAGATTTAGCCTTAGCGATCTAAACGAAAGTCGTAGAATATGTTAAACTAAGAACATCGATAAAAAGAATGCCCAAATCTGACTTCGTATGAGGAAGTTATGATTTTTCTAAGATTTAGCATAGCAGTGCACAGCCCAAAATCTGAATTTTAGATCGGTCGATTTTTAGCCGACGGGATCTAAATGAAAGTTGTAGTACTCGTAAATACCAACGCGTGGATATAAAGAACGTTGATAATAGAGCTCGTATGCAAAAGTTATGGACGAAGCTTAGTCCCTACTTTCGAGCGCGGCGAATTCGATACAGTTTTGTAAATACGAGATAGAATGAGAATTAGCCAACGAGGTCTAAATGAAAGTTGAAGATCTCACTAATAGGAACTCAAAGGTAAAAAGACAGACAAAAACGGAGCTCGTATGCAAAAGTTACGGACGAAGCTTAGTGACTACTTTACTATAAAACTCCTATAAATACAAGGGTAAACTCCTCATATTTTCTTCACACCATAAGCCTCTCTTTCTCTCTCTAACTTCTCTCTAACCTCCCTAAACCCCTCCCAAGTCTAGGGAACCTCCCTATCACGAGAAGAAAGCCCCAGAGCGCCCGACGGCTCCGAGAAGAAAAGATTTCGGCTCGGAAACGCTGCTCCAGCGAAGCCTAGTTTTTAATAAAAACCCGCTGTAAGTGAGCTACGCCTATAGTATATTTAATATAGATTTTATTTAATTATAGTAACATTGTTAGGACCTTAAAATAATTATTTAGGCTATTATTATGAGTTATATTGAGTGTTATTTAACGCTTATATAATAGTAATAATAGCTAGACTATTAAATTAGTCTCGTCAAGCGTTAGACTAAACTCTAGTGGTAATGATACTAGGTTTCGTCAAGGGATAATTGTTTTAAGAGTAACGAAGTGCTGTCCGAGTGCCGACTCACCACCTTTCAGGTTAGTGCATAGTCCCTTTCATCTTACACATAGATATGAAGTATTTTATATAAACTACGTGCTATGTGTGCATATTATCTGAATACTTGCTGTCTATGCTGGTTGAACGTTTTATACATGTTTTAAAGGACTTAAACTGTATAGGTATCTTATATATACGAAAATGTTGGATATGAGATGGGTAGATGAATGATAAGAGATAGAAGATAACTTGAGTATACATTGGCAGCTATAGACTTAGTGCCTATGGGACAAACACCGGTAGCTATGGACTTAGTACCTTTTAGACGTTGGTAGCTATGGATTTAGTACTTGTTGGGAATTGGTAGCTATGGAATTAGTACCTATTAGTTAGACGCTGGTAGCTATGGACTTAGTACCTTTTAGACGTTGGTAGCTATGGATTTAGTACCTGTTGGGAATTGGTAGCTATGGAATTAGTACCTATTAGTTAGACGCTGGTAGCTAAGGACTTAGTACCTGTTGAACATTGGTAGCTATGGACTTAGTACCTATTAGATAAGGACTGGTAGCTATGGATTTAGTACCCGATGAATAGACTATAGCAGCTATGGAATTAGTGCTTTATGAACGAACATTGGCAGCTATGGATTTAGTGCCAGTCCCATAACCCTGGAAGTAAGGAACTTCGGAATAAACGAATGCAGGATAGATGACTCTTAGGTTAAATCCTTAAAGAGTAAAGAAGATAATGGGGATGGGTAATTGGGTTGATTGTTTGATTGAACATAATAATTATATTATTGTGGGTGAAAACCCTATGTACTCACCAGGTTTCCCAACCTGAGCCACTCAGTTTATTTACATCACAGGTGACGATATGAAGTGACATTACACTGAGAGATTTAAAGAGATGTAGATCACTAGTGTAAATAATTGTAAGTTCTGTTTATGCTTATGTTTCTGTATTAACAATGACATCCCAAACGTTTTAAAATGAAATAAATACGTTTCTTCGAAAATGTTTTAATAACGTATTTATCGTGTTTTTCTGGGAACAAATTCCGCAACATTTTTATAAAATGAAGTACTCTGATTTTTATAAAGCATAAACAAAATCGGTCTTTTCTGGCCGTGATTTTGGGGATGTCACAGTTGGTATCAGAGCATTAGTTTAAGCGAACTAGGAATATGGATTTATTTCTAGACTTAAACTTAGAATGCTAAGCGATGATTGTGAGGTGTGAGCACTAGCTTATTTTAGGAATGATGCCTAAATTGCTTTTATGTGCTAAATGATTTGTTATGCTATAGTTTGATCGGATCTATGGTCTGTTGCCGACCGGATCTGGAAACCTTATGTGTTTAGGATTCTAAACGTACGACTACGATATTAGAACTTGCATGTAAACGTTTCGGAGTGATAAGGATGATTTAAACGTCAATCCTAAGTAAAGGTCTAGATTCACCTCATTAGGTGTATAGATCAAGATGGTAAGAACCCGTAGTGGAAACGTAAATGCAAATGGGAACAGAAACCAACCCCCAGTGATTGAGCAAATACCGGTGATGGAAGCCACTGCTGAGCCAGTCACAATGGCCGGAGTGCAAGCGATGATCCAAGCGATGTTGGATCGTCAAATGGAGGAAACCAGGCGTTTGCTCCAGCAAAATCGAGAGGAAGCGACCATTCAGATCGAACGGCCCGAGTTGAACGAGGGGCAGACTGAGGAGGGAAACTACAGTGGGACTGTTGGTCAAGCCAACCCACCAATGGTTAAGCAAAACCACCAGGATGGAGGAAATGATGGACGTGGATGCAAATACAAGGATTTCATGGCGTCCAAACCACCGAGTCTATCTGGAAGCCCGACGCCGGTGGAAGTCATAAACTGGATCTCCGAGATGGAGACGATGTTTGAGAGTTGTGAGTGTAGCAACAGGCAAAAGACCGCTCTCGCGGTTCCTCTGTTGAAATCTGGAGTACTAAGCTGGTGGAAGCTACTAGCTGATTCGATGCCTAAAGGAGAAGCGAACAAGATGTCATGGGAGGATTTTCTGGTGCAGCTAAAAATGCAGTACTGCTCTGAACAGGATCTTCTGGAAATCGACAACGAGTTTCAGAATCTAAAGAAGGGAAAGATGAGTGTCATCGAGTATGCTGCAAGTTTTACGGAGAAAATGAAGCTTGTTCCTTATCTAGTTCCAACTGAACTCTCCAAGGTCAATAAGTTTGCCCATGGATTACCAGCAGACTTTGGTCCAATGGTCAAACAAGCAACCACTTTGAAAGCCACCATCTGGGCAGCCAAGAATGTTGAGACCCAAATAAGGGAAAAGGGTCTGGAGAAAGTTGAAGTTGGTGAGAAGAGGAAGTCGGAAGGATCCTCAAGACCTGATAATAAGGGAAAGTTCTCGAAGTCTAACCTGGACGATCGAAGGAATGAAGCCAAGTGGTGTGAGAAGTGCAAGAAGAAACACTTCGGAAGATGCGATGGTGAAGTGACGTGCTATAAGTGTGGTAGGACCGGTCACTATTCCAGAGATTGTACATTCGAAAACAAGAAGTGCTACGAATGTGGAAATGATGGGCATATTTCAAAGAACTGTCCAAAGAAAAACGAAGCTGCAAGACCAAATGCACCGCCGAAACCAAGGGCATTTCACATGATCCTCGACGAAGCAGAAAACCGTGCGAGGAATCAAGGATGAGGACTTCATATCCGAAGATCAAGTTATGCAGTAGCCATAGTATTGTATGATGTAGCCTATTAGAGGCATAGCCTAGGGTGAACTTGAACACCTATGTAATCATTTCAAGAAATAATATAAAACCTTTGTTTCGTAATCTGATGTGTTAAGTTGATTCGCTGCATGGTGACTTGGGAAACTGCGAGACAATACGTGGGACGAGTATGAGTAGGTGTGAATGGTAGTAGAGGCCTATACTACCGGAAGCACAGGACTCACACTTGGATCAGGGAAAGTCACAAGGTTACCAAGAAGCTAGTAATTGATTTCGTTTTATTCAAGTGTGTTGTTACCATCGTTTCGGTAATGACTAAGAAGATTGTTGATATTCCGACCCTAGTGGTCATATCGAATCGAGTCCGACTACGATGACTATGTTGTGTGGTTCAGAGAACCAAGTTTGATGTAGCGTCCGACTTAAACCAAACGGTTGAAATCAAAGCGATCAATAGAAGTATCACACTCGTTGTTAAAGAAGTTGGTGGCTAGAAATGCCTAATGTTAAAGTGTGATTATATCACATTAGAACATGAAGGAAGGCATAGTCTGTTTTAGAATTTAACTCTAAGAGACCTAAGTCTAAGTGTTGCAACATACGATGATAGGTCATTAGAATATGACACATCGATCTATAGTAGTAATAAAAGAACTTATCTCAAGTCCGTATCCAGCAAGGATCGAGATTGTGACTTGAAGGTCATAATTTGGAGTCTAACCTGAGGTAGAGAGCAGGTGCACGATCGAGTACTCTTACAGTCAATGAGTTTAAGAGATAGAATCGAAGGAATGTAGAAGTTATAATTATTACCTAGGATGAAGAGATGACGTATGGAGTCATTATACGACCCTGTTTCGTTGATGATTCCGGGACGTAATCATCCTAAGGGGGAGATAATTGTAACGCCCGCAAATCTGGGCTAGTCAAATTAGAGGCAATAGGGGTCGAAAACGACTTTTCGACAAAAGATTATTTAGAATAAATAATCTTAATCAAGTTGTAGAGTATGTTACAAGGTTTTCGTACATATAAAGAACGCCGAAAACCGAGTTATAACGAAGAAGTTATGACCCGTTGAAGTTTCGCGACGGGACCGGCACGATACCGAGAAGCGTAAATAGTGAATTTACGATAGAGCGAGATTTAGCCTTAGCGATCTAAACGAAAGTCGTAGAATATGTTAAACTAAGAACATCGATAAAAAGAACGCCCAAATCTGACTTCGTATGAGGAAGTTATGATTTTTCTAAGATTTAGCATAGTAGTGCACAGCCCAAAATCTGAATTTTAGATCGGTCGATTTTTAGCCGACGGGATCTAAATGAAAGTTGTAGTACTCGTAAATACCAACGCATGGATATAAAGAACGTTGATAATAGAGCTCGTATGAAAAAGTTATGGACGAAGCTTAGTCCCTACTTTTCGAGCGCGGCGAATTCGATACAGTTTTGTAAATACGAGATAGAATGAGAATTAGCCAACGAGGTCTAAATGAAAGTTGAAGATCTCACTAATAGGAACTCAAAGGTAAAAAGACAGACAAAAACGGAGCTCGTATGCAAAAGTTACGGACGAAGCTTAGAGACTACTTTACTATAAAACTCCTATAAATACAAGGGTAAACTCCTCATATTTTCTTCACACCATAAGCCTCTCTTTCTCTCTCTAACTTCTCTCTAACCTCCCTAAACCCCTCCCAAGTCTAGGGAACCTCCCTATCACGAGAAGAAAGCCCCGGAGCGCCCGACGGCTCCGAGAAGAAAAGATTTCGGCTCGGAAACGCTGCTCCAGCGAAGCCTAGTTTTTAATAAAAACCCGCTGTAAGTGAGCTACGCCTATAGTATATTTAATATAGATTTTATTTAATTATAGTAACATTGTTAGGACCTTAAAATAATTATTTAGGCTATTATTATGAGTTATATTGAGTGTTATTTAACGCTTATATAATAGTAATAATAGCTAGACTATTAAATTAGTCTCGTCAAGCGTTAGACTAAACTCTAGTGGTAATGATACTAGGTTTCGTCAAGGGATAATTGTTTTAAGAGTAACGAAGTGCTGTCCGAGTGCCGACTCACCACCTTTCAGGTTAGTGCATAGTCCCTTTCATCTTACACATAGATATGAAGTATTTTATATAAACTACGTGCTATGTGTGCATATTATCTGAATACTTGCTGTCTATGCTGGTTGAACGTTTTATACATGTTTTAAAGGACTTAAACTGTATAGGTATCTTATATATACGAAAATGTTGGGTATGAGATGGGTAGATGAATGATAAGAGATAGAAGATAACTTGAGTATACATTGGCAGCTATAGACTTAGTGCCTATGGGACAAACACCGGTAGCTATGGACTTAGTACCTTTTAGACGTTGGTAGCTATGGATTTAGTACCTGTTGGGAATTGGTAGCTATGGAATTAGTACCTATTAGTTAGACGCTGGTAGCTATGGACTTAGTACCTTTTAGACGTTGGTAGCTATGGATTTAGTACCTGTTGGGAATTGGTAGCTATGGAATTAGTACCTATTAGTTAGACGCTGGTAGCTAAGGACTTAGTACCTGTAGGAATTGGTAGCTATGGACTTAGTACCTGTTGAACATTGGTAGCTATGGACTTAGTACCTATTAGATAAAGACTGGTAGCTATGGATTTAGTACCCGATGAATAGACTATAGCAGCTATGGAATTAGTGCTTTATGAACGAACATTGGCAGCTATGGATTTAGTGCCAGTCCCATAACCCTGGAAGTAAGGAACTTCGGAATAAACGAATGCAGGATAGATGACTCTTAGGTTAAATCCTTAAAGAGTAAAGAAGATAATGGGGATGGGTAATTGGGTTGATTGTTTGATTGAACATAATAATTATATTATTGTGGGTGAAAACCCTATGTACTCACCAGGTTTCCCAACCTGAGCCACTCAGTTTATTTACATCACAGGTGACGATATGAAGTGACATTACACTGAGAGATTTAAAGAGATGTAGATCACTAGTGTAAATAATTGTAAGTTCTGTTTATGCTTATGTTTCTGTATTAACAATGACATCCCAAACGTTTTAAAATGAAATAAATACGTTTCTTCGAAAATGTTTTAATAACGTATTTATCGTGTTTTTCTGGGAACAAATTCCGCAACATTTTTATAAAATGAAGTACTCTGATTTTTATAAAGCATAAACAAAATCGGTCTTTTCTGGCCATGATTTTGGGGATGTCACAGTTGGTATCAGAGCATTAGTTTAAGCGAACTAGGAATATGGATTTATTTCTAGACTTAAACTTAGAATGCTAAGCGATGATTGTGAGGTGTGAGCACTAGCTTATTTTAGGAATGATGCCTAAATTGCTTTTATGTGCTAAATGATTTGTTATGCTATAGTTTGATCGGATCTATGGTCTGTTGCCGACCGGATCTGGAAACCTTATGTGTTTAGGATTCTAAACGTACGACTACGATATTAGAACTTGCATGTAAACGTTTCGGAGTGATAAGGATGATTTAAACGTCAATCCTAAGTAAAGGTCTAGATTCACCTCATTAGGTGTATAGATCAAGATGGTAAGAACCCGTAGTGGAAACGTAAATGCAAATGGGAACAGAAACCAACCCCCAGTGATTGAGCAAATACCGGTGATGGAAGCCACTGCTAAGCCAGTCACAATGGCCAGAGTGCAAGCGATGATCCAAGCGATGTTGGATCGTCAAATGGAGGAAACCAGGCGTTTGCTCCAGCAAAATCGAGAGGAAGCGACCATTCAGATCGAACGGCCCGAGTTGAACGAGGGGCAGACTGAGGAGGGAAACTACAGTGGGACTGTTGGTCAAGCCAACCCACCAATGGTTAAGCAAAACCACCAGGATGGAGGAAATGATGGACGTGGATGCAAATACAAGGATTTCATGGCGTCCAAACCACCGAGTCTATCTGGAAGCCCGACGCCGGTGGAAGTCATAAACTGGATCTCCGAGATGGAGACGATGTTTGAGAGTTGTGAGTGTAGCAACAGGCAAAAGACCGCTCTCGCGGTTCCTCTGTTGAAATCTGGAGTACTAAGCTGGTGGAAGCTACTAGCTGATTCGATGCCTAAAGGAGAAGCGAACAAGATGTCATGGGAGGATTTTCTGGTGCAGCTAAAAATGCAGTACTGCTCTGAACAGGATCTTCTGGAAATCAACAACGAGTTTCAGAATCTAAAGAAGGGAAAGATGAGTGTCATCGAGTATGCTGCAAGTTTTACGGAGAAAATGAAGCTTGTTCCTTATCTAGTTCCAACTGAACTCTCCAAGGTCAATAAGTTTGCCCATGGATTACCAGCAGACTTTGGTCCAATGGTCAAACAAGCAACCACTTTGAAAGCCACCATCTGGGCAGCCAAGAATGTTGAGACCCAAATAAGGGAAAAGGGTCTGGAGAAAGTTGAAGTTGGTGAGAAGAGGAAGTCGGAAGGATCCTCAAGACCTGATAATAAGGGAAAGTTCTTGAAGTCTAACCTGGACGACCGAAGGAATGAAGCCAAGTGGTGTGAGAAGTGCAAGAAGAAACACTTCGGAAGATGCGATGGTGAAGTGACGTGCTATAAGTGTGGTAGGACCGGTCACTATTCCAGAGATTGTACATTCGAAAACAAGAAGTGCTACGAATGTGGAAATGATGGGCATATTTCAAAGAACTGTCCAAAGAAAAACGAAGCTGCAAGACCAAATGCACCGCCGAAACCAAGGGCATTTCACATGATCCTCGACGAAGCAGAAAACCGTGCGAGGAATCAAGGATGAGGACTTCATATCCGAAGATCAAGTTATGCAGTAGCCATAGTATTGTATGATGTAGCCTATTAGAGGCATAGCCTAGGGTGAACTTGAACACCTATGTAATCATTTCAAGAAATAATATAAAACCTTTGTTTCGTAATCTGATGTGTTAAGTTGATTCGCTGCATGGTGACTTGGGAAACTGCGAGACAATACGTGGGACGAGTATGAGTAGGTGTGAATGGTAGTAGAGGCCTATACTACCGGAAGCACAGGACTCACACTTGGATCAGGGAAAGTCACAAGGTTACCAAGAAGCTAGTAATTGATTTCGTTTTATTCAAGTGTGTTGTTACCATCGTTTCGGTAATGACTAAGAAGATTGTTGATATTCCGACCCTAGTGGTCATATTGAATCGAGTCCGACTACGATGAGTATGTTGTGTGGTTCAGAGAACCAAGTTTGATGTAGCGTCCGACTTAAACCAAACGGTTGAAATCAAAGCGATCAATAGAAGTATCACACTCGTTGTTAAAGAAGTTGGTGGCTAGAAATGCCTAATGTTAAAGTGTGATTATATCACATTAGAACATGAAGGAAGGCATAGTCTGTTTTAGAATTTAACTCTAAGAGACCTAAGTCTAAGTGTTGCAACATACGATGATAGGTCATTAGAATATGACACATCGATCTATAGTAGTAATAAAAGAACTTATCTCAAGTCCGTATCCAGAAAGGATCGAGATTGTGACTTGAAGGTCATAATTTGGAGTCTAACCTGAGGTAGAGAGCAGGTGCACGATCGAGTACTCTTACAGTCAATGAGTTTAAGAGATAGAATCGAAGGAATGTAGAAGTTATAATTATTACCTAGGATGAAGAGATGACGTATGGAGTCATTATACGACCCTGTTTCGTTGATGATTCCGGGACGTAATCATCCTAAGGGGGAGATAATTGTAACGCCCGCAAATCTGGGCTAGTCAAATTAGAGGCAATAGGGGTCGAAAACGACTTTTCGACAAAAGATTATTTAGAATAAATAATCTTAATCAAGTTGTAGAGTATGTTACAAGGTTTTCGTACATATAAAGAACGCCGAAAACCGAGTTATAACGAAGAAGTTATGACCCGTTGAAGTTTCGCGACGGGACCGGCACGATACCGAGAAGCGTAAATAGTGAATTTACGATAGAGCGAGATTTAGCCTTAGCGATCTAAACGAAAGTCGTAGAATATGTTAAACTAAGAACATCGATAAAAAGAACGCCCAAATCTGACTTCGTATGAGGAAGTTATGATTTTTCTAAGATTTAGCATAGTAGTGCACAGCCCAAAATCTGAATTTTAGATCGGTCGATTTTTAGCCGACGGGATCTAAATGAAAGTTGTAGTACTCGTAAATACCAACGCATGGATATAAAGAACGTTGATAATAGAGCTCGTATGAAAAAGTTATGGACGAAGCTTAGTCCCTACTTTTCGAGCGCGGCGAATTCGATACAGTTTTGTAAATACGAGATAGAATGAGAATTAGCCAACGAGGTCTAAATGAAAGTTGAAGATCTCACTAATAGGAACTCAAAGGTAAAAAGACAGACAAAAACGGAGCTCGTATGCAAAAGTTACGGACGAAGCTTAGAGACTACTTTACTATAAAACTCCTATAAATACAAGGGTAAACTCCTCATATTTTCTTCACACCATAAGCCTCTCTTTCTCTCTCTAACTTCTCTCTAACCTCCCTAAACCCCTCCCAAGTCTAGGGAACCTCCCTATCACGAGAAGAAAGCCCCGGAGCGCCCGACGGCTCCGAGAAGAAAAGATTTCGGCTCGGAAACGCTGCTCCAGCGAAGCCTAGTTTTTAATAAAAACCCGCTGTAAGTGAGCTACGCCTATAGTATATTTAATATAGATTTTATTTAATTATAGTAACATTGTTAGGACCTTAAAATAATTATTTAGGCTATTATTATGAGTTATATTGAGTGTTATTTAACGCTTATATAATAGTAATAATAGCTAGACTATTAAATTAGTCTCGTCAAGCGTTAGACTAAACTCTAGTGGTAATGATACTAGGTTTCGTCAAGGGATAATTGTTTTAAGAGTAACGAAGTGCTGTCCGAGTGCCGACTCACCACCTTTCAGGTTAGTGCATAGTCCCTTTCATCTTACACATAGATATGAAGTATTTTATATAAACTACGTGCTATGTGTGCATATTATCTGAATACTTGCTGTCTATGCTGGTTGAACGTTTTATACATGTTTTAAAGGACTTAAACTGTATAGGTATCTTATATATACGAAAATGTTGGGTATGAGATGGGTAGATGAATGATAAGAGATAGAAGATAACTTGAGTATACATTGGCAGCTATAGACTTAGTGCCTATGGGACAAACACCGGTAGCTATGGACTTAGTACCTTTTAGACGTTGGTAGCTATGGATTTAGTACCTGTTGGGAATTGGTAGCTATGGAATTAGTACCTATTAGTTAGACGCTGGTAGCTATGGACTTAGTACCTTTTAGACGTTGGTAGCTATGGATTTAGTACCTGTTGGGAATTGGTAGCTATGGAATTAGTACCTATTAGTTAGACGCTGGTAGCTAAGGACTTAGTACCTGTAGGAATTGGTAGCTATGGACTTAGTACCTGTTGAACATTGGTAGCTATGGACTTAGTACCTATTAGATAAAGACTGGTAGCTATGGATTTAGTACCCGATGAATAGACTATAGCAGCTATGGAATTAGTGCTTTATGAACGAACATTGGCAGCTATGGATTTAGTGCCAGTCCCATAACCCTGGAAGTAAGGAACTTCGGAATAAACGAATGCAGGATAGATGACTCTTAGGTTAAATCCTTAAAGAGTAAAGAAGATAATGGGGATGGGTAATTGGGTTGATTGTTTGATTGAACATAATAATTATATTATTGTGGGTGAAAACCCTATGTACTCACCAGGTTTCCCAACCTGAGCCACTCAGTTTATTTACATCACAGGTGACGATATGAAGTGACATTACACTGAGAGATTTAAAGAGATGTAGATCACTAGTGTAAATAATTGTAAGTTCTGTTTATGCTTATGTTTCTGTATTAACAATGACATCCCAAACGTTTTAAAATGAAATAAATACGTTTCTTCGAAAATGTTTTAATAACGTATTTATCGTGTTTTTCTGGGAACAAATTCCGCAACATTTTTATAAAATGAAGTACTCTGATTTTTATAAAGCATAAACAAAATCGGTCTTTTCTGGCCATGATTTTGGGGATGTCACAGTTGGTATCAGAGCATTAGTTTAAGCGAACTAGGAATATGGATTTATTTCTAGACTTAAACTTAGAATGCTAAGCGATGATTGTGAGGTGTGAGCACTAGCTTATTTTAGGAATGATGCCTAAATTGCTTTTATGTGCTAAATGATTTGTTATGCTATAGTTTGATCGGATCTATGGTCTGTTGCCGACCGGATCTGGAAACCTTATGTGTTTAGGATTCTAAACGTACGACTACGATATTAGAACTTGCATGTAAACGTTTCGGAGTGATAAGGATGATTTAAACGTCAATCCTAAGTAAAGGTCTAGATTCACCTCATTAGGTGTATAGATCAAGATGGTAAGAACCCGTAGTGGAAACGTAAATGCAAATGGGAACAGAAACCAACCCCCAGTGATTGAGCAAATACCGGTGATGGAAGCCACTGCTAAGCCAGTCACAATGGCCGGAGTGCAAGCGATGATCCAAGCGATGTTGGATCGTCAAATGGAGGAAACCAGGCGTTTGCTCCAGCAAAATCGAGAGGAAGCGACCATTCAGATCGAACGGCCCGAGTTGAACGAGGGGCAGACTGAGGAGGGAAACTACAGTGGGACTGTTGGTCAAGCCAACCCACCAATGGTTAAGCAAAACCACCAGGATGGAGGAAATGATGGACGTGGATGCAAATACAAGGATTTCATGGCGTCCAAACCACCGAGTCTATCTGGAAGCCCGACGCCGGTGGAAGTCATAAACTGGATCTCCGAGATGGAGACGATGTTTGAGAGTTGTGAGTGTAGCAACAGGCAAAAGACCGCTCTCGCGGTTCCTCTGTTGAAATCTGGAGTACTAAGCTGGTGGAAGCTACTAGCTGATTCGATGCCTAAAGGAGAAGCGAACAAGATGTCATGGGAGGATTTTCTGGTGCAGCTAAAAATGCAGTACTGCTCTGAACAGGATCTTCTGGAAATCAACAACGAGTTTCAGAATCTAAAGAAGGGAAAGATGAGTGTCATCGAGTATGCTGCAAGTTTTACGGAGAAAATGAAGCTTGTTCCTTATCTAGTTCCAACTGAACTCTCCAAGGTCAATAAGTTTGCCCATGGATTACCAGCAGACTTTGGTCCAATGGTCAAACAAGCAACCACTTTGAAAGCCACCATCTGGGCAGCCAAGAATGTTGAGACCCAAATAAGGGAAAAGGGTCTGGAGAAAGTTGAAGTTGGTGAGAAGAGGAAGTCGGAAGGATCCTCAAGACCTGATAATAAGGGAAAGTTCTTGAAGTCTAACCTGGACGACCGAAGGAATGAAGCCAAGTGGTGTGAGAAGTGCAAGAAGAAACACTTCGGAAGATGCGATGGTGAAGTGACGTGCTATAAGTGTGGTAGGACCGGTCACTATTCCAGAGATTGTACATTCGAAAACAAGAAGTGCTACGAATGTGGAAATGATGGGCATATTTCAAAGAACTGTCCAAAGAAAAACGAAGCTGCAAGACCAAATGCACCGCCGAAACCAAGGGCATTTCACATGATCCTCGACGAAGCAGAAAACCGTGCGAGGAATCAAGGATGAGGACTTCATATCCGAAGATCAAGTTATGCAGTAGCCATAGTATTGTATGATGTAGCCTATTAGAGGCATAGCCTAGGGTGAACTTGAACACCTATGTAATCATTTCAAGAAATAATATAAAACCTTTGTTTCGTAATCTGATGTGTTAAGTTGATTCGCTGCATGGTGACTTGGGAAACTGCGAGACAATACGTGGGACGAGTATGAGTAGGTGTGAATGGTAGTAGAGGCCTATACTACCGGAAGCACAGGACTCACACTTGGATCAGGGAAAGTCACAAGGTTACCAAGAAGCTAGTAATTGATTTCGTTTTATTCAAGTGTGTTGTTACCATCGTTTCGGTAATGACTAAGAAGATTGTTGATATTCCGACCCTAGTGGTCATATTGAATCGAGTCCGACTACGATGAGTATGTTGTGTGGTTCAGAGAACCAAGTTTGATGTAGCGTCCGACTTAAACCAAACGGTTGAAATCAAAGCGATCAATAGAAGTATCACACTCGTTGTTAAAGAAGTTGGTGGCTAGAAATGCCTAATGTTAAAGTGTGATTATATCACATTAGAACATGAAGGAAGGCATAGTCTGTTTTAGAATTTAACTCTAAGAGACCTAAGTCTAAGTGTTGCAACATACGATGATAGGTCATTAGAATATGACACATCGATCTATAGTAGTAATAAAAGAACTTATCTCAAGTCCGTATCCAGAAAGGATCGAGATTGTGACTTGAAGGTCATAATTTGGAGTCTAACCTGAGGTAGAGAGCAGGTGCACGATCGAGTACTCTTACAGTCAATGAGTTTAAGAGATAGAATCGAAGGAATGTAGAAGTTATAATTATTACCTAGGATGAAGAGATGACGTATGGAGTCATTATACGACCCTGTTTCGTTGATGATTCCGGGACGTAATCATCCTAAGGGGGAGATAATTGTAACGCCCGCAAATCTGGGCTAGTCAAATTAGAGGCAATAGGGGTCGAAAACGACTTTTCGACAAAAGATTATTTAGAATAAATAATCTTAATCAAGTTGTAGAGTATGTTACAAGGTTTTCGTACATATAAAGAACGCCGAAAACCGAGTTATAACGAAGAAGTTATGACCCGTTGAAGTTTCGCGACGGGACCGGCACGATACCGAGAAGCGTAAATAGTGAATTTACGATAGAGCGAGATTTAGCCTTAGCGATCTAAACGAAAGTCGTAGAATATGTTAAACTAAGAACATCGATAAAAAGAACGCCCAAATCTGACTTCGTATGAGGAAGTTATGATTTTTATAAGATTTAGCATAGTAGTGCACAGCCCAAAATCTGAATTTTAGATCGGTCGATTTTTAGCCGACGGGATCTAAATGAAAGTTGTAGTACTCGTAAATACCAACGCATGGATATAAAGAACGTTGATAATAGAGCTCGTATGAAAAAGTTATGGACGAAGCTTAGTCCCTACTTTTCGAGCGCGGCGAATTCGATACAGTTTTGTAAATACGAGATAGAATGAGAATTAGCCAACGAGGTCTAAATGAAAGTTGAAGATCTCACTAATAGGAACTCAAAGGTAAAAAGACAGACAAAAACGGAGCTCGTATGCAAAAGTTACGGACGAAGCTTAGAGACTACTTTACTATAAAACTCCTATAAATACAAGGGTAAACTCCTCATATTTTCTTCACACCATAAGCCTCTCTTTCTCTCTCTAACTTCTCTCTAACCTCCCTAAACCCCTCCCAAGTCTAGGGAACCTCCCTATCACGAGAAGAAAGCCCCGGAGCGCCCGACGGCTCCGAGAAGAAAAGATTTCGGCTCGGAAACGCTGCTCCAGCGAAGCCTAGTTTTTAATAAAAACCCGTTGTAAGTGAGCTACGCCTATAGTATATTTAATATAGATTTTATTTAATTATAGTAACATTGTTAGGACCTTAAAATAATTATTTAGGCTATTATTATGAGTTATATTGAGTGTTATTTAACGCTTATATAATAGTAATAATAGCTAGACTATTAAATTAGTCTCGTCAAGCGTTAGACTAAACTCTAGTGGTAATGATACTAGGTTTCGTCAAGGGATAATTGTTTTAAGAGTAACGAAGTGCTGTCCGAGTGCCGACTCACCACCTTTCAGGTTAGTGCATAGTCCCTTTCATCTTACACATAGATATGAAGTATTTTATATAAACTACGTGCTATGTGTGCATATTATCTGAATACTTGCTGTCTATGCTGGTTGAACGTTTTATACATGTTTTAAAGGACTTAAACTGTATAGGTATCTTATATATACGAAAATGTTGGGTATGAGATGGGTAGATGAATGATAAGAGATAGAAGATAACTTGAGTATACATTGGCAGCTATAGACTTAGTGCCTATGGGACAAACACCGGTAGCTATGGACTTAGTACCTTTTAGACGTTGGTAGCTATGGATTTAGTACCTGTTGGGAATTGGTAGCTATGGAATTAGTACCTATTAGTTAGACGCTGGTAGCTATGGACTTAGTACCTTTTAGACGTTGGTAGCTATGGATTTAGTACCTGTTGGGAATTGGTAGCTATGGAATTAGTACCTATTAGTTAGACGCTGGTAGCTAAGGACTTAGTACCTGTAGGAATTGGTAGCTATGGACTTAGTACCTGTTGAACATTGGTAGCTATGGACTTAGTACCTATTAGATAAAGACTGGTAGCTATGGATTTAGTACCCGATGAATAGACTATAGTAGCTATGGAATTAGTGCTTTATGAACGAACATTGGCACCTATGGATTTAGTGCCAGTCCCATAACCCTGGAAGTAAGGAACTTCGGAATAAACGAATGCAGGATAGATGACTCTTAGGTTAAATCCTTAAAGAGTAAAGAAGATAATGGGGATGGGTAATTGGGTTGATTGTTTGATTGAACATAATAATTATATTATTGTGGGTGAAAACCCTATGTACTCACCAGGTTTCCCAACCTGAGCCACTCAGTTTATTTACATCACAGGTGACGATATGAAGTGACATTACACTGAGAGATTTAAAGAGATGTAGATCACTAGTGTAAATAATTGTAAGTTCTGTTTATGCTTATGTTTCTGTATTAACAATGACATCCCAAACGTTTTAAAATGAAATAAATACGTTTCTTCGAAAATGTTTTAATAACGTATTTATCGTGTTTTTCTGGGAACAAATTCCGCAACATTTTTATAAAATGAAGTACTCTGATTTTTATAAAGCATAAACAAAATCGGTCTTTTCTGGCCGTGATTTTGGGGATGTCACAGTTGGTATCAGAGCATTAGTTTAAGCGAACTAGGAATATGGATTTATTTCTAGACTTAAACTTAGAATGCTAAGCGATGATTGTGAGGTGTGAGCACTAGCTTATTTTAGGAATGATGCCTAAATTGCTTTTATGTGCTAAATGATTTGTTATGCTATAGTTTGATCGGATCTATGGTCTGTTGCCGACCGGATCTGGAAACCTTATGTGTTTAGGATTCTAAACGTACGACTACGATATTAGAACTTGCATGTAAACGTTTCGGAGTGATAAGGATGATTTAAACGTCAATCCTAAGTAAAGGTCTAGATTCACCTCATTAGGTGTATAGATCAAGATGGTAAGAACCCGTAGTGGAAACGTAAATGCAAATGGGAACAGAAACCAACCCCCAGTGATTGAGCAAATACCGGTGATGGAAGCCACTGCTGAGCCAGTCACAATGGCCGGAGTGCAAGCGATGATCCAAGCGATGTTGGATCGTCAAATGGAGGAAACCAGGCGTTTGCTCCAGCAAAATCGAGAGGAAGCGACCATTCAGATCGAACGGCCCGAGTTGAACGAGGGGCAGACTGAGGAGGGAAACTACAGTGGGACTGTTGGTCAAGCCAACCCACCAATGGTTAAGCAAAACCACCAGGATGGAGGAAATGATGGACGTGGATGCAAATACAAGGATTTCATGGCGTCCAAACCACCGAGTCTATCTGGAAGCCCGACGCCGGTGGAAGTCATAAACTGGATCTCCGAGATGGAGACGATGTTTGAGAGTTGTGAGTGTAGCAACAGGCAAAAGACCGCTCTCGCGGTTCCTCTGTTGAAATCTGGAGTACTAAGCTGGTGGAAGCTACTAGCTGATTCGATGCCTAAAGGAGAAGCGAACAAGATGTCATGGGAGGATTTTCTGGTGCAGCTAAAAATGCAGTACTGCTCTGAACAGGATCTTCTGGAAATCAACAACGAGTTTCAGAATCTAAAGAAGGGAAAGATGAGTGTCATCGAGTATGCTGCAAGTTTTACGGAGAAAATGAAGCTTGTTCCTTATCTAGTTCCAACTGAACTCTCCAAGGTCAATAAGTTTGCCCATGGATTACCAGCAGACTTTGGTCCAATGGTCAAACAAGCAACCACTTTGAAAGCCACCATCTGGGCAGCCAAGAATGTTGAGACCCAAATAAGGGAAAAGGGTCTGGAGAAAGTTGAAGTTGGTGAGAAGAGGAAGTCGGAAGGATCCTCAAGACCTGATAATAAGGGAAAGTTCTCGAAGTCTAACCTGGACGACCGAAGGAATGAAGCCAAGTGGTGTGAGAAGTGCAAGAAGAAACACTTCGGAAGATGCGATGGTGAAGTGACGTGCTATAAGTGTGGTAGGACCGGTCACTATTCCAGAGATTGTACATTCGAAAACAAGAAGTGCTACGAATGTGGAAATGATGGGCATATTTCAAAGAACTGTCCAAAGAAAAACGAAGCTGCAAGACCAAATGCACCGCCGAAACCAAGGGCATTTCACATGATCCTCGACGAAGCAGAAAACCGTGCGAGGAATCAAGGATGAGGACTTCATATCCGAAGATCAAGTTATGCAGTAGCCATAGTATTGTATGATGTAGCCTATTAGAGGCATAGCCTAGGGTGAACTTGAACACCTATGTAATCATTTCAAGAAATAATATAAAACCTTTGTTTCGTAATCTGATGTGTTAAGTTGATTCGCTGCATGGTGACTTGGGAAACTGCGAGACAATACGTGGGACGAGTATGAGTAGGTGTGAATGGTAGTAGAGGCCTATACTACCGGAAGCACAGGACTCACACTTGGATCAGGGAAAGTCACAAGGTTACCAAGAAGCTAGTAATTGATTTCGTTTTATTCAAGTGTGTTGTTACCGTCGTTTCGGTAATGACTAAGAAGATTGTTGATATTCCGACCCTAGTGGTCATATCGAATCGAGTCCGACTACGATGAGTATGTTGTGTGGTTCAGAGAACCAAGTTTGATGTAGCGTCCGACTTAAACCAAACGGTTGAAATCAAAGCGATCAATAGAAGTATCACACTCGTTGTTAAAGAAGTTGGTGGCTAGAAATGCCTAATGTTAAAGTGTGATTATATCACATTAGAACATGAAGGAAGGCATAGTCTGTTTTAGAATTTAACTCTAAGAGACCTAAGTCTAAGTGTTGCAACATACGATGATAGGTCATTAGAATATGACACATCGATCTATAGTAGTAATAAAAGAACTTATCTCAAGTCCGTATCCAGCAAGGATCGAGATTGTGACTTGAAGGTCATAATTTGGAGTCTAACCTGAGGTAGAGAGCAGGTGCACGATCGAGTACTCTTACAGTCAATGAGTTTAAGAGATAGAATCGAAGGAATGTAGAAGTTATAATTATTACCTAGGATGAAGAGATGACGTATGGAGTCATTATACGACCCTGTTTCGTTGATGATTCCGGGACGTAATCATCCTAAGGGGGAGATAATTGTAACGCCCGCAAATCTGGGCTAGTCACATTAGAGGCAATAGGGGTCGAAAACGACTTTTCGACAAAAGATTATTTAGAATAAATAATCTTAATCAAGTCGTAGAGTATGTTACAAGGTTTTCGTACATATAAAGAACGCCGAAAACCGAGTTATAACGAAGAAGTTATGACCCGTTGAAGTTTCGCGACGGGACCGGCACGATACCGAGAAGCGTAAATAGTGAATTTACGATAGAGCGAGATTTAGCCTTAGCGATCTAAACGAAAGTCGTAGAATATGTTAAACTAAGAACATCGATAAAAAGAACGCCCAAATCTGACTTCGTATGAGGAAGTTATGATTTTTCTAAGATTTAGCATAGTAGTGCACAGCCCAAAATCTGAATTTTAGATCGGTCGATTTTTAGCCGACGGGATCTAAATGAAAGTTGTAGTACTCGTAAATACCAACGCATGGATATAAAGAACGTTGATAATAGAGCTCGTATGAAAAAGTTATGGACGAAGCTTAGTCCCTACTTTTCGAGCGCGGCGAATTCGATACAGTTTTGTAAATACGAGATAGAATGAGAATTAGCCAACGAGGTCTAAATGAAAGTTGAAGATCTCACTAATAGGAACTCAAAGGTAAAAAGACAGACAAAAACGGAGCTCGTATGCAAAAGTTACGGACGAAGCTTAGAGACTACTTTACTATAAAACTCCTATAAATACAAGGGTAAACTCCTCATATTTTCTTCACACCATAAGCCTCTCTTTCTCTCTCTAACTTCTCTCTAACCTCCCTAAACCCCTCCCAAGTCTAGGGAACCTCCCTATCACGAGAAGAAAGCCCCGGAGCGCCCGACGGCTCCGAGAAGAAAAGATTTCGGCTCGGAAACGCTGCTCCAGCGAAGCCTAGTTTTTAATAAAAACCCGCTGTAAGTGAGCTACGCCTATAGTATATTTAATATAGATTTTATTTAATTATAGTAACATTGTTAGGACCTTAAAATAATTATTTAGGCTATTATTATGAGTTATATTGAGTGTTATTTAACGCTTATATAATAGTAATAATAGCTAGACTATTAAATTAGTCTCGTCAAGCGTTAGACTAAACTCTAGTGGTAATGATACTAGGTTTCGTCAAGGGATAATTGTTTTAAGAGTAACGAAGTGCTGTCCGAGTGCCGACTCACCACCTTTCAGGTTAGTGCATAGTCCCTTTCATCTTACACATAGATATGAAGTATTTTATATAAACTACGTGCTATGTGTGCATATTATCTGAATACTTGCTGTCTATGCTGGTTGAACGTTTTATACATGTTTTAAAGGACTTAAACTGTATAGGTATCTTATATATACGAAAATGTTGGGTATGAGATGGGTAGATGAATGATAAGAGATAGAAGATAACTTGAGTATACATTGGCAGCTATAGACTTAGTGCCTATGGGACAAACACCGGTAGCTATGGACTTAGTACCTTTTAGACGTTGGTAGCTATGGATTTAGTACCTGTTGGGAATTGGTAGCTATGGAATTAGTACCTATT
This sequence comes from Lactuca sativa, assembly GCF_002870075.4. Taxonomy (NCBI): domain Eukaryota; kingdom Viridiplantae; phylum Streptophyta; class Magnoliopsida; order Asterales; family Asteraceae; genus Lactuca; species Lactuca sativa. Next base: position 280,877,087 of record NC_056630.2, read on the forward strand.
AGTTAGACGCTGGTAGCTATGGACTTAGTACCTTTTAGACGTTGGTAGCTATGGATTTAGTACCTGTTGGGAATTGGTAGCTATGGAATTAGTACCTATTAGTTAGACGCTGGTAGCTAAGGACTTAGTACCTGTAGGAATTGGTAGCTATGGACTTAGTACCTGTTGAACATTGGTAGCTATGGACTTAGTACCTATTAGATAAAGACTGGTAGCTATGGATTTAGTACCCGATGAATAGACTATAGCAGCTATGGAATTAGTGCTTTATGAACGAACATTGGCAGCTATGGATTTAGTGCCAGTCCCATAACCCTGGAAGTAAGGAACTTCGGAATAAACGAATGCAGGATAGATGACTCTTAGGTTAAATCCTTAAAGAGTAAAGAAGATAATGGGGATGGGTAATTGGGTTGATTGTTTGATTGAACATAATAATTATATTATTGTGGGTGAAAACCCTATGTACTCACCAGGTTTCCCAACCTGAGCCACTCAGTTTATTTACATCACAGGTGACGATATGAAGTGACATTACACTGAGAGATTTAAAGAGATGTAGATCACTAGTGTAAATAATTGTAAGTTCTGTTTATGCTTATGTTTCTGTATTAACAATGACATCCCAAACGTTTTAAAATGAAATAAATACGTTTCTTCGAAAATGTTTTAATAACGTATTTATCGTGTTTTTCTGGGAACAAATTCCGCAACATTTTTATAAAATGAAGTACTCTGATTTTTATAAAGCATAAACAAAATCGGTCTTTTCTGGCCGTGATTTTGGGGATGTCACAGTTGGTATCAGAGCATTAGTTTAAGTGAACTAGGAATATGGATTTATTTCTAGACTTAAACTTAGAATGCTAAGCGATGATTGTGAGGTGTGAGCACTAGCTTATTTTAGGAATGATGCCTAAATTGCTTTTATGTGCTAAATGATTTGTTATGCTATAGTTTGATCGGATCTATGGTCTGTTGCCGACCGGATCTGGAAACCTTATGTGTTTAGGATTCTAAACGTACGACTACGATATTAGAACTTGCATGTAAACGTTTCGGAGTGATAAGGATGATTTAAACGTCAATCCTAAGTAAAGGTCTAGATTCACCTCATTAGGTGTATAGATCAAGATGGTAAGAACCCGTAGTGGAAACGTAAATGCAAATGGGAACAGAAACCAACCCCCAGTGATTGAGCAAATACCGGTGATGGAAGCCACTGCTGAGCCAGTCACAATGGCCGGAGTGCAAGCGATGATCCAAGCGATGTTGGATCGTCAAATGGAGGAAACCAGGCGTTTGCTCCAGCAAAATCGAGAGGAAGCGACCATTCAGATCGAACGGCCCGAGTTGAACGAGGGGCAGACTGAGGAGGGAAACTACAGTGGGACGGTTGGTCAAGCCAACCCACCAATGGTTAAGCAAAACCACCAGGATGGAGGAAATGATGGACGTGGATGCAAATACAAGGATTTCATGGCGTCCAAACCACCGAGTCTATCTGGAAGCCCGACGCCGGTGGAAGTCATAAACTGGATCTCCGAGATGGAGACGATGTTTGAGAGTTGTGAGTGTAGCAACAGGCAAAAGACCGCTCTCGCGGTTCCTCTGTTGAAATCTGGAGTACTAAGCTGGTGGAAGCTACTAGCTGATTCGATGCCTAAAGGAGAAGCGAACAAGATGTCATGGGAGGATTTTCTGGTGCAGCTAAAAATGCAGTACTGCTCTGAACAGGATCTTCTGGAAATCAACAACGAGTTTCAGAATCTAAAGAAGGGAAAGATGAGTGTCATCGAGTATGCTGCAAGTTTTACGGAGAAAATGAAGCTTGTTCCTTATCTAGTTCCAACTGAACTCTCCAAGGTCAATAAGTTTGCCCATGGATTACCAGCAGACTTTGGTCCAATGGTCAAACAAGCAACCACTTTGAAAGCCACCATCTGGGCAGCCAAGAATGTTGAGACCCAAATAAGGGAAAAGGGTCTGGAGAAAGTTGAAGTTGGTGAGAAGAGGAAGTCGGAAGGATCCTCAAGACCTGATAATAAGGGAAAGTTCTCGAAGTCTAACCTGGACGACCGAAGGAATGAAGCCAAGTGGTGTGAGAAGTGCAAGAAGAAACACTTCGGAAGATGCGATGGTGAAGTGACGTGCTATAAGTGTGGTAGGACCGGTCACTATTCCAGAGATTGTACATTCGAAAACAAGAAGTGCTACGAATGTGGAAATGATGGGCATATTTCAAAGAACTGTCCAAAGAAAAACGAAGCTGCAAGACCAAATGCACCGCCGAAACCAAGGGCATTTCACATGATCCTCGACGAAGCAGAAAACCGTGCGAGGAATCAAGGATGAGGACTTCATATCCGAAGATCAAGTTATGCAGTAGCCATAGTATTGTATGATGTAGCCTATTAGAGGCATAGCCTAGGGTGAACTTGAACACCTATGTAATCATTTCAAGAAATAATATAAAACCTTTGTTTCGTAATCTGATGTGTTAAGTTGATTCGCTGCATGGTGACTTGGGAAACTGCGAGACAATACGTGGGACGAGTATGAGTAGGTGTGAATGGTAGTAGAGGCCTATACTACCGGAAGCACAGGACTCACACTTGGATCAGGGAAAGTCACAAGGTTACCAAGAAGCTAGTAATTGATTTCGTTTTATTCAAGTGTGTTGTTACCGTCGTTTCGGTAATGACTAAGAAGATTGTTGATATTCCGACCCTAGTGGTCATATCGAATCGAGTCCGACTACGATGAGTATGTTGTGTGGTTCAGAGAACCAAGTTTGATGTAGCGTCCGACTTAAACCAAACGGTTGAAATCAAAGCGATCAATAGAAGTATCACACTCGTTGTTAAAGAAGTTGGTGGCTAGAAATGCCTAATGTTAAAGTGTGATTATATCACATTAGAACATGAAGGAAGGCATAGTCTGTTTTAGAATTTAACTCTAAGAGACCTAAGTCTAAGTGTTGCAACATACGATGATAGGTCATTAGAATATGACACATCGATCTATAGTAGTAATAAAAGAACTTATCTCAAGTCCGTATCCAGCAAGGATCGAGATTGTGACTTGAAGGTCATAATTTGGAGTCTAACCTGAGGTAGAGAGCAGGTGCACGATCGAGTACTCTTACAGTCAATGAGTTTAAGAGATAGAATCGAAGGAATGTAGAAGTTATAATTATTACCTAGGATGAAGAGATGACGTATGGAGTCATTATACGACCCTGTTTCGTTGATGATTCCGGGACGTAATCATCCTAAGGGGGAGATAATTGTAACGCCCGCAAATCTGGGCTAGTCAAATTAGAGGCAATAGGGGTCGAAAACGACTTTTCGACAAAAGATTATTTAGAATAAATAATCTTAATCAAGTTGTAGAGTATGTTACAAGGTTTTCGTACATATAAAGAACGCCGAAAACCGAGTTATAACGAAGAAGTTATGACCCGTTGAAGTTTCGCGACGGGACCGGCACGATACCGAGAAGCGTAAATAGTGAATTTACGATAGAGCGAGATTTAGCCTTAGCGATCTAAACGAAAGTCGTAGAATATGTTAAACTAAGAACATCGATAAAAAGAACGCCCAAATCTGACTTCGTATGAGGAAGTTATGATTTTTCTAAGATTTAGCATAGTAGTGCACAGCCCAAAATCTGAATTTTAGATCGGTCGATTTTTAGCCGACGGGATCTAAATGAAAGTTGTAGTACTCGTAAATACCAACGCATGGATATAAAGAACGTTGATAATAGAGCTCGTATGAAAAAGTTATGGACGAAGCTTAGTCCCTACTTTTCGAGCGCGGCGAATTCGATACAGTTTTGTAAATACGAGATAGAATGAGAATTAGCCAACGAGGTCTAAATGAAAGTTGAAGATCTCACTAATAGGAACTCAAAGGTAAAAAGACAGACAAAAACGGAGCTCGTATGCAAAAGTTACGGACGAAGCTTAGAGACTACTTTACTATAAAACTCCTATAAATACAAGGGTAAACTCCTCATATTTTCTTCACACCATAAGCCTCTCTTTCTCTCTCTAACTTCTCTCTAACCTCCCTAAACCCCTCCCAAGTCTAGGGAACCTCCCTATCACGAGAAGAAAGCCCCGGAGCGCCCGACGGCTCCGAGAAGAAAAGATTTCGGCTCGGAAACGCTGCTCCAGCGAAGCCTAGTTTTTAATAAAAACCCGCTGTAAGTGAGCTACGCCTATAGTATATTTAATATAGATTTTATTTAATTATAGTAACATTGTTAGGACCTTAAAATAATTATTTAGGCTATTATTATGAGTTATATTGAGTGTTATTTAACGCTTATATAATAGTAATAATAGCTAGACTATTAAATTAGTCTCGTCAAGCGTTAGACTAAACTCTAGTGGTAATGATACTAGGTTTCGTCAAGGGATAATTGTTTTAAGAGTAACGAAGTGCTGTCCGAGTGCCGACTCACCACCTTTCAGGTTAGTGCATAGTCCCTTTCATCTTACACATAGATATGAAGTATTTTATATAAACTACGTGCTATGTGTGCATATTATCTGAATACTTGCTGTCTATGCTGGTTGAACGTTTTATACATGTTTTAAAGGACTTAAACTGTATAGGTATCTTATATATACGAAAATGTTGGGTATGAGATGGGTAGATGAATGATAAGAGATAGAAGATAACTTGAGTATACATTGGCAGCTATAGACTTAGTGCCTATGGGACAAACACCGGTAGCTATGGACTTAGTACCTTTTAGACGTTGGTAGCTATGGATTTAGTACCTGTTGGGAATTGGTAGCTATGGAATTAGTACCTATTAGTTAGACGCTGGTAGCTATGGACTTAGTACCTTTTAGACGTTGGTAGCTATGGATTTAGTACCTGTTGGGAATTGGTAGCTATGGAATTAGTACCTATTAGTTAGACGCTGGTAGCTAAGGACTTAGTACCTGTAGGAATTGGTAGCTATGGACTTAGTACCTGTTGAACATTGGTAGCTATGGACTTAGTACCTATTAGATAAAGACTGGTAGCTATGGATTTAGTACCCGATGAATAGACTATAGCAGCTATGGAATTAGTGCTTTATGAACGAACATTGGCAGCTATGGATTTAGTGCCAGTCCCATAACCCTGGAAGTAAGGAACTTCGGAATAAACGAATGCAGGATAGATGACTCTTAGGTTAAATCCTTAAAGAGTAAAGAAGATAATGGGGATGGGTAATTGGGTTGATTGTTTGATTGAACATAATAATTATATTATTGTGGGTGAAAACCCTATGTACTCACCAGGTTTCCCAACCTGAGCCACTCAGTTTATTTACATCACAGGTGACGATATGAAGTGACATTACACTGAGAGATTTAAAGAGATGTAGATCACTAGTGTAAATAATTGTAAGTTCTGTTTATGCTTATGTTTCTGTATTAACAATGACATCCCAAACGTTTTAAAATGAAATAAATACGTTTCTTCGAAAATGTTTTAATAACGTATTTATCGTGTTTTTCTGGGAACAAATTCCGCAACATTTTTATAAAATGAAGTACTCTGATTTTTATAAAGCATAAACAAAATCGGTCTTTTATGGCCGTGATTTTGGGGATGTCACAGTTGGTATCAGAGCATTAGTTTAAGCGAACTAGGAATATGGATTTATTTCTAGACTTAAACTTAGAATGCTAAGCGATGATTGTGAGGTGTGAGCACTAGCTTATTTTAGGAATGATGCCTAAATTGCTTTTATGTGCTAAATGATTTGTTATGCTATAGTTTGATCGGATCTATGGTCTGTTGCCGACCGGATCTGGAAACCTTATGTGTTTAGGATTCTAAACGTACGACTACGATATTAGAACTTGCATGTAAACGTTTCGGAGTGATAAGGATGATTTAAACGTCAATCCTAAGTAAAGGTCTAGATTCACCTCATTAGGTGTATAGATCAAGATGGTAAGAACCCGTAGTGGAAACGTAAATGCAAATGGGAACAGAAACCAACCCCCAGTGATTGAGCAAATACCGGTGATGGAAGCCACTGCTGAGCCAGTCACAATGGCCGGAGTGCAAGCGATGATCCAAGCGATGTTGGATCGTCAAATGGAGGAAACCAGGCGTTTGCTCCAGCAAAATCGAGAGGAAGCGACCATTCAGATCGAACGGCCCGAGTTGAACGAGGGGCAGACTGAGGAGGGAAACTACAGTGGGACTGTTGGTCAAGCCAACCCACCAATGGTTAAGCAAAACCACCAGGATGGAGGAAATGATGGACGTGGATGCAAATACAAGGATTTCATGGCGTCCAAACCACCGAGTCTATCTGGAAGCCCGACGCCGGTGGAAGTCATAAACTGGATCTCCGAGATGGAGACGATGTTTGAGAGTTGTGAGTGTAGCAACAGGCAAAAGACCGCTCTCGCGGTTCCTCTGTTGAAATCTGGAGTACTAAGCTGGTGGAAGCTACTAGCTGATTCGATGCCTAAAGGAGAAGCGAACAAGATGTCATGGGAGGATTTTCTGGTGCAGCTAAAAATGCAGTACTGCTCTGAACAGGATCTTCTGGAAATCAACAACGAGTTTCAGAATCTAAAGAAGGGAAAGATGAGTGTCATCGAGTATGCTGCAAGTTTTACGGAGAAAATGAAGCTTGTTCCTTATCTAGTTCCAACTGAACTCTCCAAGGTCAATAAGTTTGCCCATGGATTACCAGCAGACTTTGGTCCAATGGTCAAACAAGCAACCACTTTGAAAGCCACCATCTGGGCAGCCAAGAATGTTGAGACCCAAATAAGGGAAAAGGGTCTGGAGAAAGTTGAAGTTGGTGAGAAGAGGAAGTCGGAAGGATCCTCAAGACCTGATAATAAGGGAAAGTTCTCGAAGTCTAACCTGGACGACCGAAGGAATGAAGCCAAGTGGTGTGAGAAGTGCAAGAAGAAACACTTCGGAAGATGCGATGGTGAAGTGACGTGCTATAAGTGTGGTAGGACCGGTCACTATTCCAGAGATTGTACATTCGAAAACAAGAAGTGCTACGAATGTGGAAATGATGGGCATATTTCAAAGAACTGTCCAAAGAAAAACGAAGCTGCAAGACCAAATGCACCGCCGAAACCAAGGGCATTTCACATGATCCTCGACGAAGCAGAAAACCGTGCGAGGAATCAAGGATGAGGACTTCATATCCGAAGATCAAGTTATGCAGTAGCCATAGTATTGTATGATGTAGCCTATTAGAGGCATAGCCTAGGGTGAACTTGAACACCTATGTAATCATTTCAAGAAATAATATAAAACCTTTGTTTCGTAATCTGATGTGTTAAGTTGATTCGCTGCATGGTGACTTGGGAAACTGCGAGACAATACGTGGGACGAGTATGAGTAGGTGTGAATGGTAGTAGAGGCCTATACTACCGGAAGCACATGACTCACACTTGGATCAGGGAAAGTCACAAGGTTACCAAGAAGCTAGTAATTGATTTCGTTTTATTCAAGTGTGTTGTTACCATCGTTTCGGTAATGACTAAGAAGATTGTTGATATTCCGACCCTAGTGGTCATATCGAATCGAGTCCGACTACGATGAGTATGTTGTGTGGTTCAGAGAACCAAGTTTGATGTAGCGTCCGACTTAAACCAAACGGTTGAAATCAAAGCGATCAATAGAAGTATCACACTCGTTGTTAAAGAAGTTGGTGGCTAGAAATGCCTAATGTTAAAGTGTGATTATATCACATTAGAACATGAAGGAAGGCATAGTCTGTTTTAGAATTTAACTCTAAGAGACCTAAGTCTAAGTGTTGCAACATACGATGATAGGTCATTAGAATATGACACATCGATCTATAGTAGTAATAAAAGAACTTATCTCAAGTCCGTATCCAGCAAGGATCGAGATTGTGACTTGAAGGTCATAATTTGGAGTCTAACCTGAGGTAGAGAGCAGGTGCACGATCGAGTACTCTTACAGTCAATGAGTTTAAGAGATAGAATCGAAGGAATGTAGAAGTTATAATTATTACCTAGGATGAAGAGATGACGTATGGAGTCATTATACGACCCTGTTTCGTTGATGATTCCGGGACGTAATCATCCTAAGGGGGAGATAATTGTAACGCCCGCAAATCTGGGCTAGTCAAATTAGAGGCAATAGGGGTCGAAAACGACTTTTCGACAAAAGATTATTTAGAATAAATAATCTTAATCAAGTTGTAGAGTATGTTACAAGGTTTTCGTACATATAAAGAACGCCGAAAACCGAGTTATAACGAAGAAGTTATGACCCGTTGAAGTTTCGCGACGGGACCGGCACGATACCGAGAAGCGTAAATAGTGAATTTACGATAGAGCGAGATTTAGCCTTAGCGATCTAAACGAAAGTCGTAGAATATGTTAAACTAAGAACATCGATAAAAAGAACGCCCAAATCTGACTTCGTATGAGGAAGTTATGATTTTTCTAAGATTTAGCATAGCAGTGCACAGCCCAAAATCTGAATTTTAGATCGGTCGATTTTTAGCCGACGGGATCTAAATGAAAGTTGTAGTACTCGTAAATACCAACGCATGGATATAAAGAACGTTGATAATAGAGCTCGTATGAAAAAGTTATGGACGAAGCTTAGTCCCTACTTTCGAGCGCGGCGAATTCGATACAGTTTTGTAAATACGAGATAGAATGAGAATTAGCCAACGAGGTCTAAATGAAAGTTGAAGATCTCACTAATAGGAACTCAAAGGTAAAAAGACAGACAAAAACAGAGCTCGTATGCAAAAGTTACGGACGAAGCTTAGAGACTACTTTACTATAAAACTCCTATAAATACAAGGGTAAACTCCTCATATTTTCTTCACACCATAAGCCTCTCTTTCTCTCTCTAACTTCTCTCTAACCTCCCTAAACCCCTCCCAAGTCTAGGGAACCTCCCTATCACGAGAAGAAAGCCCCGGAGCGCCCGACGGCTCCGAGAAGAAAAGATTTCGGCTCGGAAACGCTGCTCCAGCGAAGCCTAGTTTTTAATAAAAACCCGCTGTAAGTGAGCTACGCCTATAGTATATTTAATATAGATTTTATTTAATTATAGTAACATTGTTAGGACCTTAAAATAATTATTTAGGCTATTATTATGAGTTATATTGAGTGTTATTTAACGCTTATATAATAGTAATAATAGCTAGACTATTAAATTAGTCTCGTCAAGCGTTAGACTAAACTCTAGTGGTAATGATACTAGGTTTCGTCAAGGGATAATTGTTTTAAGAGTAACGAAGTGCTGTCCGAGTGCCGACTCACCACCTTTCAGGTTAGTGCATAGTCCCTTTCATCTTACACATAGATATGAAGTATTTTATATAAACTACGTGCTATGTGTGCATATTATCTGAATACTTGCTGTCTATGCTGGTTGAACGTTTTATACATGTTTTAAAGGACTTAAACTGTATAGGTATCTTATATATACGAAAATGTTGGGTATGAGATGGGTAGATGAATGATAAGAGATAGAAGATAACTTGAGTATACATTGGCAGCTATAGACTTAGTGCCTATGGGACAAACACCGGTAGCTATGGACTTAGTACCTTTTAGACGTTGGTAGCTATGGATTTAGTACCTGTTGGGAATTGGTAGCTATGGAATTAGTACCTATTAGTTAGACGCTGGTAGCTATGGACTTAGTACCTTTTAGACGTTGGTAGCTATGGATTTAGTACCTGTTGGGAATTGGTAGCTATGGAATTAGTACCTATTAGTTAGACGCTGGTAGCTAAGGACTTAGTACCTGTAGGAATTGGTAGCTATGGACTTAGTACCTGTTGAACATTGGTAGCTATGGACTTAGTACCTATTAGATAAAGACTGGTAGCTATGGATTTAGTACCCGATGAATAGACTATAGCAGCTATGGAATTAGTGCTTTATGAACGAACATTGGCAGCTATGGATTTAGTGCCAGTCCCATAACCCTGGAAGTAAGGAACTTCGGAATAAACGAATGCAGGATAGATGACTCTTAGGTTAAATCCTTAAAGAGTAAAGAAGATAATGGGGATGGGTAATTGGGTTGATTGTTTGATTGAACATAATAATTATATTATTGTGGGTGAAAACCCTATGTACTCACCAGGTTTCCCAACCTGAGCCACTCAGTTTATTTACATCACAGGTGACGATATGAAGTGACATTACACTGAGAGATTTAAAGAGATGTAGATCACTAGTGTAAATAATTGTAAGTTCTGTTTATGCTTATGTTTCTGTATTAACAATGACATCCCAAACGTTTTAAAATGAAATAAATACGTTTCTTCGAAAATGTTTTAATAACGTATTTATCGTGTTTTTCTGGGAACAAATTCCGCAACATTTTTATAAAATGAAGTACTCTGATTTTTATAAAGCATAAACAAAATCGGTCTTTTATGGCCGTGATTTTGGGGATGTCACAGTTGGTATCAGAGCATTAGTTTAAGCGAACTAGGAATATGGATTTATTTCTAGACTTAAACTTAGAATGCTAAGCGATGATTGTGAGGTGTGAGCACTAGCTTATTTTAGGAATGATGCCTAAATTGCTTTTATGTGCTAAATGATTTGTTATGCTATAGTTTGATCGGATCTATGGTCTGTTGCCGACCGGATCTGGAAACCTTATGTGTTTAGGATTCTAAACGTACGACTACGATATTAGAACTTGCATGTAAACGTTTCGGAGTGATAAGGATGATTTAAACGTCAATCCTAAGTAAAGGTCTAGATTCACCTCATTAGGTGTATAGATCAAGATGGTAAGAACCCGTAGTGGAAACGTAAATGCAAATGGGAACAGAAACCAACCCCCAGTGATTGAGCAAATACCGGTGATGGAAGCCACTGCTGAGCCAGTCACAATGGCCGGAGTGCAAGCGATGATCCAAGCGATGTTGGATCGTCAAATGGAGGAAACCAGGCGTTTGCTCCAGCAAAATCGAGAGGAAGCGACCATTCAGATCGAACGGCCCGAGTTGAACGAGGGGCAGACTGAGGAGGGAAACTACAGTGGGACTGTTGGTCAAGCCAACCCACCAATGGTTAAGCAAAACCACCAGGATGGAGGAAATGATGGACGTGGATGCAAATACAAGGATTTCATGGCGTCCAAACCACCGAGTCTATCTGGAAGCCCGACGCCGGTGGAAGTCATAAACTGGATCTCCGAGATGGAGACGATGTTTGAGAGTTGTGAGTGTAGCAACAGGCAAAAGACCGCTCTCGCGGTTCCTCTGTTGAAATCTGGAGTACTAAGCTGGTGGAAGCTACTAGCTGATTCGATGCCTAAAGGAGAAGCGAACAAGATGTCATGGGAGGATTTTCTGGTGCAGCTAAAAATGCAGTACTGCTCTGAACAGGATCTTCTGGAAATCAACAACGAGTTTCAGAATCTAAAGAAGGGAAAGATGAGTGTCATCGAGTATGCTGCAAGTTTTACGGAGAAAATGAAGCTTGTTCCTTATCTAGTTCCAACTGAACTCTCCAAGGTCAATAAGTTTGCCCATGGATTACCAGCAGACTTTGGTCCAATGGTCAAACAAGCAACCACTTTGAAAGCCACCATCTGGGCAGCCAAGAATGTTGAGACCCAAATAAGGGAAAAGGGTCTGGAGAAAGTTGAAGTTGGTGAGAAGAGGAAGTCGGAAGGATCCTCAAGACCTGATAATAAGGGAAAGTTCTCGAAGTCTAACCTGGAAGACCGAAGGAATGAAGCCAAGTGGTGTGAGAAGTGCAAGAAGAAACACTTCGGAAGATGCGATGGTGAAGTGACGTGCTATAAGTGTGGTAGGACCGGTCACTATTCCAGAGATTGTACATTCGAAAACAAGAAGTGCTACGAATGTGGAAATGATGGGCATATTTCAAAGAACTGTCCAAAGAAAAACGAAGCTGCAAGACCAAATGCACCGCCGAAACCAAGGGCATTTCACATGATCCTCGACGAAGCAGAAAACCGTGCGAGGAATCAAGGATGAGGACTTCATATCCGAAGATCAAGTTATGCAGTAGCCATAGTATTGTATGATGTAGCCTATTAGAGGCATAGCCTAGGGTGAACTTGAACACCTATGTAATCATTTCAAGAAATAATATAAAACCTTTGTTTCGTAATCTGATGTGTTAAGTTGATTCGCTGCATGGTGACTTGGGAAACTGCGAGACAATATGTGGGACGAGTATGAGTAGGTGTGAATGGTAGTAGAGGCCTATACTACCGGAAGCACAGGACTCACACTTGGATCAGGGAAAGTCACAAGGTTACCAAGAAGCTAGTAATTGATTTCGTTTTATTCAAGTGTGTTGTTACCATCGTTTCGGTAATGACTAAGAAGATTGTTGATATTCCGACCCTAGTGGTCATATCGAATCGAGTCCGACTACGATGAGTATGTTGTGTGGTTCAGAGAACCAAGTTTGATGTAGCGTCCGACTTAAACCAAACGGTTGAAATCAAAGCGATCAATAGAAGTATCACACTCGTTGTTAAAGAAGTTGGTGGCTAGAAATGCCTAATGTTAAAGTGTGATTATATCACATTAGAACATGAAGGAAGGCATAGTCTGTTTTAGAATTTAACTCTAAGAGACCTAAGTCTAAGTGTTGCAACATACGATGATAGGTCATTAGAATATGACACATCGATCTATAGTAGTAATAAAAGAACTTATCTCAAGTCCGTATCCAGCAAGGATTGAGATTGTGACTTGAAGGTCATAATTTGGAGTCTAACCTGAGGTAGAGAGCAGGTGCACGATCGAGTACTCTTACAGTCAATGAGTTTAAGAGATAGAATCGAAGGAATGTAGAAGTTATAATTATTACCTAGGATGAAGAGATGACGTATGGAGTCATTATACGACCCTGTTTCGTTGATGATTCCGGGACGTAATCATCCTAAGGGGGAGATAATTGTAACGCCCGCAAATCTGGGCTAGTCAAATTAGAGGCAATAGGGGTCGAAAACGACTTTTCGACAAAAGATTATTTAGAATAAATAATCTTAATCAAGTTGTAGAGTATGTTACAAGGTTTTCGTACATATAAAGAACGCCGAAAACCGAGTTATAACGAAGAAGTTATGACCCGTTGAAGTTTCGCGACGGGACCGGCACGATACCGAGAAGCGTAAATAGTGAATTTACGATAGAGCGAGATTTAGCCTTAGCGATCTAAACGAAAGTCGTAGAATATGTTAAACTAAGAACATCGATAAAAAGAACGCCCAAATCTGACTTCGTATGAGGAAGTTATGATTTTTCTAAGATTTAGCATAGCAGTGCACAGCCCAAAATCTGAATTTTAGATCGGTCGATTTTTAGCCGACGGGATCTAAATGAAAGTTGTAGTACTCGTAAATACCAACGCATGGATATAAAGAACGTTGATAATAGAGCTCGTATGAAAAAGTTATGGACGAAGCTTAGTCCCTACTTTTCGAGCGCGGCGAATTCGATACAGTTTTGTAAATACGAGATAGAATGAGAATTAGCCAACGAGGTCTAAATGAAAGTTGAAGATCTCACTAATAGGAACTCAAAGGTAAAAAGACAGACAAAAACGGAGCTCGTATGCAAAAGTTACGGACGAAGCTTAGAGACTACTTTACTATAAAACTCCTATAAATACAAGGGTAAACTCCTCATATTTTCTTCACACCATAAGCCTCTCTTTCTCTCTCTAACTTCTCTCTAACCTCCCTAAACCCCTCCCAAGTCTAGGGAACCTCCCTATCACGAGAAGAAAGCCCCGGAGCGCCCGACGGCTCCGAGAAGAAAAGATTTCGGCTCGGAAACGCTGCTCCAGCGAAGCCTAGTTTTTAATAAAAACCCGCTGTAAGTGAGCTACGCCTATAGTATATTTAATATAGATTTTATTTAATTATAGTAACATTGTTAGGACCTTAAAATAATTATTTAGGCTATTATTATGAGTTATATTGAGTGTTATTTAACGCTTATATAATAGTAATAATAGCTAGACTATTAAATTAGTCTCGTCAAGCGTTAGACTAAACTCTAGTGGTAATGATACTAGGTTTCGTCAAGGGATAATTGTTTTAAGAGTAACGAAGTGCTGTCCGAGTGCCGACTCACCACCTTTCAGGTTAGTACATAGTCCCTTTCATCTTACACATAGATATGAAGTATTTTATATAAACTACGTGCTATGTGTGCATATTATCTGAATACTTGCTGTCTATGCTGGTTGACCGTTTTATACATGTTTTAAAGGACTTAAACTGTATAGGTATCTTATATATACGAAAATGTTGGGTATGAGATGGGTAGATGAATGATAAGAGATAGAAGATAACTTGAGTATACATTGGCAGCTATAGACTTAGTGCCTATGGGACAAACACCGGTAGCTATGGACTTAGTACCTTTTAGACGTTGGTAGCTATGGATTTAGTACCTGTTGGGAATTGGTAGCTATGGAATTAGTACATATTAGTTAGACGCTGGTAGCTATGGACTTAGTACCTTTTAGACGTTGGTAGCTATGGATTTAGTACCTGTTGGGAATTGGCAGCTATGGAATTAGTACCTATTAGTTAGACGCTGGTAGCTAAGGACTTAGTACCTGTAGGAATTGGTAGCTATGGACTTAGTACCTGTTGAACATTGGTAGCTATGGACTTAGTACCTATTAGATAAAGACTGGTAGCTATGGATTTAGTACCCGATGAATAGACTATAGCAGCTATGGAATTAGTGCTTTATGAACGAACATTGGCAGCTATGGATTTAGTGCCAGTCCCATCACCTTGGAAGTAAGGAACTTCGGAATAAACGAATGCAGGATAGATGACTCTTAGGTTAAATCCTTAAAGAGTAAAGAAGATAATGGGGATGGGTAATTGGGTTGATTGTTTGATTGAACATAATAATTATATTATTGTGGGTGAAAACCCTATGTACTCACCAGGTTTCCCAACCTGAGCCACTCAGTTTATTTACATCACAGGTGACGATATGAAGTGACATTACACTGAGAGATTTAAAGAGATGTAGATCACTAGTGTAAATAATTGTAAGTTCTGTTTATGCTTATGTTTCTGTATTAACAATGACATCCCAAACGTTTTAAAATGAAATAAATACGTTTCTTCGAAAATGTTTTAATAACGTATTTATCGTGTTTTTCTGGGAACAAATTCCGCAACATTTTTATAAAATGAAGTACTCTGATTTTTATAAAGCATAAACAAAATCGGTCTTTTCTGGCCGTGATTTTGGGGATGTCACACTGAGCCAGGCGTATCATTCATTCGATACTCTCCTGGATTCTATGTTTTCATTTGCTTTAGTCAGTAGTATTACTGCTGAGGCATATGTTATTTTCCCCTAGTATTTGTACTTGTGATTTTCCCATAATTCCTTTAAAGTCCAAACTGTATTTTGGTAATGATAGTATTTTGGGGAAAATTACTCCTTAAAAACATAAATCTGTCGGGTCTTGGTAGGAGACTGTTTTATTTAGAAAATATAGGATTTTCTGGAAATAACGCTAATATACCGTAGATTCTAGACTACTATCTTTCGTAAAGTTATTTTGAATAAAAATGTGTATTTATACAAATGACACTAAATACTTATGAATTCACCAACATTATTAAAATGTTGATACTCGCTTTCAAAATAACTTGTATTCTCAGGTCATCGATAGACAGGTACATCCCGGGAGCTTTTGCGAAGTCAGCCTAGAACCGAGCTGCATCTATGTTAGGTTCTGTATTTACTTTGATTTTGCTATGAAATGTAACCTATGTAAAAATTATTACTATTAATGCAATGGTTGTTGTACTTTTATTACTATACTGCATATGTTGTGATACTTGACATGACGTCCTCCACCCCAGAACGTTTCCGCCTTTCCGATTTTGGGGTGTGACATATTGGTATCAGAGCATTGTTTATAGTGAGCTCAGTAGATCACTTCATAAAAGATATACAGCCTATAAATACATTGGGATAAAACACTCTGACCAAGAATTATACTTTAAAATATAACCATATTTTACCAAAGTATAAGAACATCCAGAATGTAAACACTTGAACGAAGTATCACAAGAAGAACAAAATAAAAGTCTTTGGATGTTGACCATTACCGTCAAACCTGGGCAGTTATGTAATCGTAAGCTGGAATAAATGTAACCTGATCAACTACATTTATTCGAGATGCGACTAACGTGTGCTTGGGAGTGATGGTGGTGTTGCAACGAATCTGAAACTTACCAAATAGGAATGTTAGGGCCAAACATAAAGTTTAAAATACTATAGGAGTATTTTGGAATACTAAAAGACTCACATTAATCCCAGAATCATATTCAGAAGTTAAGAATCAAGCAAGTAATTAAAATACCATAGGGGTATTTTAGGATCCGTAGATAACCTTGTGTGAAAAATTAAAAAGATCCTTATTGATATACCTATGATTACAGAGGGTATGCTTCCAAGGTTATATATAATAAGGATCCCATAGACTAAGAATGTGTGGTTTCGCTCTACTTCCTTTTCCTTGTTGGGATGTGGATATAGAGTAGTATCACATATTCGAAGGCCTATCGGATCTAAATTGTATATGATTTGTGTACGCTATGTAATTGTAGCAGGACTCAATATGCATCACCCAGTGAAATGTTTTAATAATCTCTTAGGATTCTTTAGACATTTCCATTCTCGGACGAACCCTGTAGAAAACCTTATCCACATTAGTGTTCGACAGAAGAGTTGATTCAGATCCAGAAGAAGTTCATTGAGAAGATTTCCAGTTCGGAAATAAATGAACTAGGACGAGACTACTGAAACCACCAAGTGTCTATACCTTTTAGGGACATCGGTGGGAAATTCGCCTAAACTTTCGAGATTTCCAGTCATCCATCATGAAGCGATGACACTCAGAGTCAGAATCAGAAGTAATACGGAGTAGAAATTCGATATGTCTACATGAGAAGAGAACCCTAGGTAACTACCCAAAGAAAACCAACGCCTGTCCCAGCCAGGGATAAGAGGTAGAAAGAGGGAGCCAATACATGGAACCCGAGAAGTGTCTTTTCCTCGTTATCGTCGTGCTAATACAACCATAAAATAATACAATTTAGTGAGTTAGTGATTACACTTCTCACACTATGCGTTAGGAAAAATCACCTTTTCCCGTCACAAGTAATACGATTAGATCGGATCCCAAAACCTCGATTTAGAGTGTTTATCCATAAGTCTTCATGAGTTTTTCTTCCATGATCTTCGTTCCGCACTGTCCTCAAATCTTTCCAAAACAGGAGAGCAAATCTCCCCAGTATAAAGATAACTTAGTAGGAACGACCCCCATCTTATGGCTTTCCGATACTCTTACTCCTACCTTGATACCGGGACTACATCATAGGGATGTAGGTCGACACTCAGATAACCAATATCCAAGGCGTGGGAAAAATTATTGCCTATTATAGTAAGGATAGATACGTCCACGGTTAACCATCGTCTCTCATCAAATTGTGTTCCTTTTCGTGTAGGAAAAACCATGCCTCCGAAGAAACGTAACCAATCTGTTGGCAAGAAACCGACTCTCCTATTCGATGAAGCTACGTTCCAAGCTGCAGTCTCGGCAGCCTTAGCAGCTGTCATGGCTCAACTGAATGCTAACAACACCAATGTTAGCAGGAGCCCTTTCAAGATTCCCGATCCTAGCAATGGACATCAGAAACCAACACCTGCGTACCCAGCCACCCAAGAACCTCAACCAACTCCACTGAAGAGAAAGTTCAAGAACAAGGAGGAAAGTACCTCGGCTCAAGGACCTTCCGAAGGGAAACGAGCTGAGGCAGTCAATATCCTTGCCAACCCTTCCATCCCGACACCTAGAAGGCCATACCTAGGAAGCCTTCCCCGCTGCAGCAAGTGTAGCTACCATCATCATGGTATTTGTCGAACATTCTTTTGCGCTAGGTGCAACAAAAAGGGGCATACTGCTCGTACCTGCAGAACCCCGGTTGAGTTCATTACATCAACCACCAATGTGGCGACCAGTCCAGTATGCCATCTATGTGGTGAGATTGGGCACTTCAAGCGGGACTTCCAAACTAAAAGAAACGACAAATGCGCAGGAGGAGTCTAACTCTAAATACCTAGGGAGAAGCATCAAGGAAGCCGGTAGAAATTTTGGTACGTCTCTCAATCCTAGATAACTAACCAAAAACATTAAAAGGCTAATTCTAAATGTAATTACTCTCCCGTTAAGGCGGAAGTCGCAGTGCTGTTGTAAAATTCAAAATTTCATCAGTTAAAGTTATAATGGCTCGATATATACGTTAAATCCATGTATAATTAAGATGGATAGACCTCGAGTGAGTGATGCTGCCTTATTTCCTGTTCCTCATTTTGGTTGTGGATTTAGGGCGGAGTCGCTCAGTCAATAGTCATCCCCACCTTAATTATACATGACTAGTGTATGCTAGGCGATTATAGAAAGGCCTCGTGAGAATCCATTCATGAAAAGTACATTATTCCGAAACGTCAGGACCCTCTATAGTTCCATGTCGACTCTATCGGTCCAAGTATCCGCGACAGTGATACACGGGATGAAACCTGAGATACCAAGAACTTGTGTGCCCATTCAGCACATGGCCCTATCGACCCTCATTCTATATCATATCGATGTATGCCAACTTCGACGCCTCTATCAATCATGGTTCGACTTGGTGCGACCATGTGAAAATTCCTAGTGCTGTGTAAAGAGAACTTTCACCGTAGCCTATGCATCAAATAAAGATTCTTCCGAAACTAATAAGAAAACCTAATGTGAACCGTCAGTCGTCTTTCTTATCCAAACCTTCCGAAGTACCCCGGGAGAAGGGTACCGTGCGCTGTTAACCAACCCCTCCTTAGACATGTAGGACCAGAAGCAAAAGGCACTGCAAGTATTCCAGAAGATGATAACCACCCGAAACCTACTCAGTGGATTCCCCAGAAAGACCAGTAGCACCACGCAACCAGGTTCGTGAACCAAGAGAAAGAACTCATGGGATTAACATACTGCTAATGGGTATATGCATTAGAGTGGTATATAATTCAGATCAATAAGATTTATGATGTATGATTCCTCCCTACTCCGTGTTCCTCGTTGGGTTGTGGGTTTGGGGTGGGGTCGCACAACTGAACATCCCGTCGATCTAAATTATATACGGCTTGCATACACCAAGTATTAGTGATTAAGCCAAGTATGATCTCTACCACGAACCTTATAGTAAAACCCTTCATCCTATCCCATAGAATAGGAACTGGAGTCAAGAGAACCACTGCGGGATGAGCTACTACAATGACCACAAATCCGGAAATTTGTTGTCATCCTAGTTAAGCCAACATAGTAGCTAACACCCTCAGTTGGAAAAGTAACTCCAGTCGTAAGAGTCAAGAACATTGACTGCGACCATCCATTCACGTCTGATCCCACGAATTAAGCATCTCAACGGAGATCCCAGGAACCTGGAAGTGAAGACTGGTTAAACTCTGAGAAGAGTGGATGAGGAAATTAGAAGTTCCGAGTAACGGAACCCTATACTCTCTAGATTTGATCTAGATCGAGAAAGCTCCGAAACACCAGAAGAGTAGTTGAAAAAGATACTCGCACTACTCGGGCACTTCGTCCATCCCGTTACAGACGAGTAGTGCCTAGGACACTTCGCCTCCTCACGTGGAAGAAGCCATCGTCGCCCTGTAGACGATAGACTGCATTCTCCGAAGTGAATACTAGAATGCCAAGAACCACAGGATAACCTCCGCATCCAAGAATACTTGAATAAAGTATGAAAGTAGGTTGTGTTAAGCCTTATAACCCAGATCCCGAAGAGATTATAGACTCGACACCAGTCTAGGTGTTAGTCGATGGGTTATACAAGAACATGCGCTTTCTGCAACTGGAATAAACTGACACCTTAGAGAATAGGGCATGTCTTAGAGATTCATTGGACTACTAGGTGTTCCAAGAATACTATCTCACACAGAAATAGTAGAACCACCTTCCGAGATAGTCCAACACTTCAGAAAATCTCTAAGGGCTGAGTTAGCCCTGAACAGAGATTGATATTCATGAAACAGCAAAGCAAGTAAGAGCATGATTCTTTCCTGTTAGGAATCATATTGTGAAAGCGTCAATTAGACGATTATGAAAAGTTTAAAAACTTTCTAAACAATCGCCTGGTAAAACCCTATCTCACCGACCCTGAGAGTTTCCGCTAGAAACATCTCAAGAATCAGAAGTGCAGGTTCATTTTGCACTAGGTTGAGATAGACGCCCTGCAGCAAATAGATACCAGTAGATATCCAATTCATCCGATGATCCAGAAAACCTTTGAAAGCCAACCAGCAGGAAACACGAATCCAAGGATAACCCAAGCCTTCTAAGAACCAACCCGAAGAACTACACCCCCAGTATGAGAGGACGTCTGGAACTTCAAAATGGCGATCACGCCAGTGATGATCTCACCATAGAAGTACATTATGTTCTAAGTACTGAAAAGCTCTATCTTTCCGAGAGCTTAGGACCATCCGAGATTCTTTACAAAAATTGGTCCAACCCTCGTCAGACCACGACTACTTTCGGAATTCCATAAGTTTCACCCCAAATCAATCCACGTCCTAGACTTGAAAAAGTGCTTGCCCGAGGTAACTCTCTAAATCCCACTTGTCTTGATAGAAATCATTGGGAAACCTAACTTCGTAAAGGAACCTGTAGAAATCGCGAACCGAGCGATCAAGTGAACGAAACAAAATCCGCATCCCATTAAGTGAAGGTTGGTGGAACGTCAAGCGAAAGTCGGAGTCCACTTGGGAGCGCGAGGACCAACCGAATAGGAAGTACCCACATCTCTCTACCCGATTGTTCATGCCTACTTCCTTGTCTAAACCCTAATTTCGGGACGAAATTCCCTCTAACGGGGGGATGATGTGACAACCCGAATATTTCATATATATAATTTCTACAGTCAAACACTTCATTTGGAAGTCAAATTCATTTCCGCCATCTTCTAGAAAATTTAAAATCCGTTTTAGTATTCCGAGCTTTTCACACTTAAGGAACAAGCGTTAAAAAGTAACCACTAAAGCCCTAACACCAAAAATCATGCCATAAACCTCATAAGATGGAGTTTCCGAGTGGTAAACTCGGGCGGTAAACTTTGGGCAGTAAACTCGGGCAGTAAACTCCGAGCGGTAAACTCCGGGGCAGTAAACTCACCCTATATAAGGGTTGAGCGAACCTCATTTACACTCTTTCCACTCTCTCTCTACCCTCTCTCTCTCTTTCTCTTTCTTTCTCTATCTCTCTCTCTATCTCTCTCACTACCTCTCTCTCTAGTACGAAGATTTACTCAGGAGTCAGTTCACTTGCGAGTCTATACTAATATTATAATACTTTAGATAGAATGTGACACACTATTTCCCTCTACGATATCTCATAGCGCCATCGCCGTGTAACCAGAGTCTCCGGGAAGGAGAGCGAACATCATATGTATAGATCTATACGGGACCGACACTCCCACACCCTGATTGCTAGCTACAGTTCGCGTCGGTAAGGCCCATGGGTGACATAATGTCACTACCTCTACGCGTGACCTGGAGGGTCATCAGATACTCTATCGTCGATCAGCATGGTTACATACGAGTTCACATTCACCCCTTGTTTTAGACTTTGCTAGCTGTATCGTTCATTTGATACTTTCTGGAGTCTGTATTTCCTTGTTTTAGACTTTGCTAGCTGTATCGTTCATTCGATACTGTCTGTAGTCTGTATTTCCTTGTTTTAGACTTTGCTAGCTGTATCATTCATTCGATACTGTCTGGAGTCTATGCTTCCTTGTGTTAGACTGAGCCAGGCGTATCATTCATTCGATACTCTACTGGAGTCTATGTTTTCATTTGCTTCAGTCAGCAGTATTACTCCTGAGGCATATGTTATTTTCCCCTAGTATTTTTACTTGTCATTTTCCCATAATTCCTTTAAAGTCCAAACTGTATTTTGGTAATGATAGTATTTTGGGGAAAATTACTCCTTAAAAACATAAATCTGTTGGGTCTTGGTAGAAGACTGTTTTTATTTAGAAAATATAGGATTTTCTGGAAAAAAACGCTAATATACCGTAGATTCTAGACTACTATCTTTCGTAAAGTTATTTTGGATAAAAATGTGTATTTATACAAATGACACTAAATACTTATGAACTCACCAGCATTATAAAAATGTTGATACTCGCTTTCAAAATAACTTGTATTCCTAGGTCAACGATAGGCAAGTACATCCCGGGAGCTTTTGCGAAATCAGCCTAGAACCGAGCTGCATCTATGTTATGTTTTGTATTTACTTTGATGTTGCTATGAAATGTAACCTATGTAAAAATTATTACTATTAATGCAATGGTTGTTGTACTTTGATTACCACAACTAGAAAAACAGCCTTTTACGAAGCTCATTGCGCGTCGTAAAAGGCTCAGACGACGCGCAAATGCACGTCAAGGAAGACCCTGTCATAAAGAGAGACGACGCGCATTTACGACGCTCATTTACGACGTGCATTTACGACGCGCGTATACGACATGCAATGTGTATCAAGGAAGGCCCTGTCATAAAGGAAGACGACACGCATTCGCGTGTCGTAAACTTACGACGCGCGTGTTAATGACATGCAATGCGTATCAAGAAAGCCCCTGTTAAGAAAGGCCATGTCATAAATGAAGATGACACACATTTTTGCGTATCATAATTTTAAATGTTTAAAAAAATATTATTTATAGATTTACTAATTTTCAAATTAAATAATACATTAAAAATCTCATAATACAAAATAAAATACCATAAATAACAAAGATAATTCATTTCACTAATATGTCAAATACAAATAATTATTCCAATAGTGAGTAAATGTTATTAAAAAATGAACTCATTTATATGCAATTGCATCATCTAGCTTACTATATGCCAACAACTCTCTGTGTGCCAACAACATTAGAATATATTTGGGTATGGGGTTACAACGTTTTCCTGTTTTCATTCTCGAGCATGTAGAGTTGAACCATCAAAATGGTATGCATGTAGCCGGTTGCAGGAGCTTCAGGGGCAGCTATTCGCAATCCTTGGCTTAAAATACCAACATAGTTTGTCAAACGAGAACCTATTAAGAACAATAGATTTAATTAACATCCATGCAAAAGACAGTAATGCCCTTCTCATCTTGCATGAATGATATAACTTAACAGAAAAGGTTTGAAGCTACAAGACCATGCTAAAGGAGAATCTTTTTTTTTATTGTATTTTTATATGGAACAAACTTATCAAACCTATGAAAACTTCTTCCAGCTCAAGTGCCCAATCCTACATTTTACAAAGTACAAACAAGGCCTCCTAGCAAGTTTTTTCCTACAACCAGAGTACAATGTCAATTTCATGTCAGATATTATAAAAAGACAAAATAAACAAATCAACAAACATATGACTTCATTAGACAAGGAATCAGAAAAAGGTTTACCTGTAAAATCCAACAAATAGATCTTTATCACTAATGTAGGCAAGCAACTTTACTACCTGCAAATTAGTTCAAAAACTCAATCACTTCTGCTTACCATTTGCTGCACAGGAGACTTTCAATGATGATGAGGGCATTTACGTCTTTTGAGCAAACAAAATTTTAACATACCTTCTCAAGCGTGTCCTCAACGGCTTCATCGTTCAATTTCTCACTTCCACCATTTTTAAGAATATTATCACAAAATGTAGCAAGTAACTCTGCACTTGAACTTCCAGCAACACCCTTGTCGCAGAATATTTCAAATGCCTCTTTAAAAGCCTAGAGGGGAATTCATTCAAAAGTAAGACCAAGTAATTTTGAATAACAGGAGTGGTTTATTTCGATGAAATTACTGTACTAATCTTGTGGAAAAGAGTATGGTTCATGAAACAGTGTTAATATCAATTTACTTTCGTTAAAATATTTAACTTAGAAATAAATAAATGTGTTACTCCATTTATGGAAAAATTAAGAATTATCATGATCATCTAAGAATGAAATGAAGGTTACCATTTTATCAATGCTCTCTGGTGATAAAGAGGACATTGCTTGTTGAGCTTTTTCTGCATCATATCTGGACTTATATTTTTCATCATTGATGACATCATCTACACATATTAAACCAAATATAAATTCATAAATTTCATATACTGGGATTATTAATGCTTTCACAATGCAAGTTGAACAAAAACCTCATGCATAGCTGGATTCTTCATTTGAACTTTTAATTGTTCCTGCATATCAAAGCTTGAACTCGGGAAGCTAGGTTGAGGGGTATTTCTGGAATTTGCCACCCCTCTAGAAGTGCTACTCTCACCAATATCCTCATTAAAAGTTGAAAAATCCCTTTCTTGACCTTCTGACTCTGTATTTTTATCGGATCCATTTAATGCCATTTTGGACATTTTTTGGAGCTCTTCTGGTGGCATCATGTTCATCATATCAGTTGCTGTTTTGAGCATATCAGGTGTGACATTTTACCCTGAGAAATGATAATCATTAGGTATATTTTCAAAGCACTCACCAATTCATGCAAACATTCGTTCATTTTATTCTGCTTTGTAATACTAAAATAGTTATGATGGAATGGAATCACAAAGGTCTGGAATGGAATTACTGATCATTTAAAAAACTTTGACTCGTGCAAACCTCATCACTAGTTTCGACTAAAGTAAAGAGAAAAGCTTATCCGTATATTAGAAATTGGATATATTCAAGAGGGTACAAAAAGAGAACACCTCATATATTACACAAAAATTACAAACATTCTCAAATGTAAGCACATACAGAGCTTTTTAGGGCTAGAAACTTTTACCCATACAATTACTTACAAGATTATATGTATTATTCTTGCACTTTTCATGTTGTAATTGTTATTTAATGGGATTCTAAAAATAAAAATTCCCATTGACATGTAAAAGGAATCATATCTCATAATTCATGAAATATTTATGTGATGATCATCACTTGAACTTATGCATATCTTTTGATTTTTTAAATATTTTGACGCCTTCCAACATCAAAGTGCACATCCAATATGCATGTTATGCCAGCTTTTATCTTTTGACCAACTTTGACTGGGCCAACAACTTTTGGTGTTCCTACTCAAATAATTCATTAAGTTAATGTAACTAGATTTAATTAGTTGATTGTCATATTTTCTAGGGTAATTAAATGTGCATTCATTTATGCAACAAAATGATTTTTTTTGTTAAACAAAAACACAAAACAAGTTTAGAAATTTTACTTGTGAGTATGACATCGCCATCAATAAGTGTCATAATAGAACTAATGTGACTAATCAGAAACAGGATCTTAAATATCATATCTTCTGTAGACCCTTTTTGTCTTATTTCTCCATCAACCTGAGGGGTAAAACAGTAAAACATTAATTTTGACCTATAAAAGTGGATTATTATTATGGAATAGAGGGGCTACCTTTAACCACAATTCCAAGCTATGAGGATCTGGCACCCTTGACAAAGACAACTTCAAATTATTTAAATATGTCTATTAGTTATCAACTAATATAATAAGATAACAAAATCCTAATCAAATTAACAATTTACCAGAAAAGTGTGTAGTTTCTAATAATTCTTACAATGGAGCTAATAGGTGTGAAAGTGTCATGTCCTTTAGCAACAGTCCACGGAAGACCTAATGTTCAATAAATAAAATAAATAAATAAATAAGGAGCTCTCACTTGCTTATTTCACCTGTCACTTTCCTTCACTAAACCTTCTTCTTTTGCTCCTGATGGATAAGAAAAGTCTTCATTAGCCTACACTTTGGACAAATAAACCATTAACACAAAATATAAATCTTAATCTCTAAGCTTGCAAACAAAAAAATGTCAACCCACCTCAACACTAGGAGTATCACTACTGTTGTCAGCCATCTCTATGGAGCTTTCCACCATTTTCTCTCCCCACATAGCAACCAGTACAAAAGTTGCACACATGCTATGAAATTATCAGTAACAAAAAAAAATTGCATTTCCCCATTATACACAAATATATTATTACCTTTTACAGGGTCTTCTGCAGTATACCACTCGCTCCAAGGACAATCATCACCCCATTGTATTTGTGTTCTAAGATCGTTCGTTCTTTAGATCCTCTTCAATCAATGCAGGAAATAAACCAAAATTTCCTTAGTGTTGTCTCATACTTGTCTACATTTTTATGTTATGATTACTGATAATAGGACCAAACATGATGAATTGGTGCTTATTGATCTTGGAGATTGTTTATGGAAGGAAACAAGTAATAAAAGTTCTATAATAACAATTAGGTATACAATTTTATCACAGAGGAATGGAATGGAACAAGTTCTTTTCATTCTTAATTTATACATATTTATTTCTAGCACCAATTATGTACAAACATCAGATAGGTCAAATACAACACTACATTCTATTTATTTTTTGTGAGACATTCAAATCATGTTGTGATATTTTACCTTACTCTGGAAAATTGTAAAATTTGGAACATGTGAATTGAAGACAGAGGTAGGATGAGAACGATTAGTGATAAAGGAGAATTAGGTGCCCTACCATCAACCTCAGCCTAAATCAAACACATATCTCAACAATTAGGCATACAATTTAATAGACCAGGGGATGATTTCCTGGAAAAAAAAACACAAGATTTAAGAAGGTGAAGTGATTCATGTTTAGAAATTAACATGGACATATATAAAATAAAAACTGAAAATCGAATAAATTGTAAAGGGATCATAGAATTACCAGAAAGAGGAACATATAGAGCACTGCCTTAAAGAAATTGGTTTCCCCTTCAACTCTTCGGCAATCTTCATCTGGTGGAGGAGAGACATCTTCTGGCTCCAATGATTGCGTTTTTTATCACCCACGTCTTCTGGCTCCATCCCTTATGTGGAATTAACCTTCTCTATTACGTGCAAAGTTTTCTTGGAATGGAAGACCTATTGTATACTCACTGCTGCTTTCATTTCCAACTATCAAACACCACCGAGACCACCTGCAACAAGGAAGCACGAACAAAGAAGAAAGAAAAATATTCATCCATGGAGGAGAGAGATGAGAGAAAACCCGATGGAGGGGGAGAGACGAGAAGGTAGATGCATCGATTAGGGAGAAAACAAACTCAGAGAGTGGAGTGAAGTCGAATTTAGGAGAAGTTGTACCAGTTTTAGGGAGAAATCGAACCAGTTGGTCTTTGTTGTTGATCTTCTTTGTCGCAATTCCTGGCTCGTGAATAGAGAGAAAGTTTAGGGTTTCTTGATTGAAAGAAAGGTTAGGATTGATAGAATTTACGAGAAAGTTCTTGTAGAAGGAGTTGATAAAACCCGGGGCTGTGACGATGACCATATGGGATAACGAACGGCTAACTCCGGCGCAGGTGAAATATGCGTGCATTGATGCTTTTGAAGTTGTAAAATGCGGAGGTTCTTGATTAAGAGAACCTGAACTAATTTGAAGTTGAATTCATAGTTTTTAATCTAAGGCATCGTTTCTCAAGAACAAATTAGGGTTCTTAATATTTAGGGATTTATGATTTAGGGTGATTTGGGGAGTCGTAATAGGCGGGATGTTTAATTTTTTTGGGAATGGAAAATGGTTATGAATGATTTATTAGCAGAGGATTTTAGAAGGAGAAGAAGGAGTACCAGGCGGGGTATTTAATTTTTTTGGGATTTCGTTTCCCAAAAAAATACGGAGAACGCGCCTCCTTAAAAAAAATATAAAGCGACACCTTTACACGACACGCTTTTTTTGATAGGTGCCCTCCGTATTTCTTTTTTTTTTTCTTTTCTGACACTAATTTCAGGGCACGCATAAATGCGTGTCCACTATCTTTCAAATTTTAGAAGAGATGACATTATTTTTAGAGCGCACGCTTTTGCGTATCGTAAATCACTGTGTGTCATTGTTTGCACGTCATTAAAGGGTTGTTTTCTAGTAGTGTACTATACTGCATATGCTGTGATACTTGACATGAGGTCCTCCACTCCAGAACGTTTCCGCCTTTCCGGTTTTGGGGTGTGACAATATTAATCTATCACCAATCATAGAAAAACATATTAAAATCAAAATATATGTCCACCAAACAAAGGCATTTCTAAATGAGCAAATATCAAGCATGTTAGAACTTAACAAAAAAAAATCTAAACAATGCTTGCTTCTGGTCAAGAACGTTTGACTTAAAAAAACAATTGTTTTATTTAGGTCACATTTAAAATTGCTTATAGACTCTGAAATTACTTATATATACCACGTTCTTCCAAACAATTAATAGCTCATAGTATTTTATTTCCATCCTATGTAAAAGATATGCCTTGGTTGGGGTTTTGATCAAAAGTCACCACTATTGTGCCTCTTAAATTTCCTTATTGTGAATGTGTGGTGGATTGGGTTATCCAAACATCAGAAAGTATTATAGAAAAATAACAAGTAAACTACCAATTACATTCAAAAGCTAGGGTTAACAAATTATGATAACTTTTTACCCAAAGAAAAGTTCTATAGAGAAAAGTATCACATTATCAAGGACTGAAATATACACAAACATTCAAATTTTAATTACCAAAAGTTAATTTGAAGATAAGAGAATAGATTACTTGACCTCAGCCTTATTTGAGCAACTCCCAACTCTCTTCTATAGAGAATTAGATGATCCTGAAATCAAAATCCCCAAAAAAAAACAAATTAGTCGGTTAAAGGTTAAGAATTTAACATACGTAACTTTGAGAAACTTACTCAGTGGGTGTCCAATGGGATTTACATATATAAAGTCATATCCATATGGTAAGACAACCTTAAAATCGGATGAATGACAACCCTTGTCCAGTCACAATAGAAGAACGAAACCTTCAAGACGGAAGTAGATAGTGGTGAAGGTATGATTTCATGGGGGAGGGGGGGAGGGGGTGTGAGAGAGAGAGAGAGAAGGCGCTGGTTGTGCTTACAGTCGCACCTCCAATTAAGGGCGGAAGATCTTGAACATTGTCTCTCTAGTTGGGGATTTGGTGAAACAGGAAAGAAAAAGAGAAGTGGGGATGGAGTGGCGGTGACAGTTGCGATAGAAACCAGACCTGTTTGAATAGGAGTTGCTCTTCTCTTCGTCTTTAACCCTTCGATGGAGTGGTGAAAAGCAGAGAAAAACCCAAAAATTGGACTTCCAAATGATAATACCTAGATGATGATTTAATGTATTTGGGAGGGTGCGGTGGTGTATGGGGAGTTGGGAAAACATTGAAAGCGGTGGAGATAAATCGTAGAAAAGAAGAAGAAAGGAGAGTGTACAGAACCACGGCATGTTGACGCCATCTGCTCTTCTCTAAATTCATCAAACGTGCTACATGTCTTCCTAAAAAAGAAACGCAGATGACTCACCTGGAAGAATCTTGCCTTTTTCTTTCTGAAATCTCCAATCTTGCCTTTTTTTTTCTGAAATCTCCAATCCTACGCGTACAAGAAGAAAATTGAGTAATCCATACGCGCCAAAAATTACCTATGCGTGTAAAGCACGAAGTCACCTCAACCAAAAAGCTTTTTGCATATATATATATATATATATATATATATATATATATATATATATATATATATATATATATATATATATATGTACTAGGCGAATACCCGCGCGTTGCGCAGAATACAACAATATATTTGAAATTTTTACAAATATATGTTTTTTAAATTAATCAATGACATTGTTATTAACTTTTATATAATAAATCTTATAATAAGTTGGTATAAACATTGTTTGTTTAGAATTATATGATAATGTAGATATCTTTTAAAATTGTATAATCCTAAGTGACTTAATGATGTTTACCTGCAGATTACTTATGAATAAAATTAAATATAATATATGATTTAATGATATTTATAGTTGTTGTTATGATTAATTAATTTTAAAATGTGTATTTGCTTAAGGTTTTAATTTCTATCATTGTATTTATTTAAAATATCAAACATTGTTTTTTGTTCTTAAAGACAACAATATAATTTTTGTATATAATTTTACTTTTAACTATTGTTATTGTAAGTTATTTAAAATAACGTATTTCAAAACTCTTAATTATTTTAATTTGTTTTCAGAAATTTAATGTTTTTAAAATTTTTTTGATGAATATTGTTAGTTTCTATGATTTTAGTTATTTAAAACAAAAAACATTATTTTCGTTTTTAAATAAAATATTATAGTTTTTTTTATATAATATTACTTTTAACTATTCTTATTTTAAGTTATTTTTAAGTTATTTATTTGAAAATTGTTAATGATTATAAAAAATAGTTTCATGATTTTTTTTGTTAATTTAGGATTACAATTTAGGTTTAACACTATAATTTATAATCTTTAACTATTTATAAAACAGGCTCTCGGTTTTTTTCAAGTTTAACTGAAATTTTGATTTAAGTTAATTGTATAAATTATATTGAAATTAATAAATTAACTATTTTGCATTAACTCATATATTATAAAAATGTTGTGACCTCAAAATGATAATTGCTCACATACGACAACATATTTAAACTAATAAGTTAACTATAATATGTCAAAAAGATAAATTCATAATTTTATAAATATAAATATAATATGAGATTTTAATATTGTAGTTTAGTGAATGATTTGAATTAATTTTACCTGCTAGTTACACATGAATAAAATTAAATATAATATATGATTTAATGTTATTTATAGTTGTTGTTATTGTTAATTAATTTTTTAAACCTTATTTGCTTAATGTTTTAATTTCTATCATTATAATTTTTTTAACATCAAAAATTGATTTTTATTTTAAACGTAACAATATAATCATTTATATAGAGTTATTTTTAACTATTGTTATTATAAGTTATTTTAAGCTACTTATTTGAAAACTTTTATTGATTATAAAAATATCTTTAGAAAATATTTTAGTTAAATTGATATTACAATGTAGTTTTTGCATTTATCACTACAATTTATCACTTTTAACTATTTACAAAATACTCTTTGGTTTTTTAGGTAGAACTTAAATTTATATTTAAGTTGATACTGTGATGTTATATTTAAACTAATAATTTAAGTATATTGTCTAAAATGTTCAAAAGTTGTTGCTTTAAACTGATAATGGTTGACATACAAAAACATTTTAAATCTAATAAATTAAGTATAACATATTAAAAGTTAAAGACATAACTTTATAAGTAGAAGTAAATAGATTATTTTAAAATTGAAATTTAGTTTATTTATGATTACATATTAGGTTTGATATTTATTTAACTTTATTAACCATCTTATAATCATTATTAGATATACACTAAAATTTATCACTTTTAACTATTTACAAAATAATTTTTTGGGTTGTTTAAGTTAAACTAAAATTTATATTTAAGTTGACTATGTAATGTTATATTTAAATTAATAATTTAAGTATTTTATACAAATTGTTCCAAAATTGTATCTTTAAAATGATAACGATTTCCATTTAATAATATATTAAAACTAATAAATTAAGTATAGTATGTTAAAAGTTAAAAAAGCATAACTTTATAAGTAGAAGTAAATATATTATTTTAATACTAAAATTTAGTTTATATATTATTATACTTTAGGTATGATATTTATTTAACCTTATTAACCAACTTATAATTATTATTAAAAAGAAATTGAAAAGTCATGGGAGTTTCAAATGAATGTAGTGAAAGGAAAAATGCATGGGAGTTTCAAATGAATGTGGTGCGCGTTGCACAGAAACACTTATATAGTTGAAGTCTTTACAAATATATATTTTCTTTTTAAATATAGCAATAACGTTGTTGTTAAATTTGATATTATAATTTTTATACTAAATTGATATAATATATTGATTATTTTAAATTATATGATAATATATACATTTATTATAACTTCATAATCTCAAGCGTTTGAATGACTTCTACCCGCGAGTTACACATGAATAAAATTAAATATAATATATGGTTTAATGTTATTTATAGTTGTTATTATTATTAATTAATTTTTTAAAATTTATTTTCTTAATGTTTTAATTTCTATCATTATAATTATATAAAAATAAAACATTATTTATTGATTTTAAAGGTAACAATATAATCATTTATATAGAGATATTTTTAACTATTGTTATTGTAAGTTATTTTAAGCTGCTTATTTGGAAACTTTTAACGATTATAAAAATAAGTTTAAGAAATATTTTAGTTAAATTGATATTACAATTTAGTTTTTGCATTTATCACTATAATTTAACTATTTACAAAATATTCTTTGGATTTTTTAGTGGAACTGAAATTTATATTTAAGTTAACATTGTAATGCGCAGAAACACCTATATAGTTGAACTCTTTATAAATATATGTTTTTTTAATATAACAATAACGTTATTGTTAAATTTGACATAATAATTCGTATACTAAATTGATATAATATATTGATTATTTTGAATTATATGATAATATACACATCTATTATAACTTTATAATCTCAATCGTTTGAATGACTTCTACCTGCGGGTTACACATGAATAAAATTAAATATAATTTATGGTTTAATATTATTTATAGTTGTTGTTATTGTTAACTAACTTTTTAAAATTTATTTGCTTAATGTTTTAATTTCTATCATTATAATTATTTAGAACATCAAACATTATTTTTTGATTTTAAAGGTAACAATATAATCATTTATATAGAGTTATTTTTAACTATTGTTATTTTAAGTTATTTTAAGCTACTTATTCGAAATTTTTTAACGATTATAAAAGTATCATTAAGAAATATTTTAGTTAAATTGAGATTACAATTTAGTTTTTGCATTTATCACTATAATTTATCACTTTTAACTATTTACAAAATATTTCTTTAGTTTTTTTAAGTGGAACTAAAATTTATATTTAAGTTGACATTGTAATGTTATATTTATGTTCACAATTTAAGTATTTTGTCTAAATTGTTCAAGTAGTAGCTTTAAACTGATAATGGTTTACATTTAACATCATATTAAATGTAATAAATTATGTATAATATGTTAAAAGTTAAAGACATAACTTTATAAGTAAAAGTAAATATATTATTTTAAAATTTAAATTTAGTTTATTTATGATTACACTTTAGGTTTGGTATTTATTTAACTTTATTAACCAACTTATAATCATTATTAGAAAGACACCTATAATTTATCACTTTTAAGTATTTACAAAATATTCTTTGGGTTGTTTAAGTTAAACTAAAAGTTATATTTAAGTTGACCTTGTAATGTTATATTTAAATGATAATGGTTTACATCCAACAATATATTAGAATTAATAAATTAAGTATAATATGTTATAAGTTAAAAAACATAACTTTATTAGTAGAAGTAAATATATTATTTTAATATTGAATTTTAGTTTATATATAATTACATTTTAGGTTTGATATTTATTTACCCTAATTAACCATATTATAATTATTATTAGAAAGAAATTGAAAAGTCATGAGAGTTTCAAATGAATGTGGTGAAAGGAAAAATATATGGGAGTTTCAAATGAATGTGGTGCAAGGAAAAATGTTTCCTTTATAAGTATACTAGATGAATTCCCAGGCGTTGCGCGGCGAAGATTAAAAATATATTGTTAAAATATTGAAAATATATGTTTAAAATGGTTATGTTATTGACATTAACTTTGAGATTATATTTTTACACTAATTTATATATATATATATATATATATATATATATATATATATATATATATATATATAATCTCTATTATTTTGAACAATAATATTCATTGACATCAACCCATATTTCTCATTAATAGAATTAAATATAATTATCTATTTAATATTATCTTTAATAATTATTATTATTGATTAATTATATTTTTACTTATGTGATAATTTTCTACTTTCAATAATGATCTTTATTGAAAATACAATTTATTTATAGTTAAATGTAATTTATAATTTGATGTTATTACCATTTAAAATTGTTATTCATTAATTTTAAACCACATATTATTAATAATAAGTTAAAAAAGACTTTTAAGAAACACTTAATATTATTATTAAAATGTAAAACATACAGTAAATAATAATGTGATAAGATAGACAAATTGCATTTCAAACAAGACTTGCATGGATAATATGACATATCCATGTAATTTAATTTTATTATTTATAATTATTGCTTATTAATTTTAAAACCATTTGTTATTATTAATAAGTGAAAGAAACTTTTAAAAAAAACTTATTATTATAAATAAAGTGTTAAACATATACTAAAATATAAATAACAAAATTGCAAGAATGGTCCCTGTAGTATGTCCAAAAATGCTACTTTGGGCCAAACAGGTTTTGACTAGCACCAATAGTCCAAAAGTTATCATTTTGTTGCGGTTTTGGTCCAAAACAGTTTAAAAAATCTAAAAATGACGGATTTGCCCTTTTCCATTTTTTTTTTGTTTTTCTCTTTGTTATTTAATTATTTTATAACTAAAAAATATAAAAAAATAAAAGAAAATATTTCTCTCTCTCTCTCTCTCTCTCTCTCTCTCAAGATAACAGCCAACATACCCTCTCTTCCATCATCTTCCTCAACGAGCTCTCCATCAAAAACACATCAGAGTCTCTGCTATTTTTCCTCCAAATTAAAACCCACTTCCATCTTCATCCCTTTCCCCTAAGAACAAGAACAAAATAACTCAAAGTCAGAAACCCTACAAGTTGAAGCAGAAAAAGATGAATCAATTACCGACCCAAATCATCAATTCTTCAAATTACAAACATCTTCTCAAAACCCAGACCCTTACCTCGAAGGAAAATTCACTCTCCAGAAAAATCGTCGATCTTCCTAGCACCTTTCGTCCTTTCCCCTACCATCACTAACACTGAACCCGAACAACCTGAATCTGAAATAGAACAACACGAAACCCTAATTATCAATATTACAGAATTCGAAACCGAATATAAAGGATATGAAGAATATGAAGAAAATCAACAACGATGGTTCCATAATAGCATCGTCGGTGGTGGCAGGGGTTGCTCCATCGGCTTCTGCTGCTTCGTTTCTTGCTGTTCCAACGAACTTAACGAGAGGGAGAGCAGGGAGGTAAGAACTTTCAAAATAGAAATTTGGGGTTTGATTTTATAGATGAAGGTGAAGAAATCTAGGTCAAAATAGAAATTTAGGTTTGATTAGGGAAGAGATATAGGCATGAAGGAAAGAGATGGGGAGATGGGGTTTATAGTGACGTGAAAGAGGGTGATCAACAAGAAATCAAGAACATTAGGGAGGAGTTGTGAGTGGTTTCCAGTGAGGCTACCTTACTGGTGGTTGTGGGTGGCAATTCGGTGGTTGTGGGCGGCGACTGGTAACGATGAACTTGTCTTCTTTGGTAATAACATGTGCTTCATCAAGATGG
Source organism: Lactuca sativa (assembly GCF_002870075.4). Classification (NCBI taxonomy): domain Eukaryota; kingdom Viridiplantae; phylum Streptophyta; class Magnoliopsida; order Asterales; family Asteraceae; genus Lactuca; species Lactuca sativa. The sequence goes on from NC_056630.2 coordinate 280,912,578, forward strand.
TTGATGGAGTAATGGAGTTCCACCAGTGTGTGTATGTGTGTATTTTGGGGAAGAATACAATCACGTAAAAAAAAAGAGAGAGAGAGAGAGAGAGAGAGAGAGAGAGAGAGAGAGAGAAGAGAAAGAGAGTGTGTGAGAGAGAGAGTGTGAGAGAGAGAGAGAAAGAAAGAAAGAGATGTGTATTTTCTTTTTTATTTTTCTTAAATTATAAAAGTATTTATATAAATAAATAAACTGAACAAACAAAATCCAAGGGCAAAATCGTCATTACAAAAAAGTTTAAAGTAAATTGGACCAAAGTGGCAAGAAAATGAAAACCTTTGGACCATGAATGCTAGTCGAAACCTGTTTGGCCCAAAGTGACAATTTCGACCTAACCACAGGGACCATTCTTGCAATTTTGTCAATATAAATTGATAAGATAGACAATTTGCATTTTAAAAAAAGGCTTACATGTATAATATGGATAGCATGACATATCCATGATTTTTAATTAATTATTGTTTTGAAGCAATATGAACATACAAACATGTATACAATAGTTAATTAAATATTATATATATATATATATATATATATATATATATATATATATATATATATATATATATATATATATATATCATCGTCCATAACATATGATCAATAACATGAATCTAATTTAGTTTACATTAAAATGTCAACCACAACATACAATGATATTCTTAAAAGAATACTTAAATCAACAAAATACAAAAAAGAATTACTATATAACAAACTTACAAATTAAAAACTTCAACATAATAACATGGCTCATAAAATTGTTCAAAGCCCTCAAACCAACCACAAAAACTTTAAACTTGTTTTCTTTGTGAATTTTGTATTTGATTTGTATTTGTGTGTCTACTCAAAAAGATTGATCTTTTTATAGTAGAGTATTCATTAATTGTTTATTAAATACATTATATAAGTTACAAAACCTTTGAATTGTTAATCATCATTAAGAGACTTTTGAGTGATATTCATTAAAATAAATAGTTTCAAATGCATGAGGTGTTTGCAAATTTTTATGGGAGTTTCAAATGCATGAGGTTTAACGAAAAATGTTAACTTTATAAGTATGTATGATAATGATATATATATATATATATATATATATATATATATATATATATATATATATATATATATATATATATATATATATATATATATATATATATATATATATATAATCGGGTTGGCGGGTTGATCCGCGAACCCAAACAGGTAACCCAACCCAACCCATGAAATAAACAGGTTGGAGGGTTGGTGGGTTGGCGGGTCAAAAATCTCAACCCAAACCCGTTTATTTTTGTGTTGGGTCAGTGTCGGATTACAGGTTGGGTCGATGATTGCCACCCCTACTTTGACGCAACTTTTTTTTTTGTATAAGTTTTGACACTAATTGTTTTGCTCAAAATTGATCATCATTTCTTCTAGTTTGTTCAGTTTTGATGACGTGAGATTCTATTTTTTGTATTCCAAATCGAACATCATTTTTTTGTTCATTTGAAACTGTATAAATACTTTTTTTTACATTTGAAACTGCATAAATGTTTTTTTCATTTAAAAATCATATTTTTATACATGTACAAAGTTTTTTTATATTCAAAACATAATATTATGTATAAATATGTATTAATTATATTATTATCGTATTTTTAAAATATAATATATTTCTTGATTTTTTGGAAAAAGTAATAACATTCTAAAATCTGATGATGTAGTACGCTTAGAATAATTAAATTAAATTAAACTTGAGACAAATATTACACATGGGGAAATTTGGTTAAGAAGTGTAAAAAATATTTATATTGGCAATTTAATTAAATTTATGTTGGAACATATTATCTATGTAGTTAAAACGACCCCTTGACCATTGTTTCCAATATCACATTAGTTTATTTAATTATACAGTACACACTTCCAAAGTTATTTTAAAGTTACATATTTAATAAAAATATTAGTATAATATATATATATATATAAACACATAACATTATGTATAAATATATATTATTTCTATTGACTATTTAACTAAATTATGTTGGAAGATTTTATTTTTATAGTTAAAGCGACATTCAGACCCTCGTGTTTCCAAGATCACATTAGTTTATTTGTTTGTGCATTTTACACCTCCAAATTCCTTTTAAAGTTGTATATTTAATGAAAAATAATGTTATAATATATATATATATATATATATATATATATATATATATATATGGTATGAATGTAAAAAACTTTGAATTATACAAAAAATATGGTATTTAAATAAAAAAATATATATTTATACATGTTTTCAAATATAAAGAAAATATTTATATCGTTACGAATAGAAAATGGAGAACAAGAAAAAATTGAAAAAATGATGTTTAATTTGAAGCAAAAAAATGGAATGTCAAAATTGAAAATAAAAAATTAAAATTTAGTTTTAAAATTGAAAAAAATAATAATATTTTCTTTTGTGCTAACTTTTTAAATTGACACGCCAACATATCATATCATTATGCTTACGTTATAAAAACTAACACATCAGCAAACAAACAAGTTAACCGGTAATATATTTGGATCGAATATTAATAAAAACTTAATGATTTTTATGGAATTTTTTTAGTTGTATAATTTTATTTTTGGACAATAGACGCAGGAATTTGTATATGAAATTTTAAATAAAAATTCCAACTAAAATCTATTAATATTTATTACATAAATTTTATGACAGTAAAGTTGGATTTGTAAGAATAAATATTTGTAATTACTATACTACAAGATGATTGGCATTGTCGACATTTGGTACCACCATGGCACCACACTGTCCACACCCAGGGGATCTTTGGCCACCTAATATTATTCGGTATCTTGTGAACCTGTCAGAACAGTTTTACTGTAAAAGTGATCCGAATTAAAAGCAGGAATATATACATCATTAATAAAATCAAATATAATGGCATTTCTAGGGATGATGTAAATTTAAAATTAGAGATGCCCACCTTTGCCTTTCTAAAACTATAGATACTTTCATAATTGCCGTTAAGCCAATTTATAAACACGACAATTTTAATTTATATATCTTAAAATGTCAAATAGATAAACTAACATATTTAACAAAATATCTTTTTGTGTACTTTACATCTTTACACAATATTGTATTGTTATACATTGCGATGTACTGTTATTGACTTTGGATTATAAACTTGTTGATTAGTTTCATTTTCTAAACTTGATACATGCATTTCTATTTTCGAACATAACCGCCTACAGTTTGTATCTTAAAAAAAACTAAAATGGAAAGTCGAATCAAGTTATGTAGAAAAATTATGTAAACTAACCAATATAAATGAATATTTTAAGGAAAATGATTACAAAAAATTCAAAATTTACAAAATGAGCACCAACTCCATAATATATTTCGGAGTAGTAAAGGTCTTTCTCGCCCAATTCAGTATTTGTAAGCCATACATTTTAGACTCACGTAGTCAACGTCGGATAACCATAGTTAAGACCGTACATGTTGAACTTATATTCTGAAATGTGCCATTGTTCCAAATTGTCTTTGTACATTCCAGAATCCAGACTTACCATTATACATTTAGAACACTCATTCCGGCCACCGAATACGGATATTCTTTCACTACATGTCATGTGTATTCCATCTTTTTGTTTAACTTACAACCAAGTAATCCTAATCGTGTTTTGGAATTGTTTTGAAATGAGTTTCTGAGATCATGATCACGAAGAGAGTTGACAAAGATAGGTTGCTTACCTTCATAATTTTGGAAGAACGAACCTTCATAGTTACTCTAACATATGAACATATATTATGGATCATTTTTCAACTCTATCTTGTGGCTCTTGGATGCATGGAAGATAATATATATATATATATATATATATATATATATATATATATATATATATATATATATATATATATATATATATATATATATATATAGTTTTGTACATTCACAACGTTCATGCTACTAGTCATCTTTATAGATAGCGTCTATTCAAGAGGTGACTACTTACGCTCAATGGTCGTAGCGGTTGTTATGGACTGAAACAATCAGACCTTGTCAATAGCGTTTTGCTTGGACGTGACAAATAATGTCAACTCTTTTCCCTCATCTTCTGATGAGACTAAAGGAAACTCTTAGAGACGTTAGGGAAGTATCATTCATAAAAATACAGATGATGATAACTTTTTCCTTAGGTCAGGTTGTCCCTTATTCATATTATGAGTATTGTTGTTAGAACGTGGTTGTTGCTTTGCGCTTGAGAGTTGGTTGAAATTGAACATTTGATCTTTTGTGTTGGCGGACATGCAAATCATTAATAATGTCTGATTTTGAAGAAAACTCTGGTTGACGAGCAACTACATGTGAATGCCTTGCCAATATCAGCCCTTTTCACCTAACATATGTTAGAATGTATTGAACCTTGATATACTAGATGCCATCAACATGTTATCGGTTTATGAATGTAACATACCGATAACGGCATTCATTGAGGTTGTTAGTGAGTACACTCAACGAATTTATATTCAACACAATGAATTAGGTGGTAAAATAGTATATATATATATATATATATATATATATATATATATATATATATATAATGGAAATATTATGTAGTTGTAAAATGCTCAAAATCATTATTGTTCTTCCGTAGGGGTTTCTCCGAGGTACTAATCTCGAAGACGGAGATGGTATTTTAAAGGAGGATGGATAAGTATGCCAAGTGGCAGGCAAGAAAAATGCCATTTGCTATGTTTCAAGTGACAAATTTTTTGAAAACTTTGTTTTTCTTACTGTTGAATTTTGAAAGTCTACATGTGGGAAATGGCATAGTCATGGTATACCATGTAATCATGCCTTGGTGACATCACATTTTCAAAACTTTATAGACTATTACCATATGGTTCAAGTGGTGGGATTTCTATGCATCAAATACACTTAAACTAGGTAGTAGAAAAATCAATCTATTATATACCTAAGTATACATGCAACCCAAGGATCTGTGTTTCATAATAATTACTTCTAACCTATAAAACATAAAACATAAAGAAGGATAACATACCTCTTATGTAGCCATTGATCTCCATGCTTGAGATCTTGTCCTCCTCAAAGTTACTTGGGTAAGAGAACCCAAATCCGAAACTCTCTAATGGCATCACACCAAATGATACCAAAGATTGGAATGCAAACAAATAGGAGAAAGGTCAATTTCACAAAACCTAAGAGGGTTAAAAATCATCCGTTAAAGGGGGAAAATGGTTGGCGAAAATTCAAGCCAAGGTGCAATGAAGAATGAAATCCCTAAGGCCCTATTTATAGCATTGGATCTCTTCCTAGGTTTTGTACTCTATCCCAAGTGGGATGGGAAGCAATTTTCAAAATCCTTTCTTATCAAAGAGAGATTTCGTCCACCCCTTACTCCCATAAAGGTTTTGGAACATTCATGATTAATCAACTATTGATTAATGAATATTCAACCCTTTAATTAGATGAATTGTTTAATAAATTCCCAAATTTTCCAATTAGTTTCTAATTAAGTAATAAAACATAATAATTAATAAACCAATTACTCTTTTATTTATTCTATTCAATATGGGTCTTGAGGGCAACCTAAAATGACCATGTTCTTAGAAATATCACTAATAGTTAATGACCTTAGACACTCTTTCCAATAATCTCCTACTTGGACAAGTCATCAGCTATACGAGGTCTAATACTTCCCCAATAATCAATAAATATAAGACAATAAATCATATAAAATACTTTATGAGGTCTATAGATCCTAGGTAAATTTGTGGACGACCTCTAAACTAAATGATGACATGGCAGTGAGTTTCATTGATTTTGGTTACTGTTTGGTATGGTTTTGAGTTTTCTTTTTGTTTAATTAAGATAAATCATAAAACCACTTTAGGGAATGTGAAAAGGCTACCTAACATTTTTCGCAGATCGTACCTCACCTGAAATACTCAAAAAAATATTGTCAGAATTTTTCATAATGCATACCTAATTTTCCCTGATTTTTGTATTTATAATGGACTAATAATGGGAAAAACAATTCTACTCATTCAAAATTCATGAAAATTTACCAGAAGACTTTATAATATATTAGAACTCTAAATAAAAATTTGGATGATTTTTCTTGTAACATACACGTTCATTTATCGTGTTATGTAATTTTAAAAATGAATAATATTATGAAATATTATGTGATTTTTAGCGTTAAGTTCTAACAGATAGTTTTTACTAGAAATGAAGTAAAACTATGTTTAGAATCACTTGGAAAATATTGGAAGTCTTATGAGATTCCAATTTAATGTCAAATATTGAAATTTAACGAAAATATAAAATTTTAAATAAGTAAAATTTTATTATTGAAAGTTGTAGATAATTTCGTTAGAAACATTTAGGCAAAAACCTCATCGAAATCCGAGTTATAACGAAGAAGTTATGACCAATCGAAGATCTGCAACAAAACCGGCAAACACTATTTAGCGTAAAAAGTGAGTTTTCGATAAACTACTTTTTAGATTCAGTGATAAAGTTGTAGTATTCGTTAAACCGAGAATTTTAATAAAAAGAACGTCCAAATCTGACTTCGTATGAGGAAGTTATTATTTTTCTAAGTTTCGGAATAGCAGTAGACATCTAAAAACTCGAAATAAAGATCGAGTGATTTTTAGCCGACACAACCTAAACGAGAATTGAAGGTCTTGTCCATAGTAGTACAACGGTAAAAAGACAGACGAAAACGGACATTAGATGAAGAAGTTTTGAATTTTTAACGGGCTTTTCCTGTCCCGATCCGTTAAAAAGATAATATTAAAAATGAAGTCAAAATTAGCTGATGGAGTCTAAATGATAGTTGTAGATCATAATCTCATCTACGCGTGGATATAAAGAACGTCAAAAACGAAGCTCGTATGCAAAAGAAATGAATTTTTGAAGTTCGGAGCACAACCCTCGAGACCTGACTGCATTCATGCGTGAATCTTAGAATTCATGACGTGAAATACTTGAACGACACCTTTCAAGAGAATAAAACAAAGAAAAATAGCAAAACTAATTGAAAAATATATTTTACATTTTTCACAGCTTATATATGTATAATAACAATGTTAAAAAAACTTTGCGCAATTTTGGTAAATGTATTCTATTTATTTCCATTTTTGTTAGAATAAATGCATAAAAATCAAAAAATCGGGTTAAGTTGTTTAGAAACCCATTTTTATATTTTTCTCAGCTTAAGTATGTTTAATGGCAGTATTATAAAAAGTTTGGGAATTTTTATCATCTAGATACTATGTTTCACAAATTTATATTGTTATGAAGGCTTAAAAATTTGGAAAAATAGTTAATCACATCAAAAATTCAAGGGAAAATTTCTGCAACACCTCCACGGTATTTGGATCGAAAATGTAAAATTTGATGAATTTTGGAAACTGTTTGATAATATTTTTGGATTTTTAGGAGTTTAAAACACCTTTAAATGTGTTGAAATACCGTCAATTAATATTACAAAAATCTAGAAAATAATATCCAAAATTATCTTAACCACATGAGTTATAAAATGTCACCATTTTAGAAAAACTGATACTCATTTAATATAAAACCAATATTAGAACAAAAATTTGGCATTTCTCTATATGTAGAATTTAGTATATTAGCATTAGATTTCGATTAGAGACTCACTAGCGTATACCATAATTGTAGGATTTGGTAGTGGTACAAGTGGAACTTTAGATCAAGGCATCATTTGCATCATCTCAATGCATTGTGAGTATTCATGACTCACCTATTTTTGGGTTTTAAATGTTTTGGGGGTGGAAAAGCATGTCCAACGACTGTTTATTGTTCGTTGTATTTAATTTGACTTGTATCAAACTTGGTAGCTATATTTTGTTGTGTATGTGTATGCTATTGTTAACTCATGAGGCCTTATCGCGTTTAAGTCCCTGGAATCAGTTCACACAACTCATTAACTCATTTGAGCCCATGGTCATTATGGATAAGGCTATTAGGAGGTAGACAACTCCTCACTCGCAAGATTTGCTTGAGTACATTTTACCATATTTCCCTATGTTAGCGATAGACATAGAAGAGGGCACCCTTGGTCATTAGGCTTGGGTTATGAACTCATGGTATAATCATTATACACATGTGAGCCTTGTATCCCGTTTTAGCAACAAAATTTATTTCCCATGAGAATATGAACGTTGCATCTCATTTGGGCAACATACTTTATCTCTCATGATGAAAACGAACTTTGTTTATGCAAACTTATTTACTCATTTTTGCAATATATTTCTATTTATGGAAACTTTATTTCCCATGAGAGTATGAACGTTGCATCTCATTTGGGCAACATACTTTATCTCTCATGATGACAACAAACTTTGTTTATGCAAACTTATTTACTCATTTTTGCAATATATTTCTATTTAGGGAAACTTTATTTACCATGAGAATATAAACATTGCATCTCATTTGGGCAACATACTTGATCTCTCATGATGATAACGAACTTTGTTTATGCAAACTTATTTACTCATTTTTGCAATATATTTCTATTTATGGAAACTTTATTACCTGCTTTAGCAACGAACTTCTATTAAAGAAAACTTATTTACTTATTTTAGAAATCAACATTGTTCATGTTAACTGTTATCAATATTCTGATTATCATGATTTCAAACCATATTATGTTATAAACATGTAAGTACTCACCAACTATTTTTATAGTTGACGCTCGTTTTACATATTTTTTCAGGAATCATCGAGTAAGTGGCACTTAGGGACACATCTCTTTTAGGATCATTCACATGTGTTATATTTCAATTCACATTGTAATTTCTTTTTAAAGTTGTTCAAAACCATTGAAAATTTATAATGCTTTTTAATACTTTGGTTGATGTTGTCTTTATCTTTTGCTATGAAACCCTTTGTACTGCCACGCCCTGTATTTCTGCTTTACCGGGGTTTGACAAAAATGGAATCAGAGCCGAAGGTTATAGAGAATACTGGTTTTCCTTTGGAGAACCACAACTATAGCTAAAAAATTTGAAAATGTTTTAAAAATACTGAACATACTACTGGTATAACTAATTCGAGTACGCATTATTGGACTTTAATTAAGTATAGCCTGACCAACTGTGTTTAATTAAGGAAAATTAATGCGAGGCTGGAAACAGTTATAGTAGAATTATGTTCAAAACAATTTTCAACTTAAACTTTTGATAAACAAAATTTTTTGGTGTGCGTACGGGCATTGCATATTATAGGCATTCATCTAGATACACTTAGAAACTAAGTGCACTTTTATAACAATGCCTTTATTTAGAAATACTCTTATTCCTTATCAAGTGCTAGGTTAACCACTTAGGTTATATCACTAGCCACTCTAGGAGCAATTCACTTAGTACTGAGAATGGGTATTCCTCGGTAGCTATTGACTTTAGATGTAAGGTTAGTATCTAGATATACACTAGTAATAATCTTAAGTCGAAACGTTTCGATACCGACACAAATGATAATTGGAGCATCGCGTAAGGAGGTAGATAAGTCGCCACTAAGTAATCACTTGGATACCATTGGCTGGCATTCCTGATTCGACTCACGAGGAGACATGGAGGTTTAACCCATACATGATTCCTTATTACTATGCTACGATTTATCTCTAGGTTGTTTCCCACCTTGAGCTGAAAAACTTAACATAGGATGTCCATTTGACCTCTATAAAAGGTCATAAACTGCATTGACACCATAAAACACTTTTCAAACAATTTTTCTTGTCATTTATCTTGGGGAAAAAGACATCGGTACTTGCCTTGTACCCGCCTTAGTATTTAGATATGATCAGCTACACTAACATACTTATTCCTTACTTCTTAATCTTCCATCGAAAAGCTATTTCGATTCATTGGTTTTATTTATCATCGATAAAATATTTTATAACCACTTCATACTACTTAGTAGACCTTTCCTAACAATGTAAGCCATATTCTCGCTAAAAATCTTTTGACAAGTTGCTTTAACTTAACACTTTTCTTCAAAACTCAATTTAACCAATATTGGTTTTAATCTTGTTATTTCAATTTCATTTCAAATCCATTTCAATGGATAGATGTGCTTTTAAGCGCATACAAACCATTTTAAACCTTGCTTACCATTTTGGCACATTTTCGAAAAACATGGAAACATTTTCTTAGAAAAGTATTTAAACTCTCTGCTATAAAACTTAAACATATGACATTGAAGTTAATATTACGTGTAAAAGCTTCACCGTATCTTTCAAACCCCTTTTGTTTTGGGCTCTTTTGACCACTTTCTCATCTAGGCACTATACTTTACTTAAATGTGCTTTCTAAAAATCCAATATCATCTTTCTGCAACTTTCTACTTCACCCATGTTTCTATGATATGTCTAATTCCTAAATTTCCATCACACCTCATTCGTTTATTTTATTTCAAATTAGTTATATAATCTATAAAGTTTCTAGAGTTTTTTCCGCATTGCATAACATAGCGTTCAATTTTAAATTTCCAGTGATACACTCTCAACAATGTATAATTACTCTTCTAAATATATTGATTCTTTACCTTATCCATTTAACTATGGTTGAACTTCAATCTAAAAAGTCAAAATTGTTAGATTTTCAATTACTAGTTGTAGTGCTTCTACTTTTCACAAACAAAGTTTAACTTAATTGATAACTCACGAATGTTTAACAAACACTTTAAAACTTCCACATGTCTATTTAATCATCAACGTAAATCAAAAACTGAAGTTGAAATATATCTCAACCTGGTTTTAAATCTACCTATTGGTATTGTTCTTATAACGTTAACAATAACAATCATTGTTGCTATCTTCATTCCCCCCCCCCCCCCCCCCCCCGCACTTGATTTCTTGCTCTCCTTATGATTTTAGATCTTGCACACCCATAATAGTAATATAATACATTATCTAACTTTATTTCTTTCTACTTTGATTCTCTTGGTACCATGTTCGTACACATGCAGACTAGAAGTCTACCCTTTCGTTGAGCGATTAATACGTGTATAGTCGTGAGACAAAATTTTGATTTAGTCAACTTTAACATATTCAATTACACCTTTTATCATATACATTTTGTTTTTATTTTGAAATCTACTATAAGCAAGTGATCCTTATTTACATTTGCTCTTTCGTTCTAAATTCGGAAACTCGATTTAAAATGTAATTTTCATTGTATTTTCGTTACGATTAATACACAAGGTGACTACCCTTGTTCTTATCATTTTTCTAAATACAGAAAATATATGTGAAAGAACAAATTTTCTTATGTTTCTTCTTTTCTTTAAGAGCATAAAATGTTTTAAATGTTAGGATTATCTATCCTTCAAATTATTGTTTTTGGTAGAATCACTAAATAAAGAATGCACCATTTTCAATGATCGACATTTTTACACCTTCCTAAAAAATAACATTGTATTTTGGAATTTCCAGTGAGTTTTTAAACTCTCAAACTTGTTTTCATAAATACTCTGACTCCTCGTAAAGTTGTATTGTTTTGACGTAAACAATTAAACCATTTTTCAAGAGAGTAAACTAAATATTTCTATATAAATTCATTTATTGACGACTTAATCCTTTAACTTTAATTTATCTTTTTATTATTTTACTACTTCAATTAATCGTCACTCATGTATCTTCATTCTCTTGAAATTATTATAAATTTTAATAATAGTGGGATTTCTTATCTTTTCTAAACGCTCAAAATGCTATCTACACAATGTAATTTAATTTATCGTAAACTTTCATCGCCTCCATTTGCAAAAATTAGCCCTATATATATATATATATATATATATATATATATATATATATATATATATATATATATATATATATATTCTTCAAATACGATTTTATTGTAGAGAGAGTACCAGTAGCAGTAAATATAGCTTCAGAAATCTTTGGCCATTTTGTAATTTCTTTGGTAGACGACATTTAAATAGTCTTTACATTTGAGATGTACCAAAACTCTGTTGCCTACCCTTAGTACGTATCCTTCGGAACTCACCCTCAATCGCTTCTCTTTCATTCGTGCTACCCCTTCTTATTTCAGAATATATCTTTTCTAGATTTAGTAGCCAACCCGGAAGCGAACAAATTGTTCCTAATCTCTTTGGTATTAGGCGGAAAATTTACACGTAGTGTTGATTTAGAACGCGACTTAAGGATCAATGCAGACTTAACGTTGAATGCAGTTGGTGCTTCAGCAAAAATTATAGGGCTCTTTTAAGTCAGATAATATCTAACTAGACGATCTTTTTCTACTAGGTCACCATAGTTGGATCATTATTTTCCATGATCCTAATTTCCCACAATCTAGACTGTAGAACTCGAATTAAGGAAACACTAATTTGATTATAGCTAAAAAATTGGGCTCTTCCCTTGAGGAATTAACCCAAAATAACCAAACAGCTCTCCAAGTCACCATCTCCCCAATTATATAATTGTATTCGGCTTAGTTCTAATAGAATGTGTCACGAATTAAATTTCGGGATGAAATTCTTTCAACCGGGGGAGACTGCGACAACCGTCAAAATTCGAGTCGGTTTTAGATTTGACTAAACTTAGTTGCACATATAGGCACGACACATATTAGACTTAGTAACAAGAAGCTAAGTTATAATCTACTAGAAACTTGGAAACAATTAGAAACGATGGACAGTGTACTTAGATTTCACATTGTTATGTGAATTCTACAACTACTTAACTGTAGATAGTATCCATATTCAGGTCACTCTTTGACTCGAACACCTTTTCATGAATCATACACAAATATTATGCACTTGACCTAGTAGTAGAAATTAGGTCGGAGTCCCGTGGAACTTAAGTCAAAGTTGAAACTATGACTAGTATACTTGGTTCTTCAAGTTCACTTGAATCTCGGAACTACTACATAGAATACCAATAAACCGATAAAATAAGTTACAAACATTATTTATAACTATAAAAGAGTTATAATACCATAAGATAAATTGAAGTCTCAAAGATTCTATTGACTTTAATATCCAAAGATTTACAAACTCTCAAAAACTCTAAAAGCCCAAATAACTCATATTTATAAACTTTAACCCTAAATTTTTTTATAAAAATAGTTATGAACCTTATAATAGGATTTTATTATAATTAAAATTATGAAAATGCATTCAAGGAAAATAAAATTTAACTCATTAACATTTACCCTTAATTTATAAATAAAAAATCAAGAGTTTTATGCATAAAAAGTTGGTTAAGTTGCATATTTTATAATTAGTTGATATTTTTATAAAAGATTTAAATTTTATAAATAAAAAGGAGAAAAAGATGGTAATAAACCTCTTAAATTTGGACCTCTCACCTCTCTCTTACTTGAAAACCCTAATACTCTATTTCCCCCAAAATTTAAATCATTTCTCCTTTTCTCCACACTTCACTCTTTCTCACACTCTGTAACACCAACTTCATTCTCTATCTTCTACACCCTCTAAAACACGAAATTTCCAGAGAATAGGACTCAATAACACTCCTTAAACTCAAAATCTTCACCATCTTATGGTGTTCTTGAAGGTAAAATCGATTTCTACTTCACTTTTCCTTCAAGTTTTGTTATTTTTCTTACACTTTCTTCTTCTTCTACTCCATTCTATTTTAAAATCATGAACACTTGCACCTACTCACGGTTTTCATGATGATGGTGGTAGGTTTTCATCCAAAAAAAAACATGCATGTTGTAGATGGTGAAGTCTCATGACCTAAACCTAAGTCAAAATCAAGGAAATGCACTTTTCTACATGTTTTGGTGGAAAAACACCACATGCATCCAAAGTTTTCTTTCAAAACTGAATTTTGAACATTTCAAACTCATGAATGGTCTTCAAACCAACATGGATGTGATAATCTTCAAGCTTAGATGCTAGATGATCAAAGTTCGTTGTTAAAAGTTTTCAAATATGTTCATAAAAGATTTATTCTCAAATAAATACCTAAAACTTTTTTCTGATCAAATCCTATTTTAACAAGAATCCCACTAATAAAGTAAGATGATCTGTAAAGTTCATAAAAAAATTCATTTTTCTCGAATTATTATAATTATTGCAATAAAATATGGCAATAAATCATATAAAATACTTTTTGAGGTCTATAAATCCTAGGTATGCTCTTGGATGATCCCTAAACTAAATGATGACATGTCAGCGAGTTTCATTGATTTTTGTTACTGTTTGGTATGGTTTTGAATTTTCTTTTTGTATAATTAAGATAAATCATAAGACCACTTTACAGAATGTGAAAAGGCTACTTAACATTTTTCACAGATCCTACATCACATGGAATACTCAGAAAATATTTTCAGAATTTTTTATAATGTATACCTATTTTTCTCTGATTTTTGTATTTATAATGGACTAATAACGGGAAAAATAGTTCTACTCATTCAAAATTCATGAACGTTTACGAAAAGACCTTATAATATATTAGAACTCTAAATAAAAACTTGGATGATTTTTCTATTTAGTATGCTATTTTTCTTTTATTTTATAAGATTAAATAAACTTAAATCCACAAAATCAGATTACATTATATAAAAATCACCATTGGTATTTTTTCTAGATTATGTACACTGTAAATGAAGTTAAATTTTTTTTTGGTAATTTAATTTAACTGTTTGATAGTTATTCACCAATTAATGATTATTCAAGAGAATAAAACAAAGAAAAATAGAAAAACTAATTGAAAAATATCTTTTATATTTTTCACAGCTTATATATATATATATATATATATATATATATATATATATATATATATATATATATATATATATATATATATATATATATAATAACAGTGTTAAAAAAATTTGAGAAATTTTGGTAAATGTATTCTATTTATTTCGATTTTTGTTAGAATAAATGCATAAAAATCAAAAAATCGGGTTAAGCTGTTTAGAAACCCATTTTTATAATTTTCCCAACTTAAGTATGCTTAATGATAGTATTATAAAAAGTTTGGGAATTTTTATCATCTGGATACTATGTTTCACAAATTTATATTGTTATGAAGGCTTAAAAATTTGGAAAAATAGTTAATCACATCAAAAATTCAAGGGAAAATTTCTGGAACACCTCTACGGTATTTGGATCGAAAATGTAAAATTTTATGGATTTTGGAAACTGTTTGATAATATTTTTGGATTTTTAGGAGTTTAAAACACCTTTAAATGTGTTGAAATGCCCTCAATTAATATTACAAAAATTTGGAAAATAATATCCAATATTATCTTAATCACATGAATTATAAAATGTCACCATTTCAAAAAAATTGATACCCATTAGAACAAAAATTTGACATTTCTCTATATGTAGATTTTGGCATTTCTCTATATGTAGAATTTAGTATATTAGCATTAGATTTCGATTAGAGACTCACTAGCGTATACCATTATTATAAGATTTGGTAGTGGTAAGAGTGAAACTTAGATCAAGGCATCATTTGGCATCATCTGAATGCATTGTGAGTATTCACGACTCCCTCTATTTTCGGGTTTTAAATGTTTTGGGGTGGAAAAGCATGTCCAAAGACTGTTTATTGTTCGTTGTATTTAATTTGACTTGTATCAAACTTGGTTGCTATATTTTGTTGTGTATGTATGCTATTGTTAAATCATGAGGCATTATCGCGTTTAAGTCCTTGGAATCAGTTCACACAACTCATTAACTCATGTGAGTCCATTGTCATTATGGATAACGCTATTAGGAGGTAGACAACTCCTCACTTGCACGATTCGCTTGTGTACATTTTGTTGGATTGGTGTCTAAGTCCATAACTATAATTGGTAGGTACTTGACCCGACTCGGCATGGTCCATTTGGGTTGCATGGCATCGGAACATTTGGATAGACCGTTTGTGAGGAGAGGACATTTGTGACGTATTAATATATTATAAGTTCGAATATATTAATATGAAATTATGTTATTTAATTAGTATTGATCAAGAATTAATTTTGACTTAGTTTCGTGATCAAAAAGAGACTAATTAAATATATGGGGATTGATTGTGTAAATCATTCATTCTTATATATGTGGGCTTATGATCCATGATTTCTTATGTTGAGTTTAACCCATGTGGTGATCCATGGAGGTTAAAACCCATGGAGCATAAGGAATGGGTAAAGTCATGGGTTATATGGTGTTACCCTAATGTGCACATTATATAAGGACCCATTTAGCTCAAGAAATTGGCACTAGTGATACATATATGAGGGCTAGCCGATTTGAGCATGAGTGTCTTCTTCTCATGGTTATTCCATGTGTTGGTGATGTTGAGTGAACCATTTGAGGTGTCACACTTAGGGCACTAGGCTCTCGAGCTACATGGAGTCAAGCTACATCAACAAGGTATGTATTTCTATCTAGTTTATTACCCAAGTACCAATGTTTTGTATGCTAGTTAGGGTAATACCTTGGAATATTCATATTTGCATGTATAATATAGAAAACATAGATCCAAGGTATTTAGGGTTGCATTTACACTTAGGAGTGTTAGAATGCTCAAAAGCCAACAATGGTATCAGAGCTAGTCGTACTATAATTCTCCCTTTCATTAAAAGTATTAATGATAAATACTAAGTAACTAAACTCTTATTAAATACCCAATCTTAGTTACTCAGGAAAATGTGAATAAGGTGCTAATCCATGAAATTACACTTTGCACTTTGTTTGAGCTGTTAGTGGAGCGTGTGTGGTTAATCGGCGCACTAATTGCTTTTAACAAAGTAGGCAAAGGGTTTCTTAAAGTTTATCATAGGCCGATGGAGCGTGTTGTCACACCCCCGAAACAGACGGCGGAAACGTCCGAGGGCTCGCGTGACTTTAATTGAATATCATCACAATGAATATACATGAATCATAACATAAACGTCACCATACATCAATATATTACAACTGGAATTGTTCACATCAAGTACATTGTTTTAACATTACACATTCATAACATAAATTGTTTGAGTGCTTTTAAAAACATAACATCCTAAAATTACTTCATATTACTCTTCAGCTTACCTGTTACCTGAGAATACAAGTTATTTTGGAAAAACGTCAACATATGAAATGTTAGTGAGTTCATAAGCAATGTTGTGATAAAATGATTTGTGTAGTTTGTAAGACCCAGAAAATCCGATATTTTCTGAAAAGACATTTGTTTATCAAAGAGTGAAGATCCATAGTTGATGCATGAATGATTTCAAAACATATATATAAAGGGTATTTTTTATTATAGTTATAAAATTTCGAGCGAGTAGTATTGAATTCCCCGGAAAACCCGATGTTTTCCGATGTTGAAATGTATTCGTGATTACAAATTTTTTTGTATTGTCTTAACGAATGAATATTGATTAATCCACATTGTATATCGTCCTAATTTTGTCTACTTTGATTTCTCGTAAGCCTTAGCGAACGAAGAGAAGGGGAGCATTATGTCCCACTACTATCGTAAGTACCTTAGGCTGTCGCGGATGCGAAAGACACGATGGTCTAACTCGCATTTGATTACTGTGACCTTACTATCTTTTCTAACGGGATACTTTGGCCCACTAGCACATAAAACCTATTGAAAGTCCTTTATAAAATATTGGGTCATTGATGGCCCAATAACATATAAGCGTTATCCCTTTGGGCCCAAAGATCATGTTGGTGGGCTTGCAAGGCCCAACAAGCATGATTTGAAACTCACAAGCCCAAAGTTTGAAGATTTACTCATTTTAGTCATCACGTATCTATTAGAGTGTTTTGATTTAATTATTGTTGTTTTGTATTGATTCGAGACCGAATCAATTCGTTTATAACGATATTTGGTGTTGAATGTGTATTCGTTTTCCGTTTTGTCGGTAGTCGTGGATCTTGTATTTTGTCTTAATGAATTAATTTGTTTAAAAGTAGGATTTGACCTTTTCACTACCTTTCTTTTATAAAAATTACACTTTTAGTCCTTTATATAAAAGAATTTCATTTTTAGTCCTTAAAACATTTTCTTGACACTTTTGTATCATAAACTTGTTGAAAAGACAGTTTTAACCCAAAATTTATTTTGTTAACAGCATTAGCCCTTCCAGAATGGAGTTTCTCGGTTAGAACCCCATATTTCGCAACTTTTACAGTTTTGGCCCAAAATTTAAAAAGTTTACATTTTTGATCCTTTTTTGAATTAAAAAGCATTTTTGACCTTTGAAATAGTTTTATTGCACTTCTTATCCCCTGTTTTGCAGAAAGTTTCATTTCAGCCCCTTTAAACTTCATTTTTCGCAATTATGGGCTTATTGGGCCAAAAAGCTCAAATTTAGCCCATTAAGCTAAAAATTTGCATTTCAAGTCCTTTGAAAATTCTAATATTCAGAAAAATGATTATAGAAACTGTTTTGACCCTTTTGACCCTCATGAAACCGTGACTTGACAGTTTTTAACCCAAGTTTGTATTTTTGACAATTTAAGCCCTAAAATGGGTTTTATGTTAGAATATGTTCCTCATAACCTTATAAGCTATTTTTCTTGACTTGTTTAATGTAAAATAACTTATATTATGTTTTTTTTCCTTTCTCATGTCATAGATCTCGAGTTAACACCCCTTTTGGTTACATATTTATCACAAAAACACATAAAATCACACACATACGTGCATAAAATCACACATAGCATACACATACACATAGATCTACACATTTTCTTGTATTCTCCCCCATAAAACATATGAAAACCAAAAAGAGAGGGGTTTGAAGCTCAACTTGAATTGTGGTTTCGGTTTTTAAGAGAGGAGTGAAGAAAATTTCGACCCTTGTAAGCTTTCTTGGATGATCTCGAGTTTAGAGGCTTCTTAGATGCAAGGTCAGAAGATTGCATGGATTTAGAAGAGATTTTTGATGAAATGAAGTAGTTAGATCATGGATTAAACATCAACTTACCTTAGATTTGTGATATTAAGAAGAGATTTCCTTGTAGCCCTTGTGATTCTCAAATTTTTTTGAAGGAGAGTGTAAGGATGTTCTAGTGAGAGCTTGAGAGAATGGAAATGAAGTTTGTGAGTGTGTGTGTTGTGTTCGCCGGAGAGAAGAAAAGAGAGAGGAGGAGAAAGTAGTGATGGTATTGTTGCATGGAGATATGAGGCCTTAGCATGGGAATCCAAGAGATAATGGTGAGGTGGCTACCAAAAGTCAACTCCTCTTTCTTTATGGGTTTGGGCCGAGAATGGAGAGGGGAAGAGAGAAGATTTGGGCTTTTTGCCCTTAAGCCCATATTATAGTTAAGTTAGATGATGCTTGGCCCAAATAAATCAAAGTATAATTTTTATGACCTATTAGGGCTAAATTAAATTGGTTGTGACCCATTAAGGCCCAAAATATTATGTTTCGTGTATATGGGTCCAATTAGGGCCCATTAGAGAGTTCTAGGTTCAAGATGGATAAATTGGAAGTTTATTAGTCCATTAGGCCCAATAAGGAAATCCTAGTCCAAAATGGACTTAAACCGGGATTTCAAAGGTTTCCAATTCTTTGTTGACCATTTGTAGTGCTAGAATGAAGTATTTGATGAAGTTTTGTTGTTATAGAATAAGAATCATGCATGCTTTCGTGTTATTGATTCATAGTTGTTATAGGTGTTGTAGTTACAAGGCACTAAAATTCCTAGTTGTGATATCATCCCCCCGTTAGAGGGAATTTCGTCCCGAAATTCTTTTGAAAGCTAGATTTGAGAATACGAGAATAGATGAGAATACTTCTGCTTCATTTGATCTTCGATTTCCCACGTGAATTATGGTCCGCGTCTCGCGTTCCATCGAACTTTCACAATTGGAATGCGGCTCTGCTTGGTACGCTTCACCTCTCGGTCCATGATTTCAACTGGCTCCTCGATAAATAGAAGGCTCTCATTGATTTCAATTTCCTATAAAGGAATGATGAGAGTGTCGTTGGATAAGCACTTTTTCAAGTTGGAGACGTGGAACACAGGGTGTAGACTGTTGAGCTCGGCGGGTAGCTGCGGTCTATAAGCCACTGGACCGATTCGGGCAAGAATCTCAAAGGGTCCAATGTATCGAGGGTTCAGTTTGTCCCGCTTCCCAAAACGAATCACTCCTTTCCAAGGAGAGACTTTCAGTAACATCCTATCTCCAACTTCGAATTCCAAGGGCTTTCATCGTTTATCTGAATTATCTTCTCGGTCGTCTCGTGTATGATTTCCGGTCCCGTTAAGGCGTTGTTCAGTGTTTGCCCTCTTGCTAGCTGGGTGTCTCCTACCTCAGCCCAACACAATGGTGATCTACATTTACACCCATATAATGCTTTGTAAGGAGCAACTTTGATACTCGAGTGATAACTATTGTTATATGAGAACTCGATCAAAGGAAAGTGGGTATCCCATGATTTTCCAAAGTCTATCACACACACTCGGAGCATATCTTCTAGTGTTTGAATGGTTCGCTCACTTTGACCATCCGTTTGTGGGTGGTAGGCAGTGCTCATGTCAAGTTGTGTTCCCATAGCATTCTGAAGTGATTGCCAAAAGCGTGAAGTAAATCTACTATCTCTATCTGAGATGATAGATACCGGTACTCCGTGGAGTCTCACGATTTCCTTGATGTAGATTCTTGTCAGACGCTCCGTCTTGTGCGATTCTTTTATTGGTAGGAAATGGGCGAACTTCGTTAATCTATCAACTATTACCCAGATCGTGTCCAAACCGTCCGTCGACTTGGGTAGTTTGGTCACAAAATCCACGGTAATCCTTTCCCATTTCCACTCGGGAATTACTGGCTGCTGCAGTAATCCAGAGGGCTTCTAATATTCCACCTTTACTTTAGCACAAGTGAGGCACTTGCTCACGTAATTGGCAATCTCTGCCTTCATATTAGGCCACCAATAATGTTGTTTAACATCCAAGTACATTTTGTCTGAACCCGGATGGATGGAGTATTGTGTCTTGTGGGCTTTGTTCATGACTACCTCTCTGAATCCCCCAAGTTTAGGGACCCATATGCAGTTCGTGAAGTAATATGTTCCATCTTCCTTCACCTCCAAGTTCTTCTCCATTCCACGCAGCGCTTCACTTGTTTTTGTTTTCTGCCTTCATGGCATCTGATTGGGCTATCCTGATTTGCGAGGTCAGGTGGGATTGGATGGTTATTGAGAGAGTTTTCACATGACGTTTTGAGTATTCTTTTCGACTCAAGGCATTGGCTACCACGTTAGCCTTGCATGGATGGTACTTGATTTCGCATTCGTAGTCGTTTAGCAGTTTGACCCATCTTCGTTGCCTCATGTTTAGCTCCTTTTGATTCAAGATGTGCTGGAGATTCTTGTGGTCAGTGAAGATAGTGCACTTGGTACCATAAAGGCAGTGTCTTCAAATCTTCTGGGCGAAGACCACTGCTCCCAGCTCCAGATCGTGGGTCGTGTAATTCACTTTGTGAGTCTTTAGTTGTCGGGACGCGTAAGCTATCACCTTTCCACGTTGCATGAGTATACAGCCTAAACCCTGATTTGACGCATCACAGTAGACTATAAAGTCTTCCGTTCCTTCGGGTAGCGATAGCACCGGCGCTCTGCGGAGTGCTTGCTTCAGAGATCGAAACGTGGCTTCCTGCTTGTCCGTCCATACGAAGGGTACGCCCTTTTGTGTAAGCATGGTAAGCGGTTTGGCCGTCTTAGAGAAGTTCTGGATGAATATCCTGTAATAGCCTGCGAGACCCAGAAATTGGCAAATTTATGTGGGTGTTGTTGGAATTGCCCATCCTTCGATGGCTTGGATTTTAGAAGGATCCACATGAACTCCTTCCTGACTAACAACATGGCCCAAAAAGTTCACACTTCGGAGCCAAAGCTCGCACTTAGAGAGTTTTTCGTACAACTTTTCGGTTCGCAGGGTTTCTAGGATTTATCGAAGATGTTGGCCTTGTTCTTCTTCGTTTCGGGAATATACGAGGATATCATCGATGAAAACGATGACGAAATTATCAAGAAGAGGTCGGCAAATTCGATTCGTTAGATCCATGAATGCGGCAGGAGCATTCATTAGACCGAAGGGCATTACAACAAATTCGTAATGTACGTAACGAGTTCGAAAGGCGGTTTTTGGAATATCCTTCTCCCGGACCTTGAGTTAGTGGTATCCAGATCGTAGATCTATCTTTGAGAAGTGACTAGCTCTTTAGAACTAGTCAAATAGGTTGTCGATTCGTGGAAGCAGATATCGGTTTTTGACTGTGAGTTTGTTAAGTTCTCTGTAGTCGATACACATCCTGAAGGTACCGTCTTTCTTCTTAAAGAAGAGAACCGGAGCTCCCCAAGGCGAGAAACTAGGTCGGATGAATCCTTTATCCAAAAGCTCGCTGAGCTGACTGGACAACTCTTGCATCTCCGCAGGAGCCAATCTGTAGGCCGATTTGGCGATGGGGGTAGCTCCTGGTACAAGGTCAATTCGAAACTCGACTTGTCTTTCTGGGGGTATCCCCGGAAGATCATCAGGAAAGACATCTGGGAACTCAGAAGCTACTGGAATGTCTTGAATGTTGACCTCTTTCTTGGATTTGTCTACTATGTGAGCCAGGAACGTCAAGTCCCTCTTTTGTAAGTACTTTTGCACTTTAATTCACGAGATAAGATGAAGGTTCGTGCTGGGGTTGTCCTCGTAAATAACTAGGGTTTCGTGATTTGGGAGATGAAGGAGAACGACCTTCTCGTGACACATAATTTCAGCATGGTTGGGGCTTAACCAATCCATGCCGATAATCACATCAAAACTCCTAATGGAAACAGACATTAAGTTTATTTGAAAGACGTGGTGATTTAAGGCTAGGGTACATCCGATATAGATTTCCCTAGTGGATTCTGTCTTCACATTAGCCATTTCCACCGTGAAGGTTTCTTTAAGCTTATGGGGTTGTTGATTTAACAAGTTTTTGAATTTATTGCTCACAAAACTTCGTTCTGCTCCGGTATCAAATAGGATGCATGCATAAGTGTGGTTTAGGAGAAACGTACCAGTAATAACAGCGGGATCCTGAACCACTTCTCCCTGACCCATAGCTAGTACCCTTCCTGTTCCTACGTTCCTAGGGTTGTTGGTGTTGGGGCAGTTCCGACGGATATGCCCTGTCCTTCCACATCCGTAGCAAGAGGGGCTTGATCCTGTGTTATTGTTGTTGTTGTTGTTGTTGGTGTTGTTGAGGTTGTTGTTGCTGTTGTTGTTTCCTTGTGGTTGATTCTGGGGAGGATAGATCCTGCAATACTTTGCCGTGTGACCCTTTCGATTGCAACTGGTGCAATGCATTTCTCTGCATTCTCCATTATGGTGGATACCGCATTTGTTGCACTTTGGAAGAGTTCCCGAATACTTCCTAGGAGCACTTGGATTAGCTGAGGCTGGAGCATGTGGTATGAAGGGTACTTGAGTGGTTGCAGCATTGACCGTCACTGTTTGTTGCTTCTTTGCTGATTTTGAGCCTTTTCACCCTTTTCTCTTGTTATTCTTTCCTTTCTTGTTGTCATTCTCTTTCTTGCCTTCAATTTCTGCTGGCTTCTCGCCCTTTTTGTTGTTGTGGTCGTACAGTTTCTTGGCCAATATATTGGCACTGTCGAACGTTTCAGGTTTTGCAGCGATCACATATCCTTGAATTGGGGAGGCCAGTCCCCAGATGAATCGTTCGATTTTCTTCCCTTCAGACGTAATCATGCCAGGGAACAATAATGTCAGCTCACTAAACTTTGATATGTATGCATCTATATCAGAGTTTTGGACGGTTAGATCCCATAGCTCTTGCTCCATCTTCTGGATTTCGCCACGAGGGCAGTACTCAACCATCAGCATTTCCTTCAGCACCGTCCATGGCATAGAGTTGGCTACAGGGAGAGTCATGGCCTCTATATGTCCATTCCACCAGGTGATAGCCTGGTTGACAAAGGTGCACGCGACAAACTTCACTTTGACTTCCTCGGGGCATTCACATATTTCGAACACTGATTCCACCTTCTCAACCCACCTTTTCAGGGCTATCACACCACCTGTGCCATTAAAGGTTCCCGGCTTGGCATTGGTGAAATCTTTGTAGGAGCATGTTTTGGTCGGTCCTTGATTGATCCCGTTGTTCGAACTTCCTGCCCCTTGTCCGTTGACTCCTCCATTGTTCCCTTGGTGAATCTGTGCCATTACTGCGGTGACCGCAATAGACACAGCTGCTTGGAATGCAGCCGAGTCAACTTCGAGAGGGGTTGGTCCAGGGTTACCGCGAGTTGGTCGTCGAGGCATCTTTCTGTCATGGAACGGAAAGATATTGAGTGCCTATGGTTTTGTGAGACTGTGATCCTATAAACTAGGTGTGTGGCACGAACTTAAGCGATTTCACAATTTAGCATACAATCATGGATATATAACACATAGCAGATTACAACATCATAGTAGAACACATAAAACCTTTCATTAATATTATCCGCATTTTTGATACATGAAAATTTTGCTCAAAAGAGCATACATAAGTGGTGCAAATTCGGCAGCATAACGGCTCTATGAGTAGTGTAATCACTTAAACATAGAGTCGGGGTACATAGCATAGATCCTAGTAACATAATATTAAAGACGGGTACGACTAGTCCTAGTCATGGTGGGATGCGCCAGGGAGTGGTACTGAGGAAGTGGACGCTCCCTGAAGACGAGCCACCTGTCGTTCCGCATCCCGGAGTCGAGCCTCCTATCTCGCCTGCCTCATGTGGAACTCTCGGATAACCTATTGCGTTTCCTACTCTGCACGCTCGACCCTAGTCCGCATCTGGTGCATCTGATCGGCGGTGCTCTGAGCTATGTCGCCAGTGTTCCGCAATCGTCTCACCATGACCGGAAGAGCACGATCGGCCGGTCCTCCTTCCCTCAGGTCATAGAACTCGCGTGACATGCCGAACGGGGGTCACTGTCCCTGCTGTCTGCTCCACCTCCAAAGGTCGATACCCCAGGGGGTGTAGGACCAGTGGGGCCTACCTGATAAGCAGGCACTCTAACAGGATAAGGGGGGTTGATGACTTTGGACTCTGCATCCGAATCACCATCTTCGTCTTTGCTAGGTTCCTCCTCGAGACCTCCTTCGACTTGCTCTTCCTCCTGGTCCACCACTGGCTCGGCAGGTCTGCCTTCGGCTTCCGCCTCAGGTTCCCCTTTGGATTCCTCCTCGGGGTCTTCCTCAGGTTCCTCTTCAGACTCCTCCTCGGGGTCCTCTTCAGGTTCCTCGTCGGATTCTTCCAACCATCCGTTATTCCCCTGATTAGGGAAATAAGGATCTCGGGGGTGAGGGAAACCAAAGATGCTGTCTGCGAGGGTGTATAAACATGCTAATATCATTCATAAGACGTATAGATTGAGTTTTTGTTCCCTTTTTGGTGATAAAGGGGTATGTTTTTAGGTTTTCCTACCATCACGATTTCCTCGGGACACGTGATAGTTGTACCTTGGAGGAAATGTAGTTGATCAGGCTACATCCTCTCCTTGATACAACCATGAACAGTCCCGACTTACCCAAGATGATAACATTATCTTGTTTGGTTTGGTATTATATTATGTTTCCTAATTCACACAGGCAAAGATGTTTTATAGTTGTGCTTTTATTTGTTTTGTTTTGTTTAGAGTTGGGTTAGTCCCTTTTTGGTTTATATATCAATGTGTGGTTAGATATGCTAGTTCACTATAAACAATGCTCTGATACCAACCTGTCACACCCCCGAACCAGATGGCGGAAACGTCCGAGGGCTCGCATGACTTTAATTGAATATCATCACAATGAATATACATGAATCATAACATAAACGTCACCATGCATCAATATATTACAACTGGAATTGTTCACATCAAGTACATTGTTTTAACATTACACATTCATAACATAAATTGTTTGAGTGCTTTTAACAACATAACATCCTAACATTACTTCATATTACTCTTCCGCTTACCTGTTACCTGAGAATACAAGTTATTTTGGAAAAAACGTCAACATATGAAATGTTGGTGAGTTCATAAGCAATGTTGTGATAAAATGATTTGTGTAGTTTGTAAAACCCAGAAAATCCGATATTTTCTGAAAAGACATTTATTTATCAAAGAGTGAAGATCCATAGTTGATGCATGAATGATTTCAAAACATATATATAAAAGGTATTTTGTATTATAGTTATAAAATTTCGAGCGAGTAGTATTGAATTCCTCGGAAAACCCGATGTTTTCCGATGTTGAAATGTATTCGTGATTACGGATTTTTTTGTATTGTCTTAACGAATGAATATTGATTAATCCACATTGTATATCGTCCTAATTTTGTCTACTTTGATTTCTCGTAAGCCTTAGCGAACGAAGAGAAGGGGAGCATTATGTCCCACTACTATCGTAAGTACCTTAGGCTGTCGCGGATGCGAAAGACACGATGGTCTAACTCGTATTTGATTACTGTGACCTTACTATCTTTTCTAACGGGATACTTTGGCCCACTAGCACATAAAACCTATTGAAAGTCCTTTATAAAATATTGGGTCATTGATGGCCCAATAACATATAAGCGTTATCCCTTTGGGCCCAAAGATCATGTTGGTGGGCTTGCAAGGCCCAACAAGCATGATTTGAAACTCACAAGCCCAAAGTTTGAAGATTTACTCATTTTAGTCATCACGTATCTATTAGAGTGTTTTGATTTAATTATTGTTGTTTTGTATTGATTCGAGACCGAATCAATTCGTTTATAACGATATTTGGTGTTGAATGTGTATTCGTTTTCCGTTTTGTCGGTAGTCGTGGATCTTGTATTTTGTCTTAATGAATTAATTTGTTTAAAAGTAGGATTTGACCTTTTCACTACCTTTCTTTTATAAAAATTACACTTTTAGTCCTTTATATAAAAGAATTTCATTTTTAGTCCTTAAAACATTTTCTTGACACTTTTGTATCATAAACTTGTTGAAAAGACAGTTTTAACCCAAAATTTATTTTGTTAACAGCATTAGCCCTTCCAGAATGGAGTTTCTCGGTTAGAACCCCATATTTCGCAACTTTTACAGTTTTGGCCCAAAATTTAAAAAGTTTACATTTTTGATCCTTTTTTGAATTAAAAAGCATTTTTGACCTTTGAAATAGTTTTATTGCACTTCTTATCCCCTGTTTTGCAGAAAGTTTCATTTCAGCCCCTTTAAACTTCATTTTTCGCAATTATGGGCTTATTGGGCCAAAAAGCTCAAATTTAGCCCATTAAGCTAAAAATTTGC
Source organism: Lactuca sativa (assembly GCF_002870075.4). Taxonomy (NCBI): domain Eukaryota; kingdom Viridiplantae; phylum Streptophyta; class Magnoliopsida; order Asterales; family Asteraceae; genus Lactuca; species Lactuca sativa. Next base: position 280,939,927 of record NC_056630.2, read on the forward strand.
ATTTCAAGTCCTTTGAAAATTCTAATATTCAGAAAAATGATTATAGAAACTGTTTTGACCCTTTTGACCCTCATGAAACCGTGACTTGACAGTTTTTAACCCAAGTTTGTATTTTTGACAATTTAAGCCCTAAAATGGGTTTTATGTTAGAATATGTTCCTCATAACCTTATAAGCTATTTTTCTTGACTTGTTTAATGTAAAATAACTTATATTATGTTTTTTTTCCTTTCTCATGTCATAGATCTCGAGTTAACACCCCTTTTGGTTACATATTTATCACAAAAACACATAAAATCACACACATACGTGCATAAAATCACACATAGCATACACATACACATAGATCTACACATTTTCTTGTATTCTCCCCCATAAAACATATGAAAACCAAAAAGAGAGGGGTTTGAAGCTCAACTTGAATTGTGGTTTCGGTTTTTAAGAGAGGAGTGAAGAAAATTTCGACCCTTGTAAGCTTTCTTGGATGATCTCGAGTTTAGAGGCTTCTTAGATGCAAGGTCAGAAGATTGCATGGATTTAGAAGAGATTTTTGATGAAATGAAGTAGTTAGATCATGGATTAAACATCAACTTACCTTAGATTTGTGATATTAAGAAGAGATTTCCTTGTAGCCCTTGTGATTCTCAAATTTTTTTGAAGGAGAGTGTAAGGATGTTCTAGTGAGAGCTTGAGAGAATGGAAATGAAGTTTGTGAGTGTGTGTGTTGTGTTCGCCGGAGAGAAGAAAAGAGAGAGGAGGAGAAAGTAGTGATGGTATTGTTGCATGGAGATATGAGGCCTTAGCATGGGAATCCAAGAGATAATGGTGAGGTGGCTACCAAAAGTCAACTCCTCTTTCTTTATGGGTTTGGGCCGAGAATGGAGAGGGGAAGAGAGAAGATTTGGGCTTTTTGCCCTTAAGCCCATATTATAGTTAAGTTAGATGATGCTTGGCCCAAATAAATCAAAGTATAATTTTTATGACCTATTAGGGCTAAATTAAATTGGTTGTGACCCATTAAGGCCCAAAATATTATGTTTCGTGTATATGGGTCCAATTAGGGCCCATTAGAGAGTTCTAGGTTCAAGATGGATAAATTGGAAGTTTATTAGTCCATTAGGCCCAATAAGGAAATCCTAGTCCAAAATGGACTTAAACCGGGATTTTAAAGGTTTCCAATTCTTTGTTGACCATTTGTAGTGCTAGAATGAAGTATTTGATGAAGTTTTGTTGTTATAGAATAAGAATCATGCATGCTTTCGTGTTATTGATTCATAGTTGTTATAGGTGTTGTAGTTACAAGGCACTAAAATTCCTAGTTGTGACACTTGTGTGGTTAACTGACACATCGTTTGAGTGATAAACATTTAAGAGTACCAAGTAATTTGCATGGTTACTTCACACCTTGTTTTGTGATCCTCGACATCCCAGTCACAAAACCTGAAGGGCACAATCGAGATTGAAAAATGCCATTGAAAAGTTCAATTAATCTCAAAAGAATCTAGGAGTTTCAAAACCAATTAAAACCTAATAAATTATTTCATTTTTTCATGGTGGAAATTGGTGAATCGTCATTCTAGTACCTTCAAATATTTTATAGCCTGGATTACGGCATCCCTCTTCCAAGTTATAAAATATTGTGTTGGGTCCTAGCCTTAATATTTCATATTGGGTGTTATATTAAGGACTTTAAATCATCTGTCTTGAATATCTCCCAAAAGATGTCTCGTTTAGACATCTATGATCTTCCCAAATCTCTTGGAACTTCACTTCCTCCACCTCCTCTAATTATTCTCCTTAACCCACAAGTTCAAGGTCACTCAAGCCCTATTGGCAAGCAAGGTCTATGTGTGATCACATCTTGGAGATGAAGTCACATATTGACAAGCCGGGAGAGTTGGGTGTCAAAGTCTTGAGGAAGTTGGATGTTCAATCACTTTTTAAGTCACATAGCGAGTTCCTTTGGGACCACTATGAAACAGACTATGACATGACCCTTAATGATCTTATCTATTTGCTTGGTGCTGCTGAATCAAAAATGATTTGAGGACTAGTAAAGCAAATTTAATTAGAGGATCAACTTCCCAAACCTTCAATGGACATTGACATTAGTAACATTGGATACCCAGTAAAAGCTTTCTCTTCCCAATGGAAAGGGATCGGCCATAGTCAACTCGGTTGAAAAAATGGTAAAGAGAATGGCTAAGTCTGAGATAGTTCTACCAAAGGGTCCATATGTGTCTATTGCCAAAGGAAGGGGCATTGATTGCGAAGCTGCCTATTTACCTGAAAGATCATAAGGTTGAACAAGTCAAGAAGTTTGACTCTATTTCAGGTAAAGTCCACTATCTAACTCTGTTAAGTTTCTATTCTGAGATTCTTATTACATGATGTGACTGGGTCACATGTTGATGTTTTAAGAATCAAAGAAAAGTGAAGAAACTCAAAGGAAGTATATGTTGATTCTGATTGCAAAGATGGATCTCGATCGCATGGTTCAGTGATCAGAATTTTGAGTTGTTGCTTAGGAGTTATGATATATTGCTTAGGAATAGATAACAACAAGTTTTGATATGCTTTTGCACTGTAAGGATAAGTTTTTCCGCAAAGTTTTAAAATTAAAGGAAATTTTTGAATTTATTTTTTCGAAGTATCCTTACAATGGAATTTGTGAAAAAATTGTTGCTTATATGATTCCATTGATAGCAACAACGGAAAATGGATTTATTTCTTTCATTTGTGGTAATGTATAATTTACCAAATAAGGAAAGATTCTCATCACCCAAGGTTTCAGTTGGATAGAAACTTGGAAATCATGCAAGTTGTAGAGTATGATGAATGAGAATTTTTCATCTTTGGAAAATTAAGATTAATTCCTTGTTCAAATGTATATGTGAGTCAAGTGAAGGACTAAGGGATCGAGTACACATTCTGGTGCACCGGTCAAGTCCACCACAAAAGATCGATAAGACTATTCGTCATGATTTACTAAAGTTTAGTAAATATGGTTATACTTACAAGTTTAAGTATAATTCTGAAACATTGGAAATGTTTTGATGTATAACAGAACGAATGAGAAGAATCAAATTAGGTAGAAAGATAAAAGTTTATCAAATCTGAAAAGATGGGAGAGTACTTTAGTATCAGGTTTTGTGATCATCTTAATGATTTAGAAATCATATCACAATTAGTCCTCTAAGGAAATCTTAGCGCATTCTTATGACTAAGAAGAGGAATCTTGAATTGTTGGAATGGTTAAATCAAGAAGATGAGTCATACTTCGTTCCAAAACAATTCTTATAATCATACTCCAAAATTGTAACTTGAGTGACATATCTTAAATAAATGTTTATAACACTTGTCAAATGTAAGAGTAAAAGTGTCCTACTCTCGTACATTTGAAATTGGTAACTTGTGATGTTTTGGATAAAACAAAGACCAACTACGGCCAATTGTGTGAAGTGTTTGTCTTGATAAAGAACCCACACTATCTCTTGAATATTTGGCAAGAGAGTCTTATATGTCAAGAGGATAGTGGGAGTCTTAAAGATTATGACAGAATTTCAAGATCTAATCAAGAGTAAAACCTGTATTTTATCACTAGCACACAATTTTAGGTTTATAACCTATCGTGTTGACATATTCCTATTTCTGTGCCCATTCCAGTAAAGTTGGCTATACATTTGAGTTATACATGTTCTCAATTGTTTGCATAACTACTTGGAAGCAATGGCAGGCCCTGTACTGCCAAGTGGTGAGAAGTTAAGATTGCACAAGTTGAATCCATATGAGTTTGGATTTGTCATTATCCTTGTCTTGTGATTATGGTTTTGACAAACTCACATGGATAAGAACACATACAATCAAAGTGTCATAAGTTTTCTCTCCGATTCATGAAAATGATGGTGAGGAAACGCTTTCCCTAAGTAGATTTTAGGTAGATAGAAAGTGTGATATTTGCATTCTCAAAGTCGTAACTGGTTAACCGGCACACTAACATAGGCTTTTTAAGGAATGACAAAGGTCTGAAAAATTGAGACTATGATTAAGGCATCCCTTTTCATAGTTCTAAAATAGTTTAGACACACATGTGTGATATCTAAGGAAAAGTGTATGATCTTGATAAAGTTTTCTCAAAGCATCTCATATCAGAAATTTGAACCTTGGTAAGAAAGTCAATACAATATTGATTTCTAGAAGTCCAGCTGATTTCTGAGTACATGTCAAAGCTAGTGGGAGCATAAGTGTTATTCTAATAATCATCATGTTAGTGGGAGCATGATAACTATAATAAGTATTACAAGATAGAAATGTTCATTATAGAAAACAAAAGTTTCAATTGGGAAAAAGTTGTTTTGCTATAATTAAAGGAGAGGAAATAATACTTGATTTCAATTCTAAAAGGTTAGATTGAGGTTTTAACCATCTTTAGTCAAGGATATATATATATATATATATATATATATATATATATATATATATATATATATATATGACTTTTATGTTGGAGTGGCTCAACATAAGGAAATTCTATATATGGGTCCATTATTTGCGTTCTAAAATTTGATTATGATTACGACATCCCTTTTCATAATCTGAATTAAGAGAACTTGGCAAATAGACATAGAAATATTATAGCAAAAAGACTGGTCTAGTATCATGTCTTTATGTGCGACATCATGAATCGTGTCCCATATGCTTCGGATATAGGATCGATTGCATGTGCTATAATATTCATCCTTTCTAAATTTTTCAAAATGCTCAGGGCATTAAGAGGGGAAAAGTATAGAATTGGATATGACTAAACTAATTAAGCAATTGTCGAGGACAATCTAAGGTTTACCAAAGATTGGTTGTCAGGGACAGTTGGAAGTATAATGTTAAATTTTGGAAGGACCATATTGACATACTCTGAAAGGAGGCAACTCTTGTTCAGAAGTGACAGTCAAAATGGGAATATGGAAATGTTTCATAGTTGGAAGTTATTCAATATGTGTAAGATTAGAAAAACTTAATGCAAGAAGGATGTTTCCATGGAGCTGATCTCCATTAGAATACTCTGTAATGTCTGTTGACAAGTCTTTGTGACTCTGTGCATAATCATTACAAGAGGATCAATGCATATAAGTTTAAAATCTAACAGATTTCGGTAAATGATAGGAATTTGGAATTCTTACATTTTCGATAAGGATTTGGGAGTGTGAAAAGAGAATCATTGAAATTATGTTCAATTGATCTAGTTCACAAAGTAAAGATTATAGACAAACATAGAGTGCTTACTTGGTGTATGGCAAAGCTATTGTTTATAAAAACATAGTGTACATGGTTGGAGCATGGGGCAACTAGTATTTTTAGTTCAAGTATAAATTGATAAAACCGAAACAATGAATAATGAGTAATCAGTATGGTGATAAATAAAAAGTGTTCTATTTATATTCATAGGTTTTGATACCATATTGGATTCAATTATTCTTGTGTTTCATTTTGCATGTTTTGACTTCCAGAATAACTAGGTTGTTCTTCCTGAATGACTAAGTTATTCAAACCATCCACAGTCGGTCATATGTTGGAAGTAGATATGAATCAAGACTGTCATGGGTTGGCTTGTAGAGGTCTAAGATGTTGGACAAAGCGGTGCTACAACACTCATGAGTGCTCATAAGTTTTGAGTATTGGATTCAACCCACGCTCATTTGACTCACTTCATGGATTTTATTACGAGTGATCATGACACGATAATATCTTATATTCTTCAAACCTAGAGATATGAGTTGTTACTATGTGTTGGATATACATTGATTGCACGAAAACGCATTGGTAACTCGATGTTATAAAACATGTCTTTGTGTATGATTCAAAAAGTAGTAGAACAAGCCATATGAGTCAAAATTTATCCATTCCTTTTACCTTCGCGATAAAAGTGATATCTGTGGGCCCCTCAATGATTTGGTGATGACAAATGTAAGTGCTTGGCCGGGCCTGGACTGATTTGATTTGATCAATTAGTCAGTCGTCATAAATCAGAAATTGGGGAACAACAAATGGACAGAGAGAATGATTTATAATCCATGTATCAGTCCATATGATATCTAGAATGGAGGAATATACGATCCCTTATCTAATGGACAAGTCATTGACAAAGGTCAGAGTTCATCGACAAGGTCAGAGTTCGACAACAACTTTTGAGAGCTACGATTTCCAGTTGGTTTTTGAAGTAATACGCAATAATAGTTTTAGACTTATCCAAGTGGGAGACTGTTGGATTAGTGTCTGAGTCCATAACTATAATTGGTATGTACTTGAACCGACTCAGCATGGTCCATTTGGGTTGCATGGCATCAGAACATTTGGATAGACCTTATGTGAGAAGAGGCCATTTGTGACATATTAATATATTATAAGTTCTAATATATTAATATGAAATTATGTTATTTAATTAGTATTGATCAAGAATTAATTTGGACTTAATTTAGTGATCAAAAAGAGACTAATTAAATATATGGGGATTGATTGTGTAAATCATTCATTCTTATATATGTGGGCTTATGATCCATGATTTCTTATGTTGGGTTTAACCCATGTGGTGATCCATGGATACTCCATGGAGGTTAAAACCCATGGAGCATAAGGAATGGGTAAACTCATGGGTTACATGGTGTAACCCTAATGTGCACACTATATAATGACCCCTTTAGCTCAAGAAATTGGCACTAGTGATACATATATGAGGGCTAGCCGATTTGAGCATGAGTGTCTTCTTCTAATGGTTATTCCATGTGTTGGTGATATTGTGTGAACCATTTGAGGTGTCACACTTAGGGCACTAGGCTCTCGAGCTACATGGAGTCAAGCTACATCAACGAGGTATGTATTTCTATCTAGTTTATTACCTAAGTATCAATGTTTTGTATGCTAGTTAGGGTAATACCTTGGAATATTCATATTTTCATGTATAATAGAGAAAACATTGAGCCAAGTATTTAGGGTAATACCTTAGAATGCTCAAAAACCAAAACATTTTACCATATTTCCCTATTTTAGCGATAGACATAGAAGAGGGCACCCTCGGTAATTAGGCTTGGGTTGTGAACTCATGGTATAATCATTATGCACATACGAACCTTGTATCTCGTTTTAGCAACAAACTTTATTTCCCATGAGAATATGAACATTGCATCTCATTTGGGCAACAAAATTTATCTCTCATGATGAGTTGATGACAGCGAACTTTGTTTATGCAAACTTATTTACTCATTTTTGCAATATATTTCTATTTATGGAAACTTTATTTCCCATGAGAATATGAACGTTGCATCTCGTTTGAGCAACATACTTTATCTCTCATTATGACAACGAACTTTGTTTATGCAAACTTATTTACTTATTTTTGCAATATATTTCTATTTATGGAAACTTTATTTACCATGAGAATATGAACGTTGCATCTCATTTGGGTAACATACTTTATCTCTCAAGATGAGAACGAAATTTGTTTATGCAAACTTATTTACTCATTTTTGCAATATATTTCTATTTATGGAAACTTTATTACCTGCTTTAGCAACGAACTTCTATTCATGAAAACTTATTTATGTACTTTAGAAATCAACATTGTTTATGGAAATTGTTATCAATATTATGATTGTCATGATTTCAAACTATATTATGTTATAAACATGTGAGTACTCACCAACTATTTTTATAGTTCACGCTCGTTTTACATGCTTTTTCAGGATTCATCGAGTAAGTGGAACTTGGGGACACATATCTTTTAAGAGCATTCACATGTGTTATATTTCAATTCACATTGTAATTTCTTTTTAAAGTTGTTCAAAACCATTGTAAATTTATAATGCTTTTTAATACTATGGTTGGTGTTGTCTTTATCTTTTGCTATGAAACCCTTTGTACTTCCACGCCCTGTATTTCCGCTTTAGCGGGGTGTGGCATAAATTTAAACCATTACTAAGCAATAAAGAATAAACTCCAATCTTGGTCACATGCGACGCTTTCCTATTTCCCATGATTAACTTTATCTTCCCGTGCTCCACATCCATATTTCTTTTAGTCCTTGCAAATCAGAACAAATGTGAATACCACAACCTATATCAAGGACCCAAGAATTAGCATGTGATGAGTTATTAGATTGAATAGTGTAAATACCTACAATGTAGGGATTGATCTTGCCATCCTTTATGTCCAACAAGTACTTGGGGCAGCTTCATTTCCAATGCCCTTTTTCATTACAGTGAAAGCACTTTGCTTCCTTCGAATTTGAAGAGGGAATAGCAGAACCAACTTTTGTCCCACTTGAAGAGGATCCATTAAGAGACTTTCCCTTGCGGCTCTTGGAGGGAGCCTTCCTCTTTTTTCCCTTTCCATGTCCGATTGCCATAACAGGGGCAAAAGTAGTAGTAGGAGTAGACATTACCGACTTGCCTTTTAGATTGCTCTCTACAGTCCTACGAAGGCCTTGAAGCTTGCTAAGAGTGACCTCCTCCTTGTTCATATGATATGTCTTACGAAATTGATAATAACAAGGAGGTAAAGAGTGTAAAATAATATATATGGCCAACTCTTCATCAAAATTAACATTAAATTTAAGCAAGTGGTCCACAAATCTCTGCATCTTTTGCAAGTGGGCCATGATGGGTTCACTATCCTTCATTTTGGTTGTGACCATGGAGGCAATGATCTCATACCTCTCCTGTCGAGCACTTTGATGGTATCTTTCCATCAAATCATGATACATTTCCTAGGGGTAGTAGTCCTCATAGGACTTCTGCTGCTCATCAGTCATGGTTGCAATCATTAGACACGACACCTTAGTCGCATCCCTCTCATGAGTAGTGTGTTCATCAATTTGTTCAGGAGTATCAGTGGTGACATCAATCTATTTAAGCTCTTTATATAGGACATATTCTTTGTCCTCATAATGAATAGCCATCCTGATGTTTGGAGTCCAATCATTGAAGTTCGAGCCATCGAAAATGACCCACCCACATAGGTTCATGAGGGAGAAAGAAACTAAAGGGATTGGGTTAGAAGCATTGTTTAGGATAGACATCTATAAAAGAAGAAGAAAAAAGTTTAGTTTAGATGATAATCCTTAATATTACACCCAACATGAAATAATAAGGCTAGGACCCAACACAATATTCTACAATTATGAAGAGGGATGCCATAATCCAATTGTAAAATATTTAAAGGTAGGTAAATGACGATTTACCAATTTCCACCATGAAAAACAAAATGGATTATTAAGCTTTAATTGGATTTGAAATTCCTAGATCTTTGAAATTCATTGAATCTTTTCAATGGCATGTTTATATCTCGACTGCGCCCTTCAAGTTTGTGACTGGGATGCCGAGGATCACAAACAAGGAGTGAATAACCATGCAAATTAGCTTGGTACACCCAATGTTACAAATCACCTAATAAATGTGTCGGTTAACTACACACGCTCCATTGATCTATGATTAACACCAAGTTACCGTTTTCCACACATTGTCAGTCTTAGATTAGTGTGCCGGTTAACCACACATACTCCACTAACAACTTAACAAGGTGCAAAGTGTAATTTCATGGATTAGCACCATGTCACATTTTTCCTAAAGTAACTAAGATTGGGAATTTAATAAAAGTTTATTTACTTTATATTTTATCATTATAATTTTAATGAGGGAGAATTAATGTCCTATCCTACCCGTTTGGCTAGCGACCCTCCACCAGTCAAGGAAGCGGGGGGGTGAGAGTGGACACCCATTAAACTACCATTTTATAGGCAGTAACCTTATACCCCTCTTATAGACCGGCCTCGTGAATGAGGCCTACTAACTGTAAGACCGACTTTCTCTTATATATATATATATATATATATATACATATATATATATATATATATTATAAAACTTGTAATATTATAAAGTATAAGGTTTGAATTTTAACTTTTAAAACTCTAGGGTTTGGAATTAAAGTTTCATTTAATGAGACTTTGCAAATTCCAAAACTTGAGGGAAAGTTTTGAAACTTGTCAAAACTCTTCACATTCATAACTTATGAGTTTAATTTGATTTAAATGAAGAGACCTTTCATTTTCCATAACTTGAGGACAAGTTATGGAGGTCATTAAAATACATTTAGATCATTATTTTAACAACTAAAATTATCACATAATCTACGATCTAACTAAACTCAAAATCAAGATAATTTCTAGTCAACAATTTGAAAGCAATTTTGTTTATCATATAAAAACAACAATTATTTTTAAAACTTTTGACAATTATCTTGTGGTTGGATGAGTACAAGCACTAACATATCATAAATTTTTTTTTCCAATTATCTGCACACGGAGCCTCCGACTCGTCGAGTACATGAAATGGACTCGGCGAGTTGCTCTGTTACTGAGTGGACACGTCGAGTCTGTTCATGTACTCGGTGAGTACACCATTCAGAAGAAAAAAATGGACTTTTTTTCAGCTTTGAAAAGCAAGTAAGCATCAAATATAATAGAAAACAATCCTAGGATCTGATACCACTGTTAGGTTTTGAGCAATATAACACTCCTATGGTGCACATGCAACCCTAAATGCTTTGGATCTATGTTTTCTCTATTATACATCCATATTTTCAATTTTTCCAAAGCATTATCCTAACTAGAATACAAATTTTCATTGAATAAAACATCTAGATAGATGACATACCTTTTGAAGGACTTGTAGTTCTTCACCCTTGAAAGCTTGAGCACCTCAAGTGTGATGCCTCTAATGGTTCACAAACACCAATATGCAAGAGGATTATTTAAGAGAATAATCTATTTATCTCAAAGAGAAGAGGCAACCGATTTTGGTCTATGAGGGTTCTATTTATAGTGTTGGGCATGCTAGGGTTACACTTGGTAAACCCTAATAACCCATGACTTTCCACATTCTCATGCTCCATGGGTTTAATGTCCATGGACTATCCATGGATTAGTTTAGCCCATAATCATGGAGCATTAGCCCACACTACAAGAATGATTGATTTACATAATTAATCCCCATATATTTAATTAGTCTCTTTTAATCATAAAATTAATAAATTAATACTTGTAATATATTAATAAACCATAAATAACCTTATTCTCAAAAATCATCCTATCAAATTGCACTGCTGAAGGCAACCCAAAGGGAGCATGCTACAATCGGGTTAAGTACATACCAATTATAGTTATGGACGTAGACACCAAATCCAACACATACCACCCTAGTATCCTCAGTGTACTGCTTTGCTACCCATGAACAACTTTAGGTTGTCAATGCTTAAAGAACAAATCATCCAAAGCCTATATCTAACTCTAAGGGATGTATCAAGTCATAAAGTTCCTGACTTTCTAACTTTTCATGGATTAATGGAGTCAAAACCAAAGCCCTAGATTCATAACTTCACTAAAAGGCCACTAATACATGCATGGGAGATATATACCCATCAAGATTTGACTTTTATAACTTAATGACCTAAAAATGACTAGAATTTAGGCTCAAAGGTTTTGGAGTAACTTCTACTCACAAGATCCAAACTATGGGACCCAAGCTTAAAAGCTAAAACCATATCTACATAAAAGATCCATCAAGATTGAAGCTTTATACCTCCAAAAGAAAGATCAAGATGAACAAGTTCTGGATCTACAAGCTCCAAGACAACTAACACTTCTCCAATGAGCTCCTTTTTCTCCATGATGCAACAAGAACACTCTGAAAACACTCAAAAGCTCAAGAATATCACAAATAGGGCTAAGGTTTCGAGGGAAATGCTTTAGAGGGTGGAGGTTGAAGGTAAGAAGGGTTTGTATAAGCTTAAGGCATTTATATAGGGTACAAGACCCAAAAATTAGGGTTTGACTTAGCCCCGTGTATGCACTGCATACTCCAGGAACGTCCAACGTACAAGGGAGAACCTTCACGATCATTTAAGCCTAGTTCGCCTAGTGTACATACCCTATACGCCCAACATACTGGCCTAAACCCATATTTTTCCTAATTACTAATGGTCATAACTCTCGCGTTCAAACCCTAAATGAACCTTTCATTTCATATGATCCATGGGTTAAACACTCCATGGACTATCCATGAAAGCTTAGTCCAACCTAAATGAACTTGGCCCATTCCATATATATAAGAGTCCATATTTAATTAGTTTATTTTGATCACTTAATTAATTCTAAATTAAGTCTTGATCAATACTATTTAAATAATATGATTCCATATTAATATATTAGAACTTATAATATATTAATATAAATCATAAATATACTATTCTCAAAAGATTATCCATATAAGTTGTGCCAGTGAAGTGCAACCCAAATGGACCATGCCGGGTCGGGTCAAGTACATACCAAATATTGTTATGAACTTAGACATTAATCCAACAGTCTCCCACTTTGAGAAGTCTAAAACTATTATTGAGTATGACTTCAAAACCTAACTGGCAATCGTAGCTCTTAAAGCCGCTGTCGAACTCTGATCTTGTAAATGACTTGTCCATTAGATAAGGGATCATATATTTCTCCATTCTAGATATCATATGGACTGAGACATGGATTATAATCATTCTCTCTGTCTGTTTGTTTTTTCCCAATTTCCGATTCATGATGACTGACTGATTGAACAAATCAAATCAGTCCTGGCTTGGCCAAGCACTCACAGGTATCATCATTAAATCATCGAGGGGCCCACAAATATCGCTTTTATCCCGAAGGTAGAAGGAATGGATAAACTTCGACTCATATGGCTTGTTCTACTACTTGTTGAATCCTACACAAAGGCACGTTTTGTAACATCGAGTTACCAATGCGTTTTTGTGCAATCAATGTATAACCAACTCATAGTAACAGCTCATATCTCTAGGTTTGAAGAATATAAGATAGTATCGTCTCATGATCACTCGTGATAAAATCCATGAAGTGATTCAATTGAGCGCAGGTTGAATCCAATACTCAGAACTTATGAGCACTCATAAGTGTTGTAGCACAACTTCGTCCACCAACTTGGACCTCTACAAGCCAACCCATGACAGTCTTGATTCATATCTGCTTCCAACATATGACCGACTGTGGATGGTTTGAATAACTTAGTCATTCCGAAAGAATAACTTAGTTGTTATGGAAGTCAAAACATGCAAAGTGAAACACAAGAATAAATGAATCTAATATGGTATCAAAACCTATGAATATAAATAAAACACTTTCTATTTATCACCATACTGATTACTCATTATTCATTGTTTCAGTTTTATCAACTTTATACTTGAATTAAAACACTAGTTGTCCCATGCTCCAAGAATGTACACTATGTTTTCTAATCACTAGTCATGCTACACACCAAGTATGCATACTATGTTTGTCTATGATCTTTACTTTGCAAAATAGACCAGTTGAACATAACTCCAATGATTCTCATTTCACAGTCCTAATTCGTTACTGCAAATGCAAGAATTCCAAATTCATGCCATTTACTGAAATCTGTTAGATTCTAAACTTATATGCATTGATCCTCTTGTAATGATTATGCACAACTTCACAAAGACTTGGCAACAATCATTACAGAGTATTCCAAAGGAGATCAACTCCTTAGAAACATCCTTCTTGCATTAAGTTTCCTAATCTTACAGATTGAATACTTTCTAACTTTGAAACATTTCCATATTCCATTTTGACTATCACTTCTGAACAAGAGTTGCCTCTTTTCAGACTATGTCAATATGGTCCTTCCAATATTAACAGTATACTTCCAACTGTCCTTGAGCAACCAATCTTTGGTAAACCTTATATTGTCCTCGGCAATTGCTTAATCACTTTAGTCATATCCAATTCTAGACCTTTTCCTCTTAATGCCCCATGGCATTTGGAAAATTTAGAAAGGATAAATATTATAGCACATATAATCGATCTTTTACCCAAAGCAAATGGGACACGATTCATGATGTCTCACATAAAGACATGATTCTAGACCGGTCTTTTGCTACAATATTTTTATTTGCCATGTTCTAAAAAATTTGACTATGAAGAGGGATGCCGTAATCATAATCGAATTTTGAGAACACAATATATAGAATTTCCTTAAGTTGAACCAATCCAACATGAAATTCATATATATATTCTTGACTAAAGATGATTAAAATCTCAATCTAAGCTTAAAATCTCACTCTAAGCTTTTTAGAATTGACATGAAGTATAATTTCCTCTCCGTTAATTACAATAAAACAACTTTTTCAACCCCTGTAGCCTCACGAATTGAAACTTTTGTATTCTATAATTAACATTGCTAACTTGCAATACTTATCATAATTATCATGCTCCCACTAACATGATGATTATTAGCATAACACTTATGCTCCCACTAGCTTTGACATGTACTGAGAAATCAGCTGGACTTCTAGAAATCAATACTCTATTGACTTTCTTACCAAATTTTAGATTTCTGATACTAGATTGCCTTGATAAGACTTTATCAAAATCATACACTTCTCAAAGATAGCTCACAAGTGTGTCTAAATAATTTCAGAACTATGAAAAGGGATGCCGTAATCATATTCTCAATTGTTTAGACCTTTTTCCATTTCTCATAAGTCAATGTTAGTGTGTCGGTTAACCACGCACACTCCACTAACGACTTTGAGAACCGCAAATATCACAATTGCTATCTACTTAAAATCTACTTAGTGAAAGAGTTTCCTTACCATCATTTTCATGAATCGAAGAGAAACCTTATGACACTTAGATTTTATGGGGTATGTGTTCTTAACCATGTGAATTTGTCAAACCATAATCACAAGACTAGGTTAGAGACAAATCCCAACTCATATGGATTGAACTTATGCAATCTTAACTTCTTGCCACCTGGCAGCTCAAGGGTCTGACATTTCTTCCTAGTAGGTATGAAAACAATTGAGAACATGTAGAACTCAAATGTATAACCAACTTAATTGGAATGGGCATAGAAATGTCAACACGATAGGTTATAAACCTCTAGTTGTGTGCTAGTGATGAAATACAGTTTTTATTCTTCATTACATATTGAAACCCTTTCAGGATCTTTTAGACTCCCACTGTCTCCTTGACCTATAAGACTTTCTTAGCAAATATTCAAGAGATAGTGTGGATTCTAATCAAGACAAACACTTAACACAATTGGCCTTAGTTGGTCTTTGTTTTTTGAAAAACATCACAACTTACAAATTTCAAATGTACAAGAGTAGAAAACTTTTACTCTTACATTTGACAAGTGTTTTAAGCCTTTTTTTAATACATGTCACTCAAGTTACAATCTTAGAGTATAACTCTAAGAATTGTTTTTGGAACGAAGTATGAATCATCTTCTTGATTTAACCACTTCAACAATTCATAACTCCTCTTCTTAACTATCATAATGCACTTAGAGGATGAATTGTGATAAGGTCTCAAAATCATTAAGATGATCTTAAAACATGATACTAAAGTACTCTCCCATCTATTCAGATTTGAGAAACTTTTATCCTTCTGCCTAATTTGATTCTTCTTATTCGTTCTGTCATACATTGAAAATTTTCCAATGCTTCAGAATTATACTTAAGCTTGTAAGTATAATCATATTTACTAAACCTTAGTAAATCATGAAGAATAGTCTTATCCATCTTTTGTGGTGGAATTTGACAAGTGCACAAGAAGGTGCACTTGATCCCTTAGTCCTTCTCTTGACTCACACATCCATGTGAACAAGTAGTTAGTCTTTATTTTCCAATGCTCGAAAGTTCTCATTCATCATACTATACAACTTGCATGATTCCAAGTTTCTATCTAACTGAAAGTTGGGTGATGAGAATCTTTCCTTATTTGGTAAATTTAGACACTACCACAAATGAAAGAATCAAATTCATATTTCCAATATTGCTATCAATGGAATCATATAAGCAACATCTTTTTTTTCCACAAATGCCATTGTAAGGATATTTTAAAATAAATAAAATTAACAACTTTTCTTTTATTTTAAAACTTTGCGGAAAAACTAATCCTTACAATGCAAATGTATATGAAAACTTGTTGTCATCTATTCCTAAGCAATCTATCATAACTCTTAAGCACCTGCTCAAAATTCTGATCACTAAACCATGCGATTGAAATCCATCTTCGCGATCAGAATCAGCATATACTTTCTTTAAGTTTCTATACTTTTCTTTGATTCTTAAAACATTAACATGTGACCCAGCCACATCATGTAATAAGAATCTCCAAGTAGGAACTTAATAGAGTTAGACAATGGACTTTACCTGAAATAAAGTCAAACTTATTGACTTTACCATCCTTAGGTAAGTTTGGCAGCTTCGTAACCAAAGCCCCTTCCTTTGGCAATAGAAACATATGGACCGTTAGGTAATACTACATGGGACTATCTCAAACTTAGCCTTTCTCTTTACCATTTGGTCAACCAAGTTGACAATGGCCAATCCCTTTCCATTGGGAAGAGAATGCATTTCTGGATTTCCTGTGTCACTATTGTCCCTGTCCATAAAGTTTTGGGAAGTTGATCTCCTAATCAAATTTGCTTTACTAGTCCTCCTAATCATTGCTGATTTAGAAGCACCAAGCAAATGGATGAGATCATTAAGGGTCATGTCATAGTCTGTTTCATAGTATTCCCAAAGGAATTCACTATGTGACTTAGAAAGTGATTGAACCACTAACTTTCTCAAGACTTTGATACCCAACTCTCCCGGCTTGTCAGTATGTGACTTCATCTCCAAGATCTGATCACACCTAGACCTTGCCTTGCCAATAGGGCTTGAGTGACCTTGAACTTGTGGGTTAGGGAGAATAATTGGAGGAGGTGGAGGAAGTGAAGTTCCAAGAGATTTGGGAAGATCATAGATGTCTGAACTAGACATCTTTTGGGAGATATTCAAGGTAGTTGATTTAAAGTCCTTAATATAACACCCAATATGAAATATTAAGGCTAGGACCCAACACAATATCTTATAACTTGGAAGAGGGATGCCGTAATCCAAGCTATATAATATTTGAAAGTAGGTGAATGACGATTCACCAATTTCCACCATGAAAAAAGAAATAATTTATTAGGTTTTAATTGGATTTTGAAACTCCTAGATCTTTGAGATTCATTGAACTTTCAATGGCATGTTTCAATCTCGAGTGTGCCCTTCAGGTTTTGTGACTGGGATGCCGAGGATCACAACACAAGGTGTGAAGTAACCATGCAAATTACTTGGTACCCTTAAGTGTTTACCCCTCAATCGATGTGCCGGTTAACCACACACGCTCCATCGATACTATGATAAACATTAAGTTACCCTTTTCCTACCTTGTTAAATACGAGTTAGTGTGCCGGTTAACCACACACGCTCCACTAACAGACTTAAACAAAGTGCAAAGTGTAATTTCATGGATTAGCACCTTATTCACATTTTTCCTAAGTAACTAAGGTTGGGTATTTATAAAAGGTTTAGTTACTTAGTATTTATCATTAATACTTTTAATGAAGGGAGAATTAACTGTCATTTTATAGGCAGTAACCTTATACCCCCTTATAGACCGGCTTCGTGAATGAGGCCTACTAACGGTAAGATTGACTTGCTCTTATACATATATGTATGTTATTAACTTATAATATTATAAAGTATAAGGGTTGAATTTTAACTTTTAAAATTCTAAGGGCTAAACTTGGAATTAAAGTATTCATAAGAGAAAACTTTTCAAATTCCAAAACTTGAGGGCAAGTTTTGTAACTTTCAAAACTTTTCTATTCCATAACTTATGTGTTTAAAGTAGTTTTAATTAAAAACCCTTCAAGTTCCATAACTTGAGGAAAAATTATGGAAGACTTTAAACTAATTAAGAAAGTGACTCTTCATAATTTATAACTTATGGAAGCTTTATGAGATTAACTAAGGTTACACATATTTTATTTAATGAAGAGACTTTTGAACCTCCACAACTTGAGGACAAGTTATGGGGTCTTAAAACCATTTAATGAGAACAAGAGTCTTCATTTTGTAACCTATGACAATTTTTTTATGAGTTTTATGAAACTTAAATATGACTTTTCATATAACTTGAGGTCAAGTTACAAAAACACATTTTAGAATCAACTCTTAGATTAAAATGGATTGAAAACACATAATCAATTAACTTTTCTATTAATCTAAGAAACTCATAAGAACAAGATAATTCAAATCAAACTTTTTCATGTAATTAGTCTAAACTTTAAACTAATACAAAACATGAATCTATTGACAATTATCTTTGAAATTGGATTAGTATGAACATTACAACATCAAAAACAAGTTTATAAGTACAAAAACAACTTAAGGTAATGTTCCTAGTCCATTTCTAGCAAAAAAAAAAAAACTCGAAAATATGCTGTCTGGGGCTCCTACTCGTCGAGTTGATTTTCTTCATGGACTCGGCGAGTTCATCACTAGACTCGGCGAGTCCAGTGCCCAGAAAGCCAGAAAATCGTTTTTTTCAGCATTTTTCAGCAATTTGCATCAAGTATAATTGAAAACAAGCCTTGGCTCTGATACCACTGTTGGGTTTTGAGCATTCTAACACTCCTATGGTGTACATGCAACCCTATAAACCTTGGATCTATGTTTTCTCTATTATACATGCAAATAAGAACTTTCCAAGGCTTTAATCCTAACTAGCATATTATGAAGCTCTTATACTACAAAGTACTAGTTAGATGACATACCTTTTGATGTAGCTTGACGTCTTCAAGCTTTAAGAGCTTAGCCCCAATAGTGTGGAAGCCTCAAGTGGAATCACAAATCACCAAAACACCTTGGAAGACTTTAGAGAATATGGATACTTGGTTCTCTCTAGTGAAATCGGCTAGCCCTCTTAGTGTACCCACACTAGAGCCAATTCCACCAACCAAGGACATCTTTATATAGTATGGAGATTAGGGTTAAACCCATGACCTTTCATTTCATATGATCCATGGGTTAAACAAGCCATGGACTATCCATGAAAGCTTAGCCCAATCTAAATGAACTTGGCCCATTCCATATATATAAGAGTCCATATTTAATTAGTTCATTTTGATCACTTAATTAATTCTAAATTAAGTCTTGATCAATTCTAATTAAATAATATGATTCCATATTAATATATTAGAACTTATAATACATTAATATAAATCATAAATATACTATTCTCAAAAGATTATCCATATAAATTATGCCGGTGAAGTGCAACCCAAATGGACAATGCCGGGTCGGGTCAAGTACATACCAAATATAGTTATGGACTTAGACATTAATCCAACAGAGGGATTATTCAAGAATATGCATTTCAGTAGGGAAGGATGTTTTGTTATGGAGGTTGCCGTCAGAATCTGTGATGCTACGGGGAGCGGTAGTACTCACTAGTCAGAGAGAGGGTGTTGTGATGCTACGGGGGAGCCGTAGTACTCACTAGTCAGAGAGAGGGTGTTGTGATGCTACGCGGAGCCGTAGTACTCACTAGTCAGAGACAGGGTGTTGTGTTGCTACGGGGAGCCGTAGTACTCACTAGGTAGAGAAAGGGTGTTGTGATGCTACGGGGAGCCGTAGTACTCACTAGTCAGAGAGAGGGTGTGGTGATGCTACGGGGAGACGTAGTACTCACTAGTCAGCACGAGGTTCTTATGATGAACTACTCTTTGATCAGAGCATGACGCAGAAGAGTTTTAGGCTTGGGTAGCCCTAATCTAAGAGTTTTGGGAGACTGGTGGTCGGATCAGGGGCGTGACAGGGGTCTCCTTAACGATCAGGAGTCGTTATATCCCGAGTTAAGGTATGGTTATCACAACCAGAAGGAATTTGGGAAGTGATGTACGCATGGGTTGCGGGTCATGAGTCATAAGTTGAGTGGTTCGTTGGAACGAGTGGTTCCAACTCTGGGTCGGACCAGACTCTCGAGTTGAGTTTGGCTCTAGTGGTGCATTGAGTAGGCGAGATGAGATTCTGGATTCTGAGGTGGGTTCCAAGATGAGGGGTATTGTTCGTCATCTGATTTCTTAGGCTTGTATAGGTCAGTGCTCGGGTGCGGGAGATACCGCAAGATGCGCGGAGATATGTGCAGTAGACATCAGAGGTCGGGGCTAAGTCGATCTTCGGTTGGATTGTAGTTTTCGTTTGAGAATTTTGTGACTTGTGTGTCACAGGGCCGAGATAGTTGATGCAAATAGGAAGTCAGTGAGACATTTTGGATCATGTTATGGGTAACCATGGAGGTTCAACTATGGGGTTGAGGTCAGACCTCGTGTGGTGTTAAAAGAGATATGGAATTTGGAGCTGAGGCCTATGAATGTGATGTTTGAGGACACTTCTGAGCGAGCATGGTTATGCTTTTGTGTCTAAGGGCAGAGTGTTGGGGATTCTTTGTTCGGATGGTTTCTGATAGCAGTCTAGTAGATGTGCCCCGGTGGAGTGTGAACCCTTTATTTCGTGGGGCCTGATTCGTATGATTTAGCATGGGGCCTGGTGGAGTGTGAACCCTTTATTTCGTGCCCCGGTGGAGTGTGAACCCTTTATTTCGTGGGGCCTGATCGGCTTGGAGGAGAGATAGTCGGTTGTTGGATGTGGTCTTATGAGAATCAGAGAGCCAGTGAGGAAACTGGGTTGATATTCGAGGAGCAAATATCATGGTTGTAACACCCGTTTAATTATTAAATAAATAAATTAATTAATGAGCGGATGGTAGCCCTAAAATAAACAATTATATGTGCAGGGTGTTAGTTTTGAGGAGTTATTTGGCATAATTTAGAAGTTGAGGGTTATAGTGAAAAATCCATACTTAATTGGTAAGTAATATTGTAGACAGGGGCTGCTTAGTAACAATTAGGACTCAATAAGCAAGGAATTATGGAACCAAGGGATAAAATGTAAATTCTGGATTTATATTGTAAAGAATTATAGAGTTTGGGGTTTAAAAGGTAAACCCTGGATTAGTGTTGCAAAGATTCTCAAGGGGAAGGGCTGTTTTAGTAAATTTGGACTTCATTTGTAAAGGAATTTAAAGAGCATGGTTTAAATGGTAACTTATAGACTTCTTTTGAAGGGATTTCATGGAGTAGGGGCCGAAATGGTCGTTATGGCAAAGATTGGGGAGGGGGGGATGGGGTATATAGCTTCATTACCCGTCAAGCCCTAACCCTATGTCCCTTATGTTGCAGCCGCCATCGTCGGGGTTCTCCAGCCGCCGATCTCACCCTTCTCCGACTTACAGCGTCGCACCACCACCTCCGTTGAGGTTATCATCCTCCGGATACCGCTATAACGCTGCTGCCTGACGTCTTGGGCCTCTGAGACCGAAACTTAAAGTTGTTAACGGAGCCTTATACCGCCGCTGCTCCGCCATCAGTGAGTTCTTTCGTTCTCAGACCACCAGCCACCGCGTAGGAGCCATAAAACCTCTGTGAGGCTATCGTTCTCGTCTCACTCCCGACGAAGGATGTTGTGGTCATCGTGGTTGCTGCTTACCCGTCGATATGCTGTCGCTCGCCATCACCGCCTGATGACGTTGATGCTGTTGTTTCCGTTGAAGTCAGTCCGTTCCCAGTCGTGGGTTGATTGCTCGTGTGTGTTGCAGTTGTTGCTTGACGGGAAACTATGAGAAACCACCGCCACCACCGTGAGGTGGTGGCTGTCATCGCCAAACCTTCGCTGCCGACTACCATACGCCACCAAGAAGGTGGCTGGGTCCTTTTGCAACCAGAGCATGTGTATGTGACTATGTTTTTCCACTGTTGGTGTATGTGTGTAGTTGAAGTTCTCGGAAATGGCATCACCACCACCATTAGGTGGTGGCTGCCACCATAAGCCGCCATGGGTGTGTGTTGATGTAGTTAGTGTGTGTGTTTATTCTTGGTTAAGGCATTGTAAACTGTAATTAGCTAAAGTATAATGAAAGAAATTGAAAACCACCACCTTAGGGTGGTGGCTGGCGCCACCGGCCGCCGTGTCGGGTGGCGGTGTGCTCGTCTTGTGAGTTGACTCGATTAGGGATGCTTGAAAACCTACTGGGCCTTGTGAGCCTAATGGGCCCAATGAAGCCAAATGGGCTTAGTGAAAACCCTAATGAGTCTAATGGGCTCTAATTGACCCAAGAAAACCCTAATGGACTTGATGATATTCTAGTGGGCTTGATAGGCCCAATAAAGCCCTAAATAACCTAAAAGTCCAATAAATTAATTAATGGGCTAGTATTTAGGTTTGAAAACCCTAATGCAATCAAAACCATAATTTAATAACTTGAGATATTAAATAATAATGATTGGCAAAGATTAATCTAAGCAATATTGGACTTAATGGATTAAGTCCTTAGTGGATGAAACCCTTAATGGGTTAAGTAGGAAACTTAACCCTCACCATCATTTTATGAGAAACCCTAATTTCACTTGGGTTTATTTTTGGGCCCTTCTATTGGGCCTTGATGATTGGGTTATTAATTGGGCCATACAAGATCATGCAATTGGACTAAAATAATTTAATGGGCCTAGGGTAAGGCCCATGTAAGGGGTTGGGTCCAATTTGGAAAATTAGGCCTTAGATGGGCCATAGTTGGGCCTTAATGATTATATGATGTTGGGCCTTAGAATAAGACCTATATAGGCCTGGGCCCAATTTGGAAAATTAGGCCATATGTTGGGCTTTGACTCATAGTTGACTTTTGGGCCTTTGGATTGGGCCTTAGGCTTGGATAAAGCTGAGTTAGGGGTAAAGTAGTATTTACCCAAGTATGTATCTATGTTTATGTGTTGGAAACCAATTATTAATTGGGTGTTATTTTGGTGTTGACAGTTTGGGAATCTGTCGTCTAGCAGCTGGGGTGAAGTCCGTGGGACTTCAGCAATGTGGGGTTATGTCTACGGGACTTCAACAGTGTGAGGTGAGTTACCTTCCAGTAACGGTGGGTCTACGGCCACAATGCCGGCCCACCAGTAGGGATCGTATGATAGATGTTTATCTTTGTCATAGTCATCTGTGTTGCTACTACCTAATATGTTATATGCTAGCGTGATATGATATGTGATAGTGATAGGGTTCAGTTGTTAGGACCGAAGGGTAGGTTAGGCACCCCAGATATGCCTAACAGTATGTTATGATATGTTTAGCTGCTAGCATGATATGTTATTTGAGATAGAGGTAGTAGGAGGGGGAATGGTCCCCAAGATTCGGTTGTTAGGACCGAAGGGTAGGTCGGACACTCTAGATATGTCTGACAGTAGATTATGCTATGATATATGTGAAAGTAGTAGTAGGGGGTGAAATAGTCCCCGAGGTTCGGTTGTTAGGACCAAAGGGTAGTCAGCACCCCAGAATGGCTCGACATGGGTAGGTCAACACCCCAGAATGGCTTGACACGGGTAGGTCGGCACCCTAGAATGGCCGTACCGGGTAGGTCGGGCACCCCAGAAATGCCTGACAAGTATTGTATATTATATGATTGTATGGTATGTGGTATGATGGGGGAACTCACTAAGCTTTGTGCTTACAGTTTTTAGTTTTGGTTTCAGGTACTTCGTTTTCATAGGAAAGGAGCCAGCTTGATCGTAGCACATCACACTATGTTTTCTGCACAGGAGATCTTTGGGATTACACTCTGATATGGTTTTATGATAATATGTTTTGATTATTGACACTTTGGTTTGAAACAAGATATCATTATGAATGTTTTTACATTGATGGTTTTATGTAATAACTTATTTAAAAATGAAATTTTTAGCCTTGAATTTTGGGATGTTACAATGTTGATCGCTCAAGTAGGCGGTCTGGGGGCGGGTCAGGCCACTAGAATTTCCGGTTATTGGGAAGGAGTATTTTAGCGGCGAAAGAGTTGGTTTAAACTCTGGTTTTGGAGGTTGTATGTGGTTTCGGGTGTCCATAGAGAAATATATCAGTGTGGTATGTAAATCGTTTCGGTAGTGCCTTTCGGGTTAATGATTTAATCTATGTGTGGTTAAGGAATGATTTCGAGGGCGAAATCAAATTCAAGTTGGGGAGAATTGTAACATCCGGATTTTCAGGGTTATTATTGTGTAGGTTAATCTTTTGATTAAAAGACAGATTCAACGAGTTGAGGATCCAACTCGCCGAGTCGAGCCGGGTTTCTCACGTGGATTTAATGATTGGACTCGACGAGTCAGAGGAGGGACTCGCCGAGTAGGTGCTGGGCAGAGAAACCCTAATTTCTCTGGTTTGGGACCTATTTAAGGGTCCTTATGGCCTTCATTTGCAGCTACTACACCCGGAGAAACCATAGAGAGCAGAGAGGAAGCTTGTAGTGCAAGAAGAGGGCTAATTCATCATCCTTTGGAGTGTCTTAGCAAAGGGAAGGAAGGATTTCGAGTTGGGCTGTCTTGTGGGACTCAAATCTTCCATCATTTCGTTCAGAGTTGTTGTGAGAGGTAAGGATTCATGTCCATCTTCGTTTGTTTAGTAGATTTCATGAATCTAGGGTTTCTTCATGCTTTATTTAGCTTGAATCTAGAGTATGAGAGGTCCCATGGTGAAATGATTCCTAGATCTGGACCTTAAGAGGTCCAGAGAGTCCCTTCCATTCTGCTTTATGCCTTTTCCTTGGAGTTATGAGCTAGGGTTGTCATGATATGAAGGATTTCACCAAAATAAGCATAGAGAGCCTTGCATGTGTACAAAGATTCGACCTTTACGTGGTTATTGGTCATAGGGAAGTCAGATCTATGGAATAGAGGAACGGATCTGACCTCAGAAGGTCAGATGAGTGTTGTCATGGGAGCAACTCGCTGAGTCCATAGGTAGACTCGACGAGTCGAGTCGAGGTTGCCCCGCGATTCGTTGCTGAGTAACTCAAAGAGTAGATTGGGAACTCGTCGTGCCTGAGAGGTTCGAAAGGGATTCAGAGAACCAGCATGGACTCGGCGAGTAACTCGTGTGCACTCGACGAGTTTGGTCAAAGTTTGACCATTGACTAGAGTTGACTTCGTTGACTTTTAGGGTTCGGTCAATGATTGGTCTTATGAGCCATTAGAAGGGTAGAATGGTCTTTTACCCTTCTTAGAGGACTTATAGAGGAGGATTAGCCTAGCCTTTAGAAGTTGTATTAATTAGAGAAATTATTTATGTGATTACGCGGAGGCTAGCGCAGTATTTCAGAGTACGAGGTTTACCGAGTATCCTAAGGTGGTAAATAGAGTTATATGACAGAGTATCTTGTATGCTATTTATGTGATTGTGATGCACTGGATTATTTCTATGTGATTTATGCTATGTATGTTCCAGAGTTTACAGAGTTAGAACCGAAAGGTTCACAGAGTTAGGACCAGAGGGTCCACAGAGTTATAGCCTCGAGTGGCTAATATGTGTTATATGTGGTATTTTGGGGAACTCACTAAGCTTCGTGCTTACCGTGTTATGTGTTATATGTTTCAGGTGTCTCTCAGGATCACGGAACGGCACCGGCTCGATTGTACACACCAGAGGAAGAGTTATGTTTTGAGGATCCTGGGTTATTATTTAATTGAATATGGATTTTTGCTTTGTAACCTAAACGAAATGAGATTTTTACGAAAAGTGTTTACGAATTCAGCGATTTTAAATGAAAATTCTAGTTTTGAAAAATTACGGTGTTACATTACGCATGCTATCCTTACAAGACTACCTAATATCAAACTTAATTTAGGTATCCTCTGTAAGTCCAAGTTTAACCCTAAACTATATTACAATGTCGATAACCAACTTTTAATACCAACTCCATTCTTGGGCGACCCTAACCTATCTTAGTGCATATATTCCATAGAGAGTGTTAGGTATTATTATTTATTTATCTTTTCAGCAATGCTGCTTTTAATATTATTATATAATATAACCTCTTTATGCTAACATGAAAATAGTATCATATTTGGTTTGCACATAACACAATATATATACATATATCCTAACATATAATCTAGGAAATAAGCGTAAAATTCACGTACAACTTCCAATAGAAATTTAATACTTTAATTAACCTTCTAATTAAATCATGTTCATGAATGGGACAATGCACTTACATGGCTTAGGTGGGTGACTAGTGACCTAGGCAGAGTTTCTCCTAACACCATAGATGTTCCTTGACGTGACATAAGTATAATTAATACAAAGTTTTAGTCTAATGATCATGGAGATTAATAATAGTCTAAATCCTCACTAATCCCAATGTCTACATCAAGATCTATCATGTAAGGATCAACCGGGCAGGACAGTTGCAAGGAAAGACCATTTCGGTATAGTATCTTTTTTGAAATCCAACAACCAAGCCAACATGACCGTTCTAGACACGTCTCCTATAAGTTGATCAATTAGTGTAATGACATGCGATTACTGATAAATCTTATTTATAGGTTCATAATAATGACTTATGACTATAAATATAAATTACACTAAAAAAGATAGAGTGTAGCTTAACTTACAGATCTTTTTAAACAAAAACTAGGAAAACACGCGGACAAGATCTCAAAACTGAAAGCTTCTATTATCTAGACTCCTGAATCTCGCAAAGCCTTACTAAAATACTCAGAAACCCGGAAAAAAAAGCCGGATCCTAAGAACAAAAATCAATTGAGAGATTTTGGGATTGGTTGCTGTGAAGAATGAAGAAGAACTCAGCGAGTATATATAGAAAGTGGGAAGGCACTCCGCGTAAGTCTTAGAGGCATACCGTGTGCATAGTGACACATGTTGTCATCTGATTCCTCCACCTCCTATTCTTCTTATGTAACACCCTGTTCTGAATCATATCTTATTTAGGGATGGTGAGCAAAGATCGGGAATTATCATGCTTAACACTGTTGAGGAAACAAGATTTGGACCTTTTTGCATGTAGTTGATGTATATTTAGATGACCTGAGGGTTCGGTTTGTGTTTTGGAACCAAGGGGTATTTTGTTAAAGTGTCCGCTCGAACTTTGATGGAAATTGGATTTTAATTTGGGAAATTTAAGGAAATTATGAGATGATAAAATCGTAGAGCTTCTCGTTATCTTTTCATGGATATAAGGATCATCGGAATCAGATTTATAATGAAGAAGTTATGGTCTTCGGAAGAATTTAGGGTTTTGAGGAAAAATCCTAGTATGCGGGGCGTACATGGTGAGTATGCGGGGCGTACTCGTGCGAGGACCCTTATGCAAGGCATACCTTGGCGTATGCTGAGCGTAGTCAGCAGTTTGGTCTCCAAGCTTCAGCTTCGTACGCTGGACGTACGAGGAGTACGTTGGGCGTACGATGGATTCAAGAAACCCAAATTTAATGGTGTTGTACCCTATTAAAGCACCTTATGTATTTAGGGCTGGTCTCTTTACCATCCCCCAAACCTCCTAAAACCCTAAATCTTCCATTAAGCTTCCTTGGTGGTGTTCTTAAGCCTGTAAGAGGATTTTAGTGGTTGTTCTTCTCATTATGAAGGAAGCTTTGAAGATTGAAGGTGCTTTGCTTGGAAGGAAGGTCTTAGATCCATAACCGTCTCACTTGTTGCAATCTCTTTGAGGTATCAAATTCATACCTTGGCTTATAGATGTTTACATATCCTCATTGTTTTTTTGTTATGTTTTTTGTCCCATTTTATGTTTATTGAATAGTTAAAATGTTTTAAGGACTTGTTCTTTTAGATCTGGTCTTGTAGTGGACTCCTATGACATAAAGTTGCAAGCTTTATGAGATTTTTGGTCACATGCATGCATTAAGTCACTTTTAAAGTCCTCTTTAAACTTAAAATATTCATTTAGCCATTCATGAATGGAAAGTTAGCGACTTTATGTGATAATTCAGCTCAAGGAAGTCAGGTCTACATTTTAGAGCAATGTCTTAAGTGATTAAGGACTGAATGTGAAATGTGGCTAAACAGGAGGAGTACATTGGGCGTACAAGCCAATACGCGCAACATACAATCCCTAAAGCTGTTGGGTTTTGAGCATTCTAACACTCCTAAGTGTACATGCAACCCTAAATACCTTGGATCTATGTTTTCTCTATTATACATGCAAATAAGAATATCCAAGGTATCATCCTAATCTATCATACAAAACATGAATATAACAAGATAGAATACATACCTCTTTGATGTAGAAAGTCTTCATGAAGCTTGAGTGCCTAGCCCCAATAGTGTGGAAGCCTCAAATGGAATCACAGTTATCAAAACACTTAGAATAACTTGAGAGAGTTCTACACTTCATGAAATCGGCTAGCCCTCTCTAGAATAATCCTAGTGGCCGATTTTTGTCAAGAATAAGATCATTATATAGTGTTACAATTAGGGTAAATCCTTAATTGTCATGACTTTCCATTTCCTTGGATCCATGGGTTCAAATACACCATGGAGCACCCATGGACCATCCTATGGGTTTTAGCCCAACTTGATTATCCATGGAGCATTAGCCCACTATATAAGTATGCATGATTTACACAATCAACCCATATATTTAATTAGTCTTCTTTTGATCACTTAATTAATCCTAGATTAATTCTTGATCAATACTAATTAAACAATCTTATTATTCTTATTATTAATATACTAGAACTTATAATATATTAATAACCATAAGTGTCTTATTTCTCTCATTATAGTCTATCTAAGTGCATGAAGGTTTGCAACCCAAATGGACCATGCCGGGTCGGGTCAAGTCTTACCAATTATAGTTATGGACTTAGACATTAATCCAACAGTCTCCCACTTGGATAAGTCTAAAACTATTATTGCGTATGACTTCAGGAACCAACCGACAATCGTAGCTCTCAAAAGCTTCTGTCGAACTCTGACCTTGTAGATGAACTCTGATCTTGTCAATGACTTGTCCATTAGATAAGGGATCATATAATCCTCTGTTCTCATGATATCAGCCGGACAAATACATGGAACAACGTCGTACTTATTGTCCAGCAGTTTGTTTCCCGATTTTCGATTTGTTTGACAAAGAACTTAATCGAACACATCAATTCAGTTCTGACCGGCCGGTACATAGGTCACAACAAAATCATCGAGGGGCCCAGATATCGCTTCTATTTCTAGAAGGAACAGATAAACTTCGACTCATATGCTTGTTCTACTACTTGTTGAATTGCACACAAAGGCACGTTTTATAACATCAAGTTACTGATGCGTTCACGTGCAATCAATGCACAACCAACTCATAGGTAACAACTCATATCTCTAGGTTTGAAGATTTATATGATATTATCGTCTCACGATCACTCGAGATAAATTCCATGAAGTGATACAAGTGAGCGTGGGTTTATTCCAATACTCATAACTTATGAGTACTCATGAATGTTGTAGCAACCATTGCCATGACTAAACTCATTTAGCCATCTACAAACCCGATTCATGACAGTCTTGATTCATACCTACTTCCTACATATGAACGACTGTGGAGTGTTTAAATAACTTAGTCATCCGGAAAGAATAACCTAGCTATTTTGGAAGTCAAAACATGCAAAGTGAAATACAATAATAATCGAATCTAATATGGTCTCAGAACCCTTTTGAATATAAATAAAACCACTTTTTATTTATCACCATATTGATTACACATTATTCAATGTTTCAAATAATCAACTTAAGACTTGAATAAAAACAACAGTCGTCCCATGCTCCTAGCATGTACACTTTGTTTTTCTAAACAATAGTTATGCCATACCCCAAGTATGCACACTATGTTTGTCTATGATCCTTACATTGTGATGTAGATCAATTGAACATGATTCCAATGATACTCATTTCACAATCCCAAATCCTTATTGTAAATGCAAGAATTCCAAATTTATGTCATTTACTGAAATCTGTTAGATTCTAAACTTATATGCATTGATCCTCTTGTAATGATTATGCACAAAGTCAGAAAGACTTGACAACAACCATTACAGAGCATTCCAAAGGAGATCAGCTCCTTGGGAACATCCTTTTTGCATTAAGTTTCCTAATCTTACATAGATTGAATCACTTCCACCTATGGAGACATTTCCATAGTCCTATTTGACTATCACTTCCGAACAAGAGTTACCTCTTTTCAGAAAATGTCGATATGGTCCTACCAAAATTAACACTAGACTTCCAAATGTCCCTGAGCAACCAATCTTTGGCGAACCTCAAATTGTCCTCGACAATTGCTTAATCACTTTAGTCATATCCAGTTCTAGACTTTTCCCTTCTAAATGCCTTAAGCATTTGGAAAATTTAGAAAGGATGAATATTATAGCACATGAAATCGATCCTATATCCGAAGCATATGGGATACTATTCATGATGTTTGACATAAAGACATGACACTAGACTAGTCTTTTGCTACAATATTTTTTATTTGCCATGTTTTCAAAATTTAACTATGAAGAGGGATGCCGTAATCATAATCGAATTTTGAAAATGCAATATATATAGAATTTCTTCAAGTTGAACCATTCCAACACAAAATTCACATATATTCTTGACTAAAGATGATTAAAATCTCAATCTAAGCTTTAGAATTGACATGAAGTATAATTTCCTCTCCCTTAATTATAGCAAAACAACTTTTCAACCCCTGCAACTTCACGGATTGAAACTTTGTTTTCTATAATTAACATTGCTAGCTTGCAATACTAATCATAATAGTCATGCTCCCACTAACATGATGATTATCAGCATAACACTTATGCTCCCACTAGCTCTGACACATTTCCAGAAATCTGTTGGACTTCTGAAATTTAGATTCATACACCCTTTCTTAGATAGCTCACATGTGTGTCTAAACAATTTTCAGAACTATGAAAAGGGATGCCGTAATCATAGTCTCAATTGCTTAGGCATTTGCCATTTCTCACAAGTCCATGTTAGTTTGCCGGTTAACCACACGCGCTCCACTAATGACTTTTGAAAATGCAAATGACACAATTGATATCTACTTAAAATCTATTTAGTGAAAGCATTTCCTCACCATCATTTTCATGAATCGGAGAGAAACCTTATGACACTTAGATTTAATAGTGTATGAGTTCCTATCCATGCGAATTTGTCAAAACCATAATCACAAGATAAGGTTAGTGACAAATTCAGCCCTACATGGATTAAACTTATTCAATCTTAGTTTCTTGTCACCTTGGTAACACAAGGCCCACCAATGCTTCCAAGTTGAACTCTGATAACTCACATGTAAATTCAACTTATTTGAAGTAGGTACAGAAATAAGAATTATGTCAACACGATAGGTTGAAAACCTTAAGTCGTGTGCTAGTGATAAATTACAGGTTTTACTCTTGATTAAATCTTGAAACTCTTTCAGGATCTTTAAGGCTCCCACTGTCCCTTTGACATATAAGTTTTCCTAGTCAAGAACCATTCCTTGATAAAACAAATATTCAAGGGATAGTGCGGATTCTTATCAAGACTAACACTTCACACAATTGGTCTTAGTTGGTCTTTGTCTCATCCAAGACATCACAACTTACCAATCTCAAATGTACAAGAGTAGAAAACATTTTACTCTTACATTTGATAAGTGTTTTAAACCTTCTTTAAGACATGTCACTCAAATTACAATCTTGGAGTATGACTCCAAGACTTGTATTGGAACGAAGTATGATCCATCTTCTTGATTTAACCATTTCAACAATTTCAAGATCCCTTCTTCTTAGTCATAAGAATGCACTAAGACTTTCTTAGAGAACAAATTTTGATATGGTTTCTTAATCATTAAGATGATCACAAAGCTGATACTAAAGTACTCTCCCGTCCTTTCAGATTTGAGAAACTTTTATCTTTCTGCCTAATTTGATTCTTCTTATTCGTTTTCCAATGTTACAAAATTATACTTAACCTTATAAGTATAATCATATTTACTAATCTTTAGTAAATCATGACAAATCAATCTTTGTGGTGGACCTTGACCAGCGCACACCCAGTGTACCTAATTCCTTAGTCCTTCAATTGACTCACATATACATGTGATCAAAGAATTAGTCTTAATTTTTCAAAGATGAAAATTCTCATTCATCATACAATACAACTTGTATGATTCCAAGTTTCTGTCCAATTGAAACTTGGGTGATGAAAAACTTTCTTCATTTGGTAAATTCAGACACTACCACAAATGAAAGAATCAAATCCACTTTCCAATATTGCTATTACTGGAAACATATAAGCAACAATTTTCCACCGATGCCATTGTAAGGATATTTTTAAAATAAATAAAATTAAAACCTTTTTTTTTTCTTTTATTTTAAAACTTTGCGGAAAAACTTATCCTTACAATCCACATGAAAACCTTGTTGTTATCTATTCACAAGCAATATATTATAACTCTTAAGCAACAGCTCAAAATTCTGATTACCGAACCATGCGATCGAAACCCATCTTCGCAATCAGAATCAGCATATACTTACTTTAAGCTTCCTATCTTTTCTTTGATTCTTAAAAGACATCAGCATGCGACCCATTCACATTATGTAATAAGAATCTCCAAATAGGAACTTAACAGAGTTATACAGTGTATTTTACCCGAAGTAGAGTCAAACCTCTTGACTTGATCAACCTTATGACCTTTCAGGTAAATAGGGCAGCTTCGCAACCAATGCCCCTTTCTTTGGCAATATAAACATATGGAGACCCTTTGATAATGGCACATGAGACTATTTCAGACTTAGCCTTTCTCTTTACCATTTGGTCAACCGAGTTGACTATGGCCGATCCCTTTCCATTGGGAAGAGAAATGCTTTTCTAGATATCCAATGCTACCATTGCCAATGTCCATTTAAGGTTTGGGAAGTTGATCTTCTAACAAAATTTGCTTTACTAGTGTTCCAAATCATTGCTGATTCCACAGCACAAAACAAATAGATAAGATCATTAAGGTTCGTGTCATAGTCTGTCTCATAGTAGTCCCAAAGTGACCCGCTATGTTACTAAGAAAGTGATTTGAACATCCAACTTTCACGAGACTTTGACACCCAACTCTCCCGTCTTGTCAATATGTGACTACATCTCCAAGATGTGACCACACCAAGACCTTAACTTGCCAATAGGGCTTGAGTGACTTTAAACTTTTCAAGAACTTGTGGGTGAGGGAGAATAATTGGAGGAGATAAAGGAAGTGAAGCATGATGTTGAGGAACATCATCTTCAAGAGATTTGGGAAGATCATAAATGTCTAAACCAGACATGTTTTGGGAGATATTCAAGATAGTTGATTTAAAGTCCTTAATATGACACCCAATATGAAATATTAAGGCTAGGACCCAACAAACTATTTTATAACTTAGAAGAGGGATGCCGTAATCCAAGCTATAAAATATTTGAAGGTAGGCGAATGACGATTCACCAATTTCCACCATGAAAAACGAAATAATTTATTAGGTTTTAATTGGATTTGAAATTCCTAGATCTTTTGAGATTCATTGAACTTTTCAATGGCATGTTTCAATCTCGAGTGTGCCCTCTCAAATTTTGTGACTGGGATGCCGAGGATCACAAAACAAGGTGTGAATAACCATACCAATTCACTTGGTATCCTTAATATTATCACCTAATCAATGTGCCGGTTAACCACACACGCTCCATTGATCTATGACAAACATTAAGTCACCCTTCGTGGTCCTTACTAGTCCAAGTTAGTGTGCCGGTTAACCACACACGCTCCACCAACGACTTGGTAAGGTACAAAGTGTGAATTCCATGGGTTAGCACCAAATTCACATTTTTCCTAAAGTAACTAAGATTGGGAATTATTAAGATTTTAGTTACTTTAGTATTTATCATTAATACTTTTAATGAAGGGAGAATTTAAAGTCATTGTCCTACCCGTTCGGCTAACGACCCTCCACCAGTCAAGCAAGCGGTGGGTGAGAGTAGACACCCATTAAGTCGCCATTTTATAGGCAACAACCTTATACCCACCTTATAGACCGGCTTCGTGAATGAGGCCTACTAACGGTAAAACGACTTGTTCTTATACATATATATAATAATTAACCATTAATGTTATAAATAGTATAAGTGTTGAATTTTAACTTTTTTAAAATTCTAAGGGCTAACTTGGAATTAAAGTATTCATAAGTGAAAACTTTTCAAATTCCAAAACTTGAGGGCAAGTTTTGAAACTATTCAAAACTAATTAATTCCATAACTTATGTGTTTAAAGTAGTTTTAATCCAAAAACCTCTTCAAGTTCCATAACTTATGGAAGACTTTAAACTAATAAAAGAATTAATCTTTTCTTTATTTTTATAACTTATGGAATTAATTAAGGTTACACTTTATTTATTTATTTATTTATTAATGAAGTGACTCTTGAATTTCCATAACTTGAGGACAAGTTATGGAGTCATAAAAAAAAAATTCAATGACAGAAGACTCTTCATTTTGTAACCATTACCAACTTTTATGAGTTTTATGAGTCTTTAATGTGACTCTTCATGTAACTTGAGGACAAGTTACACAAACACATTTTGTGCTCAACTCTTAGATTAAAATGGATTGAAAACAACTATTTCAATTAACTTTTCTATTAATCTAAGCAACTCATAAGAACAAGATAATTCATATCAAACTTCTTCATGTAATTAGTCTAAACCTTAAACTAATACAAAACATGAATCTATTGACAATTATCTTTGAAAATGGATTAGCATGAACATTACCACATTAAAAAACAAGTTTATAAGTTCAAAAACAACGTAGGGTAATGTTCCTAGTCCATTTCTAGCCAAAAACCTCGAAAATATGCTGTCTGGGGTCCAACTCGTCGAGTGCATGAACATAACTCGGCGAGTTGGATGAATTTTGCCTTGGACTCGTCGAGTCCCTTCATGGACTCGGCGAGTCTGCTGGGCTGACAGCATCACAACTCGATTTTTCAGCTCCATTTGCAAGTATAACAAGAAAACAAGCCTAGGCTCTGATACCACTGTTGGGTTTTGAGCATTCTAACACTCCTAAGTGTACATGCAACCCTAAATACCTTGGATCTATGTTTTCTCTATTATACATGCAAATAAGAATATCCAAGGTATCATCCTAATCTATCATACAAAACATGAATATAACAAGATAGAATACATACCTCTTTGATGTAGAAAGTCTTCATGAAGCTTGAGTGCCTAGCCCCAATAGTGTGGAAGCCTCAAATGGAATCACAGTTATCAAAACACTTAGAATAACTTGAGAGAGTTCTACACTTCATGAAATCGGCTAGCCCTCTCTAGAATAATCCTAGTGGCCGATTTTTGTCAAGAATAAGATCATTATATAGTGTTACAATTAGGGTAAATCCTTAATTGTCATGACTTTCCATTTCCTTGGATCCATGGGTTCAAATACACCATGGAGCACCCATGGACCATCCTATGGGTTTTAGCCCAACTTGATTATCCATGGAGCATTAGCCCACTATATAAGTATGGATGATTTACACAATCAACCCATATATTTAATTAGTCTTCTTTTGATCACTTAATTAATCCTAGATTAATTCTTGATCAATACTAATTAAACAATCTTATTATTCTTATTATTAATATACTAGAACTTATAATATATTAATAACCATAAGTGTCTTATTTCTCTCATTATAGTCTATCTAAGTGCATGAAGGTTTGCAACCCAAATGGACCATGCCGGGTCGGGTCAAGTCTTACCAATTATAGTTATGGACTTAGACATTAATCCAACAAAAGCATGTATGCTTAGTGTACAACTCAGTACGCCCCACATGCTTAGCAGAATGGGCCTCGGATCTTTTGGTCTTCGGTTTGGGCCATGTGTTGGGCTTGGATGTTTGGGGGCTTTGTTGGGCAATCTGATTTATGGTCTTTTTGGATGGGAATTTTATTGGGCCTTGGTTCAAGGCCCATGGAAGAGCTTTGGGCCCAATTTGGTTAATTGGGCCATGCTTGGACCTTGGGTGCTTATTTGGAATTTGGACTTTTAGATTGTTGGATTGGGCCTTGGCTTTGGGCCAAGTTCTGAAGAGGGTAAAAAGGTCTTTTGAACTGGTTTGGAAAATTAGTGTGGGTCGGATCCGATTATTGATGGATGATTAACTTGTGATTTATAGCATGGGGATTCTTGCAGTCCAGCGGCCCGAGATTCTTTCTGTGAGATTCGGCAGTGCGAGGTTGTTAGGTCATATTTTGTTCGTTTAGGCTAGGCATTTATCTGTATATGTCTTACTAGTCTTTGTTTGAGTTGTTTAAAGTGTTTACGGTTGGGTGAA
Source organism: Lactuca sativa (assembly GCF_002870075.4). Taxonomy (NCBI): domain Eukaryota; kingdom Viridiplantae; phylum Streptophyta; class Magnoliopsida; order Asterales; family Asteraceae; genus Lactuca; species Lactuca sativa. Next base: position 280,976,134 of record NC_056630.2, read on the forward strand.
CTAAAAACTGGGGTTTTTGGTTTAGTTGGTGTTTGCGGTTGCAAGGATGTTTGCAGCCGTGAACTGTTTATGGTTCACTGTTCCCTATATATATGTGTTAGTCTTATCAGAAGTGTTAACGTTTGTATGTATGTGTTCTGTTGTACCAGACGTTTGCGGCTCAATATAAACATGTGCAAGTTGGATCATTCTTGCTTCTACTCCTTATTCTCATTGATTAAAGCTTGTTCTTTTGTTTGATTACTAGTTGGTTCCAGATTTGGGGACTTACAATTGGTATTAGAGCCAATCTAGTGTCAAAACTGTTTAAGTTGCATTTTCTGTTGGTGTGTTCTTCATTTTCGTGATTATTCAAGCTTGGTTACTAAGTTTCTGCTATTGATCGTGAATTCAAGACCAAGGGAATCGAAGATCTGCTCGAAATCAGCTGTTTCAACAAATTTTGGGTGTTTTCGGTTGTGAAATGTTCATCAGTTTACGACTGTAACTCATTTTAGGCCATAAACCTCCTTGTGTTTACGGCTGTAAACTGTTTTTGACTACAAACATGCTATTTTGAACTGTAAACCCTCGTTTTTGAATGTGAACTGCTCTTTGACTACAAAGTGTTGTGAGCCGTAAACTGTTCTCAACTGCAAACCCGTGTACGACCGTAAACACTTTTCAGTCGTAAACCCTCTTTAGCTGTAAACCTTGTTCTCGGTTGTGAGCTTCTTTTCAATTGTGCTTTTTAACAAGTTTTATTTTCAGTCAATTAAGAAAATGTAAAAAAAATTCAGAATGGAATCACAAAACATGATAGTTCATCAGGAGCTGGACTCAATTATGGGAACTACCACAAGAATCCCACATCCTCTGTTAGCTGAAGGATTTCCTGAATGGAAATATAGAATAGAGAAATACATCAAGATGAAGGATTTCAAAATTTGGTGCAGCATTCTGAAGGGTCCAGTTAGAATCACTACCACTCGAGAAAATCGAGGAACAACAGAAGGGTCTTGCAACACTGATAATGGCCTTATCTCCAGAAATTACACAAGGATTTCGTGAGTATGACTCAACCAAAGCTCTGTGGGAAGCCTGGATTAAAGTATATGAGGGAATTGAAGACATGAAGCAGAGCCGTCAAGACATGCTCAGACAGAAGTTCAACATGTTTAATCTCATTCTTGGAGAATCATTGGAAGCTCAACTACAACGATTTATTACTCTTACCATTGAGATGAGTTCTGTAGGAATTTCAATGCCAAGATTAGAGTTTAATAAGAAACTACTAAATTCCCTCCCAAAGTCATGGGACATGAATGTCTCTATTATTAAAAAGAAAAAGGATCTCAACCGACACAGTTTTGCAGAAACAATGGCAATCATTAAAGCCCATGATCTTGATGACAAGCAAAGGGAAATCAACTATGTGAACTCCTATTCTACTGCAAATCTTGGGATTTCATCGAACAATGCCTTTTCATCCTTTACCACTCCATAAAATAAACCTTTTGTTGTTCCACAACCACCATCCCATGTTGTTCCTGTTGGATTAATGTCTAAGTCCATAACTATATTTGGTAAGACTTGACCCGACCCGGCATGGTCCATTTGGGTTGCATACCATCATGCACTTGAATGAGAGAAATAAGACACTTATGGTTATTAATATATTATAAGTTCTAGTATATTAATAATAAGAATAATAAGATTATTTAATTAGTATTGATCAAGAATTAATCTAGGATTAATTAATTGATCAAAAGAAGACTAATTAAATATATGGGTTGATTGTGTAAATCATCCATACTTGTATAGTGGGCTAATGCTCCATGGATAATCAGGTTGGGCTAAACCCATAGGATGGTCCATGGATGATCCATGGTGTATTTGTACCCATGGATCCAAGGAAATGGAAAGCCATGACAATTAAGAGTTTACCCTAATTGTGTAACTATATAAGCATCTTATTATTGAGGAAAAATCGGCCACTAGTGTGTGTGAAGAAAGGGCTAGCCGATTTTGAAGAGTGTAGAATTCTCTCAAGTTATTCTAAGTGTTTTGATGATTGTGATTCCATTTGAGGTGTCACACTTGGGGCACTAGGAACTCAAGCTTCATGAAGACATTCTACACCAAAGAGGTATGTATTCTATCTTGCTATAGTTATTGTTTTGTATGCTAGATTAGGATAATACCTTGGAAGTTCTTATTTGCATGTATAATAGAGAAAACATAGATCCAAGGTATTTAGGGTTGCATGTACACTTAGGAAGTGTTAGAATGCTCAAAACACAACAGTGGTATCAGAGCCACGGGTTGTTTTCTGTTATATTGATGCAAATATTTTATTTTCAAAGTTGAAAAAAAAAAGAAAAAAAAAACATGAAGTTTGTCAAATTTTAAAATAATTACTTGTTCTTGTGAAAAACTAATTATTTGTAAAATTTGAATAATTTGCTTTATGAGTTGAATTAGGTCAAATTTAATAAAAGATAAAATAATATGATTATTTTATTAGTTTTAAAAGTTTGATCTAAAGAGTTTTATTTTTTTTTGAAACCTCCATAAGTTATGGATATGAAAAGGTTTTAAAAAAAAAAATTGATTCAAAGTTTTTTTTGGAGTTACAAAATTTGGTGTTAATGTTTTAAAGGATTCCATAACTTAAGAATAAGTTATGGATCACCAAAAGTTTTTTTGTGTTACCTTGTTTTATGAGTGAATTTAGATTAATGAATAAAATTATGTGATAGTTGGTTTTAATCCAAATTAATCTAAGAATTGATTCTAAAATGTGTTTTTGTAACTTGTCATCAAGTTATATGAAAAGTCACATTTAAGAATCATAAAACTAATAAAAAATTGGCAAAGGTTACAAAAAATGAAGAGTCTAGTTCTAATTAAATGGTTTTATGACTCCATAACTTGTCCTCAAGTTATGGAGGACCAAGAGTCTCTTCATTTAATAAAATAAAATAAAAATAAAAAAAAGGTGTAACCTTAATTAATTCCATAAGTTATAAAATAAAGAAAAGTTAATTCTTTTATTAGTTTAAAGTCTTCCATAACTTGTCCTCAAGTTATGGAACTTGAAGAGTTTTTGGATTAAAACTACTTTAAACACATAAGTTATGGAATTAATTAGTTTTGAATAGTTTCAAAACTTGCCCTCAAGTTTTGGAATTTGTAAAGTTTTCTCTAATGAATACTTTAATTCCAAGTTAGCCCTTAGAATTTTAAAAGTTAAAATTCAACCCTTATACTTTATAATATTATAAGTTAATAATATATATATGTATAAGAGTAAAGTCAGTCTTACCGCTAGTACGCCTCATTCACGAAGCCGGTCTATAAGGTGGGTATAAGGTTGTTGCCTATAAAATGGCAACTTAATGGGTGTCCACTCTCACCCACCGCTTGCTTGACTGGTGGAGGGTCGTTAGCCGAACGGGTTTGATAGGACTTGAATTCTCCCTTCATTAAAAGTATTAATGAAAAAATACTAAGTAACTAAACTCTTAATAATACCCAATCTTAGTTACTTAGGAAAAATGTGAATAAGGTGCTAATCCATGAAATTACACTTTACACTTTGTCTAAGTCATTAGTGGAGCGTGTGTGGTTAACCGGCACACTAACTTGGACTTAACAAGGTAGGTAAAGGGTGACTTAATATTTATCATAGTATCGATGGAGCGTGTGTGGTTAACCGGCACATCGATTGAGGGGTAATTTATTAAGGGTACCAAGTGATTTGCATGGTTACTTCACACCTTGTTTTGTGATCCTCGGCATCCCAGTCACAAAACCTGAAGGGCACACTCGAGATTGAAACATGCCTTTGAAAAGTTCAATGAATCTCAAAGATCTAGGAGTTTCAAAACCAATTAAAACCTAATAATACATTTCGTTTATCTTGGTGGAAATTGGTGAATCGTCATTCACCTACCTTCAAATATTTTATAGCTTGGATTACGGCATACCTCTTCTAAGTTATAAAATAGTTTGTTGGGTCCTAGCCTTAATATTTCATATTGGGTGTCATATTAAGGACTTTAAATCAATTATCTTGAATATCTCCCAAAAGATGTCTGTAATAGACACCTATGATCTTCCCAAATCTCTTGAAACAAGGTTTCCTAATGAAGATGATGTCCCATGGATATCATACTTATTTCTCCTCCTCCAATTATTCTCCCCAACCCACAAGTTCTTGAAAAAAGTTTAAGGTCACTCAAGCCCTATTGGCAAGGCAAGGTCTAGGTGTGGACACATCTTGGAGATGTAGTCACATATTGACAAGCCGGGAGAGTTGGGTGTCAAAGTCTTGAGAAAGTTGGTGGTTCAACTACTTTCTAAGTCACATAGTGAGTTCTTTTGGAACACCTATGAAACAGACTATGACAAGACCCTTAATGATCTTATCTATTTGTTAAGATCAACTTCCTTAAAACTTGATGGACATTGACAATAGTGACACAGGAAATCCAGAAAAGCATTCTCTTCCCAATGGAAAGGGATCGGCCATAGTCAACTCGGTTGACCAAATGGTAAAGAGAAAAGCTAAGTCTGTGATAGTCCTGTGTATCTTTATCAAAGGGTCCATATGTTTATATTGCCAAAGAAAGGGGCATTGGTTACGAAGCTGCCAAATTTACCTAAGGATGTTAAAGTCAATAAGTTTGACTCTACTTTAGGTAAATTCCACTATCTAACTCTGTTAAGTTTCTATTCTGAGATTCTTGATACATGATGTGACTGGGTCACATGGTGATGTTTTAAGAATGAAAGAAAGGTGAAGAAACTTAAAGAAAGAATATGCTGAATCTGATCGCATAGATGGATTTCTATCGCGTAGTTTGAAAAATCGGATTCTTGAGCTACTTCTTAGGAGTTATGAGATATTGCTTAAGGAATAGATAACAACAAGTTTTCATATGGATTGTAAGGATAGTTTTTCCGCAAAGTTTTAAAATAAAAGGAAATTTTTGATTTTATTTATTTTAAAATATCCTTACAATGGCATCTGTGGAAATTTTTGTTGCTTATAAGATTCCATTAGTAGCAAGAGTGGAAGTATGAAATTGATTCTTTCATTTGTGGTAATGTCTAAATTTACCAAATAAGGAAAGATTCTCATCACCCAAGTTTCAATTGGACCGGAACTTGGAATCATGCAAGTTGTATAGCATGATGAATGAGAACTTTCAAGTTTTGGAAAATTAAGACTAATTACTTGTTCACATGGATGTGTGAGTCAAGTAAAGGACTTAGGGATCGAGTACACATTCTTGTGCACTGATTAAGTCCACCACTAAAGATCGATAAGAAGCATCAAATAAGGCAGAAGGATAAAAGTTTCTCAAATCTGAAAAGATGGGAGAGTACTTTAGTATCAGTTTTGTGATCATCTTAATGATTAAGAAACCATATCAAAATTAGTTCTCTAAGGAAATCTTAGTGCATTCTTATGACTAAGAAGAGGAACTTGAATTGTTGAAATGGTTAAATCAAGAAGATGAGTCATACTTCGTTCCAATACAAGTCTTAGAGTCATACTCCAAGATTGTCATTTGAGTGACATGTCTTAAAGAAGGTTTAAAACACTTGTCAAATGTAAGAGTAAAAGTTTTCTACTCTTGTACATTTGAAATTGGTAAGTTGTGATGTTTTGGATAAAACAAAGACCAACTTAGGCCAATTGGGTAAAGTGTTTTTCTTGATTAGAATCCGCACTATCTCTTGGATGTTTGACAAGGGAGTCTTATATGTCAAGAGGACAGTGGGAGTCTTAAAGGTCTTGAAAGTCTCAAGAAATAATCAAGAATAAAACCTCAAGTTCTTCACTAGCACACGACTTGAGGTTTATAACCTATCGTGTTGACATATCTGTGCCCATTCCAGTTAAAGTTGGATTTGCATATGAGTTCTTAGAGTTCTCAGTTTGTTGCATAACAACTTGGAAGCAATGGCAGGCCCTTGAGCTGCCAGGTGGCAAGAAGTTAAGATTGAGTTCAATCCATATGGTTTTGGATTTGTCATTATCTTTGTCTTGTGATTATGATTTGACAAATTCATATGGGTAGGAACTCATACACCATATAAATCTAAGTGTCATAAGGTTTCTCTCCGATTCATGAAAATGATGGTGAGGAAACGCTTTCACTAAGTAGATTTTACAAAGATATCAATTGTGTTATTTGCATTTTCAAAAGTCGTTAGTGGAGCGCGTGTGGTTAATCGGCACACTAACATGGACTTGTGAGAAATGGCAAATGCCTAAGCAATTGAGACCATGATTACGGTATCCCTTTTCATGGTTCTTGAAATTGCTTAGACACACAGGTGAGCTATCTACGGAAAGGGTGTATGAATCTAAATTTCAGACTGTCTAGCTGATTTCTGAGTACATGTCAAAGCTAGTGGGAGCATAAGTGTTATGCTAATAATCATCATGTTAGTGGGAGCATGATAATTATGATAAGTATTGCAAGTTAGCAATGTTAATTATAGAAAACAAAAGTTTCAATTGGGAAAAAGTTGTTTTGCTATAATTAAGGGAGAGGAAATTATGCTTCATCTCAAATCTATAAGCTTAGATCGTGAGGTTTTAATCATTTAGTCAAGGATATATATGAATTTCATGTTGGAATGGCTCAACATAAGGAAATTATGTATATGGGTCCATTATTTGCGTTCTAAAATTCGATTATGATTACGGCATCCCTTTTCATAATCTGAATTATGAGAACTTGGCAAATTGAAATGGAAATATTATAGCAAAAGACTGGTTTAGTCTTTATGTAAGACATCATGAATCGTGTCCCATATGCTTCAGATATAGGATCGATTACATGTGCTATATTCATCCGTTCTAAAATTTTTCAAATGCCTGGGGCATTAAGAAGGGAAAAGGTTTAGAACTGGATATGACTAAAAGGATTAAACAATTGTCGAGGACAATCTAAGGTTTACCAAAGATTGGTTGCTCAAGGACAGTTGGAAGTATAGTGATAATTCTGGAAGGACCATATTGACATAATCTGTAAGGAGGCAACTCTTGGTCAGAAGTGATAGTCAAAATGGAATCTGGAAATGTTTCAAAGTTAGAATTTTTCAATCTGTGTAAGATTAAGGAAACTTAATGCAAGAAGGATGTTTCCAAGGAGCTGATCTCCTTTGGAATACTCTGTAATGATTGTTGTCAAGTCTTTCTGACTTTGTGCATAATCATTACGAGAGGATCAATGCATATAAGTTTAGAATCTAACAGATTTCAGTAAATGGCATGAATTTGGAATTCTTGCATTTGCAGTAAGGATTTGGGAGTGTGAAAAGAGAATCATTGAAGTTATGTTCAATTGATCTAGTTCACAAAGTAAGGATCATAGACAAACATAGTATGCATACTTGGTGTGTGGCATGACTAGTGTTTAAGAAAACATAGTGTACATGCTTGGAGCATGGGACAACTATTGTTTTAAATTCAAGAATAAAGTTGATAGCTGAAACAGTATACAATGAATAATATGTAATCATATGGTGATAAATAAAAGGTGTTTTATTTATGTTCAAAGAGTTGATACCATATTGGATTCAATTATTATTGTGTTTCACTTTGCATGTTTTGACTTCCCGAATAAACTAGGTTATTCTTCCGGAATGACTAAGTTATTCAAACCATCCACAGTCGGTCATATGTTGGAAGTAGATATGAATTAAGACTGTCATGGGTTCGCTTGTAGAGGTCTAAGGTGTTGGACAAAGGGCTACAACAATCATGAGTGCTCATAAGTTCTGAGTATTGGATTCAACCCGCGCTCATTGGAATCACTTCATGGATTTTATCACGAGTGATCATGAGACGATAATATCTTATATTCTTCAAACCTAGAGATATGAATTGTTACTATGAGTTGATAGTACATTGATTGCACGAAACCGCATTTGGTAACTCTGTGCTATAAAACGTGCCTTTGTGTATGATTCAACAAGTAGTAGAACAAGCCATATGAGTCGATGTTTATCCGTTCCTTTTACCTTCGGGATAAAAGCGATATCTGTGGGCCCCTCGATGATTTGATGATGACAAATGGAAGTGCTCGGCCGGGCCAGGACTGATTTGATTTGTTCAATTAGTCAGTTGTCATAAATCGGAAATCGGGAAACAACAAATGGACAGAGAGAATGATTATAATCCATGTCTCAGTCCATATGATATCTAGAATGGAGGAATATATGATCCCTTATCTAATGGACAAGTCACTGACAAAGGTCAGAGTTCATCTACAAGGTCAGAGTTCGACAGAAGCTTTTGAGAGCTACGATTGCCAGTTGGTTCCTGAAGTCATACGCAATAATAGTTTTAGACTTATCCAAGTGGGAGACTGTTGGATTAATGTCTAAGTCCATAACTATATTTGGTAAGACTTGACCCGACCCGGCATGGTCCATTTGGGTTGCATACCATCATGCACTTGAATGAGAGAAATAAGACACTTATGGTTATTAATATATTATAAGTTCTAGTATATTAATAATAAGAATAATAAGATTATTTAATTAGTATTGATCAAGAATTAATCTAGGATTAATTAAGTGATCAAAAGAAGACTAATTAAATATATGGGTTGATTGTGTAAATCATCCATACTTGTATAGTGGGCTAATGCTCCATGGATAATCAGGTTGGGCTAAACCCATAGGATGGTCCATGGATGCTCCATGGTGTATTTGTACCCATGGATCCAAGGAAATGGAAAGCCATGACAATTAAGAGTTTACCCTAATTGTGTAACTATATAAGCATCTTATTATTGAGGAAAAATCGGCCACTAGTGTGTGTGAAGAAAGGGCTAGCCGATTTTGAAGAGTGTAGAATTCTCTCAAGTTATTCTAAGTGTTTTGATGATTGTGATTCCATTTGAGGTGTCACACTTGGGGCACTAGGCACTCAAGCTTCATGAAGACATTCTACACCAAAGAGGTATGTATTCTATCTTGCTATAGTTATTGTTTTGTATGCTAGATTAGGATAATACCTTGGAAGTTCTTATTTGCATGTATAATAGAGAAAACATAGATCCAAGGTATTTAGGGTTGCATGTACACTTAGGAAGTGTTAGAATGCTCAAAACCCAACAGTTCCACCATCCATGCCTTATCCAAATGTAGCCTCCTCCTCCAAAGCTCCTGTTACCGCCTCTGCTCACAAAGAAGTTGAAGAGAATATGGCCCTAGCCTCTGGGCTGGTGAATTGCTACAATGCCTTTGTGGTTGGAGAATTTCCGCCTTAGATTTCTTTCACTGATCTTGACCAGATTCACCTTGAAGATGTTGAGGAAATGGATATTACCTAGCAGATTGCCATGGCAGTGTAGGCCAAACAATTTGCCAAGAAAATTAGAAAGAATAATTAGGGGATGAATGCGGTGAAGAAGGTTGGATTGAACAAAGTAAGGTTGAGGTGCTTTAACTGTCATGAGTCGGGTCACTTTGCTCGTGATTGTCCAAAACCAGATAGAAGAATAAATCATGAAAGGATAATGGTGCTGGTTGGAAATATATGGGAGCTGTTGCTAACAACAAGATTGAAAATCTGGCAGTGGTAGCTCAGTCATTTGATTGGGAAGACCAAATTCAGGCACTACAAATTTTAGGACCTGAAAATGCTCATTTGGCCCAGATAAGTGAAATCCCTAAGAAGAATGATGAAGAGGATCCTGAAGAAGAGATGATGTAATTGCAGTTCGCCTTCATGGTATCCACTACCCCTGAGCCTGAGAAGAAAGAGGTCAGTCAAACTTCCTGTTTTCAAACATGTATTGATACTGTTAAATTTTTACGTGAACAAATTGAAATATTGCGTAGAGAAAACAAGGACCTAAAATACGAAGGATATAACCTTAGGAAGGGCCAAAGACCACTAAAAGAACAATTAGAGGCCAAAAATAAGGATTTTAGGAACCTACAGGAAGAGTATAGCAACAAGTGTAAGAAGTAGAATTTTATCAAGAAACAACTTGCCACTGTGACCGACGAGCTTAACACATTAAAAATCCATTTTGAAAATGCTGATTTTAATTTCAAAAAGTTTGATGTGTCAAGTAAGATAGTTGAGACTATGATAGAGAGACAAACAAGATGAAAAGACAAGAAGCAGGTAGGTATAGGGTATGAGAGTGTCCTTCCTCCTTTACATCACAATTACGCTACTATCCCTATGACCCCGGAAGAGATGGACATAGAGGAACATCTTGTGTATGGAAAGCCTGATGTACCTGTGCCGGAGAGTAGTGTTAGGGAAAAGGATACTTACGTTTCTACTTCCTATGTAGATTCACCATTAAGTCAAGGCAAGCAGGCGTCTGAAGAGATTGTTTCTAATAATAATCTTGTTTCAAAATCTGATGCATTTGTTTTAAACAATGATGCTACTGTTTCTTACTCTAAAACTGATGTTTTGGTTTGTGATGATTCTGTGTCAAAATATGATGATTCAAATGTTTTTGTTAAGTGTGGTGATGTGTTTGGTAAATCTGATGTTTTTGTCACAAGCACATCCACTCCACCTACACTTGTCACACAACCAGAATCTTGTACATGCAATTGTGGGAAGAGTAAGGGAGTCAATAAGAACACTAGACCAGAAAAGAGCACTACTAGTTTTTATGATAAGAAACAAACATGCTTTAACTGTGGAACTGCTGGTCATATTGCTCGCAATTGTCAAAATCGGGCATTTGTTCCTTTTTATGCATGGAGAAGAGAGAATGAATCACAAGGAAGATCTCTCATTAGAAAATTCTCGAGATCTCGTTCTCATGATGATGATTGGAATGTCAATAAAGACAGAAAACTGGCTGAGCTTAAAAAGAATAAACATGTTTTACATGAAAATACCACATGTACTTTAACAAAACCGAACATGGATAAGCCAAGATTGGGTTCGTCAAAGTCTTCGTTTGGGTCTTCGGCTAATCTTAGACGGAAACCCAGACGATCAAAACCAAAGAAAAATGTTTCAAAATCACCTGTAAATGTTTCTAAACCTAAATATCAATGGGTGCCCAAACATTTAAATGTCCAATCATCTCACTCTTTTGTATGTGCGTCTAGTATTCAATCAAATTATTAAAATGAAAAAGAAATTTCTATTGCAAACAAGAGAAAACCCAGTGTTTCAATGACATGGGTTCCAAAAACTAATTAATCTTGCGCATCGTGCAGGAACAACTATGGAGGAATGTCGTTAGACCCTGATATGTTGACATTGGTTGTTCTAGGCACATGACAAGAGACATCTCCTAACCACATGATATTCAGTATTTTAATGGGGGATATGTTTCCTTCGTGGGAGGAGAAGGCGGGAAGATCACCCAGAAAGGAATTGTTACAAATGAAGAGCTTAGCTTTAAGAACGTCAATTATGCTCCCGAGTTAAGGCACAATCTTTTGAGTGTCTCATAGATCTATGAAAAAGGCTATTCAACTCAGTTCACTGACAAAGAGCGCCTCATCTTGAAGCCTGGAATTATTATCCCTGAACATTGGATCTTGGTGAAATCGAAGAGGGATGGAAATGCATACATCATCGAAATGAATCATATTATTCCAGAACAAGTCACTTGTCTCTTCTCTAAAGTCTCTGAACACAATGCCATGCTTTGGCACCGTTGTCTCGGCCATTCGAACGCCTAGAACCTGAATCGTCTTGCCAAAAACGAGATTGTGCGTGGACTTCCTGCAAAGACTTTATCACTTTTGAAAAATTTGTGGTGTGTGCTTAAGGCAAACATCATCGCATGCCCCATTTTCCAAAGACTATCAACTCAATCAGCAAGGTTCTTCAGATGTTGCGTATTGATTTATTTGGTCCGGTCAACATTCTCAGCATCAACACGAGTTCTTATTGTCTGGTTGTGATAGATGACTACTTGCGGTTTACATATGTTTTCTTATTATACAACAAGAGAAGAATTGTTGATCTGATCAAAAGGTTCATCGTGATGATTGAGAATCAAACAAATGAGAAAGTGAAAGCGCTCATAACTGATAATGGCACAGAATTCAAGGACGCTGTTCTGGATCATTCCTGTGCCGAAAAGGGTATACTGCATTAGTACAGTGTTGTTCGTATACCTCAACAAAATGGTGTTGCTGAACGGCGCAATCGTACTCTGATGGACGCTGCAAGGACGATGCTCTGTGATTTTGAACTATCGGTCTTCTTTTGGGCAGAGGCGATCAACACTTTCTGTTACGTCAAGAACTGTGTCCTGATCTACAAAGCCCAAATGAAGACCCCATATGAAATTATGTACAATCATAAGCCATTAGTTGCTCACTTCCGAATATTTGGTTGTTCCAAGTACTTCTTCAGGTTCTCCAAGTCAAAGAATCAATCCTGATGTTGAATCCACTCCTCTTACTCCTGCTGAAAGAGAGTTCATGACCAGAGATACTTCCGCTTCTACTCAATCTTTCATGGAGCTTTTCTTTCCCGAGCCAATCGCAAATGAGTTCGTGGCAAGCACCTCTCATGGTTCCAGATCGTCTGAGGCGGATGATTCAGCAGATGAAGGACTCATCAATATCAACAACCTTCCTGTCACACTAAATGACATCAGACATGAAGTTCCCACTAGACTTCAACGTGATCATCCGATCGAAAACGTCATTGGTCAACTAGGCGACAAAGTTAAAATGAGGAGTCAGAGCGTAGATGTCAATACATGTCTCTACTCTTGCTTTATTTCTCAGATCGAGCCAAATAACGTGGAAATGGCACTGAATGAGCCTAGTTGGGTTGATGCGATGCACGAGGAACTTAATCAATTTTAGAAACTAGGGGTATGGAAACTAGTTAAGCTGCCAAAGGGAAAAAATTCTTTGGACATGCGATGTGTGTTTCGTAATAAGAAAGACGATTATGTGGTGATTTTGCGAAACAAAGCTTGTCTGGTTGTTCATGGGTTTAGGAAAATTGAACGCCTTGACTACACTGAAGTGTATGCTCTTGTAGCGCGCCTTGAAGCCATTCGTATCTTCCTGGCTTATGCATCCTATATGGGTTTTAACGTTTATCAGATGGATGTGAATACCGCCTTTCTATATGGAGTTGTGAAAAAAGAAATTTATGTTGATCAACCTTGTGGTTTTGTCAACTCAAAATTTCCAAATCATGTCTACAAATTAGATTAGGCTGTGTATGGGTTACATCAGGCTCCTCGAGCTTGGTATGCTACTCTAACAGATCATTTTGTTGAACATGGTTAAACCAGAGGCAGGATTGATCAGACGCTCTTCATCAAGCATGTGGATGCCAACCTAATTCTTGTACATATATATGTTGATGACATCATTTTCGGGCCGACAAGCTTGAAGCTATGCAAAGAGTTCGAGGTTGTTATGAAGAAGAGATTTGAGATGAGTTCTTTATGAGAAATGACCATATTATTGGGATTGCAAGTTAAACATGATTCAACCGGAATCCTTTTGCATCAAGGAAAATACGTTGAATACATGCTTGATAAGTTTGGGTTTAAAGATTCTAAAGTTACCTTGACGCCGATGGCAGAACGACCCTTGTTGTCTCCAGATCCTAAAGGTGAATCCGTAGATCAAACAGAGTATAGATTGATGATCGGATCCCTGATGTATCTAACTATGAGCAGACCCGACATCATGTTAGCAGCCTGTCAATGTGCATGTTATCAGGCTAATCCTAAACTCTCTCATTTAACTGATGTCAAAAGAATTTTTAGGTATCTCAAAGGTAGCTGAAAACTGGGTCTTTGGTAACCTATAAATTCTGAATTTGATTTATATGCATTTGCTGACAACAATTATGGAGGTTGTGAACTTGACATGAAATCCACTTTCGGGGGATGTCAATTCTTAGGCGACCGTCTGGTGTCTTGGCAGGGAAAGAAACAACAAACAGTCTCAACCTCAACGACGGAGGTGGAATACATTATTGCTTCTGCCTGTTGCTCTCAAGTAATTTGGATTCAACATCAGCTGTTGGACTACGGTTTGAATTTTCTTGAAACGCCTATCTTTTGTGATAATGATGCTGCAACCCAAATAGCCAAAAATCATGTCCAACACTCCAAAACTAAGCACATCAACATCAAAGTTCATTTCATTAGAGATTGTTATGAGCGCTCCCTCATCCGTTTGGAATAGATTCACACTGATAATAATGTGGCGGATCTGTTCACCAAACCGTTCAACAAAGCTCGATTCGATGTGCTTGTGGGATTTCTCAAAATGATATGTTTTGAAGACTAATTTTTGTTTTAGGTTAGTTTAAATTTGCGCATTTATTTTCCTTTCTCACCTATGCACAAATTTATGGGGACAAATAAATACAAAACAAAAATCATAAAATCCAAAAATCCAAAAATATGTTCTAATGAAGGTTGTCTGCAGGTAATTAGTTGGGATGTGATATCAACCAAGTGATAATAGGCAATTTTAATTTGTGTATGGTACCAACGCTGAACTGAGTAGGATCTGTGTTCAATGCGCTGGTAGGCACGGAAGATTTCAATGGACTAGACTAGGCATAGATGGACATTTAAAAGGACTTGAAAAGTATTGACTTAAATAGTTCTATTTGGTCTGAAAATATGACACTCCGATAGATTGAACGGTGAGATATACATGGGAATCTGCGGGATACACTAAAGTAATGTGTATCTAGAATTGTGGCGTAACTTTTCCTTGATGTATGGACGTATGTCCTTAATTCAGGTACTGATAGGGCGACTGTGGAATTCTGATAAAGTAGGTCTGTAGACGGTTATTTTCTTGCTTTCTTTTTGTTAGTCATATGTTGCCTCCTCTCCATGATTGGAAGAGATTCGACTTGGACTGCAACATATGCAACTCTATCTCTATGTATCTCCTTCTCTATTCAATTCTTTCTGTATGTTAGTCATATTTTTTCTCCTTTGCATGATAAGTTCTTATCCGACCTTGAACACAACATATGCAACATTATACTTCTCAATCCCTCTAATTTTGTTAGTCATATGTTAATCCGTCTACGTGATTGGAAGAGATCCGACCTGGGAATAAGACATACGCATTTCTAAAATCTATCTTCTTCCTTAATAATTGTCTGATCATCTAAAGTAAGGTGTACTTTGGAAGTTCTTGATTACCGGGGTATATCAGGAAGCGGGAAACACATTCTAATACATCGAAAATTGAACATTTAATAGGTTGTTTGTAGATCTCGCTGCTGATTTTTAGGTGGACAACAATATCCTTGGCCGTCGTCAGCTAAATAGTCCCTCTAGGAGTATTATTTAGGTATATAGGGTCAAAAGTCTTATCACTTGTAGCATGTCTAAAATTAGTCACAATCTTTCATGTTTAAGTGGACCACAATATCGGCGATTGACCAGATCTATTCATGAAGGTGGAGGTACTGAAAAACAGATTAAGGATGTCTTAAAACTTTGACCCCAAAATCATGAAAATAATATTAGCAATGGTGAAAAGAAATTAGTGCTATTTTATTTTTATTTTTATTTTTTAAAAATTAAAAAAAAATTCTAAAAAAATTGTTAGTTTGAATTTAATTTTTTAGATTTAATTTTACTTTAATTTTAATTTTAATTTTTAAGTATTCAAAATGTTTTATTTTTTTATTAAATGGGATGTATTGGGTTTAGATTTGAGGCTATTGGGTTTGTAGCCCATGGGTTTTGGGCCAGATATGGTCTAGGGTATAAAAGAAAATGGTTCCCAACTGAAATCCCTTCTCCATCACTTTTTCATTTACATCCGCAAACCTTCTCAGTTTCTCTCGCCTGTTCGTCCTTCATTTCTCCGATTCATCATCTAATTGTTGTTTTCATCTAAAATTGACCTCTGAATCTTGTAGGTACATCATTGGCGAACCCCACACAACTATTTTTCATTTGATTTGGTTACATTTTGTAGGATTCGGAAGCCAAATTGTTCTTCGTCATATGAACCGTTTACGGCTGTTCGACCGTTTACGGTTGTTTGAACCATTTACGACTGTTGAACCGTTTATGGCTTTACACCGTTTACGACCATGAACTCATTTTCAACCGTTGCTATTGTTGCCGTGGAACATGTACTGATGAATTATGTGGAGGTGAATGATGATGATGATGATGATGCAAGTGATGATGATGAAGATGAAGATGTGATGAATCTTGAGGAAAATGTACTTGACCTTGATGATGATAATTTAAACGTCGATTTCGAGTAGGATGATGATTTCAGGCCAAGTTATGAGAAACTCAATTCGTTCTTTGATGATGTCCCTGATGTTGTACAACATACAATGGAGATTGAGGGAGTTAGTAGTGTTCTCAAGATAATTCCTCCAACCTTTGATCAGATGGCAGACACCTCAGCTAATCTGGATACAACTACAAGGTTTCCTCCCTTTATGATAACACAAGCATCCCAGCCTCCAATCAAAAGAAGAAGAGTCGATCGAAGGGTGGGAGTGTTGATAAGGGAACAAGCTTCGCTTGCCCAACAATCTTCTGCAACTGCTGCACCAACCTAACCAACCCATGAAGACAGTCATGTCTTGAAAGAAGGACCAAGTGTATGATATTTGTTTGAAACCGGTGGGAGTTCTTCAGCTCCTGATAGCTCTTCAACTCCTCCACCCTCACATGATGTAGCCTCCGAGAGGCTGGCAAGATTTTTTGCTCGTGAGGATGTTGATCTTGCACCAAGAGGCAAGGGTATATCTATAGGTGCAGGGAGCTCAGACAAAGAAGAACCATCAATTTTTGAGCTCAAGGAGGAAATTTGTGTTCTGAATAAAAAACTCATTGAAAAGTACATTTTGATTGGAAATCTCGACATTCGAGTTTCCGAGCTTGAGGAAGAAAATTCACTAAAAAAACAAATTTGTGCTCTATAACTCAACCTTGGAGCATTGACGGTTAATTCGACCTGAAGAACAAACTGATAGCAGAATTTGGCGACAAATTTAAAAAAAACTGTCGAAGATCCAAGTGCAGTCGTGACTTCTCAAATTGCCCCTGCCAATACATCTCAACCAGATCTGCTTGATAATTCTCCACCAATCAGAACCACAAGAATTTTGAACCGATTTTAGACTGATCTAGCTCATGCCAATCCAAGAGTTATCCTCAAACAAGCTCAGAAACATGCATCTTCACAAAAGAAGGGCAAGTGGGTCTTCATGAAAAATTCAGATAAAAATGTTCATGGAGACCAACCCCAACTGATTGTAACCGAGATTGGAAAGAGGCGGTTCAGAGATAAATATGATGACCAGTCATGAATTCTCGTGTGGGGTTTTTATGACAAATTGAATTGTTGGCTGATAAATTGCAAGAGCGGAAATGTGGAGTATTACAGGAAAATAATGATTTTTCTTCTTTAACGAAGGTAGACCTCATTGAGCTTTCTGATGCTCCATTCTCCAACCCAGCTAATGATCCTCGCGGAACGGATTTCAAACTATTCTTGGAAAATCAAGTTAAGAGGAAATTTGATGGGATGAAAATTGCCGATCCTTCGTGAAAAGAGTCAAAGGTGTTCTTGACCCTAAGACCAACAAGACATTCTAGAATGTGATGTGGCCTGCTACAAAACAGATGACACAAATTCCTATTGTTCAAAAATTTTGTAATGGATCGCTGAACAATATGGAACACTGGGTTTATGATGAAGCCACAGTCTCAGCTGTCATCAAATTTCCAGATGGTGTCTTCCGTATCGTTGATAAGAAAGATTTGCTACAGTTTGGTGAACGGGATATTTACACCTTGGCTCGCCAACAAATTGTATGCAAGCTTGATATCTTTGAGGTTGTTGCTAAAGAATATACAAGCATGATCACTGAGATTATCGATAAGAAGATGTGGCTAGGGGCGATCGGAAGGTCAGACGTGCTTATCATTGAAAAGGACTGAGCCTATGCTAGCCTCAAACCAAGGGGGGAGATTGTTATGTCATATTTTTTTGGTTTGGGCTAGGCATTTATCTGTATAGGTCTTAATAGTCTTTGTTTGGGTTGTTTAGAGTGTTTACGTTTGGGTGAACCGAAAACTAGGGTTTTCGGTTCAATTGGTGTTTGCGGCTGCAAGGATGTTTGCGGTCGTGAATGGTTTACAGTTCACTGTTCCCCATATATATGTGTCAGTCTTTTCAGAAGTGTTAATGGTTGTATGTGTGTGTTTCATTGTACCAGACGTTTGAGGATCAATATAAACGTGTGCAATTTAGATCATTCTTGCTTCTACTCCTTCTTATTCTCAATTATTATAGCTTGTTCTTGTGTTTGATCACAAGCTGGTTCCAGATTTGGGGACTTACAGAGGTGAGCTCTCCTCACTATACTTGCGGTTCGTAGGCACCAAAGTTAGCTCATTGGTTTGATAACTTGATATTCGGTTATATGCTAAGTATGGAATAGATATGAATGCTACTTTTTATATGGTAGTTTGATATAACTGTAGGACTACCTGTAATACTTTCTGATTATCTATCTATATATGTTATTATCTGTTATAAGTCGACATATTGTGTTGGTTGGGTTGAGGTTGTATTGCTCCATGCGGTAGCTAACAAACCCTGGAGAAATCCAGATATGAGTTGAGGTCCAGGGAGAGCATCTCAGACTCATACTGAGGGCTCATGAGCATTCCAGATACGAGCTGAGGTCCGGGAAGGGTATGCCAGACTCGTACTGAGATCTTAGTGCTATTTAGTCTGATAACTAACGGGGTGAGGGAGCAGGCCAGACATAAGTTGTGGGCCCGAGGGCAAGCCAGACTATGCTTTGGGCTCAGGAGCAAGCCAGATATGAGTTGTGGGCCTGATAGACAAACCAGACTCATACTGTGGGTTCATGGGTAATCCGGTCTTTAGTTGTGGACCCAGTACGTGTTGTTGTTTGAATTAAGTTATATGTTTTGTTTTGGTATTTTGGGGGAACTACTAAGCTTTAGGCTTACAGTTTTGGGTTATATTTACGGTACCTCAGATGACCGCGGAAAGGCAAAGGCGTGATCGTGCACCTCCTCGTGTTTTGATTTATTATTTTGGGAAACTTTGATATTAAACATGATTTGAAAACTAAAGTTTAAATAATGATGATTTGTGGGAAGGTTTTAAAAGATTAAAATTTTCATTAATTTTATGGATGTTACAAGTTGGTATCAGAGAGACTTGGTTTGAGTGAATTGGTGGAACACACGTGTGAATCTAGTCTCAAACTACAGAAAAAGATTTAATAATAATTTTCAAATGGTTTTCAAAATAATTAAGGAGGATGCGATGTGTTCAATCAGCCGTAGCCAGTAAGTAGACCCCAAATTACCACACAGTTATTTGAGATTATGTTCTGATATATCATAACAACATGCTAGTAACATGTTAGGGATCTTCAAGAATTGTATTGTCGCACTCCCAAACTAGAACGGAGGAAACATTTGGGGGCGGAAGATATCATGTACAGTATCATATCAATGCATAATAGTAAACAAGCAACGACATCATCCATTGCATTAATAGTATAATTCAATACAAGTGTGTTTAGTGTATAGTTTGAAAGACACCAAAATATGAATCAAAATAAAAGCGAAGTCTCGAATGTGCTCCGTCTTCTCAAAACCTGGTCCAGTGTACCTGTCTACTAGTGACCTGAGAATACAAGTTATTTTGAAAGAGCAGATCAACATTTAAGCCGGTGAGTTCATAAGTATTTTAATGTCAAATGCTTGTATAAGTTTGATGAAAGTGTTTGTAAATGTTTGATTTAAATGTTTGTATCTCCTAGAAAATCCTATATTTTCTACTTACAATAAAATATAGTCTTCTACTAAGACCCGATAGTTCTGTCTGTTTGTTCTTTTGTAAAAGTGAGTGTTTTTCCCAAGAATGACTATCATTACCAAAACTATAGTTTACATTACCGTTTATGTGAGAAGATCACAATGTGAACGTAATGGGAAAATAAAGATGTACTGTAGTATTGTATATAGTAACTACCATTGTACTAACTACCCTAAAACAATTGTTTAATAAAGGTAAAATGTGATGAGATTATAACCATGCTTGATTGACTAGTAGAACACGACGTTCGAAGACATCGAAATGGTATGACATTCATCACCCGTAGACCTGCAGGTCCCACTGTAGCTAGCAGCAAGGTGTAGGATTGTCAATCCCGTATAGATCTATACACAAATTTACGCTCTCCCTCCAGGAGACTCTGGTTACAAAATGTGACACAACAGTATATTTACATGCCATGAAGTAGTAGCTCACATTAATGTTATAGTATTCTTGTATTTGTATTGAATGTTCTCTTTGTTCTAGTATATTGTATGTTCTCTCTATTTTAGTGTATAGTATGTTCCTCCCTGTTTCTCATTATAGTATGTTCTTTCTGTGTCTCATTATAGTATGTTCTTTCTATTTCTCGTTATAGTATCTCTGAACTGACTCATGTATGAACTGAATCTTGTATGTTTCATTGTACTAGAAATAGGGAGTAGTAATACTCTAAACTATACCTAATATAGTTTAATAGTAATGTTGTTTGAATAATTGAGCATGTTTGTACACCTTTGCTACCCAAAGGTGTTGAACTAATGTAAAAACTTTTATATCTATACACATATACATAATATATATAACTAAGATTCAAATGACACTCGGACAAGCAACCGATACCCTAAGTCCACAACTAAACAAGGAATAAGAAATAAAGTGAGTTATCAGTCCTAAGCCCTTTCAACCTTATTTAAATAACTATATCTATATAGACATGATTTTGATAATATATAAGTTTAAAAGAGTTTGGCATATAAAAGAGTTTTAACCATTTGAATGGTTATAGATGACTTGATGTCAGGCAATAAAATATTTTGAAATAGTTTGTTTGATAACACAGTTTTAAAGTATAAGAAATCCGCTTCTTTGATAGTTATTAATCACATGTGATTGATACAATAAGTATAATGTTTTCTACTTGTATTCCCCCCCCTCCCCCCCCCCCCCCAATAAAACCATTTAAAATTATTTTAAAGATAAGTTAGGGGTATGAACTCACCTGTAGTGAGTGATTCGAATGTAAGATCGATATAGGATGCTAAGTGTCAAGTGAAGTCTTGAGCACAAACGGATCCTATTAAGCATATAATGAGACATATATGTATATAATTAGTGTATATAACAACTAATCATGATAGGGAACCACCTTAGGGACTAGGAAACACTTGAAATGAAGTGTTACAATCACATATGTTTGTATTAAAGGTGTTCACAGCCACACATGAGTGTGTTTACTGCCTAGATGTGTTCACGACCAAGGTGTTTACGACCATGGGTGTTTACGGCCAAAACATGAAATAGATAGGGTTTACGGCCAAAGATGTTCTTGAGAAGGTTTTACGGAAAAAGATGTTCTTGAGAAGGGTTTACAGCCAAAGATGTCCTTGAGAAGGTTTTACGGCCAAAGGATAATTTATGGTCGTAAAATCTTGATGTTCAAGCTAAAATGGTTGATTCTTTGACGTATTTCAAGAGCTTCTAATGGATAACTAATATATGGAAAGGATACTTACTATTTGGAAGCTTGAAGGGGTGTTCCTGACCCAATAAACTAGTGTGTGTTCTTGGTGTTCTTGAAGATTAACCCGAAAAAGAGATGAATTCACAGATGTAATCTTTGGGCTTTACTAGATTAAGTAGGATATCAACTAATATAGAAAGAATCACTTACAAATATTTTGAGAAAAGGAAGTGTTCTTGATGATACTTTAGAGAGAAATGAGTGTTCTTGACTTGGAGCTGTATGAAATGAAGAAAAATGAAGGAATATCATACTTATGGAAGGAGTTCACGGCTAGACAAGAGCTTAGGGCCGTAAGCTCTAGTTTGCGGCCGTAAACTCCAAGTGTTGGAGTTTTCCGGCTTAGATGTTGCACAATGAACTCTAGTAGATACTTCCTAACACTCAATCCTTGAATGTACTAGGTTTAGAACACTCAAACAGACCCTAAACAATGCTAAAAGATAGTAGAAACAAGTCTGACTTTGATTGAATTGAATGTCTGTACAAGATAGAAATTTCAGGTTGTCACATCATCCCCCCATTAGAGAGAATTTCGTCCCGAAATTAGAGTTTAAGCAATTACAAATAACTAATTAAAAAGATGAGGATATTTCAGTTTCATTTGATTGTCACTCTCCTAAGTGAATTCATGTCCCCGCTTGGCATTCTAGCAAACCTTCACTATCGGGATACGACTCAGCTTTGTTTGCTTGACCTCTCGGTGTATGATCTCTATTGGTTCTTCCAGGAAGTTGAGGTTCTCGTTGATCTTGATCTCGTCAAGTGGGATTACAAGACTCTCGTCGGACAGACACTTTTTAAAGTTCGAAATGTGGAAAGTAGGGTGTATGTTACTAAGTTCGTGAGGTAGTTTGACTTTGTAAGCTACAGGTCCAATTCTAGCGAGAATCTCGAAAGGCCCTACATATCTTGGATTTAGTTTTCCACGCTTTCCAAAGCGTATCAAGCCTTTCCAGGGTGAGACATTCAATAAAACATGGTCGCCAACCTGGAATTCCAAAGGTTTTCTTCTCTTATATGAGTAGCTTTTCTGTCGGTCTCTACATGCTTTCAATCGTTCACAAATTTGAACGATCTTCTCTATCGTTTCCCGAATGATTTCCGGACCTGTGAGAGTGCTGTCAGGAACGTGTCCTTTAGCTAACTGAGTGTCACCCACCTCAGCCCAGCATAGAGGGGATCTGCACTTTTGGCCATAGAGATCTTGAAATGGAGCTGCCTTTATGCTCGTGTGATAACTATTGTTATCGGAGAACTCGACAAGGGGTAGATGACTAGCCCATGTATTTCCAAAGTCTATCTTCCAAAGTTTGGATAGTCCTTTCACTTTGTCACTTTGTCCGTCGGTTTGAGGATGGTTGGTTGTACTCATGTCCAACCTAGTTCCTTGGGAGCTTTGTAGCGACTGCCAGAACCTCGAAGTGAATATACTGTCTCTATTAGAGATAATGGATATGGGAACACCGTGCAGTCGTACTATCTCTCTAATGTATGTTCTGGTGAGCTTCTCCATCTTGTCAGTTTCTTTGATAGGAAGGAAGTGTGCGGACTTGGTTAACCTGTCTACGATCACCCAAATGGTATCCAGACCACCCGTAGTCTTAAAAAACTTGGGTATGAAGTCCATCGTGATCCGCACCCACTTCCATTCAGGTATCTCCGGTTGTTGAAGTAGACCTGATGGTTTCTGGTATTCGACTTTAACCTTTGCGCAAGTAAGAAATTTACTCACGAAGGTTGCAATCTCTGCTTTCATGTTAGGCCACCAGTATGAATTATTAAGATCCAGATACATCTTATCTGAACCTGGGTTGAAGGAATAACGAGTGTTATGAGCCTTGGTCATGACCATGTCTCTAAAACCACCGTGTTTCGGTGTCCAAATCCGATCCATGAAATATAAGGCTCTGCTACCCTTGACTTCCAAATTCTTATCCATCCCTCTCATGGATTCACTCGTTACATTTTCAGGTTTCAAAGCTTCGAGCTGAGCCTCCTTAATTTGTGTGGACAAGTGTGAACGGATAGTCATAGTCAACGATTTGACTCTACGACCAGAGTATTCTTTCAGACTCAGGGCGTCAGCTACTACGTTGGCCTTGCCGAGATGATAACAAATTTCGCATTCGTAATAACTCAGTAGCTCGACCCACCGTCGTTGTCTCATGTTGAGCTCCTTGTGGTCAAATATATGTTGTAAGCTTTTGTGGTTAGAAAAGATAGTGCTTTTCGTACCATATAGGTAGTGTCTCTAGATCTTTAGAGCAAACACAACTGCTCCTAACTAAAGATCGTTTGTGGTGTAGTTGACCTCGTGTGTCTTTAGTTGTCTTGTGGCATAGGTGATGACCTTACCTTGTTGCATCAGAACACAGCCAAGCCCTTGATTGGATGCATCGCAATAGACTACGAAGTCTTCTATTCCTTCTGGGGGAGATAGTATCGGTGCAGTGCATAAAGCTCGCCTCAGCGTTTGAAACAGTTTCTCTTGCTTCTCTTCACAGTCAAAGGCCACACCCTTCTGGGTCAAAATCGTAAGAGGTTTCGCAATCTGCGAGAAGTTCTTAATGAATGTGCGATAATAGCCAGTGAGGCCTAGAAATTGGTGAATTTATGTAGGCGTCTTCGGTGCTGACTAGTTCTCAATGGCTTTGATTTTGGAAGGGTCCACATGAATTCCCTCTTCACTAACAATGTGACCCAGTAATTCGACTCTTCGAATCCAAAACTCGCATTTAGAGAACTTCGCGTAGAGCTTCTCTGATCGTAATGTTTCCAAGATCTGACGTAGATGCTTACTACGAGAGTAG
The DNA here is from genome assembly GCF_002870075.4 of Lactuca sativa. Lineage (NCBI taxonomy): Eukaryota > Viridiplantae > Streptophyta > Magnoliopsida > Asterales > Asteraceae > Lactuca > Lactuca sativa. The sequence goes on from NC_056630.2 coordinate 281,000,554, forward strand.
ATATGTATGTAATGGGAAAATAAAGATGTACTGTGGTATTGTAAATAGTAACTACCATTGTACTAACTACCTTAAAACAATTGTTTAATTAAGGTAAAATGTGATGAGATTATAACCATGATTGATTGACTAGTAAAACACGACATTCGAAGACATCGAAATGGTATGACATTCCTCACCCGTAGACCAGCAGGTCCCACTATAGCTAGCAGCAAAATGTAGGATGGTCAATCCCGTATAGATCTATACACAAATTTACGCGCTCCCTCCAGGAGACTCTGGTTACAAAACGTGACACATCAGTATATTTCCATGCCATGAAGTAGTGGCTCACATTAATGTTATAGTATTCTTGTATTTGTATTGTATGTTCTCTTTGTTCTAGTGTATTGTATGTTCTCTCTGTTCAAGTGTATACTATGTTCCTCCCTGTTTTTCATTATAGTATGTTCTTTCTGTTTCTCATTATAGTATGTTCTTTCTATTTCTCGTTATAGTATGTTTGAACTGACTCATGTATGAACTAAATCTTGTATGTTTCATCTTGTCAATTTCTTTGATAGGCAGGAAGTGTGCAGACTTGGTTAACTTGTCTACGATCACCCAAATGGTATCGAGACCACCCGTAGTATTGGGCAACTTGGTTATGAAGTCCATCGTGATCCGCTCCCACTTCCATTCAGGTATCTCCGGTTGTTGAAGTAGACCAGATGGTTTTTGGTATTCGACTTTAACCTTTGCACAAGTAAGACATTTACTCACGAAGGTAGCAATCTGTGCTTTCATGTCAGGCCACCAATATGACTTTTTAAGATCTAGATACATCTTATCTGAACCGGGGTGGACGGAATAACGAGTGTTGTGCGCCTTGGTCATGACCATGTCTCTAAAACCACCATGTTTCGGTCTCCAAATCCAATCCATGAAATATAAGGCTCTGCCACCCTTGACTTCCAAATTCTTATCCATCCCTCTCAGGGATTCACTCGTTACATTTTTAGGTTTCAAAGCTTCGAGCTGAGCCTCCTTAATTTGTGTGGACAAGTGTGAATGGATAGTCATAGTCAACGATTTGACTCTACAACCAGAGTATTCTTTCCGACTCAGGGCGTCAGCTACTACGTTGGCGTTGCCGGGATGATAACGAATTTCGCATTCGTAATCACTGAGTAGCTCGACCCACCGTTGTTGTCTCATGTTGAGCTCCTTGTGGTCAAATATGTGTTGTAAGCTTTTGTGGTCGTTAAAGATAGTGCTTTACGTACCATATAGGTAGTGTCTCCAGATCTTTAGAGCAAACACAACTGCTCCTAACTCAATATCGTTTGTGGTGTAGTTGGCCTCGTGTGTCTTTAGCTCTCGTGAGGCATAGGCGATGACCTTACCTCGTTGCATCAGAACACAGCCAAGCCCTTGATTGGATGCATCGCAATAGATTACGAAGTTTTCTATTCCTACTGGGAGGGATAGTATCGGTGCAGTGCATAAGGCTTGCTTCAGCGTTTGAAACTCTTTCTCTTGCTTCTCTTCCCAGTCGAAGGCCACGCCCTTCTGCGTCAAAGATGTAAGAGGTTGCGCAATCTGCGAGAAGTTCTGAATGAATCTGCGATAGTAGCTAGCGAGGCCTAGAAATTGGCGAATTTCTGTAGGCGTCTTCGGTGCTGACCAGTTCTCAATGGCTTTGATTTTGGAAGGGTCCACATGAATTCCCTCTACACTAACAACGTGAGCCAGTAATTCAAATCTTTGAATCCAAAACTCGCATTTAGAGAACTTCGCGTAGAGCTTCTCTGATCGTAATGTTTCCAAGATTTAACATAGATTCTTACTATGTTCTTCCTTACTACAAGAGTAGATAAGTATGTCATCAATGAAGACAATGACGAACTAATCCAAGTAAGGACGGGGTACCCGATTCATTAAATCCATGAATATTGCGGGCGCATTAGTCAATCCGAATGGCATCACTACGAAATCATAGTGTCTGTAAGGAGTTCGGAAGGCTATCTTCGGAACATCCTCCTCAAGCACTCGTAACTGGTATACCCGGATCTCAGATCTATCTTTGAAAAGTAATTCGCCCCATGCAGTTGGTCGAACAAATCGTCTATGCGAGGCAGAAGGTAACGATTCTTAATGGTAAGCTTGTTTAGTTCTCTGTAGTCGATGCACATACAAAAGAATCCGTCTTTCTTCTTGAAGAACTAGACCGGTGCTCCCCAGGGAGATAAGCTTGGTCTAATAAAGCCCTTGCTGAGCAGTTCATTTAGTTGACTGGACAGTTCTTGCATCTCCGCAGGTGCTAGCCGATAAGGCGATTTGGCTACTTGGGTAGCCCCTGGCATTAAGTTGATTCTGAACTAGACTTGTCGTTACGGAGGTAACCCTGGTAGTTCTTCTGGAAAGATGTCGGGAAAGTCGCGTACTACTGGAATTTTCTTCAGGTCTTTCGCTTCTTGGCTAATATCGACAACGTGAGCAAGGAATGTGCGATATTCCTTACGCAAGTACTTCTAAGCTTGAATACTTGAGATGATACGAAGGCTTGTGTCAGGTTCACCAGACGGTAGATTAAGGCGAACAACCTTTTCATAACACATGATGTCGGCGCGACGCAGACTCAAACAATCCATGTTGATAATGACGTCGAAACTTTTAATTGAGACCGGCATGAGTTCGATCGAAAATGAATGGCTATCTAGAGTTAGAGTACATCCTATGTATGTACTGATAGTGCTATTAGTCTTTCCGTTAGCCATTTCTACAGTGAACGGTTCTTTAAGTGTTCGTGATTTTTGCTTAAGCAAATGAGCAAATTTTTGGTTCACGAAATTCCTCTCCGCTCCACTATCAAACAGAATGCATGCATAAGAGTTATCGAGGAGAAACGTACCAGTGACCACTGTGGGGTTGTCAACTGCTTCCTCGTGGCCTATAGCCAAACTCTTCCCACTCCACCAACATTCCCTGCCTTCGGGCAGTTCCTTTTGTAGTGGCCCACCTTGCCACAAGTGTAGCAAGCCTGGCCTACACCAGTGCCGGGGACTTGGTTGATTGGCCTTGCTGGAGATTTGCAGAAACGGTCAGTGTGCCCCTTCCTGTTGCAGTTAGAACACTGCATTTCTCGTTATAGTATGTTCTTTCTGTTTCTCATTATAGTATGTTCTTTCTATTTCTCGTTATAGTATGTTTGAACTGACTCATGTATGAACTAAATCTTGTATGTTTCATCTTGTCAATTTCTTTGATAGGCAGGAAGTGTGCAGACTTGGTTAACTTGTCTACGATCACCCAAATGGTATCGAGACCACCCGTAGTATTGGGCAACTTGGTTATGAAGTCCATCGTGATCCGCTCCCACTTCCATTCAGGTATCTCCGGTTGTTGAAGTAGACCAGATGGTTTTTGGTATTCGACTTTAACCTTTGCACAAGTAAGACATTTACTCAAGAAGGTAGCAATCTGTGCTTTCATGTCAGGCCACCAATATGACTTTTTAAGATCTAGATACATCTTATCTGAACCGGGGTGGACGGAATAACGAGTGTTGTGCGCCTTGGTCATGACCATGTCTCTAAAACCACCATGTTTCGGTCTCCAAATCCAATCCATGAAATATAAGGCTCTGCCACCCTTGACTTCCAAATTCTTATCCATCCCTCTCAGGGATTCACTCGTTACATTTTTAGGTTTCAAAGCTTCGAGCTGAGCCTCCTTAATTTGTGTGGACAAGTGTGAATGGATAGTCATAGTCAACGATTTGACTCTACAACCAGAGTATTCTTTCCGACTCAGGGCGTCAGCTACTACGTTGGCGTTGCCGGGATGATAACGAATTTCGCATTCGTAATCACTGAGTAGCTCGACCCACCGTTGTTGTCTCATGTTGAGCTCCTTGTGGTCAAATATGTGTTGTAAGCTTTTGTGGTCGTTAAAGATAGTGCTTTACGTACCATATAGGTAGTGTCTCCAGATCTTTAGAGCAAACACAACTGCTCCTAACTCAATATCGTTTGTGGTGTAGTTGGCCTCGTGTGTCTTTAGCTCTCGTGAGGCATAGGCGATGACCTTACCTCGTTGCATCAGAACACAGCCAAGCCCTTGATTGGATGCATCGCAATAGATTACGAAGTTTTCTATTCCTACTGGGAGGGATAGTATCGGTGCAGTGCATAAGGCTTGCTTCAGCGTTTGAAACTCTTTCTCTTGCTTCTCTTCCCAGTCGAAGGCCACGCCCTTCTGCGTCAAAGATGTAAGAGGTTGCGCAATCTGCGAGAAGTTCTGAATGAATCTGCGATAGTAGCTAGCGAGGCCTAGAAATTGGCGAATTTCTGTAGGCGTCTTCGGTGCTGACCAGTTCTCAATGGCTTTGATTTTGGAAGGGTCCACATGAATTCCCTCTACACTAACAACGTGAGCCAGTAATTCAAATCTTTGAATCCAAAACTCGCATTTAGAGAACTTCGCATAGAGCTTCTCTGATCGTAATGTTTCCAAGATTTAACATAGATTCTTACTATGTTCTTCCTTACTACAAGAGTAGATAAGTATGTCATCAATGAAGACAATGACGAACTAATCCAAGTAAGGATGGGGTACCCGATTCATTAAATCCATGAATATTGCGGGCGCATTAGTCAATCCGAATGGCATCACTACGAAATCATAGTGTCTGTAAGGAGTTCGGAAGGCTATCTTCGGAACATCCTCCTCAAGCACTCGTAACTGGTATACCCGGATCTCAGATCTATCTTTGAAAAGTAATTCGCCCCATGCAGTTGGTCGAACAAATCGTCTATGCGAGGCAGAAGGTAACGATTCTTAATGGTAAGCTTGTTTAGTTCTCTGTAGTCGATGCACATACAAAAGAATCCGTCTTTCTTCTTGAAGAACTAGACCGGTGCTCCCCAGGGAGATAAGCTTGGTCTAATAAAGCCCTTGCTGAGCAGTTCATTTAGTTGACTGGACAGTTCTTGCATCTCCGCAGGTGCTAGCCGATAAGGCGATTTGGCTACTTGGGTAGCCCCTGGCATTAAGTTGATTCTGAACTAGACTTGTCGTTACGGAGGTAACCCTGGTAGTTCTTCTGGAAAGATGTCGGGAAAGTCGCGTACTACTGGAATTTTCTTCAGGTCTTTCGCTTCTTGGCTAATATCGACAACGTGAGCAAGGAATGTGCGATATTCCTTACGCAAGTACTTCTAAGCTTGAATACTTGAGATGATACGAAGGCTTGTGTCAGGTTCACCAGACGGCAGATTAAGGCGAACAACCTTTTCATAACACATGATGTCGGCGCGACGCAGACTCAAACAATCCATGTTGATAATGACGTCGAAACTTTTAATTGAGACCGGCATGAGTTCGATCGAAAATGAATGGCTATCTAGAGTTAGAGTACATCCTATGTATGTACTGATAGTGCTATTAGTCTTTCCGTTAGCCATTTCTACAGTGAACGGTTCTTTAAGTGTTCGTGATTTTTGCTTAAGCAAATGAGCAAATTTTTGGTTCACGAAATTCCTCTCCGCTCCACTATCAAACAGAATGCATGCATAAGAGTTATCGAGGAGAAACGTACCAGTGACCACTGTGGGGTTGTCAACTGCTTCCTCGTGGCCTATAGCCAAACTCTTCCCACTCCACCAACATTCCCTGCCTTCGGGCAGTTCCTTTTGTAGTGGCCCACCTTGCCACAAGTGTAGCAAGCCTGGCCTACACCAGTGCCGGGGACTTGGTTGATTGGCCTTGCTGGAGATTTGCAGAAACGGTCAGTGTGCCCCTTCCTGTTGCAGTTAGAACACTGCATTTCCCGGAAAGCTCTATTATGGTGGAAGTTGCATTTGTTGCACTTCGGCAAACTCCCCGCGTACTGCTTTACCTGAGCAGCAGTGGCAAGTGCTATCGTAGCCTGGTCTGCCACGACCTGTTGCTTCTTGGAAGCTTTCTGTGAAGCGTTCTTCTTCTTCTTTTCATCCCAGAACTTCTGGTTGTTATCAGCGGGTTTGGAGGGTTCCGAGATTGTTAAGGTTGTTGTTGTTGACGGGGTACATACCCCATGGTCAATGAGTCATTGTGTCAATCGCTTGGCACTATCGAAGGTAGTGGGGTTTGAAGCGAGTACATTCCCCTGAAATGGAGGCACCAGCCCCAGATATACCTCTCCACCTTCTTTGCTTCAGAAGGGACCATTCCCGGACATAGTGCTACCAGATCGTTGAATCTGGCAGTGTAAGAAACTATGTCGGAGCCCTTCATCGTTAGGCTCCAGAGCTCCTGCTCCAGCTTCTGAACTTCGACCATCGGGCAGTATTCTTCGATCATGAGCTCCTTAAGAGCTTCCCAGCATATAGCATTTGCGACTATAAGATATAATGACTTGACATGGCTATTCGACCATGTCAGAGCTCGGTCCGCAAAGGAGCAGGCAGCAAATTTTACCTTGCTCCATTCCGGACAGGAACAGATCTCAAAGATCGATTCAGTCTTCTCGAACCATTGCGAGAGGGCAATGATTCCTCCAGTTTCATTGAAGGCCCTAGGTTTGCAGCTAGTGAAGTCCTTGTACGAGCACTCCTTAGCGCGTACTGGAGCTTCGACAACAGTGGGAGGCACATACGTCCCACTCCTACTAGTACCGGTAGTGGTGACTTGTGCTAAAGCTGCAGTAACAGCCGCATTCACAGCAGCTTGGATAGTTGTTGGGTTGTATGGAGGAGGAGGTGTTGGAGTTTGATTCAGAGTTATTGGAGTAGTGCATCTCGTTGATCGATACGGAGGCATCTTGTAGCTATAAGATCAGAAAGATTAAGATATTGGTAAGAATTCAATAGAGATATTGATGTGAGTGACTCATGGACTAACTCTTCATAGCCCAACAACATAATGGAAGTATGATTGAATGTAGATCTAGTACTAGAAAGGTGAAAGCACTTGGATAATAATTTCCCTGAGATTAGATATCTGTCAATAATACTGGTATTACAGATGTAACAACTTCGGGAAAATGACCTAGAAGTAGGTCTTACAGCATACCAAGATAGGAAAATTTTGACAGCGCTACGACCTAACAAGAATTAACAGATTCAAAGTCTTCACATAGATAGGAAATTAAACTAGAGTTTTTACATAGACTAAGTTATATCAAAGTCTTCACATAGACAGGAAATCCTGACAGACGGCGCTCCATGTCTCTCATGCGCTTTTCAATCATTGTCTGCCGAGCTCGAAGTTCCCTGACTTCAGCTTGGGATGCAGCTAGTCCCCACTGCAGAGCCTCATTGGCTCTCCTAGTCCTTTCCATATCTTCTTCGAGATGGACAAGGCGGACCGTGTTAACGCCTGAATTGGCATCAATTTCCATGACTGAGTCGATGGCCGCTCTACCCTGCTCATCATTACGAGCAATCATGCGGACCAGAATAGGCAGGACTCTTTTCGCTGAGCCTCCCTCGCTTAAATTATAGAAGCTTAGATCTCTGTTGAAGGGTAGTGGTTGACCCTGTTCATGACTCCATCGGTTCGAGTTTGTCGCCCACAAGGGTGTGGGACCTTGAAATGCTGATCGGGGGTTAAGGTTCGTGATTTGAGCATCTTGTGGTAGGTTGTTGACTTCCGGTTCGGAGCCAGAACCATCCGAAACGCCTTCTGTGAGGTGATCATCCAAAGGAATTGGATGTTCATCTTCTGGATTTGCTTCAAGCCATCCAACATTGCCTTGGTTTGGGAAGTACGGGCCGCCATGTGGATGGAATCCATCCATGATATCTACACTAGAAGATGGGTATAAGAATCTTATAGATATAGGCGTACTACTTAAGATAATTATAAGATTATCCTTACCAGTTACTTCAATACTTGCATAGTGCATACCATTTATATGAAACCAAAACATGATAGACCTTCGAATAAGTAACCCTAACTCCAAATCCACAACCAAACAAGGAACAGGAAGTAAAGCAAAGATCACAGATTCTAAGTCTATGACACCTTAGTCACATATAACATTAGCGCATCCACTTAGAAACTATTGACCTATTAGTAAAGACCCTTTTAGTTCTCAATTAAGTAATTATAGTAACACAAAATACTCACATAGAATTTTAGGTTTAATGTTTTGTTCTAATGTTCTCATTGTAGTAGTGTTGGTAAGGTTTTAGACATGTTGCCACATCACAACCATTCTCGAGCATATGCTAATCACTTCTCGAACCAACATAGTTGATCAGGCTATGTCATTCCTAGAACTGACCATACATCCCCAAGCCCACTTGTGATGTTCAACAATCACAATACTTTTATTCTGTCCTAGTTACAAAACGTGACACACTAGTATATTGCCATGCCATGAAGTAGTGGCTCATATTAATGTTATAGTATTATTGTATTTATAATGTATGTTCTCTTTGTTCTAGTGTATTGTATGTTCTCTCTGTTCTATTGTATAGCATGTTCCTCCCTGTTTCTCATTATAGTATGTTCTTTCTATTTTCTCATTATAGTATGTTATTTCTATTTCTCGTTATAGTATGTTTGATCTGACTCATGTATGAACTAACTCTTATATGTTTCATTGTACTAGAAATAGTGAGTATTAATACTCTAAACTATACATATTATAGTTTAATAGTAATGTTGTTTGAATAATTGAGCATGATTGTACACTTTTGCTACCCAAAGGTGTTGGACTGATGTAAGAACTTTTATATCTATACACATATACATAATATATAACTAAGATCCAAATGACACTCGGACAAACAACCGATACCCTAAGTCCACAACTAAACAAGGAACAGGAAATAAAGTGAGTTGTCAGTCCTAATCCCTTTCAACCTTATTTATATAACTATATCTATATAGACATGACTTTGGCAATATATAAGTTTAAAAGAGTTTGATAAAGAGTTTAGCATATAAAAGAGTTTTAACAATTTGAATGGTTATAGAGGACTTGATGTAAAGCAATAAAATATTTTGAAATACTTTGTTTGATAACACAGTTTTGAAGTATAAGAAATCCACTTGTTTGATAGTTATTAATCACATGTGATTGATACAATAAGTATAATGTTTTCTACTTGTATTCCCCCCCCCCCCCCCCATAAAAGCATTTAAAATCATTTAGAAAATAAGTTAGGGGTATGAACTCACCTGTAGTGAGTGATTCGAATCTAAGATCGATATAGGATGCTAAGTGTGAAGTGAAGTCTCGAGCAGAAACGGATCATATTAAGCATATAATGACACATATATGTATACAATTAGTGTATATTACAACTAATCATGACAGGGAACCACCTTAAGGACTAGGAAACACTTGAAATGAAGTGTTACAATAACATATGATTGTACTAAAGGTGTTCACGGCCACACATGAGTGTGTTTACGACCTAGATGTGTTCACGGCCAAGGTGTTTATGACCATGGGTGTTTACGGCCAAAGATGTTTACGTCCAACACATGTAATAGCTAGGGTTTACGGCCAAAGATGTTCTTGGGAAGGGTTTACGACCAAAGATGTTCTTGAGAAGGGTTTACGGCAAAGGGAGAATTTATGGAAGTAAACTCTTGATGTTCACGCTAAAATGGTTGATTCTTGGACGTATTTCAAGAGCTTCTAATGGATAACTAGTATATGGAAAGGATACTTACGATTTGGAAGCTTGAAGGGGATTTCACAGCCCAAAGAACTAGTGTGTGTTCTTGGTGTTCTTGAATATCTAACCCCAAAAAGAGATGAATTCATGGATGAAATCATGGTGGTTTACTAGATTAAAAAGGATATCAACTAATATAGAAAGAATGACTTAAATTTTTTTCGAGAAAAGGAAGTGTTCTTGATGATACTTGAGAGATAAATGAGTATTCTTGACTTGGAATTGTAAGAAATGAAGAAAAATGAAGGAATATCATACTTATGGAAGGAGTTCATGGCTAGACAAGAGCTTACGGCCGTAAGCTCTAGTTTATGGCCGTAAACTCTAAGTGTTGGAGTTTTCCAGGTTGGATGTTGCACAATGAAATCTAGTAGATACTTCTTAACACTCAATCCTTGAATGTACTAGGCTTAGAACACTCAAACAGACCCTAAACAATGCTAAAAGATAGCAGAAACAAGTCTGACTTTGATTGAATTGAATGGATGTACAAGATACAATTTTCGGGTTGTCACATGTATGATAGGATTGTCTGATATATGATGCTTAATATCTTATGGAATACTTGATTGATTGTTGTATGAGTCTTTCGCGTGTGAACTGACTATTGACTAAATACGCTAAGTCGCATGCTATATAGGTTAAATGATCTTAGGGTAAGGGATTTGGTCCCGCTGCAACTCTTGTCTTATTCTAACCGTTATAGGATTGAATCTTTTATTCTAAGATTGTTTAAGTCGTGCAACATGTGATTGTATTCATCCGATTGTTATCTAGAACCAATAGAGGGTCGTGTGGCAATGGTGGTAGGAGGAGTTAAGTATGGTCAGCCGGCTAGTTACGTTATGTTTAGTGCTCTTCTAGGAAGTGAGGATGGAGCGCATGAGTTATGGTATATGAGAAGGAATGTTCTTGATTATTCTATGGATTAGAAGGTTACTGAATGAATGTTGCTTGCTTTATGCTTTATGGGGCTCTTAATTGATGTGAGTCAGCTACTGATTGAATATGTTAGGTCACATGTGACAAGGGTTAAATAACTCTGAGTGACGGATTTGACCCAATTTCCCAGCTGCATGTGACTGTATTCATGATATAGTTAGTTGAAATTATTGGGATTTCTTTAGTTGATGATGGCAGCGTGAGGTCGGGAACCTAGGAAAGCCTAAGAAATGCTTCAGTGGGTTTTGTTGTGCTGTTTAGCGAGTGCTTGGAGTATTAGTGTGAGAAGGTGACTTGGAGGATTTGGGATGAATCTTGAGGAACGTATGGATAGGTGTGGAAGGTAGTATTGGGCCCGTACTACTTAAAGCAAAGGATCCATACCCGAATCGGGGAGAGTCTTGCAGAATCTAAGATGCCTGTAAGACGAGGATTCTTAGGTATGTTCAGATCTTTTGCATGTTGTTTTTCAGTATGGTGTTGAGCACTCAGGAAGAGGGTTTAGGTTTCGGTTCCGATTCAGGTGCAGGTATTTAGCAAATCGATGAGTGGATGTGGGATTTCATCCTGTCTTTTGGGATCGGAAATGGGTTATGCACCATGTTATCAGGAGGGTGAATCCCATGTTTGGATCGACACGGAGGTTTCGCTAGCCTTCCGCGAGGATTTACCTGACATTATTGGGCATGTCACTAATAGATTGGTCGCCAAGTTTATGGATTGGACCTCGTCTTTTCAGGCGGTTAACGGGATTGTCGGGGTCACCCAGGAGCTGGAGGTTGGTTCGGATAGGCAACTAGAAAATAAGAGATGGACTGATGGTCTAGCTTGGCGATGGGAGCCGTTGGACGTTTCCATAACGAGTGTTAGAGACCCGAAGAGCCGTGGTGGTTGCGCAAAGGTTGTAGCGACACATGAAGATTTGCGCATCAGGTCTAAGTGCGGTAGGTACAGGCATATGGGCCATCTCTGCCAAGAAGGCACCTTGGAAGTAGAATTGTGACATCGATATCATCATTCGGGTCATATCAAGGAAAATTTCCCACGCTTAGTGGGCAGGGAAACTCCAGTTCTATCGCGAGTATCTCGACAGGAAGAAGGGTCCAGAATGCCAGCAAATGCTTTTGTGGGTATGTTATGTTATGCTTTCTTTTTGTTTATTGTCAGAATTTATTTTGCCTGAGAATTTTGTATTGATTCGGGGTAAGCATTATTTTTGGTTTGTTTCTCTTCTTTTGTCTGGGTCAAATCTTTAAAAAATGTTACATGCCATTTTTGCATGCTATGAATCATTAGTGGGTCGTATCTTGTTGAGTAGGTTCCAGTGTATTCGGCGGCTATTCTGGGTCTTTGATTGGATGAGCCGGAAATAATGATGCGAAGAGTCTATGGTCAGGAGTAGCGGGTTAGTTCTCCAGTGAAGTTAGGGTGCGGTTGTTTTCTCTTTTGATATGGTTGGATCGGCTGTCGCCTATGAGTTGCTGGTCACTGGAAGTACTAGGGGAATCTTATTATAGCAACGATTGCAGATGGTTAGATTTTAGAGATTCATTTGAGGATGGGGAAGTTGGGGTGAAGACCCGTCAGTTCGGAGCAAGGGTTATGGTCTTTAGTCGTCGAAATAAAGGACCTCAAGGTTTAGTGCTGCATCATGGGAATCGTTTGGGATTATCCGACCTTCTATGATTTTGAGGAGTATTCTTCTGGATTCTAGTAGTTGGATGGTCCTCGAGATCAGCTAGTAATGGAACGTTGGTATTGGTAAGCAGGTTACGGTCGAATCATACTATAAGTAGATTGATGGATGGGGAATCCATCTGAAAGAAAATAATTTGTGGTTTGAGCTAGGCATCATTTTTGTATAATTAATTGTGTCATTTTGCATTGTTTTGTTTGTAGTCATGTAATGTGTGCTGCCACACGTGTGTGTGTGCGGCCGCACACATGTGCTTGGCTGCACACTCTTGTGCTGGTAGGAGGAGTACTATTTATAGCAACTGAGGTGTGTCAGTCTGTAACTTTTTGCTAGAAGTCAGTGACGTATGTGTGTGTTTTCCCAAGGTGTACCTGAAATTTATATGATATAGATGTGTGCATGCTTGATTCATTTTCTTCTTCTTCTCAATCTAAATCTAATTGCAATTAACTTCATTGATTACTAAATTGGATCCTTAATTTTGGGGACTTACAATTGGTATCAGAGCCAATTTGGTATCAATTGAAGTTGCTTTTTGAGTGTTTGCTACCAACTGTTGAAGGTTTGCTGCTGACTTTCAAGGTTTGCTGTTAAGGTACATGTGCGGCTGGGAGTTTGCGGTTGAAGGTGTGTGCGGTTGAAGGGGTGTGCGGTTGAAAGTGTTTGCGGTTGAAGGTGTGTGCAGTTGAAAGTGTTTGCGGTTGAAGGTGTGTGCGGTTAAAGAGATTGTCAGTTTAGTGTAGGGTTAGATTGGTGTGTGCGGCTCAATTCAGTGTGCGGTTGGATAAGTGTGTGCGGTTAAGGAGTGTGTGTTTAAGAGTATTAGTGTGCAGTTTAAAATTACTAAAATGGAATCTCAAAACATGACTGTTCATCAAGATTTGGATGCAATAATGGGAACAACTACTCGTATTCCTAGATTGCTATCAGCTGAAGGATTTCTTGAATGGAAATATCGAATTGAAAAATACATCAAAATGAAGGATTTCAAAATTTGGAGAAGCATTTTGAGAGGACCAATTCAGATTACTTCTACTTTAGAAGATGGAACGGTAATTGACAAACAAGTTGAAAACTACACTGATGATGATTTTGAACGAGTTGAAGAACAAGAAAAGGCTCTTGCCACACTGACTATGGCATTGTCTCCGGAAATAGCACAAGGATTTCGTGAGTATACATCAGCAAAAGCATTATGGGAAGCACTCATAGAAGTTTATGAAGGAAATGAAGACATGAAGCAAAGTCGACAAGACATGCTCCGACAAAAATTCAACATGTTTAACTATGTATTGGGAGAAACATTGGAAAATCAATTGCAAAGATTTATCACACTAACCACTGAAATGAGCTCCGCAGGAGTGATGGTTACTAGATCTGAAATCAACAAGAAGTTACTAAATTCTCTTCCAAAATCATGGGACATGAATGTCTCGGTGATTAAAAAGACTGTAACAACTCAAATTTTTCAAACAATTTTTCTTTCATTTTAAAAACATAATTGTTTCCATTTTAAACAAGGCATAAATAGATTAATTATTCTGTCAAATACAATTATTCAAAATCCCAAGATCATAAAGACAATCTTCAGTGTGTATCGATCATGCCGACGCCTTCCCACGGTCCTCGCTAGTACCTGAAATACATGCACAACAACTGTAAGCATAAATGCTTAGTGAGTTCCCCAATATACACTTACGCACATACGCCTTTCCAGGCCCTGACCTTCCGGTCCTCATTACAACGCCTTCCGGCCCATAACATAATCGCCTTCCGGCCCATAACATACATAGCACACATAACAAATAACTTACCACATATAGCATACATATCACATATCATATCCGACCTTCCGGTCACACAGTCAAACCCTTCCGGGTACAGTATAGTGAGAAGACTCACCTCGTAAATGCTGAAAGCTAGCAACTCCTGAAATCACTCGTGCACAATCCGACGAGCTACAACCTTCCTATAACATCACATATCTCATTAACACTTATAACTTCTAAGGGTGACTATCCCTAAGAAATCAGACTTAGGTCAACTCTGGTCAACGGTCAACGGTCAGCTCGACCGGACTCGGCGAGTACCATGGCGACTCGGCGAGTCTAGACGTCCTCCAACTTTCTGAGATTCCTTATCTACTCGTCGAGTACCCTCCTCGACCCGACGAGTTACCCTTGAAGGAATCGCGGGGGCCACCCCGACTCCACTCGCCGAGTCTGAAGAACAACTCGGCGAGTCCCAGTAAATCTTCAAGCTACTTGCCGAGTCTGAAGAACAACTCGGCGAGTCCATGCCATGCAGACGAGCAACTGCTTCCTGAATTACGTGTGGTCCCGAGATATACAACCATGGGACTTTCTGGACTTCTAAACATCTCATTACTGGGGTATAAACGTTTGGGTAATAACATAATAACCCATCTAATCACTAAATGGGTTTCATAAACCCTAACTCCATAAACACAACAAACAACAGAAGGGAATCCGAAATATTACCTGGAATATGCCCTCTCTGTGTTTCCAAACCGCAGAACTCGAATCCTTTGCTGTTCCTTTAGCCAAAACCTTTCTCCTCTTTGCCCCACAACCTCTTCAAGCCCTAATATCCTCCAATCTTGCTCTAGATGCCCACAACCGTTTAGGGTTCCTCTCAATCGACTAAAAACGAACAATGACGGCATATAAGGGCATTATATACGATCCAAAACCGAACGGTTAGGGTTTCTGCTGAACAGCGTCGACTCGCCGAGTCCATATCTGGACTCGTCGAGTCCAGTCGCGGACCCGCAACTAGGTCTGCGATCCTACTCGGCGAGTCTAGGCTCCAACTCGCCGAGTCCCCTCTCAACTCACCCCAAAAACATAATTAACAATACCTGAGATTTCGGGCTGTTACAACTCTCCCCCACTTGGGTTAGACTTCGCCCTCGAAGTCTCATTCTGCAAATAGTTCCGGATGCTGCTCCCGCATCTCACGTTCCAGCTCCCAAGTCATTTCCGATCCCCTACGGTGTTGCCATTGGACCAAAACCAGAGGTACTTCCTTGTTCCTCAGAACCTTGATCTTCCGATCCCTGATCGCCACTGGTCTCTCCGCGTAATTCAGGCTTGCATCCACCTGAATATCCTCCAATGGAACCACTGCCGACTCATCGGCTATGCACTTCCTCAACTGCGACACATGAAAAGTGTCATGGATCTGACCCAACTCTGCTGGTAACTCCAAGCGATAGGCTACCCGACCTATCCTTGCAATCACACGAAATGGCCCAATATACCGGGGCCCCAACTTGCCTCTCTTCCTGAACCGAATCACTCCTTTCCAAGGAGAGACCTTCAGGAGAACGAAGTCGCCGACCTGAAATTCAAGCTCGGATCGGCGCCTGTCTGCATAACTCTTCTGTCGGCTCTGGGCAGTCAATAACCTTTGTCTCACTCGCTGAATCTGCTCTATCGTCTGGAGCACGATCTCCGTGCTGCCCATCACTCTCTGTCCCACCTCTCCCCAGCAAATGGGGGTCCGACACCTCCTACCGTACAACAGCTCGAAAGGTGGCATACCAATGCTCGAATGATGACTGTTGTTGTAGGAGAACTCTGCCAATGGTAAATACGCATCCCAACTACCCCCGAAGTCTAACACACACGCTCGGAGCATGTCCTCCAGCGTCTGAATCGTCCGCTCGCTCTGACCGTCTGTCTGGGGATGGTATGCGGTACTAAAATGCAATTTAGTACCCAACTCCTCATGGAATTTCTTCCAGAACCTGGAAGTGAAGCGCACATCGCGGTCTGACACAATCGAGATCGGCACCCCGTGCCGAGACACCACCTCTTTCACGTATATCTCCGCCAACTTTTCCGCTGAAGAACT
Organism: Lactuca sativa; assembly: GCF_002870075.4. Taxonomy (NCBI): domain Eukaryota; kingdom Viridiplantae; phylum Streptophyta; class Magnoliopsida; order Asterales; family Asteraceae; genus Lactuca; species Lactuca sativa. Next base: position 281,016,730 of record NC_056630.2, read on the forward strand.
CTCACTGATGGCAAGGAAGTGTGCACTCTTCGTCAACCTATCCACAATCACCCAAATTGCGTCAACTCCCCTAGCAGTCCTTGGCAATTTGGTGATAAAATCCATAGTGATCTGTTCCCACTTCCACTCGGGGATCTCCAATGGCTGCAACTTGCCATGCGGTCTCTGGTGTTCGGCCTTAACCCTACGGCAGGTCAAGCACCTCTCAACGAACCATGCTACGTCCCTCTTCATACAGGGCCACCAATATTCCTTCCTTAAATCCAAATACATCTTTGTAGCACCGGAATGGATCGAGAATTTCGATTTATGAGCCTCTTCCATCAACGTAATACGCGTACCGCCCATGAACGGTACCCAAATCCGACCCTGAAACGTCATAAGGCCTCGACTATCCTTGACAAACTCTGAGATTAACCCCACAACCCGCTCTTTTCTCCGCATTTCTGGTCGCACAGCCTCTGCCTGGGCTCCACGAATAGCGTCCAATACTGGAGTCATCACAGTCAGTCTCAAGCATACATCTCGCAATGGAGTGCTCTCCGCCCTGCGGCTCAATGCATCGGCTACCACATTAGCCTTGCCTGGGTGGTACAGGATCTCACAATCATAATCCTTGACCACATCCAACCACCTCCTCTGACGCATATTTAGGTTGGGTTGATCCATCAAATACTTCAGACTCTTATGGTCCGTGTATATCGTACATCGAACCCCATACAAGTAGTGACGCCAAATTTTGAGAGCGAACACTACTGCCCCCAACTCTAAATCATGTGTGGGATATCTCGTCTCATGAGGCTTCAGCTGCCTCGACGCATAAGCTATCACATGACCCCTCTGCATCAATACTGCACCCAATCCCGAAATCGATGCGTCGCAATATACCACGAAATCTTCCATCCCTTCTGGGAGAGCTAATACCGGGGCTTCGCACAATCTCTGGCGAAGTGTCTCAAAGGAGGTCTGCTGCTCGGGTCCCCATGAGAATGTAACACCCTTCCGGGTCAATCTGGTGAGTGGCACTGCGATCTTGGAGAAATCCTTGATAAATCTCCGATAATACCCTGCCAACCCAAGGAAACTCCTGATCTCAGAGGGTGACTTCGGCACCTCCCAACTCATCACCGCCTCAACCTTGGCCGGATCAACTAATATCCCTTTCTGATTAACCACATGTCCTAGAAACTGGACCTCCTGCAACCAGAAGTCACATTTGGAGAACTTTGCATAAAGCTTCTCCGACCTCAATACCTCAAGGACCTCCCTCAAATGCTCCTCATGCTGCTCTCTAGATCTCGAATACACCAGAATGTCGTCGATAAATACAATCACTGACCGATCCAACATCGGCCTGCATACCCTGTTCATGAGATCCATGAACACAGCCGGGGCATTGGTGAGTCCAAAAGGCATCACCACAAACTCATAATGCCCATATCGCGTCCTAAACGCTGTCTTCTGGACGTCCTCTTCCCGTACCCTCACCTGATGGTATCCTGATCTCAGATCGATCTTGGAAAACCAAGATGCTCCCTGCAACTGATCGAATAAATCATCGATCCTAGGCAACGGGTAACGGTTCTTGACCGTTAGCTTGTTCAACTCCCGGTAATCAATGCACATCCGGTGTGAACCATCCTTCTTCTTGACGAACAGAATAGGTGCTCCCCATGGCGAGCTGCTCGGCCGAATGAATCCCTTTCCCAGCAACTCCTGGAGTTGCGAGGACAACTCTTGCATCTCTGGAGGTGCAAGACGATAGGGCACTTTAGCAATAGGCGCGGCCCCCGGAACCAGATCGATACCAAACTCTACTTGCCTCACAGGAGGTACTCCCGGCAGTTCCTCGGGAAAAACATCTGAAAACTCACGCACCACAGGGACCTCCTTAACTGACTTCGGTCTCTCGGAAACCTCCCGCGTATCCATCACATACGCCACAAAACCCTTACAGCCCTGTTGTAGACACTGCCTCGCCCTAGCGGCCGAACAAAAAGCTGATCCTGAACGGGTACCCTCACCGTACACCGAAAGAACTCCCCCACTATGGTCTCGTATGGTCACCAACTGACGCTCGCAGTCGATGACAGCGCCGTATCGGCTCAACCAGTCCATGCCCACGATAACACAGACATCCCCCATCGCAATAGGAATCAGATCAATCGGGAATTCAACCCCGAAAATCTCTAGTACACATCCCCGAAGAACCTCCGCAGCACGAATCACTTTCTCGTCAGCTATAGAAACTCGCAAAGGTCGAATCAACGACTCACGACTAACGCCGATCTGCTGACTAAAGGCTAAGGACACAAAGGACCTACTCGCACCCGAGTCAAATAACACTAAGGCAGGCACAGAGTTCACAAGGAAAGTACCTACGCGCATAATAACATAAGCATAACATATCGATATTAAAATAATTACACGAATTACAACATACCTGCCACAACATCGGGCGCAGCGCGGACCTCCTCCGCAGTCAGCTGAAAGGCTCTCCTACGAGCCCTCGGGGCCTCGACCTTCACCGGTCGAGTCTCAGTAGTCCTGGCAACAGGTGCAGATCCCTGACGAAGCTGCGGACACTCGGCCTTCCGATGGCCGGTCTGGTTGCAATGGAAGCAAACCATAAACCCCTTGGGGCACTCCCTAGCAATGTGCCCCTCCTTGCCGCACTTGTAGCAGGCACCGGCTCGACACGCCCCATCGTGACCCTTGCCGCACTTTACGCAAGTGCGGTTCTTCGAACCTCCCGTCCTCGAATCGGCGGACTTGATCCGCTTGGCTGCCGGCTGAGACTGAGCCGGCCGCCGGTCTGCCTGCTGAGACTCGGCCTCCTCCCTGGCCTGAGTCTCTAACTCGATCTCACGCTTCCTGGCATTCGCCTGAAGCTCAGTAAAAGTATGGTAAGTGGAGTTTGACACAAACTCCCGGATCTCCCTCCTCAGAACACCCAAGTACCGGCTCATCCGAGCCTGCTCTGTGGCCACCAGCTCGGGGCAAAACATCGCCCTCTCATGGAACTTCCGCGTGATTGCCGCCACCGAATCAGTACCCTGCTTGAGGGTTAAGAACTCCTGAACCAATCGTTCCCGCTCCACCGGGGGAACGTACTCCTCCCGGAACATGGTAGTGAACCCCTCCCATGTCACTGCCGCAGTCTCTGCCAAAGTGAAGTTCGCCGTCACGAACATCCACCAGTCCTTTGCTCCCAGACAGAGCTGGTTCAAAGCGAACCGTACCCTCAGGTGCTCCGGGCATGAACAAGTGTAGAAGCACCCCTCTATATCTGCGATCCACCTCATCGCAGCAATCGGATCCTGCGTCCCATCGAACTCTGGTGGCTTCGTGTTGCTGAACTCTCGGAACAGCAATGAATCACCCCCTGTGGCCTAGCAGCGGCCACAGCTGCGGTAGCAGCCTCAGTCAATGCGGCGTACCGCTCGTCGAACGTCTCCATCAGGGTGGTCTTGATAGACCCAAACATCTCCGGGATCTCAGCCCGGATCGCCGCCGCCACCTCCTCGTGGATCATCTGACGAATATCCTCGTCACTCACACCGCTCGTACTTGCTCCGTGACGCGGTCTAACCATGATATCTCTGAAATACAACATAAAACTATCAGAGATTCTACCGAGTATAATCGTACTCGATACGCAACCCTACTCAGTCCCAGATATCCAGGGATTCTTACTTGGGCCTCCCACTGACCCGGTGTCCTCGGTAGTACGGGCCCAATACTACCGACCACACCGCATCAATGTTCATCCCAAGTCCTCCTCCCCAAACTCCGGATAGTGAGTACTCTACTTCTGATACGCTCTATCTACCCGCATACTAGCAAAGCATCTCATATAGGCAACTTCCCTAGACTAAGGCATCACAAATCAGGCCACTCTAGTCCTATCATGAATACCTAGTCTTCTAGCATGCATAACAATTCATATCATATAATATTGTAAGGTATTTTGGGGATCTTTACCGTTCGGGCGCTGACTGATCGTACACACTGCTTCTTTCTTGCTTACCATAAAACCATTTACAAAAGTTTATGCCTTTATTTGAAAAGCTTCCTCAAATCCTCGGTTTGAGTTCAGTTACCCCCTAAGGTGCACCCGAATCCCTCAAACCAAGGCTCTGATACCAATTGTAACAACTCAAATTTTTCAAACAATTTTTCTTTCATTTTAAAAACATAATTGTTTCCATTTTAAACAAGGCATAAATAGATTAATTATTCTGTCAAATACAATTATTCAAAATCCCAAGATCATAAAGACAATCTTCAGTGTGTATCGATCATGACGGCGCCTTCCCACGGTCCTCGCTAGTACCTGAAATACATGCACAACAACTGTAAGCATAAATGCTTAGTGAGTTCCCCAATATACACTTACGCACATACGCCTTTCCAGGCCCTGACCTTCCGGTCCTCATTACAACGCCTTCCGGCCCATAACATAATCGCCTTCTGGCCCATAACATACATAGCACACATAACAAATAACTTACCACATATAGCATACATATCACATATCATATCCGACCTTCCGGTCACACAGTCAAACCCTTCCGGGTACAGTATAGTGAGAAGACTCACCTCGTAAATGCTGAAAGCTAGCAACTCCTGAAATCACTCGTGCACAATCCGACGAGCTACAACCTTCCTATAACATCACATATCTCATTAACACTTATAACTTCTAAGGGTGACTATCCCTAAGAAATCAGACTTAGGTCAACTCTGGTCAACGGTCAACGGTCAGCTCGACCGGACTCGGCGAGTACCATGGCGACTCGGCGAGTCTAGACGTCCTCCAACTTTCTGAGATTCCTTATCTACTCGTCGAGTACCCTCCTCGACCCGACGAGTTACCCTTGAAGGAATCGCGGGGGCCACCCCGACTCCACTCGCCGAGTCTGAAGAACAACTCGGCGAGTCCCAGTAAATCTTCAAGCTACTCGCCGAGTCTGAAGAACAACTCGGCGAGTCCATGCCATGCAGACGAGCAACTGCTTCCTGAATTACGTGTGGTCCCGAGATATACAACCATGGGACTTTCTGGACTTCTAAACATCTCATTACTGGGGTATAAACGTTTGGGTAATAACATAATAACCCATCTAATCACTAAATGGGTTTCATAAACCCTAACTCCATAAACACAACAAACAACAGAAGGGAATCCGAAATATTACCTGGAATATGCCCTCTCTGTGTTTCCAAACCGCAGAACTCGAATCCTTTGCTGTTCCTTTAGCCAAAACCTTTCTCCTCTTTGCCCCACAACCTCTTCAAGCCCTAATATCCTCCAATCTTGCTCTAGATGCCCACAACCGTTTAGGGTTCCTCTCAATCGACTAAAAACGAACAATGACGGCATATAAGGGCATTATATACGATCCAAAACCGAACGGTTAGGGTTTCTGCTGAACAGCGTCGACTCGCCGAGTCCATATCTGGACTCGTCGAGTCCAGTCGCGGACCCGCAACTAGGTCTGCGATCCTACTCGGCGAGTCTAGGCTCCAACTCGCCGAGTCCCCTCTCAACTCACCCCAAAAACATAATTAACAATACCTGAGATTTCGGGCTGTTACAAAGACAAAAGATTTGAACCGTTTAAGCCTGTCTGAAACAATGGCAATCATCAAAGCTTGCGATCTTGATGATAAACAAAGAGAAATCAATCATGTCAATTCATACTCTACAACCAATCTTGGACTTCAAAATAACAACACCGCTTTTTCAAGCTTCACCACTCTTCAAAATACTCAAATCCAGGTTCCTCAAGTTCAACCTCATACAGTCCATCATAACATACCATACATCATACCTAACATGCAACAAACTCAAATCCCTCAAACCATATCTCAAGTTGGTTCTAGTGTTAGTCCTTCCACAGATGTTTTAATTCAATCTCATGGAATTGGTTCCCAAAGCTCATTTGCAAAAGAAAAGGAGGAAAATATAGCTTTAGCTACTGGGTTAGTGAACTGCTACAATGCCTTTGTTGCTGGAGAGCTCTCTCCACAACTTTCATTCACTGATCTTGATCAAATCCATCATGAAGATGTGGAAGAGATGGATATTACTTGGCAAATGACAATGGCAGTATTCAGGGCTAAACAATTCTCAAAAAAGACTGGAAAGAACAACTGGGGTGTAAATTCAGACAAAAAGATGGGTTTTAGCAAAGGAAAGTTACGTTGTTATAATTGTCATGAACCAGGACACTTTGCAAGGGAATGTCCAAAACCAAATCAGCGAGAAAACTCTGAAAGAACTATGGTCCCAGTAACGTACGTTCATAGCAACAACAGAGGATCATCTTCAAACAATCAGTCTACAAACATGGCAATGGTAGCTCAATCGTTCAACTGGGAAGTGATATGATAATGTGATAACAGGCAACCTGAGTCTGCCTTACGTACCCAAAGTTGAAGGGTCTATGCTCTGGTTTGATGTGTTGGTAGGCACGAAAGATTCTAAATGGACATGACTAGGCAGAATTGAACTTAGGAAATCAAATGACTTGAGAAATCTTGACCTAGATAGTTCCGTTTAGCCTGACAATACGACGCTTGGATAGGTTGAGCAGGGAGATATATATGGGAATCTACTTGTCACATTAAATGAACCCGTACTTGGAACCGTGGTTTAACTTTTCCTCGATGTGCGGATTCTGTCCTTAATTCCGGTTGGATGGGGCGACTGGTAAATTCCGATAAACTAGGTCTGTAGAATATCATTTTCTTTCTTTCCCTCTGTTAGTCATATGTTGTCTCCTTTGCACGATCTCTAATCCAACCTGGTACACAACATATGCAAGTCTATTTCTCTGCAAGCTATATATATATATATATATATATATATATATATATATATATATATATATATATATATATATAAATGTGTGAAATGTGTGAAAAACTTCTTATCTGTTAGCCATATGCTGTCTCCTTTGCGCGACTTCTAATCCGGCCTGGTACACAGCATATGCAACCTTCTTATTCTCAACCCCTCTGAAGAATTCTGTATCTCTTCTCTCTCTGAATGGTTGTCTGCTCACCTGGTGTAAGGAGTACTCTGGAAGTTCTTGATGGCTGGGGCATATCTGGAAGCGGGAAACACGTTCTAGTACACTTAAAATTGAACACATACAGATTGTCTATAGATCTCGCTGCTCAATTTAGGTGGACAACAATATCCCTGGTCGTCGTCAGCTAATGGTCCTTAAGATATAGTATCTAGAAACTTAGGATCAGATATAATATCTAGGAACTTAGGATCACATTATCTTGTCACTTATAGTATGTCCTATTTTTTGTCACAATTTTTCGTGCTTAAGTGGACAACAATACCGACAATCGACCAGACAAAGATGTGAATATGAAAGGTATTGACAAGCAGATAATGGTCGTCTAAAAACTTTGATCCCTAATCCTCAACAGATTAAAGGAACTTATAAAGGTTTAAATTGATTCTTGTCGATTAATAAATTTTTAAATTTTATTTTATTTTTATTTTTATTTTTATTTTTTATTAAAACTTTGAAATTAAAAATCTATTAATCCTCAAAACAATTCCTTTTTAAGAAAATTGTGTGCAAAAAGGGGTTTTGGAATAAATGTTTAAAGGACAAGGGGGAGAATGTGTAAATTTTGTGAATATATATAGCGTGTGTGCGGTGAGGCTTTTTCACTGTCATTTACTGTTGCCTCAACCGCACACACATATTTTCTCTCTCAATCTCTTTGAAAATTTCCATCAAATTTCAGTGAAAACAAGCTTTACTAGGTAATTCTTATGAACGCGGCTGAATTTTTTTTTATCATTTTTCAAAAATTTCTCTGTTGTTTGCTGTTAGTTTTTCATAAAATATGTTTGTTTCGGTAACCGCACACCGTGTATGCGGCCGCGCACGTGAGTGTGTGGCTGACCGTGTACGGCCGCACACATGAGTGTGCGGCTGACCGTGTACTGCCCCACAAGAGTGTGCGGCTGACCATGTGCTGCCACACAAGCGTGTGCGGCTGCATGATTTTGTGAATGTGCGGCTGAACATTTTCTTGTTGCCCTAATTTTTCATGTGTTTACTTTCAGACTAAAATGGGAGACCAGGAATTTGCTAAAGCTCATAATTCTGCAATTTTTCTTGAAGACCCTCCTACAGCCCACAGTGACTTGAAATTCATTGTGGATGGATTGAAGAAATCATGTTTGGTTCATGCCCTAACAACAAGTCTTGCTATCTACCAGAGTTTGATCAAAGAATTTTGGAGAAATGCTGTCGTAAAGAAAAATGGTCAGGGTGACAAATTTGTTGAAGCAACAATTGAAGAAAAGAAAATCCAAGTAACGGAGAGCATCATTAGAGAATCCCTTCAAATATCGGACAGACCTGAGTATACCATGGAAATTGATATTCACCAGACTCAGGATGTCTTGGAGCATATGGGCTATGAGGGAACATTTCCCCCTACAATCAAGAAGTTGCTTCCTCCGTGTTGGAAGTATTTGGCTCATGTGTTCGTGAGCTGTATTTCAGGCAGGAGATCTGGAGCTAACGAGATCTCTTTTGCTAACACTGGTGCCATTGCAGCATTGGCTGCAGGTTTTGATTTTAATTTCTCAAAATTCATACTGAATGAAATGATCCTGAATCTTGAAGGGAACAAAAGAGACAAATTCTGGATGTATCCAAGATTTCTGCAAATCATCCTCAACGTGAATCACGCCGAGCTGCAGAGAGGAAATGATGTCTTGGATTTTAAATCCATTGGTCCAAGCGCTTTTGGGCTAATGAAACAGAAGAGAGGCGGGAAATTTGTATTTGAAGGAAAATTCCCATTGATAAAATTTGGAATTTTTAAAGAAGATGATAGAGACAAATCGGAAGAACAATCTATGCCAATGGAAAATGAAGATATTCATCAGTCTCCCTCCGAACCTGAAGTGGAGGAGATTCATCACTCCCCTACAGCATGTGTAGCTGGTGAACATGATTATCAGAAGGCAAATGATTCAAAATCTTCTCAAGGGGATGATGACGATAATCTTTATGATGATGTAGAATTCTTGAAAGGAATTGACTTTACAGGAATCAATGATGACATCCCAGCAAACATAGAATTTGATCTCAATGATGAAGACTTTGATCCTTTTCTCGGTATCCCCAGCAGCCGTGCAAATAAAGTCAATGAAGTTGTTTCTCTAGCAACCAAGACTAGAGTTGAATAAGATTCTCTCAAAATTCTACTCTCCACCTCAAAGCCCTTGGAGGTCACAACAAGCCAAGGAGATGTGACATCAGAGATTCCTCCCTTTGTGTCACTTGTCTGAACATCAGCTCCAATCATTTCTGACTTATCAGACTTCCTTAAGAACAAGCCAATCTCTTGAAAGTTTAGAGATTCCCACTGTAAAAAGTGCTCCTCAAGTTATCTCAACAATCACTGCATCCTTTGCTCACTATCCTCCAAAGCAGACTAATGAAGGTCCAAGCACCATGTTCGAGACTGGTGGATCTTCTTATGTTCCAGAATATTCTCTAACTCGACCTTCTCTAGATGAAGCTTGTATCAGACTAGTAAGACATTTTGCTCAATCAAGTCCAACCTCTTCACGCGGGAAAGGAATATCATTTAACGAGGGTCGGACAGATGATGACAAATTCTCTTCATCTGATCTTCGAGAGGACGTTGGAGTTCTCCGCCAACAGCTCATTGAAAATCAATTCAAATGGATCAACTTTCTGCATATATCTTTGAGCTCAGGGTAAAGGATGAAGAAAAGACCAAACAAATCAAAGATTTACAAACGAGTCTTGGATCCGTTCTAGCCAGTTATTTTAATCTCAAGAACGTTTTGTATGATGCTTTTGGTGAAAAAGTTAAAGCCCTCTTCCAACAGCCTCATGGAGTAGTTGATCCTCCTTCTGCTCAATCACCTCCTGCAACTGATGATCTACCTGTTGACCCACCTGCTCCAAGAACAACTACCATTGTCGACAGATTTGAAAATGAACCAGAAGGAAGCAGAGCTAGAATCACAATTAAACAGGGCAAAAGAGTTGTGACTGCAAACCAACACGAAGGACTTTTGTTTATGAAAAATACAAATGAAAATCGCAAAGCAAAAGAACCTGCCCTGACTGTAACAGATTTGAAAAAGAGAAAGTTTGGCGATGAGTAAGGTGACAGATCTGGTATCCGTATGTTGGCTTTCGATCCAGAAACTAATTTGTGGGTGGTAAAGCGAAACTCAGGAATATCTGAGTGTTACAAAAGCACCCATGATTTTAATTCTTGGACAAAGACTGATCTAGCAGAATTATCTAGAGTCCCCTTTCACAATCCCTCACAAGATCCAAGTGCATCTAACTTTAAGAGGTTTCTTGATAGGCAGGTCAAAGAAAATTTTCCCAGTATGAGGACTGCCAAAGCCCTTTATCGAAAGGATAAAGATGTTCTTGATCCAGAAACAGGCAAACCTATGAAGATAATCTTATGGCCTGCTACAAAAAAGCAGAAAGATATTCCAATCCCTCAACATTTCCAGGAGGGATATCTTGACAATATGGAATTTTGGGCATACGATGACGAAACTGCAACTGCTACCATCAAATTCAAGGATCAAGAACGTGTTTTGAGGCTGATCAATGCAAAAGATCTTCTTCGTTTTCGAGAAAGGGACATCCGGACTCTGGCTCGTCACCAGATAATCTGCAGAAAAGAAGTAATGGAAGTTGACGCTAAAGAATACACTACAATGGTAGCTACAATCATAAATGGAAGTTTGTGGATGGGTTCAATGGGGAGATCAGATATGAGGCTGTTTAAGAAGCCTGCTGAGGAGCCAAAGGAATGATGACAAGACTATGCTAGTCTCAAACCAAGGGGGAGACTAAAAGAACATAATTTGTGGTTTGAGCTAGGCATCATTTTTGTATAGTTAATTGTGTCATTTTGCAGTGTTTTGTTTGTAGTCATGTAATGTGTGCTGCCACACGTGTGTGTGTGTGTGTGCGGCCGCACACATGTGCTTGGCTGCACACTCTTGTGCTGGTAGGAGGAGTACTATTTATAGCAACTAAGGTGTGTCAGTCTGTAACTTTTTGCTAGAAGTCAGTGACGTATGTGTGTGTTTTCCCAAGGTGTACCTAACATTTATATGATATAGATGTGTGCATGCTTGATTCATTTTCTTCTTCTTCTCAATCTTAATCTAATTGCAATTAACTTCATTGATTACTAAACTGGATCCTTAATTTTGGGGACTTACACCATCGAATCCTTAGGGATGGGGGAGCTATGACGAATTTAAGTGGGAGAGAATCAATCAAAATTTTTGGGAATGGTTTGGATGTGGAACTAGTGCAAGTTTCACACCCCCGATTAGGGGGAAAGATGACCTGAGTGACCGCATGGCTTGAAGTCGTGTAAGTTGGAGGATTCAGTGAGTGTGTGGTCAACGTACTGGATCTAGAGTTGCGGTATTGAGTGTGTGCTTAGCGAATGGCGCAGAGGGATGCTTAAGCATGGATATTCTCGTCTTTGAGCTCTTGAGAACCTGGTGGCTAGACTAGGTGCAAAATTGGTCGTCTTAGCAATGGTATGGGATCCTTTATATCCCGGTTTAATGAGGGGTTGACATGAATCAGAAGGTTTTGGGTATATTGCAAGAGTAGATCCTTGGATCTCAGGTTTTGATTTAGGTACTGAGTTGATTCTTGGTGGGACTCGTGTTGGGAATCGCAGGTGTTTATGTGCAAGGTCTTCATTTTGTAGGGTATGAATTAAAAAAATATGTATGCCAAGGGTATCAGTTGAAGGGATCAAGGTTAAAGGATGGTTTCATTATTGATGGTAGATCAGATTCTTATGATTATGGTTTGGATTGGTTCTATATGAATGGAGGTTAGTCAAGTATAGGGTTTCTGAATTTCAGCAGTGGTAGGTGAGTTTTGGTGTTAAAGGACGAAGTATCTTGTTCAACTATATAAGGCTTATATCCCAGTTTGTCTTGCATTGTTCATTATGTTCATGAAATTGTTATTGTCATGATGAGTCTCTTCTTGAAAGATTATCTAATTCCTTTAGTCAAGTGGAATGGAACTAGTAAGTTTCAGTAGGGGAGATTTGTCAGGGAGTCAGACCAATTCGGGACTTCAGATTTCAGAATGAGTAGAAGTGGTTACTCGTCATGGGATTGTTATAGGCTCAGAAATGATTCATTCATCTTCGGCTTGGTAGAGCCCTCTTAGGGTTTGTTTCAGTCGTTTTTGGGAAGTCTATAGGGTGCTCGAGGTTATAGCCGTGTGGCTCAGGATGTCTGGCATGCCTGGGATGGTAAGGACTGCATAGGAGGACAAAATGTAATTTAATTATGCTAGAGTTGTAACACCCAGTTCTGAATCGTATCTTATTTTGGGGTGGTGACCAAAGATCGGGAATTATCAGGCTTAGGATCGTTGAGGAAACAAGATTTGAACCTTTTTTTGGATGTGGGTGATGCAAATTTAGATGATCCGGGGGTTCGGTTTGTGTTTTGCAACCAAGGGGTATTTTGGTAAAGTGTCAGCTCGGACTTTGATGGAAATTAGATTTTTATTCGGGCAATTTTAAAGAGATTATGAGATGATAAATGCGTAAAGCTTCAAATTATCTTTTCATGGATATAAGGATCGTCGGAATCGAATTAATAATGAAGAAGTTATGGCCTTCGGAAGAATTTAGGGTTTTGGGGAAAAACCCTAGTACGCGGGGCGTACATGGGGGTTACGCAAGGCGTACTCATGTGAGGACCCTTATGCGAGACGTACCTTGGCGTACGCTAAGCGTAGTCAGCAGTTTGGTCGCAAAGCTTCGGCCTCGTACGTTGGGCGTACGATGAGTACAAGGTATTCAAGAAAGCCTAATTTAAGGGTGTTGTACCCTATTTAAGCACCTTAAGTCTTTAGGGCTAGTGTCTTTAGCAGCACCCACACTTCCTAAAACCCTAAATCGTCCCTTAAGCTTCCTTGGTGGTGTTCTTGAGCCCTTGAGAGGCTTTTAGTGGTTGTTCTTCTTACTGGGAAGGAAGATTTGAAGATTGAAGGTGCTTTGCTTGGAAGGAAGGTCTTCGATCCAAAATCATCTCACTTCTTGCAATCTCTTTGAGCTACCAAGTTAATACCTTGGCTTATAAATGTTTAGATATCCTAATAGCTGTTTTATTATGTTTTTGGTCCCATTTTGGGTTGATTGAAAAGTTAAGACGTTTTAAGGACTTGTTCTTTAAGATATGGGCTGGTAGTAAACTCCTATGGAATTAAGGTGCAAGCTTTATGAGTTTTTTGGTCACATGAATGCATTTAGTCACCTTTTAAGTCCTCTTTAAGATTAAGAGCTTCATTTTGCCAGGCATGAACGTAACATTCACAACTTTACATGATAACTCAACTCAAGGAAGTTAGATCTACGTTTTGGAGCAATGTCTTAAGTGATTAAGGGCTGGATGTGAAAGGTGGTTGAATAGGAGGAGTAAGCTGCGCGTACAATCTAGTACGGGCAACGTACAAGCCCTAACGTATGTACACTTAGCGTACAATTGAGTACGCCCCGCGTACTCAGCAGAATGGGCCTCGTCAGTGCGAGGTGAGTTCTCCTCACTATACATGCGGGTCGAAGGCACCAAGGTCGGCCCATTGGTTTGATAACCTGATATTCGTTGGTATGTTGAGTATGGAATAGATACGCATGCTAGTTTTGATATGCTTGTTTGGTACATCTGTAGGACTACCTATGATACTATCTGATTATCTGTGTATGTTATTATCTGTTATATGTCGACTTATTGTAAGGTATGGTTTTAGGTTGTACTGATCCGTGTGGTAGCCAACAAACCTTGGAGCAATCCAGATAAGAGCTGAGGGTTGGGTAGGGTATGCCAGACTCGTAATGAGAGCTTAGTGGTATTCAGTCTGATGATAAATTGGGTCAGAGAGCAAGCCAGACATAATTTATGGGCCTGATGGAAAGCCATACTAATGTTGTGGGCTCAAGAGCAAGCCATATATGAGTTGTGGGCCCGATAGGCAAACCAGACTCATATTATGGGTTCATGGGTAATCCAGTCTTTAGCTGTGGACCCAGTACATGTTGTTATTTGAATTAAGTTATATGTTTTGTGTTGGTATTTTGGGGGAACTCACTAAGATGTGGGCTTACAGTTTTGGGTTGTGTTTTAGGTACCTCAGATGATCATGGGAAGGTGAAGGCGTGATCGTACACCTCCTTATGTTTTGATTTATGATTTTGGAAAAATATGATATTAAACATGTTTTGAAAACTAAATTGTAAACAATGATGATTTGTGAAATGGTTTTAAAATTTAAAATTTTCATTAATTTTATGGATGTTACAAGTTGGTATTAGAGTCTTGGTTTGAGTGAATTGGTGGAAGAATCGTGTGAATCCAATCTCAAACTAAGGGAAAATATTTTAAAACAATTTTCAAATGGTTTTCAAAATAATTAAGGGGGATGCGACGTGTACGATCAGTTGGAGCCAGTAAGAAGGCCCCAAATTACCACACAATTATTTGAGATTATGTTATTATATGTTAAAACAACATGCTGATAGCAGGTTACTTCAGGAGTTGTATGATAGGATTGCCTGATATATGATGCTTTATCTCTTATGGAATACTTGATTGAATGTTGTATGACTCTTTCCCGTGTGAACTGACTATTGAGTGAATACACTAAGTGACATGCTACACGGGTTAAATGGTCTTAGGGTAAGGGATTTGGTCCTGTTGTGGAGCTCTCGTCTGAGTCTAACTGTTGTAGGATTGAATCTTTTAGTCTAATATTATTAAGTCGTGAGACATGTGATTGTATTCACCAATGGAGGGTCGTGTAGCAGTGGTGGTAGGGTGAGTTAAGTAGGGTTAGTCGGCCAGTTGCATTATGTTTAGTCCTCCTCTAGGAACTGAGGATGGAGTGCATGAGTTATGGTATGAGAGATGGGATGTTCTTGATTATTCTATTGATTGGAATGTTACTGCATGAATGATGCTTTCTTTGTGCTTTGTGGGACTCTTAATTGATGTGAGTTAGCTACTTAGTGAATATGTTATGTCACATGTGACATGGGTTAAATAATCTCAGAGTGACGGATTTGACCATATTTTGTAGCTTTCATCTTAGTCTAACCGTTGTAAGGACAAGTCTATCACTCAAAGGATTATCTAGGCTTTGTTGCATGTGATTGTATTAATGATATAGTTAATTGAAATTATTGGGATTTCTTCAGCAGCTGATGGCAGGGTGAGGTCGAGAACCTATGAAAGCCTAGTAAATTCTTCAGTGGGTTTTGTTGTGCTCTTTAGCGAGTGCTCGGAGTATTAGTTTGAGAAAGTGACTTGGAGGATTCAGGATGATTCTTGAGGAAGTTACGGATAGGTGTGGAAGGTAGTAGTGGGCTAATACTACTGAAAGCACATGATGTTGGATTAGGTGTCTAAGCCCATAAATATATTTGGTATGTACTTGACCCGATAGTAGCATGGTGCTTTTGGGTTTCCTTCACCAAAGCAACTTGACTGGATGAATAATGGAGAGAGAATGTGATTTATTAATATATTATGAGAATAATATATTAAAATAGAAATCATATTATTTAATAAATATTGGTCAAGAATTAATTTAGAATTAATTTTGTGGTCAAAAGAGATTAATTGAATTAAGGAGACTGATATTCTAATTACAAGATAATTACAAAATGGGCTGGGAAGCTCTTGGATAAGAGGTGGACAAAATCGTATGGGAGCCCATAAGGATTTCGTCCAAGGCTAGGGATTCTGGAAGATTAATATGGTATGCTTAGAGCTTAAGCAACTAGATTAGGTCTTTGACTGAAACCCTAATTCCTCAGCTATATAACGACCCCCTTAGCATCTAATTTTCGACTACAAGAAACCCTAGAAGGATCCAAGAGTCGAATTTGCACCTCCTCTTCTCTCTCTAACATTCTCCAATTGCTAGTGGTGTTTGTGATCAATTAGAGGTATTACACTTGTGATACTAAGCTCTCAAAGGCAAGGATCTTCAAGCTACAATTGAAAGGTAACATTCTTACTTGTTTAATTATGTTGATTTCGATTTCTATAGGATAAATTTAGGCTTTACAATCTTTGGATGATTATTGCATGTACAACTAGAAAAACCTAGATCCAAAGCTTTAGGGTTTGCATGTGTTGGTGCATGTAAATGCTCCACAAATAATGAGTGATAGTTAGGTTACATTTTCCCTTTATTTATATTGTTGGTGTAAATACTCTCCCTCCTATATAAAGGGAGAGTTGGTCATTTATTTCCTAAGTAAGCTAGCTCATTTTCTTTTCTAAGTTAGTGATTACTTTTCTACAATGTAATCCTAGAGAGAGAGAAAGTGGTGGGTTCTCCCACCCAGGGAGAGTTTCTCTCCCACCATGTTCTTCATGCAATATTATGATTATTCTCTCTTGTTCTTACTTCTTTTTTATGAACTCATATTATGTTCTTTGTGTTCATACTTCCAAAAACACGATTAATCTCGAGATATCTTTCTTCCGCATTCACCGTTCGTTATAAAAATGGGTCTCTACAATTGGTACCAGAGTCGTACCTTGAAGATCTCACGATTAGTTCAAGGGAACGACTCCCGTTTGGTGATTATCTTGTGATTTTTCCGTGTTTCTGCAAGAAAAAAATTTCGGTTTGCAAAACGGAATTTTTTTTATGATGTTCTTTCTTATTTCTATCATTTGGGTGATTCTATCTCAACAAAATAAAAATGTTGCTGCTGCTGCTCATTCTATTTTTGCTGGAAAAAATGATGTTCTTCATGCTCTTATTATTTTTCTGTTGAAGAAATGAAGCAAATGGGAAGAGAAATTAATTTTTGTGGTCTCTTAAAAGGTTGAAGATTTACTCCAGACATTTTATTTATGCCTTGGAAATGAGAAGACACAATTATGGGCTTATTTACATTGAAGTGGTGCTCCTTTTTTTTTACCTAGCAGCTTAAAATCTTCTTGAGGTATGAAGACTTTTCCTCTTCATTTACTCTTGCTGTAGATCTTTAATTGAAGAAATTTAGACGTAAATTGTGTTTGTGAAAAGCATATTGTCCTTTTTGCTCTTTTGGGTAAAGAGTAATTCACTCTTATTTGCCTTCCCAAGCAAAAAACCATGTGGCTATGACAAATCCCATCATCTTTTGTCCTTAAAAACCACCTGCACACTCCTCTTTTTGCCTTCCCAAGACCCTCCTTTGACTTAGAATGCTTTATAAAAATATTCCCTTATTAAAATATGAATAAATGGCCTTTGCGGTACCATTTTTCATGAAAATAGAGCATTTTTCGTCACCTGTTCAGCCCCTTCCGAACCCTCGAACCGCAACCAAAAACTGCCTACCGGAGTCCCCTAAGAAGCCTCTCAGAAGCCATTTTTTAGCCTTGGTCCGCAGCCCCTCTCAGGCCTAGGACCGCAGCCTTCCCTTTGCCTGCTGACCAAAGTCTTCTGACCCGCAACGGAGCCTTCTCAACTTCGGACCGAAGTCACTCAGACCGCAATCTTGGATCCTTATGACCGCAATGGCCTCGCACCGTAGCGTTGTTCCTTGTTTGGCTCGGACCGCAGGCGCGCCTACTGCAGTCTTGCATTCGCAGCCGTCTCTAGCCTTCGCATACCGCATCGTACTCCGACCCAAGCCAGCTCCATCAGCGCTCACCCATCCGCACCCAGCCCCTTCTGATCCGCACCCACCTTCGACCGCAACCACCCTCCTCACTTCGGATTCCATCTGATTTCCTCCCTCTCCAGCGCCCCTCCTTCTTCCTCCCCCCCCCCACCTTTTTCCTCCCTACCCTTTTTTTTAAAACCTTTTTTTTTAGACTTTATTTTTAATTCATATTTTTTTTCTACATTTTTTTTAATTAATTAATTTTTTTTTTTTCAGCCAATTTTTTTATTTTAGCCAATTATTTATTTTTAACAACAATTTTTTTATTTAGCCAATTTTTTTAACACCAATTTTTGCCACCACCTACCCATGGATTAACACATTGGTTACTTCATGTTGATTATTATTATTTGAAGAATATTCCTACCGTAGTTGGACTTCATATTATCTTTGTGACGCTTGCACCGCTACGGCGATTGATCACCAAAGTTGTTTCGCATTCTTCACGTTATGGGATTTTATGACTTGTTGCTTATGATTTTTTGTTGACGAATCATGTATCTTGAGCATGTGGACTTTATTCTCTATTGAAGACCACTTCAACTGTTCCGACACTGCAGTTTGGATATTTGGATATATTTTTGGCACAACAGATTTTCTCAGCACAACTTCAGCAACTGTCACCCGCTTTCTCTGACCGCAAGAATATTTCTTTTAGTCTTTCTTGTTTCTTATTGATTCCCTTCATACAACTAGGGAGAGCTTCTCTTAGCTCTTGGTATCCGACACTCTCCATCAGATGATTTGTTGATTTTTGATAATCTGGTCATTGGTTATCAAAAATAGGGAGAGAATATCATCTGGATTTAGTTATTATTGTTTGAGTTTGGATTTTTGAAGACTTATGAAGACGATTATTTATTTAGTGATGCGATGTGGCACTTATTTTTGGTCTTCACGGATCAAATTTTTGGCATTACTCGATGTTTTCCGATTCAGATTATTTATTATTCGGACTCTACCACAGGATGATTTTGTGTTTGCATCTAGTTCAGATCTTATGGTTTCACGAGTTTGAATTTGTGATATGTTGAAGACGAAGATTATTTTAGCGATGTGACGTGGCACTTATTTTTGATCCTTGGATCAAATTTTTGGCATCGCTAGACCATGTTTTTGGACTCTCATTATTTTTATCCGGACTACATTTTATGGAAGTTTCACATATTTAGCAGGTTATTCTTTTGGTGTATTATGATTCGAGAACTCGGGATGTTTTTCAGACTTTTGAAGATGAAGTGTTTCTTTTATTGGATCTTCTACTTACTCATGGTGACCTCCTTATTCGGGTGATTATGATTGGTTTGAAGATTTGGATCTTATTTTTTCTGTTTCATTGGTTGTGCTTTGAAGCCGAAGACCTTCATTTCAGAGATTCATGGCCAGTTTCAGACTTCACAGACACTTCAGAGTTTCAGAGACATTTCA
Source organism: Lactuca sativa (assembly GCF_002870075.4). Classification (NCBI taxonomy): domain Eukaryota; kingdom Viridiplantae; phylum Streptophyta; class Magnoliopsida; order Asterales; family Asteraceae; genus Lactuca; species Lactuca sativa. The sequence continues at coordinate 281,035,936 of NC_056630.2, forward strand.
GCACTTGAGTTCATTTTACTACCACACTTGCTAGTCGGATTATTGTATTATAGCCTTGTATCACTTATTGTATCTCTCATCATTTGTAAGCATTTAGGGAGAGAATGTTGGTGCATGTAAATGCTCCACAAATAATGAGTGATAGTTAGGTTATATTTTCCTTTTATCTGTATTGTTGGTGTAAATACTCTCCCTCCTATATAAAGGGATAGTTGGTCATTTATTTCCTGAGTAAGCTAGCTCATTTTCTTTTCTAAGTTAGTGATTACTTTTCTATAATGTAATCCTAGAGAGAGAGAAAGTGGTGGGTTGTCCCACCCAGGGAGAGTTTCTCTCCCACCATGTTCTTCATGCAATATTATGATTATTCTCTCTTGTTCTTCCTTCTTTTTTATGAACTCATATTATGTTCTTCGTGTTCATACTTCCAAAAACACGATTAATCTCGAGATATCTTTCTTCCGCATTCACCGTTCGTTATAAAAATGGGTCTCTACAGCATGTGCACCATAGGATTGTTGTTTTGCTCATAACCCAACAGTGGTATCAGAGCCTAGGTCATTTTTTTCTATTGTATTAGATGCTATGCTTAATCTTTCAAAGCTGAAATTTTTTGTTTTTTTGATTCTGTCTAATTCCATGACGTGGAATAGCCTTCCACGACACCGAATGGGAATGGGATCTGACGAAAAATTTTCTGGATTTTGACTTGAATTGGGTTGGGATAATTACCATAAACGTTTTTAACTGATAAAATCCAATTTTTTCAATATGGTATTGAATATCCTCATCCAATTAGAAGATAATTGTTAATTAATAAGATAATTACTTAATCTTTCAAAGCTGAAATTTTTTGTTTTTTTGATTCTGTCTAATTCCATGACGTGGAATAGCCTTCCACGACACGGAATGGGAATGGGATCTGACGAAAAATTTTCTGGATTTTGACTCGAATTGGGTTGGGATAATTACCATAAACGTTTTTAACTGATAAAATCCAAATTTTTCAATATGGTATTGATTATCTTCATCCAATTAGAAGATATTTGTTAATTAATAAGATAATTACTTGTTTATATGATAAAATAAATTATTTGTATTATTTAACATGAATTATCTTTCCATAAATGAATTAGGTCAAATTTAGATAATCACAAATTATTTGATTAATTAAATTATTTGAAATTTGATCTAGAAGGTTTTGAAAAGTTTCAAAATTTTCCCTCAAGTTTTGGAATTTAAATTTTTGATTAATACTTTTAATTTTGAAATATTTAAATTCTTAACCCTAGAATTGTTAAGTTTAAAATTCAACCTTATACTATTATAAGATTAATATATATATATATATATATATATATATATATATATATATATATATATATATATATATATATATATATGTATGTATAAGATAAGCTGGTCTTACCGTTAGTAAGCCTCATTTATGAAGCTGGTCTATAAGGGGTGTTTAAGGAAACGGCCTATAAAATAATTGTCATTGGGTATCCACTCTTACCTACCACACTCTTGACTAGTGGAGGGTCGTTAGTCGAACGGGTGGGATAGGGAAACTAATTCCTCATTAATAAGTATAATGATCTATAAAGTAACTAAATGTTTTTATAAATTCCCAATCTTAGTTACTTTAGGAAAAATGTGAAAATAATGCTATTCCATGAAATTACACTTTGCACCTTGCCAAGTCGTTAGTGGAGCGTGTGTGGTTAACCGACACACTAATTTGGGACTAGCAAGGGTGGAACAGGGTAACTCGATGTTTATCTTAGATCAATGGAGCGTGTGTGGTTAACCGGTACATTAATTAGGTGGTAAATGACATCGAGTGTACCAAGTACATTTTCATGGTTATTCACACCTTGTTTGTGATCCTCGGTATCCCATTCACAAACTTGAAGGGAATATCGAGATTTAAACATGCCATTGAAGAGTTCGATGAATCTAAAAAGAATCTAGGAATTTCAATTCATTTAAAACATAATTGTCTTTTTTGTTTTTCATGGTGGAAATTGGTAAATCATCATTTACCTACCTTCAAATTATTTTCAATTAGATTACGGCATCCCTCTTCTGAATTGTAAATAATTGTGTTGGGTCCTAGCCCTAATCTCTCATTAGGGTGCTTAATTGGGGATTATTATCTAATCTAAACTTTGTTCCTTTTCTGTTTTAGATGTCTACTCAAAACAACAACGCTTCTGGCTTGACCCCTTCTGGCTCATTCTCACTCATGAACTTGTGTGGGAGGGTGATCTTTGATGGATCCAATTTTAACGATTGGATTCGCAACATTCACATGGTCACCCGCTACGAGGACAAAGAGTATGCTCTCGACAAGGAGCTGAAGGAGGTTAACGCAAACACTGCCAGTCCCGAGGAAATTGTTGCGTACGAGACACATGAGAGAGATGCTACAAAAGTTCATTGCATCTTGCTCACAACAATGACTGCTTAACTCCAAAAGTCCTACGAGGACTACTATCCATACGAGATGCACCAAGATTTGATGGAAAGGTACCATCAAAGTGCTAGGCAAGGGAGGTACGAAATCATTGCGTCGATGATTACTACTAAAATGAAGGATGGAGAGTCCATCACGACCCACTTGCATAAAACGCAAAGATATGTGGACCGCTTGTAGAAGTTGAATGTCAACTTCGATGAGGAGTTGGCCATAGATATCATTCTACACTCCTTACCTCCCTTTAACGATCAGTCTTGTATGACTTATCATATGAACAAGGAGGAGGTCACTCTACACAAGCTTCAAGTCCTGCTAAGGACTGCTGAGAGTAGTCTAAAAGGCAAATCTATTGCATCTACTCCTACTACTGTTTCCCCTGTCTTGGCTATTGGGCAAGGAAAAGGAAAGAAGAGGAAGGATCCTTCTAAGAGCCACAAGGGAAAGTCCCATGATGGTACCTCTTCTAGTGGAACCGAAGTTGTTCCTGTTGCTCCCTCTTCAAACCCGAAGGATGCAGAGTGCTTCTACTGCCACGACAAAGGGAATTGGAAACAAAGTTTCTCGAAGTATCTTCAAGATATCAAGGATGGGAAGATAAAGCCCACCTTCGCAGGTATTTATAATATTCAATCTAATAACTCATCACATGCTATTTCATGGGTCCTCGATACAGGATTTGGTTTTCACATTTGTTCTGATTTGCAGGGTCTAAGAAGAAGTACGTATGTGTAGTATGGGAAGATAAACTTGATCATGGGGAATAGGAAATCATCGCCTGTCACCAAGATTGGAGCTTGCTCTTTAGTGCTTAGTAGTGGGTTAGGTTTTGATTTAAATCATTGTTGCTACTCGTCAGAAATAACTCGAAACATTATTTATTTTCATGGTTTTTATAAACAAGGTTTTAGATTTTCGTTTAATAATGAAACTAGTTCTATTAATGCTTTCTTTAATGGTACTTTCTATTTTGAAGCATTGCCTTGTAATGGAATATATGAAACTGTGATGGTTGTAGACAACTTATGAAATGATGTGTTGCATATCAATTCTTCCAATGGTTTGGACAAATCATGCTTGTGACATTTTCGTCTTGGACATTTCAACAAGAAGCGCATAGCCAAAATCCAAAAGGATGGAGTGTTGGAGACATTCGACCTTAGTGACGATGACACGTGCAGATCTGATTTACTTGGAAAGATGACCAAGTCACCCTTCACTGGTACTTGTGAAAGGGGTGAGGGTTTATTGGATCTCATACATACCGATGTATGTGGGCCTTTTAGATCCACCACAAGGGATGCGAACCGCTGCTATGTGACTTTTACCGATGATTATAGCAGATATGGGTATATCTACTTAATCAAGCACAAGTCAGAAACCTTTGAAAAGTTCAAAGAGTTTAAGCAAGAAGTGGAGAATCAGCTAGGCAGGAAAATTAAGATGCTGTGATCCGATCGAGGAGGTGAGTACCTTAGTATTGAATTCGACGACTACCTCAAGGAATGCAGAATTTTTTCAAAATTAACGCCACCTAGGACACCACATTTGAATGGTGTGGCTGAGAGGCACAATCAAACCTTACTAGACATGGTTCATTCCATGATGAGTTGAGCTTTGTTACCTATCCAATTTTGGGGTTATGCCTTAGAGACAGCCGCCCATATCCTTAATCTAGTCGCAACTAATAAGGTTGCCAAAACACCTCACGAGATGTGCACATGGAAGGTTCCCTCGTTGGCACATATCAAGGTTTGGGGTTGCGAGGCTTTCATAAGACGAGAGACTCATGACAAGCTCGAACCTCGCAGTGAGCGGTGTATTTGATGGGTTTTGAGCATTCTAACACTCCTATGGTGTACATTCAACCCTATAAATCTTGGATCTACGTTTTCTCTAATATACATGCAAATTTGAGTTTTCCAAGGTTTACTTCCTAACTAGCACGGAATGGGGAACATGTAATATAAATACTAGTAGAAGTACATACCTTTGTTGTTGCTTGAATTCCTTGATGACTTTGTGAGCCTAGTGTTGGGTTTTGAGCATTCTAACACTTCCTAAGTGTACATGCAACCCTAAATACCTTGGATCTATGTTTTCTCTATTATACATGCAAATAAGAACTTCCAAGGTATTATCCTAATCTAGCATACATAACAATGACTATAGCAAGATAGAATACATACCTCTTTGGTGTAGAATGTCTTCATGAAGCTTGAGTGCCTAGTGCCCCAAGTGTGACACCTCAAATGGAATCACAATCATCAAAACACTTAGAATGACTTGAGAGAATTCTACACTCACCAAAATCGGCTAGCCCTTTCTTGACTATCTCTAGTGGCCGATTTTTCCTCAATAATAAGATGCTTATATAGTTACACAATTAGGGTAAACTCTTAATTGTCATGGCTTTCCATTTCCTTGGATCCATGGGTACAAATACACCATGGAGCATCCATGGACCATCCTATGGGTTTTAGCCCAACTTGATTATCCATGGAGCATTAGCCCACTATACAAGTATGGATGATTTACACAATCAACCCATATATTTAATTAGTCTTCTTTTGATCACTTAATTAATCCTAGATTAATTCTTGATCAATACTAATTAAATAATCTTATTATTCTTATTATTAATATACTAGAACTTATAATATATTAATAACCATAAGTGTCTTATTTCTCTCATTATAGTCTATCCAAGTGCATGATGGTATGCAACCCAAATGGACCATGCCGGGTCGGGTCAAGTCTTACCAATTATAGTTATGGACTTAGACATTAATCCAACAGTCTCCCACTTGGATAAGTCTAAAACTATTATTGCGTATGACTTCAGGAACCAACCGGCAATCGTAGCTCTCAAAAGCTTCTGTCGAACTCTGACCTTGTAGATGAACTCTGACCTTTGTCAGTGACTTGTCCATTAGATAAGGGATCATATATTCCTCCATTCTAGATATCATATGGACTGAGACATGGATTATAATCATTCTCTCTGTCCATTTGTTGTTTCCCGATTTGCGATTTATGACGACTGACTAATTGAACAAATCAAATCAGTCCTGGCCCGGCCGAGCACTTCCATTTGTCATCATCAAATCATCGAGGGGCCCACAGATATCGCTTTTATCCCGAAGGTAAAAGGAACGGATAAACTTCGACTCATATGGCTTTTTCTACTACTTGTTGAATCATACACAAAGGCACGTTTTATAGCACCGAGTTACCAAATGCGGTTTCGCGCAATCAATGTACTATCAACTCATAGTAACAACTCATATCTCTAGGTTTGAAGAATATAAGATATTATCGTCTCATGATCACTCGTGATAAAATCCATGAAGTGATTCCAATGAGCGCGGGTTGAATCCAATACTCAGAACTTATGAGCACTCATGATTGCTGTAGCCTTGTCCAACACCTTAGACCTCTACAACCCATCATGACAGTCTTAATTCATATCTACTTCCAACATATGACCGACTGTGGATGGTTTGAATAACTTAGTCATTCCGGAAGAATAACCCAGTTTATTCGGGAAGTCAAAACATGCAAAGTGAAACACAATAATAATTGAATCCAATATGGTATCAACTCTTTGAACATAAATAAAACACCTTTTATTTATCACCATATGATTACACATTATTCATTGTATACTGTTTCAACTATCAACTTTATTCTTGAATTTAGAACAATAGTTGTCCCATGCTCCAAGCATGTACACTATGTTTTCTAAACACTAGTCATGCCACACACCAAGTATGCATACTATGTTTGTCTATGATCTTTACTTTGTGAACTAGATCCATTGAACATAACTTCAATGATTCTCTTTTCACACTCCCAAATCCTTACTGCAAATGCAAGAACTCCAAATTCATGCCATTTACTGAAATCTGTTAGATTCTAAACTTATATACATTGATCCTCTTGTAACGATTATGCACAAAGTCACAAAGACTTGGCAACAATCATTACAGAGTATTCCAAAGGAGATCAACGCCTTGGAAATATCCTTCTTGCATTAAGTTTCCTTAATCTTACACAGATTGAAAATTCTAACTTTGAAACATTTCCAGATTCCATTTTGACTATCACTTCTGAACAAGAGTTGCCTCCTTACAGATTATGTCAATATGGTCCTTCCAGAATTATCACTATACTTCCAACTGTCCTTGAGCAACCAATCTTTGGTAAACCTTAGATTGTCCTCGACAATTGTTTAATCCTTTTAATCATATCCAGTTCTAAACCTTTTCCCTTCTTAATGCCCCAGGCATTTGGAAAATTTTAGAACGGATGATTACAGCACATGTAATCGATCCTATATCCGAAGCATATGGGACACGATTCATGATGTCTTACATAAAGACTAAACCAGTCTTTTGCTATAATATTTCCATTTCAATTTGCCAAGTTCTCATAATTCAGATTATGAAAAGGGATGCCGTAATCATAATCGAATTTTAGAACGCAAATAATGGACCCATATACAGAATTTCCTTATGTTGAGCCATTCCAACATGAAATTCATATATATCCTTGACTAAATGATTAAAACCTCAGATCTAAACCTTATAGATTTGATATGAAGTATAATTTCCTCTCCCTTAATTATAGCAAAACAACTTTTTCCCAATTGAAATTTTTTGTTTTCTATAATTAACATTGCTAACTTGCAATACTTATCATAATTATCATGCTCCCACTAACATGATGATTATTAGCATAACACTTATGCTCCCACTAGCTTTGACATGTACTCAGAAATCAGCTGACTTTCTTACCAAAGTTCAGATTTCTGATACTAGATTGTTTTGATAAGTCTTTATCAAAATCATACACCTTCCCTTAGATAGCACACTTGTGTATCTAAACAATTATGAAGAGGGATGCCGTAATCATAATGTTTAGACCTTTTTGCCACTTCTCACAAGTCCAAATTAGTGTGCCGGTTAACCACACGCGCTCCACTAACGACTTTGAGAATGCAAATATCACAATTGCTATCTAGCTAAAATCTACTTAGTGAAAGTGTTTCCTCACCATCATTTTCATGAATCAGAGAGAAACCTTATGACACTTAGATTTAATGGCGTATGTGTTCTTATCCATGTGAATTGTCAAAACCATAGTCACAAGACAAGGATAATGACAAATCCAAACTCATATGGATTGAACTCAATCTTAACTTCTTGCCACCTGGCAGCTCAAGGGCCTGCCATTGCTTCCAAGTTGTTGTGCAACAAATTGAGAACTCTAAGAACTCATATGCAAAGCCAACTTTAACTGGAATGGGCACAGATATGTCAACACGATAGGTTATAAACCTCAAGTCGTGTGCTAGCGAAGAACTTCAGGTTTTATTCTTGATTATTTCTTGAGACTTTCAAGACCTTTAAGACTCCCACTGTCCTCTTGACATATAAGACTCCCTTGTCAAATATCCAAGAGATAGTGAGGATTCTAATCAAGACAAACACTTCACACAATTGGCCTAAGTTGGTCTTTGTTTTATCCAAAACATCACAACTTACCAATTTCAAATGTACAAGAGTAGAAAACTTTTACTCTTACATTTGACAAGTGTTTTAGACCTTCTTTAAGACATGTCACTCAAATTACAATCTTGGAGTATGACTCTAAGACTTGTATTGGAACGAAGTATGACTCATCTTCTTGATTTAACCACTTCAACAATTCAAGATCCCTCTTCTTAGTCATAAGAATGCACTAAGATTTCCTTAGAGAACTAATTGTGCTATGGTTTCTTAATCATTAAGATGATCACAAAAACTGATACTAAAGTACTCTCCCATCTTTTCAGATTTTAGAAACTTTTATCTTACTGCCTAAATTGATTCTTCTTATTCGCTCTGCCTTACATTGGAACCTTTTCCAATGTCTCAGAGTTACACTTAAGCTTGTAAGTATAATCATATTTACTGAACTTAAGTAAATCATGACGAATAGTCTTATCAAACTTTTTGTGGTGGACTTGACCAGTGCACAAGAATGTGTACTCGATCCCTTAGTCCTTTACTTGATTCACACATCCATGTGAACAAGTAATTAGTCTTAATTTTCCAAAACTTGAAAGTTCTCATTCATCATGCTATACATCTTGCATGATTCCAAGTTCCGGTCCAATTGAACCTTGGATGATGAGAATCTTTCCTTATTTGGTAAATTTAGACATTACCACAAATGAAAGAATCAATTTCATATTTCCACTCTTGCTCTTAACGGAATTATATAAGCAACAATTTTTCCTCAAATGCCATTGTAAGGATATTTTAAAATAAATAAAATCAAAAAATTCTCTTTTATTTTAAAACTTTGAGGAAAAAACTTATCCTTACAATCCATATGAGAACTTGTTGTTATCTATTCCTAGGCAATATCTCATAACTCCTAAGAAGTAGCTCAAGAATCCGATTTTTCAAACTATGCGATAGAAATCCATCTACGCGATCAGATTCAGCATATTATTTCTTTAAGTTTCTTCACTTTTTTTCCTTTGATTCTTAAAACATCGCCATGTGACCCAGTCACATCATGTATCAAGAATCTCAGAATAGAAACTTAACAGAGTTAGATAGTGGAATTTACCTGAAGTAGAGTCAAACTTATTGACTTTAACATCCTTAGGTAAATTTGGCAGCTTCGCAACCAATGCCCTTTCTTTGGAAATACAAACATATGGACCCTTTGATAATGGTACACAGGACTATCACAGACTTAGCTTTTCTGTTTACCATTTGGTCAACCGAGTTGACTATAGCCGATCCCTTTCCATTGGGAAGAGAATGCTTTACTGGATATCCAATGTCATCATTGTCAATGTCCATAAATTTTTAGGAAGTTGATCTTAACAAATAGACAAGATCATTAAGGGTCTTGTCATAGTCTTTTTCATAGGTGTTCCAAAAGAACTCACTATGTGACTTAGAAAGTAGTTGAACCACCAACTTTCTCAAGACTTTGACACCCAACTCTCCCGGCTTGTCAATATGTGACTACATCTCCAAGATGTGACCACACCTAGACCTTGCCTTGCCAATAGGGCCTGAGTGACCTTAAACTTTTCAAGAACTTGTGGGTTAGGGAGAATAATTTGAAGAGGTGAAGAAGTATGATATCCATGGGACATCATCTTCATTAGGAAACCTTGTTTCAAGAGATTTGGGAAGATCATAGGTGTCTAAACCAGACATCTTTTGGGAGATATTCAAGATAGTTGATTTAAAGTCCTTAATATGACACCCAATATGAAATATTAAGGCTAGGACCCAACAAACTATTTTATAACTTAGAAGAGGTATGCCGTAATCCAAGCTATAAAATATTTGAAGGTAGGTGAATGACGATTCACCAATTTCCACCAAGATAAACGAAATGTATTATTAGGTTTTAATTGGTTTTGAAACTCCTAGATCTTTGAGATTCATTGAACTTTTCAAAGGCATGTTTCAATCTCGAGTGTGCCCTTCAGGTTTTGTGACTGGGATGCCGAGGATCACAAAACAAGGTGTGAAGTAACCATGCAAATCACTTGGTACCCTTAATAAATTACCCCTCAATCGATGTGCCGGTTAACCACACACGCTCCATCGATACTATGATAAATATTAAGTCACCCTTTACCTACCTTGTTAAGTCCAAGTTAGTGTGCCGGTTAACCACACACGCTCCACTAACGATTTAGACAAAGTGTAAAGTGTAATTTCATGGGTTAGCACCTTATTCACATTTTTCCTAAGTAACTAAGATTGGGTATTATTAAGAGTTTAGTTACTTAGTATTATCATTAATACTTTTAATGAAGGGAGAATTCTAGTCCTGTCAAACCCGTTCGGCTAACGACCCTCCACCAGTCAAGCAAGCGGTGGGTGAGAGTGGACACCCATTAAGTTGCCATTTTATAGGCAACAACCTTATACCCACCTTATAGACCGGCTTCGTGAATGAGGCGTACTAGCGGTAAGACTGACTTTACTCTTATACATATATATATTATTAACTTATAATATTATAAAGTATAAGGGTTGAATTTTAACTTTTAAAATTCTAAGGGCTAACTTGGAATTAAAGTATTCATAAGTGAAAACTTTACAAATTCCAAAACTTGAGGGCAAGTTTTGAAACTATTCAAAACTAATTAATTCCATAACTTATGTGTTTAAAGTAGTTTTAATCCAAAAACTCTTCAAGTTCCATAACTTGAGGACAAGTTATGGAAGACTTTAAACTAATAAAAGAATTAACTTTTCTTTATTTTATAACTTATGGAATTAATTAAGGTTACACTTTTTTTATTTTTATTTTATTTTATTAAATGAAGAGACTCTTGGTCCTCCATAACTTGAGGACAAGTTATGGAGTCATAAAACCATTTAATTAGAACTAGACTCTTCATTTTTGTAACCTTTGCCAACTTTTATGAGTTTTAAGATTCATAAATGTGACTTATAAGTTACATAAACACATTTTATGAACTTCTTTTAGATTAATTTGGATTAAAACCAACTATCACATAATTTTATTCATTAATCTAAATTCACTCATAAAATAAGGTAACACAAAAAACTTTTGGTGATCCATAACTTATTCTTAAGTTATGGAATCCTTTAAAACATTAACACCAAATTTTTTGTAACTCCATAAAACTTTGAATCAATTTATTTAAAAACCTTTTCATATCCATAACTTATGGAGGTTTCAAAAAATAAAACTCTTTAGATCAAACTTTTAAAACTAATAAAATAATCATATTATTTTATCTTTTATTAAATTTGACCTAATTCAACTCATAAAGCAAATTATTCAAATTTTACAAATAATTAGTTTTTCACAAGAACAAGTAATTATCTTAAAATTTGACAAACTTCATGTTTTTTTTTTTTTTTCCAACTTTGAAAATAAAATATTTGCATCAATATAACAGAAAACAACCCGTGGCTCTGATACCACTGTTGGGTTTTGAGCATTCTAACACTTCCTAAGTGTACATGCAACCCTAAATACCTTGGATCTATGTTTTCTCTATTATACATGCAAATAAGAACTTCCAAGGTATTATCCTAATCTAGCATACATAACAATGACTATAGCAAGATAGAATACATACCTCTTTGGTGTAGAATGTCTTCATGAAGCTTGAGTGCCTAGTGCCCCAAGTGTGACACCTCAAATGGAATCACAATCATCAAAACACTTAGAATGACTTGAGAGAATTCTACACTCACCAAAATCGGCTAGCCCTTTCTTGACTATCTCTAGTGGCCGATTTTTCCTCAATAATAAGATGCTTATATAGTTACACAATTAGGGTAAACTCTTAATTGTCATGGCTTTCCATTTCCTTGGATCCATGGGTACAAATACACCATGGAGCATCCATGGACCATCCTATGGGTTTTAGCCCAACTTGATTATCCATGGAGCATTAGCCCACTATACAAGTATGGATGATTTACACAATCAACCCATATATTTAATTAGTCTTCTTTTGATCACTTAATTAATCCTAGATTAATTCTTGATCAATACTAATTAAATAATCTTATTATTCTTATTATTAATATACTAGAACTTATAATATATTAATAACCATAAGTGTCTTATTTCTCTCATTATAGTCTATCCAAGTGCATGATGGTATGCAACCCAAATGGACCATGCCGGGTCGGGTCAAGTCTTACCAATTATAGTTATGGACTTAGACATTAATCCAACAGTCTCCCACTTGGATAAGTCTAAAACTATTATTGCGTATGACTTCAGGAACCAACCGGCAATCGTAGCTCTCAAAAGCTTCTGTCGAACTCTGACCTTGTAGATGAACTCTGACCTTTGTCAGTGACTTGTCCATTAGATAAGGGATCATATATTCCTCCATTCTAGATATCATATGGACTGAGACATGGATTATAATCATTCTCTCTGTCCATTTGTTGTTTCCCGATTTGCGATTTATGACGACTGACTAATTGAACAAATCAAATCAGTCCTGGCCCGGCCGAGCACTTCCATTTGTCATCATCAAATCATCGAGGGGCCCACAGATATCGCTTTTATCCCGAAGGTAAAAGGAACGGATAAACTTCGACTCATATGGCTTTTTCTACTACTTGTTGAATCATACACAAAGGCACGTTTTATAGCACCGAGTTACCAAATGCGGTTTCGCGCAATCAATGTACTATCAACTCATAGTAACAACTCATATCTCTAGGTTTGAAGAATATAAGATATTATCGTCTCATGATCACTCGTGATAAAATCCATGAAGTGATTCCAATGAGCGCGGGTTGAATCCAATACTCAGAACTTATGAGCACTCATGATTGCTGTAGCCTTGTCCAACACCTTAGACCTCTACAACCCATCATGACAGTCTTAATTCATATCTACTTCCAACATATGACCGACTGTGGATGGTTTGAATAACTTAGTCATTCCGGAAGAATAACCCAGTTTATTCGGGAAGTCAAAACATGCAAAGTGAAACACAATAATAATTGAATCCAATATGGTATCAACTCTTTGAACATAAACAAAAACAATTATGGACATAGACACTATATCCAACAGTCTCCCACTTGGATAAGTCTAATAACTATATTTGCATATATGACTTCAGAATCCGACTAGCAATCATAGCTCTTTCAAAGTCTCTCGGAACTGAGATGATAATGATACGCCATTTAAGATAAGTGATCATATAATCCTCTGCTCTCAAGATATCAGCCGGACAAATACATGGAACATGGTCTTACTTATTGTCCAACATTTGTTTCTTGATCTCTGATTTGTTTCGACATAGAACTAAATGATGGGTTTTGGTCCTAAGAACATCCTATGTGCTCATACAAACCCTAATGCTTGGATCTAGGTTTCTCTATTGTACATGCAAGTTATCCAAGACTACAAACCCTAATTCTAGCATACAAGTAATCATATTAACATGAGAATAGGTTTATAATTATTACCTTGATTGTTATGTAGCAATAACAATCCCAAATCTCCTTGTTATTGACTTTAGAAGGCTTAGAGTCACAAGTGTCACACCTCTAATGGTTCACAAACACCATAAGCAAGAGGATGAAGAGGAGAGAGGATGGAGGCTGCCCAAAACATGTTCTAACCCTAGAAGAGTGATTGTCCACGTTTTTGGGTCATAAGGGATCCATATATATAAGAGGCAATTAGGGTTATCTAACAAGGAAACCCTAATTGGATGCTTAAGCCCTAAGCAACCCATGGAGCCCTTTCCTTAAGGCCTTGGACGATTTCATATGGGCTTTCCCCATAGAATTCGTCCACCTTATAATAAAAGGCAACCCATGGCCCAAATTGCAATTATCTTATAATTACAATTCCAGTCGCTTAAGTTTAATTAATCTCTTTTAGTCACAAAACTAATTACCAATTAATTATTGACTAATATTAATTAAAAAATATGATTTCTCCTTTAATATATTATTCCCATAATATATTAATAAATCATATTTAATCCTTTCTCTCCATAATTCATCCTATCAAGTTGCTTTGGTGAAGGCAACCCAAAAGGACCATGCACCATCGGGTCAAGTACATACCAAAATAGTTATGGACTTAGACACTAATCCAACAGTCTCCCACTTGGATAAGTCTAATAACTATTATGCATATGACTTCAGATCCTGATCTGCAATTGTAGCTTTCCAAAGCCGCTGTCAACTCTGATCCTATGAGATACGCGTGTCCTTTAGATAAGGGATCATATATTCCTCCATTCTAGATATCATATGAGATATGATTTCAAATCATTCTCTTTGTACTATATCTCGATTTCTGATTTATGACGACTGACTAATTGAACAAATCAAATTAGCCCTAGCCCGGCCGAGCATTTACGTTTGTCATCACTAAATCATCGAGGGGCCCAAAGATATAGCTTTTATCCTACCTTGGATAAAAGGAACGGATAAACTTTGATACAATGCTTACTTGCACTTACTCACTGAATCACACACAACAATATGTTTAATAACACCAAGTTACTAGTGCGTTTACATATTATCAATGTGCAACCGATTTGCAAGATACAACTCACACATCTCGGTTTCAAGAATATAAGATGTTATCGTCTCACCAATCACTCGTGATACAATTCATGGAGCGATCCAAGTGAGCGTGGGTTTAATCCAATGCTCAAATTCATATTCATAAGCACTCATGAACGTTGTAGCAAACATTTGCTTATGTATAATGCTCTTTAGACAATCCACACACCAATTCACGACAGTCTTTGTTCATACCTACTTCCAACGTATGAACGACTGTGGCCCGTTCGAATAATTCGATTATTCTTAATAAATTCAATTATTATGGAAGCCAAAACATGCAAATGTGAAACACAAGAATAATACTAATCCCATATGGCCTCAATCCTTTGAGTATAAATAAAACTACTTTTATTTATCACCATATCGATTACTCATTATTTGTCGTTTCGGGTAATCAACTTCTTACTTGAATTATTACACTTGTCCCATGCTCTTAGCATGCACACAATGTTTACCTATGGTTCTTACTTTTGTGAAATAGATCAAATTGAACACATTTCCAATCATTCTCATTTCACAACTCCAAATCCTTTTTCATAAGTGTGAGAATATCAAATTCTTGTTACATATAAAATATGCTAGATTCTAACATTCTATGCAATAATCCTTTCGTAATGTCACTGCACCAAAGTCACAAAGACTATTGCCAATGATATTACAAAGTCCTCTATCGGAGATTGTTACAATACAATTCCTTAGATATGATGTCTCTCACTCAAAGTACATTCCTTTGAACATCCTTTTGCATAAAAGTTTCTAATCTAGTCATAGATTTTCAATATTCAATTCCCAATATGGACACGTTTCCATATTTTCCATATGGCAACTCATTCTTAATAGAATCTTATCTATTCATAATGATGTCGATATAATCCATCCAATATGGAAACATTTCCATAATTTCCATATGACAACTCATTCTTAATAGAATCTTTTCTATTCATAATAATGTCGATATGGTCCATCCAATACCATGCTTCCAACTACTCACAAGCGAACAATTCTCATCAAACTTTGGATTGTCCTTTGTAAGTTGTTTAATTATTTTAGTCAAAACCAATTCTAGTCCCTTTTCTCTCTAAATGCGCTCGACATTTGGAAAATTTTAGGATGGTCAAACATTAAAGCATTTGCAATCGATCCTATACCCGAAGCTTATGGGACACGACGCATAATGTTTTATTTGTTATGTTCTCAAAATTCGAATTGTGAAGAGGAATGTCGTAATCATAATCGAAATTTTAAGAACACACTATTTACCTTTGACTAAATTTATTAACATTTCTCAACCTAATCCTTTAGATTTGAAATGAAGCATAATATTCTCTCCCTTAATTATAGCAAAACAACTTTACAACCCTTACGACTTTTCAAGGTATAACTCTTGTTTTCTATAATTAATATTGCCAACTTGCAATACGTGCCTTAATAATCATACAATCATAACATTTATGCTCCCACTATCATGATGATTATTATAAACATAACACTTATGCTCCCACTAGCTTCGACATGTATTCAGAAATAGCTTAACTTTCAGAAAAACAATACTTATTGAATTTCTTAAGTTCATGTTTCTAATACTTAGTGCTTTGATAATCTTTTATCAATGCTTCTTGAACTTATAAACCTTTGCCTTAGATAGTTCATATGTGTGTATAAACAATTGCCAAACCTCACAATTCAAATTATGGAAAGGGATACCGTAACCATAATCGAATTCGAGAATGCAATTTTACAATCAATATCTTCTTAAAATCTTTCTTAGTGAAAGCATTTCCTCACAATCATTTTCATGAAGGAGGAAATCTTATGACACTTAGATTTAAACGGTGTATTTGTTCCTATCCATGTGAATTTTTCAAAACCAAAGTTTACGACAAATTCAAACTCATATGGATCGAACTTTCTTAATCTTGATTTCTTTCCTTATGGTAGCACGGCTGCCCACCATGTCTTCCATGTAGTTAAGCAGCTCACATTTTCTTATCAATGTACTTTCCATTGATCAAGGTCCTTGCCTTTTATGCATTCAAATGAGAACGCATAGGACTCACATGCATAATTAACTCAATTGGAACTGCACAGAAACAAAATAATGTCAACACGATAGGTTGTAAACCTCAACTCGTGTGCTAGTGATGATCGATAAGGTCTATTTGATTTGTTCTTGAAACCTTTCAAGACCAATAAGACTCCCACTGACTCCTTGACATATAAGATTCTCTTGTCAACAACCATTTCATGACAAACAAATATTCAAGAGTTAGTGTAGCTTTTATCAAAACACTTCATAAATTGGTCCTAGTTGGTCTTTGTCTTATCCAAGACATCACAACTTTCCACATTTGATGAACGTTATAAACCTTTTAATACTTATCACTCAATATCACAATCTTAACTCTAAGACTTGTTTTGGAACGAAGTATGATTAACTTTCTGATTCAACCATTTCTTCAATTCTTGATTTCTCTACTTAGACATACATTTGCACTAAGACTCACTTAGAGGATCAATTGAGATATGGTTCTTAATCATTAAGACCTATCATAAAGCATAAAATGTACTCTCCCTTCTTCTTAGAATAGAGAAACTTTTATCTTTCTGCCTACTTGATTCCTTTATTCGTTCTGCTATTGATCTAAACCCTTTAATCAATTCAAAATTACACTTAATCTTGTAAGTATAATCACATTTACTAAACCTTTAGTGAATCATGACGAACATCATTGTTACTCTTATGGTGGACTTGATCAACACGCAACTTTGTGTGCTCGATCTCCTAGTCCTTCACTTGACACTTTGTCAATGAATTTGTCTAATTTCCAAATATGAAATTTCTCATTCATCGTGCAACCAAGTTGCATGATTCCAAGTTTCTGTCCAATTGAAACTTGGGCGATGAGAAACTCTCCCTATTTGGTAAATTCTCGACTTTCCATAAATAACATAATAAGAACCAAATCAATTATAGAAACATTTTAACATCAATTTTTTTTCATACACGCCATTGCAAGGATAAATAAATAAAATTTAAAATCAAAATTTATTTTATTGCAGAAAAATTTGTCCTTACAATGCAATTCATTGAAAAACTATGCTAATACATCTTTCTTAGTAATCTAATTCTAACTCTAAGTAGTAGCTCAAGAATCTAATCTTATAGAAATGCGATCGAAATCCATTCTTTCACGGTTAGATTCTGCTCACTTCTTCCCTTAAGCTTCCTTTCTTTTCTTCGATCCTACAAAACATCAATTGTAATCTTATCACATTATGTATTAAGAATCTAGAATAGAAGCTTAAAAGAGTTAGTTAATGGATTTTACCTATATTAGAGCCATACGTTTCGACTCTCCGATCTCTTAGATCTCTTAGGTAAATGGGGCAGCTTCGTCTCCAATGCCCTTTCTCTTGGCAATAAAAGCAAATTGACTCTTTTGGAACATGACATGGAACTACTTCAGACATTGCCTTTCTCTTATGATCAAACTTTTCGATCATAGTATGTCTTTCATTGCCATTGTCTATATCCATAGAGGTCTTGAAGGCAGATTCACCAATCAACTTTGCTTTTCCATTGCGCCAAAACATTTCTGATTCAGCAACAATAAGCATATAGGTGAGATCTATAAGGGTCACGTCACGGTTCATCATATAGTACTCTCTTACGAACTCACTATATGAGTTAGGAAGTGATTGAAGAACCCAATCAATAGCTATTTCCTAACAGACAACGGGTCCCAACATTCTTAACCTATCAATGTGTGACTTCATCCCTAGGACGTGTGCACACACTGACTTTCCTTCTTTATGTTTACTTGCCAAAAGGGCTTGAGTGATCTTGAACTTTTCAAGCCTTTGAACTTGTGGGTTAGGGAGAATAATTGGAGGAGAAGGAGGAAGTGAAGCATGATTTCTTGTTCCTCGATCGAATCGTGGAATATCATCTTCATGTGGAATGCTTGTTCCACGGGATTTGGGAAGACCATAGTTGTCAAACTTTGACATCTACAAAATGGGAGAAAACAAATTCAAGTTAGTTGATTGAATGAGTCCTTAGCAAATCACCCAAATGAGATACTAAGGCTAGGACCCAACACAATATTCTACAACTCGGGAGAGGGATGCCGTAACCCTAATTGCAGAATATTTGAAGGTAAGTGAATGACGATTCACTAATTTCCACCATGAAAAACGAAAAAGAATTTAAGTTTTAAATCTATGAAAACTCCTAGATACTTTGAGATTCATTGAACTTTCAATGGCATGTTTAAATCTCGATATGCCCCTCTTGTTTGTGACTGGGATGTCGAGGATCACAAAGCGGGTGTGAATAACCATGCAAACTTACATGGTGCCCTCACATGTTACAGTCACCTATTCGATGTTCCGGTAATCCACACACGCTCCCCCGAACTATGAAAAACATTGAGTCACCCTTTGCTACCTTTGCTTAGAACCATTTAGTGTGCCGGTAAACCACACACACTCCACTAACATCTTCGCAAGGGCACAAAGTGTAATTTCATGGAATTGCATCAATTCACTTTTGCCTAAGTAACTAAGATTGGGAATTTTATGAAAACATTTAGTTACTTTAATAATTCATTATACTTATAATGGAAGGTTTCGTCCAATCCTACCCGTTCGGCTAACGACCCTCCACTAGTCAAGAGTGCGGTGGGTAAAAGTGGATACCCATTCAATCACCATTTCATAGGCAATTTCCTTAAACACCCCTTATAGACCAGCTTCGTGAATGAGGCCTACTAACGGTAAGACTGACTTTTACTCATACATGTTAGACTTTTAATGTTATATATATAGTATAGGGTGTATTTTACACTTTTAAAATACTAGGTGGTTTAATTTAACAATTATACTTTTAATTCAATTAAATTGTTAACCTAAACTTTTATGGATTTATTAAACCTCTTTTAATTATACACCTTAATTAATTAATAAAACCACAAGGGAGTGATTTGAACTTTTCAAAACATTACTAGGGTTTTAGAATTTAACATTCCTAATTAAACTTTTAATCAACTTTTAAATTCCAAAACTTGAGGGCAAGTTTTGAAATTTTCAAAACATTAGGGTTTAGAATTTAAATATACATCAAAATTAAACTATTAGTTCAAAATTTAACTTCCAAAACTTGAGGGCAAGTTTTGAAACCTTTTTCAAAACATTAGGGTTTCAACTATTTAAATTTCAAAACAACAAAACTTTTGGGTTTAAATTTAAACTATAAAACCTAAAGGGATTAATTTGAAACTATTCCAAACTTTGTCAAGAATATTCTAGATCACATAATTCAAATAAGGCAATTAACTATAATTGGTGGTTATCTAATTAGATCTAGTTCAAATTCTTGCAAGATAATGATCAAATAATTTCCATAACTTAACATATATCAAATAAGGTAACAATTATCTAATTAGATCACCAAAATCTTTTATTTTGACAAGGATAATCATAAGGGATTTACAAAATTCGAATTTTATTAAGTTTAAACAATTATGGCAATTATCCTAAGTCAAAATAGGTAAAAATCCCGAAAATCCGCCTGTCTGACAGCTAAACTCGTCGAGTCCCCTTATGGACTCGCCGAGTAGGGGCCTACTCGCCGAGTCCACAATGGGACTCGCCGAGTACATCAGGCAGGAGGCAAAAAACGATTTTTTCAAGCATGAACAAATTAACAAGGCATCAATACAATAGAAACCAATCAAGGCTCTGATACCACTGATGGGTTTTGGTCCTAAGAATATCCTATGTGCTCATACAAACCCTAATGCTTGGATCTAGGTTTCTCTATTGTACATGCAAGTTATCCAAGACTATAAGCCCTAATTCTAGCATACAAGTAATCATATTAACATGAGAATAGGTTTATAATATTACCTTGATTGTTATGTAGCAATAACAATCCCAAATCTCCTTGTTATTGACTTTGGAAGGCTTAGAGTCACAAGTGTCACTCCTCTAATGGTTCACAAACACCATAAGCAAGAGGATGAAGAGGAGAGAGGATGGAGGCTGCCCAAAACATGTTCTAACCCTAGAAGAGTGCTTGTCCACGTTTTTGGGTCATAAGGGATCCATATATATAAGAGGCAATTAGGGTTATCTAACAAGGAAACCCTAATTGGATGCTTAAGCCCTAAGCAACCCATGGAGCCCTTTCCTTAAGGCCTTGGACGATTTCATATGGGCTTTCCCCATAGAATTCGTCCACCTTATAATAAAAGGCAACCCATGGCCCAAATTGCAATTATCTTATAATTACAATTCCAGTCCCTTAAGTTTAATTAATCTCTTTTAGTCACAAAACTAATTACCAATTAATTATTGACTAATATTAATTAAACAATATGATTTCTCCTTTAATATATTATTCCCATAATATATTAATAAATCATATTTAATCCTTTCTCTCCATAATTCATCCTATCAAGTTGTTTTGGTGAAGGCAACCCAAAAGGACCATGCACCATCGGGTCAAGTACATACCAAAATAGTTATGGACTTAGACACTAATCCAACACTAAATTGAACACATCAATTAGGTTCCGGTCGGGCCCGGTACATAATTCAAAACCAAATCATCGAGGGGCCAGATATCGCTTCTATTTCTATAAGGAGCAGATAAACTTCGACTCATATGCTTGTACTGACCACTTGTTGAATTTTGCACAAAAGCACGTTTTATAACATCGAGTTACCAATGCGTTTCCGTACAATCAATGGATAACCAACTCATAGTCAACAACTCATATCTCTTGGTTTGAAGATTTATATGATATTACCATCTCACGATCACTCGAGATAAATTCCATGAAGTGATGCAAGTGAGCATGGGATGAATCCAATACTCAGGCCTTATGAGTACTCATGAATGTTGCAACAACCATTGCTATGTCTAATTCACATTAGACAAATCATACAAGCCAAATTCATGACAGTATTAAATCGATAGCTACTTCTAAAGTATGACTGACTTTGGAGAGTTCTAATAATAACATAATTATTTAGGAAGTAAAAACATGAAAAATTGAAACCATAGTAAACGATTAACATAAGATAGTAACACTTTACTCATAAATAAATAACAACTTTTATTTAATCATCAAATGTAAATTACATTTTACAAGTTTCAGAAAACTACCTAATTATTAAAACTAATATCATCCTTTAGCCCTATGCGCCTCGCATGCTGTAGATGCTTAACCCTACTCAGTCCCTTCGTGAGGGGATCTGATGGGTTCTCATCTGATGATACCCTCTTTGCCACGAGGAGTCCTTCTTATATTTGATGTCTGATGAAATGGTATTTTCTGTCAATGTGCCTAGATCTTCCGTGATCTCTTGGTTCCTTAGCTAAAGCAACCGCACTTTCGATGTCATAGAAAATTTCCATTGGCTCCTTTATAGCTGGTACAACTCCAAGGTCTCGAATGAAGTTCTTCAGCCATATCGCCTCCTTTGTTGCCTCGCTTGCTGCTATATACTCTGATTCGCAAGTTGAATCGGCTACTGTCTCCTACTTGGAACTTTTCCAAGTAATTGCCCCTCCATTTAGGATAAAGACCCAGCCTGAATGAGAGCGGAAATTATCCCTATCAGTCTGAAAACTAGCATCTCTATATCCTTCTACTCTCAAGTCATCACTGCCACCGACGGTAAGGGCCGATTCCTTAGTTCTCCGTAGATACTTGAGAATGTTCTTTACCGCAGTCCAGTGAGCCTTGCCAGGGTTCCCTTGATATCTACTGACCATGCTCAAATCAAAGGCCACATCAGGGAGAGTACAATTCATAGCATACATGATGGAGCCCACAGTGGAAGCATACGGTATATGACTCATCTCAGCTATCTCAGCCTCTGTACTCGGACTCTGAGTCTTACTCAGCTTGGCATGACTCTGGATAGGTAATTCCCCTTTCTTGGATTCTTGCATGCTGAACCTCTTCAGCACCTTATCCAAGTAGGTACTTTGAGTAAGTCCAATTATTCTCTTACTCTTGTCTCTCGATATCCTTATCCCTGGATATAGGCAGCTTCTCCAAGGTCCTTCATAGCGAAACACTTCCCAAGCCAGAACTTAACCTCCTACAAGGTTGGGATGTCATTTCATATGAGTAGTATGTCATCCACATACAGCACCAAAAAGCTAACTATGCTCCCACTAGCCCTAACATATACACAGGACTCATCCTCGCTCCTCGAAGAGCCAAACTCTTTAACTTTCTTATCAAAGAAAAGATTCCATCTGCGAGATGCTTTCTTTAAACCATAAATGGATTTCTCAAGCTTACACACTCTATTAGGATATTTTGCATCGACAAAACCCTCTAGCTGAGCCATGTAAACATCCTCAGCCGACTTTCCATTAAGGAAAGTGGTTTTGACATCCATCTGTCATATTTCATAATCATGAAATGCAGTTATGGCCAACAACACCCTAATAGACTTAATCTTCGCTACTGGTGAGAAGGTCTCATCATATTCAACTCCCGGAGTTTGAGTAAAGCCCTTCGCTACTAGTCGCACTTTGTAAGTGTGTACCTTCCCATCCATGTCGGTCTTCTTCTTGAAGATCCATTTGCACCCAACTGTCTTACGACCTGGTACATTGTCAACCAAGTTCCAAACTTGATTGCCATACATGGACTGAATCTCGTTGTCCATAGCCTCCTTCCATTTTGCAGACTCAAGGCCTGCCATGGCTTACTTATAATTATTAGGTTCATCCAAATCTATTAGTGTACTATCACTAATAAATGTATCACCTTCAGTAGTGATGTGATAACCATAATAAAAAACATGTGTGCTCCTAACTCTGTGGAACGCCTTGGAGATACAGACTCATCTATCGGCTCAACAGAAGTTTCCGCCTCAGGTTGTCCGATAGTATTTGAGGTTCTCTCTCATGAAAGACTCCTCTTCTTGCTACAAAGACCACATTATCACTGGGTCTGTAGAAGAGGTAACCAAAGGATCTCTGTGGGTAGCCAACGAAAATACACCTCTCACTTCGAGGTTCAAGCTTGTCGTGAGTCTCACGCCTCACGAAAGCTTCACAACCCCAAATCTTGATGTGGCCCAGATTGGGAACTTTCCCAGTCCACATCTCGTGAGGTGTTTTGGCAACCTTTTTAGTAGGGACTAGATTAAGAATATGGGCGGCAGTCTCTAAGGCATACCCCCAGAATGAGATTGGTAACGAAGCTCGACTCATCACAGAACGAACTATGTCTAACAAGGTTCGATTGTGCCTCTCAGCTACAACATTCAGCTGTGGTGTCCTAGGAGGTGTCAATTGTGAGACAATCCCACATTCCTTAAGATAGTCTGTAACATCCCAAAATTCAAGGCCAAAAATTTCATTTTTAAATAAGTTATTATAAAACCAACGGTATAAGATAACATCCATAATATCATGTCATGTCAAAACCCAAGTAAAAATAGTCAAATCATAATATCATAAATCAATATCAGAGTGTAATCCCAAAGATCTCATGTGCGGAAAACCATAGTGTGATGCGTTGCGATCAAGCCGGCTCCTTTCCTTTATCACGAAGTACCTAAAACCAAAACTAAAAACCGTAAGCACGAAGCTTAGTGAGTTCCCCCATCGTACCACATACCATACAATCACATAACATACATACTGCCAGGCAATTCTGGGGTGCCGACCTACCCATGCATTCATTCTAGCGTGTCATCCTACCCATGTCAAGCCATTCTGGGGTGCTGACTACCCATGTTAAGCCATTCTGGGGTGCTGACTACCCTTCGGTCCTAACGACCGAAACTCAAGGACTATTTCACCCCTACTACTACTACTACTATCACATATCATAACATAACAGATTATCAGACATATCTGGGGTGTCTGAACTACCCTTCGGTCCTAACAACCGAACTCGGGGACTGGTCCCCTCCTACTACCTCTATCGCATAAAACATAACAAGCCAGCATGCAAACATATCATCACATACTGTCAGACGTATCTCGGGTGTCTGACTACCCTTCGGTCCTAACAACCGAACTCGGGGATTGGTCCCCTCCTACTACCTCTATCGCATAAAACATAACAAGCCAGCATGTAAACATATCATCACATACTGTCAAACGTATCTGGGGTGTCTGACTACCCTTCAGTCCTAACAACCGAACTCTACTACTATCACATACAACATATCATGCTAGCATATAACATATCAGGTAGTAGTAATCCTAAATGATATCACAAAGACAATCATCTATCATACGAACCCTACTGGTGGGCTGGCATTGTGGCCATAGACCCACCGCTACTGGAAGGTAACTCACCTCATACTGCTGAAGTCCCGTAGACATAATCCCACACTGTTGAAGTCCTGCAGACTCAACCCCGGCTACTGGCTGACAGATTCCCGAACTGTCAACACCAAAATAACACCCAATTAATAATTGGGTCCCAATATATAACCATGAGTACATTCTTTGGGTAATTACTACATTACCCCTAGCTTGGCTTATTCAAGCCCAAGGCCCCATAGGCCCAAAGTCAATTAGGAATCAAATCCCAACATATGGCCTAATTTTCCAAATTGGGCCTAGGCCTATACATGGTCTCATTCTAAGGCCCAACATCATATACTCATTAAGGCCCAAACTATGGCCCATCTATGGCCCAATTTTCCAAATTGGGCCCAAGCCCTTTACATGGGCCTTACCCTAGGACCATTAAATTACTCTAGTCCATTTGCTTGATCTTGGAAAGCCCATTTGATATCTCAATCATTAAGGCCCAATAGAAAGGCCCAACAATAAACCCAAATGAAATTAGGGTTTCACATAAAATGATGATTAGGGTTAAGTTTCCTGCTTAACCCATTAAGCACTTAATCCATTAAGGACTTAATCCATTAAATCCCATATTGCTTAGATTAGTCTTTGCCAATGATTATTATTTAATATTTCAAACTATTAAATAATTCTCGTGTGTGTGTCCCAATTAGTTCTCAGAATTAGGGTTTTATGCCCTTAAGGTTTTCCAAACCTAACACTAGCCTATTAGCCCATTGGTTGGGCATTTAGGTAACTATGGGCCTTATTGGGCCCATTAGGGTCTCTTTGGGTTAACTAGGGTCCATTAGACCCATTAGGATTTCCTTAAGGCCATTAATCAAATGTTTGGGCTTTTATGCCCATCAAGCTTCTTTGAGCCCATTAAGGTCTATTAGGCCCATTAGGGTTTATGTCCCTTTTCCAAACACCACAAACAAGTCCAAACACCACCATCAAAGCACACCGCCACCCGACACGGCAGCCACCACCCTACGGTGGTGGTTTTGAGATTTCATTTCATTATTCCGACACTATTACAATTACAAAGTAAAATATCCAATACCACAAACTCACACTAATGCTAACACACACCCAAAAACACGGTGGTTCATGGTGGCAGCCACCACCTCACGGTGGTGGCGGTGGTTGTTCTTGGTATTCCAACTAGACAAAGCACACGCACATAAACTTCAGATTGCATCCAACACTCCAGCCACCCACCTGGTGGCTCAAGGCGGTGGCAACAACACCAAAACGGCAGTAACAGCAGCAGTTATGACGGTAGCCACCACCTCACGGTGGTGGCGGTGGTTTCTTCTTTGTCCCCAACCAAGCAATCATACACATGCACTCGTAATCAAGAACTGGACACCGAATTACTCCCAACCCAACCACTACGGTGGTAGGTACCGATCGGAAACACCAACAACGGTGATCTAAAACCACCGGCAGCCCTGCCGACATAAACTATTCCAAATCACAGAGAGAACGAAGAGAAAGGAGTAGATGAGTGGGTACAATCATTACCGACAACTTCGTATCCACACACATGCCTTGCACAGTGGCGAACATTGCTCGTTTCACCGGAGGAGGGCAGCGAAAGCCCGCTGCTTGCATCCTCGTGCTGCTCTTCGTCGCTGGCAGCAACTTCGTCGGCGATCTTGGGTGCGGTTGACTCCAGCTTCAACGTCAAGGAGGCGGCGGTCGGACTCAACAGGTCAGGTGGCGGCTGAGCTTGTCTTCATCAATGGTGGCGGCTAGTGAAGCATTAGGGTTAGGCGTGTTTAGAGAAAAATGGGAAGGAAGGGAATGACAGGTTTAAGTCCCGTGTTCCTTTCAAACTTTCATCCTTTTGACAAGTTTAGTCCCTCCCCCACATAGCCTTTCGAACTTGAGTCCAACATTTACCCTTTCTACCCTAGCTTTGGAATGCTTCTTCAAATTAAATGCGATAATTACCATCTAGACCCTCAACATTAAAATCCTTTACACCTTAGGTACAAAATTTACCAAACAGCCCCCAATATCATAATTATGACATAATCAACCCTTCCACCTCATTTCCTTTTAAGTTAAATCCAAATAATTACCACAAAACCCTTGTCTTCATAAATATTTACAATCTGAGTCCGGAACTCACACTTTTAACCCTTGACTTCTAAAACTGTGCCAATTAACTCCTCGAAACCAACACCCTGCATATATGATTATTTTTTAGGGCTACGAGCCATTCATTCATTAATTAATTTATTTAATAAATAAACGGGGTTTTACAACTCTCCCCCACTTAAATTAGATTTCATCCTCGAAATCATTCCTTACCAATCCTTACATACCAAGCCACTCTAGTAACATAGTCATCATCCTGGGCACGCCCTAGCCTTCCCAGGGTAGCCATGACCAATCCTCGTAAAGCCCTAAGTTCGCAGGTGTTGAATTCCTTGCAACAACACCACATGTACTCTGTCTGAAATCTGTTGTCTCCAGATGGTCTGAATCCCTGAAAGACCACTCATACTAAATCATTACTAATGAATCTAGTCTGTTCATCCCTCAACTAACTACTTAACTTCTGATAGCATGTGGTTCCCACCATAAACCTGGGTCACAACCCAATTACCTCTGCAGATCACTTATTCTCGGCTAAGGCTCAGCTAATCCCGCTGTGGGCGACTTGTCACTCCCCAATAAACCAGCTATTCCGTGCGCGTATGCAACTAAAACACACATACTATCACTGCCCAGATGTTGAAGCTGCCCAAACACTGAACTGCTTGAAGCAGTATATGTTGCTACATAGCTGCTTACCAAAAGCTACCGAGACCTCCTGGGTCTCAATTCGCTTGCCAATCCTTTGAAATATTGGGTTTCCTCCCGGCTGCGGAGCCAAAGGACTCCCTACTTAGTCGCCTCACATGACTTCTCAACGAAATCCTTCTCTGGAACTAGTTGCCACTAGTTATCATGCCACTGTGGTTCTAACAACCTCCTGATCTAACCGATCAGGTCCATGCATCGCATCCTGTCATCATCTAATCCATGAATAAAAGTGATCGCTACCTAACCAATGGTAGCCTTACATCACCAACGCCCTTACGCAGTCCATTACTTCCCAGATCTCATAACTATAGTGGCGTTCCTACAGTCTTATCACTTGCTCAACCCGATCTAATCCTTCTGAGTAATTCCGAAATCCAATCCATGGATTCCCATATCCTCACTGCTATACCTGAACTGGTGAGTACTACTGTTCCTTCTGCATCTAAACAACGCACTTATGTTGTCTACCAACCTAGTGAATGCTACGGCTACACCCACAGACTTACAACACTCTATCACTATCTAGCTGCTATTGAAAGCTACGGCTACACCCGCAGACTTACAACACTCTAATATTATCTGGCTGCTAGTGAATACTACGGCTACACCCGCAGACTTACAACACTCTAACACTATCTGCCAACCTGGTGAATGCTACGGCTACACCCGTAGACTTACAACACCCTAACACTATCTGCCAACCTGGTAAATGCTACGGCTACACCCGCAGACTTACAACACCTTAACACTATCTGCTGCTAGTGAATGCTACGGCTACACCCGCAGACTTACAACACTTTCCACACCAGGCCGAATACGCACTCGACCTATCACACAACTGAACTGGAATCCTAACTGGAACTCTAACCTGGTTCATGTGACCCCACTGTATCAGTATCGTACCCATTCCTATGATCAAAGCGTCACAGTAAACCACAAAATCATCTACACCCTCTGGCAGGGTGAGAATCGGTGCCTCGTACAACTGCTTTATGAGAGTATC
This sequence comes from Lactuca sativa, assembly GCF_002870075.4. Classification (NCBI taxonomy): domain Eukaryota; kingdom Viridiplantae; phylum Streptophyta; class Magnoliopsida; order Asterales; family Asteraceae; genus Lactuca; species Lactuca sativa. The sequence continues at coordinate 281,064,711 of NC_056630.2, forward strand.
GAAGGATGCCTGTTGCTCAGGCCCCCAACGAAAGGTCACCGACTTCTTGGTCATTCGGGTCAAAGGAACCTCAATCTCGGAGAACCCATATAAATCTCTGGTAATAAACCGCTATACCCAGGTAATTCCGAATCTCAGATGGAGACCTCGGAATCTCCCACTGCATCATGGCCTCTATCTTGGCCGAATCAACTAGAATATCCTTCTGGTTGACAAGGTGATCAAGAGATTGCACCTTGCGCAACCAGAACTCATAGTTGGAGAACTTTATAAAAAAGTCTCTCCCCCACTTAGATTCGACTAAGTCTTCACATCACATGAGAATTGAAGGATTCCCAATCCTTCTCGCTTTCTAATATCCCACTGATGACAACATGTGCCTGCCAATGCTGGCATTTAATCGCTGATTAAACCTTGAGATCTCTCATCCTCGGAAATCTCGATGAGTACTCTGGAAATCTGATCCAGTTTGACACCTCAATCCATCTAACATGTTGTCATTTGAAGACCTTAATCTTCACTCTAGCTGACGAATCCTTGTTCCCTCTCCCAATCTTGCAGTACCACTGAACTCTAACCGAACACGGCCCATGCGAAAACACAATTCTCTTGAACATCCAATGACCCACCACTTATGCATCTAACACCCGCGACTGACACTACCCTCTTCTTGTCACCAGTTCTGTCCTAACAACGGTAGTGCCTTGAACTCCAAAGTTCATCCATAAACAATTACTGACCATAACTGAACAATGATAGAACCTCTGAACGCTGACTTCATTGGAGAACAACCACTCCAACCCTGATCGAGTATCCTCTAAATAATACTCCTGCATAGATCCCGACAAAGATCCGAAATGATAACGATATGCGTGGAACCCACTCCGCAAGATGCGTCCCTCTTTGGGTTCATCAAGGACCTTTCGGCATGCAGGATGGCATATATGATCCTTGGTAACCCCAACACTAGTAGAAAAACCGACCCGAGGTCTGACTTATCCAAACTCGCTCACAATTCCAAAGCGGTACGTATTTCAAACATCCACCTATTATCATAGACGATGACATACACGCAACATCTGGAGGAATATTGACCCCCTTCTGCTGATATGACCAATCCTGCTACCCTGTAGCATCCAAAACCCTTGGAGTGACAAACTCCCTCGTGTACTTTCTCGTACGCGCTGCACTGACTCAGGCCCTGCTGGCCTTTCACCTGATGATCAAAAGTCATGGGTCTCTTCCTGGGACCCGCTACTATACTCACCTGGTACGCACCTCTCTTTCCAGGGTGCTCCCAAATCGATCCCGCATCTGCAACTCTTGGAAATCATATCCTTCAGGGTCTGACACCCTGTCACGCTCACTAGCTCGCTTGCCAATGGCTAAGCTGCAACAACTGAAACATCCTCTGTGCCCAAACTGGGTCACAAACTCTTCCCTGAAGCTCCTTAGATTCTCTAAGACTCTCAATGATTCGAGTATGGATCCTGTGCTTTCAGTAGTATGGGCCCAAGACTACCTTCCACACCTATCCATACTTTCCTCAGCAATCCTCCCGAATCCTCCAAGTTACTTCCTCAAACTGGTACACCCAAGTCTCACTGAACCTCACTACTAACTCACTTAAATATATCCTAGGCTTCCCTACGTTCCCGTACCCACCCAGTCCTCAGCTGCTGAAAGATTCCCAGTAATGTCAACTAGCTACCTCATGAATATAGCCACATGCAACAGAGATCAGATAATCCTTCGAGTAATAGACCCATCCCTAGAACGGTTGGACTCAAACAAGAGCTGTGCAATAGGGTCAAATATATCACTCTCAGATTATCCAGCCTGTGCCACATGTGACCTAGCATATTCACTTAATAGTTAGCTCACATTACTAAAAGTCCCACAAAGCACAAAGCAAGCAGCATTCAGACAATGGAAACTCTAACCATCATATTCTAATCAAATCATTTTATCCTCTAGTCAGGAATCTGTACATGCAATTCAAAGGTTCATACAATCAGGCATAACCTAAACAGGTTATCCTATCACTGACTGATCTGTACTAGCATGCAAGTCTACAAGCACATACAATAGGCATATAAGGCATCCTCCTACATCCTTAGCCCTAATCTAGCATGCAGTTCTCATAATCATATCATATCATATCATAACATGTATGGGTATCTTGGGGAAAACTTACTTGAGCTCGGCTGATTGCATGCATCACACACTTTGTTCTTCTCAAAGTTCTTTTCTCTTTTCAGATTCTTTTCAAACTCCTTTTATAAAATGGTTTTACTTTTGAAAACATTCATACCAAGCCCTTAGTTTGAGTTCAGACACACCTAAGAGTATGTCCGAATCCCTCAAATCAAGGCTCTGATACCAACTTGTAACATCCCAAAATTCAAGGCCAAAAATTTCATTTTTAAATAAGTTATTATAAAACCAACGGTATAAGATAACATCCATAATATCATGCCATGTCAAAACCCAAGTAGAAATAGTCAAAGCATAATATCATAAAACAATATCATAGTGTAATCCCAAAGATCTCATGTGTGGAAAACCATAGTGTGATGCGATGCGATCAAGCCGGCTCCTTTCCTTTATCACGAATTACCTGAAACCAAAACTGAAAACCGTAAGCACGAAGCTTAGTGAGTTCCCCCATCGTACCACATACCGTACAATCACATAACATACATACTGCCAGGAAATTCTGGGGTGCCGACCTACCCATGCGGCCATTCTGGGGTGCCGTCCTACCCGTGTCAAGCCATTCTGGGGTGCTGACTACCCATGTCAAGCCATTCTGGCGTGCTGACTACCCTTCGGTCCTAACGACCGAACCTCGAGGACTATTTCACCCCCTACTACTACTACTACTACTACTACTACTACTACTATCACATATCATAACATAACAGATTATCAGACATATCTGGGGTGCCTGAACTACCCTTCGGTCCTAACAACCGAACTTAGGGACTGGTCCTTTCCTACTACCTCTATCGCATAAAACATAACAAGCCAGCATGCAAACATATCATCACATACTGTCTGACATATCTGGGGTGTCTGACTACCCTTCGGTCCTAACAACCGAACTCGGGGACTGGTCCCCTCCTACTACCTCTATCGCATAAAACATAACAAGCTAGCATGCAAACATATCATCACATACTGTCAGACGTATCTGGGGTGTCTGATTACCATTCGGTCCTAACAACCGAACTCTACTACAATCACATACAACGTATCATGCTAGCATATAACATATCAGGTAGTAGCAATCCTAGATGATATCATAAAGACAATCATCTATCATACGAACCCTACTGGTGGGTCGGCATTGTGGTCGTAGACCCACTGCTACTGGAAGGTAACTCACCTCACACTGCTGAAGTCCCGTAGACATAATCCCACACTGTTGAAGTCCTGCAGACTCAACGTCGGCTACTGGCTGACATATTACCGAACTGTCAACACCAAAATAACACCCAATTAATAATTGGGTCCCAATATATAACCATAAGTACATTCTTTGGGTAACTACTACATTACCCCTAGCTTGGCTTATTCAAGCCCAAGGCCCCATAGGCCCAAAGTCAATTAGGAATCAAAGCCCAACATATGGCCCAATTTTCCAAATTGGGCCTAGGCCTATACATGGTCTCATTCTAAGGCCCAATATGATATACTCATTAAGGCCCAAACTATGGCCCATCTATGGCCCAATTTTCCAAATTGGGCCCAAGCCCTTTACATGGTCCTTACCCTAGGCCCATTAAATTACTCTAGTCCGTTTGCTTGATCTTGGATAGCCCATTTGATATCCCAATCATTAAGGCCCAATAGAAAGGCCCAACAATAAACCAAAATGAAATTAGGGTTTCACATAAAATGATGATTAGGGTTAAGTTTCCTACTTAACCCATTAAGCACTTAATCCATTAAGGACTTAATCCATTAAGTCCCATATTGCTTAGATTAGTCTTTGCCAATGATTATTATTTAATATTTCAAACTACTAAATAATTCTCGTGTGTGTGTCCCGATTAGTTCTTAGAATTAGGGTTTTATGCCCTTAAGGTTTTCCAAACCCAACACTAGCCCATTAGCCCATTGGTTGGGCATTTAGGTCACTATGAGCCTTATTGGGCCCATTAGGGTCTCTTCGGGTTAACTAGGGTCCATTTGCCCCATTAGGATTTCCTTAAGCCCGTTAATCAAATGTTTGGGCTTTTATGCCCATTAAGCTTCTTTGAGCCCATTAAGGTCTATTAGGCCCATTAGGGTTTATGTCCCTTGTCCAAACACCACAAACGAGTCCAAACACCGTCAAAGCACACCGCTACCCGACACGGCAGCCGGTGGCGGCAGGAGACGGCAGCCACCACCCTACGGTGGTGGTTTTGAGATTTCATTTCATTATTCCGACGCTATTGTAGTTACAAAGTAAAAAATCCAATACCACACACTCACACTAATGCTAACACACACCCAAAAACACGGTGGTTCATGGTGGCAGCCACCACCTCACGGTGGTGGTGGTGGTTGTTCTTGGTATTCCAACTAGACAAAGCACACGCACATAAATTTCAGATTGCATCCAACACTCCAGCCACCCACTTGGTGGCTCAAGGCGGTGGCAACAACACCAAAACGGTAGTAACAGCAGCGGTTATGATGGTAGCCACCACCTCACGGTGGTGGCGGTGGTTTCTTCTTTGTCCCCAGCCAAGCATTCAGACATACGCACTCGTAATCAAGAACTGGACACCGAATTACTCCCAACCCAGCCACTACGGTGGCAGGTACCGATCGGAAACACCAACAACGGTGATCTAAAACCACCGGCAGCCCCTGTCGACATAAACTATTCCAAATCACAGAGAGAACGAAGAGAAAGGAGTAGATGAGTGGGTACAATCATTACCGAGAACTTCATATCCACACACATGCCTTGCACAGTGGCGAACATTGCTCGTTTCACTGGAGGAGGGCAGCGACAGCCTGCTGCTGGCATCCTCGTGCTGCTCTTCGTCGCTGGCAGCAGCTTCCCCGGCGATCTTGGGTGCGGTGGACTCCAGCTTCAACGTCAAGGAGGCGGCGGTCGGACTCAATAGGGCAGGTGGCGGCCGAGCTTGTCTTCATCAACGGTGGCAGCTAGTGAAGCATTAGGGTTAGGCGTGTTTAGAGAAAAACCGGAAGGAAGGGAATGATGGTTTGAAGTCTCGTGTTCCTTTCAAACTTTCATCCTTTTGACAAGTTTAGTCCCTTCCCCACATAGCCTTTCCAACTTGACTCCAATATTTACCCTTTCTACCCTAGCTTTGGAATGCTTCTTCAAATTAAATCCAATAATTACCATCTAAACCCTCAACATTAAAATCCTTTACACCTTAGGTACAAAATTTACCAAACAGCCCCCAATATCATAATTATGACATAATCAACCCTTCCACCTCATTTCCTTTTAAATTAAATCCAAATAGTTACCACGGAACCCTTGTCTTCATAAATATTTACAAACTAAGTCCGAAACTCACACTTTTAACCCCTGACTTCTAAAATTCTGCCAATTAACTCCTCGAAACCAACACCCTGCATATATGATTATTTGTTTAGGGCTACGAGCCATTCATTAATTTATTTATTTATTTAATAAATAAACGGGGTTTTACATAGTCAAGGAACTCAATGCTAAGATACTCTCCTCCCCAATCGGACCGGAGCATCATGATGTTCCTGCCCAATTGATTCTCAACTTCCTGCTTAAACTCTTTGAACTTTTCAAAGGTTTTTGACTTATGCTTGATTAAGTAGATATATCCATATCTGCTGTAATCATCAGTGAAAGTCACATAATAGCGATTAGCATCCCTTGTAGCAACTTTAAAGGGCCCACACACATTTGTGTGTACTAGGTCCAACAAACTTTCACTCCTATCATAAGTACCTGTGAAGGGTGATTTTTTCATTATTCCAAGTACACAAGACTCGCAACTATCATCTGACTTTAGGTCAAATGATTCCAAGACTCTATCCTTTTGGAGTTGGCCTATGTGCTTCTTGTTGACATTTCCAAGACGATAATGCCACAAGGATGCTTTATCTAAGTTATTTGAAGAATCAATATACAACACATTATTTCCTAGATTGTCTACAACATTCACAGCTTCATATAAACCATCACAAGGTAATACTTTAAAGTAAAATACATCATTGTAATAAACATTAATAGCACCATTATTATTATCAAACGAAAATGTAAACCCTTGTTTGTACAAGCCATGAAAGGAAATAATATTTCTCGCCATTTCAGAAGAATAGCAACATTTATTCAAATCTAAAATTAACCCATTATTTAGCAATAAAGAATAAACTCCTATCTTGGTAACAGGTGATGCTTTCCTGTTGCCCATGACTAAGTTTATCTTTCCATGCTCCACTTGGTGACTTCTTCTTAGTCCCTGCAAATCAGAACAAATGTGAATACCATAACCTGTATCAAGCACCCAAGAATTAGCATTAGATGAGTTATTAGACAATATTGTATAAATACCGACATGGGTGGGTTTAACTTTCCCATCCTTTACATCTTGCAAGTATTTGGGGCAGCTTCCTTCCAGTGCCCCTTTTCCTGGCAATAGAAGCATTATGCTTCCTTTGGGTTTGAAGAAGGAGTGATGGGACCTTTCTTTGTCCCACTTGAAGTGGAGCCATCAAGGGCCTTTCCCTTGGTACTCTTCGAAGGGGTTTTCCTCTTCTTCCCTTTCCCTGTCCAATTGCAAAAACAGGAGTTGTTGAAGGAGTAGAAGTAACAACCGCTTTACCCTTAAGGCCATTTTCAGTTGTCCTTAAGAGTCCTTGAAGTTTGCTAAGTGTGACTTCCTCCTTGTTCATATGATAAGTCATACGAAACTGATCATAACTTGGAGGTAAGGAATAGAGAATGATATTAATCGCCATGTCCTCAGGGAAGTCAACATTGAGCTTTAGCATCCGGTCAACGAACCTTTGCATCTTCTGCAAGTGACCGGTGATGGGTTCACCATCCTTCATTTTGGCTGTTATCATGGAGGAGATAATTTCATACCTCTCTTGATGCGCACTCTAATGGTACTTATCCATCAGATCCTGGTGCATCTCATAGGGGGAGAAATCTTAATAGGATTTTTGAACTTAGGGAGTCATGGTGGCCAACATGATGCAGGACACTTTAGTAGCATCCTTCTCATGTGCAACAAACTCCGCAAACTCTTCAGGAGTAGCAGTGGCTTCATTCACAACCTTAAGCTCCCCATCGAGGACATACTCCTTGTCCTCATAAAGGGTAATCATCCTGATGTTTCTGATCCATTCATTGAAGTTGGATCCATCAAAAGTGACTTTCCCACACAAGTTCATAAGGGAAAAGGAGCTTGTAGGGTTTGAGCCAGCAGCATTTTTGGAAGACATCTGAAAGAAAGAAAGACAAGTTTTATTAGATAAAGTGTCCTTAATAAGTCACCCAAATGAAATATTAAGGCTAGGATCCATCAAACTATTTATAGTTGGAAGGGGGATGCCGTAATCCAAGCTATAAAATATTGGAAGGTAGGTAAATGATGATTTACCAATTTCCACTATAAAAACGAAATATTTTATTAATAGGTTTTATTGGATTTGAAACTCCTAAGTCTTTTGAGATAATTGAACTCTTCAATGGCATGTTTGAATCTCGATTGTGCCCTCTCAAGTTTGTGACTGGGATTTCGAGGATCACAAACAAGGTGTGAATAACCATGCAAATTGACTTGGTACCCTTAACTATATTACCTAATCGATGTGCCGATTAACCACACATGCTCCACCGATCTATAATAAAGTCAATTTACCCTTTGTCACTCTTACTAGTGCTTATTAGTGTGTCGGTTAACCACACACACTCCACTAACAACTTGGTAAGGTACAAAGTGTAATTTCATGGGTTAGCACCTATTTCACATTTTCCTAAAGTAACTAAGATTAGGAATTTATAATGTATAGTTACTTTATAATTTCATTATACTTTTAATGAGGATTAAGGTCCTATCCTACCTTTTTCAGCTAACGACCCTCCACCAATTAAGGAAGTGGTGGGTGACAGTGGACACCCATTAAACCACCATTTTATAGGCAGTAACATTATACCCCCATTATAGACCGGCTTCGTGAATGAGGCCTACAAATGATAAGACTGACATATTCTTATACATATCTATATAATTAAAATTATAATAATAGTATAAGGGTTGAATTTTAAACTTTTAAAATTCTAAGGTTTAATTTCGGAATTAAAGTATTAAAGTGTAAGACTTTACAAATTCCAAAACTTAAGGGCCAGTTTTGAAACTATTCCAAGACTCTTCAATTTGTAACTTATGAGTTTAATGGTTCATAAAAATGAAGACTCTTCATTTTATGAAACCTCTTATTCTTTAATGACAATTTTAAAGAAGTGACTTTTCATTTTATGTAACCTATGTGTTTAATAATGGACTTTAAAAGAAAAAACTTTTGTTAATCCATAACTTGAAGACAAATTATGCATTCCATTAAAACACATAATGATCAAGAATTAAACTAACAAGCAAGTTACAAATAATTCCTATGATCTTCTAAACTCATAAGTTCATGAACATGCATATCAACAATTTCAAGAATCATAAATAAACCATATAAAACTTGAACTTTTGATAATAATCATTTATTGAGAATAAACATTACCATAACATCAAAATCAAGTTTTAAGAACAAAAACACTTTGTGGTAATGATTCTAATCCAAAACAGGCCAAAAACTAAATTTTTTTCACTGAACAGTCACCACCTCGTGGTAAACTAGCAGATTCCAAAAAAACAATTTTTCTTGCAAATTGCATCAAGTATCAAGAAAACAAACCTAGGATCTAATACCACTGATGGGTTTTGAGCATTCTAACACTCCTATGGTGTACATGCAACCCTATAAACCTTGGATCTATGTTTTCTCTAATATACATGCAAATTTGATTTTTCCAAGGTTTACTTCCTAACTAGCATGGCATGGGGAACATGTAATATAAAAACTAGTAGAAGTACATACCTTTGTTGTTGCTTGAATTCCTTGATGACTTTTTGAGCCTAGCACCCCAAATGTTGTGCCTCAAATGCTTCACACAACACCACAAGACTTGGAATAACTTGAGAGAATGTCACTAACACTCAAAATCGGTTATGCTCTCTTAGAATCAACTAGTAGCCGATTTTGCTAGCCATAGGGTCCCTTTTATAGTGTTGTCACAATTAGGGTTTACACATGAATTCCCTTAATTGTCATGACTCTTCATTTCTAATGATCCATGGGTTTGTAACTCCCATGGACTATCCATGGAGCTCCTAATGGGTTATAGCCCAACTTCATAAACCATGGATCCACTACTAGAATATATGCCTGTAATGACACGTAATTTACGACACGCACCAATTTATGTTACGCGAATGAGAGTATCCTTAAAATAGTGTTATCACTCCAAAAAAATTAATGATTTACGTCACGCGTTATTGCGTGCCCTTAAATTAGTGTCTCTAGAAAAAAAAACACGGAGGGTACTTTATTTAAACGTGCGTCATCTGTACCCATCGCTTTATAATTTTAATGAAACGCGCGTTTAGTAGAAGGGGGAATCGAAATCCCCAAAATTATGAAAACCCGACTCGTTCTTTCTACCTTCTTTCTATCTTTCATCTTCGCAATGACTCTCCTTCTCCGACACTCTCTCCTCTAGATCTCCCTTCATTCTGTACCTCCTGTCTCTCTGTAAACCCTAAGCCATCACCACCTCCATTCTCTCTAGCACGTTCTAGGGTTTTATTTTCTTCCAAGATTCCGTTTCTCTCGTTTTCTCTCAGCACAGTACGTACGAGGTTTCTCTCGTTTTCTCTCAATTCTCTCCTCTAGATCTCCCTTCATTTTCTACCTTCTTTAAAGCCGATTGTTTTTATGGTTTTCTGGATCGTAATTGGGTTATGTCTAAGTCGAGGGTTTCACCAACCACCTACAATTGCCGCCCTAGTGACTAGTGAGGCGTTGAAGACGAGGAAAATCAAAAGTAAGCAAGGAATGAACAACTGGAAAGATCATGAGTTTTCTGATTATACAAGGAGGTTACTTGAGACTGTTTCTAGGCTAGTTTAGATTATAGAGGAAGTTAGGTCAGGCAATGGGGACTTGGAGAATGTGGAAGCGACATTAAAGGATGTGAAATTGAAGAAAAAAGAATTGCAAGATGAGATTATGAATCGACTTTATGCAGAGTTAAGTGTTTTGAGGGGAAACAAAATGGAATTGAATAGAAAGTCAGGGGACATTCTTGATTCCATGATGAAGTATAAGAGAGAGAAAGATAGGGTTCTAGAAAGAGGTGGGAAAAAGACGACTAAGGAGCAGGTGCTGGCGGAGTTGGATGAGACTATTAGCTACAAAGAGAAGGAGTTTATGGAGACTTTAGAGGAAACATATGAGATTGATGATCAAATGTTCAGGAGAGAGACCATGACCTTGAGCATTGGTGTTAGGGAACTTTGTTTTATAGAGAGGTAAAGCATCAACCTAGTTGAGAATTTTATTCGACATATGAAGCAAAAAGACACTGACAGGTAAATATTTTATAATGTTCTTATGCATGTATGTATATCAGTATATGTACTATGTATATATGTATGTTTTTGGTGCTCAAGATTACTGATTATGTGCTTAAGATTACTGATTATGTACTACGTACTATGATGATGATACTTTATTTTCTCTTATTTATTCACATGACATGACACTTTCTTTCATGTTATGTAGAGAGTGAAAAATCCTCCTATACGTTTAAAAGACTTTGCAAGTGTCGAGTTCATGAAGGAAGAAATAAATGAAGTTGTGGCATTTTTACAAAACCCTTGTGCCTTTCAAGAAATGGGTGCTCGTGCCCCTACGGTATGTAGTATGTAATATGTATGTTATTTTTCTATTTCTATAAATTATTATATATATACTGGTTTATTATAGAAAATGTTGTTATGTGGTTGAATTGCAGGGAGTTTTGATTGTAGGTGAGAGGGGAACAGGTAAGACTGCACTGGCTTTGGCTATAACTGCAGAGGCTAAGGTTCCAGTTGTTGAGGTGAAGGCCCAACAATTGGGGGCTAGTTTATGGGTCAGGCAGAGTGCATCCAATGTTAGAGAACTCTTCCAAATTGCACGAGATCTGGTAATACTTTTTGTGTTCATTGTTTCTTTTATGCCTTTTATGAATATTTGGACCAATATGAATCTATTTGTAGGCACATGTGATCATATTTGTGGAGGATTTTGACCGGTTTGCTGGGGTGCGTGGCAAGTTTATACATACTATGAAATAGGATCATGAGGCTTTTATTAATCAGCTACTTGTGGAACTTGATAGGTAACTCTCTAAATTCTTGTGGAACTTAATTAATTTCTGATTCCAATCAAGAATTCCCCTTCTGATCAATTCATGCAGGTTTGAAAACAAGATGGGGTTGTTTTAATGGCTACAACATGAAACAAATTGATGAAGCTTTACATCGTCCTGGTCGAATGGCAGAATATTCAATCTTCAAAAACCAACACAAACTGAAAGGGAAAAAATACTTCAAATAGCTGCAAAAGAAACCATGGACCCTGAAATCATTGGCTTTGTTGACTTCCAGAAGGTATAATAAACTCACGTTCAATGACATCATTCTTTTTTCTTCTAATACCTCACTACCTTTTGTGTTCAGCTGGCTGAAAAAATGGCTTTCTTAAGTCCTGTTGAAGTCAAACTTGTTCCCATGTCCTTGGAAGATAGGGATGCAAACGAGGACATATATTCACGGGGACTACAACATCCATACCCGTACCCTCCATACCCTCCATACCCATCCCCATCCCCGACCAGCCTAATCCCCGACGGGTTTGGGTAAAAAAAATCTACCGGGTACGGGTAACCGTTCTTATGGCTCTAAACTAAGCCATTGATCAACTCAATATTAGCTCAAAATATTAAGAGTCTATTTAATTTATAAAGCTCATTCGCATCTATTTTTGTCAACAAGCAATGTGGGATTAAAATACAAATACAACTATCAATCACTGTAAGTACTCTGTCTGATATACTTGTATCTCCCTTACTTCACTTATCTACTCAAACAATGTGGGACAAATATCCATTACCTTTTTAACTCAAAATCTACTCTAATAAATGAAAATGACTTTGCCACATGTCCTTCTCTCATAAGATTAACCACATGTCATTTTGTCATAATTTGAAATATATTTATTTTCCACTTGTCATTACTTTAATTTTCATTTTCAATATATCATTGATTTACTTTCTATAAATTAAACCTACCATAATTGAAGAGATTAAAAACCTTTAATCTATGAAGATCGATTAGATCATGAACAAGTATGTAAATATAAAACTGTAAGAACGCAATAATAAGAACAAGACAAGATAGAATCAAACGAGTCGAATGATTAAACAAAATCCTCAGAAGAGCTCGATTAAGAACATCAACTGTAGAGGATTAGAAGGTTACAAGAACGATTAAAGAAACCTGTAATGCTATCGTTAAGCTCTAGAATAATCGCTAAAAACCTTTTCAATCGTTAACGTAATATGCATGCAAGCATATACTTATATATTAAACATAAAAGGCTCTCGGTTGGACAGGCCCAAACCGGAATACAAAATAACTAAACTATCGAGCCCAAAAGACGCAATCATCAAAATAATCTTTAGCCCAACAATCTCCCCCTTTGCGTCAATTTGGAGCGAGACCTTCACTTGTTACTTGGGCCAGCAGCTGAAGCAGGTACCTTCTTCTTCACGATGTTAAACAGACATTTGGTGATAGAGAGAATGGTCTGTCTAAACCGGATGTACCACTGGATCATATCGTTGAAGTACTTGATGTCATCAGCCGAATTCTCTTTACACCGTTTGATAATTGATAACACATGCTCCAGACAAGCAGTGGTGTAAAGGTGTTTGTCAGCTAAAGCAAAGAGACATTTCTGTCATTCTGCTCTAGTGAACATAACCGAGTTGCGTCTCGGATCAATCTTGCCCATTTGCATTTGGTTGAGATCACTGGCCGATCCCACAGGAGCTATCTTCGGTTTCTTCTTGAAGACTGTGGCGACCTCCTGATCCATTAGGGCAACCTCCATGATGTAGCAGGCTAACATCCTTTTGATATGGTCTATAATGGGACCATATTCGGCTTCATCAGTCAAAAGAATGTTATACAGGACAATCCAATCATGAGGATTTAAATTCGGTAGATCTGCCAGGGAGATAAGATGAGCAGTTCTTGCAGATCCCCGAATGAGCTTGAACCGAACGTTTGTGAACCTCCCTTCGGCGTAAGGCTTCAGTACCCGAACGTTCACAATCTTCTGGGCGCTCCATGTAAGGTATTGAGGACGAGCAGCCGCCAGATAGAAGTCAATGAGCTCCATGTCAAGCTCAACGTTCAGATGAGGGACTTCAAAGATGTTAGAGAAGGCGTGGAAGATAAACGCCTTTCGATTCAGCAGCATGTCGAACTGCGAGTCGACAGTATTATTGCAGTCGAACGAGATAACCGGCTCGAGCCATAAGATGCTGGGAGTTTCTATGGCCTCTTTGATCATTCTCTCCCGAGTCCATGCAGGAAAGAGAGTCTTCCTACTCTCAAGGAGATCGTGGGCTTCCTTTTTCTTGCGTTCGGCTTCTTCAGCCTCTCGCGCCACACGACTGGCATCATCATCAGCATTGCGACTGTTCTTTCGCTTTAATATGTCAGCAATGGTCTCCTTGTCTTCATCTTCATCTTCTTCCTCAGCTATGTTTTTGCCTTTGTTCTTAACACCCGAACTCGAAGCTTGACCAGTCGGAGGTGGTTCGGTTGTGTGAGTAGCTTTGGAGGAAGGAGGTGGTTTCGATCCGTTCTTCTCATCTCCCCCTTGTTTCGGAATGGACACGAAACTCGGTAGGCCTTCGATTTTGCTGAGAAGGTCCATGGCTGGAGAGAGCTTTTCAGCGAGGGTTCGCCTCACCGAATGGTTTAGAATCGGATCATGTGCTTCCAGGATGTTGGATAGGGCAGCGTGTACATCCGAAACACATGTCTTGATGACCTCCCTTTCGGATCGAAGAGCTTCCAGTTGTTGTTGTGAGTTGGAAAGTTGCGTGCTCTTGACCTTTAGGGCGGTTGTTTTGGTCGCCAGAACGTCCATCAAAGAATTCTCGGCTGCGAGATCCTCCTGTAACTTAGCGAAGCGCGCATCGATGGAGGCACGAAGGGCCGAGTTGTCGTCGCTTAGGTTTTGGCAAAGTGTAGCGAACGAAGTCAACTCCGTGGAGACGAACTTGGCCAATTGCTGAACAATCGGTTCCAAAGTTGTCTTGGTGGCGTCGGCGCTTTCCTGCAAGGACTTCAACAGGACAGAAGCGTCGGAGAATAGTTTATCGACTTTTTCGGTCGCAGCCTCACAGGCTCTGGTTGAGGCGTCAATCGCAGCAGTTGCTGAGGCTACCGAATCATGTTGAGCCCTGGAGAAGGCATCAACAATTTTCTGAAGGGCAGCTTCAAAGAGAGAGGACTGCTGGTTGGAAGAGGAGGCGAGAAGTAGATCAACCTTCTCGTGGAGCTCTTTAAGATGCTTCTTTGTCACTGGAGCATCATCCTCCTCATCACTCTGAACTTGAAACGGACTATAGTAGACCGAATCAAAGTTCATGTGTTCACCACCAAGGTAAGAGTTGTCTCCATCAGAGGCATTTTCTGGAGATGGAGGAGGTGGTGAAGCTGGGGGTGTGGTTGTTTTGGTAGGTTCAGGTTGAGTGGGTGTGGGGTTAGTTTCGGGTGGTGGTTGAGTGTGGATAGGTTCGGTTGTATGGGTTTCGGTTTGTGGTGGTTCGGTTACGGGTGGGGTTTCGGTTACTGGTGGTGTTTCGGTTGCAGTTGTGAAAATGGGTGGTGGTATAGGGAAAGAGGTTGGTGGAATAGTGGTAGTGGGGATTATGGTCGGAATGGAAGTAGGAATGGTTGGAGGAGGTGAAGGAACAGGTGAATTGTGAAGTTCCATTTCTGGGGTGGGGGACCGAGGTGGTGTGTTGCCTCGTTGTGGGGTTTCGCCTCCTTGAGAGGCGTCCGAACCAGAACTTGCACCCTCAGAATCACTTGAAGAAGAAGGAATAACGAGCCTGCGTTTCGGTTGTGTCTTCCTCCTCTTCGGCTGTGGGGACTGTGCAGCCTTTGTCTGTTTCCTCTTCTTGGGAGAAGGACCCTTAGGAGCTTTGGTCGCTTGCTTCCCTTTTTCAGCCTTTTTGCCCCTGTTCGCCGGTTTGTTAGCATCGTGGATAGACCTGAGCATATCCGGTGTCAGTTCCCGAGGACCAGTTGGCCTGAATTCCTTGATCGTCCGTATCAGTCTGCTGTCAGAGGGCATGTCGCCATACATTGTCTCCGGAATGGAGCCAATGAAAGAAAATTTCGATGCATCTGAGACGATGATCTTCTTGGTATGAAACGTACCAACGGAAGACATCAATGCACCGGCATCAATGGGAATTTCGAACTTGTCCATCGCCCACTTTGTAACCAAAATCCAGAACCGGGCCAACGACACCTCAGAGTGTCGTGATGATGAAGAAAGGCTCTGGATGAGCTATTGCCATAGGAACAACCCATAGTGCAGGTTAATCCCGTTGTAGACCGCGTACATAATAGACAGAAAGAGGCGACTGGCACCGTCGGATCCTGAGCTCCTTTCCGACAAGCTCTTGAAAAGGACTGTAAACAAGCCGTTCCATTGAGGCGGCAGGCAGGACTTCTTGAATTTAGCGATGGAGGTGAGGACCTCCGTGTACCCCATGTTGTAAAACATGTTATACAGAAACCCAACCGGAATCGTCTCCGGGTTAATTCTCGATGGGTCAACAGCCAACCCAAGCATGGTGCAGAAATGTTGTCGAGAAACTGATGTCTTGTGTTCAGCAATCTCGAAGAATACCCTGTCGACCGCTTTATCGTAATAAGCAGTCGCATAAACCTGCGATAGGGCCACCATGGGAACAGACTCGATCCTGGAGAGAGCAGTGGCTATTTGAGAGTACTTCAAACATTCAATAATCGGCGACATGTAGGAGTCGTACGCCAAAGGGTTGAGGTCAATCACCAGACATTGTTGTGGACGGATGGGTAGGATTTGTGAAGTAGCATGAACGGAAGAGGATTCTGCCATTGTTGAAGGTATGGAGAAGAAGATGATGAACAGTGAAGCTTTTTGGGAGTATTTGCTCTTTAGAAAATTCGGAAGCAGTAAAAAGGTAAATGGGATTGGAGACGGGCTTTTATAGTGAGGGATTAGAGAGAGAAAAATCGTTTCATATCTTCTATGGAAATACGAAAAGGTTTCCTCAGTGACAGATGGATGACAGTTGAGGCGTGCGATGATCACGTAGGAGAGAGAGTGTCAGATTCCTAGGATCACGCCGCCCAACAAGCGCCGTTTCAGGGAAAAAACCGTTTCAATTTCTCACGCGCCATTAATTGCCAGAGAGATGACGCTTGGATTTCGCACACGCGTCCACGTTGTCAGTAAAAGTATGGCCGTTTGAAATTCACACGCGCCCACTATTTACCGTCGTTTTAATTTCAATCCATTTAACTCCCGCTGAGTCAGCAACCTTCCATCTAATCCTTTTAAACGGCATCTTTTTAATTGAATCCCCACGTGGATTGTTTTTGACCACAGCTTCATAATTAACCACCAAGTAATAATACAGCCTGTAATAATTAGTAACGGAATTTTGGAAAATCAAAGATTTTCGTGCAAAGAGTGTAAAAGAAAAGGAAATAAAGCAACTCTTTTAAGTATTTTCTGTGATGTCAATAATGACACGAAACTGATGATCCTGGGCACGAATCTCTTCCTTCAAGG
This sequence comes from Lactuca sativa, assembly GCF_002870075.4. Taxonomy (NCBI): domain Eukaryota; kingdom Viridiplantae; phylum Streptophyta; class Magnoliopsida; order Asterales; family Asteraceae; genus Lactuca; species Lactuca sativa. The sequence continues at coordinate 281,081,703 of NC_056630.2, forward strand.
TCAAGAGAGACCTTAAAGTGTTAATGTGGATTCCCGTTGAATAACGATCAAACACTTATTAATAAATGTTGAAAGGCTTCTTTTAATTAGGCTAAATAAGGGTGGTTTTCGCTTTGATTCAGCAATTCTAATCTTGAAATAAGAAAGAAAGTGAACAAAGTACTTGTGAGACCGGTGTAGTCTGTTGAACAAGTAGGTAGGAATTTTTATTTTAAAGTGGCTTGGATAAATATAAAATCTCAGAAAAAAATAAAAACTGGATCCCAAGGGAAGAAATGTTATGGTTTTTAACAATTTCATAGGAATCACGCAAAAGAGAATTTGAGATTTCATGAGGGTACATTCGTCAATTCTTTGGTGAAAGCTTGAGCAAATTAATTGTTCACCGTCAATTCTTTGGTGTCGAATTTTGGGTTTCACTCAGCTCGTAGTGACACGAAACTAAGATCATAAACACAGATGTTGTGTAACCATAAACCTCAGTGCTAATTTCTGAGAGTCTCAAGGGTTACGATGATGAAACGAATGTAATGGAGAAATGTAATGGAGATGGTGTAAGAAAACATAGTACCTCTGCTGCGAAAATAAGGACCAAGCAGGAAAACTCTTAACTCATGTGAGAAGAGAGTGAGGTAGCTCACGATTAGAATAAATGTGTTAGCCTTATTGGGAAGACAAGGTTTGTGTATACCAGGTCATGAAGGCTATTATTCAAAATCTTATGAGGCTTGGGACACATACAGCAGCATGCTTCTAGGGACACTTAAGTAATTCATCAATTATATCCCCATAAACGAACGAACACACAAGAAAAAATAAAAGAAAAATATTTTTGGTGTTTTTGAGATTTATGAAAAAAAAATAAATTAATAAAAATAAATAAAAGAAAAAAAATAAGGAAGAAAGAAAAAAAATACGACTTAAAAAAAACTTGGAAAAAATTTGATAAACCGAACCCGAACGTTCGGTTGGTTTTGGTTGAGAGAAAGTTGAAAAACCGAACCCGAGCGTTCGGTTGGTTTCGGTTCCATAAAATTTTGAAAAACCGAACCCGAGCGTTTGGTTGGTTTCGGTTCCATAAAATTTTGAAAAACCGAACCCGAACCTTCGGTTGGTTTCGGTTCAACAAAATTTTGAAAAACCGAACCCGAACCATCGGTAGGTTTCGGTTTTGGAAAATTTTAAGAAACCAAGGAATTTAGACATGCAATTGGAAAATATACAACAGAGAAAGACTACCTTTGAAGTGATGAGCGAGTCTGATGGTTTAACCGAACCCGAACGTTCGGTTGGTTTCGCTTCTTAAGTTTGTTGTTGAGAGGTAGTGTGAGGTACTGACTCTGATTCCATCATACCTAGCCCTTGCAATATTCTGTTGAATGATGCTTCAGAAAGAGCTTTGGTAAAGATTTCAGCCAGTTGATCAGTGGTTCTTACGAAGTGAACTTCGACATTTCCATCTTCCACGTGATCTTTGATGAAGTGATACCTCAGTGCTATGTGTTTGGTTTTAGAGTGTTGCACTGGGTTATGACAGATCCTAATTGCACTTTCAGAGTCACAATATAGTGGGATCTTCTTCATATTGAGTCCATAGTCTCGAAGTTGACTCTGGATCCAAATCACTTGTGATGTGCAGGATGCAGCAGCAATGTATTCCGCTTCAGCAGTAGACAACGACACACACGTTTGTTTATTGGATTGCCAGTTGACTAACTTCCCGTCAAGGAATTGACAGCCACCAGTTGTGCTTTTTCTGTCGAGTCCACATCCTCCAAGGTCAGCATCAGAATAGGCTTGAACGAAGAAGCCTGAATTAGAAGGATACCATAGACCTAAGGAGGTGGTTCGCTTTAGATAGCGTAGGATGTTCTTTACTGCAAGCATGTGAGGTTCGCGTGGGTTTGCCTGAAATCGAGCACAATAACACACAGAAAACATGATGTCAGGCCTGCTAGCAGTTAAATACATTAGTGAACCTATCATTTGACGATAGAGCGTGATATCAACAGCCGGTTTGTCAAGAGATGGAGTTAGCTTGGTGCCGAATGCCATTGGGACTTTGACTTTGGAGTCTCCCATCATGCCAAACTTTGCTAGGAGAGTCTTCGTGTAAGCTTCCTGATTGATAAAGATGCCTTCGGGTCCCTGTCTTATATTTAAACCAAGGAAAAAGTTAATAGGACCCATTGAGCTCATTTCAAACTTAGTCTCCATCAGCTTTCTGAATTCAGCTGTTAGGCTGGGATTCGTTGAGCCAAAGATGATGTCATCGACATAAATCTGAACTATCATAAGGTGGTTACCTTCCTTTTTGCGAAAGAAGGTTGGGTCAACCGAACCTTGTTTGAATTTAGAAATCTTTAAAAATTTAGTTAGCGTTTCATATCAGGCTCTCGGAGCTTGTTTGAGGCCGTACACAGCTTTATCCAGAATATAGCAATGGTTTGGATACTTTTCGTTCACGAACCCAGGAGGTTGCTCCACATACACAGTTTCTTCGAGTTCTCCATTGAGAAATGCACACTTGACGTCCATTTGGAAAACTTCAAAGTTTTTGTGAGCAGCATAAGCCAGAAATATTCTAACAGATTCTAGCCTAGCTACTGGAGCGAAAGTCTCTTCATAATCTATCCCTTCCTCCTGACAGTATCCCTTTACAACCAGACGAGCCTTGTTCCTTATTACATTCCCTTCCTTGTCCATTTTGTTCCTGAAGACCCATTTGAGACCCACAACCGAAGCATCTGGTGGAGTTGGAATGAGGCGCCAAACTTTGTTCCTTTCAAATTCGTTCAGTTCGTCTTGCATTGCTTGAACCCAATCAAAGTGATCGAGGGCAGTGTTAACTGTCTTCGGTTCAACTTTTGATACGAATGAGTTAAACATACAAAACTCAACCTTTGAAAATAAGGATGTCTGTTTTGCCTTCAGTTGTGATCGGGTCAGAACTTTTTCGGATACATCACCAACTACTTGAGAGATAGGATGATCACGGGTCCATTTGGTAAGAGGAGGGTAATTCGGATCAAAGGTTGGGCCTAGTTCAGAATTGATCATTTCTTCTGGCTCAGATTGGCTATCGTAATCAAGCACCATATCATCATGCTCCCCCTCAATTGATGAGCTTTGAGTAACTTGAGGTTCAGGAGTTTCTTGTGGTGCTGGATTATCAGGCGTTGAAGCGTCTTCGGTTGGAGAGGCACCTTCGGTTGGAGAAGCACCATCAGTTGGAGATGTAGAACTTGGCTCCCCCTCGACATGTGAGCTTGGCTCCCCCTCGACTTGTGAGCTTGGCTCCCCCTCGACTGAAGCATTGTTAGATGGAGGGTCATCAGCAGTCGATTCTCCTTCATGCATTTTCCTTGCAGCATCTTCGACAATCCTCTTCATGTGATCAACCTTGTTGTCTGTTGCACCTGCTTCTAAGAGAGAAGCTTTTTCTGGTTCGTCAAAGAGTTCCAGAAATTTATCGTATAAGTTAGCGATCGAGACTGTGACTTGCCCAGTTTGAGGAAAGATTTCCCCAGCGATGTCTTCTTTGGCTTGTAGCTTTTTGACATAGCCATCGTCAAAGGTCACGTAGTATGTCTCTTCAATTTTTATCGAACGCTTGTTTAGGACTCTGTAAGCCTTGGATGTGAGCGAGTATCCCAGAAAAATTCCCTCGTCGGCTTTGACGTCGAATTTGTTGCGGTGTTCTTTAGAATTAAAGATGAAACACCTTGAGCCGAACACGTGGAAAAATTTCACATTAGGCTTTCTGTTATTGAGAATCTCGTATGGTGTGAGCGTGAATCGCTTGTTGATATAAGACCTGTTCTGTGTAAAACAAGCAGCAGAAATAGCATCAGCCCAAAAATAAAGAGGTAAGGAAGCGAAACTTAGCATAGTTCGGGCAGCTTCACACAGAGATCGGTTTCGTCTTTCGACAATTCCGTTCTGCTGTGGTGTGTAGGGAGCTGAGAAGTTGTGACTAATTCCCTTTTCTGCAAGAAACTCTTCAAACTCTCTGTTCTTGAATTCAAGACCATTGTCGCTCCTGATGTTGCGAACAATCTTCTTGAGCTGTACTTCAATCTGCTTGATGAACAATTTCAGCTTTTGAGTCGCTTCAGATTTGAACTTTAGAAAGAATACCCATGTAAATCGTGAAAATTCATCAACAATAACAAGAATGTACTTGCTACCGCCGATGCTTTCGATAGATGAAGGACCACACAAATCGATATGAAGTAATTCGAGTGGTTCAACAACTTTTGTGTTAATTATAGATGGGTGACTTTGACGACTCTGCTTTCCCATTTCGCATGCAGCACACAAATGATCTCTGTCGAAATTGACCAATGGAAGACCCCTAACATGACCTCCAGTGACGAGTCGGTTGATGTTTTTAAAGTTGAGATGAGAGAGTCTTCGGTGCCACAACCAGCTTTCGTCAGATTGAGCTTTTGACAACAGGCATATAGCTGGGTTTCCTTTAATGGGTTTCAGATTTAGAGGAAACATTTCACCCTTTCGCTCCGACTTGAGAATTACCTTCTTTGTCCTTTTCTCAATAATTTATGAACCTTCATCATCGAATGAGACTTTAAGACCTGTACCTCCAACAAGTTGAGATACACTGATGAGGTTGTGCTGGAGTCCTTCCACATAAGCCACCTTCCTTATAGTAAAGTCACCATTTGTTATCATCCCGTATCCCTTTATGGTGCCGAAGGAATTATTTCCAAACTTGACATTGCCACCATTTGCAAGAGATCTATATTCCCTGAGCTCCTCTTTCCTTCCTGTCATGTGACGCGAGCAGCCACTATCGATGTACCATTCTTCGTCGAACTGCTCGTCACTTATAACCTGCAAAAATTAAGCAGATTTTGGAACCCAAAGTTTCTTGGGTCCACGTGAGCTTTTCATGGGAACAGGAACAGTAAGAGAGATGTCAACTAGATATGTTCGTTTTATGAGTGTTGTTTCATCTTTCTTTTTAATGGTAAATACTTTTATCTTATTAGGATTGGGTGCGTTCGGTTTGGACTCTGGTTTAGATTCATTGACCTTCTGTTTGCCCTTTTGTTCAGCAGATGGATGAGATTTTTTAGAACGAACAGAATTAGCTTTAGAGCAAGATGGAGATGAATTGGTGGAAGTAGAAGAATTAGAAGAAGTAGAAGAAGTGGGTTTAGATGGAGAGGACTTCTTGGCTGCAGACTCTAGGTGATCCTTTTGCTTTTGATCATTGGAAGGACTGACCTTAGAGTTTTGATCTCGTTTGACTTCAGAACCGAACCTTTGCTTTCGGTTGGAATCGTCTTGTGAACCGAACCTTGGCTTTCGGTTGAAGTCTTTCTCGGAACCGAACGTTTGCTTTCGGTTGGTGTTTTCTTGTGAACCGAACCTTGGCTTTCGGTTATTGTGACTCTCAGGCTTTCCAACAGGATTGTTTTCATACTTCAGATTCTTATCTTGATGTGAGAAGTATGCATTCTTGGTTTTCCAGAATTGTCTTCTTTCAGAGAGATTCTTCCTGTATCTTTGGTTCCTCTCTCTTTTCTTATTCCGCATCTGCTTTGGTTGATGATGAACATTAGCCTTCGTTTTCGGTTTCTCCTTGGCTAGTTCCTTTTGAACTGAAGGAGTTTTACTTTGAGCCGAGGGAGTAGAGGGAATGTCTGAAGGAGTTTCACTTTGAACTGAGGGAGTAGAGGGAACGTCTTCTTTTGCCGAACTTTCATCCTCCAGAGGAATGTCTTTCGTACCTCTGGTGCTAGGATCATCGAAATTATCAGGTTTATTCAAGAGTTCAGGTATGTGTCTACCTTTACTCATCCAGGAGGTTCTTTCAGATAAGCCAACCGTTTCGCTTGCATTATCTATTGGAGCAGACCAGAAGTACTCATCACAGCCATCAGCATTGTCTTCGTTAACAATAGCTGTGAGTTCAGCTGTCTGATGTTCGGTTACTCCAGTCACCTTGTATACTTGATTTGGAGTGGTCCGGACCTTCTGATACACAACTGCTTTTTCTGCTAAGATCGGGGACTTTGCTGGGACAATCGAGCGAACTCCATTGAATTTTCAGAAATAAGATTCTTGTGGTTTTCAGGTTCGCTTTTAACAAATTCTGAGCAGTCAACCGTGTCCTCTACAGAAATTTCACTCATGTTATCTTCCTCGTTAAGCTCAGATGCATTTTCAACATCAATTTTGTTTTCTGAGCTTATGTTGGCGTTCAAAGAGTCAAATTTTTGTATGGTTTCGGTTCTCAGTTTAAGTCTATCATTTTCATCCAAAAGATTTTTGAGCATGTCCTTGTGGTCCTTGGATTTAATGAAGGACTCAATTTTGTCCAGTCCATACATGTAGGTCGGATTGACATCATCAGACGATATCACACTCTCACAATTGTAGGCTTCAGCATCGATTTCATCCTCCTTAAACTCAAGGAAGGGCAAAATCATGCGATGGATCTTTTGGCCTATTTCACAGTCCAAGTGAAGCTGAGTAATATTAGAATATAGACGTTTTGCAATTAAACAAAAAACATTCCGTTGTTTTAACAATTTTAAATTATCTCTTTGCAAATAAATGTTTTCGTCTTTAACTTTAACTAATTCAGACTCCTTCAACTCGATCCACATTCGCCGCTCCTCACTCTTCGACGCCGCCCTGCTTAATTGATCAGTTAGGTTAGAATTGGTGACTCGAGTTTGAGTTAAGCTACTATCTAGATGAGAAATTCTTGTATTAACGTTTTTTAGTTCTTTCTCATATGAGGATGGTGGTACTTTAGATGAAATAAAAACCGATTGTACCTTCTTTATCAGTTCATCGAGCTCATTGAACTGCTGGCTGAGTGGTTTGGCCGTAAAGCACATGTCCTCCTGCACCTTCGGTCCATCGCTTCCACCATCGGTGTTGTATCCCCTCATTTGAGATACTTCAGACACCATGAAGCATCTTCCTCCACTACTCTCCTCCTTTGCTACATAAGCCTTTCCATGGGTAGGCTTCCTCACTTCATCGTCTTCTGATTCGGTAGACCAAACTTCCGTGCTACCGAACTCATCATCAGCAACCGAACCCTGCACAATAAGAGCCTTAATAGAAGGGTTAGCGGTAGACTTCTTCTTTCTCAACTCATCCAGCCGTTTCTGCAACACAGCTTCCTCATCCTTTCCATCATCCTTTTCAGCCATCTTCTTAAGCACACAGTCTTTAGCATAGTGGTTTTTCCCACCACAGTAGTAACAGCTTACTCCGGAATCGCCATCCACCTTCGGTTCCTTCTTGGGCTCCTCAACCTTCGGTTCATTGTTCATCTTTTCTGAGCTGTAACTCCCCTGCCAGTTTCGGTTTTTATTGCTGGGGAATCTCTTCTTTATGAACCTCTTGGGATTGGATACCATCATGGCATAATCCTCAGACGTGAGGTCATACTCCTCCAAGTTGAGGTCTTCATCTTCCATCACAGCTTTACTTTTTGATAGGAGGGCCAACGAACCAAGGCTTGAAACGACATTCTTCTCTTGCAGCACAATTTTCTCTTGGGACTTGAGAATACCCACCAGTTTCGCCAAAGAGTATGATTTAAACTGCTCATGGGCTTTGACTGTAGAAACCACTGCTCTCCATTCAGACCTCAGACCATTTAAGAAAGTAACCTTTTGCTCGATAAGCTTCCTTTCAATATCGTGTTTGATCATCTTGCTGAGAAGATGATTGAAGCGATCGAACGTCTGGGTCACTGATTCTTCGGCTCCTTGCCTGAATTCTCCAAACTCAGATAAGAGCAAGGTTTGGATAGAATGTTCAAGATCTTCGTCTGTAGAATACAGTTCGCGAAGTCTATCCCAAACTTCCTTTGCTGTCGTGCATGAGCTGACCAACCTAAATGTGTCGGACTGAAGGGCGAATCTGATCAACCTTAACGCCTTGATATTACACTGGAATTTGTCCTTTTCATCTTGTGTAATATCCTTCACATCCTTTAGCAGATCATTGTACTCCTTTTGTGTCTTAATAGTCCTGGACATTGCAGAATGAGAAAACGGTCCATTAATGATGGCTTCCCATATGAGGTACCCATTATCCTCAGATCCAATCATGTAGTCTTCGAAGTGATGCGCCCATACTTCATAGTCATGGGTGTATAAGATTGGAATCTTTGTCGTCGAACCGATGCTGTTGGAGATATTAATAGGATTTGATTGCGTCTCGTCCATTATGATCGAAAAAACCTGTTCAAAGATCAGACTTGTAATAAAGCAGATTAGGGCAAAACAATAAATATCAAGATACGTCAATAATGAGATGACGGCTCAATAAATATCAATAATTGCAGAAAAACCCTAATGGAAATCTTTTTCACAGAAAAGATGTGTATCGATTACACAGCCTCCTGCTCTGATACCAATTGAAGAGATTAAAAACCTTTAATCTATGAAGATCGATTAGATCATGAAAAAGTATGTAAATATAAAACTGTAAGAACGCAATAATAAGAACAAGACAAGATAGAATCAAACGAGTCGAATGATTAAACAAAATCCTCAGAAGAGCTCGATTAAGAACATCAACTGTAGAGGATTAGAAGGTTACAAGAACGATTAAAGAAACCTGTAATGTTATCGTTAAGCTCTAGAATAATCGCTAAAAACCTTTTCAATCGTTAACCTAATATGCATGCAAGCATATACTTATATATTAAACATAAAAGGCTCTCGGTTGGACAGGCCCAAACCGGAATACAAAATAACTAAACTATCGAGCCCAAAAGACGCAATCATCAAAATAATCTTCAGCCCAACAATAATGATTATCAAATTTTAAATTTAAAATTCAATTCCAAATAAATTTATAGTTTAAACCTTTATGTTTAATATTTTGTTATAATTAACCCGTTTAGTACACACTAAACTCATAATTTTAATTAATTTATTCTTTGCAATTTTTTTCTCATAATTTTCACTTATTTCAATTTCAAATTCAAATAAAATTTCTATTTAATCGTTCGTACTTAACATTTTGTTTTAATCAACCCGTATAACAAACGACTTCTATGCATTAAGACTACTAATCAAATTACTAAATTAGTTCATTTAAGTTTGTTCCATATAATTAATAGACGAACTAGACACACATTAAAGAATACAACTAATTTTTGGAACAACATTATAAATTCAAACATGGGATGGTGGAAATTTGCGGATTAATTTTAGTCTTTATTTGTTTATAATATTAAATACTATGAAAACACACATTTTAGTTTTTATTTGTTTCATTGAAACTACAATATACTACAAATATAAAATAAATATTAACTCAAGTTGTTGCTAACTATTAAATAAGAAATAAGTATGTTTGGTGGAAAAAAATACTAAATAAATGGAAAGTCAAATCGTTGCTATTGAACAAGATATACAGTGCCAAAATCATATTAAAAGTCAAAAACGAGATAAAGATTGGGAAAATGACTCTTGAGGGTAATTAACTTTTGTGTTTGTACTCATTTGGTCTCTTTTTTTTGTATTCAATATACCATCGAACTTGTTGTTGGTGTTTACTATAGCCCTTTTGACCGGCTTTTGACCTGTGATAGCCGGTCAAAAGGTTATGGTGAACACAAACAACAAGTTCGATGGTATAAAAAAAGGAAAGGGACCAAATGAGAACAAACGCAACAGTTGGTTACCCTCCTGATTCATTTTCCCTGTACTCATTTACAACAAATCCCACATCATCTCCTACTGATATTAATGGCTTTATGAGATTCATTCTTGCTTCTCTTCAAAACATAACTCACGAAAGGACATTATTTATGCATGTACAACTTTGTAATGCACTTGAATATTTATTAGGGGAATCTTGACTAAGTAGGCGCATTTCATGACTACATTTACATTTGCAATCAAATGATTTATCGTATCATGGATTCTAGACAAGTCTACAAACGAGTGGAATCACAAGTGCTGTGATTTTTGAGTTTACTTAGCTTTAAGATCGAACTCATGGGATAAGATACAACATCCATATGTACAATATCATGCTGCTTTTGTAGACACATCACCATAATATTGTACATATTGGTGTTCTATCTTATCTCATGAGTTCGATTTTAAAGCTAAGTAAACTCAAAAATCATAGCACTTGTGATTCCACTCGTTTGTAGACTTGTCTAGAATCCATGATACGATAAATCATTTGATTGGAAATGTAAATGTAGTAATGAAATGTGCCTGCTTAGTCAAGATTCCCCTAATAAATATTTAAGTGCATTACAAAGTTGTACATGCATGAATAATGTCCTTTCGTAGGTTATGTTTTGAAGAGAAGCAAGAATGAATCTCATAAAGTCATGAATATCAGTAGGAGATGATGTGGGATTTGTTGTAAATGAGTAAAGGGAAAATGAATCAGGAGGGTAACCAACCGTTGCGTTTGTTCTTATTTGGTCAATTTCCTTTTTTTGTACTCAATATACCATTGAACTTGTTGTTTGTGTTCGCCATAACCCTTTGACCGGCTATCACAGGTGAAAAGCCGGTCAAAAGGGCTATGGTAGACACCAACAACAAGTTCGATGGTATATTGAATACAAAAAAAAAGGGACCAAATGAGTATAAACGCAAAAGTTAATTACCCTCAAGAGTCATTTTCCCATAAAGATTTAACGAAGGGAGTGAGACTCAATAACTTCATCCCACATCAGCCGTATAATAAAAAAACAAACAGGGTCACCCTCAATGCTTTATATATATATATATATATATATATATATATATATATATATATATATATATATATATATATATATATGGGAAAAGTAAATATGTGGTTGTCATGTATGTAATATTAGGTATAGAACCATCAAAATTGACTTCATTTTGATTAAATATACAAAATTTTTGACATTTTTAGTTTCTACCTATTGCTTTTGAGATCATATTATTTCTGATTTCATAATTTATCCCTAACATCTATGTATTTCGAATGTGTTTTTTATATTAGATATCTAGTAGGTTTCATAAATTTTCTTTGACACCAACCATATGTATACTTGCATGGTTCTTTTTGATGTGTTATTGGAAGAAGTTTATTGTGTTTTTAATGAATAATTTCAATCATTCACTATAATTTTTATTTTAAATTTAAATATGAAGATTTATAGGTAGTTGATAATGTATTCTTATACATGGTTTGTGTTGAGAAATTAAAAATTTAAAACATCATAAAAATATGTACAAAGCCTATCATCTAGGCTAATAGAGAATACAAGAAAGATGGTAGAGAGATTTGATCGTATGTTGTTAAAACTATGTAGTTTTTAATGGTTCTATACCTAATACTAGGTACATAACAGCCACAAATTCCCTATATATATATATATATATATATATATATATATATATATATATATATATATATATTCGGGTATTATACGGGTGGATATTGCCATACCCGTACCCACCCCGTACCCGCTTCGGGTATGTAATATAATATCTATCCTCGCTCCGCTACCCGTCAAGACGGGGAATCCCTGACCCGTTAGGTTCGGGTCCAATTTGCATCCCTAGACACAGATAAACTAATGAGCTATACTAGCTTGATTGCAGTATGAAAATATTCCAGCTTTAATCATTTATTTGCATACTTTTTCTCTTTGTGCTGACTTTTTCACAGACTTTCAGTGGTAGTATTCCCACATGGTTAAGGAAGACAAAACTCGCAAAGACAATGGGCAAAATGGTGGTTAATCATCTCAGGTTAACATTGACCAAGGAGGATTTGCAAAATGTGGTTGACTTAATGCAGCCATATGGTCAGATAAGCAATTGGATTGAGTATCTAACCCCTTCCAATGATGTAAGTATATTGCTATTTTCTAGTTCTATTAGTCAGTTTGAATTTTAGTTATATGGATTTTTCTATTTTAGTGGGCAAGAGAGACAAAGTTTCCTCATGCTGTTTCGTTTGCGAGCCGTGGACTTGTAGTTGCTCTTTTACCAAACTATGATGTGGTTGATAACTTATGGTTAGAGCCTTTTTCTTGGGAGGTATGCATTTTATTTATTTTTAATTCTTTTACGCATTTACTTTTTTGTATTTGTTTGTTAGTAAAGAGTAAAGAGTTGTGGTTTTGATTCAGGGAATTACAAAGGCTAAAACGGAAGGTTCTAGGTTTGGAAATGTTGAGTCCAGATCATATCTTGAAAAGAAGCTTGTGTTTTGATTTGGGTCCTATGTTGCATCCCAGATGTTGCTTCCATTTGGAGAAGAAAATATTCTTTCTTTATCTGAATTGAAACAGACACAGGAGGTAAAGTTTTATGCCCTTTTTTTGGTCTTTTACTACATTATATCTATTAACTAAATAGTTTGATAATATATGGCATTCTACTCTACTTAAAAACAGATAGCTATAAGAATGGTGATTCAGTATGGATGGGGGTGATTCAGTATGGATGGGGCCAGGCCCTCATGAAAGTCCAACAGTTTATCACCATGGGAATGTAGTGACTGGTTTAATCATGAGGAACAATCATTTAACAGGTTTAAGTATGGGAATGCATAACAATGGAAGACAGCTGGAGGGTAGAGGAGGAAACAGCCCTGCTGGCGATTCTAGGGGTGTCCAAAATGGGGATGCAGAAGTTGTCTCTTCACATGTAGATGTTGGTATCTGTTATTTATCTATATGTATATAGAAATTCATTTGCTTAAAATAATCAATTGCATTTCAGAATAAAAATCTACATGTTGTTCAAGTTTCTCCTCAGTGAATGCATGGAATGCCAGCTTTCTTTTCACCTTGATAACTGGCACCTCTGCATCCATATACTCTACACCATCAAGGGTTACCTCAAAATGTGAATTCACATCTTGTTTAGTCTCATGTTGGCCTATTTCATTCTTTTCCCACTTGGCAGAATCAATAGGTGTAGGTACATCTAGTGTGTTATAAGTCTATTTTTTAATTTCTTTTATTTATGTTTGAAACGTGGAATTAGGGTTGGGTTTGCGATCCATAATCGGTCCATAAACATCTTAGAAGCAATTTGGTTTGATTCAAGTTAACTTATACAAATATGTTGATGAGGTAAGTTTTAACTTTTAAACCCCTCTATTGTCACACCCCCGAACCAGACGGCAGAAACGTCTGAGGGCTCGCGTGACTTTAATTGAATATCATCACAATGAATATACATGAATCATAACATAAACATCACCATGCATCAATATATTACAACTGGAATTGTTCACATCAAGTACATTGTTTTAACATTTCAAATCCATACATACATTGTTTGATAGATTTCAAAAGCAAAAACACCCTAACACACATGGTACTTATTCCTCGGCTTACCTGCTACCTGAGAATACAAGTTATTTTGGAAAAACGTCAACATATGAAATGTTGGTGAGTTCATAAGCAAAGTTGTGAATAAAATGATTTGTATAGTTTGTAAAACCCAGAAAATCCGATATTTTCTGAAAAGACATTAGTTAATCAAAGTGTGAAGATCCATAAGTTGATGCATGAATGATTTCAAAACATATATGTAAAAGGGTGTTTTGTATTATAGTTATAGAATTTCTGAACGAATAGTATTGATTTTTCCCCTGAAAACCCGATGTTTTCCGATGTCGAAAGATGTATGTGATTACAAATTTTGTACCGTCACATCGAATGAATATTGATTACACCACCTTGATTACTGTTGAATAACGCCCTAATTCTGTCTACTTTGATTACTCATAAGCCTTAGCGAACGAAGAGAAGAGGAGCACTATGTCCTACTACTATCGTAAGTACCTTAGGTTGTCGGGGATGCGAAAGACACGATAGTCCAACTCGCATTTGATTACTTTGACATTACTAGCAATACCAATGGACCATTAGGGCCCAATGACACATAAAAGCTATTGAAAGTCCTTTTATATGGAATTGGGTCATAGGAGGCCCAATAACATATAAGCGTTATCCCTTTGGGCCCAAAGATCATGTTAATGGACTTGCAAGGTCCAACAAGCATAATTTGAAACTTCTAAGCCCAAAGTTTGAATAATTACTCATCTTAGGTTTCACATATCTATTGGAGGGTTTGATTTTTATGGTTGTTATAATGGCATCGATTCGAGATTGATCGATTCGTTTGTAACGATATTTGGAGTTAAACGTGTATTCGTCTTTTGATTTTTCGGCAGTCGTGGTTTTTGTATTTTCACTCAATGAAATAATTTGTTAAAAAGTAGAAGTTTGACCCTTTTCAACACCTTCCCTTTTTATAAAAATACAAGTTTAATCCTTTATATAAAAGAAAGGACATTTTTAGCCCTTAAAACATTTTCTTGACACCTTTGTATCTTAAATTTGTTGAAATGATGGTTTTAACTCAAAATTTATTTTGTTAACTATTTTAGTGCTTTTAGAATAGTAAAATTTCGGTTAAAACCCAACTTTTCACAATTTTTATAGTTTTGGCCCGAAATCCAAAAACTTTACATTTTTTATCCTTTTTGGAAATAAAAAGCATTTTTGACCCTTGAAATAGTTTTATTATCCTTTTATCCCCTGTTTTGAAGAAAGTTTCATTTCAGCCCCTTTAATTGTCATTTTTCGCACTTTTGGGCTTATTGGGCCAAAAGGCCCAAAATTAGCCCATTAAGCTAAAAATTTACATTTCAAGTCCTTTGAAAATTTTCTTATTCAGAAAAACAATTATGGAAACTGTTTTGACTCTTTTGGCCCTTAAGAAACCGTGACTTGGCAATTTTTAACCCAAGTTTTGTGTTTTTGACAATTTAAGCCCAAAAATGGGTTTTATGTTGTAATTATGTTCATCATAATCTTATAAGTTATTATTCTTGACTTGTTTAGTGTAAAATCACTTAGATCATGTTTGCTTCCTTTCTCATGTCATAGATCTCGAGTATCACCCCTTTTTGGTTACATGTTCATCATAAAAACACACATACATGCATAAAATCACACATAGCATACACATACACATAGATCTACACATTTTCTTGTATTCTCCCCCATAAAACACATTAAAAGCGAAAAGAGAGGGGTATGAAGCTCACCTTGAGTTGTTGTTTTGGCTTTTGAAGGAAGAGATGAAGAAATTTCGATCCTAGCAAGTCCTCTTGGTAAATCTTGAACTTAGTTGATTTCTAAGAGAGTGATCATGATTTTGTATAGATTAGGAAGGGGTTTTTGATAAAAACAAAGAATCTAGATCATAGATCCAAGCATGAACTTACCTTAGATGATGAATTTGTGGAAATATCTTCTTGAAAAACCTCCTAAGTTTCGAGAACTTGATGAAGAGTGGAGGGAGTTTCCTTGAGAGAGTTTTGAGTGAAATATTTGTGTGTTTGTATTGTGTTCGGTCGAGAGAACAAGAGAGAGGGGAAGAGAGAGTAGATGAATTGATGGTTGTATGGAAGCATGAGACTTTTGCATGGAAACCCAACAAGTAATAGTGAGGTGGCAAATGAAAAGTCAACTCTTTCTTCTTGGGTTGTTGGGCCGAGAATGGAGAGGAGAAAGGAAGAGAATTGGGCCTTGCATGCTTAAGCCCATATCATGATTTAATTAGGTGACTTTTGGCTCAACATAAATCAAAGAATGATTTTTATGACCTATTAGGGCTAAATTTAAATTGGTTGTGACCCAATAAGGCCCATTAAAGCTAACCTAGTTTATTTTAGGCTTATAAGGCCCAAAATATTAAGTTTCATGTATATGGGTCCAATTAGGGCCCATTTGAGAGTTCTATGTTCAAGATAGTTAAATTGGAAGCTTATTGGTCCATTAGGTCCAATAAGGAAATCCTAGTCCAAAATGGACTTAAACCGGGATTTCAAGGGTTTCCAATTCTTTGTGGACTATTTGTAGTGCTTGAATGAAGTATTTGATGAAGTTTTTTGTTATTGGATAAGAATCATACATGCTTTCACATTGTTGATTCATAATTTAAATAAGCTTTGTAGATACATGGCATCAAATTTCCTAGTTGTGACATCATCCCCCAATTAGAGGGAATTTCGTCCCGAAATTCTTTTGAAAGTTGGATTTGAGAATGTGAGAATAGATGAGGGTACTTCTATTTCATTTGATCTTCGCATTCCCATGTGAATCTGGTCCGCGTCTCGCGTTCCATCGAACTTTCACAATCGGAATGCGACTCTGCTTGGTACGCTTCACCTCTCTGTCCATGATTTCAACTGGTTCCTCGATGAACAGAAGATTCTCATTGATTTCGATTTCCTCTAATGGAATGACGAGAGTCTCGTCGGATAAGCACTTTTTCAAATTGGAAACGTGGAACACAGGGTGTACACTGCTTAGGTCAGCGGGTAGCTGCAGTCTATAAGCCACTGGACCGATTCAGGCAAGAATCTCGAAGGGTCCAATGTATCGAGGGTTCAGTTTGTCCCGCTTCCCAAAACGAATCTGTAACAACAGCAAAATTCAGGTCAAAATTTGAACTTTTATAAAATCGTAATTGATTATACTAAGTGGTAAATATCGTAACAAGGTTTTCATACATATAAAGAACACAAAAATCCGAGTTATAACGAGGAAGTTATAATCATTCTAAAATTTCCGACCAAAACCGACAGCACCGATTAAACGAAAAACGCGAAGTTTCAATATGATAGTATTTAGCCTTAGGTATCTAAATGGAAGTTATAGATAACATCAAAACGTGAGTGTACACAAAAAGAACGTACAAATCTGACTTCGTATGAGGAAGTTATGATTTTTCCAAGATCCGAATATAGCAGTAGACAGCTAAAAACTCGAATCGAAGATCGAGCGACTTTTGGCCGAAATGACCTAAACGAGAATCGAAGGTCTCGACAATGGTATTTCAGCGGTAAAAAGTCTGGCAAAAACCGACATCAGATAAAGAAGTTATGAATTTTCAAAGAAATTCCTTAAACACGATGAGTTATAAAATAAATAATAAAAATAATTTTGGAATTTGCCAACGGAGTCTAAACGAAAGTTGTAGAGCGTAGTCTCACCTACGCGTGGATATAAAGACCATCGAAAACGGAGTTCGTATGAAGACGATATGAATTTTTGAAGTTTATTAAATAAATTAATTATTTATTTAAATCAAAATTCGGACATTATCCGAAGGGGAGTCAGCGTCCTCATCCGAGGTACGCGCTGCGTACCCCTGTACGCCCTGCGTAACCAAGAGGATTGGCCTCTGATCGTCCACGTTGCACTATCCGAAGAATCCGACCCGTCCGAAGCTCCGACCCGTCCGACCCGCGTACCCAGCAACCCGTCCCATCCGAAGCCGAGGCAGTCGAGGCTTCGGTCACGCATGACGTACGCGTACGCGCTGCGTACGAGCGTACGCCCCACGTACGGAGGCGGTTCAGCCTTCCTATAAATAGGATGCGAGGCTTTCCGAAAAAGTTGCTCAATTCTCTCATTTCTCTCACGATCTTGCTTCGTTTTCTGTGCCCGTTCAAACCCGAAGCTCTGGCCTTTTTGCTCAAGTCCCGAGGGTCGATTTTACTCCCGAGATTCCCGAGAATCCCGAGAAAAATCCGTTTCCCGAGACGAAACTTTGTCCGGTTTTCCATCTCGCTATCTTCAAACTATCAAGTGAGTTCATACCCCTACAACCACACTTTAAATGCTTTTTAAATGCTTTTGAGACACTTTTAAGGGGGGGAATACAAGTAAACACACAACTAAAGTCGTGTGAAACATCGATCTTTTTATATACTTTTCATACTGTTGTTTTAAACTATCTTATGAAGTTATTATCATGCAAAACACCTCATAACACAACTTTACCCTCTTGGGATACAATATGTTTTACAAATAGAAATAGGTTTCATTTATACGTTTGCATACTACATCATATCAAGAGTAACCAGTTCAAATATAACAAGATGCTTTTACAAGAAAACTCAACTCATCATCACGTTTTTGTAACACGGTAGAAAACGAAATCTTTTCATACGAATGATTTTCATCATATTACTCGTGAACTTGTTGTTAGCAATCATGTGATGGCATATGGCTTTGTTTGTACCAAACGAAAGTCCTCACCTATAACCAGAGTCTCCTGGAGGGAGAGCGTGACAAGTGTGTATAGATCTATACGGGGCTGACCACTCTGCATCCTGACTGTTAGCTACAGTCCGTCTTTTGGGGTGACAACGTCAACATTAGGTACTGCGTCTAGTATGGTTATGAGGAACTCACAACTCGCAGAAACAATGACTCATGCACGTAGTAATACTTAACTCAATCATGCTCGAGGGATAATAACTACATTCTAGGGTATTATCGGCATGATCAAAACTCAGGTTACGGTCTTGGTCATTTGAGACTGCATATTACTTTTAGGAAAATAAGGGTTTTTCCTGGTTCAAAAACATATAGTACATACAACAATCTTTCAAACTCATTTCATACATCTAATAGAAAATAAGGGATTTTCTGGAAAACATACAAGCACTTTTGAATGGCATACATTTTCTCAAAACACCGCTTATGAACTCACCAACTTAAATGTTGACACTTTTTCTTTGAAATAACTTGTATTCTCAGGAAACCGCTAGACCAGGTAGCAACTACTTTTGAAGACTAACGCGCTGGCATTAGTAACATATTTTGGATCACCATATTGTATTTGATTTCTTTTGCAAACATGTAACATATACAATCATGTAAACCTTTCAAATATATTTATATTATGGTGGTGTGTACTTTCTTTACTATTCAATTGTTATGATATTTGACATGACGTCCTCCGCCCCCGAACGTTTCCGCCGTTCTGGTTTGGGGGTGTGACAGAATCACTCCTTTCCAAGGAGAGACTTTTAGTAACACCCTATCTCCGACTCTGAATTCCAAGGGCTTTCATCGTTTATTGGCGTAGCTCTTTTGTCTGTCTTGTGATGATCGCAGTCGGGCCCTGATCTAAATTATCTTCTCGGTCATCTCGCATACGATTTCCGGTCCCGTTAAGGCATTGTTTGGCATTTGCCCTCTTGCTAGCCGAGTGTCTCCTACCTCTGCCCAGCACAACGGTGATCTACATTTACGCCCGTATAATGCTTCGAAAGGAGCAACTTTGATACTCGAGTGATAACTGTTGTTATATGAGAACTCGATCAAAGGCAAGTGGGTATCCCACGACTTTCCAAAGTCTATTACACACGCGCGAAGCATATCTTCTAGCTTTTGGATGGTTCGCTCGCTTTGACCATCCGTTTGTGGGTGGTAGGCAGTGCTCATGTCAAGTTACGTTCCCATAGCTTTCTGAAGCGATTGCCAAAAGCGTGAAGTAAATATACTATCTCTATTTGAGATGATAGATACGGGTACTCCATGGAGTCTCACGATTTCTTTGATGTGGATTCTTGTCAGGCGCTCCATCTTGTATGATTCTTTTATTGGTAGGAAATGGGCGTATTTCGTTAATCTATCAACTATTACCCAGATCGTGTCCAAACCATCTGATGACTTGGGTAGCTTGGTCACAAAGTCCATAGTGATCCTCTCCCATTTCCACTCAGGAATTACTCGTTGTTGTAATAGTGTGACATCCCCAAAATCTCGGCCAGAAAAGACCGATTTTCATTTATGCTTTTAAATATTTTCAGAGTAAATCCTTTTGATTTGAAAGAGTTGCGGAATTTGTTCCCAAAAACAAAACATGATAAAACATTGTTTACCGAAGCATTTCATAAAAGAAATGTATTTTCATTATAATCAAAACTCGGGGTGTCATGTTCCGATTCAGACCAATAAGCATAAACGAATACATTACAAGTCATATAACAAATATAAACATATGCAGACTTGTAAACAAAACAACTTGATGGTTCATCCATCTCATGCCCTTCCGCCACTACCTGTAATACAATTTAAAACTGAGTGGGTCAGGCTTGGGAGCCTGGTGAGCATATAGGGTTTTCAACCCACAATAAATAATCATATTTAATTTTCACCAACCAACAATAACCCAATTACCCATTCCCGTTATTCTCACTTTAATGTCCCTAAAACAACTAACATAAGGGACCTAGTCTAAGAATATTTCATCGGGGCAACAACACATGCTTCGGGGGTACCTCAGCAATATAAGTCAAATAAGGCAACCATGAGGGGGATGGAGTACAGCGAATGAACACCCAAGTTCATTAACACCTACAGGTGGCGAACCTGCTAATGTTTCCACAAGACTGTCTAGAATAGCCAGTGGTCGTCATCTAAACTCCGCTAGATGACTCAATCAAACAACAACGAGGCCTCTCATCTGTTTATTACACACCAACTGTCTACCCATGTTCTACCCAACATATTAGTAGATAAAAATATACATTTGTATACATAGTTTAAAGAAAACCTGTATAGCATGCTTTAATCAACACATATATCACATAACAGATGAGGCACACACACACATAAAACATATCTCATAAAGAAATAAGCAGATCTATAAGATAGAAGAGAGTGAATACTCATTCACACGTAACACAACCAAATATATACACATAGCACGTATTTTTATATAAAATACTTCGTATTATTGTATTAGAAGAAATAACTACACACTCACACTTATAAACAACAATATAATTAATACACTCGAACCAAACTCGTATTATTATTGTGTTTAAGAAAGTTAGTATACACTCACTTGATCAGAAGATGATCGGACAGCACTACGGCTTATAGGAGTAGTATTCCTCAGCAGATCTGGAAGATCTTCACAAAAATCGACTTTTCGCGGGCAGAGCTTCGACTCGGGAACCGCACTTTTCGGGATCTTCGGGATCTCGGGACTTGCCTCGGGGCTAGAGTATAATACCGGGGCTTCGGGATAGCTTCGGCACGAAAAACGATGCAAAAGACTAGAGAGAAGAGAAGAAAATGAACAACAAAGAAGGCTGTCTTCGGATCCTTTATATAGAGGCTGGAGCCTCGGAGTACGCGGGGCGTACAGGCGTACACAGCGCGTACGCGTCCGAAATCGTCATTGCATGCGTCATCCGAAGTGTCGACACTATGCTGAGTACGCGGTAGCGTAACCTCGTACGCGAGGCGTACTCCGGATCACACCGGTGACTCGGCTTCGGATAATGCTTCCGATTTTGAATTAAAAATAAATATAAAATGATTAATAAACTTCGGAAATTCATAACTTCTTCATACGAACTCCGTTTTCGACGTTCTTTATATCCACGGAAAGGTGAGACCATGCTCTACGACTTTCGTTTAGACTCCGTCGGCTAATTTTGACTTTATTTTTATTAATTATTTTTAATAGGCCGGGACAGAAACTTTCGTTATAAATTCATAACTTCTTCGTTTGACGTCCGTTCTCGCCTAACTTTTTATCGTTTCAATACCAACAATGATATCTTCGATTCTCATTTAGATTGCTTCGGCTAACAACCGCTCGATCTCAAATCGAGTAAAACAGGTTGTATATCGCTAAGCCGGAACTTCGATAAATCATAACTTCCTCATACGAAGTCAGATTTGGGCGTTCTTTATATATTCGGAAACCTCGTTTCAACTACTACAACATTAACCAAATATATTAAGTTTATTTTAAACTTAAATTTCGACGCTTATTTTTATTCTTAATTAATCAAACCACATAATTAAGCAATTAAGCACAAAACACATAATACTCAAATAATACATTATTATTATTTCAAAACGGGTTACAAAGGTTAACCTAGACTATTACATTGCTACAAATGGCAAGCCCGAAACACAGGCGTTACAAATAGTCCCGAGGGCTTCTGATATTCCACCTTTACTTTAGCGCAAGTAAGGCATTTGCAAACATAGGTGGCAATCTCTGGCTTCATGTTAGGCCACCAATAGTGTTGCTTAATATCCACATACATTTGTCTGAACATGGATGGATGGAGTATCGCGTCTTGTGGGGTTCATTCATGACTACCTCTCTGAATCCCCCAAGTTTGGGAACCTAAATACGGTTCATGAAATAATATGCCCCGTCCTTTTTCACTTCGAGATTCTTTTCCATTCCACGTAACGCTTCGCTTGTTCTATTTTCCACCTTCATGGCATCTGACTGGGTTGTTCTGATTTGCGAGGTCAGGTGGGATTGGATGGTTATCGAGAGAGTTTTCACATGATGATTTGAGTAATCCTTCCAACTCACGGCATCAGCTACCACGTTAGCCTTCCCTGGGTGGTACTTGATTTCGCACTCGTAGTTGTTTAGCAGTTCGACCCATCTTCGTTGCCTCATGTTTAGCTCTTTTTGATTCAAGATGTCCTGGAGACTCTTGTGGTCGGTGAAGATGGTGCACTTAGTGCCATAAAGGTAGTGCCTCCAAATCTTCAGGGCGAAGACCACTGCTCCCAGTTCCAGATCATGAGTGGTGTAATTCACCTCGTGTGTCTTTAGTTGCCGGGACGCATAAGCTATCACCTTTCCACGTTGCATGAGTACACAACCTAAGCCCTGATTCGACGCATCGCAGTATACTACAAAATCTTCTGTTCCTTCTGGTAATGATAGCACCAGCGCACTGCAGAGTGCTTGTTTCAGAGTTCTAAATGCAGCTTCTTGCTTGTTCGTCCATTCAAAGGGTACACCCTTTTGTGTAAGCATGGTAAGCGGTTTGGCCGTCTTAGAGAAGTTCTGGATGAATCTCCTATAATAGCCTGCGAGACCTAGAAATTGGCGAATTTTTGTGGGTGTTTTCGGAATTGCCCATCCTTCGATGGCTTGGATTTTAGAAGGATCCACATGAATTCCTTCCTGACTAACAACATGTCCCAAAAAGTTCACGCTTCGGAGCCAGAACTCACACTTAGATAGCTTCGCGTATAGCTTTTCGGTTTGCAGGGTTTCCAGGATTTGTCGAAGATGTTGGCCATGCTCTTCTTTGCTTCGAGAGTAAACTAGAATGTCGTCAATGAAAATAATGACAACGTTTTCGAGGAATGGTCGGCAGATTCGAGTCATTAGGTCCATGAATGCGGCATGGCATTCGTTAAACCGAAGGGCATTACAACAAATTCATAATGTCTATATCGAGTTCGGAAAGCGGTTTTGGGGATATCTATCACACCCCAAAACCATGAACGGTGGAAACATTATGCGGCGGAGGACGTCATGTACAGTATGACAACAATGAATAGTAGTAAACAAGCAACAACATCATCCATTGCATTAATAATATAATTTCATACAATTGTTTTCTGTCAAGTTATATAGACACTAAAATATACATATCAAAATAAAAGACGAGTCTTGAACGAACTCCATCTTCTCAAAACCTGGCACCTATACCTGGCTACTAACGACCTGAGAATACAAGTTATTTTGGAAGCGAGTATCAGCTTTAAGCTGGTGAGATCATAAGTATATTAGTGTCTGTGTTTGTATGAAAGCATTTGTAAAATGTTTGTAAGATGTTTTGTACTCTCCTAGAAACCCTATGTTTCCTACTAATTGTAGCCTTCTACCAAGGCATCTAGTATCTGTGTGTGTGTCTCTTGTAAGAGTGTGTATTTTCCCAATTCTGACTACCATTAACCAAAAATATAGTTTTTACATTACCGTGCATCGTGTGAATATTCACAAAGTGAATGTAATGGGAAAATTTCATAGTACTGTAGTATTTGTAATAAGTGACTACTACTGTACTAACTACCTTAAACAAATGATATTTAAAGTAACATGTGATCGACCTGTATCCTGCTACCGACTATAGTAAAACGACAATGTAAGACACCGTAAGAAATGACATTTGGCACCCGTAGACTTGCAAGTCCCACTGTAGCGAGCAGCAAGGTGTAGGATAGTCAATCCAGTATAGATCTATACGCAAACTCATACGCTCCCCAATTAAGGAGATTCTGGATACAAAAACAGTCATGGTAGGAAGTGCCATGACCCGTTTAATGGTTGACATAACTGCATGAATGTATATGTAATGAATGCTAGTTGTATTGTATGTTCTCCTTCTATCTAGCCTGTATGTTCTCTCTTATAGTATTGTAACGTACTGTGTGTACTATCTATAATGTGTGTTCTCTCTCTATCTAGCATGTATAGTAATTTACTATGTGTACTAGTTGTACTGACTCATGAATGAACTGACTCATTGTATGTTTCATTGTTCTAGTAACAGTTTTAGTATCTTCCTAAACTACCTATATGGTAGCTTACTAGTAATGTATGGTCACGCTTGTAAACCCATGCTACTCAAAGGTATGGAACTGGTTGAAAGAACTTTTATGTCTATATACATACACATAATATATAACTAATAGATAGACGAGCTTCGGACGGATAACCGATGCCTTAAAGCCACATCCCAACGATGAAAAGGAGATAAAGCGAGCTAGCCTTCCTAAGCCCTTTAAGCATTACGTATATAACTATACATACATAGGCATGCATTTGACAATAAGTATAAAAGAGCTTAAGTAAAAGTATTTGACAAGTATAAGAGTTTGTAAAACAGTTTGAAGTAAAACAGTTTGAACAGTAAGAAAACTATTGGTTTGGTAGTTATTAATCACATGTGATTGATATAACAACTATAAGAATTCAACTTGTATTCCCCCCCCCCCATAAAAGCATTTAAAAACATTTAAACCATTGATTAATGGGTATGAACTCACCTGTAGTGAGTGGTATAGATGAACTGATGAAACATGATTGCTAGGTGTCAAGTGAAGTCTTGAACACACACAAGGATCCTAGTTGTCATATAATATCACATATATCTATGCATTTAGTCTCTAAACAACTAATAAACAAAGTTAAGACACCCTAGGACATGCTAAACACCTAATATAAGTGTTATAAGTCCCAAGGATTGCATCTAAGTGTTGTAGGACATGGCTAGTGTGCTTGGGGTTCAAGGAAAACTCCATCATAGAGTTTATAGTTTTATGGTCATCAACAAATGAGTTTACGGTCTTAAACCCTTGAGTTTACGGCCGTAAGCTCCTCCTCTTTTGACCATTTGATGATTTGAAGCTTTAAAAGTCCCTAGAAGCTTTTCTACTTGAAGTATGCGTCTATGGAAGGGGTTAGGACACCA
Organism: Lactuca sativa; assembly: GCF_002870075.4. Classification (NCBI taxonomy): domain Eukaryota; kingdom Viridiplantae; phylum Streptophyta; class Magnoliopsida; order Asterales; family Asteraceae; genus Lactuca; species Lactuca sativa. Next base: position 281,106,804 of record NC_056630.2, read on the forward strand.
TTTCACTCCTAAATCGATTTTACGGTTCCTAAACCATTTTCCTTTGTGTTTACTACCGTAAACGCATATGGTTTATGGTATTTTGGGGTTTTCAATTCCTTTGCTCAACAATGAAAGGATTTAGACATGTTTCTAAGGCTTGTGAAGGACTAGGGCACACTTTGGCACCTTATTTGGGGTTTACGGTCCAAGAACTTCTTGGACCGTAAACACCTTGTTCTTGGTGTTCTTGGGACGATTTCTTGATGTAAGGAAATGTAATAAGCTTTATAAGAATCTAGGATAAAAGTACTTACTATATAGAAGCTTGAAATGAGCTAAAAGTCCAAGAACACTAGTGTGTGTTCTTGGTGAAAATTGAAGAATCAACCTTTTGGAATGATTTTACAGTTAGAAGTGTATTAAAACACTAGATTAAGTCATATAATCACTTAAGAAGGCTAGAACACTTACTAGATTGAAGATCTTGAAAAATTTTTGGATGATACTTGAGAGAGAAATGGATTTGGATCTTGAGATTTGGGAAAAAGTGTAAATAATGACAAATTGTCATATATATACTCCCAAATTTAGGGTTTTTGGCTGAAAATATTTTATTCAGGCAGTAAACTCTGATTTCTTGGAGTTATGGATTAACAGTGTTGCACAATAAACCCTAGTGCATCCTCTCTCCTGATATCTCTTAAAGTGTAAATCCTAAAATACTCAAACTTATTCTAAAAAGTCTGAAAATTAACAACAACTGTTCTGACTTCTATTAACTTGATATGTTGTACAGAATAGAAATTTCGGGTTTTCATAATATCCTCTTCCCGGACCTTGAGTTGATGGTAACCGAATCGCAGATCTATTTTAGAGATATAGTTTGCTCCTTGGAGCTAGTCGAATAGATCATCGATTCGCGGGAGTGGGTAGCGATTTTTTACGGTGAGCTTATTTAGTTCTCTGTAATCAATGCACATCTTAAAAGATCCGTCCTTTTTCTTGACAAAGAGAACTGGAGCTCCCCATGGTGAGAAATTGGGTCGGATGAATCCTTTATCCAAAAGCTCGCTGAGTTGATTGGACAACTCTTGCATCTCTACAGGTGCTAATCGGTAAGGCGATTTAGCGATGGGAGTGGCTCCTGGCACTAGATCTATTCGGAACTCGACTTTTCTTTCTGGTGGTATCCCCGTAAGATCCTCTGCAAAGACATCCGGGAACTCACAAGCCACAGGGATGTCTCGAATATTGGTCTCTTCTTTGGATTTATCCACTATATGAGCTAGGAACGTCAAGTCCTTCTTTCGTAGGTACTTTTGCGCCTTAATGCACGGGATAAGATGAAGGTTTGCGCTAGGTTTGTCTCCGTAAATAACTAGGGTTTTGGGATTTGGGAGATGAAGGCGAACCGCCTTCTCGTGACACATAATTTCAGCATGGTGGGGGCTTAACCAATCCATGCCGATAATCACATCAAAACTCCTAATGGGAAACAGGCATTAAGTTTATTTGAAAGACGTGATGATTTAAGGTCAGGGTACATCCAATATAGATTTCCTCAGTGGATTCTGTCTTCCTATTAGCCATTTCCACCATGAAGGTTTCATTAAGCTTTTGGGGTTGGTTTCTTAACAAGTGTTTGAATTTATTGCTCACAAAACTTCGTTCTACTTCGGTATCAAATAGGATGCATGCATAAGTGTGGTTTAGGAGAAACGTACCGGTAACAACAGCGGGATCCTGAACCGCTTCTCCCTGACCCATAGCTAGCACCCTTCCTGTTCCTCCATTCCCAGGGTTGTTGGTGTTGGGGCAGTTTCGACGGATATGCCCAGTCTTTCCACATCCATAGCAGGTGGGGCATGATCCTGTGTTATTGCCGCTATTGATGGTGTTGTTGTTGTTGTTGTTGTTGTTTCCTTGTGGTTGGTTCTGGGGAGGATAGGTCCTACAATACCTTGTCGTGTGACCCTTCCGATTGCAACTAGTATATTGCATTTCCTTGCATTCGCCATTATGATGGTAACTGCACTTGTTGCACTTTGGGAGATTCCCATAATACTGCTTGGGAGTGCTTGGATTAGCTGAGGCTGGAGCATGTGGTGTGAAGGGTACTTGGGTGGTTGCAGCGTTGACTGTCACTGTTTGTTGCTTCTTTGTCAACTCCGAGCCTTGTCGCCCTTTTCTCTTGTTATTCTTTCCTTTCTTGTTGTCATTCTCCTTCTTGCCTTCAATTTCCGCTGGCTTCTCACCCTTTTTGTTGTTGTGGTCGTACTGTTTCTTGGCCAATCTCTTGGCACTGTCGAAGGTTTCAGGTTTTGCAGCGATTACATTTCCTTGAATTGGGGAGGTCAATCCCCAGATGAATCGTTCGATTTTCTTCCCTTCAGACATAATCATGCCAGGGCACAGTAATGACAGCTCGCTAAACCTTGATATGTATACATCTATATCAGAGTTTCGGATGGTGAGATCCCACAGCTCTTGCTCCATTTTCTGGATTTCGCCACGGGGGCAGTACTCAGCTATCAACATTTTTTTCAACTCCGTCCATGGCATAGCGTTGGCTACAGGGAGTGTCAGGGCTTCTATGTGTCCATTCCACTAGGTGAGAGCCTGGTCGACGAACGTGCACGCGGAAAACTTCACTTTCACCTCCTCGGGGCATTCACATATTTCGAACACCGATTCCACCTTCTCAATCCATCTTTCAGGGTTATCACTCCACTCGTGCCATTAAAGGTTCACGGCTTGGCATTGGTGAAATCTTTGTAGGAGTATGTTTTGGTAGGTCCTTGATTGATCCCGTTGTTCGAACTTCCAGCCCCTTGTCCGTTGACTCCTCCATTGTTCCCTTGGTGAATTTGTGTCATTTCTGCGGTGACCGCAGCAGATACAACCACTTGGAATGCAGCTGAGTCAACTTCGGGTGGGGTTGGCCCAGGGTTACCGCGAGTTGGTCGTTAAGGCATCTTTCTGTCATGGAACGGAAAGATGTTGAGTGCCTATGGTTTTTGTGAGATTGTGATCCTATAAACTAGGTG